>NC_135235.1:342485966-343855966 GCF_051348905.1 Ranitomeya variabilis
CAGAGGATGATGGAGTGCTGTCTGGGGCACAAGAACTTTGAAACCGTGCTGCTGTATTTGGATGATGTCATTGTCTTCTCTAAGACCTACGAAGACCATTTGAAACACCTGGCTGAGGTGTTTGAAGCCCTGTCCAACTTTGGCTTAAAGGTGAAACCGTCCAAATGTCATCTGCTGAAACCTAAAGTGCAGTACCTGGGCCATGTGGTGAGCGCTGAAGGAGTGGCCCCAGACCCCGACAAGGTCACGGTGATCCAGGATTGGCCGAAGCCCAGCAACCTCCACGAAGTCCGGCAATTCCTCGGGCTGGTAGGCTATTACCGGAGGTTCATTAAGGACTTCACCAAGAAGGCCGCGCCCTTGCAAGACCTGTTGGTGGGGCAATCAAAGAAGACCAAGGGGAAGAACACCCCATTTGATTGGAACGAGGGGCTGGAAGGGTCCTTCTTTTGCTTGAAGTCGGCACTGACGGGAGAAGAGGTACTGGCCTACCCCGAATACGACCAACCGTTTGTGCTGTACACGGATGCCAGCAATGTAGGATTGGGAGCCGTGCTGTCCCAGGTCCAGAAGGGCAAGGAGAGGGTAATCGCTTACGCCAGCAGGAAACTTCGTCCCACGGAAAGGAACCCTGACAACTACAGTTCCTTTAAGCTGGAATTCCTTGCCATCGTCTGGGCCGTGACAGAGAGGTTCAAACACTACCTGGCCTCAGCGAAGTTCACTGTCTTCACGGATAACAATCCGTTAACACATCTGGACACCGCCAAGCTTGGGGCCTTGGAACAGCGGTGGATGGCCCGGCTGTCCAACTACAACTTCACCATCAAGTACCGGGCCGGACACAAGAATGCAAATGCTGATGCCTTGTCTCGAATGCCCAATTTGCCAGAAGTAGAGGAAGACCCGGAGGCGCTTGAAGAGGTGGAGCTACCTGCATTCCATCGCCCTAAAGCCACTCAGAACTCCCATCATGTGAGGAACAGGCACAAAAACTAACCGGGTGCCACGCTGAACCCCCTGCCCCACCACGGGTGGGCGGAAACCCAGGATGGTGACCCCGCGGTCCGTCGGGTGAAAGAGCTCTTGACGCAGGCAGGGTTGCATCCCGGCCCAGATGATCCACAGGAGACCCAACAGCTGTGGCGGGGGAGAAGCAAACTGTTTATCCATGAGGGCAAGTTGTGCTGGAGGAGCATCGACCCACGTACTCATGAATTGGTGTGGCAGATAGTGGTACCGAGGCGGGATGCGCCCATGGTTCTGGGAGCCTACCACGATGGAGCTGGATACTTCGGATGGAGGAAGCTAGAGAGGCTGCTCCGAGGGAGGTTCTATTGGATTGGCATGAAGAGAGCCATTGAGAAGTGGTGTCGGGAGTGCGGTCCATGTAGCCTACGCCGGAAGGACCGTGACAGCCAACGGGCTCCCCTGCGGCCTATCATCACCAAACGGCCTCTCGAACTGGTCGCGCTGGATCATGTGAAGCTGACGCCTAGTCGGTCAGGCTATATCTACGCTGTTACCATCGTAGATCACTACTCCAGATTTTTGGTGGTGGTTGTCCCTGTCAAGGATCTAACGGCCAGGACTGCCGCCAAGGCCTTCCAGCAGTACTTTTGTAGGCCCCATGGCTACCCGGAGAAGGTACTGACCGATCAGGGACCAGCCTTCGAAGCAGAAGTGTTCCAAGAGTTCTGCCAACTGTACGGGTGTAAGAAGATCAGAACCACACCGTACCATCCTCAAACCAATGGGATGTGCGAAAAGATGAACCAAGTGGTGATTGACTTATTGAAGACCTTGCCCGTAGAGGAACGGAACCTGTGGCCGACAAAGTTGCCTGACTTGGTGGATATATACAATCACATCCCAGTAAATTCTACCAACTGCACTCCAGCGTACCTGATGCGAGGAAGGTCTAGCCAGTTACCCGTTGATCTGGACATGGGGGTTCTAGTCCCTGAAGATACCTCACTGGATGCAGATTGGGATGTAGAAAGGCAGCAAAGGTACCGCAAGGTACAGGAGTGCGTGGAGAGGAGTCTCGCCCAGGCTAGGCAAACACAAGAGAGGGACTACAACCAGCACGCTCCTGCGATTCCCCTGTCACCTGGTGAGCGAGTACTCAAAGAAAGAGGAGACTACACAAGCTCGATGACCAATGGGAAGCGGAACCGTATACCATCCTGCCATCTGATTTCGACAACACGAAGGTCTGTCTCATCAGCAAGGACGGAGGGGAGACCTCAACGGCGATATCCAGGGATCACCTTAAGTTCTGCCCTGATAAGTTGAGAGAGAGGGAAATGGCTCCAGGAATCTCCCCACCTGAAGAAAAGGAGAAGATGATCCACACTGTCCTTGGTGACTTTCCCCAGTCCTGGACTCAGATAAATCAGGCCATCGTGGTACCTGTTCTAACGTTCCAACAGCCGGACCCACCAGAAACAATGGTGGTACCAGATCATCCGGCCCCGCAGCCTCAGCCAGCTCAGCAGATCCGATCTGAAGATACCATGCCAACAGTTGAACAGGCAAGTCTTCCCTCTGCTATCGGCGAATCTGTCGTACCCACTGTTGGTAGCAGCAGCCCTGAGAGCTTTAGCCTGCCAGTGCTACCCAGACTCACTAGAAGTGTAGCCAGAAGACAGTGCACTACACCAGCGGTAGCAAGCATAGCGGGCCCTGTTAGGTCAATAGCGACCAATGCGCTGCGAAGGTCCACACGCAGCACTCAGAATCAAACTCCACTCCGCTACAAAACTTGGAGGTATTAATGAGGGCTGCTATTTAGTTGAAAATGTTTGTGTGCATATCTTCTGTTGCAGGTTTTAAAAATGGACAACGGGGTAATGGACAGTGAATTGCTCCAAAAACTTCTAAAAGGGGGCCCCTTTGTTTACCCGGGGTCCCCGCTGTTTCAACCACTGAACTGAGAGTCATAAACTGTGCATGACCTAACTTTCGCAACGTTCAAGAGTCCTCACCTCCCATAGAGGGAAGCAATGTTATGTTTAATTGTGTATAATCTTTCAAAATGTTGTGTGTTTTCCTGTTAACATTTATTGTTGTTCTTATTTTCCCAGTCCGGGAGTACTGGATTTAACCGGGGGGGAGTGCAGCGCCCCAGAGTCCTGGTCGTTGCAGTAACGTCGCTCTGCCGCTAAGGGGAGTGATGTTACGTCTGATTGCACTAAAGGAGTTCACCTGATCAGGTAACACTCACATTACACTTCACACTCCGGCCACCAGGGGGAGTGGTTCTATCTAGTAGGCCACTCCTCACACTCTGGTAAAACTGGGGGTTGGACAGGAAGACAGGAGAAGTAACTGGGAAGAGCTAGTGAGAGGACCTGTCAGGGATGGGATCCTGGCAGACTCCTAAGAATAGCACAAACCAGTGAGCAACGGGGACACAGCAAAGAAGTGATAGAACCAGAAGGAGTCATGCTGTAAGATCTAGGCAACATCCTTCTGAGGGGCAACAGTCGGTGGCCGGAACGCCGAGCAAGTAAGAGACTACAAGCATTACTTCAAACCACGCCCGGACAGCCAATCATAGGTTGGCTGTCTCACTAAAACACCTAAGCAGACAACAGAGGCAGCTGTGGGAGAGGGGCGACTCTAGAGTCCCGGAAGAACTCCAGGCCTACCCCGTCATACGGGTGCGTCCTAGCCATATCATCTGGGGGACGGAGAGAACGAGCATCAGAGACAGACAGAATCGAGTTGTGAGGACTATCCCGGGGTGCTCAGCAGGGAAGGACTACAACACACAGGCGCTAGAAGGTAGACGCTGATTCCCACCTGTGAAGGGGACTCCTGATGTGCCTTCGGACCGGCCGGTCTCAGACAGCCCGGTTAACAGTGCCCTGGATTGGACACCTGAAGCCTTCAGTAAAGAGGTTAAGAGACTGCAACCTGGTGTCCTCGTTATTTACTGCACCGCACCACCACCATCATCCACACCCTATTATTTGGGCGCCCCTCAGCAGGGTCACGGACCGGGCCTAGCCTCCGTGACAACCCCAGAGCAGAGACTCACAGGCCCGGTACCGGGTACCCCTCGACCCCGCAGCAGTGGGGGCGCTACACTATTTTGATACTGCAGTGTAAAAAGTCCATCAGACGTGGGCTAGTTTTACTGTAATAGTAATACTGAAAAGTTCTTTCAGCAGTCAAATATTATACTGCATCTATACTGCTCCAGTTGTGCATCAAAACTAAAAAGCCGGACTGGTTTGGTTAGAAATAGCATTGCTATATTGACACTGCAGTTTGAGAAATTCATTTGAGGTGGACAAATTTCCCTGCAATAGTAATACTGCACCATTTTCTCAAGAGGAATATATCATACGTAATTTAAAATGGGCAAGATGAATGATAAGGGATGGAAAGGTGGACGTAATGCTGATGTGAGCACAGAGGTCAAAACTGTGGGCAATGTGAAACTGTGCCTCTCATGGTAGCACAACAAACACACATCATGTCAATTTAGCTTCCTGTCCCACTTTTTTAGGGGGCGCACGGAACACCACTCTTGAAGCCAGACAAGTGTGAAAAGGTAGTTGGGTGTATAGCAGATTATGCTATCTGTCACTTTGCCAGCACCACCCTATCTACCACATGGTGCAGTCTAGTAGCCGTGATTCTGCACCACTTAATCCTCACCCTGATCCTCTTTCTTCCCAGCATGCCAAGTGCCTGGACACAAGTGATCCCGCACTTGGACACTCCAAAGAGCTGTTCACAATTCCATTCATAGATTCTGGCACCTCACCCCATTCCAACCAGGACATGAGGAGATCGCATGTAGCGATGCCCAAATATTTGAACAGCCACACTCACAAGAAGGCAATTACTGTTGCAAGAGGTGCATGATGATGAGACACAATTGACAACAAGTGGTGCTGTTACATCAGCAATCCAGGAGGAGGACCAGGGTGCAAGAGTGGAAGATGAGGTTGTGGACGATTACATCACTGACCTGAGAATGTGACATGGGGAGTAAGGACAGCAGCACACAGGGGGAGGAACCGCACACTGCCATGGAGTTGATGAATGGTGTAACAGACCAGACTGTTCTGTGGCTTTCGCCCCTGAACCTACAACCAAGCATGGTTGTGTGTGACAATGGCCATAACCTGGTGAAAGCTCAGGCGCTTGGCAACCTCGCACACATACAATGCCAGGCCCATGTGCTCAACTTAGTGGTTCATCGGTTTCTCAAAACCTACCCAGCTGTGACTGAGCTACTTGTGAAAGTGCATCATGTTTGTGTCCATTCCCACAAGTCAGCTACAGCTGCCACTGCCCTGGAAGTGCAACAGCAGAGTTTTCAAATTCAAGCTCACCGACTGGTGTGTGAATGTTTTGTGAGCAACACAAGGGCAGTAGTTTTATAACAGCTACACCATTTGCGTTGGTATTCCTGTCAGCTTCTGCACATAAGAGTTGATGAGTGTGTATGGATTTTTGACATCTGTGCGGTTCTCCAAAACTTTGAGGACTCGTCTCCATCCTGCTTTTCTGTCTACTGAAATATTCACTGTTCACAATTAGAGAATGCTTTGCAGTCAGAGCAAGTTGAGCTGGAATAAGAAACTATACTGCATGATGCTACACAGCCCATCCTCATCTCATGTTGTCAACGTGGATTGGGTTATAATGAGAAGGATGAGAAGGAACAGGAGCTTGTTGCATGCGCTACAGACAGTACTACCCACACCACCTTCATTATGTCTGTTCAGCGTGGATGGCCTGAAGACGAGGAGGAGGAGGAAGAGGAGGACAACATTGACAGTCATCCTCTTGGTGGGGACAGGGGAGTCTTGGCTGTTGGCAGTCTGGCATACATGGCTGAGTTTATGTTCCGCTGCCTTTTCCATGACACTTGCAATGTATGCATTTTGGCCAATGGTAACTACTGGTTGGTTACTCTTTTAGACCCATGCTACATGAGAACTTTACATCTCTCCTTCCCATGATGGAGAGATCTTATAAAATATTGCAGTACCAGAAGGCCCTAGTTGAAGAATTATACAAAACATTCCCTTCTGGCAACGGGTATCCAAGCTAGACACGTGGCATAAACTATCTCTCTATGCCTTGGAGGTCCTGGCATGCCTGCGGCTAGCGGTTTGTAAGAATGGGTTTTTAGTGCTGCCAGGGGTATTATAACCAATAGACTGACAAGCTGAAAGGCAACTTTTATCAAAATGAACAAGGACTGGATTTGGCAAGAATTCTCTACACCACCGGATGACATTAGCAGAACATAAACTCATATCCAGTGTTTTTTAATTTTTTTTAGCTAAACTAATTGCTTTTTTCAGGGCTAAGTTAAATAGATTCTATTCTGTTGTAATACTACTCTTATCTGCACTTTGTCTACAGTGAGGTGTGGCACTAGGGATAGCGTACTACGGGCATCTAGTCAGTAATTATTGCCTTATAAAGTCGAAGCCTTGCTGCTGCTTTTCTCCATGGACTCATCACCCAATTCATGTTGTTTTTTACAGTGATCTGTACTCATAAATTCATCAAATCAGTCACAATTTACTGATTTAACCCCTTTCCGACATCGGGCGTAATAGTATGCCGATGTTGGACCCCCCAGAGCTTACACGTTTCCGGACACATGACAGCTGATATATACAGCTGACATGTGCCAGCAACAGCCGTGTATGTAATCGCGATCCACCTGTGGCTTTTAACTAGTTAAATACCGCTGTTAATTTCTGATAGCGGTATTTAACTTGCGCTTACCGGAATTGGGTCACTAATCCCGCCCATCAGTTACCCTAACACATGATCGCAGGTAACCGATGGGTCGGCATGACAACCAGAGGTCTCCAGCAGACCTCTATGGTTGTCATAGCCCGATTGCTATAGGCAAGTGAGCATTTTTGCTACACACAGGTGATATGATCATCGCCTGTGTAACAGAGGCAATCAAAGTAGTGCAGCTTCTAGTCTCCCATGGAGACTATTGAAGCTTGCAAAAAGTAAAAAGAATTTTTTTAAAAAAATATAAAAAAATAAAAACATATAACATTTCAAATCACCCCCCTTTCGCCCCATTCGAAATACAACAATTAAAAAATCAAACATACACATACTTGGTATCACTGCATTCAGAATCGTACAATCTGTCAATATAAAAAAAAAAGAATTAGTCCGATCGCTAAATGGCGCAACGAGAAAAAAATTAAAAACTTCAGAATTACTTTTTTTGTTCGGCGCTACATTGCAGTAAAGTGCAATAACTGGCAATCAAAAGACCGTATCTACACCAAAATGGTATCAATAAAAATGTCAGCTCAGCGCACAAAAAATAAGCCTCAGTCAGCCCCAGATCATGAAAATTGGAGACACTACGGGTCTCAGAAAATGCCACCTTTTTCTTTTTTTAAACTTTGGATTTTTTTTCACCTAAATAAAAGTTTAAAGAAAAAAACAAAAACTGAACTCGGAAATTATAGGCCAGTAAGCTTAACCTCTACTGTGGGTAAAATCCTGGAGGGCATTCTAAGGGATGCTATACTGGAGTATCTGAAGAGGAATAACCTCATGACCCAGTATCAGCACGGGTTTACTAGGGACCGATCATGTCAGACTAACTTGATCAGCTTCTATGAAGAGGTAAGTTCCGGACTGGACCAAGGGAACCCAGTAGATGTAGTGTATATGGACTTTTCAAAAGCTTTTGATACGGTGCCACACAAAAGGTTGATACATAAAATGAGAATAATGGGGATAGGGGAAAATATGTGCAAGTGGGTTGAGAGCTGGCTCAGGGATAGGAAACAAAGGGTGGTTATTAATGGAGCACACTCGGACTGGGTCGCGGTTAGTAGTGGGGTACCACAGGGGTCAGTATTGGGCCCTTTTCTTTTTATTTATTAATAACCTTGTAGGGGGCATTCAGAGTAGAATTTCAATATTTGCAGATGACACTAAACTCTGCAGGGTAATCAATACAGAGGAGGACAATTTTATATTACAGGATGATTTATGTAAACTAGAAGCTTGGGCTGATAAATGGCAAATGAGCTTTAATGGGGATAAATGTAAGGTCATGCACTTGGGTAGAAGTAATAAGATGTATAACTATGTGCTTAATTCTAAAACTCTGGGCAAAACCGTCAATGAAAAAGACCTGGGTGTATGAGTGGATGACAAACTCATATTCAGTGGCCAGTGTCAGGCAGCTGCTACAAAGGCAAATACAATAATGGGATGCATTAAAAGAGGCATAGATGCTCATGAGGAGAACATAATTTTACCTCTATACAAGTCACTAGTTCGACCACACTTAGAATACTGTGCACAGTTCTGGTCTCCGGTGTATAAGACAGACATAGCTGAACTGGAGCGGGTGCAGAGAAGAGCGACCAAGGTTATTAGAGGACTGGGGGGTCTGCAATACCAAGATAGATTATTACACTTGGGGCTATTTAGTTTGGAAAAATGAAGGCTAAGGGGTGATCTTATTTTAATGTATAAATATATGAGGGGACAGTACAAAGACCTTTCTGATGATCTTTTTAATCATAGACCGGTGACAGGGACAAGGTGGCATCCTCTACGTCTGGAGGAAAAAAGGTTTAAGCATAATAACAGACGCAGATTCTTTACTGTAAGAGCAGTGAGACTATGGAACTCTCTGCCGTATGATGTTGTAATGAGTGATTCATTACTTAAATTTAAGAGGGGACTGAATGCCTTTCTTGACAAGTATAATGTTACAGGGTATATACATAGCTCCAAACCGTCCCTCATTGTGCGGGATTGTCCCGGTTTTCAGCCTCTGCCCCGCACTCCTGCACGGGGCACTCTAATCCCGCGGCGCAGACAGCAGGACCGACACGCCCCCTTGTATAGTTAACCCATGCCCCGGGCCCTTACCCTAAGTTCTGTATGGCTGCCTGCTTTCTGTGCACAGGACCTGTAATAAGGTCACAGGAGGGGAGGAGTCAGCGGTCACATGATCGGCAGACCGGGACCTCCGAGGATTACAGGACTTGGCTGTGCTGGTTTCTGCCACCTTGCCACACACATGGTCCTGCAGGAGGTAAGTAATGCCTTGTATGGGGTCAGGAGTTGTGCGGTGTGGATGTAGCAGAGCCGTGTGTGTACGAGGTGTGCGGAGCGGAGCCGAGTGTGTAGGAGGTGTGCGGAGCGGAGCCGAGTGTGTACGAGGTGTGCGGAGCGGAGCCGTGTGTGTGCGAGGTGTGCGGAGCGGAGCCGTGTGTGTGCGAGGTGTGCGGAGCGGAGCCGTGTGTGTGCGAGGTGTGCGGAGCGGAGCCGAGTGTGTGCGAGGTGTGCGGAGCGGAGCCGTGTGTGTACGAGGTGTGCGGAGCGGAGCCATGTGTGTACGAGGTGTGCGGAGTGGAGCCGTGTGTGTGCGAGGTGTGCGGAGCGGAGCCGAGTGTGTGCGAGGTGTGCGGAGCGGAGCCGTGTGTGTACGAGGTGTGCGGAGTGGAGCCATGTGTGTACGAGGTGTGCGGAGCGGAGCCGTGTGTGTGCGAGGTGTGCGGAGCGGAGCCGAGTGTGTGCGAGGTGTGCGGAGCGGAGCCGTGTGTGTACGAGGTGTGCGGAGCGGAGCCGTGTGTGTACGAGGTGTGCGGAGCGGAGCCGTGTGTGTACCAGGTGTGCGAAGCGGAGCCGAGTGTGTACGAGGTGTGCAGAGTGGAGCCGTGTGTGTGCGCGAGGTGTCAGGAGCAGAGCAGTGTGTGTACGAGGTGTCTGGAGTGGAGCCACGTGTGTACGAGGTGTATGGAGCGGAGCCATATGTGTACGAGGTGTATGGAGCAGAGCGCGTGTGTACGGAGCGGAGCCATGTGCAAAGTGTACGGAGCGCAGCCGCGTGTGTAGGAGTAGCTATGTGTGGCCATTATATGGTACGAAGTATCATGTGCAGCCATTATACAGTATGGGGCATCATGTGCGGTCATTATACAGTATGGAGCATCATGTGCGGCCATTGTACAGTATGGGGCATCATGTGCGGTCATTATACAGTATGGAGCATCATGTGCGGTCATTATACAGTATGGAGCATCATGTGCGGCCATTATACAGTATGGGGCATCATGTGCGGTCATTATACGGTATGGAGCATCATGTGCGGTCATTATACGGTATGGAGCATCATGTGCAGTCATTATACAGTATGGAGGATCATGTGTGGCCATTATACAGTATGGAGCATCATGTGTGGTCATTATACAGTATGGAGCACTGTGTGGCCATATTTTTTTGTTTATAATTATTATATACTAGATTGTGGCCCGATTCTAACACATCGGGTATTCTAGAATATGCATGTCCCCGTAGTATACCTTTATGACATCATCGTTGCCTTGGCAACCATTATGACATCTACGTCGATACTGTGCCCGCCGCTGATTGGTCAAGGCCTGGCGGCCTCGACCAATCAGAGACGCGAGATTTCCATTATGACATCATCGTCGCCATGCTGTGCCCGTCGCTGATTGGTCGAGGCCTGGCGGCCTCGACCAATCAGAGACACGGGATTTCCAGGACAGACAGACAGACAGAAAGACGGACAGACAGACAGACAGACAGACAGACAGACGGAAAAACCCTTAGACAATTATATATATAGATGAAACAGTGTGATCAGCAGTGCTAAATGGGTGTGGTTGGGACGTGGATATAGGTGTGGCTAATTATGAATGGGTGTGGTCAGAGGCGTGGCCTAAAATTTGCCGCGGCGCGCGTTGCGCGCCACAAACTTTGTCCCTCTTTCCCATCTTCAAAAGTTGGGAGGTATGTATATATATTAGATTCCTTGATAAGGCGTTGATCCAGGGAACTAGTCTGATTGCCATATGTGGGGTCGGGAAGGAATTTTTTTCCACATGGTGGAGCTTACTCTTACCACATGGGGGGGTTTTGCCTTCCCCTGGATCAACATGTTAGGGCATGTTAGGTTAGGCTATGGGTTGAACTAGATGGACTTAAAGTCTTCCTTCAACCCTAATATCTATGTAACTATGTAAGAGTTAAACAGATGAGCCATGGCAGGTGCAGTATGGACTGGCTGAGGAACAGGTGAGCTCTGGCAGGTGTGGACTGGACCGTGTGTTAGACAGATGGGCACTAGCATGTGTGATATGGACTGGCAGTAAAACAGAAGAGCACTGGCAGGTGCATGCTGGACTGACGGACAGATGGGCACTGGCAGGTGCAGGCTGGATCAGCTGTGGAACAGGAGAGAACTGGCAGGTGCAATCTGGACCAGCAGTTAAATAGGTGAGCACTGGCAGGTGCAGGTTGGACCGGATGAGGAACAGGAGAGTACTGGCAGGTGCGGACTGGACTGGGTGTTAGACATATGGACACTAGCAGGTGCGATCTGAACTAACAGTTAAACAGATGAGCAATGGCAGGTGCGGGCTGGACTGGTTGAGGAACAGAAAAGCACTGGCCGGTGGAGACTGGACCGACTGTTAGACAGATGAGCACTGGCAGGTGGGGGCTAGATCGGCTGAGGAGCAGGAAAGCACTGGCAGGTGCAATCAGGACCGGCAGTTAAACAGATGAGCACTGGAAGGTGTGGGCTGGATCGGCTGAGGAACAGGAGAGCACTGGCCATTGCAGACTGGACCGAGTGTTACACAAATGGGCAGTTGCGGGCTGGACCGGGTGTTAGACAGATGGGCGGTGGAAGGTGAGGGCTGATGGGCAGAAGAGAACAGACAGGTACAAGCAGACAGGTACAGAGTAGACAAGCAGACAGGTGGACCTGGAGACCTTGGCAACTAGAAAGCATGCAAGGCAAACTAACAACACTGCTCAGGCACCTCCATATTAGAGGAGGAGCCTTAAATAGAAGGTGTCACCCAGCTATTGGCTGGAGACACCTTAGGGCAATGTGTGCGGTCACATTAAGAGGAAGGTAGCGCCCACGCCCTAAGCATACTGCCCAGGCCTACGACTGAACCTTGAGAGACACCAACATATAGGGGGCGAGATGATGAGGTGGTGTGTAAGTGGGAAACACTGAATGTCCTATCTGTTAGATACAAGGAGATCCAACAAAGGGCCAAGTCTGTAATGCCAAGAGATCAGAAAGTCTGAAGTAAGAGGGAATGGTCCACTGTGTCAAAGGCAGATGCCAGGTCCAGTAGAAGGAGGAGGACAAACTAGCGTCGCTTTAATTTGGTGATTAGTAGGTGGTTGGTGACTTTAGTTGGGCAGTTTCAGTGGAATGGTGCAGTCGGAAGCCATATTGTAAGCGGTTAAAGGGAACCTGTCACCACGTTTTTGGAAGATGGGATAAAAATAGCGTTAAATAGGGGCAGAGGTGGGCGTTACATTAGTGTGTGTGTTATGCGTTTATTACCCACCTAAGTTGCCGAAATAACTTTGCAAAGTCTCCGTTTTCGCCTGTCAATCAGGCTGGTCAGGTCACATGGGCGTGGTGTCTTCACCCAGATTTGGCGTAGTTTTCCGTTGGTGGCGTAGTGGTGTGCGCATGCCCAAAGTCCGGAATCCTCTTCCAGGGGATTTAAAATAGCGCGGTGTTCGTTATTGCATTGGTGATCGGTGGGCGCGGCCATCTTCCTTTGGCCGCGCGTGCGCAGAAGCGGCGCTCTGCTGGCCGCGGCTTCAGGAAAATGGCCGCGGGATGCCGCGCGTGCGCAGATGGATATCGCGGCGGCCATTTTCCTGAAGCCGCGGCCAGCAGAGCGCCGCTTCTGCGCACGCGCGGCCAAAGGAAGATGGCCGCGCCCACCGATCACCAATGCAATAACGAACACCGCGCTATTTTAAATCCCCTGGAAGAGGATTCCGGACTTTGGGCATGCGCACACCACTACGCCACCAACGGAAAACTACGCCAAATCTGGGGGAAGACAACGCCCATGCGACCTGACCAGCCTGATTGACAGGCGAAAACAGAGACTTTGCAAAGTTATTTCGGCAACTTAGGTGGGTAATAAACGCATAACACACACACTAATGTAACGCCCACCTCTGCCCCTATTTAACGCTATTTTTATCCCATCTTCCAAAAACGTGGTGACAGGTTCCCTTTAAAGAGGGAGCAAGAGGAGAAGTGGGAGGACAGTTCAAAATGGATGTTTTGTTACAGTAGTTTGGAGGCATAGGGGAGAATTGAGATGGGGTGATAGCTATACACAGAGGATGGTTCAAGGGAGAGCTTTTGGAGAATGGATGTGATCGAGGTATGTTTGAATCATGAGTAGTGTTGAGCATTCCGATACCGCAAGTATCGGGTATCGGCCGATATTTGCGGCATCGGAATTCCGATGCCGAGATCCGATACTTTTGTGATATCGGGAATCGGTATCGGGATCGATATTATTGTGTAAAATAAAGAATAAAAATAAAAAATATTGATATACTCACCTCTCCGACGCAGCCTGGACCTTACCGATGTAAACGGCAGCTTCCGTTCCTAAGAATGAGCGCTTGAAAGACCTTAGATGACGTCGCGGCTTGTGATTGGTCGCGTGAGCGGTCACGTGACCGCCACGCGACCAATCACAAGCTGCGACGTCATCTAAGGTCTTTCAAGCGCTCATTCTTAGGAACGGAAGCTGCCGGTTACATCGGTAAGGTCCAGGCTGCGTCGGAGAGGTGAGTATATCAATATTTTTTATTTTTATTCTTTATTTTACACATTAATATGGATCCCAGGGCCTGAAGGAGAGTTTCCTCTCCTTCAGACCCTGGGAACCATACAGGATACCTTCCGATACTTGGTGTCCCATTGACTTGTATTGGTATCGGGTATCGGTATTGGCGATATCCGATACTTTTCGGGTATCGGCCGATACTATCCGATACCGATACTTTCAAGTATCGGACGGTATCGCTCAACACTAATCATGAGGGGAAAACACCAGTTGTTAGTGACAGGTTGAAGAGTTGGGTTAGGCTTGCGATGAAGACTGTGGTAAGGTTTGGAATGAGGTGGGACGATATTGGGTCAAGTTCACAGGTGGTGAGACGTGATTTGGAGAGTAGAGAGGAAAGTTGATCTTCTGTGATGGTGAAGTTGGTTTTGGATGGAGAGAGTTGAGTACTTATGAGGAGTTGCTGTTGGGACTTTAAGCAAAAGCTTTGCCTTACTTTGTCAATATTCTGCTTGAACAATGAGGCAAAGTGTTCAGCTGAGATGAGGAGAGAGGGTAGCAGAGCTGGTGGACAGAGGAAAGAATTGAAAGTACGGAATAGCTGTTTAGACTTGTGAGACAGGTATGATATGAGAGATGAGAAGTAGGTCTGTTTTGCTGCAGTGAGCAATTGCGCGTCATTTTTACAACTTCTGTTACTGAATGGGCTACTCCACTCCCTTTCTTTGGCAGCCGCACAGCAGTGCACTTTGTAGATGAGGACCAGAAAGAACATGTGCTCCAGTAGATGGCAAGCACTGAATCAAGTGGCATCTGCTCCTCTTCCTACACCTTAACATCACATATAGTACAGTCCTCAGAAGTGGCACCCCAATTACCCTTGTTTTCCCCCATGTCGTAAACCTCCAACTGCCCAACTGACTGAAGGGAACCACAGATGGCTGATTCTGCAGATCTGATCTGTTCACACATTCTTTGCCATGAACATCGGAAGTGAACTCCAAATATTCAAAGTGTCAAAAAGAGGAAATTATCTGCACCAATGCCCACATTTTTTTTCAGTTTGACCCAGGGCCAGATGAAGTAGGGTACAAGCAGAATCCAAACCCTCGTCAACAGACGTTAACCCTGGGGGGTGGAGGCGATGCTGATGAGACGTACGCGGACTGTAATGTGCTGTCAAGGCAGGAAGAGGAGGAGGTTGACTCTCAGGGAAAGGAGGGGGAAAGCAGAGAGGATGATGATGAGGTAGTAGATCCCACTTGGTGTAAACCGAGAGGCATGCAGCTGAGGAGAAGGAAGATGAGGAGGTAATGTTACAGCTTCCCACAGACACAAAGTTATGCAACCACAACAAGTATTGCATCCTCAGCCCCAACACTGTCACTGGCCAGCAGCATTCGTTGGACAGCCGTTGCCTAGGTTGGGTCTTCTTTTCAGACTATCAAGAATGACACAAATCACATTATCTGCCAATTTTGTTAAAAATGACAGAGTAGAGTTAAAAAATGCAATAATTTGACTACTACATGCATGAACTGGCACTTGCATTAATCTGGGTAGCTCACTGTGCTACAATGCAGACTAGCGGGGCTCGCCAACCACCGTCCACCCCATCAACCACATCTGATTCTTCCTCCTCCCTCACTATGGCAAGTGTTGTCACACAGATCCCGGCAGCAGAACCTCCACTTGTTTGCTCACTACAGTGAGGGTGAGTGAGAGCCCGTCAGCTAGTGTGGAAGTGGACATGCCTGCTGTTTTGAATAGTCTTAGATACCAAGCACACCCCGTCTTTCTCAATCCACTGTAACATCTCCACCTGCACCTCTCTCATAGTTGAGCAACTTGTCATGTTCACGCTTCTCCACCCTCTGTCAGCACAGCAGCCAGCTCTTGTTTGTGCAGTTGTGCGCAAATAAAAGATTGATTCCTCCTATATATGGCAAAGCTAAGAGCTTGAACTTCACCATCTTCAATCTACTAATAATATTAACCTTTAATTATATAGTACAAACATATTCTGCAGAGCTTTACAAGTCATCAGTTCATATAAAACAGTCAAAAGTTACAAAGTTTACGATAATCAAATGATTAAAGCAAAAACAATGATGACCCTGCTCTTCAGAGCTTACAATCTACAATGAGCTGGGGGTGACACAAAGTACAAGTGCTTATTTACAATGATGGTCCAACCATCTTGAGTAAATGGGAGCAGATAAAGGTTGCATGAGGATTTGGGTACAGTAGAGTTTGATGGCAAATTATGTTCAGAGAAGTAAACAATAGGCTATATATGAAAAGGACTTTGATTAGGGAACGTAATAGGCCACCCTAAATAGATGTGTTTTTAGGGAGTGCCTTAAAATGTGTAAGTTGTGGTTATACTCCTAATTTCATGGGGGAGAAAGGGTAAGAGTTATCTAGGTAGAAGATTGAACTGAGCCAGACAAAGACCAGACCAGGGGTGTTACCATCTTTGTGTGTTTCAGAGGTTGAAAGTTGTGAGAAGCCAAAAGAAGTGGTTAGATATAGAAGCTGGGATGCAGTTGGCAAGGTGGGGCTGTTGTACTCTCCCAGGATAATGGTTGGCATTTCTGAGGACATGAAATGTGGCAGCAAGGCAGAAATGTGGTCAAGGAAGTAGGTGGGTGATCCTGGGGGACAGTATATGGTTGCTACTCTGAGGGAGAGGGAATGGAACACCCTGATGGTGTGAGCCTCCAAGGAAGAATAGCATTCGATGGGCCTGTATTTATTTTTTTAAAAACAGGAATTGGTAGTACCAGCAAGGAGTGTGAGGTTATTGTGTAGTTAACAATGATCGTTCAGCGGTATATACACATATTCCATGTGTTGTAATCCAGAGGTGGATATGTCGTACGCTCACTATTAGTTTTCCAAGAGCTAATTATTGTGAACAGCCTGTGGCCTTCTCAGTTGATCGTAGCTGAATTACATAATTAATAGAAAGAAATGCGGCACTCACCCTTTTTTGCTTGTGAAATCGTGCTGTTTTTATTGGACCGACAAGAAGAAGTAGTTACATGTCCATGTAATAAATCAGGCGTGCAGGAGGGTGCGGAGAGAGAAAGTGGATGACGGCCGTTTCGCACAGAATGTGCTTCAACGGGTCCAGGTCCTGTGCGAAACGGCCGTCATCCACTTTCTCTCCCCGCACCCTCCTGCACACCTGATTTATTACATGGACATGTAACTACTTCTTCATGTCGGTCCAATAAAAACAGCACGATTTCACAAGCAAAAAAGGGTGAGTGCCGCATTTCTTTCTATTTTTTGTGTCACGGACGTCATGATTTTGATGCTGAGCACCTTGATCCCTGAGATTTCATGCAAGCTGTTTAATTGGATTCACTTGTATCCAATTCTGGATAGTGTACTCCTCTGGTGCCGTTCACTTCATAAACTTTTTCTTATTGGTTCTGAATTATATAATTGTCTGGACGACAGGGGCCAGCTGAGAGCTCTTCGCTCCAAAGTTCACAGTGGGTGGTTCTGCTAGACTCACGGCCTGTAATCGCTGTGATTATTGGATGGACAATCCAATCTGTTGGCCATGGAAATGCAGCCTTTCAGCCTTATTGATACAGATGGTTTTGGAAAGCTGATGGCCATCGGAATCCGCCAGTACCAGTTGCTCAGTCACCATTACTTCTCAAAGAAAGATGTGCCTGCCCTACACCAGCATGTCGCAGACATCACCCATTCCCTGAAAAATTCTATGTCTGCCAGGGTGCATTTCAACACTGAAATCTGGATAAGCAAGCATGGACAGGGGCGTAACATCTCGATGACTGGGTATCAGTTGACTCTGGTGGTTATGGGTGCAGTTGGGGAAGGGGATGTTCCAAAAGTTTTGGATTCCAAAAGGCTTGCAAGGTGCTCGGGGATGGAGAACTAAACCACTGCACATCATACGAAGGAGAAAAAAACTACTAGACAACAGGGCATGGAGAAATAAACTACTAAATAACTATACCACTACACACCATAAGATGGAGAATGAAACTAATAGACAGCAGCGGTTGGAGAACTAAACAACTAAACAGCTTGGGTTGGAGAACTAAACTAGTACACACCAGGGAATGGAGAACTAAAGCAGTAAACACCATGGTGTCACTAGACACCAAGTCTTGGAATCCCCAGGGACTGCGGAATAAACCTCTGTATCTAACACTTCCTCCAGTGCTTCTGCCTCCTCCATTTCCCCTAGGGCTTCCGCCTGCACCTTCAACCTCTGCCTTAATGAAACACACGTTCCAACACTGCAGAGAGAATCCCCATCCCACCTACGTACTGTGTATTCAGGGCTTACCGCAATCAGGCAGTATTTAAATTAATATGCCTTGGAGATTGCAGTCATACAGATCAAGAGTAGTGATGAGCGAATTTGTTCGGAAAACGAACGCAAACATATATTCGGAATGAATATGGCACATTCGGATTAATGATCGGAAACACAAGCAAAATTTTCAAAAATCGGAAAAAATCGTTAACATTCAGTAAAAGTGCGGGAAAATATTTGTGTTGCCATAAAAGTATTTTCAGCACATTAGCAATGATAATGGTGGTGTATCATGAGTGCTTGGCACTTGTTTGATGAGGGGAAGGGGGTCTGCAGAGCTCAGAAGCAGCGTTCTTGTAAACAGTCTTTTTTTTCCTAACTTTATGTGTGCACATTGCGACTAGCCAATTAGGTTGCAGGAAACACCCACAATGTCCTGACACAACGGGTTGTGTCATTGGCTGGTGAGATTATTATTATTTATTATTATTATAGCGCAATTTATTCCATGACGCTTTACATGTGAGGAGGGGTATACATAATAAAAACAAGTACAATAATCTTAATCAATACAAGTCACGACTGGTACAGGAGGAGATAGGACCCTGCCCACTTTAAAATAGTTTGTAGCATCTAGTGTGCTTTAGAGGCCTGATTCATAGGCCACAAACAAATTCTTCCATTCCTAGTGTCGTACAGTAGAGGACCTGACTTTAAAATAGTTTGTTACATCTAGTGTGTTATAGAGGCCTGATCCATAGGCCACAAAAAATTCTTCTGTTCCTAGTGTTATACAGTATTAGACCTGACTATTAAATAGTTTGTAGCATCTAGTGTGTTATAGAGACCTGATCCATAGGCCACAAAAACATTCTTCTGTTCATAGTGTCATACAGTAGGAGACCTGACTTTCAAATTGTTTGTAGCATAACTTCGTTGTCATACAGGCCTCATCCACACTCAAACAATTTCTTTTCTGTGACTAACACGACGCAGCATGCTATATTTCAACTTGGAATTTACTGTCGCTGAAATTCAGCTGTTCCAGAGGTGGTGCAGAGTTTAAAATCTATTTTTTTGTTCCTAATACTGTGCACCTATGAGCTCCTACTATCTGAGCAACATGACTGGGAAAAAGCAAGGTCATGGTGGAAGGGAAATTAGGCTTGGTGTTCGAGGTGTACGTGGGGTAGGTGGTAATGTTTGTGAAAGCACTAGTGAAGCAACATCACGTCCTATGCAGAGACAACTGACAACTTATGTTACTGGACAGGCTACGCCATTACCTATCTTTGGCAAACGCACAGCAGCACACCTTGTTGAAGGTGCCCAGAAAGAGCATGTACTCGAGTGGATGGCAAGCACAGCTTCAAGTGGCCTCTCCTCCTCTTCCTCCACCACAACATCACACCCAGTACAGTCCATAAAGATGGCACCCAAATTACCCTTGCTCCCCCCCACATCCCGACTCTCCAACCGTACAACTGACTGTATAAAGCCACAGATGGATGAGTCAGAAGAGCTGTTCACACATTTGATGCCATGGTCATCAGAAGTATACACAAAAACTTTGCAGAGTCAAGAGAAGTCAGCATCCTGATCCTCTTCATCAAATGTTATCCCCTGGGAGGAAGTGATCCTGATGAGACTCTGATATCTGAGGCTCATGAAGACTGTACTGTGCTGTCAGGGCAAGAAGAGGAGGAGGATGACTCCAAGAGTGAGGAATGTGATAACACACAGGATGATTATGATGAGGTGTTAGATCCCAGCTTGTGTGAACATAGAGGCATGCAGCTGAGTAGGTCATCTGAGGAGGTAGATGAAGAGGTTACTTTGCATCATACATTGCAGACATTTAGTGATGCAGCTAGAATGAGCAATCCATCCTCAGCCACAACTGTGCCTGTTACCAGCAGCCTCCACTGGTCTGCAGCTGACATGGGTTGACAAGAGTTGCCTAGCCTGGGCCTTTTTTGACACTGGAAAGGATGAGCCACCTCACGTAATCTGCCAACTTTTCAAAAAAAAAAACTGAGTCGAGGTAAAAAGTGCAATAATTTGACTACTACATGTATGAACCTTCACATGTGCAATCAACATGCTTTACTGTGGGAATCCACCTTCACAAAAATGCATACCAGCAGACTTCAACAAACATCCGCTGCTCCATCAATGGCATCTGCTGCTTCTTCCTCCTCCTCCTCTGTTACCGTGCCAACAATTGAGATGCAGGTCTTCGACCGCAGAACCTCAGCTTCTTTTTTCGCTCCAGTCATGCTGACTGAGAGCCTACCGTCAGCTGTAACAGAAGCAGACATTCCTGGTAGATAGAGAATGTTTCTGACAGCTGATGGCCGTCGCAGTCCCCAGTACCAATTGCCCAGTTGCCATTACTTTTCTAAGACAGCTGTGCCTGCGCTACACCAGCATGTCGCAGACAACCTCACCCATTCTTTGACTTTATCTCTCTGCAAGGGTGCATTTCACCACAGACACTTGGATGAGCAAGCATAGCCTAGAGCGCTACATCTTGCTGACTGGGCACTGAGTGACTCTGGTGGCTGTGCAGACAGGCGCTGCTCCACAAGTCTTGAAATCCCCAAGGCTTGCAGGACAAATCTCTCCATTTAACACTTCCTCCACTGCTTCTGCCTTCTCTATGTCCTCTAGGGCCTCCACCTGCGCCCTCAAACTCTGCCTTAATGAGTCACGTATTTCAACAGTGCAGAGCGAATCCCCACCATGCCTGTACTGCGCAGCCAGGGTTCACCGCAATCAGTCAGTATTAAAATTGATATGCCTTGGAGATCACAATTATACAGCTGAAGAGTTGTGGACAGCTCTCCAGGCTGAGTTTGATCAATGGCTGTCTCTGCTGAACCTGCATCCAGGGAAGGCCGTGTCCGATAACAGTGGAAACCTGGTGGTGGCCCAAAGGCGAGCATGGCTCACATCCTCAACTGGGTAGTACAGCATTCTCTCCGCCACTATCCTGGCCTGGGTGAGCTGCTTCAGTGAGCACGTAAGCTGTATGCTCATTTCCACAATTCATACCACTCAGGTCATCGACTTGCATCGATACAGAGGTCTTTGTCCATGCAAATAAACAGGTTAATTTGCGATGTACCGACATGGTGGAATTCCATTCTGCACATGTTGCAGCTACTGTGGCAGCAGCAATGAGCCCTGATGCAGTATGTCATGTCGTATAGCCTGCGCCAATGCAGTACGGACATGGCGCATATCACGATTACAGAGTGGGCAAAGATTAAGGACCTCTGCACCCTTCTGCACAGTTTCGAAATAGCTACTAAGATGGTTAACCCTGATGACGCCGTCATAAGCATCACTATTCCAGCCATCTATTTGCTGGAGCAGACTTTGAATAGCCCGTGGGAGGAGATGGTGGTCCCAGAAGAAGAGGAGGAAGCAGAGGAAGATGCGTAAGGGATAACATTGTCTCTAAGTTCAATACTGTCGTCACACAGACAGATGCCAAGGGAGGATGGATTAGTGCGATCTTGGGGGCTGCTGATACCAGACAAACTGTTATCGAAGGTGCAAGATCCAAGGAACAAATGGAGGAGGAAGAGGTGATGGGGAGCAACTGTCAGATGAAGAGGATAATCCTCCCCTCTCTGTTGTTCGTGGTTGTCAGGAGTGGATGGAGGAAATGAGCCTCATTGTTACCCAGCCACCTACACAGCATGGGCTTAGACCTCATGGTAGAGTCCAACATATGAGTGCCTTCTTGCTGCATTATCTGCAACATGATCCCCGTATAGTTTTGATTAGGAATAATGCTGACTACTGAGTTGACACTCTGTTTGATCCACGTTATAAAACCAAATATTGCCAGATGATTCCCACCCTAGAAAGGGACTCGCAAATTCTGGAGTATCGAAGCACGCTTTTACACAACCTTTATAGAGTTTTTCCCCAAGACAGCAGTGAAGCACACAGTTTGCATCACAGCTCTAGACTTCCAAACTCTGGCACATGAATTCGTCAACGTCAAAACATTAGCAGCAGCAGCAGTTTTGCAAGTGGAAGAAGCCATTTCTGTGAGTCCTTTGACACTTTTTTTTACACCAACACGTGCACCAGCACAACAAAGTCCACGTCTTACACTTGGTGAACGAATGGAGAGGATGGTGCAGGAGTATCTAGAACTGAATATAAATACCATCAGGTAGGGTTTGGACCCTTTCACAGTTTGATCTTCCAAAATGGATGAGTGGCCTGGGCTCGCCTCACATGCATTGGAGGTTTTATTGTGCCCGGCAGCCAGCATTCTCTCAGAACATGTCTTCAGCACTGCTGGTGGTGTCCTGACAGATAAGCGCAGCTGGCTGTCCCCTGAAAGAGTAGACCGCCAAACTTTCATCAAGATGAACAGGTCATGTATGTACAAGGACTTTTGTACCCAATCGCAGACTGTACAGACTAGGTGATATTGAATTTTCAGTGTGATGCATTAATGTCACGGAACTGCACTCTGCGATATCTTTAGTGTGGCTTCTGTGGCTGCTGCTGTTGCTGCTGCTGACATTAACGCAAATTTGTGGAACTCTGAACAGTCATGCTCTATATCTGCTGGGTTAACTATAGTGGAAGACCTATCGGTCCCTATTCTACTGATGCCACTTTGGTGGTGTCTGCCAATATTTTTTGGAAATGTGAACACTCCTGGTTGGGTGTCCATCTGTTGGATTGGGTATAGTGGAAGACCTGTCAGTCCCTGTTATACTATTTCTACTCTTGTGAAATTGATGCCACTTCTGTGGTGTAAGGCCCACATTTGTTTAAATGTGAACACTCTTGGTTGGGTGTCCATCTGCTGTGTTGGGTGTAGTGAAATACCTATCGGTCCCTATTATACTGTTTCTACTGTGGTAAAATTAATGCAACTTTGGTGCTGTCTGCCAATAATTTTTGGAAATGCGAACACTCCTGGTTGGGTGTCCATCTGTTGGATTGGGTATAGTGAAAGACCTGTCAGTCCCTATTATACTATTTCTACTCTTGTGAAATTGGTGCCATTTCTGTGGTCTAAGGCCCCCATTTGTTTAAATATGAACACTCCTATTTGGGTGTCCATCTGTTGGATTGGATGTTGTGGAAGACCTGTTGGTCCCTATTATTCTATTTCTACTGTGGTGAAATTGATGCCACTTTTGTGGTGCCTGCCAATAATTTTTTGAAATGTGAACACTCCTGGTTGGGTGTCCATCTGCTGTATTGGATTTAGTGGAAGAGCTGTCGGTCCCTATTACGCTATTTCTACTGTGGTGAAATTGATGCAACTTTTGTGGTGTAAGGTTCACATTTGTTTAAATGTGAACACTCCTGGTTGGGTGTCCATCTGCTGGATTGGGTGTAGTGAAAGACCTGTCGGTCCCTATTACGCTATTTCTACTGTGGTGAAATTGATGCAACTTTTGTGGTGTCTGCCAGTAATTTTTGGAAATGTGAACACTCCTGTTTGGGTGTCCATCTGCTAGATTGGGTGTAGTGAAAGAACTGTCAGTCCCTATTATACTATTTCTACTGTGGTAAAATTGATGCAACTTTTGTGGTTTCTGCCAGTAATTTTTGGAAATGTGAACACTCCTGGTTGGGTCTCCATCTGCTGTATTAGGTGTAGTGGAAGACCTGTCAGTCCCTATTATACTATCTATACTTGGTGAAATTGATGCCATTTTGATGGTGTCTGCCAATAATTTTTAGAAATGTGTACACTACTGATTGGGTGTCCATCTGCTGTATTGGGTGTAGTTTACAGACCTGTCGGTCCCTATTATGCTATTTATATTGTGGTGAAATTGATGCCATTTTGGTGGTGTCTTCCAATAAATTTTCAAAATGTTAGCACTCCTGGTTGGGTGTCCATCTGTTGGATTGGGTGAAGTGGAAGACCTATCAGTCACTATTATGCTATTTCTGCTCTCGATTAATTAATGCCACTTCTGTGGTGTAAGGCCCTCATTAGTTTAATTGTGAACTCTCCAGGTTGGCTGTCTATCTGCTGGACTGAGTGTAGTGGAAGATCTGTTGGGCCCTATTATACTATTTCTACTGTGGTGAAATTGATGCCACTTTTGTGGTGTCTGACAGTAATTTTTGGAAATGTGAACACTCCTGGTTGGATGTCCATCTGCTGGATTGGGTGTAGTGGAATACCTGTCTCTCCCTATTATACTATTTCTACTCTCGTGAAGTTGATGCCACCTCTGTGGTGTAAGGCCCTCATTTGTTCAAATGTGATCTCTCCTTGTTGAGTGTCCATCTGCTGTATTGGGTGTAGTGGAAGACTTGTCGGTCCCTATTATACTATTTCTACTGTGGTGAAATTGATGCCAATTTTGTGGTGTCTGCCAATAATTTTTGGAAATGTGTACACTCCTGGTTGGGTGTCCCTCTGCTGTATTGGATGTAGTGGAAGACCTGTCAGTCCCTATTATGCTATCTATACTTGGTGAAATTGATGCCACTTTGATGGAGTCTGCCAATAATTTTTGGAAATGTGAACACTCCTGGTTGTGTCTCCTTCATGAGTGTTGCCTGTAGCAGTAGGCCTACAAGACTGTCAGGGCTCCACTTCCTTGGACCCAACTATCCTTGTTACTATCCTTCAATTTTTCTGACAATGGTGGTCTACAAAACTGATATTTGTGCCACCTGAGTGTGGCTCAACATGATAGCGGTAGATGTCAGGACTCTAAACATTTTTTATTACCTTTTGTGCATTACTGCCCTTTTCCAAGATGGTGTCTTTGATCTCATGTGCACTGTGTCTTCCTGCTATAAAACTCCACCCCAGCCTTCAGTCTGTGCTAGAGTATTCTGCCTTGCATCCAGCTCCTGACCCTGGTGACTCCCTGGCTATATACCTGCTCCTGTGAACCTGTGTGGTGATCCTGCTACTCTGCTCTGAGTTCCTGCTGCATACACCAGTTCCAGTAATCCTCCTTCATCTGCTGCTTGTGTTTCCTTCCATCTACATTTGTTGGACATGTAAGCTGTTGCTGCTCTGCAAAAACCTGAGACTATTACCCAGGCCTCCCTGGTTGAGCTAAGATATTATTTGAACGGCCTTATAAGCATAGCTATCTGTGTTTGGACTAAGCAAGGACTTATTCGTGTCAAGTATCCTCAAGAATAATTGTGCTTCATAGACTTTCTGGGTGATTGGATTTTCCTCTGAAGTTCCCTATAGACTGTTAAGCTGCATTTAATATTTACACCAAGTGTTGTGGACATGAGTTTCTCTCTGCACCTGTTTGAATCACCGTGTGATAATATAGACTTTACCACTTATAAAACTGTGTCCTGTAGTTGTCTTGTTCCACGCAGAGTCTCCTGAGTTATCCCCTATAATTTTTACAGTAGAGGTTTTTCATGTGGTATCAGGACTCCCAGCAAAGGTGGCCTACACTTATTCCTCACTCACCTTGTCTTACTGTGACATCCAACTGAAAGCTGTAAATGCTGTCCCAGACCCCGATATCTCATGCCTGGCTGATTGATGCAGTGCCATGCTGCAATTTGTTCTGTGGGTGAATTTTGGCCACATTTGGGGCATTTATAAGGTGTTGTGCATCCATTTGTTTTTGCTTCCCATTGACTGTAATGGCATTCGGTAATGTTCGGAGAATATTCAACAAATTAAACAGCAATATTGCAAATTCGGCGATCATAGTCCGAACCAAACATTGAAATATTCTCTCATCTCTAAACAAGAGTTGTGGACAGTTATCCATGCAGAGTTTGAGCAATGGCTGTCTCCACTCAACCAGGAACCAGGGAAGGCCGTTTGCAATAATAGTGCAAACCTGTTGGCGTCCCTACATCAGAGCAACCTCACACATGTGCCTTGCATGGCTTGCATCCTCAACCTGATAGTTCCTCCACCACTGTCCTAGCCTGGATGTGCCGATGCAGAAACGACTGTCATTGTGTGCTCACTTCCACCATTCTATTTAAGTTGATATAGAAATCTTTTGGCCTACTGGTTAATATGCGATGTGACTACACCGTGGAATTCAACTCTGCACATGTTGCAGCGACTATGGCAGCAGCGCTGAGACGTGGTGCAGTATGACATTTTGCATAGCCTGGCACAATGCAGTACGGACGTGGTGCAATTCACCCTTATGGAGTGAACACAGATGAAGAACCTATGCACCCTTCTGCACATTTTCGAAATGGCTACTAAAATGGTTAGTGCTGACGATGCCATCATTAGCATCACTATTACTGTCATCTAAATGCTGGAGAACACTTTGAATAGTAAGCGGGAGGAGGTGGTGGTGGTCCCGGGGGAAGAGGACGATGCGAAAGTGTTAACAATATCTCTAAGTTCTGGTCTGTCGTCTCACAGGCGGCTGCCATGGGAGAAACAACTGGAGAAGTACAAGGAGAAGGGTGAGAAGGAAGAGGTGATGGACACGCAACAGTTAGGAGATGAAGAAGATAATGATTCCTTTTGTGTTGTCCGTGGTTGCAAGGAGGGGATTGAGGAAGCAAGCTTAAATGTTATCCCGCCGCCAACACACTATAGACTTGTACCTCATGAAAGAAATCGACCCATGAGGGCCTTCTTGCAGCACAATCTGCAAGATGATTGTTGCCCATACTGTTAGGATTCTAAATAGTGCTGACTACTGGGATGCTAGTCCATTCGATCCATGATACAAAAGTAAATTTTGCCAGTTGCTTTCTCCCCGCAAAGAGACGCGGTAATGCTGCAGCACCAAAACATGCTTGAAGACAATCTTGACACTGGTTTTCCCCAAGACAGCAGTGACGCACACAGTTTGCATCGCAGTGATAGGCTTCCAAACCTGTGAACATTGAGTCGTCAACATAAAAACATTAGCAGCCTTGCAGCGCTGGAGTTATGGGTTCCAACCCCACCAAGGGCAGCATTTGCAAAGAGTTTGCAAGTTCTCTCCGTGTATGCAAATGTTTCCTCCCAGTACTCTTTTTTATTCCCACACTCCAAAGACATAGTGATAGGGAATTTAGATTGTGAGCCCCATTGGGGACAGTGATAATAATGTATGCAAAGTGCTGCGGAATAAGATAGCGCTATCAGAGGAAAATGAATAAATACCAGCCCAAAATAATTAACAGATAAAATATGGCCTGCTTTATGTACCACGGTAGTAACAGAAAAAAATAGATTTTTTTTTACTGTGGATGAACCTTGGATAAAGCAGAATCTGAGCACAAAAGAATGACAACACTGATGTGGCCACATTTTTGGAGCACGGTAGTAATAGAACAAATTTATATTTTATTTTGTAACAGAACAATATCTGCACCAAAGAACGAAAAGATGAAATGTGACCTGCTTTTGGTAGCACAATAGTGAGGAAGCCAATTTTGATTTTATCATGTGTACCCCTATATGGAGAACAATATCAGCACCCAAACATTTCAAACTGACATCTAGCCTGCTGTATAACATTACTAACAGAAGAAAGTATATTTTTAACTGTGGATGAGGTCTGAATATAATTGAATGCATA
Source organism: Ranitomeya variabilis (assembly GCF_051348905.1). Taxonomy (NCBI): domain Eukaryota; kingdom Metazoa; phylum Chordata; class Amphibia; order Anura; family Dendrobatidae; genus Ranitomeya; species Ranitomeya variabilis. Next base: position 342,513,452 of record NC_135235.1, read on the forward strand.
CACAAAACAATTTCAAACTCAGATCTAGCCTGCTGTACCATGTTTGTGACAGTAAAAAATTGTTTTCTTATTCTGCATGAGCTATGCAGATAGCTTAATTTCACCGCCACTAAATGACAAGGTGATATGATATGGCATGCTGTATCACATTTGTAACAGAAAAAAAATGTTTTGTTTTATCTGCATGAGCTCTGCAGAAAGATTAATTTCACTGCCACTAAATGACTAGGTGGGACATGGCATGCCGAATTACATTAGCAACTGTCCCAATTTTTTTTTTTACTGTGCAACAGTAACAATTTCAGCGCCACAAGATGACAAGGTGGGATATGGTGGGCTGTATCATGTTTAGCAACAGAATTTTTTTTTTAATCTGCATGAGCTATGCAAACAGCTGAATTTCACAACTAATAAATTGCAAGGTGAGATATGGCATGCTGAATCACGGTAGCAACTGACAAAATATTTATTTTTTACTTTCCAATAGCTCAAATCACAGAACAATGTCACCACCACTTAATGAAAAAGGTGACATATACCTTGCTGTATCACATTTAGCAACTGAAAAAATAAGATTTGGAAAGGTCTACATGTGCATGGAGCACAATAGAATAGGGTTGAGCGAAACGGATCGGACAATTTCAAAAATCGCCGACTTTCAACAAAGTCGGGTTTCATGAAACCCGACCCGATCCCACTGTGGGATCGGCCATGCGGTCGGCGATTTTCGCGCCAAAGTCGCGTTTCATATGACACTTTCCCCGCCATTTTTTCAGCCAATGAAGGAGTGTGGGCAGCGTGATGACATAGGTTCCGGCTTGCGAGGAGGAGGAGGAGGTTGTTCCCCATTGACTTACATTGGGTTTCGTGTTTCGGTCGATCCCCGACTTTGCGCGATAATCGGGGAGGAGGAGGAGGTTGTTCCCCATTGACTTACATTGGGTTTCGTGTTTCGGTCGATCCCTGACTTTGCGCGATAATCAGCCGATTTCACTCGACTCGACTTTTGACAAATCCTAAAGAATCTTGACAGATCCTAAAAAAGTAAAAGTCGCTCAACCCTACAATAGAAACAGTGCACAACACACTTCTATGAAATGTGCCATGCTGTCTTTGTCTGTGGACTTCAGTAATGGCACAAAAAATTGAAGGTCAATTTCACAGCCACACAGAACACTAGCTATCTAAACTATATGACTTAGAAACAAGCCCATTTGGTGGGCCGGGTCACTCTGGGTCCCATTTGGTGGGCCGGGTCACTCTGGGTCCCATTTGGTGGGCCGGGTCACTCTGGGTCCCATTTGGTGGGCCGGGTCACTCTGGGTCCCATTTGGTGGCCCGGGTCACTCTGGGTCCGATTTGGTGGCCCGGGTCACTCTGGGTCCCATTTGGTGGCCCGGGTCACTCTGGGTCCGATTTGGTGGCCCGGGTCACTCTGGGCCCGATTTGGTCAACCCGGGTCACTCTGGGCCCGATTTGGTGGCCCGGGTCACTCTGGGCCCGATTTGGTGGCCCGGGTCACTCTGGGCCCGATTTGGTGGCCCGGGTCACTCTGGGGCCGATTTGGTGGCCCGGGTCACTCTGGGGCCGATTTGGTGGCCCGGGTCACTCTGGGTCCGATTTGGTGGCCCGGGTCACTCTGGGTCCGATTTGGTGGCCCGGGTCACTCTGGGTCCGATTTGGTGGCCCGGGTCACTCTGGGTCCGATTTGGTGGCCCGGGTCACTCTGGGTCCGATTTGGTGGCCCGGGTCACTCTGGGTCCGATTTGGTGGCCCGGGTCACTCTGGGTCCGATTTGGTGGGCGGCCCCACTCTGGGTCCGATTTGGTGGCCCGGGTCACTCTGGGTCCAATTTGGTGGCCCGGTTCACTCTGGGTCCGATTTGGTGGCCCGGGTCACTCTGGGTCCGATTTGGTGGCCCGGGTCACTCTGGGTCCGATTTGGTGGGCGGCGCCACTCTGGGTCCGATTTGGCAGGCGGCGCCACTCTGGGTCCGATTTGGCGGGCGGCGCCACTCTGGGTCCGATTTGGCGGGCGGCGCCACTCTGGGTCCGACTTGACGGGCGGCGCCACTCTGGGTCCGACTTGACGGGCGGCGCCACTCTGGGTCCGATTTGGCGGGCGGGGGCACTCTGGGTCCGATTTGGCAAGCGGGGGCACTCTGGTCCGATTTGGTGGGCTGGGTCCGATTTGGTGAGCGGGGCAATAATGATAAGACTACAGATAGTGCTTTGTAATTGTGCTGTACTGTCACTTTAAGAGCTGATATTATCTGACAAAACTTGTGACCTGGTGGGCTGGTTAGAGTTTATAGGCGTTGGCATAGTAACTGGGTCTCACTGCGCATATCAATGAGGTAATCAGCCAGGTGGCAGTTATTTTTAGAAATTGCCTCAGAAATCAGGCCCATTATAAACGTATTGGAAAATTTCCCTATTGAAATGCATTGAGACACTTTTTTCAAACGCAAATTGCACCAAAACTACAAATCCGATCGACACGAAAAATACTTAGCACACCTCTCAGGAACGCTGGCTTCGAAATGACACCTCACTGGAGTCTGTGAGTTTAGCGGTTCGGGCCGCATTACGTGCGGACTGAATAATAATAATAAGAACTAGATGGGTATTTCCTGAAGGAACTACAGATAGTGCTTTGGAATGGTGCCCGGGCTGCCCCTGCAAGACTTTCACACTTGGGTGCCCCTCTGGTGCTGGTTTGGTAGTTGTAGCCCCTCAGGGTTGAGGCTTGGTGGGCCGGGTCACTCTGGGTCCGATTTGGTGGGCCGGGTCACTCTGGGTCCGATTTGGTGGGCCGGGTCACTCTGGGTCCGATTTGGTGGGTCGGGTCACTCTGGGTCCCATTTGGTGGCCCGGGTCACTCTGGGCCCGATTTGGTGGCCCGGGTCACTCTGGGCCCGATTTGGTCAACCCGGGTCACTCTGGGCCCGATTTGGTGGCCCGGGTCACTCTGGGGCCGATTTGGTGGCCCGGGTCACTCTGGGGCCGATTTGGTGGCCCGGGTCACTCTGGGGCCGATTTGGTGGCCCGGGTCACTCTGGGGCCGATTTGGTGGCCCGGGTCACTCTGGGGCCGATTTGGTGGCCCGGGTCACTCTGGGGCCGATTTGGTGGCCCGGGTCACTCTGGGTCCGATTTGGTGGCCCGGGTCACTCTGGGTCCGATTTGGTGGCCCGGGTCACTCTGGGTCCGATTTGGTGGCCCGGGTCACTCTGGGTCCGATTTGGTGGCCCGAGTCACTCTGGGTCCGATTTGGTGGCCCGGGTCACTCTGGGTCCGATTTGGTGGCCCGGGTCACTCTGGGTCCGATTTGACGGGCGGCGCCACTCTGGGTCCGATTTGGCGGGCGGCGCCACTCTGGGTCCGACTTGGCGGGCGGCGCCACTTTGGGTCCGACTTGGCGGGCGGCGCCACTCTGGGTCCGACTTGGCGGGCGGTGCCACTCTGGGTCCGACTTGGCGGGCGGCGCCACTCTGGGTCCGACTTGGCGGGTGGCGCCACTCTGGGTCCGATTTGGCGGGCCGGGTCACTCTGGGTCCGATTTGGCGGGCCGGGTCACTCTGGGTCCGATTTGGCGGGCCGGGTCACTCTGGGTCCGATTTGGAGGGCCGGGTCACTCTGTGTCCGATTTGGCGGGCCGGGTCACTCTGGGTCCGATTTGGCGGGCCGGGTCACTCTGGGTCCGATTTGGCGGGCCGGGTCACTCTGGGTCCGATTTGGCGGGCCGGGTCACTCTGGGTCCGATTTGGCGGGCCGGGTCACTCTGGGTCCGATTTGGCGGGCCGGGTCACTCTGGGTCCGATTTGGCGGGCGGCGCCACTCTGGGTCCGATTTGGCGGGCGGCGCCACTCTGGGTCCGATTTGGCGGGCGGCGCCACTCTGGGTCCGATTTGGCGGGCGGCGCCACTCTGGGTCCGATTTGGCGGGCGGCGCCGCTCTGGGTCCGATTTGGCGGGCGGCGCCACTCTGGGTCCGATTTGGCGGGCGGCGCCACTCTGGGTCCGATTTGGCGGGCGGCGCCACTCTGGGTCCGATTTGGCGGGCGGCGCCACTCTGGGTCCGATTTGGCGGCCCGGGTCACTCTGGGTCCGATTTGGTGGCCCGGGTCACTCTGGGTCCGATTTGGTGGCCCGGGTCACTCTGGGTCCGATTTGGCGGGCGGCGCCACTCTGGGTCCAATTTTGCGGGCGGCGCCACTCTGGGTCCGATTTGGCGGGCGGCGCAACTCTGGGTCCGATTTGGCGGGCGGCGCCACTCTGGGTCCAATTTGGCGGGCGGCGCCACTCTGGGTCCGATTTGGCGGGCGGCGCCACTCTGGGTCCGATTTGGCGGGCGGCGCCACTCTGGGTCCGATTTGGCGGGCGGCGCCACTCTGGGTCCGATTTGGCGGGCGGCGCCACTCTGGGTCCGATTTGGCGGCCCGGGTCACTCTGGGTCCGATTTGGTGGCCCGGGTCACTCTGGGTCCGATTTGGTGGCCCGGGTCACTCTGGGTCCGATTTGGCGGGCGGCGCCACTCTGGGTCCAATTTTGCGGGCGGCGCCACTCTGGGTCCGATTTGGCGGGCGGCGCAACTCTGGGTCCGATTTGGCGGGCGGCGCCACTCTGGGTCCAATTTGGCGGGCGGCGCCACTCTGGGTCCGATTTGGCGGGCGGCGCCACTCTGGGTCCGATTTGGCGGGCGGCGCCACTCTGGGTCCGATTTGGCGGGCGGCGCCACTCTGGGTCCAATTTGGCGGGCGGCGCCACTCTGGGTCCGATTTGGCGGGCGGCGCCACTCTGGGTCCGATTTGGCGGGCGGCGCCACTCTGGGTCCGATTTGGTGGGCGGCGCCACTCTGGGTCCGATTTGGCGGCCCGGGTCACTCTGGGTCCGATTTGGCGGCCCGGGTCACTCTGGGTCCGATTTGGTGGCCCGGGTCACTCTGGGTCCGATTTGGCGGGCGGCGCCACTCTGGGTCCAATTTTGCGGGCGGCGCCACTCTGGGTCCGATTTGGCGGGCGGCGCCTCTCTGGGTCCGATTTGGCGGGCGGCGCAACTCTGGGTCCGATTTGGCGGGCGGCGCCACTCTGGGTCCGATTTGGCGGGCGGCGCCACTCTGGGTCCGATTTGGCGGGCGGCGCCACTCTGGGTCCGATTTGGCGGGCGGCGCCACTCTGGGTCCGATTTGGTGGGCGGCGCCACTCTGGGTCCGATTTGGCGGGCGGCGCCACTCTGGGTCCGATTTGGCGGGCGGCGCCACTCTGGGTCCGATTTGGTGGGCGGCGCCACTCTGGGTCCGATTTGGCGGGCGGCGCCACTCTGGGTCCGATTTGGCGGGCGGCACCACTCTGGGTCCGACTTGACGGGCGGCGCCACTCTGGGTCCGATTTGGCGGGCGGGGGCACTCTGGGTCCGATTTGGCAAGCGGGGGCACTCTGGTCCGATTTGGTGGGCTGGGTCCGATTTGGTGAGCGGGGCAATAATGATAAGACTACAGATAGTGCTTTGTAATTGTGCTGTACTGTCACTTTAAGAGCTGATATTATCTGACAAAACTTGTGACCTGGTGGGCTGGTAGAGTTTATAGGCGTTGGCATAGTAACTGGGTCTCACTGCGCATATCAATGAGGTAATCAGCCAGGTGGCAGTTATTTTTAGAAATTGCCTCAGAAATCAGGCCCATTATAAACGTATTGGAAAATTTCCCTATTGAAATGCATTGAGACACTTTTTTCAAACGCAAATTGCGCCAAAACTACAAATCCGATCGACACGAAAAATACTTAGCACACCTCTCAGGAACCCTGGCTTCGAAATGACACCGCACTGGAGTCTGTGAGTTTAGCGGTTCGGGCCGCATTACGTGCGGACTGAATAATAATAATAAGAATAAGAAGTTTACCACGGTGGAATAACAGTATAGTGCTTTGTTCCAAAGCACTATAATAAGAAGTTTACCACGGTGGAATAACAGTATAGTGCTTTGTTCCAAAGCACTATAATAAGAAGTTTACCATGGTGGAATAACAGTATAGTGCTTTGTTCCAAAGCACTATAATAAGAAGTTTACCACGGTGGAATAACAGTATAGTGCTTTGTTCCAAAGCACTATAATAAGAAGTTTACCACGGTGGAATAACAGTATAGTGCTTTGTTCCAAAGCACTATAATAAGAAGAAGTTTACCACGGTGGAATAACAGTATAGTGCTTTGTTCCAAAGCACTATAATTATGGTTCAATTTTAGTGACAAGCGAGCGTGCTCGTCACTCGCTCGAGAATCAGTGTGCTCGAGATGCTCGATACTCAACGAGTGTTTTTTTAAATGCTCGAGTGGGAGCTCCCCGCCCCGTATGTTTGACGCTTTGTTGACAACTAACAAACATGTGGGGATTGCCTGCCTGTCACTGTAATGCCGGAGCCCTCTTCGGTTGTGGCATTACTGTGATTGGCTGACCGCATAGCATCATCAGGTTTATATAAGCCCCGTGACGCTATGATTTTGACACTGTAACCCAAAAACAGGCAAAGCAGGGAGAGGTGCTGCAGAATGAGGGACATAATTGTAGTTGCTTATAGGCAGGGATTCAACCACAGTAATATTTCTTTCAACTGCAAGAACAGCCTTCCTTATGGCTAATTATAATCAATATTAATGCTGCTGTTAGCAGCACTTAGGGAGATATTGTGCTGAAGGGATCATGTAGGACGGGATAGGGTGAATACGTCCTTTCTGCTAAAGCCTGCAACTCATACCAAAACCCCTTCTCAGGGCTAATAATATTCTTTTTGCTCTTAATCCTGCAAATTGTTCTGAGCAAGGAAATATTATACACCATTTTAACTGTGGCACTTGTGCATTAAAAGCATACAGCCAGCATTGGTTGGATGTCAGTAGCATTGCTATATTGCTCCTGCAGTGTAACCTGTCCATCTGAAGTGTGCACATTTTCCTGCAAGAGTAATACTGCAAATTTTATTCAGCAGTGAAGTTGTGCATCAAAATAGTGAAAAAAAACTTGTTTGGTTAGAAATGGCATTGCTATTGCAGCGCCCCAGAGTCCTGGTCGTTGCAGTAACGTCGCTCTGCCGCTAAGGGGAGTGATGTTACGTCTGATTGCACTAAAGGAGTTCACCTGATCAGGTAACACTCACATTACACTTCACACTCCGGCCACCAGGGGGAGTGGTTCTATCTAGTAGGCCACTCCTCACACTCTGGTAAAACTGGGGGTTGGACAGGAAGACAGGAGAAGTAACTGGGAAGAGCTAGTGAGAGGACCTGTCAGGGATGGGATCCTGGCAGACTCCAAAGAATAGCACAAACCAGTGAGCAACGGGGACACAGCAAAGAAGTGATAGAACCAGAAGGAGTCGTGCTGTAAGATCTAGGCAACATCCTTCTGAGGGGCAACAGTCGGTGGCCGGAACGCCGAGCAAGTAAGAGACTACAAGCATTACTTCAAACCACGCCCGGACAGCCAATCATAGGTTGGCTGTCTCACTAAAACACCTAAGCAGACAACGGAGGCAGCTGTGGGAGAGGGGCAACTCTAGAGTCCCGGAAGAACTCCAGGCCTACCCCGTCATACGGGTGCGTCCTAGCCATATCATCTGGGGGACGGAGAGAACGAGCATCAGAGACAGACAGAATCGAGTTGTGAGGACTATCCCGGGGTGATCAGCAGGGAAGGACTACAACACACAGGCGCTAGAAGGTAGACGCTGATTCCCACCTGTGAAGGGGACTCCTGATGTGCCTTCGGACCGGCCGGTCTCAGACAGCCCGGTTAACAGTGCCCTGGATTGGACACCTGAAGCCTTCAGTAAAGAGGTTAAGAGACTGCAACCTGGTGTCCTCGTTATTTACTGCACCGCACCACCACCATCATCCACACCCTATTATTTGGGCGCCCCTCAGCAGGGTCACGGACCGGGTCTAGCCACCGTGACAACCCCAGAGCAGAGACTCACAGGCACGGTACCGGGTACCCCTCGGCCCCGCAGCAGTGGGGGCGCTACAACTTGGCGTCACGAACAGGATCTACTTAAGCCTGAAGAATCGGGTCATGTGTGCCTTAGAACTACTGTGACTTATTGCAAGGACTGTGTATTGTCATTTACCGCCAAAATTCGCCATTGCCACGCACGGAAGGAGGAGCCTTAGCTTCGTGGGCGGAACCGGCCAAAAGAAGCGCGGAACGGAAAAGCGCGGTAAGGCGCCAATCCCGGAAGAGGAACTCCGACCTCCAGCAGGTTAGTGGGAGGAAGGGACAGCCATGTCCGAGTCGGGAGGAGAGGAGGTGGCGGCCGCAGCCGTGGACGCAGGGGCACCTCCGGTCCCCACAGCGGGCGAAGCCGCGGCCCTAATACCGCCACTGGCAGCCCTGGAGCCCGTTGCCCCCATCAGCCAGTCGGACACCGCCGCTACCGCAAAGGCTATAATGCCCTTCTCTATGCCATACCTGCCCGGGGCGGCTTGGCTCCCACGATACTCCGGAGATTCACATACATTCACTGACGTTAAAGAAGGGATCTGCAGCCTGCTCGAGTTCTATCCCCTGACAGAGCCTCAGAAGGTTCATCTGATAACAAACCAACTCTCTTCTCTGAGAGAAATGAAATCCTGGCCCGCCGCGGATAAGGGAACTGCACAGCAGGTTTTTGCAAAGCTTAAAGCCACCTTTGATACCCGCACTGCTACCGAAATTAAACTGACTTTCTATGGGTGCAAGCAGAGGCCACAGGATAGCTTACGGGACTATGCCCTTAATCTCCAGGAGGCGCTGCAGGCCATTAAGCAGAGTGACTCTGACAGCATGCAGGATGAGGATAAACTCCTGAAGGAGCGGTTCATTGAGGGGCTCCTGTGCAGCCACCAAAGGGGTCAACTGCACTTCCTGGCCATGCAAAATCCAGACTTGACTTTTGCGCAATTCAAGGATAAAGCTATCCAGGCATGGCAGGAGCGACAGCCTAGCTGTGCAGCACCTTCTGGGCGTCCCGCTCTCACATACCACCAGGAGGTGGCGTCGGATGTTCCAGTCGCCGCCGAGGCCGATGCCTAGAGCCTAGAAGACGACTCCCCTGCAGGACTCCGCCTTCAGATGCAGGAGCTGACCAAGAGCGTTGCTGCCCTGGCCCGGACGGTGCGGTCCCTACAGGAGGCCCCCAAGGAGAAGATCCAGCTGGCCACCAGACCGGAGGATGTTCCTTGGATGCGACCGAGGAGGACCCCGCCGACCAGAGGCCGGTCCAACGATCACTTCCATGAGGATGGACGACCCATCTCCCGCCGCTGTCATCAGGTGGGCCACCTTGCAAGGTACTGTCCTTTAAACGAGCAACCCCTGGGGCAAAGGGCCAACCCCCAGGAATAGGACGGTCAGGCCCACAGCATTGGAGAGCCAAATACATTGGAGGGCGACCAGTTCTTCCTGTAGTGGTTGACGGCATCCCCCTGAATGCTTTGCTGGACACCGGTTCTCAGGTGACGACTATGCCTTATGTACTCTATAAATGGTATTGGGAGGACACCGATATTACTCGTGGCCCCGATGACGATTTCACCATAATAGCCAGTAATGGTCAGCCATTGCCACAAGTGGGGTATAAAGAGGCCACTATCAAAGTGGGGCGGGTGGAATTGAAAGCTCAGGGGATTGTGATTGTTGATATTGACCGCCGAGAATGTAATCCCATGATGACTATCGGTACCAATGTTATAGAAAATTGTCTTGCAGAAGTTATTGTTTTGTTGCAACAGGTAGCCGAAACCGCTGGCCACAGCAAACAACGTGCCCTGCAAAAAGAAATCAGAGCTCTGATGCAGAGACAGCAGGTAGAGCTGACTGGTGGTGAGATTGGCCGTGTCACTGTGAGTGATTCAAACCCCATTGCGATACCCCCCAGGAGTGAAATGTTAATATGGTGTCGGGCTGCCATAGGCCTCAGGGGAAAGGACTACCAGGCCTTGGTAGAACCCGTGTATTCAGACAATAGGCCTACTATTCTGACAGCCCGGGGGGTGGTGGACGTGTGCCAGGGGAGGGTGCCCGTACGTGTCCTCAATTGTGGGGAGGAAGAGGTTCATCTCACCAAGTATGCCACGCTCGCCAAACTGTTCACTGTCAACAATAGTGTGATAAGGACACCTGAACCCTTGGTCCCGTCAGGCGTGACGGAGGACAATGGTTCTGCAGGGCACACGAAAGATTGGTGTCGGGAATTGCATGTGGGCACTGACTCCACCCCATCCCATCAGAAACAGGGGGCCTACAGGGTGGTTCACGAGTACGAGCGGGTATTTAGCAAACACCCCTTAGATTTTGGACAGGTGAAAGGGATCCAACACCATATCCCCACGGGAGATCACCGGCCCATAAAAGAGAAATACCGCCCTGTACCCCCAGCTCATTACCAGTGTGCCAAGGACATGTTGCGAGAAATGAAGGAGGCTGGGGTGGTGAGAGACAGTTGTAGCCCCTGGGCAGCTCCATTAGTCCTGGTTAAAAAGAAGGATGGTACAATGAGGATGTGTGTTGATTATAGACAGTTGAATCGCATTACACATAAAGACGCATACCCACTGCCCAGGATAGAGGAGTCTCTGGCTGCCTTAAAATCTGCTAACTACTTCTCTACCTTAGATCTCACCAGTGGGTACTGGCAGGTTCCCGTGGCGGAGGCGGACAAAGAGAAGACGGCCTTCACGACACCGATGGGTCTCTGCGAATTCAACTACATGCCCTTTGGATTGTGCAACGCCCCGGGGACGTTCCAGAGGATGATGGAGTGCTGTCTGGGGCACAAGAACTTTGAAACCGTGCTGCTGTATTTGGATGATGTCATTGTCTTCTCTAAGACCTACGAAGACCATTTGAAACACCTGGCTGAGGTGTTTGAAGCCCTGTCCAACTTTGGCTTAAAGGTGAAACCGTCCAAATGTCATCTGCTGAAACCTAAAGTGCAGTACCTGGGCCATGTGGTGAGCGCTGAAGGAGTGGCCCCAGACCCCGACAAGGTCACGGTGATCCAGGATTGGCCGAAGCCCAGCAACCTCCACGAAGTCCGGCAATTCCTCGGGCTGGTAGGCTATTACCGGAGGTTCATTAAGGACTTCACCAAGAAGGCCGCGCCCTTGCAAGACCTGTTGGTGGGGCAATCAAAGAAGACCAAGGGGAAGAACACCCCATTTGATTGGAACGAGGGGCTGGAAGGGTCCTTCTTTTGCTTGAAGTCGGCACTGACGGGAGAAGAGGTACTGGCCTACCCCGAATACGACCAACCGTTTGTGCTGTACACGGATGCCAGCAATGTAGGATTGGGAGCCGTGCTGTCCCAGGTCCAGAAGGGCAAGGAGAGGGTAATCGCTTACGCCAGCAGGAAACTTCGTCCCACGGAAAGGAACCCTGACAACTACAGTTCCTTTAAGCTGGAATTCCTTGCCATCGTCTGGGCCGTGACAGAGAGGTTCAAACACTACCTGGCCTCAGCGAAGTTCACTGTCTTCACGGATAACAATCCGTTAACACATCTGGACACCGCCAAGCTTGGGGCCTTGGAACAGCGGTGGATGGCCCGGCTGTCCAACTACAACTTCACCATCAAGTACCGGGCCGGACACAAGAATGCAAATGCTGATGCCTTGTCTCGAATGCCCAATTTGCCAGAAGTAGAGGAAGACCCGGAGGCGCTTGAAGAGGTGGAGCTACCTGCATTCCATCGCCCTAAAGCCACTCAGAACTCCCATCATGTGAGGAACAGGCACAAAAACTAACCGGGTGCCACGCTGAACCCCCTGCCCCACCACGGGTGGGCGGAAACCCAGGATGGTGACCCCGCGGTCCGTCGGGTGAAAGAGCTCTTGACGCAGGCAGGGTTGCATCCCGGCCCAGATGATCCACAGGAGACCCAACAGCTGTGGCGGGGGAGAAGCAAACTGTTTATCCATGAGGGCAAGTTGTGCTGGAGGAGCATCGACCCACGTACTCATGAATTGGTGTGGCAGATAGTGGTACCGAGGCGGGATGCGCCCATGGTTCTGGGAGCCTACCACGATGGAGCTGGATACTTCGGATGGAGGAAGCTAGAGAGGCTGCTCCGAGGGAGGTTCTATTGGATTGGCATGAAGAGAGCCATTGAGAAGTGGTGTCGGGAGTGCGGTCCATGTAGCCTACGCCGGAAGGACCGTGACAGCCAACGGGCTCCCCTGCGGCCTATCATCACCAAACGGCCTCTCGAACTGGTCGCGCTGGATCATGTGAAGCTGACGCCTAGTCGGTCAGGCTATATCTACGCTGTTACCATCGTAGATCACTACTCCAGATTTTTGGTGGTGGTTGTCCCTGTCAAGGATCTAACGGCCAGGACTGCCGCCAAGGCCTTCCAGCAGTACTTTTGTAGGCCCCATGGCTACCCGGAGAAGGTACTGACCGATCAGGGACCAGCCTTCGAAGCAGAAGTGTTCCAAGAGTTCTGCCAACTGTACGGGTGTAAGAAGATCAGAACCACACCGTACCATCCTCAAACCAATGGGATGTGCGAAAAGATGAACCAAGTGGTGATTGACTTATTGAAGACCTTGCCCGTAGAGGAACGGAACCTGTGGCCGACAAAGTTGCCTGACTTGGTGGATATATACAATCACATCCCAGTAAATTCTACCAACTGCACTCCAGCGTACCTGATGCGAGGAAGGTCTAGCCAGTTACCCGTTGATCTGGACATGGGGGTTCTAGTCCCTGAAGATACCTCACTGGATGCAGATTGGGATGTAGAAAGGCAGCAAAGGTACCGCAAGGTACAGGAGTGCGTGGAGAGGAGTCTCGCCCAGGCTAGGCAAACACAAGAGAGGGACTACAACCAGCACGCTCCTGCGATTCCCCTGTCACCTGGTGAGCGAGTACTCAAAGAAAGAGGAGACTACACAAGCTCGATGACCAATGGGAAGCGGAACCGTATACCATCCTGCCATCTGATTTCGACAACACGAAGGTCTGTCTCATCAGCAAGGACGGAGGGGAGACCTCAACGGCGATATCCAGGGATCACCTTAAGTTCTGCCCTGATAAGTTGAGAGAGAGGGAAATGGCTCCAGGAATCTCCCCACCTGAAGAAAAGGAGAAGATGATCCACACTGTCCTTGGTGACTTTCCCCAGTCCTGGACTCAGATAAATCAGGCCATCGTGGTACCTGTTCTAACGTTCCAACAGCCGGACCCACCAGAAACAATGGTGGTACCAGATCATCCGGCCCCGCAGCCTCAGCCAGCTCAGCAGATCCGATCTGAAGATACCATGCCAACAGTTGAACAGGCAAGTCTTCCCTCTGCTATCGGCGAATCTGTCGTACCCACTGTTGGTAGCAGCAGCCCTGAGAGCTTTAGCCTGCCAGTGCTACCCAGACTCACTAGAAGTGTAGCCAGAAGACAGTGCACTACACCAGCGGTAGCAAGCATAGCGGGCCCTGTTAGGTCAATAGCGACCAATGCGCTGCGAAGGTCCACACGCAGCACTCAGAATCAAACTCCACTCCGCTACAAAACTTGGAGGTATTAATGAGGGCTGCTATTTAGTTGAAAATGTTTGTGTGCATATCTTCTGTTGCAGGTTTTAAAAATGGACAACGGGGTAATGGACAGTGAATTGCTCCAAAAACTTCTAAAAGGGGGCCCCTTTGTTTACCCGGGGTCCCCGCTGTTTCAACCACTGAACTGAGAGTCATAAACTGTGCATGACCTAACTTTCGCAACGTTCAAGAGTCCTCACCTCCCATAGAGGGAAGCAATGTTATGTTTAATTGTGTATAATCTTTCAAAATGTTGTGTGTTTTCCTGTTAACATTTATTGTTGTTCTTATTTTCCCAGTCCGGGAGTACTGGATTTAACCGGGGGGGAGTGCAGCGCCCCAGAGTCCTGGTCGTTGCAGTAACGTCGCTCTGCCGCTAAGGGGAGTGATGTTACGTCTGATTGCACTAAAGGAGTTCACCTGATCAGGTAACACTCACATTACACTTCACACTCCGGCCACCAGGGGGAGTGGTTCTATCTAGTAGGCCACTCCTCACACTCTGGTAAAACTGGGGGTTGGACAGGAAGACAGGAGAAGTAACTGGGAAGAGCTAGTGAGAGGACCTGTCAGGGATGGGATCCTGGCAGACTCCTAAGAATAGCACAAACCAGTGAGCAACGGGGACACAGCAAAGAAGTGATAGAACCAGAAGGAGTCGTGCTGTAAGATCTAGGCAACATCCTTCTGAGGGGCAACAGTCGGTGGCCGGAACGCCGAGCAAGTAAGAGACTACAAGCATTACTTCAAACCACGCCCGGACAGCCAATCATAGGTTGGCTGTCTCACTAAAACACCTAAGCAGACAACAGAGGCAGCTGTGGGAGAGGGGCGACTCTAGAGTCCCGGAAGAACTCCAGGCCTACCCCGTCATACGGGTGCGTCCTAGCCATATCATCTGGGGGACGGAGAGAACGAGCATCAGAGACAGACAGAATCGAGTTGTGAGGACTATCCCGGGGTGCTCAGCAGGGAAGGACTACAACACACAGGCGCTAGAAGGTAGACGCTGATTCCCACCTGTGAAGGGGACTCCTGATGTGCCTTCGGACCGGCCGGTCTCAGACAGCCCGGTTAACAGTGCCCTGGATTGGACACCTGAAGCCTTCAGTAAAGAGGTTAAGAGACTGCAACCTGGTGTCCTCGTTATTTACTGCACCGCACCACCACCATCATCCACACCCTATTATTTGGGCGCCCCTCAGCAGGGTCACGGACCGGGCCTAGCCTCCGTGACAACCCCAGAGCAGAGACTCACAGGCCCGGTACCGGGTACCCCTCGACCCCGCAGCAGTGGGGGCGCTACACTATTTTGATACTGCAGTGTAAAAAGTCCATCAGACGTGGGCTAGTTTTACTGTAATAGTAATACTGAAAAGTTCTTTCAGCAGTCAAATATTATACTGCATCTATACTGCTCCAGTTGTGCATCAAAACTAAAAAGCCGGACTGGTTTGGTTAGAAATAGCATTGCTATATTGACACTGCAGTTTGAGAAATTCATTTGAGGTGGACAAATTTCCCTGCAATAGTAATACTGCACCATTTTCTCAAGAGGAATATATCATACGTAATTTAAAATGGGCAAGATGAATGATAAGGGATGGAAAGGTGGACGTAATGCTGATGTGAGCACAGAGGTCAAAACTGTGGGCAATGTGAAACTGTGCCTCTCATGGTAGCACAACAAACACACATCATGTCAATTTAGCTTCCTGTCCCACTTTTTTAGGGGGCGCACGGAACACCACTCTTGAAGCCAGACAAGTGTGAAAAGGTAGTTGGGTGTATAGCAGATTATGCTATCTGTCACTTTGCCAGCACCACCCTATCTACCACATGGTGCAGTCTAGTAGCCGTGATTCTGCACCACTTAATCCTCACCCTGATCCTCTTTCTTCCCAGCATGCCAAGTGCCTGGACACAAGTGATCCCGCACTTGGACACTCCAAAGAGCTGTTCACAATTCCATTCATAGATTCTGGCACCTCACCCCATTCCAACCAGGACATGAGGAGATCGCATGTAGCGATGCCCAAATATTTGAACAGCCACACTCACAAGAAGGCAATTACTGTTGCAAGAGGTGCATGATGATGAGACACAATTGACAACAAGTGGTGTTGTTACATCAGCAATCCAGGAGGAGGACCAGGGTGCAAGAGTGGAAGATGAGGTTGTGGACGATTACATCACTGACCTGAGAATGTGACATGGGGAGTAAGGACAGCAGCACACAGGGGGAGGAACCGCACACTGCCATGGAGTTGATGAATGGTGTAACAGACCAGACTGTTCTGTGGCTTTCGCCCCTGAACCTACAACCAAGCATGGTTGTGTGTGACAATGGCCATAACCTGGTGAAAGCTCAGGCGCTTGGCAACCTCGCACACATACAATGCCAGGCCCATGTGCTCAACTTAGTGGTTCATCGGTTTCTCAAAACCTACCCAGCTGTGACTGAGCTACTTGTGAAAGTGCATCATGTTTGTGTCCATTCCCACAAGTCAGCTACAGCTGCCACTGCCCTGGAAGTGCAACAGCAGAGTTTTCAAATTCAAGCTCACCGACTGGTGTGTGAATGTTTTGTGAGCAACACAAGGGCAGTAGTTTTATAACAGCTACACCATTTGCGTTGGTATTCCTGTCAGCTTCTGCACATAAGAGTTGATGAGTGTGTATGGATTTTTGACATCTGTGCGGTTCTCCAAAACTTTGAGGACTCGTCTCCATCCTGCTTTTCTGTCTACTGAAATATTCACTGTTCACAATTAGAGAATGCTTTGCAGTCAGAGCAAGTTGAGCTGGAATAAGAAACTATACTGCATGATGCTACACAGCCCATCCTCATCTCATGTTGTCAACGTGGATTGGGTTATAATGAGAAGGATGAGAAGGAACAGGAGCTTGTTGCATGCGCTACAGACAGTACTACCCACACCACCTTCATTATGTCTGTTCAGCGTGGATGGCCTGAAGACGAGGAGGAGGAGGAAGAGGAGGACAACATTGACAGTCATCCTCTTGGTGGGGACAGGGGAGTCTTGGCTGTTGGCAGTCTGGCATACATGGCTGAGTTTATGTTCCGCTGCCTTTTCCATGACACTTGCAATGTATGCATTTTGGCCAATGGTAACTACTGGTTGGTTACTCTTTTAGACCCATGCTACATGAGAACTTTACATCTCTCCTTCCCATGATGGAGAGATCTTATAAAATATTGCAGTACCAGAAGGCCCTAGTTGAAGAATTATACAAAACATTCCCTTCTGGCAACGGGTATCCAAGCTAGACACGTGGCATAAACTATCTCTCTATGCCTTGGAGGTCCTGGCATGCCTGCGGCTAGCGGTTTGTAAGAATGGGTTTTTAGTGCTGCCAGGGGTATTATAACCAATAGACTGACAAGCTGAAAGGCAACTTTTATCAAAATGAACAAGGACTGGATTTGGCAAGAATTCTCTACACCACCGGATGACATTAGCAGAACATAAACTCATATCCAGTGTTTTTTAATTTTTTTTAGCTAAACTAATTGCTTTTTTCAGGGCTAAGTTAAATAGATTCTATTCTGTTGTAATACTACTCTTATCTGCACTTTGTCTACAGTGAGGTGTGGCACTAGGGATAGCGTACTACGGGCATCTAGTCAGTAATTATTGCCTTATAAAGTCGAAGCCTTGCTGCTGCTTTTCTCCATGGACTCATCACCCAATTCATGTTGTTTTTTACAGTGATCTGTACTCATAAATTCATCAAATCAGTCACAATTTACTGATTTAACCCCTTTCCGACATCGGGCGTAATAGTATGCCGATGTTGGACCCCCCAGAGCTTACACGTTTCCGGACACATGACAGCTGATATATACAGCTGACATGTGCCAGCAACAGCCGTGTATGTAATCGCGATCCACCTGTGGCTTTTAACTAGTTAAATACCGCTGTTAATTTCTGATAGCGGTATTTAACTTGCGCTTACCGGAATTGGGTCACTAATCCCGCCCATCAGTTACCCTAACACATGATCGCAGGTAACCGATGGGTCGGCATGACAACCAGAGGTCTCCAGCAGACCTCTATGGTTGTCATAGCCCGATTGCTATAGGCAAGTGAGCATTTTTGCTACACACAGGTGATATGATCATCGCCTGTGTAACAGAGGCAATCAAAGTAGTGCAGCTTCTAGTCTCCCATGGAGACTATTGAAGCTTGCAAAAAGTAAAAAGAATTTTTTTAAAAAAATATAAAAAAATAAAAACATATAACATTTCAAATCACCCCCCTTTCGCCCCATTCGAAATACAACAATTAAAAAATCAAACATACACATACTTGGTATCACTGCATTCAGAATCGTACAATCTGTCAATATAAAAAAAAAAGAATTAGTCCGATCGCTAAATGGCGCAACGAGAAAAAAATTAAAAACTTCAGAATTACTTTTTTTGTTCGGCGCTACATTGCAGTAAAGTGCAATAACTGGCAATCAAAAGACCGTATCTACACCAAAATGGTATCAATAAAAATGTCAGCTCAGCGCACAAAAAATAAGCCTCAGTCAGCCCCAGATCATGAAAATTGGAGACACTACGGGTCTCAGAAAATGCCACCTTTTTCTTTTTTTAAACTTTGGATTTTTTTTCACCTAAATAAAAGTTTAAAGAAAAAAACAAAAACTGAACTCGGAAATTATAGGCCAGTAAGCTTAACCTCTACTGTGGGTAAAATCCTGGAGGGCATTCTAAGGGATGCTATACTGGAGTATCTGAAGAGGAATAACCTCATGACCCAGTATCAGCACGGGTTTACTAGGGACCGATCATGTCAGACTAACTTGATCAGCTTCTATGAAGAGGTAAGTTCCGGACTGGACCAAGGGAACCCAGTAGATGTAGTGTATATGGACTTTTCAAAAGCTTTTGATACGGTGCCACACAAAAGGTTGATACATAAAATGAGAATAATGGGGATAGGGGAAAATATGTGCAAGTGGGTTGAGAGCTGGCTCAGGGATAGGAAACAAAGGGTGGTTATTAATGGAGCACACTCGGACTGGGTCGCGGTTAGTAGTGGGGTACCACAGGGGTCAGTATTGGGCCCTTTTCTTTTTATTTATTAATAACCTTGTAGGGGGCATTCAGAGTAGAATTTCAATATTTGCAGATGACACTAAACTCTGCAGGGTAATCAATACAGAGGAGGACAATTTTATATTACAGGATGATTTATGTAAACTAGAAGCTTGGGCTGATAAATGGCAAATGAGCTTTAATGGGGATAAATGTAAGGTCATGCACTTGGGTAGAAGTAATAAGATGTATAACTATGTGCTTAATTCTAAAACTCTGGGCAAAACCGTCAATGAAAAAGACCTGGGTGTATGAGTGGATGACAAACTCATATTCAGTGGCCAGTGTCAGGCAGCTGCTACAAAGGCAAATAAAATAATGGGATGCATTAAAAGAGGCATAGATGCTCATGAGGAGAACATAATTTTACCTCTATACAAGTCACTAGTTCGACCACACTTAGAATACTGTGCACAGTTCTGGTCTCCGGTGTATAAGACAGACATAGCTGAACTGGAGCGGGTGCAGAGAAGAGCGACCAAGGTTATTAGAGGACTGGGGGGTCTGCAATACCAAGATAGATTATTACACTTGGGGCTATTTAGTTTGGAAAAATGAAGGCTAAGGGGTGATCTTATTTTAATGTATAAATATATGAGGGGACAGTACAAAGACCTTTCTGATGATCTTTTTAATCATAGACCGGTGACAGGGACAAGGTGGCATCCTCTACGTCTGGAGGAAAAAAGGTTTAAGCATAATAACAGACGCAGATTCTTTACTGTAAGAGCAGTGAGACTATGGAACTCTCTGCCGTATGATGTTGTAATGAGTGATTCATTACTTAAATTTAAGAGGGGACTGAATGCCTTTCTTGACAAGTATAATGTTACAGGGTATATACATAGCTCCAAACCGTCCCTCATTGTGCGGGATTGTCCCGGTTTTCAGCCTCTGCCCCGCACTCCTGCACGGGGCACTCTAATCCCGCGGCGCAGACAGCAGGACCGACACGCCCCCTTGTATAGTTAACCCATGCCCCGGGCCCTTACCCTAAGTTCTGTATGGCTGCCTGCTTTCTGTGCACAGGACCTGTAATAAGGTCACAGGAGGGGAGGAGTCAGCGGTCACATGATCGGCAGACCGGGACCTCCGAGGATTACAGGACTTGGCTGTGCTGGTTTCTGCCACCTTGCCACACACATGGTCCTGCAGGAGGTAAGTAATGCCTTGTATGGGGTCAGGAGTTGTGCGGTGTGGATGTAGCAGAGCCGTGTGGGTACGAGGTGTGCGGAGCGGAGCCGAGTGTGTAGGAGGTGTGCGGAGCGGAGCCGAGTGTGTACGAGGTGTGCGGAGCGGAGCCGTGTGTGTGCGAGGTGTGCGGAGCGGAGCCGTGTGTGTGCGAGGTGTGCGGAGCGGAGCCGTGTGTGTGCGAGGTGTGCGGAGCGGAGCCGAGTGTGTGCGAGGTGTGCGGAGCGGAGCCGTGTGTGTACGAGGTGTGCGGAGCGGAGCCATGTGTGTACGAGGTGTGCGGAGTGGAGCCGTGTGTGTGCGAGGTGTGCGGAGCGGAGCCGAGTGTGTGCGAGGTGTGCGGAGCGGAGCCGTGTGTGTACGAGGTGTGCGGAGTGGAGCCATGTGTGTACGAGGTGTGCGGAGCGGAGCCGTGTGTGTGCGAGGTGTGCGGAGCGGAGCCGAGTGTGTGCGAGGTGTGCGGAGCGGAGCCGTGTGTGTACGAGGTGTGCGGAGCGGAGCCGTGTGTGTACGAGGTGTGCGGAGCGGAGCCGTGTGTGTACCAGGTGTGCGAAGCGGAGCCGAGTGTGTACGAGGTGTGCAGAGTGGAGCCGTGTGTGTGCGCGAGGTGTCAGGAGCAGAGCAGTGTGTGTACGAGGTGTCTGGAGTGGAGCCACGTGTGTACGAGGTGTATGGAGCGGAGCCATATGTGTACGAGGTGTATGGAGCAGAGCGCGTGTGTACGGAGCGGAGCCATGTGCAAAGTGTACGGAGCGCAGCCGCGTGTGTAGGAGTAGCTATGTGTGGCCATTATATGGTACGAAGTATCATGTGCAGCCATTATACAGTATGGGGCATCATGTGCGGTCATTATACAGTATGGAGCATCATGTGCGGCCATTGTACAGTATGGGGCATCATGTGCGGTCATTATACAGTATGGAGCATCATGTGCGGTCATTATACAGTATGGAGCATCATGTGCGGCCATTATACAGTATGGGGCATCATGTGCGGTCATTATACGGTATGGAGCATCATGTGCGGTCATTATACGGTATGGAGCATCATGTGCAGTCATTATACAGTATGGAGGATCATGTGTGGCCATTATACAGTATGGAGCATCATGTGTGGTCATTATACAGTATGGAGCACTGTGTGGCCATATTTTTTTGTTTATAATTATTATATACTAGATTGTGGCCCGATTCTAACACATCGGGTATTCTAGAATATGCATGTCCCCGTAGTATACCTTTATGACATCATCGTTGCCTTGGCAACCATTATGACATCTACGTCGATACTGTGCCCGCCGCTGATTGGTCAAGGCCTGGCGGCCTCGACCAATCAGAGACGCGAGATTTCCATTATGACATCATCGTCGCCATGCTGTGCCCGTCGCTGATTGGTCGAGGCCTGGCGGCCTCGACCAATCAGAGACACGGGATTTCCAGGACAGACAGACAGACAGAAAGACGGACAGACAGACAGACAGACAGACAGACAGACGGAAAAACCCTTAGACAATTATATATATAGATGAAACAGTGTGATCAGCAGTGCTAAATGGGTGTGGTTGGGACGTGGATATAGGTGTGGCTAATTATGAATGGGTGTGGTCAGAGGCGTGGCCTAAAATTTGCCGCGGCGCGCGTTGCGCGCCACAAACTTTGTCCCTCTTTCCCATCTTCAAAAGTTGGGAGGTATGTATATATATTAGATTCCTTGATAAGGCGTTGATCCAGGGAACTAGTCTGATTGCCATATGTGGGGTCGGGAAGGAATTTTTTTCCACATGGTGGAGCTTACTCTTACCACATGGGGGGGTTTTGCCTTCCCCTGGATCAACATGTTAGGGCATGTTAGGTTAGGCTATGGGTTGAACTAGATGGACTTAAAGTCTTCCTTCAACCCTAATATCTATGTAACTATGTAAGAGTTAAACAGATGAGCCATGGCAGGTGCAGTATGGACTGGCTGAGGAACAGGTGAGCTCTGGCAGGTGTGGACTGGACCATGTGTTAGACAGATGGGCACTAGCATGTGTGATATGGACTGGCAGTAAAACAGAAGAGCACTGGCAGGTGCATGCTGGACTGACGGACAGATGGGCACTGGCAGGTGCAGGCTGGATCAGCTGTGGAACAGGAGAGAACTGGCAGGTGCAATCTGGACCAGCAGTTAAATAGGTGAGCACTGGCAGGTGCAGGTTGGACCGGATGAGGAACAGGAGAGTACTGGCAGGTGCGGACTGGACTGGGTGTTAGACATATGGACACTAGCAGGTGCGATCTGAACTAACAGTTAAACAGATGAGCAATGGCAGGTGCGGGCTGGACTGGTTGAGGAACAGAAAAGCACTGGCCGGTGGAGACTGGACCGACTGTTAGACAGATGAGCACTGGCAGGTGGGGGCTAGATCGGCTGAGGAGCAGGAAAGCACTGGCAGGTGCAATCAGGACCGGCAGTTAAACAGATGAGCACTGGAAGGTGTGGGCTGGATCGGCTGAGGAACAGGAGAGCACTGGCTATTGCAGACTGGACCGAGTGTTACACAAATGGGCAGTTGCGGGCTGGACCGGGTGTTAGACAGATGGGCGGTGGAAGGTGAGGGCTGATGGGCAGAAGAGAACAGACAGGTACAAGCAGACAGGTACAGAGTAGACAAGCAGACAGGTGGACCTGGAGACCTTGGCAACTAGAAAGCATGCAAGGCAAACTAACAACACTGCTCAGGCACCTCCATATTAGAGGAGGAGCCTTAAATAGAAGGTGTCACCCAGCTATTGGCTGGAGACACCTTAGGGCAATGTGTGCGGTCACATTAAGAGGAAGGTAGCGCCCACGCCCTAAGCATACTGCCCAGGCCTACGACTGAACCTTGAGAGACACCAACATATAGGGGGCGAGATGATGAGGTGGTGTGTAAGTGGGAAACACTGAATGTCCTATCTGTTAGATACAAGGAGATCCAACAAAGGGCCAAGTCTGTAATGCCAAGAGATCAGAAAGTCTGAAGTAAGAGGGAATGGTCCACTGTGTCAAAGGCAGATGCCAGGTCCAGTAGAAGGAGGAGGACAAACTAGCGTCGCTTTAATTTGGTGATTAGTAGGTGGTTGGTGACTTTAGTTGGGCAGTTTCAGTGGAATGGTGCAGTCGGAAGCCATATTGTAAGCGGTTAAAGGGAACCTGTCACCACGTTTTTGGAAGATGGGATAAAAATAGCGTTAAATAGGGGCAGAGGTGGGCGTTACATTAGTGTGTGTGTTATGCGTTTATTACCCACCTAAGTTGCCGAAATAACTTTGCAAAGTCTCCGTTTTCGCCTGTCAATCAGGCTGGTCAGGTCACATGGGCGTGGTGTCTTCACCCAGATTTGGCGTAGTTTTCCGTTGGTGGCGTAGTGGTGTGCGCATGCCCAAAGTCCGGAATCCTCTTCCAGGGGATTTAAAATAGCGCGGTGTTTGTTATTGCATCGGTGATCGGTGGGCGCGGCCATCTTCCTTTGGCCGCGCGTGCGCAGAAGCGGCGCTCTGCTGGCCGCGGCTTCAGGAAAATGGCCGCGGGATGCCGCGCGTGCGCAGATGGATATCGCGGCGGCCATTTTCCTGAAGCCGCGGCCAGCAGAGCGCCGCTTCTGCGCACGCGCGGCCAAAGGAAGATGGCCGCGCCCACCGATCACCAATGCAATAACGAACACCGCGCTATTTTAAATCCCCTGGAAGAGGATTCCGGACTTTGGGCATGCGCACACCACTACGCCACCAACGGAAAACTACGCCAAATCTGGGGGAAGACAACGCCCATGCGACCTGACCAGCCTGATTGACAGGCGAAAACAGAGACTTTGCAAAGTTATTTCGGCAACTTAGGTGGGTAATAAACGCATAACACACACACTAATGTAATGCCCACCTCTGCCCCTATTTAACGCTATTTTTATCCCATCTTCCAAAAACGTGGTGACAGGTTCCCTTTAAAGAGGGAGCAAGAGGAGAAGTGGGAGGACAGTTCAAAATGGATGTTTTGTTACAGTAGTTTGGAGGCATAGGGGAGAATTGAGATGGGGTGATAGCTATACACAGAGGATGGTTCAAGGGAGAGCTTTTGGAGAATGGATGTGATCGAGGTATGTTTGAATCATGAGTAGTGTTGAGCATTCCGATACCGCAAGTATCGGGTATCGGCCGATATTTGCGGCATCGGAATTCCGATGCCGAGATCCGATACTTTTGTGATATCGGGAATCGGTATCGGGATCGATATTATTGTGTAAAATAAAGAATAAAAATAAAAAATATTGATATACTCACCTCTCCGACGCAGCCTGGACCTTACCGATGTAAACGGCAGCTTCCGTTCCTAAGAATGAGCGCTTGAAAGACCTTAGATGACGTCGCGGCTTGTGATTGGTCGCGTGAGCGGTCACGTGACCGCCACGCGACCAATCACAAGCTGCGACGTCATCTAAGGTCTTTCAAGCGCTCATTCTTAGGAACGGAAGCTGCCGGTTACATCGGTAAGGTCCAGGCTGCGTCGGAGAGGTGAGTATATCAATATTTTTTATTTTTATTCTTTATTTTACACATTAATATGGATCCCAGGGCCTGAAGGAGAGTTTCCTCTCCTTCAGACCCTGGGAACCATACAGGATACCTTCCGATACTTGGTGTCCCATTGACTTGTATTGGTATCGGGTATCGGTATTGGCGATATCCGATACTTTTCGGGTATCGGCCGATACTATCCGATACCGATACTTTCAAGTATCGGACGGTATCGCTCAACACTAATCATGAGGGGAAAACACCAGTTGTTAGTGACAGGTTGAAGAGTTGGGTTAGGCTTGCGATGAAGACTGTGGTAAGGTTTGGAATGAGGTGGGACGATATTGGGTCAAGTTCACAGGTGGTGAGACGTGATTTGGAGAGTAGAGAGGAAAGTTGATCTTCTGTGATGGTGAAGTTGGTTTTGGATGGAGAGAGTTGAGTACTTATGAGGAGTTGCTGTTGGGACTTTAAGCAAAAGCTTTGCCTTACTTTGTCAATATTCTGCTTGAACAATGAGGCAAAGTGTTCAGCTGAGATGAGGAGAGAGGGTAGCAGAGCTGGTGGACAGAGGAAAGAATTGAAAGTACGGAATAGCTGTTTAGACTTGTGAGACAGGTATGATATGAGAGATGAGAAGTAGGTCTGTTTTGCTGCAGTGAGCAATTGCGCGTCATTTTTACAACTTCTGTTACTGAATGGGCTACTCCACTCCCTTTCTTTGGCAGCCGCACAGCAGTGCACTTTGTAGATGAGGACCAGAAAGAACATGTGCTCCAGTAGATGGCAAGCACTGAATCAAGTGGCCTCTGCTCCTCTTCCTACACCTTAACATCACATATAGTACAGTCCTCAGAAGTGGCACCCCAATTACCCTTGTTTTCCCCCATGTCGTAAACCTCCAACTGCCCAACTGACTGAAGGGAACCACAGATGGCTGATTCTGCAGATCTGATCTGTTCACACATTCTTTGCCATGAACATCGGAAGTGAACTCCAAATATTCAAAGTGTCAAAAAGAGGAAATTATCTGCACCAATGCCCACATTTTTTTTCAGTTTGACCCAGGGCCAGATGAAGTAGGGTACAAGCAGAATCCAAACCCTCGTCAACAGACGTTAACCCTGGGGGGTGGAGGCGATGCTGATGAGACGTACGCGGACTGTAATGTGCTGTCAAGGCAGGAAGAGGAGGAGGTTGACTCTCAGGGAAAGGAGGGGGAAAGCAGAGAGGATGATGATGAGGTAGTAGATCCCACTTGGTGTAAACCGAGAGGCATGCAGCTGAGGAGAAGGAAGATGAGGAGGTAATGTTACAGCTTCCCACAGACACAAAGTTATGCAACCACAACAAGTATTGCATCCTCAGCCCCAACACTGTCACTGGCCAGCAGCATTCGTTGGACAGCCGTTGCCTAGGTTGGGTCTTCTTTTCAGACTATCAAGAATGACACAAATCACATTATCTGCCAATTTTGTTAAAAATGACAGAGTAGAGTTAAAAAATGCAATAATTTGACTACTACATGCATGAACTGGCACTTGCATTAATCTGGGTAGCTCACTGTGCTACAATGCAGACTAGCGGGGCTCGCCAACCACCGTCCACCCCATCAACCACATCTGATTCTTCCTCCTCCCTCACTATGGCAAGTGTTGTCACACAGATCCCGGCAGCAGAACCTCCACTTGTTTGCTCACTACAGTGAGGGTGAGTGAGAGCCCGTCAGCTAGTGTGGAAGTGGACATGCCTGCTGTTTTGAATAGTCTTAGATACCAAGCACACCCCGTCTTTCTCAATCCACTGTAACATCTCCACCTGCACCTCTCTCATAGTTGAGCAACTTGTCATGTTCACGCTTCTCCACCCTCTGTCAGCACAGCAGCCAGCTCTTGTTTGTGCAGTTGTGCGCAAATAAAAGATTGATTCCTCCTATATATGGCAAAGCTAAGAGCTTGAACTTCACCATCTTCAATCTACTAATAATATTAACCTTTAATTATATAGTACAAACATATTCTGCAGAGCTTTACAAGTCATCAGTTCATATAAAACAGTCAAAAGTTACAAAGTTTACGATAATCAAATGATTAAAGCAAAAACAATGATGACCCTGCTCTTCAGAGCTTACAATCTACAATGAGCTGGGGGTGACACAAAGTACAAGTGCTTATTTACAATGATGGTCCAACCATCTTGAGTAAATGGGAGCAGATAAAGGTTGCATGAGGATTTGGGTACAGTAGAGTTTGATGGCAAATTATGTTCAGAGAAGTAAACAATAGGCTATATATGAAAAGGACTTTGATTAGGGAACGTAATAGGCCACCCTAAATAGATGTGTTTTTAGGGAGTGCCTTAAAATGTGTAAGTTGTGGTTATACTCCTAATTTCATGGGGGAGAAAGGGTAAGAGTTATCTAGGTAGAAGATTGAACTGAGCCAGACAAAGACCAGACCAGGGGTGTTACCATCTTTGTGTGTTTCAGAGGTTGAAAGTTGTGAGAAGCCAAAAGAAGTGGTTAGATATAGAAGCTGGGATGCAGTTGGCAAGGTGGGGCTGTTGTACTCTCCCAGGATAATGGTTGGCATTTCTGAGGACATGAAATGTGGCAGCAAGGCAGAAATGTGGTCAAGGAAGTAGGTGGGTGATCCTGGGGGACAGTATATGGTTGCTACTCTGAGGGAGAGGGAATGGAACACCCTGATGGTGTGAGCCTCCAAGGAAGAATAGCATTCGATGGGCCTGTATTTATTTTTTTAAAAACAGGAATTGGTAGTACCAGCAAGGAGTGTGAGGTTATTGTGTAGTTAACAATGATCGTTCAGCGGTATATACACATATTCCATGTGTTGTAATCCAGAGGTGGATATGTCGTACGCTCACTATTAGTTTTCCAAGAGCTAATTATTGTGAACAGCCTGTGGCCTTCTCAGTTGATCGTAGCTGAATTACATAATTAATAGAAAGAAATGCGGCACTCACCCTTTTTTGCTTGTGAAATCGTGCTGTTTTTATTGGACCGACAAGAAGAAGTAGTTACATGTCCATGTAATAAATCAGGCGTGCAGGAGGGTGCGGAGAGAGAAAGTGGATGACGGCCGTTTCGCACAGAATGTGCTTCAACGGGTCCAGGTCCTGTGCGAAACGGCCGTCATCCACTTTCTCTCCCCGCACCCTCCTGCACACCTGATTTATTACATGGACATGTAACTACTTCTTCATGTCGGTCCAATAAAAACAGCACGATTTCACAAGCAAAAAAGGGTGAGTGCCGCATTTCTTTCTATTTTTTGTGTCACGGACGTCATGATTTTGATGCTGAGCACCTTGATCCCTGAGATTTCATGCAAGCTGTTTAATTGGATTCACTTGTATCCAATTCTGGATAGTGTACTCCTCTGGTGCCGTTCACTTCATAAACTTTTTCTTATTGGTTCTGAATTATATAATTGTCTGGACGACAGGGGCCAGCTGAGAGCTCTTCGCTCCAAAGTTCACAGTGGGTGGTTCTGCTAGACTCACGGCCTGTAATCGCTGTGATTATTGGATGGACAATCCAATCTGTTGGCCATGGAAATGCAGCCTTTCAGCCTTATTGATACAGATGGTTTTGGAAAGCTGATGGCCATCGGAATCCGCCAGTACCAGTTGCTCAGTCACCATTACTTCTCAAAGAAAGATGTGCCTGCCCTACACCAGCATGTCGCAGACATCACCCATTCCCTGAAAAATTCTATGTCTGCCAGGGTGCATTTCAACACTGAAATCTGGATAAGCAAGCATGGACAGGGGCGTAACATCTCGATGACTGGGTATCAGTTGACTCTGGTGGTTATGGGTGCAGTTGGGGAAGGGGATGTTCCAAAAGTTTTGGATTCCAAAAGGCTTGCAGGGTGCTCGGGGATGGAGAACTAAACCACTGCACATCATACGAAGGAGAAAAAAACTACTAGACAACAGGGCATGGAGAAATAAACTACTAAATAACTATACCACTACACACCATAAGATGGAGAATGAAACTAATAGACAGCAGCGGTTGGAGAACTAAACAACTAAACAGCTTGGGTTGGAGAACTAAACTAGTACACACCAGGGAATGGAGAACTAAAGCAGTAAACACCATGGTGTCACTAGACACCAAGTCTTGGAATCCCCAGGGACTGCGGAATAAACCTCTGTATCTAACACTTCCTCCAGTGCTTCTGCCTCCTCCATTTCCCCTAGGGCTTCCGCCTGCACCTTCAACCTCTGCCTTAATGAAACACACGTTCCAACACTGCAGAGAGAATCCCCATCCCACCTACGTACTGTGTATTC
Organism: Ranitomeya variabilis; assembly: GCF_051348905.1. Classification (NCBI taxonomy): domain Eukaryota; kingdom Metazoa; phylum Chordata; class Amphibia; order Anura; family Dendrobatidae; genus Ranitomeya; species Ranitomeya variabilis. The sequence goes on from NC_135235.1 coordinate 342,542,198, forward strand.
AGGGCTTACCGCAATCAGGCAGTATTTAAATTAATATGCCTTGGAGATTGCAGTCATACAGATCAAGAGTAGTGATGAGCGAATTTGTTCGGAAAACGAACGCAAACATATATTCGGAATGAATATGGCACATTCGGATTAATGATCGGAAACACAAGCAAAATTTTCAAAAATCGGAAAAAATCGTTAACATTCAGTAAAAGTGCGGGAAAATATTTGTGTTGCCATAAAAGTATTTTCAGCACATTAGCAATGATAATGGTGGTGTATCATGAGTGCTTGGCACTTGTTTGATGAGGGGAAGGGGGTCTGCAGAGCTCAGAAGCAGCGTTCTTGTAAACAGTCTTTTTTTTCCTAACTTTATGTGTGCACATTGCGACTAGCCAATTAGGTTGCAGGAAACACCCACAATGTCCTGACACAACGGGTTGTGTCATTGGCTGGTGAGATTATTATTATTTATTATTATTATAGCGCAATTTATTCCATGACGCTTTACATGTGAGGAGGGGTATACATAATAAAAACAAGTACAATAATCTTAATCAATACAAGTCACGACTGGTACAGGAGGAGATAGGACCCTGCCCACTTTAAAATAGTTTGTAGCATCTAGTGTGCTTTAGAGGCCTGATTCATAGGCCACAAACAAATTCTTCCATTCCTAGTGTCGTACAGTAGAGGACCTGACTTTAAAATAGTTTGTTACATCTAGTGTGTTATAGAGGCCTGATCCATAGGCCACAAAAAATTCTTCTGTTCCTAGTGTTATACAGTATTAGACCTGACTATTAAATAGTTTGTAGCATCTAGTGTGTTATAGAGACCTGATCCATAGGCCACAAAAACATTCTTCTGTTCATAGTGTCATACAGTAGGAGACCTGACTTTCAAATTGTTTGTAGCATAACTTCGTTGTCATACAGGCCTCATCCACACTCAAACAATTTCTTTTCTGTGACTAACACGACGCAGCATGCTATATTTCAACTTGGAATTTACTGTCGCTGAAATTCAGCTGTTCCAGAGGTGGTGCAGAGTTTAAAATCTATTTTTTTGTTCCTAATACTGTGCACCTATGAGCTCCTACTATCTGAGCAACATGACTGGGAAAAAGCAAGGTCATGGTGGAAGGGAAATTAGGCTTGGTGTTCGAGGTGTACGTGGGGTAGGTGGTAATGTTTGTGAAAGCACTAGTGAAGCAACATCACGTCCTATGCAGAGACAACTGACAACTTATGTTACTGGACAGGCTACGCCATTACCTATCTTTGGCAAACGCACAGCAGCACACCTTGTTGAAGGTGCCCAGAAAGAGCATGTACTCGAGTGGATGGCAAGCACAGCTTCAAGTGGCCTCTCCTCCTCTTCCTCCACCACAACATCACACCCAGTACAGTCCATAAAGATGGCACCCAAATTACCCTTGCTCCCCCCCACATCCCGACTCTCCAACCGTACAACTGACTGTATAAAGCCACAGATGGATGAGTCAGAAGAGCTGTTCACACATTTGATGCCATGGTCATCAGAAGTATACACAAAAACTTTGCAGAGTCAAGAGAAGTCAGCATCCTGATCCTCTTCATCAAATGTTATCCCCTGGGAGGAAGTGATCCTGATGAGACTCTGATATCTGAGGCTCATGAAGACTGTACTGTGCTGTCAGGGCAAGAAGAGGAGGAGGATGACTCCAAGAGTGAGGAATGTGATAACACACAGGATGATTATGATGAGGTGTTAGATCCCAGCTTGTGTGAACATAGAGGCATGCAGCTGAGTAGGTCATCTGAGGAGGTAGATGAAGAGGTTACTTTGCATCATACATTGCAGACATTTAGTGATGCAGCTAGAATGAGCAATCCATCCTCAGCCACAACTGTGCCTGTTACCAGCAGCCTCCACTGGTCTGCAGCTGACATGGGTTGACAAGAGTTGCCTAGCCTGGGCCTTTTTTGACACTGGAAAGGATGAGCCACCTCACGTAATCTGCCAACTTTTCAAAAAAAAAAACTGAGTCGAGGTAAAAAGTGCAATAATTTGACTACTACATGTATGAACCTTCACATGTGCAATCAACATGCTTTACTGTGGGAATCCACCTTCACAAAAATGCATACCAGCAGACTTCAACAAACATCCGCTGCTCCATCAATGGCATCTGCTGCTTCTTCCTCCTCCTCCTCTGTTACCGTGCCAACAATTGAGATGCAGGTCTTCGACCGCAGAACCTCAGCTTCTTTTTTCGCTCCAGTCATGCTGACTGAGAGCCTACCGTCAGCTGTAACAGAAGCAGACATTCCTGGTAGATAGAGAATGTTTCTGACAGCTGATGGCCGTCGCAGTCCCCAGTACCAATTGCCCAGTTGCCATTACTTTTCTAAGACAGCTGTGCCTGCGCTACACCAGCATGTCGCAGACAACCTCACCCATTCTTTGACTTTATCTCTCTGCAAGGGTGCATTTCACCACAGACACTTGGATGAGCAAGCATAGCCTAGAGCGCTACATCTTGCTGACTGGGCACTGAGTGACTCTGGTGGCTGTGCAGACAGGCGCTGCTCCACAAGTCTTGAAATCCCCAAGGCTTGCAGGACAAATCTCTCCATTTAACACTTCCTCCACTGCTTCTGCCTTCTCTATGTCCTCTAGGGCCTCCACCTGCGCCCTCAAACTCTGCCTTAATGAGTCACGTATTTCAACAGTGCAGAGCGAATCCCCACCATGCCTGTACTGCGCAGCCAGGGTTCACCGCAATCAGTCAGTATTAAAATTGATATGCCTTGGAGATCACAATTATACAGCTGAAGAGTTGTGGACAGCTCTCCAGGCTGAGTTTGATCAATGGCTGTCTCTGCTGAACCTGCATCCAGGGAAGGCCGTGTCCGATAACAGTGGAAACCTGGTGGTGGCCCAAAGGCGAGCATGGCTCACATCCTCAACTGGGTAGTACAGCATTCTCTCCGCCACTATCCTGGCCTGGGTGAGCTGCTTCAGTGAGCACGTAAGCTGTATGCTCATTTCCACAATTCATACCACTCAGGTCATCGACTTGCATCGATACAGAGGTCTTTGTCCATGCAAATAAACAGGTTAATTTGCGATGTACCGACATGGTGGAATTCCATTCTGCACATGTTGCAGCTACTGTGGCAGCAGCAATGAGCCCTGATGCAGTATGTCATGTCGTATAGCCTGCGCCAATGCAGTACGGACATGGCGCATATCACGATTACAGAGTGGGCAAAGATTAAGGACCTCTGCACCCTTCTGCACAGTTTCGAAATAGCTACTAAGATGGTTAACCCTGATGACGCCGTCATAAGCATCACTATTCCAGCCATCTATTTGCTGGAGCAGACTTTGAATAGCCCGTGGGAGGAGATGGTGGTCCCAGAAGAAGAGGAGGAAGCAGAGGAAGATGCGTAAGGGATAACATTGTCTCTAAGTTCAATACTGTCGTCACACAGACAGATGCCAAGGGAGGATGGATTAGTGCGATCTTGGGGGCTGCTGATACCAGACAAACTGTTATCGAAGGTGCAAGATCCAAGGAACAAATGGAGGAGGAAGAGGTGATGGGGAGCAACTGTCAGATGAAGAGGATAATCCTCCCCTCTCTGTTGTTCGTGGTTGTCAGGAGTGGATGGAGGAAATGAGCCTCATTGTTACCCAGCCACCTACACAGCATGGGCTTAGACCTCATGGTAGAGTCCAACATATGAGTGCCTTCTTGCTGCATTATCTGCAACATGATCCCCGTATAGTTTTGATTAGGAATAATGCTGACTACTGAGTTGACACTCTGTTTGATCCACGTTATAAAACCAAATATTGCCAGATGATTCCCACCCTAGAAAGGGACTCGCAAATTCTGGAGTATCGAAGCACGCTTTTACACAACCTTTATAGAGTTTTTCCCCAAGACAGCAGTGAAGCACACAGTTTGCATCACAGCTCTAGACTTCCAAACTCTGGCACATGAATTCGTCAACGTCAAAACATTAGCAGCAGCAGCAGTTTTGCAAGTGGAAGAAGCCATTTCTGTGAGTCCTTTGACACTTTTTTTTACACCAACACGTGCACCAGCACAACAAAGTCCACGTCTTACACTTGGTGAACGAATGGAGAGGATGGTGCAGGAGTATCTAGAACTGAATATAAATACCATCAGGTAGGGTTTGGACCCTTTCACAGTTTGATCTTCCAAAATGGATGAGTGGCCTGGGCTCGCCTCACATGCATTGGAGGTTTTATTGTGCCCGGCAGCCAGCATTCTCTCAGAACATGTCTTCAGCACTGCTGGTGGTGTCCTGACAGATAAGCGCAGCTGGCTGTCCCCTGAAAGAGTAGACCGCCAAACTTTCATCAAGATGAACAGGTCATGTATGTACAAGGACTTTTGTACCCAATCGCAGACTGTACAGACTAGGTGATATTGAATTTTCAGTGTGATGCATTAATGTCACGGAACTGCACTCTGCGATATCTTTAGTGTGGCTTCTGTGGCTGCTGCTGTTGCTGCTGCTGACATTAACGCAAATTTGTGGAACTCTGAACAGTCATGCTCTATATCTGCTGGGTTAACTATAGTGGAAGACCTATCGGTCCCTATTCTACTGATGCCACTTTGGTGGTGTCTGCCAATATTTTTTGGAAATGTGAACACTCCTGGTTGGGTGTCCATCTGTTGGATTGGGTATAGTGGAAGACCTGTCAGTCCCTGTTATACTATTTCTACTCTTGTGAAATTGATGCCACTTCTGTGGTGTAAGGCCCACATTTGTTTAAATGTGAACACTCTTGGTTGGGTGTCCATCTGCTGTGTTGGGTGTAGTGAAATACCTATCGGTCCCTATTATACTGTTTCTACTGTGGTAAAATTAATGCAACTTTGGTGCTGTCTGCCAATAATTTTTGGAAATGCGAACACTCCTGGTTGGGTGTCCATCTGTTGGATTGGGTATAGTGAAAGACCTGTCAGTCCCTATTATACTATTTCTACTCTTGTGAAATTGGTGCCATTTCTGTGGTCTAAGGCCCCCATTTGTTTAAATATGAACACTCCTATTTGGGTGTCCATCTGTTGGATTGGATGTTGTGGAAGACCTGTTGGTCCCTATTATTCTATTTCTACTGTGGTGAAATTGATGCCACTTTTGTGGTGCCTGCCAATAATTTTTTGAAATGTGAACACTCCTGGTTGGGTGTCCATCTGCTGTATTGGATTTAGTGGAAGAGCTGTCGGTCCCTATTACGCTATTTCTACTGTGGTGAAATTGATGCAACTTTTGTGGTGTAAGGTTCACATTTGTTTAAATGTGAACACTCCTGGTTGGGTGTCCATCTGCTGGATTGGGTGTAGTGAAAGACCTGTCGGTCCCTATTACGCTATTTCTACTGTGGTGAAATTGATGCAACTTTTGTGGTGTCTGCCAGTAATTTTTGGAAATGTGAACACTCCTGTTTGGGTGTCCATCTGCTAGATTGGGTGTAGTGAAAGAACTGTCAGTCCCTATTATACTATTTCTACTGTGGTAAAATTGATGCAACTTTTGTGGTTTCTGCCAGTAATTTTTGGAAATGTGAACACTCCTGGTTGGGTCTCCATCTGCTGTATTAGGTGTAGTGGAAGACCTGTCAGTCCCTATTATACTATCTATACTTGGTGAAATTGATGCCATTTTGATGGTGTCTGCCAATAATTTTTAGAAATGTGTACACTACTGATTGGGTGTCCATCTGCTGTATTGGGTGTAGTTTACAGACCTGTCGGTCCCTATTATGCTATTTATATTGTGGTGAAATTGATGCCATTTTGGTGGTGTCTTCCAATAAATTTTCAAAATGTTAGCACTCCTGGTTGGGTGTCCATCTGTTGGATTGGGTGAAGTGGAAGACCTATCAGTCACTATTATGCTATTTCTGCTCTCGATTAATTAATGCCACTTCTGTGGTGTAAGGCCCTCATTAGTTTAATTGTGAACTCTCCAGGTTGGCTGTCTATCTGCTGGACTGAGTGTAGTGGAAGATCTGTTGGGCCCTATTATACTATTTCTACTGTGGTGAAATTGATGCCACTTTTGTGGTGTCTGACAGTAATTTTTGGAAATGTGAACACTCCTGGTTGGATGTCCATCTGCTGGATTGGGTGTAGTGGAATACCTGTCTCTCCCTATTATACTATTTCTACTCTCGTGAAGTTGATGCCACCTCTGTGGTGTAAGGCCCTCATTTGTTCAAATGTGATCTCTCCTTGTTGAGTGTCCATCTGCTGTATTGGGTGTAGTGGAAGACTTGTCGGTCCCTATTATACTATTTCTACTGTGGTGAAATTGATGCCAATTTTGTGGTGTCTGCCAATAATTTTTGGAAATGTGTACACTCCTGGTTGGGTGTCCCTCTGCTGTATTGGATGTAGTGGAAGACCTGTCAGTCCCTATTATGCTATCTATACTTGGTGAAATTGATGCCACTTTGATGGAGTCTGCCAATAATTTTTGGAAATGTGAACACTCCTGGTTGTGTCTCCTTCATGAGTGTTGCCTGTAGCAGTAGGCCTACAAGACTGTCAGGGCTCCACTTCCTTGGACCCAACTATCCTTGTTACTATCCTTCAATTTTTCTGACAATGGTGGTCTACAAAACTGATATTTGTGCCACCTGAGTGTGGCTCAACATGATAGCGGTAGATGTCAGGACTCTAAACATTTTTTATTACCTTTTGTGCATTACTGCCCTTTTCCAAGATGGTGTCTTTGATCTCATGTGCACTGTGTCTTCCTGCTATAAAACTCCACCCCAGCCTTCAGTCTGTGCTAGAGTATTCTGCCTTGCATCCAGCTCCTGACCCTGGTGACTCCCTGGCTATATACCTGCTCCTGTGAACCTGTGTGGTGATCCTGCTACTCTGCTCTGAGTTCCTGCTGCATACACCAGTTCCAGTAATCCTCCTTCATCTGCTGCTTGTGTTTCCTTCCATCTACATTTGTTGGACATGTAAGCTGTTGCTGCTCTGCAAAAACCTGAGACTATTACCCAGGCCTCCCTGGTTGAGCTAAGATATTATTTGAACGGCCTTATAAGCATAGCTATCTGTGTTTGGACTAAGCAAGGACTTATTCGTGTCAAGTATCCTCAAGAATAATTGTGCTTCATAGACTTTCTGGGTGATTGGATTTTCCTCTGAAGTTCCCTATAGACTGTTAAGCTGCATTTAATATTTACACCAAGTGTTGTGGACATGAGTTTCTCTCTGCACCTGTTTGAATCACCGTGTGATAATATAGACTTTACCACTTATAAAACTGTGTCCTGTAGTTGTCTTGTTCCACGCAGAGTCTCCTGAGTTATCCCCTATAATTTTTACAGTAGAGGTTTTTCATGTGGTATCAGGACTCCCAGCAAAGGTGGCCTACACTTATTCCTCACTCACCTTGTCTTACTGTGACATCCAACTGAAAGCTGTAAATGCTGTCCCAGACCCCGATATCTCATGCCTGGCTGATTGATGCAGTGCCATGCTGCAATTTGTTCTGTGGGTGAATTTTGGCCACATTTGGGGCATTTATAAGGTGTTGTGCATCCATTTGTTTTTGCTTCCCATTGACTGTAATGGCATTCGGTAATGTTCGGAGAATATTCAACAAATTAAACAGCAATATTGCAAATTCGGCGATCATAGTCCGAACCAAACATTGAAATATTCTCTCATCTCTAAACAAGAGTTGTGGACAGTTATCCATGCAGAGTTTGAGCAATGGCTGTCTCCACTCAACCAGGAACCAGGGAAGGCCGTTTGCAATAATAGTGCAAACCTGTTGGCGTCCCTACATCAGAGCAACCTCACACATGTGCCTTGCATGGCTTGCATCCTCAACCTGATAGTTCCTCCACCACTGTCCTAGCCTGGATGTGCCGATGCAGAAACGACTGTCATTGTGTGCTCACTTCCACCATTCTATTTAAGTTGATATAGAAATCTTTTGGCCTACTGGTTAATATGCGATGTGACTACACCGTGGAATTCAACTCTGCACATGTTGCAGCGACTATGGCAGCAGCGCTGAGACGTGGTGCAGTATGACATTTTGCATAGCCTGGCACAATGCAGTACGGACGTGGTGCAATTCACCCTTATGGAGTGAACACAGATGAAGAACCTATGCACCCTTCTGCACATTTTCGAAATGGCTACTAAAATGGTTAGTGCTGACGATGCCATCATTAGCATCACTATTACTGTCATCTAAATGCTGGAGAACACTTTGAATAGTAAGCGGGAGGAGGTGGTGGTGGTCCCGGGGGAAGAGGACGATGCGAAAGTGTTAACAATATCTCTAAGTTCTGGTCTGTCGTCTCACAGGCGGCTGCCATGGGAGAAACAACTGGAGAAGTACAAGGAGAAGGGTGAGAAGGAAGAGGTGATGGACACGCAACAGTTAGGAGATGAAGAAGATAATGATTCCTTTTGTGTTGTCCGTGGTTGCAAGGAGGGGATTGAGGAAGCAAGCTTAAATGTTATCCCGCCGCCAACACACTATAGACTTGTACCTCATGAAAGAAATCGACCCATGAGGGCCTTCTTGCAGCACAATCTGCAAGATGATTGTTGCCCATACTGTTAGGATTCTAAATAGTGCTGACTACTGGGATGCTAGTCCATTCGATCCATGATACAAAAGTAAATTTTGCCAGTTGCTTTCTCCCCGCAAAGAGACCCGGTAATGCTGCAGCACCAAAACATGCTTGAAGACAATCTTGACACTGGTTTTCCCCAAGACAGCAGTGACGCACACAGTTTGCATCGCAGTGATAGGCTTCCAAACCTGTGAACATTGAGTCGTCAACATAAAAACATTAGCAGCCTTGCAGCGCTGGAGTTATGGGTTCCAACCCCACCAAGGGCAGCATTTGCAAAGAGTTTGCAAGTTCTCTCCGTGTATGCAAATGTTTCCTCCCAGTACTCTTTTTTATTCCCACACTCCAAAGACATAGTGATAGGGAATTTAGATTGTGAGCCCCATTGGGGACAGTGATAATAATGTATGCAAAGTGCTGCGGAATAAGATAGCGCTATCAGAGGAAAATGAATAAATACCAGCCCAAAATAATTAACAGATAAAATATGGCCTGCTTTATGTACCACGGTAGTAACAGAAAAAAATAGATTTTTTTTTACTGTGGATGAACCTTGGATAAAGCAGAATCTGAGCACAAAAGAATGACAACACTGATGTGGCCACATTTTTGGAGCACGGTAGTAATAGAACAAATTTATATTTTATTTTGTAACAGAACAATATCTGCACCAAAGAACGAAAAGATGAAATGTGACCTGCTTTTGGTAGCACAATAGTGAGGAAGCCAATTTTGATTTTATCATGTGTACCCCTATATGGAGAACAATATCAGCACCCAAACATTTCAAACTGACATCTAGCCTGCTGTATAACATTACTAACAGAAGAAAGTATATTTTTAACTGTGGATGAGGTCTGAATATAATTGAATGCATACACAAAACAATTTCAAACTCAGATCTAGCCTGCTGTACCATGTTTGTGACAGTAAAAAATTGTTTTCTTATTCTGCATGAGCTATGCAGATAGCTTAATTTCACCGCCACTAAATGACAAGGTGATATGATATGGCATGCTGTATCACATTTGTAACAGAAAAAAAATGTTTTGTTTTATCTGCATGAGCTCTGCAGAAAGATTAATTTCACTGCCACTAAATGACTAGGTGGGACATGGCATGCCGAATTACATTAGCAACTGTCCCAATTTTTTTTTTTACTGTGCAACAGTAACAATTTCAGCGCCACAAGATGACAAGGTGGGATATGGTGGGCTGTATCATGTTTAGCAACAGAATTTTTTTTTTAATCTGCATGAGCTATGCAAACAGCTGAATTTCACAACTAATAAATTGCAAGGTGAGATATGGCATGCTGAATCACGGTAGCAACTGACAAAATATTTATTTTTTACTTTCCAATAGCTCAAATCACAGAACAATGTCACCACCACTTAATGAAAAAGGTGACATATACCTTGCTGTATCACATTTAGCAACTGAAAAAATAAGATTTGGAAAGGTCTACATGTGCATGGAGCACAATAGAATAGGGTTGAGCGAAACGGATCGGACAATTTCAAAAATCGCCGACTTTCAACAAAGTCGGGTTTCATGAAACCCGACCCGATCCCACTGTGGGATCGGCCATGCGGTCGGCGATTTTCGCGCCAAAGTCGCGTTTCATATGACACTTTCCCCGCCATTTTTTCAGCCAATGAAGGAGTGTGGGCAGCGTGATGACATAGGTTCCGGCTTGCGAGGAGGAGGAGGAGGTTGTTCCCCATTGACTTACATTGGGTTTCGTGTTTCGGTCGATCCCCGACTTTGCGCGATAATCGGGGAGGAGGAGGAGGTTGTTCCCCATTGACTTACATTGGGTTTCGTGTTTCGGTCGATCCCTGACTTTGCGCGATAATCAGCCGATTTCACTCGACTCGACTTTTGACAAATCCTAAAGAATCTTGACAGATCCTAAAAAAGTAAAAGTCGCTCAACCCTACAATAGAAACAGTGCACAACACACTTCTATGAAATGTGCCATGCTGTCTTTGTCTGTGGACTTCAGTAATGGCACAAAAAATTGAAGGTCAATTTCACAGCCACACAGAACACTAGCTATCTAAACTATATGACTTAGAAACAATTGCCTAGCTAAGGCTAGTTTCACATTTGCGCGTTTAAAACGCATCCGCAAGTGGTGGAAAAAACGCATATAAACGCGTACAAACGCGGCGTTTTTTAGACGCATGCGGTATTGCATGCGGTTAAAAAACGACACGTTTGTACGCGTTTATATGCGTTTTTTCCTGCGTTTGCGTTTTTGGTGCGCATGATGAGAAATTTCACAAGAGAAATATCAAGATAACCAGACACCGTCAATGGGACTACAGAGGGCGTGTATTATGGGATCTCTATATATAGACCCTAGGGCTACTGAAATCTTAACAGTTTGCTACTGTATCCTGTGTCATGATGGATCTGCACATGGAGAGCTTTTATTTCAACCTGGATTTAAGCATCAAGCTGTTTCTTGCCCGTGCTTTTGCTTGGGAGCAAGACAGAAATCGCAAAAGATGGAGAAGGAGACAACGTAGGCGTTTTTGGAGACACCCCATTATCGAACTACGTGAGAGACGTGGAGCCTATCACACGCTGTATGCCGAGCTTAATGCCAACCCGGAGAAATTCAAGGAATACACAAGGCTGTCGCAAGACTCGTTCCGGGATTTGCTTGCTCGTGTCCAAGGAGCCATACTGCGACAGGACACCCAGCTCCGTAGAGCAATTCCACCGGAGGAACGTCTGCTGGTTACATTAAGGTACGTTCCAAATCTAAACCAATGACAGTCCAAATTTTGTGTTTTCTGACATGTATGTTTTGGGTATTTTCCTTTCTTTCTTTAGCGTAACCACACCATAAATAGAATAGATTGTAATGTTTTTTGGGTTTGTTTTTCTTACAGATTTCTGGCAACTGGAGAGAGTTTATCATCCCTCCACTTCCAATACCGGCTTGGAATATCCACCCTGTCCTGAGTAGTTGCGGACACTTGCCGGGCTTTGTGGAATGTACTCCGGGATGAGTTTATACCTCTACCCACCTTGGACATGTGGCTTGAAATTGCGGAAAAATTCTGGAGTGTGTGTGATTTCCCCAACTGTTTAGGAGCGGTGGATGGAAAGCACATCCACATTATCAAACCTGCCAGAACAGGATCGGAGTATTTCAACTATAAAAAATATTTTTCTGTTGTGCTCATGGCAATAGCCGATGCGAACTGTCGCTTCATCGCCGTGGACATTGGAGCTTTTGGCCGTGGCAACGATCCCCAGACTTTCAAGAACTCAGATATGGGTGTTGTGAATTCTGTTTGTGGGCTCCCCCGGTGGTGTTTGATGGTAGTGCCACTTGTGTGCTTTCTGCCATCTCTGCTCACCTGTTGCCACCCATTAGGGGAGTTTCCTATTTAACCCCTTCCCGACATGTGACGGAATAGTACGTCACATGTCGGGACCCCCGCTTTGATGTGCGCTCCGGCGGTGAGCGCACATCAAAGTCGCGACATGTCAGCTGTTTTTTACAGCTGACATGTGCGCGCAATAGCGGCGGGTGAAATCGCGCTCACCCGCCGCTATTAACTAGTTAAATGCCGCTGTCAAACGCAGACAGCGGCATTTAACTACCGCATCCGGCCGTGCGGCCGGATATGAGCGCATCGCCGACCCCTGTCACATGATCGGGGGTCGGCGATGCTCCTCCATTGTAACCATAGAGGTCCTTGAGACCTCTATGGTTACTGATTGCCGGTGGCTGTGAGCGCCCCCCTGTGGTCGGCGCTCACAGCACACCTGCATTTTAGCTACATAACAGCGATCTGATGATCGCTGTTATGTAGCAGAGCCGATCGGGCTGTGCCTGCTTCTAGCCTCCCATGGAGGCTATAGAAGCATGGCAAAAGTAAAAAAAAAAAGTTTTTAAAAATGTGAAAAAAATAAAAAAAACATAAAAGTTTAAATCACCCCCCTTTCGCCCCAATCAAAATAAATCAATAAAAAAAAAAAAAAACCTACACATATTTGGTATCGCCGCGTTCAGAATCGCCCGATCTATCAATTAAAAAAAAGCATTAACCTGATCGCTAAATGGCGTAATGAGAAAAAAATTCGAAACGCCAGATTTACGTTTTTTTGGTCGCCACAACATTGCATTAAAATGCAATAACGGGCGATCAAAAGAACGTATCTACACCAAAATGCTATCATTAAAAACGCCAGCTCGGCACGCAAAAAATAAGCCCTCACTTGACCCCAGATCACGAAAAATGGAGACGCTACGAGTATCGGAAAATGGCGCAATTTTGTTTTGTTTTGTTTTTTGCAAAGTTTGGAATTTTTTTTCACCACTTAGGTGAAAAATAACCTAGTCATGTTAGGTGTCTATGAACTCGTAGTGACCTGGAGAATCATAATGGCAGGTCAGTTTTAGCATTTAGTGAACCTAGCAAAATAGGCAAGCAAAAAACAAGTGTGGGATTGCACTTTTTTTGCAATTTCACTGCACTTGGAATTTTTTTCCCGTTTTCTAGTACACGACATGCTAAAACCAATGATGTCGTTCAAAAGTACAACTCGTCCCGCAAAAAATAAGCCCTCACATGGCCAAATTGACGGAAAAATAAAAAAGTTATGGCTCTGGGAAGGAGGGGAGCGAAAAACGAAAATGGAAAAACGGAAAAAGCTCCGGGGGTGAAGGGGTTAAGGCTGCTTGGCTGTTAGTCCTATGCCGGCCAACAATGTATCAGTAGCATTCTGTTGCATTCTCCTGCCTCAAGTTCCTGTTCAGCTAAGTTGAATTTTGTTTTGAGTTTATGCTAACTTCTTGTCCAGATTGCAGTAATGTGACTCGCTGCAGCTGGAAGCTCTTGTGGACAGAAATTGCCACTCCAAGTGACATGAGTTGTCACTGGAGTTTAAAGTAATTTCTGGATGGTGTTTTTGAGTAGTGTTTTAAGTTGACCGTGAAGTAACACTTTCCTGTCCTTCTGCTATCTAGAAAGCGGACCTCTCTATGCTAAACCTGCTGTTCATCCTACGTATGTCATTTCCTCTGAACTCACCGTCAATATCTGTGGGGGGCTGCTATCTCCTTTTGGGGTACATCTCTGGAGGTAAGACAGGCCTGTATATTCCTCTGATAGGGGTAGTTAGATCTCCGGCTGGCGCGTGGTGTCTAGGGCATCGTAGGAACACTCCCCGGCTGCTTCAAGTGTTGTGTGAGGTTCAGGTCACGGTCAACTTTAGTTTCCATCACCCGAGAGCTAGTCCGTTTTGTTATTTTTTATTTCCTTGCCATTGGGAAATCATGACAGTTTGGCCGGCCAGATGTGTTAAAACCATGCACTAAAGCAGGAAAGGATAAGAAAAGTTTTTTCCTCTATTGTGTTTGAAACTGCTCCTTAGTTTGCTCATTTGTACTTCTTGCTTAAACTGCAGTCTTCAGCCTTTTTTTTTTTTTTTCCTCTCCTCTTAATCTCTGAATGGCTTTGGTTACACCTGTTTGAATCATGGATCCACAGAGTCTGGTTGCAGGTTTGAATAACCTTGCTACAAAGGTTCAGAACTTACAAGATTTTGTTTTGCGTGCTCCAATGTCTGAACCTAAGATCCCTATGCCTGAATATTTTACCGGAGACAGATCCCGTTTTTTGAATTTCAAAGAGAATTGTAAATTGTTTTTGTCTCTGAGATCTCACTCCGCTGGTGATCCTGCACAACAGGTTAAAATTGTTATTTCTCTGCTGCGGGGTGACCCACAAAATTGGGCATTTGCATTGTCGCCAGGGGATCCTGCGTTGCTAAGTGTGGATGCGTTTTTTCTGGCTTTGGGGTTGCTTTATGAAGAACCTAATTTAGAGATTTTGGCTGAGAAGGCTTTAATAGCCCTTTCCCAAGGGCAAGACGAAGCTGAGATATACTGCCAAAAATTTCGTAAATGGTCGGTGCTTACTAAATGGAATGAGTGCGCTCTAGCAGCGAATTTCCAAGAGGGTCTCTCTGATGCCGTGAAGGATGTCATGGTGGGGTTCCCTGTGCCTACAGGTCTGAATGATGCCATGAAATTGGCTATCCAGATTGATCGGCGTTTGCGGGAACGCAAACCTGTGCACCATTTGGCGGTATCTTCTGAGCAAAAACCTATGCACCATTTGGCGGTATCTTCTGAGCAAAAACCTGTGCACCATTTGGCGGTGACCTCTGAAAAGGCACCAGAGCATATGCAATGTGATAGTGTTCTGTCTAGAGGCGAACGACAGAATTACAGGCGTAAAAATGGGTTGTGCTTCTACTGTGGGGATCCAGCTCATGTTATATCAGCATGCTCTAAACGCATAAAAAAGGTTGATAAAAAGGTTGATAAATCTTTTTCTATGGGTACCTTGCAGCCTAAATTTATTTTGTCCGTGACATTGATTTGTACATTATCATCTGTTACCGTGGATGCTTATGTGGATTCTGGCGCCGCTCTGAGTCTCATGGATTGGTCCTTTGCCAAGCGTTGTGGGTTTGATTTAGAGCCTCTGGAAGTTCCTATACCCCTAAAGGGGATTGATTCTACACCTTTGGCTAGCAATAAACCACAATACTGGACACAAGTGACTATGCATCTTACCCCAGACCACCAAGAGATTATTCGTTTCCTTGTGTTATACAATTTACATGATGTTTTAGTGCTTGGATTACCATGGTTACAAATTCATAATCCAGTCTTGGACTGGAGATCAATGTCTGTGTTGAGCTGGGGATGTCGGGGGATTCATGGGAATGCTCCTTTGGTTCCCATTTCTTCATCTACTCCCTCTGAGATCCCAGCATTTCTGTCAGATTTTCATGATGTCTTCAGGAGCCTAAAATTGATTCTCTCCCTCCTCACAGAGAGTGTGACTGCGCAATTGAGTTGATTCCCGGTAGTAAATTTCCTAAAGGTCGTCTGTTTAATTTGTCTGTACCTGAACATGCTGCTATGCGGGAGTATATCAGAGAATCTTTGGAAAAGGGTCATATTCGCCCCTCTTTGTCTCCACTAGGGGCAGGTTTTTTCTTTGTGGGTAAAAAGGATGGTTCATTGAGACCTTGTATCGACTATCGACTTCTGAATAAGATTACAGTTAAATACCAGTACCCTTTGCCTTTACTGACTGACCTGTTTGCTCGCATAAAGGGGGCTAAGTGGTTCACTAAGATCGATCTTCGTGGTGCGTATAATTTGGTGCGGATTAAGCAGGGGGATGAGTGGAAGACCGCATTTAATACGCCTGAAGGCCATTTTGAGTATTTGGTAATGCCTTTCGGTCTCGCGAATGCCCCTTCCGTTTTTCAGTCCTTTATGCACGATATTTTCCGTGAATATCTGGATAAATTTATGATTGTGTATCTGGATGATATTCTGATTTTTTCGGAGGACTGGGAATCTCATGTTCAACAGGTCAGGAGAGTTTTTCAGGTTTTGCGGGCTAATTCTCTTTTTGTGAAGGGCTCAAAGTGTATTTTTGGGGTTCAGAGAATTTCCTTTTTGGGATATATTTTTTCCCCTTCATCTATGGAAATGGACCCTGCTAAGGTTCAGGCTATTTGTGACTGGATACAACCTACTTCTCTGAAGAGTCTTCAGAAATTCTTGGGATTTGCTAATTTCTATCGCCGATTCATAGCTGGTTTTTCTGCCATTGCTAAACCTTTGACTGATTTGACTAAAAAGGGTGCTGATGTTGCTAATTGGTCCTCTGCGGCTGTGGAGGCCTTTCGGGAGCTCTTGGCCATGAAGTGGGCATTTGAGGAGTGGCGTCATTGGCTTGAGGGTGCTAGACACCAGGTGGTGGTCTTGACTGATCACAAGAATCTGATTTATCTTGAGTCAGCCAGGCGTCTGAATCCTAGACAGGCGCGCTGGTCGTTATTTTTCTCCCGATTTAACTTTGTGGTTTCATATCTGCCTGGTTCTAAAAATGTGAGGGCGGATGCCCTCTCTAGGAGTTTTGAGCCTGACTCGCCTGGTGATTCCGAACCTACTGGCATCCTGAAGGATGGGGTGATATTGTCAGCTGTCTCCCCAGACCTGCGACGCTCATTGCAGGAGTTTCAGGTGGATAGGCCTGATCGCTGTCCGCCTGGTAGACTGTTTGTCCCTGATGACTGGACCAGTAGAGTTATCTCGGAGGTTCATTCTTCCGCGTTGGCAGGTCATCCTGGAATTTTTGGCACCAGGGATTTGGTGTCTAGGTCCTTTTGGTGGCCTTCCTTGTCTCGAGATGTGCGTATGTTTGTGCAGTCTTGTGATGTTTGTGCTCGGGCCAAGCCTTGCTGTTCTCGGGCTAGTGGGTTGTTGTTGCCCTTGCCTATTCCTAAGAGGCCTTGGACGCACATCTCTATGGACTTTATTTCTGACCTTCCTGTTTCTCGTAGGATGTCTGTCATCTGGGTGGTGTGTGACCGTTTTTCCAAGATGGTTCATTTGGTACCCTTGCCCAAGTTGCCCTCCTCCTCTGAGCTGGTTCCTCTATTTTTTCAGAATGTGGTGCGTTTGCATGGTATTCCTGAGAATATAGTGTCTGATAGGGGTACTCAGTTTGTGTCTAGATTTTGGCGGGCGTTCTGTGCCAGGATGGGCATCGATTTGTCTTTTTCGTCTGCATTCCATCCTCAGACTAATGGCCAGACTGAGCGTACTAATCAGACTTTGGAGACTTACTTGAGGTGTTTTGTGTCCGCTGATCAGGATGATTGGATTGATTTTTTGCCGTTGGCAGAGTTTGCCCTTAACAATCGGGCCAGTTCTGCCACTTTGGTTTCTCCTTTTTTTGTAATTCGGGGTTTCACCCTCGTTTTTCGTCCGGTCAATTGGAGTCTTCGGATTGTCCTGGAGTAGATGCCGTGGTGAATAGGATGCATCAGATTTGGGGACAGGTTGTGGACAATCTGAAGTTGTCCCAGGAGAAGACTCAACAGTTCACTAATCGTCATCGGCGTGCTGGTTCTCGTCTTTGTGTTGGGGACCTGGTGTGGCTGTCTTCTCGATTTATTTCTATGAAGGTCTCGTCTCCTAAGTTTAAGCCTCGGTTTATCGGCCCTTATAAGATTCTGGAAGTGCTTAATCCTGTGTCCTTTCGTTTGGACCTCCCAGCATCTTTTACTATTCATAATGTTTTTCATCGGTCATTGTTGCGGAGGTATGAGGTGCCGGTTGTTCCTTCTGCTGATCCTCCTGCTCCTGTGCTGGTCGAGGGTGAATTGGAGTATGTGGTGGAAAAGATCTTGGACTCCCGTGTTTCCAGACGGAAACTTCAGTATCTGGTTAAGTGGAAGGGCTATGGTCAGAAGGATAATTCCTGGGTGACAGCATCCGATGTTCATGCTCCTGATTTGGTTCGTGCATTTCATAGTGCTCATCCAGATCGCCCTGGTGGTTCTGGTGAGGGTTCGGTGCCCCCTCCTTAAGGGGGGGGTACTGTTGTGAATTCTGTTTGTGGGCTCCCCCGGTGGTGTTTGATGGTAGTGCCACTTGTGTGCTTTCTGCCATCTCTGCTCACCTGTTGCCACCCATTAGGGGAGTTTCCTATTTAAGGCTGCTTGGCTGTTAGTCCTATGCCGGCCAACAATGTATCAGTAGCATTCTGTTGCATTCTCCTGCCTCAAGTTCCTGCTCAGCTAAGTTGAATTTTGTTTTGAGTTTATGCTAACTTCTTGTCCAGATTGCAGTAATGTGACTCGCTGCAGCTGGAAGCTCTTGTGGACAGAAATTGCCACTCCAAGTGACATGAGTTGTCACTGGAGTTTAAAGTAATTTCTGGATGGTGTTTTTGAGTAGTGTTTTAAGTTGACCGTGAAGTAACACTTTCCTGTCCTTCTGCTATCTAGAAAGCGGACCTCTCTATGCTAAACCTGCTGTTCATCCTACGTATGTCATTTCCTCTGAACTCACCGTCAATATCTGTGGGGGGCTGCTATCTCCTTTTGGGGTACATCTCTGGAGGTAAGACAGGCCTGTATATTCCTCTGATAGGGGTAGTTAGATCTCCGGCTGGCGCGTGGTGTCTAGGGCATCGTAGGAACACTCCCCGGCTGCTTCAAGTGTTGTGTGAGGTTCAGGTCACGGTCAACTTTAGTTTCCATCACCCGAGAGCTAGTCCGTTTTGTTATTTTTTATTTCCTTGCCATTGGGAAATCATGACAGTTTGGCCGGCCAGATGTGTTAAAACCATGCACTAAAGCAGGAAAGGATAAGAAAAGTTTTTTCCTCTATTGTGTTTGAAACTGCTCCTTAGTTTGCTCATTTGTACTTCTTGCTTAAACTGCAGTCTTCAGCCTTTTTTTTTTTTTTTCCTCTCCTCTTAATCTCTGAATGGCTTTGGTTACACCTGTTTGAATCATGGATCCACAGAGTCTGGTTGCAGGTTTGAATAACCTTGCTACAAAGGTTCAGAACTTACAAGATTTTGTTTTGCGTGCTCCAATGTCTGAACCTAAGATCCCTATGCCTGAATATTTTACCGGAGACAGATCCCGTTTTTTGAATTTCAAAGAGAATTGTAAATTGTTTTTGTCTCTGAGATCTCACTCCGCTGGTGATCCTGCACAACAGGTTAAAATTGTTATTTCTCTGCTGCGGGGTGACCCACAAAATTGGGCATTTGCATTGTCGCCAGGGGATCCTGCGTTGCTAAGTGTGGATGCGTTTTTTCTGGCTTTGGGGTTGCTTTATGAAGAACCTAATTTAGAGATTTTGGCTGAGAAGGCTTTAATAGCCCTTTCCCAAGGGCAAGACGAAGCTGAGATATACTGCCAAAAATTTCGTAAATGGTCGGTGCTTACTAAATGGAATGAGTGCGCTCTAGCAGCGAATTTCCGAGAGGGTCTCTCTGATGCCGTGAAGGATGTCATGGTGGGGTTCCCTGTGCCTACAGGTCTGAATGATGCCATGAAATTGGCTATCCAGATTGATCGGCGTTTGCGGGAACGCAAACCTGTGCACCATTTGGCGGTATCTTCTGAGCAAAAACCTATGCACCATTTGGCGGTATCTTCTGAGCAAAAACCTGTGCACCATTTGGCGGTGACCTCTGAAAAGGCACCAGAGCATATGCAATGTGATAGTGTTCTGTCTAGAGGCGAACGACAGAATTACAGGCGTAAAAATGGGTTGTGCTTCTACTGTGGGGATCCAGCTCATGTTATATCAGCATGCTCTAAACGCATAAAAAAGGTTGATAAAAAGGTTGATAAATCTTTTTCTATGGGTACCTTGCAGCCTAAATTTATTTTGTCCGTGACATTGATTTGTACATTATCATCTGTTACCGTGGATGCTTATGTGGATTCTGGCGCCGCTCTGAGTCTCATGGATTGGTCCTTTGCCAAGCGTTGTGGGTTTGATTTAGAGCCTCTGGAAGTTCCTATACCCCTAAAGGGGATTGATTCTACACCTTTGGCTAGCAATAAACCACAATACTGGACACAAGTGACTATGCATCTTACCCCAGACCACCAAGAGATTATTCGTTTCCTTGTGTTATACAATTTACATGATGTTTTAGTGCTTGGATTACCATGGTTACAAATTCATAATCCAGTCTTGGACTGGAGATCAATGTCTGTGTTGAGCTGGGGATGTCGGGGGATTCATGGGAATGCTCCTTTGGTTCCCATTTCTTCATCTACTCCCTCTGAGATCCCAGCATTTCTGTCAGATTTTCATGATGTCTTCCAGGAGCCTAAAATTGATTCTCTCCCTCCTCACAGAGAGTGTGACTGCGCAATTGAGTTGATTCCCGGTAGTAAATTTCCTAAAGGTCGTCTGTTTAATTTGTCTGTACCTGAACATGCTGCTATGCGGGAGTATATCAGAGAATCTTTGGAAAAGGGTCATATTCGCCCCTCTTTGTCTCCACTAGGGGCAGGTTTTTTCTTTGTGGGTAAAAAGGATGGTTCATTGAGACCTTGTATCGACTATCGACTTCTGAATAAGATTACAGTTAAATACCAGTACCCTTTGCCTTTACTGACTGACCTGTTTGCTCGCATAAAGGGGGCTAAGTGGTTCACTAAGATCGATCTTCGTGGTGCGTATAATTTGGTGCGGATTAAGCAGGGGGATGAGTGGAAGACCGCATTTAATACGCCTGAAGGCCATTTTGAGTATTTGGTAATGCCTTTCGGTCTCGCGAATGCCCCTTCCGTTTTTCAGTCCTTTATGCACGATATTTTCCGTGAATATCTGGATAAATTTATGATTGTGTATCTGGATGATATTCTGATTTTTTCGGAGGACTGGGAATCTCATGTTCAACAGGTCAGGAGAGTTTTTCAGGTTTTGCGGGCTAATTCTCTTTTTGTGAAGGGCTCAAAGTGTATTTTTGGGGTTCAGAGAATTTCCTTTTTGGGATATATTTTTTCCCCTTCATCTATGGAAATGGACCCTGCTAAGGTTCAGGCTATTTGTGACTGGATACAACCTACTTCTCTGAAGAGTCTTCAGAAATTCTTGGGATTTGCTAATTTCTATCGCCGATTCATAGCTGGTTTTTCTGCCATTGCTAAACCTTTGACTGATTTGACTAAAAAGGGTGCTGATGTTGCTAATTGGTCCTCTGCGGCTGTGGAGGCCTTTCGGGAGCTCTTGGCCATGAAGTGGGCATTTGAGGAGTGGCGTCATTGGCTTGAGGGTGCTAGACACCAGGTGGTGGTCTTGACTGATCACAAGAATCTGATTTATCTTGAGTCAGCCAGGCGTCTGAATCCTAGACAGGCGCGCTGGTCGTTATTTTTCTCCCGATTTAACTTTGTGGTTTCATATCTGCCTGGTTCTAAAAATGTGAGGGCGGATGCCCTCTCTAGGAGTTTTGAGCCTGACTCGCCTGGTGATTCCGAACCTACTGGCATCCTGAAGGATGGGGTGATATTGTCAGCTGTCTCCCCAGACCTGCGACGCTCATTGCAGGAGTTTCAGGTGGATAGGCCTGATCGCTGTCCGCCTGGTAGACTGTTTGTCCCTGATGACTGGACCAGTAGAGTTATCTCGGAGGTTCATTCTTCCGCGTTGGCAGGTCATCCTGGAATTTTTGGCACCAGGGATTTGGTGTCTAGGTCCTTTTGGTGGCCTTCCTTGTCTCGAGATGTGCGTATGTTTGTGCAGTCTTGTGATGTTTGTGCTCGGGCCAAGCCTTGCTGTTCTCGGGCTAGTGGGTTGTTGTTGCCCTTGCCTATTCCTAAGAGGCCTTGGACGCACATCTCTATGGACTTTATTTCTGACCTTCCTGTTTCTCGTAGGATGTCTGTCATCTGGGTGGTGTGTGACCGTTTTTCCAAGATGGTTCATTTGGTACCCTTGCCCAAGTTGCCCTCCTCCTCTGAGCTGGTTCCTCTATTTTTTCAGAATGTGGTGCGTTTGCATGGTATTCCTGAGAATATAGTGTCTGATAGGGGTACTCAGTTTGTGTCTAGATTTTGGCGGGCGTTCTGTGCCAGGATGGGCATCGATTTGTCTTTTTCGTCTGCATTCCATCCTCAGACTAATGGCCAGACTGAGCGTACTAATCAGACTTTGGAGACTTACTTGAGGTGTTTTGTGTCCGCTGATCAGGATGATTGGATTGATTTTTTGCCGTTGGCAGAGTTTGCCCTTAACAATCGGGCCAGTTCTGCCACTTTGGTTTCTCCTTTTTTTGTAATTCGGGGTTTCACCCTCGTTTTTCGTCCAGTCAATTGGAGTCTTCGGATTGTCCTGGAGTAGATGCCGTGGTGAATAGGATGCATCAGATTTGGGGACAGGTTGTGGACAATCTGAAGTTGTCCCAGGAGAAGACTCAACAGTTCACTAATCGTCATCGGCGTGCTGGTTCTCGTCTTTGTGTTGGGGACCTGGTGTGGCTGTCTTCTCGATTTATTTCTATGAAGGTCTCGTCTCCTAAGTTTAAGCCTCGGTTTATCGGCCCTTATAAGATTCTGGAAGTGCTTAATCCTGTGTCCTTTCGTTTGGACCTCCCAGCATCTTTTACTATTCATAATGTTTTTCATCGGTCATTGTTGCGGAGGTATGAGGTGCCGGTTGTTCCTTCTGCTGATCCTCCTGCTCCTGTGCTGGTCGAGGGTGAATTGGAGTATGTGGTGGAAAAGATCTTGGACTCCCGTGTTTCCAGACGGAAACTTCAGTATCTGGTTAAGTGGAAGGGCTATGGTCAGGAGGATAATTCCTGGGTGACAGCATCCGATGTTCATGCTCCTGATTTGGTTCATGCATTTCATAGTGCTCATCCAGATCGCCCTGGTGGTTCTGGTGAGGGTTCGGTGCCCCCTCCTTAAGGGGGGGGTACTGTTGTGAATTCTGTTTGTGGGCTCCCCCGGTGGTGTTTGATGGTAGTGCCACTTGTGTGCTTTCTGCCATCTCTGCTCACCTGTTGCCACCCATTAGGGGAGTTTCCTATTTAAGGCTGCTTGGCTGTTAGTCCTATGCCGGCCAACAATGTATCAGTAGCATTCTGTTGCATTCTCCTGCCTCAAGTTCCTGTTCAGCTAAGTTGAATTTTGTTTTGAGTTTATGCTAACTTCTTGTCCAGATTGCAGTAATGTGACTCGCTGCAGCTGGAAGCTCTTGTGGACAGAAATTGCCACTCCAAGTGACATGAGTTGTCACTGGAGTTTAAAGTAATTTCTGGATGGTGTTTTTGAGTAGTGTTTTAAGTTGACCGTGAAGTAACACTTTCCTGTCCTTCTGCTATCTAGAAAGCGGACCTCTCTATGCTAAACCTGCTGTTCATCCTACGTATGTCATTTCCTCTGAACTCACCGTCAATATCTGTGGGGGGCTGCTATCTCCTTTTGGGGTACATCTCTGGAGGTAAGACAGGCCTGTATATTCCTCTGATAGGGGTAGTTAGATCTCCGGCTGGCGCGTGGTGTCTAGGGCATCGTAGGAACACTCCCCGGCTGCTTCAAGTGTTGTGTGAGGTTCAGGTCACGGTCAACTTTAGTTTCCATCACCCGAGAGCTAGTCCGTTTTGTTATTTTTTATTTCCTTGCCATTGGGAAATCATGACAGTTTGGCCGGCCAGATGTGTTAAAACCATGCACTAAAGCAGGAAAGGATAAGAAAAGTTTTTTCCTCTATTGTGTTTGAAACTGCTCCTTAGTTTGCTCATTTGTACTTCTTGCTTAAACTGCAGTCTTCAGCCTTTTTTTTTTTTTTTCCTCTCCTCTTAATCTCTGAATGGCTTTGGTTACACCTGTTTGAATCATGGATCCACAGAGTCTGGTTGCAGGTTTGAATAACCTTGCTACAAAGGTTCAGAACTTACAAGATTTTGTTTTGCGTGCTCCAATGTCTGAACCTAAGATCCCTATGCCTGAATATTTTACCGGAGACAGATCCCGTTTTTTGAATTTCAAAGAGAATTGTAAATTGTTTTTGTCTCTGAGATCTCACTCCGCTGGTGATCCTGCACAACAGGTTAAAATTGTTATTTCTCTGCTGCGGGGTGACCCACAAAATTGGGCATTTGCATTGTCGCCAGGGGATCCTGCGTTGCTAAGTGTGGATGCGTTTTTTCTGGCTTTGGGGTTGCTTTATGAAGAACCTAATTTAGAGATTTTGGCTGAGAAGGCTTTAATAGCCCTTTCCCAAGGGCAAGACGAAGCTGAGATATACTGCCAAAAATTTCGTAAATGGTCGGTGCTTACTAAATGGAATGAGTGCGCTCTAGCAGCGAATTTCCGAGAGGGTCTCTCTGATGCCGTGAAGGATGTCATGGTGGGGTTCCCTGTGCCTACAGGTCTGAATGATGCCATGAAATTGGCTATCCAGATTGATCGGCGTTTGCGGGAACGCAAACCTGTGCACCATTTGGCGGTATCTTCTGAGCAAAAACCTATGCACCATTTGGCGGTATCTTCTGAGCAAAAACCTGTGCACCATTTGGCGGTGACCTCTGAAAAGGCACCAGAGCATATGCAATGTGATAGTGTTCTGTCTAGAGGCGAACGACAGAATTACAGGCGTAAAAATGGGTTGTGCTTCTACTGTGGGGATCCAGCTCATGTTATATCAGCATGCTCTAAACGCATAAAAAAGGTTGATAAAAAGGTTGATAAATCTTTTTCTATGGGTACCTTGCAGCCTAAATTTATTTTGTCCGTGACATTGATTTGTACATTATCATCTGTTACCGTGGATGCTTATGTGGATTCTGGCGCCGCTCTGAGTCTCATGGATTGGTCCTTTGCCAAGCGTTGTGGGTTTGATTTAGAGCCTCTGGAAGTTCCTATACCCCTAAAGGGGATTGATTCTACACCTTTGGCTAGCAATAAACCACAATACTGGACACAAGTGACTATGCATCTTACCCCAGACCACCAAGAGATTATTCGTTTCCTTGTGTTATACAATTTACATGATGTTTTAGTGCTTGGATTACCATGGTTACAAATTCATAATCCAGTCTTGGACTGGAGATCAATGTCTGTGTTGAGCTGGGGATGTCGGGGGATTCATGGGAATGCTCCTTTGGTTCCCATTTCTTCATCTACTCCCTCTGAGATCCCAGCATTTCTGTCAGATTTTCATGATGTCTTCCAGGAGCCTAAAATTGATTCTCTCCCTCCTCACAGAGAGTGTGACTGCGCAATTGAGTTGATTCCCGGTAGTAAATTTCCTAAAGGTCGTCTGTTTAATTTGTCTGTACCTGAACATGCTGCTATGCGGGAGTATATCAGAGAATCTTTGGAAAAGGGTCATATTCGCCCCTCTTTGTCTCCACTAGGGGCAGGTTTTTTCTTTGTGGGTAAAAAGGATGGTTCATTGAGACCTTGTATCGACTATCGACTTCTGAATAAGATTACAGTTAAATACCAGTACCCTTTGCCTTTACTGACTGACCTGTTTGCTCGCATAAAGGGGGCTAAGTGGTTCACTAAGATCGATCTTCGTGGTGCGTATAATTTGGTGCGGATTAAGCAGGGGGATGAGTGGAAGACCGCATTTAATACGCCTGAAGGCCATTTTGAGTATTTGGTAATGCCTTTCGGTCTCGCGAATGCCCCTTCCGTTTTTCAGTCCTTTATGCACGATATTTTCCGTGAATATCTGGATAAATTTATGATTGTGTATCTGGATGATATTCTGATTTTTTCGGAGGACTGGGAATCTCATGTTCAACAGGTCAGGAGAGTTTTTCAGGTTTTGCGGGCTAATTCTCTTTTTGTGAAGGGCTCAAAGTGTATTTTTGGGGTTCAGAGAATTTCCTTTTTGGGATATATTTTTTCCCCTTCATCTATGGAAATGGACCCTGCTAAGGTTCAGGCTATTTGTGACTGGATACAACCTACTTCTCTGAAGAGTCTTCAGAAATTCTTGGGATTTGCTAATTTCTATCGCCGATTCATAGCTGGTTTTTCTGCCATTGCTAAACCTTTGACTGATTTGACTAAAAAGGGTGCTGATGTTGCTAATTGGTCCTCTGCGGCTGTGGAGGCCTTTCGGGAGCTCTTGGCCATGAAGTGGGCATTTGAGGAGTGGCGTCATTGGCTTGAGGGTGCTAGACACCAGGTGGTGGTCTTGACTGATCACAAGAATCTGATTTATCTTGAGTCAGCCAGGCGTCTGAATCCTAGACAGGCGCGCTGGTCGTTATTTTTCTCCCGATTTAACTTTGTGGTTTCATATCTGCCTGGTTCTAAAAATGTGAGGGCGGATGCCCTCTCTAGGAGTTTTGAGCCTGACTCGCCTGGTGATTCCGAACCTACTGGCATCCTGAAGGATGGGGTGATATTGTCAGCTGTCTCCCCAGACCTGCGACGCTCATTGCAGGAGTTTCAGGTGGATAGGCCTGATCGCTGTCCGCCTGGTAGACTGTTTGTCCCTGATGACTGGACCAGTAGAGTTATCTCGGAGGTTCATTCTTCCGCGTTGGCAGGTCATCCTGGAATTTTTGGCACCAGGGATTTGGTGTCTAGGTCCTTTTGGTGGCCTTCCTTGTCTCGAGATGTGCGTATGTTTGTGCAGTCTTGTGATGTTTGTGCTCGGGCCAAGCCTTGCTGTTCTCGGGCTAGTGGGTTGTTGTTGCCCTTGCCTATTCCTAAGAGGCCTTGGACGCACATCTCTATGGACTTTATTTCTGACCTTCCTGTTTCTCGTAGGATGTCTGTCATCTGGGTGGTGTGTGACCGTTTTTCCAAGATGGTTCATTTGGTACCCTTGCCCAAGTTGCCCTCCTCCTCTGAGCTGGTTCCTCTATTTTTTCAGAATGTGGTGCGTTTGCATGGTATTCCTGAGAATATAGTGTCTGATAGGGGTACTCAGTTTGTGTCTAGATTTTGGCGGGCGTTCTGTGCCAGGATGGGCATCGATTTGTCTTTTTCGTCTGCATTCCATCCTCAGACTAATGGCCAGACTGAGCGTACTAATCAGACTTTGGAGACTTACTTGAGGTGTTTTGTGTCCGCTGATCAGGATGATTGGATTGATTTTTTGCCGTTGGCAGAGTTTGCCCTTAACAATCGGGCCAGTTCTGCCACTTTGGTTTCTCCTTTTTTTGTAATTCGGGGTTTCACCCTCGTTTTTCGTCCGGTCAATTGGAGTCTTCGGATTGTCCTGGAGTAGATGCCGTGGTGAATAGGATGCATCAGATTTGGGGACAGGTTGTGGACAATCTGAAGTTGTCCCAGGAGAAGACTCAACAGTTCACTAATCGTCATCGGCGTGCTGGTTCTCGTCTTTGTGTTGGGGACCTGGTGTGGCTGTCTTCTCGATTTATTTCTATGAAGGTCTCGTCTCCTAAGTTTAAGCCTCGGTTTATCGGCCCTTATAAGATTCTGGAAGTGCTTAATCCTGTGTCCTTTCGTTTGGACCTCCCAGCATCTTTTACTATTCATAATGTTTTTCATCGGTCATTGTTGCGGAGGTATGAGGTGCCGGTTGTTCCTTCTGCTGATCCTCCTGCTCCTGTGCTGGTCGAGGGTGAATTGGAGTATGTGGTGGAAAAGATCTTGGACTCCCGTGTTTCCAGACGGAAACTTCAGTATCTGGTTAAGTGGAAGGGCTATGGTCAGGAGGATAATTCCTGGGTGACAGCATCCGATGTTCATGCTCCTGATTTGGTTCGTGCATTTCATAGTGCTCATCCAGATCGCCCTGGTGGTTCTGGTGAGGGTTCGGTGCCCCCTCCTTAAGGGGGGGGTACTGTTGTGAATTCTGTTTGTGGGCTCCCCCGGTGGTGTTTGATGGTAGTGCCACTTGTGTGCTTTCTGCCATCTCTGCTCACCTGTTGCCACCCATTAGGGGAGTTTCCTATTTAAGGCTGCTTGGCTGTTAGTCCTATGCCGGCCAACAATGTATCAGTAGCATTCTGTTGCATTCTCCTGCCTCAAGTTCCTGTTCAGCTAAGTTGAATTTTGTTTTGAGTTTATGCTAACTTCTTGTCCAGATTGCAGTAATGTGACTCGCTGCAGCTGGAAGCTCTTGTGGACAGAAATTGCCACTCCAAGTGACATGAGTTGTCACTGGAGTTTAAAGTAATTTCTGGATGGTGTTTTTGAGTAGTGTTTTAAGTTGACCGTGAAGTAACACTTTCCTGTCCTTCTGCTATCTAGAAAGCGGACCTCTCTATGCTAAACCTGCTGTTCATCCTACGTATGTCATTTCCTCTGAACTCACCGTCAATATCTGTGGGGGGCTGCTATCTCCTTTTGGGGTACATCTCTGGAGGTAAGACAGGCCTGTATATTCCTCTGATAGGGGTAGTTAGATCTCCGGCTGGCGCGTGGTGTCTAGGGCATCGTAGGAACACTCCCCGGCTGCTTCAAGTGTTGTGTGAGGTTCAGGTCACGGTCAACTTTAGTTTCCATCACCCGAGAGCTAGTCCGTTTTGTTATTTTTTATTTCCTTGCCATTGGGAAATCATGACATATGGGCCGCCGTGTGTTTGGCAAAAATTTCAATTTTCCCCCGCCACAACCTCTCCACAACACTCAAGGTCCACCGATGCCATTTGTTATGGTTGGGGATGAGGCCTTTCAGATGTGTGAAAACCTACTGAAGGCCTATTCCAGTCGGGACTTGAACCACAGTAGAAGGATCTTTAACTACAGACTGACCAGGGCCCGAAGAACAGTAGAGTGTACCTTTGGCATTCTGGTCGCTAAATGGCGCATTCTTGCATCAGCCATAAATCTAAAAGTGGAAACAGTCGACGAGGTGGTCAAAGCCTGTGTGGTTCTGCACAATTATATAATGGCTAAGGAGCAACCCAACATTGAACTGGATGAACCAGTTGCACACCCACTGCCCGATTTCCAGCATCACCCGCTGCGGTCAACTGCAGCAGTTGGTCACATGCGGGACCAATTTGCTGCCTTTTTTGATTCAGATATTGGACGTGTGTCATGGCAGGAAAATGTTGTGTAAATGTCCTGTTGTAATTAGATCTGTACCAGTAATTGTCTGATATGAAAATAATATTTCTCATTAATAAACTTTAGTTTTGGTTGTGTTAACTGTGTCTCCTATGTTTTTCCTCTACAAACCAAGGCTGTCCTAAAACTGGCAGTATTTGGTCTGTATTTAATATCAGTTTTTGTAATCCAAAACCAGGAGTGGGTGATAAAGGCAGAGGTGCTAGTTATTATGTTAATATCATAATTTACCTCTAATTGTCCCACTCCTTGTTTTGGCTTACAAATACTGATATAAAACACTGGCCACATACTGCTAGAGTTATGGCAGCCATGTTGCTTTATTGGTAAGCTTGTTGATGTCATTGCATCCTGATTCTGTTCTGCTGTATCCATTGAGCACAGACTGAAGAGACAATGACTGTAACACTACAGGGATCTATACTCATCAAGTAAGGTGTCAGAAATAATGAATTCATGATGCACATATAACAGCCTCATGAATTCACTATTTCTGACACCTGTGCAGGTGAGCATAGATATGCAGTGTGTGACCACCATTGTCCCTTCAATTTGTGTGTAATAGATTATGTACAAAGAAGAGAAAATGGTGGTTATACAAGGCAGTTCTCTACTCACCAGGTCAGGTGTCTGCACTGTATTTCCACCATTTTCTCTTCAGACTGCCACACTAGTCACAGACAAGAAGAGATTATGGAGATAATACATCTAATATTTTTGGGCCCACCTCATATCTGTATACTGAAGACACACAAAGCTGCAGTCTTTTTTTTATAACTACTGGAGATATGATGTGGCCCAAAAAGTAAGTGTGTGGCGAAGTTTCTTAGTTGGCGCACGGTGTGTGTTGCCGGTGGCGGAAGACACAATAAACCAAACATAATTGTGGCAAATCAATTTTTTTTTATTTTTTAACAACCAAAAATTTTATTTACTGCGCCGGCTTGGGGTAGAGTGATGTAAACGGGGGGTGTGAAGCACTGAGGCCTGGCTAACCGTGGACGACGCAGAGGTTGCAGGAGAAGGGGCAATGACACTAGAAGGGTCTGGAAGTTCGGGGATGGGGCTTGACACATGAGAGGCTTGAGACACACTGGAAGGGTGAGACAAACCTGACATTACAGACACATTGGGAGGTGAAGGGGGAGGAATGCTAAGAGTCCTCTGTTTTTTTTGTGTGTGTGTGTTTTTTTTGGTTTGCCTGGTTGTGGGATGTCTTGGTGGGCTCATATGGCGTGGCGTGGTGGTGGGTGACCTGTCAGGGTCCGGCTGCACTGTGTCAGAGTCCATAGTGCTCGTAGATCATGCAGCCATGCCAGAGTCCATAGCGCTTGTAGAGCGGAAGGCCATGCCAGGGTCCTGCTGCATCGTGGTGGTGGCGGTACGGAAGGCCATGCCAGGGTCCTGCTGCATCATGGTGGTGGCGGTATGGAAGGCCATGCCAGGGTCCTGCTGCATCATGGTGGTGGCGGTACGGAAGGCCATGCCAGGGTTCTGCTGCATCGTGGTGTCAGTGGAGGAGGTCCAAGAAGGAGCAGCGGTTGTCATGGTGGTGGCGGTGTTATGTCCAACTGCACTCGGCATGGTGGTGGTGCTGTAGTGGTGTCCGGCTGTGGAAGGAATTGAGGTGGCCGTACAGTGGGATGCAGCAGAGGTCGGCATTGAGGTCAATCGTGACAGTGAAGGCACAGGTGGATATGCCGCCACTGTCTGCTGGAAATACCGACTCTGCTGCATAGCCTGCACATAAGCAGCATTGCAGGCCTGCATGACACTCAGCTGGAGATCAGGAGTAAGGTGTTCCGACATGCCCTGCTCAATTTGGTTAAAAAAATGATGTGCTGGCCTCTGGAGGTCGGCTTTCACTTCATCAAGGCTTTTGCTGACCTCCTGGATACGTGCATTCAAGAGGCTATGTGAAACATCAATTCAGTCACCCAAAGCCTTGATTGCTTCGTGTAAAACCGAGCTCAAGTGCAGAAACTCGGGCATGAGTGACCTGTCCGAAGCCCTCTGCCGCTGCCAGGAGGAGCCCAAAAAAAAGGGGCAGTGGAAGAGGACTGCGAAAGGGGAAGACCTGATGGACCAGCTCCCTGGTCTCCAGTTAGTGTGGAAGGCCCACTTGCTGCTGCGCTGCTGGATGGCTGGGACGGGTCCGTGGCTGTCGGATGAAGGACCGCTCCAGAACCTGGGCCAACAGTAGTGCTGTATGTGCTGTGAAAGAAGGAAAAAAGAAAATTAATACCAAAAATTAACCAGACGCAAAATCCCGTGGAATATAAAAATACAGATTATGGCAATACAATACAACCTAATGCAAGTGATAAATACTTACGCTCTCTGGGCAAGGACCGGTCTTAAAAATGCCAGAACTCGATGGTATTTGTATCTTCTGATCCTTGCTCCTGAACCACTGGGAACACGGCTCTCTTGATGCAGGTCCTTGTTGAAGCGGTCCTTCATTGAACGCCAACGTGTTTTGACTTTGGCCACTGTTAAAAAAAAAAAATTTGTGGTCAGAAAAAGGACTTTTGGCCATTCTCACACAACTGTCTGTGATGACAGAAACTCCTGAGAGTTTCTTTCATCACACACAGTCGAGTTAGAGTGGCCAAGGTCTCTGCTGCTTCATACTGCAGTGCAATACTTACCAAATGCAGCTCGGACCCGTGTTGGGGCGTTGTCCCAGCCATCCCACATCGCTTGGGCCACCTCATTCCATAAGCGCCGGATTGTGACGTTGTTTGAGTGCAGTGGATCCCGGGTGTCCCACAATGGGACTCGCTCCTGGACCAGGGAGATGAGGAGGTCATTCTCAATAAGATCATGCTCCCGTTGTGAAACCTAAAAATTAAATAAAGTCATTAAAGTTTGCTCAATTAACATAAGGAAAAGAAAGAAAAAAGATGCTGAGAAATGGCATGAATAGGAAAGTCAACATGCAAAAGGATTCCAGAAGAAAAAAGTAAAGAAATACGAATGGAAAGAAAGGAAGATTCAAGAATATTACACTGAGGATGCAGTAAACAGTCAGCCTTGTATACGTACCCGCTGCGGTCTTTCCACGGGACCTTGACTCCGCTGCTCCTGCCCTGTCTCTGCCGCAGTAGAAGAAGAGCTCTAAAAAAAAGAAAAATTCAAATTGTCACATGTGTAGATGTGACAGTGAATACTTACCAATCTGACGAGGCAAGTACTCACCTCACTGACATGCTCGACTTCAGATGGCCCAGGAAGAAACTCCTCATGAGAAGAATCCGAAGAAGACATTCTGATGCATGTAGAAAGAAAGAAATTGCAGAAATTAGGACAAGTAGAGAAAGAAAATAGAAAATAAAGGCATTGGCTAGGATATACTCACATTGCTCAGAGGCTTGTTTTCTCAAAGGTGCTGTGGTCTGTATGCTCTTCTTGGCTGTCCGCTGTGGTCCGTCTGCTCTGCTTGTCTGTCTGCTGAGAAGTGACCTGCAACTGTCCACACCCTCCCTTTATCACCTTGTATGTGGGGGGTGGCTTATCAGTGTCTAGACATGTTTTTCTCTTGTGAAACGCATGCGTTCATGAACGCAACCAAACGCATATGCTTGTAAACACATGCGTTCATATAGACAGCAATGCGTTTTTTTGTCGCAAGCCTTGCGCAATCGACCGCATGTGTTTCCATGCGGCAAATTGACGCCTCTAAAAATTACTACATGTTGCATTTCCGTGCCAAGCCGCAAACGATGAAACGACACATGCATCGTCAAACGCGGCAGAACGCGAACAAACAAAAACGCATGTGTCCCTAATGTTAAATATAGGAATACACAATGCCTGCGGATATATGCAGTACAAACGCTGCGGACACAACCGCAAATGTGAAACCAGCCTTACTAACTAAAATCTATCAGCACCCAGGACCATCATCAGGAGCAGTCTCTCTGACCTGTTACATTGACAAAATGGCACTAAAACAAGATGATCACTCTTTATATAGTGAGGGACATGTGATTTCAGCAGCCAATGACACAAGCCATTATGTTGGGACATTTTGGATGTTTACTGCATCCTGATTGCCTTGCCGCAATGTGCACACATAAAGTTAGAAAAAAAAAGAAAGTTTACAAGCACACTGCTCCTCTGGGTTCTCCCACCACTTCCCGTCATCAAAATTTTTTCCAATTTATAAAAATTTGCTTGTATTTCCGATAACGAATCCCAATGTGCCATATTCGTGCTGAATTTATGCTTGGTGATCGAGCATTTTGGTTCTCACTCATCACTAAATTCTATCATCAGATTTTTGCCACCTAATCTTAGAGAAGCAAAATTTTGAGTCGGGGACTCATTGTTCCCAGCAGCGACCTAGGATTCAGAGATTCTTCCAGGGGTCTTCCTCATGCTGTTCCCATACCATGTCAGTGCTATTTCCATCCTTTTCAGCATTTCTTAGACCCCCCTCCTTTCTTCTGGGGGGGGGCAAAAAAATGCTCAAGTTTCCCATTAACGTCCATTATGCTTGTTACTCAGGTTGAGCACCTGAACATTATGATTTGCTTGACTAGAGTAGCGAGTGCCCAAGCATTTTGGTTCTTGCTCATCACTAAATTCTATCATCAGATATTTTCCACCTAATCTTAGAGAAGCAAAATTTTGAGTCGGGGACCCAGTGATGTTTCATTTATTGGACTGCTTGCTATACTTTTGATAAAACCACTATTTTATCAATATAAAATTATCATTACAGGACCAGTAAACCTGCTTCCATTTAGTCCTCCATATTCATGAGCTCTCTATAACCCCACCCCCACCACTGATTGGCAGCATTCAGCCTATACACATTGTGCAGAGAAAGGGAATCTGTCAGTAGGATCAACCCTCCTAAACCATCTACAGTGAGGAAAATAAGTATTTGATCCTTTGCTGATTTTGTAAGTTTGTAAGTTCATTATGAGTCATTGTACACTTTCACCATTACATGACGCCATAACACAGCAAATGAGAAATGCATTGCATCTAAAATGGAGGTGACTAGAAATGGAAAATTACAACTCACAAATGCAGGGGATAATGTAGAGGGGCAGTTAGAGAGTGAGCTACAAAAGCTACTGAGA
The DNA here is from genome assembly GCF_051348905.1 of Ranitomeya variabilis. Lineage (NCBI taxonomy): Eukaryota > Metazoa > Chordata > Amphibia > Anura > Dendrobatidae > Ranitomeya > Ranitomeya variabilis. The sequence continues at coordinate 342,576,331 of NC_135235.1, forward strand.
ATGCAGGATTACCTAAAGGCATAGCTTCCAACTGTCCCTCATTCTGCGGGACTGTCCTGGTTTTGAGCCTTTGCCTCTTACTCCCGCACGGGATGCTCTGCTTCCCACAGACAGCAGGAGAAGCAACCGACATGCCCCCTTGTGTTAAGCCATGCCCCTAACCCTTCCGTATGCAGTGCAGTACGTATCAGCCAGTCATCCCTGTCAGCCGGTCATCCCTGCACCCGCAGAGCTTTACACCACATATTGGCTGCTCTGTGCGCACAGGACCTGTGATGAGGTCACAGGAGGGGAGGAGTCATGAGGTGACATGAATGGGACCTCTGTGAATTGCAGGACTCAGCTGTTGCGCTGGTTGCCAACTTGCCATGATGCTGCTGGATGAGGTAAGTAAGCTGCCTTGTGTGGGGTCAGGAGGTGTTTACAGTGTGGATGTAGCAGAGCCATGTGTACGAGGTCAGGTGTATGGAGCAGAGCCGTGTGTGTATGAGGTGTATGGAGCAGAGCCGTGTGTGTATGAGGTGTATGGAGCAGAGCTGTGTGTGTATGAGGTGTATGGAGCGGAGCTGAATGTGTATGAGGTGTATGGAGTGGAGCTGAATGTATACAAGGTGTATGGAGCGGAGCTGAATGTGTATGAGGTATATGGAGCGGAGCTGAATGTGTACGAGGTGTACGGAGCAGAGCCGTGTGTGTACGAGGTGTACAGAGCGGAGCCATGTGTGTACGAGGTGTACAGAGCGGAGCCGCGTGTGTTTGAGGTGTATGGAGCGGAGCTGAATGTGTACAAGGTGTATGGAGCGGAGCTTAATGTGTACGAGGTGTATGGAGCAGAGCTGAATGTGTATGAGGTGTATGGAGCGGAGCTTATTGTGTACGAGGTGTATGGAGCAGAGCTGAATGTGTATGAGGTGTATGGAGCGGAGCTGAATGTGTACGAGGTGTATGGAGCAGAGCTGAATGTGTATGAGGTGTACGGAGCAGAGCCGTGTGTGTATTTGGTGTACAGAGTGGAGCCGCATGTGTATGAGGTGTATGGAGCGGATCTGAATATGTACGAGGTGTACGGAGCGGAGCCGTGTGTGTACGAGGTGTACGGAGCGGAGCCGTGTGTGTACGAGGTGTATGGAGCGAAGCCAGGTGTGTATGAGGTGTATGGAGCGGAGCCAGGTGTGTATGAGGTGTACGGAGCGGAGCCGCATTTGTACGAGGTGTATGGAGCGGAGCGTGTGTGTGCAAAGTGTATGGAGTGCAGCCGCGTGTGTAGGAGTAGATGTGTGGACAATATACGGTACGAAGTATCATGTGCGGCCAATATACAGTATGGAGCATCATGTGCACTCATTATACAGTATGGAGCATTGTGTGCAGCCAATATACAGTATGGAGCATCATGTGCAGCCAATATACAGTATGGAGCATCATGTGTGGTCATTATACAGTATGGAGCATCATGTGGGGCCATTGTACAGTATGGAGCATCATGTGTGGTCATTATACAGTATGGAGCATCGTGTGGGGCCATTATACAGTGTGGAGCATTGTGGGGCCATTATACAGTATGGAGCCTCATGTGTGGCCATTATACAGTATGGAGCACTGTGTGGCCATATTTTTTTGTTTATAATTTTTCTTTATGAAACAGTGTGATTAGCAGTGCTAAATGGATGTGGTTGGGATGTGGATATGGGTGTGACTAGTTATGAATGGGTGTGGTCAGAGGCGTGGCCTAAAATTTGCCACGGTGCGCGTTGCGCGCCGCAAACTTTGTCCCTTTTTCCCATCTTCAAAAGTTGGGAGGTATGCCTCAAGGGAAGGACACACTCTCGACTGGGTCACTACACAAGGAAGCAGAGCTTTCACTGGCAGGACAGAGAGGGTCTGGCCAGGTTTTATAGAAAGAATTAACAACCAGATCAGAAGCAGCTGAAATGGAGCTGCATGTTTCTCACCAGCATAGAAAGGCTTGTTAACCTCTTTAGTAGGGTTGAGCGACTTTTATTTTTATAGGATCGGGTTGGGTTTCACGAAACCCGACTTTCTCAAAAGTCGGGTCGAGTGAAATCGGCCGATCCTATAAAAAAGTCGGGGTCGGAGTCGGCCGAAACACGAAACCCAATGCAGTGCAATGGGATACTATGGTTCCCAGGGTCTGAAGGAGAGGAAACTCTCCTTCAGGCCCTGGGATCCATATTAATGTGTAAAATAAAGAATTAAAATAAAAAATATTGCTATACTCACCTCTCCGACGCAGCCTGGACCTTACCGCTGGTAACCGGCAGCCTTCTTTGCTTAAAATGAGCGCGTTCAGGGCCTTCCATGACGTCACGGCTTCTGATTGGTCGCGGCCGCCCATGTGACCGCCACGCGACCAATCACAAGCCGTGACGTCATCTAAGGCCCTGAACGCGCTCATTCTTAGGAAGGAAGGCTGCCGGAAAGAAGCCGAGGGTGAGTATATTCCTATTAGGTATATTCTCACCCTCGGACGCGCCCTGCTTCTTTCCGGCAGCCTTCCTTCTTAAGAATGAGCGCGTTCAGGGCCTTAGATGACGTCACGGCTTCTGATTGGTCGCGGCTGCCCATGTGACCGCCACGCGACCAATCACAAGCCGTGACGTAATTCTCAGGTCCTAAATTCCTAATTCTAGGAATTTAGGACCTGAGAATTACGTTACAGCTTGTGATTGGTCGCGTGGCGGTCACATGGGCAGCCGCGACCAATCAGAAGCCGTGACGTCATGGAAGGCCCTGAACGCGCTCATTTTAAGCAAAAAAGGCTGCCAGTTACCAGCGGCGATGTCCAGGGGCCTCCAGAGAGGTGAGTATATCAATATTTTTTATTTTAATTCTTTATTTTACACTTAAATGTGGATTCCGATACCGATTTCCGATATCGCAAACATATCGGAACTCGGTATCGGAATTCCGATACCAGATTCAGAAGATCGCCGACCTCATGGCCGACCCCACACAGGGGTCGGGTCGGGTTTCATGAAACCCGACTTTGCCAAAAGTCGGCGACTTCTGAAAATGGCCGACCCGTTTCGCTCAACCCTACTCTTTAGCACCAAAAGAAACTGAATTAATTTAATATGGGATTCAAATACACAGGTTAAATGGAAGATGTGCAATTCGCAATATGCAGTGCTCTTCTACCCCCAGATCTCCCAGGTTGGCGTGACACACTTGTGACACCAGCCCATAGTCCTGAACAACTCATTTACATATAAGAAAAATGTGGATATCTCAAAAATGAAGCATCAGATCACAGATATCAATATATAATTTCAGTTTCCTATGACTCACATACCCATATAGATGACTTAGGAGGATTGATCCTACTGACAGATTCACTTTAAACTTTAACCCTCCGTCAGGAACAATATTCGCACTAACTCGTAATGGAACAATGTGCCTGTCAAGCGCAGGCTAGAAAATGCCTAGAATATCAAATTTTCTCAATTTCAGTGATCTAAAAGTGATCAGAGACCTTCATAGGGATGTAATAAAAGAGACTACACATTATCAGGTGCAAAACAAACCCATTTACTCAACATAAAAGTAATAACTTTGATATACACAAATTTCAAAACTCCCACCAAATAGCCCCTAATGATATCAAGTAACGGTTATTGAAAAGAGAAAATTTTGGCACAAAAACATTTTCTAGGCACCTAGAATAATATTACACACAGAATTAATCTGAATTAGATCCTGAAGGTTCCCCAGAAAAAACACATTTGCAAAGCAAAGATCAAGAATTGCAATACATTTTTGCATGCTTCAGGCAGATTGCATGATGACATTTGAGACATTCATAATTAGAAAGCCTTCTGTTCCCACTTTCCATGGTGCAGGTGGTGCATCTCCTTCTTTTGGGAGGTGGTACAGGTGTTGGATTTTCAGTATCAATATCTGGGCGGAATCTTTTGAGCCTAACTTGAAGGCCAGAGAGGATACTGATGGTTTTCATACTTCTCCTGCGTAGCTCTCCAAGCATTAGTTCATGGGCCAATTTTTTCAGGTACAATCGTCTACGGAGTGGTTCAAGCTGGTTTTCAAGGTAAATGATTTGTGAATTTATACCACCCAAATTTAGCATAGCGAAAAATATGACCATTGGCCAGCGCTTGGTGTTTCTCCTGACGCTGAAAGTTGAGCACATCTGATCAGCTGTATCAACACCCCCTTTGGTTTCATTATAAAATGTAATAATCTCTGGTTTTTATTGTGCTTCAGATTTAGGATCGATGGCATCATCATTATGAAGCGTTGAGAGAAGAAGTACTTTTTTTTTTCACGTGGTACATAGGAAACCAAAACCTTTCCATCATGGAATGCAAACATACTGCTGTACTGTTTTCTCCCTGTCACAGTAACAAGCTGTGGCGGCAATTATTTTTTATTTTTTCTTACAGTTCCGACATATGAAAGCTTCTGCGTTTTTAGATAATCAATAAGATCACAATTTGAAAACCAATTATAAGCAGTTATATTGCGACCTGATCCAAATAAGGGCTCAGACATTCTTTTCACAACATCAGTGGGTTTGTTGCTGACACAGTAAGGACCATCTGGCTGTTTTCCAGCATAAATTTCAATGTTGTATGTGTAGGTCTTACTGGCATCAACAAGGGCATACATTTTTATTCCGTATTTGCTAGGTTTTGATGGTATGTATTGACAAAATGCGCATCTGCCACGAAAACCAGGGAGCATTTAGTCAATTGTGACATTTGCCCCAGGGCGATAGTTTATCTTACAGTTTTCCACAAATTTTTGGAATACATCGCGAATTGGAGCAAGCCGGTCATATGTTTTACGTTCAGTTTGGGTAGTTCTGTCATCAAACCGAAGGCAACGAATTAGAATCTTGAATCTTTTTAGAGAGATAACAAGGCTAAATTTTTCAATTCCATCACTTTCTATACCCCAAAGTTCCTCCATACTTTGACGATTTGCCCTATAAGCTCCTGCAAGCTATAATAATCCAAAAAATGCACGCAGTTCGATTTCATCTGTGGGCTTCAGGATTCTGTCACAGATGAACTTGTGCTTTATATTGTCTATATATTGATTAGTGTATATGACAATAGAGTCCAGAATGTCATCTGTGAAAAAAGTATTCCAGTATTCAGCTGCAGTTTTTGCATTACGTGCTGTTCCCATAACTGCAGAAAGGTGAGTGATAATGTTATGAGGTTCCATACGTTTTTTTATGGGTGGATTCTTGTTCCATTTGTTTTTTTATCTTTTCCCATATAATAAGATTCTATATCTTCTTCCTCCTCATCACTGTCACCATCTTGCTCTGTTTCAGAATTTAGTTCACAGACTTCCACCTCATCATGAGAATCAATCTCACTTTCTTCAAAATCCTCATTTATTGTGGGGTCTGCATCATCATCATCATCTAACAGCATGTTTCTCACTTCCTCAACATGATGGGGTTTTGAAAGATCATACATTTTCTTCTCCATTTCAGAAGATAATCTGAAGCAAGAGAGAGAATATGCATTAGGGAACAATGTGCCTGAGAAGCACACTTTCATTTGTAAGAAAATCTGCCTTATTTATATGAAATATCCACAAACCTTTCTCTATCCATTCATAAAACAAGCTAAATAAACAATAGTAATGACTAAAAACATTACATACCAACCTTAGGCCGGTTTCACACGTCAGTGGCTCCGGTACGTGAGGTGACAGTTTCCTCACGTACCGGAGCCACTGACACACATAGACACATTAAAATCAATGCATCTGTGCAGATGTCATTGATTTTTTGTGGACCGTGTCTCCGTGTGCCAAACACGGAGACATGTCAGTGTTCGGGGGAACGCACGTATTACACGGACCCATTAAAGTCAATGGGTCCGTGTAAAACACGTACCGCACACGGACGTTCTCCATGTGCCATGCAGGAGACAGCGCTCCAGTAAGCGCTGTCCCCCCACATGGTTCTGAAGCCGCGATTCATATCTTCTGTGCAGCAGCGTTTGCTGTAAAGAAGATATGAATAATCCATTTTTTTAGTGGTATTTCGTGTTTAAAATAAAGCTCCATGTCCCCACCCCCTGTGCGCCCCCCCGCTATTCTGAAAATACTCACCCGGCTCCCTCGTTGGCTGTCGCTGCTTCCTGTCCTGGCCACACCTTCTACTGTATGCGGTCACGTGGGGCCGCCGATTACAGTCATGAATATGCGGCTCCACCTCCCATAGGGGTAGAGCCGCATATTCATTACTGTAAATGAGCGGCCCCACGTGACCGCATACAGTAGAAGGTGCGGCCAGGACAGGAAGCAGCGACAGCCAACGAGGGAGCCGGGTGAGTATTTTCAGAACAGCGGGGGGGCGCACAGGGGTGGGGACATGGAGCTTTATTTTAAACACGAAATACCACTAAAAAAATGGATTATTCATATCTTCTTTACAGCAAACGCTGCTGCACAGAAGATATGAATCGCGGCTTCAGCACGATGCAGGGGACAGCGCTAAACTTTAGCGCTGTCTCCTGCACGGTGCGTGTGGTACCCAGTGGGCACACGGGAGGCACACGTGTGCCACACTGATGTGCCACAGAAATGCAGGGGCACATGGACACGGATAATTCCGGTACCATTTTTTTCCGGTACCGGGATTATCTGGACGTGTGAGACTGGCCTTATAAAGTGTGATGTGTTCGGGACCAATGAGCCTGAGAAGCCAGCACAGCTATATCTTCCTTCCTGAAGCTCTGCAGACCAACTGTGGTATCAGGTTTCACACAGCAGCTAGAGCCAGGAGACTATCTAGAGGGAGGGGGTTTCCTGAAAATCTGGTGAGAAGGGAGAAATGAAAGTAGAAGAGCTGCGCCTGTCAGATCCATTGTTCCCGACGGAGGGTTAAGTGAACTTCCACTGTAAACACCAGGCTATTTTAGGTCTAAAATTCTGTGCTGATTAATTTTTTAGCATGGTTTCATGTCAATTGATCCTTTGTTTTACTAAAACTTGTGAAAGAAGGATCTATTCTAGATCTACGACAGCACTGTAACCTCTTCAGTCCCAGGAGAGAGTGGGTGAAGCATATGATAATAGTATATTACCTCCATCACTTTCTGCAATGTGAATCATTTAATTTCTTTCCCTCAGATCATAACAAGGTAAATTGTGATGTTCATTTATTAGAAGTATTAGACATTAGAAATTCAACTTTATAATAGTTTGGACTTGTAATTAAAGGCAGCATGAAATGTTGATTTTTATGAATGCAGAAAAATATTTTTTCATAAATATAAAAACATTTGAAGTAAATCATAAATATTTTCTCTGCTAAGAATTATTTTTTACCCCCAAAAATATAAAGTTTGTTTTTGTTTTTGCTTCTTTTAATTAAATCTGTTTGTGTTTCTCAGGTGACACAATGGTGTCAACTAGTTTACCTCAAGAGATATCAGTGGAACTAGATGAAAATCAAGTCGAGTTCAATACCTCTGGTAAAGAACAAATGGAAAAGAGCACCAAGGACCCACATTTGCTCAGCACCACAACTGGTGGGATGGAAAACTCCTGCCACAGCTGCTTGCTGGGATTTGGAATGGTTACCCTCTTAATTGGCATTTCAACTACAAGTTTATTCTATGCGAGCAATACAAATGATTTAATTCTCTCCATTCTTGGGCACTCAATTCTGTCTATGGGAATATTGTCCATCTTATTTAGCTGTATTTGGCGTTACTATAGGAAAAGACAAAAGAAAAAGTTGAATGAGGATTTGGCAGAATTATTTTATGAGAATCAGCAGAAAAAAATTTGCATTTAATATATTGAAATATGAATATAATAATATCTCAAGGCTATAAATATATTCATTTATTCTTGCAGGGTTCTTTCCTTCTAAGGCATGCTGTTAACCAAGCCTCTTTGCAAATATAAGCAACAAAATTATGAATAAAAAAATCTCTATTTTCAATTCATTTAGATCTAACAAACTAAGTAATATAAAAAATTATATACTACAAAATTAAAGGGTTATATCATTAAGTTAATATTAGTTTAATTTACATATGTGGAAAATAAATATTGTTTCTGATATGGCTACCTTTTGTAGACCCTGTGACTGCCATATTAGAATGGTCAAAAAAGGATCCATTGACTGATAGCCCAGAGGAAGCAATAGATTATTGCCTCCTCCATCAGCGATTAAGGAATAGTAGCTGTACAAGGTTTCTTATCTCTTCCAGCCTCCAAAAGTCCAATTTTTTAGGATAGAAACCATGTGTATGTAAATATTGTGTATATTATTATTCACAGAGCTGGGCAACATTATAAATAAAGCACACATTGAGTCACTAAGATGGTGACCTAGATCAATTATATGAGTAAGGCCGGGTCACACTTGCGTGTGCAATGCGAGAAACTCATGCAAGTCTCTCGCATCAATACCCGGAACTGCTGCAAGAAGTCGGGACTAGAGCGTTCAGCTGCATGTATTTCTTTGCAGCTGAACGCTCCGTTCCCGAGTGCCAGCAGCAGTGCCGGGTATTGATGTGCGAGTTTCTCGCATTGCACACGCAAGTGTGACCCCGGCCTAAGTAGAAAAAACACAGACAAAAAAAAATAAAGCGATTTATAACATTTCAAGAACTGCTGTTTTTATTTTATGTGATACAGTGTCATCTCAACTAGACGTGAGCAAATCCTTTGAAATTCGATATTCACCAGGTTCTCTAGGTCTCGCAGATTACTGAACCCCCTTTCTTTCTCTTTAAAACAAATGCAGCCTTAGAAATGTCCGAGTGACCTCAACATATCTGTCTAGGGGAAAACGGATGTTAACCAGTAGTAGGGACTGGTTTTAGATAAAGTATGGACCTGGGCATAAATTGAAAGTGGGGCCCCAAATGCTAACATATTGTACAATCACTCAGAAACATTTAGGTTGCATTTCCACTAGATGATTTCAGACAATTAACCCCTTCACCCCCAAGGGTGGTTTGCACGTTAATGACCAGGCCAATTTTTACAATTCTGACCACTGTCCCTTTATGAGGTTATAACTCTGGAACAATTCAACTGATCCTGGTGATTCTGACACTGTTTTCTCGAGACATATTGTACTTCATGACAGTGGTAAAATTTCTTTGATATTACCTGCGTTTATTTGTGAAAAAAACGTAAATTTGGCGAACATTTTGAAAATTTTGCAATTTTCCAACTTTGAATTTTTATGCAATTAAATCACAGTGATATGTCACACAAAATACTTAATAAGTAACATTTCCCACAGGTCTACTTTACATCAGCACAATTTTGGAACAAAATTTTTTTTTGTTTAGGGAGTTATAAGGGTTAAAAGTTGACCAGCAATTTCTCATTTTTACAACACCATTTTTTTTTAGGGACCACATCTCATTTGAAGTCATTTTGAGGGGTCTATATGACAGAAAATACCCAAGTGTGACACCATTCTAAAAACTGCACCCCTGAAGGTGCTCAAAACCACATTCAAGAAGTTTATTAACCCTTCAGGTGTTTCACAGGAATTTTTGGAATGTTTAAATAAAAATGAACATTTAACTTTGTTTCACACAAAATTTATTTCAGCTCCAATTTGTTTTATTTTACCAAGGGTAACAGGAGAAAATGGACCCCAAAAGATGTTGTACAATTTGTCCTGAGTACCCTGATACCCCATATGTGGGGGTAAACCACTGTTTGGGCGCATGGGAGAGCTCGGAAGGGAAGGAGCGCCATTTGACTTTTCAATGCAAAATTGACAGGAATTGAGATGGGACGCCATGTTGCGTTTGGAGAGCCACTGATGTGCCTAAACATTGAAACCCCCCAAAAGTGACACCATTTTGGAAAGTAGACCCCCTAAGGAACTTATCTAGAGGTGTGGTGAGCACTTTGACCCACCAAGTGCTTCACAGAAGTTTATAATGCAGAGCCGTAAAAATAAAACAAAAATTTTTTCCCACAAAAATTATTTTTTAGCCCCCAGTTTTGTATTTTCCCAAGGGTAACAGGAGAAATTGGACCCCAAAAGTTGTTGTCCAATCTGTCTTGAGTACGCTGATACCCCATATGTGGGGGGGAACCACCGTTTGGGCACACGGGAGGGCTCGGAAGGGAAGGAGCACCATTTGGAATGCAGACTTAGATGGAATGGTCTGCAGGTGTTACATTGGGTTTGCAGAGCCCCTAATGTACCTAAACAGTAGAAATCCCCCACAAGTGACACCATTTTGGAAAGTAGACCCCATAAGGAACTCATCTAGATGTGCTGTGAGAGCTTTGAACCCTCAAGTGTTTCACTACAGTTTATAACGCAGAGCCGTGCAAATAAAAAATATTTTTTTTTCCACAAAAATTATTTTTTACCCCCCAGTTATGTATTTTCCCAAGGGTAACAGGAGAAATTGGACCCCAAAAGTTGTTCTCCAATGTGTTCCGAGTACGCTGATACCCCATATGTTGGGGTAAACCCCTGTTTGGGCGCACGGGAGAGCTCGGAAGGGAAGGAGCACTGTTTTACTTTTTCAACGCAGAATTGGCTGAAATTGAGATCGGACACCATGTCGCGTTTGGAGAGCCCCTGATGTGCCTAAACAGTGGAAACCCCCCAATTATAACTGAAACCTTAATCCAAACACACCACTTAACCCTAATCCCAACGGTAACCCTAACCACACCTCTAACCCAGACACACCCCTAACCCTAATCCCAACTCTATTCCCAACCGTAAATGTAATCCAAACCCTAACCCTAACTTTAGCCCCAACTCTAACGCTAACTTTAGCCCCAACCCTAACTGTAGCCTTAACCCTAGCCCCAACCCTAGCCACAACCCTAACCCTAACCCTAGCCATAACCCTAGCCCTAACCCTAACCCTAGCCCTAAACCTAACCCTAGCCCTAACCCTAGCCCTAACCCTAACCCTAGCCCTAACCCTAGCCCTAACCCTAACCCTAGCCCTAACCCTAACCCTAGCCCTAACCCTAAACCTAATGGGAAAATGGAAATAAATACATTTTTTAAATTTTTTTATTTTTCCCTAATTAAGAGGGTGATGAAGGGGGGTTTGATTTACTTTTCTAGTGGGTTTTTTAGCGGATTTTTATGATTGGCAGCCGTCACACACTGAAAGACGCTTTTTATTGCAAAAAATATTTTTTGCATTACCACATTTTGAGAGCTATAATTTTTCCATATTTGAGTCCACAGAGTCATGTGAGGTCTTGTTTTTTGCGGGATGAGTTGACGTTTTTATTGGTAACATGTTCGGGCACGGGAAATTTTTTGATTGCTTTTTATTCCGATTTTTGTGAGGCAGAATGACCAAAAACCAGCTATTCATGAATTTCTTTTGGGGGAGGCGTTTATACCATTCCGCGTTTGGTAAAATTGATAAAGCAGTTTTATTCTTCGGGTCAGTACAATTACAGCGATACCTCATTTATATCATTTTTTTATGTTTTGGTGCTTTTATACGATAAAAACTATTTTATAGAAAAAATAATTATTTTGGCATCGCTTTATTCTGGGGACTATAACTTTTTTATTTTTTCACTGGTGATGCTGTATCGTGGCTCGTTTTTTGCGGGACAAGATGACGTTTTCAGCGGTACCAAGGTTCTTTATATCCGTCTTTTTGATCGCGTGTTATTCCACTTTTTGTTTGGCGGTATGAGAATAAAGCGTTGTTTTTTGCCTCGTTTTTTTTTTTTTACGGTGTTCACTGAAGGGGTTAACTAGTGATATCGTTTTATAGGTGGGGTCGTTACGGACGCGGCAATACTAAATATGTGTACTTTTATTGTTTGATATTTTTTTTTATTTAGATAAAGAAATGTATTTATGGGAATAATATATATATTTTTTTTCTTTATTTAGGATTTTTTTTTTCTTTTTTTTTTACACATGTGGAAATTTTTTTTTTTAACTTTTTTACTTTGTCCCGGGGGGGGACATCACAGAACGCTGATCTGACAGTTTGCACAGCACTCTGCCAGATCACCGACCTGAGTTCCAGTGCTGCAGGCTTACCAGAGCCTGGTCTGCACCCGGAAGTAATCCCTGCAGGACCCGGATGCAGCCCCGCGGCCATTTTGGATCCGGGGCCTGCAGGGATAGGAGGTAAGAGACCCTCGCAGCAACGCGATCAGATCACGTTGCTCCGGGGGTCTCGGGGAAGCCCGCAGGGAGCCCCCTCCCTGCGCGATGCTTCCCTGTACCGCCGGCACACCGCGATCATGTTTGATCATGGTGTGCCGGGGGTTATTATGCCGGGGGCGGTCCGTGACCGCTCCTGGCACATAGTGCCGGATGTCAGCTGCGATAGGCAGCTGACACCCGGCTGCGATTGGCCGCGCTCCCCCTGTGAGCGTGGCCGATCGTGTTGGACGTACTATTCCGTCCTTGGGAATTAGGGCCCACCCCACATGGACGGAATAGTACGTCCAATGGCAGAAAGGGGTTAAACAAGCACAAATTTACAATACTCAGGAGGTTTTACAATTGTTGATCTTGAAGAATGATGGTGGCAGAACAATCACCAGTAGCTCATTTTGTCCACATACATATCATGTTATTGGCAGTACTTCTCCCGTTTACACGGGCAATGTGCGTAGAGAATAATGATTTTTCCATTGTAAATTATCCAGTCAACCAATGTATGAGCATTATTTTACTAGTTCATTTGTCATTTGTCGACAAATTGTCATCTGCAGTGTCGGTACTTGTGTGGAGGCTACACACACACACACACACACAAACACTGAATGCTACATTACACATATTGCATGTTTCACACACTTGTTACTAAACACACAGAATGCATGTTACACACACATCAGCAGGGGTGTAATGATAGTGGTCGCAGAAGGTGCCACCGTGACCGGGCCTATGTGGGAGCGGGCCCGGCAATGCCAATTTCGTTTTTACGTGCATCCTCGAATGCACATTCAGGTGAAATGTATTGTGGTACACAGTGGCGTAACTACAAAGTTATGGGCCCCGGTGCGAACTTCCAAATGGGGCCCCCCCCCTGCAGCCCTGCCATACAACTCAATGTAAGGCTGGTTTTACACTTGCGTTTTTGTCCGCTGCGTTTTAGCGCTAAAAACGCATGCGTTTTTTTTCCTATACTTAACATTAAAAAAGCATGCGTTTTTTTGCATGCGTTTTGATGCGTTTTTGGCAATGCATGCGTTTTTATATGCGTGCTTTTGTTTGCAGAAATGCAACCTGTAGTAATTTCTAGCTGCGTTTTTTTGCCGCAAAAAAACGCATGCGTTTATTCGCGGCAAAAAAATGTATTGCTGTCTATGTAAACGCATGCGTTTTTAAGCACATACAGTACGTTTGCATGCGTTTTTAAACGCATGCGTTTCTATAGAAAAATACAAGAAAACACAAGAAAAAACAAGAAAACCCTAACCCTAATCCTAAGGTTAGGATCCCTAGTAACCCTAGGGGTCATAACCCTTACTCTAACCCTAGGGATCCTAACCCTAACCCTTAGGGTTAGGATCCTAACCCTTAGGGTTAGGGTTAGGGTTAGGATCCCTAGGGTTACGGTTAGGGTTAGGATCCCTAGTAACCCTAGGGATCCTAACCCTAACCCTAGGGATCCTAACCCTAACCCTTAGGGTTAGGGTTAGGATCCTAACCCTTAGGGTTAGGGTTAGGATCCCTAGGGTTAGGGTTAGGGTTAGGATCCCTAGGGTTAGGGTTAGGGTTAGGGTTAGGGTTAGGATCCCTAGGGTTACTAGGGATCCTAACCCTAACCCTAACCCTAGGGATCCAAACCCTAACCCTTAGGGTTAGGGTTAGGATCCTAACCCTTAGGGTTAGGGTTAGGGTTAGGATCCCTAGGGTTAGGGTTAGGGTTAGGGTTAGGATCCCTAGGGTTACTAGGGATCCTAACCCTAACCCTAACCCTAGCTATTTCTGTTTATAGTGGGTTTTCTAGTTGATTTTGATGATTGGCAGCTGTCACACACTTCTCAGCATGCGTTTCAAAAACGCAAACGCAGGAAAAAACGCATGTAAACGCGTCAAAACGCCGCATTTTTTTTTCTGCATGCAAAAACGCATGCGTCTAAAAAACGCAGCGTTTGCACGCGTTTACATGCATTTTTTCACCACATGCGTTTTTTTAAAACGCTGCAGATCAAAACGCAAGTGTGAGACCAGCCTAACCTGTTGTGAGTTTGGATTCTGGGCTCCCCCGGTGGCCGCTTGTGGAATTGGACTTGTCATCCTCTTTCCTGTTTCACCTGGTTCCATCAGTAGTGGGTGTCGCTATTTAAGCTCATTTCTCTGGTGGTTTCTTGCCGGTCAACAATGTTATCTGATGCCTCTCAGTGCTTGTTCCTGCTTCTAGACAACTACTAGTTAAGTTGGACTTTTGTCCATGTTTTGTTTTGCCTATTTGTTCCAGTTCACAGCTGAAGTTTTGTTACTGTGTCTGGAAAGCTCTCGTTGATCAGGGATTGCTACTCTGGCGTTATGAGTTAATGCCAGAGTTTAAGGTAATCTCTGGATGGTGTTTTGTTAGTGTTTTTCTGCTGACCATGAAAGTATACTATCTGTCTTCTGCTATCTAGTAAGCGGACCTCAAATTTGCTAAGACTATTTTCCTGCTACGTTTGTTGTTTCATCTGAACTCACCGTCATTATATGTGGGGGGCTACTGTCTTCTTTGGAATATTTCTCTAGAGGTGAGCCAGGTCTTATATTTCCCTCTGCTAGCTATTTAGGTCTTAGGCCAGAGCTGGGCATCTAGCGATAAATAGGAAATGCTACCTGGCTATTTCTAGTTGCGCGGCAGGCTTAGTTCATGGTCAGTATAGTTCCATCTTCCGAGAGCTTGTCCCTCTATAGGCTTGCTATGATCTCTGCCTGCAGAGATCATGACAGTTTGACCGGCCAATAAAGTGTTAAAGACCCAGGTTGAGAAAGGAGAGTTATAAGAAGTCTGCTGGAATTTTTTTTTTTTTTTTTTTTTTTTTTCCTCCAGTCTGCCTTGCTGCAGTCTTTTTTCTCTCTCTCCTCCTAATCTCTGTATGGCTCTGTGTGCACCTGACAATAATGGATCTCCAGAGTGTAACTGCGGGTTTGAATAATCTCATCATGAAAGTACAAAATTTACAAGATTTTGTGGTACATGCTCCGGTATCTGAGCCGAGAATTCCTTTGCCGGAGTTCTTCACAGGGAATAGAGCTAGCTTCCAGAATTTCCGAAATAATTGTAAGCTTTATTTGTCCCTGAAGTCTCGTTCAGCTGGAGACCCTGCTCAGCAGGTTAGGATTGTGATTTCCTTGCTCAGGGGTGACCCTCAAGATTGGGCCTTCTCATTGCCAGCAGGGGATCCTGCGTTACGCGATGTGGATGCGTTTTTTCTGGCCTTGGGCTTGCTTTATGAGGAACCTCATTTGGAACTTCAGGCAGAAAAAACTTTGATGGCACTATCTCAGGGGCAAGACGAAGCTGAAGTTTTCTGCCAAAAATTCCGTAAATGGTCTGTGCTTACTCAGTGGAATGAGTGCGCCTTGGCGGCAACTTTCAGAGAAGGTCTCTCTGATGCCGTTAAGGATGTTATGGTGGGGTTCCCTGTGCCTGCAGGTCTGAATGAGTCCATGACAATGGCTATTCAGATTGATAGGCGTCTGCGGGAGCGCAAACCGGTGCACCATCTGGCGGTGTCTATGGAAAAGACGCCAGAAAGTATGCAGTGTGATAGAATTCTGTCCAGGAGCGAGCGACAGAATTTTAGACGGAAGAATGGATTGTGTTTCTATTGTGGGGATTCTACTCATGTTATATCAGCATGCTCTAGGCGTACAAAGAAGCTTGATAAGTCTGTTTCCATTGGCACCATTCAGTCTAAGTTTATTTTGTCTGTAACCCTGATTTGCTCTTTGTCATCCATTGCCACGGACGCCTATGTTGACTCTGGCGCCGCTCTGAGTCTTATGGATTGGTCCTTTGCCAATCGTTGTGGTTTTGATTTAGAGCCTTTGGAGACTCTTATTCCTCTGAAGGGGATTGACTCCACCCCATTGGCTAATAATAAACCACAATACTGGACACAAGTAACCATGCGTATCAATCCGGATCACCAGGAGATTATTCGTTTCCTGGTGCTGTATAATTTACATGACGATTTGGTACTGGGATTGCCATGGTTGCAGTCTCACAACCCAGTCTTGGACTGGAGAGCAATGTCTGTGTTGAGCTGGGGATGTAAGGGTATTCATGGGGACTTACCTTTGGTTTCTATTTCGTCGTCCATTCCCTCTGAAGTCCCTGAGTTCCTCTCTGATTATCAAGACGTCTTTGACGAACCCAAGCTTGGGTCGTTACCTCCGCACCGTGAGTGCGATTGTGCCATAGATTTGATACCGGGTTGTAAATATCCAAAGGGTCGTTTGTTTAATCTGTCTGTGCCGGAACATGCTGCTATGCGGGCATATATAAAGGAGTCTTTGGAAAAGGGACATATTCGTCCATCTTCTTCTCCCTTGGGAGCTGGGTTTTTCTTTGTCTCAAAAAAAGACGGCTCTTTGAGACCATGTATTGATTATCGGCTTCTGAATAAGATCACTGTTAAGTATCAATACCCATTGCCATTGCTTACTGATTTGTTTGCTCGTATAGAGGGTGCTAAGTGGTTCTCTAAAATTGATCTTCGTGGGGCGTATAATTTGGTGCGGATCAGGCAGGGGGATGAGTGGAAGACCGCATTTAATACGCCCGAGGGCCACTTTGAGTATTTGGTCATGCCTTTTGGTCTTTCTAATGCCCCTTCAGTTTTCCAGTCTTTTATGCATGATATTTTCCGCGATTTTCTGGATAAATTTATGATAATATATCTGGATGATATTCTGATTTTTTCTGATGACTGGGACTTTCATGTCCAGCAGGTCAGGAGAGTTTTTCAGGTTCTGCGGTCTAATTCTTTATGTGTGAAGGGGTCTAAGTGCGTTTTTGGGGTCCAGAAAATTTCCTTTTTGGGGTATATTTTTTCTCCCTCTTCCATTGAGATGGATCCCGTCAAGGTGCAAGCTATTTGTGACTGGACTCAGCCCTCCTCTCTTAAGGGTCTTCAGAGATTTTTGGGCTTTGCCAACTTTTACCGCCGATTTATTGCTGGTTTTTCGGATGTCGTTAAACCACTGACTGATTTGACCAGACAAGGCGCTGATGTTGCTAATTGGTCCCCTCATGCTGTAGAGGCCTTTCAGGAGCTTAAGCGCCGTTTTGCCTCTGCCCCTGTGTTGCGTCAGCCTGATGTGAATCTGCCTTTTCAGGTTGAGGTTGACGCTTCGGAGATTGGAGCTGGGGCAGTGTTGTCGCAGAAAGGTTCCGACTGCTCCGTCATTAGGCCTTGTGCCTTCTTTTCTCGCAAATTTTCGCCCGCAGAGCGGAATTATGATGTTGGGAATCGGGAGCTTTTGGCCATGAAGTGGGCGTTTGAGGAGTGGCGCCATTGGCTCGAGGGGGCTAGGCATCAGGTGGTGGTATTGACTGACCACAAAAATTTGATTTATCTTGAGACTGCCAGACGCCTGAATCCTAGACAGGCGCGCTGGTCTTTATTTTTTTCTCGCTTTAATTTTGTGGTGTCATACCTACCGGGTTCTAAGAATGTTAAGGCAGATGCCCTTTCTAGGAGTTTTGACCCGGACTCTCCTGGTAATTCTGAACCCACAGGTATCCTTAGGGAGGGAGTAATTTTGTCGGCCGTTTCTCCTGATCTGCGGCGGTCCTTGCAAGAGTTTCAGGCGGATAGACCGGATCGTTGTCCGCCTGATAGACTGTTTGTTCCGGATGATTGGACCAGCAGAGTCATCTCTGAGGTACATTCTTCTGCATTGGCAGGTCATCCCGGAATTTTTGGTACCAGGGATTTGGTGGCAAGATCCTTCTGGTGGCCTTCCCTGTCACGAGATGTGCGAGTCTTTGTGCAGTCATGTGACGTTTGTGCTCGGGCCAAGTCTTGTAGTTCTCGGGCTAGCGGACTGCTGTTGCCCTTGCCTATTCCTAAGAGGCCTTGGACACACATCTCGATGGATTTTATTTCAGATCTGCCTGTTTCCCAGAAGATGTCTGTCATCTGGGTGGTCTGTGACCGTTTCTCTAAAATGGTCCATTTGGTTCCTCTGCCCAAGTTGCCTTCTTCTTCTGAGTTGGTTCCTCTGTTTTTTCAGAATGTTGTTCGATTGCACGGTATTCCTGAGAATATTGTTTCTGACAGAGGTACCCAATTTGTGTCTAGATTTTGGCGGGCATTCTGTGCTAGGATGGGCATAGATTTGTCTTTTTCATCTGCTTTTCACCCTCAGACTAATGGCCAGACCGAGCGGACTAATCAGACCCTTGAGACATATCTGAGGTGTTTTGTCTCTGCTGACCAGGATGATTGGGTTGCTTTTTTGCCATTGGCAGAGTTCGCCCTCAATAATCGGGCCAGCTCTTCCACCTTGGTGTCCCCGTTTTTCTGTAATTCGGGGTTTCACCCTCGATTTTCCTCCGGTCAGGTGGAATCCTCGGATTGTCCTGGAGTGGATGCGGTGGTGGAGAGATTGCATCACATCTGGGGGCAGGTTATGGACAATTTGAAGTTGTCCCAGGAGAAGACTCAGCGTTTTGCCAACCGTCATCGTCGTGTTGGTTCTCGGCTTTGTGTTGGAGATTTGGTGTGGTTGTCTTCTCGTTTTGTCCCTATGAGGGTCTCTTCTCCTAAGTTTAAACCTCGGTTCATCGGCCCTTATAGAATATTGGAGATTCTTAATCCTGTTTCTTTCCGTTTGGACCTCCCTGCGTCCTTTTCCATTCATAACGTTTTTCATCGGTCGTTATTGCGCAGGTATGAGGTACCTGTTGTACCTTCAGTTGAGCCTCCTGCTCCGGTGTTGGTTGAGGGTGAGTTGGAGTACGTTGTGGAGAAGATTTTGGACTCTCGTGTTTCCAGACGGAGACTCCAGTATCTGGTCAACTGGAGGGGTTACGGCCAGGAGGATAATTCTTGGGTCAATGCATCTGATGTTCATGCTTCTGATCTTGTTCGTGCCTTCCATAGGGCTCATCCTGGTCGCCCTGGTGGATCTGGTGAGGGTTCGGTGCCCCCTCCTTGAGGGGGGGGTACTGTTGTGAGTTTGGATTCTGGGCTCCCCCGGTGGCCGCTTGTGGAATTGGACTTGTCATCCTCTTTCCTGTTTCACCTGGTTCCATCAGTAGTGGGTGTCGCTATTTAAGCTCATTTCTCTGGTGGTTTCTTGCCGGTCAACAATGTTATCTGATGCCTCTCAGTGCTTGTTCCTGCTTCTAGACAACTACTAGTTAAGTTGGACTTTTGTCCATGTTTTGTTTTGCCTATTTGTTCCAGTTCACAGCTGAAGTTTTGTTACTGTGTCTGGAAAGCTCTCGTTGATCAGGGATTGCTACTCTGGCGTTATGAGTTAATGCCAGAGTTTAAGGTAATCTCTGGATGGTGTTTTGTTAGTGTTTTTCTGCTGACCATGAAAGTATACTATCTGTCTTCTGCTATCTAGTAAGCGGACCTCAAATTTGCTAAGACTATTTTCCTGCTACGTTTGTTGTTTCATCTGAACTCACCGTCATTATATGTGGGGGGCTACTGTCTTCTTTGGAATATTTCTCTAGAGGTGAGCCAGGTCTTATATTTCCCTCTGCTAGCTATTTAGGTCTTAGGCCAGAGCTGGGCATCTAGCGATAAATAGGAAATGCTACCTGGCTATTTCTAGTTGCGCGGCAGGCTTAGTTCATGGTCAGTATAGTTCCATCTTCCGAGAGCTTGTCCCTCTATAGGCTTGCTATGATCTCTGCCTGCAGAGATCATGACACTAACCCCCATAGAATACAACGTAGCCCCCCTCATAGTATAATGCAGCCCCTCCATACAGGGGCAGTGAGAAAGACACGAGCAAATGGTGACGAGGGGGCAGGGGAGAGGGCACAAGGGCGTTAGGGGAGACAGGCACAGGGGTAACATAGGGGGGCTAGGGAGCAAGGAAGACAGGCACAAGGGGACACATGGGGGCTAGGAGGCAGGGGAGAAGGTTACAAGGGGACTAGTGGGCAAGGGAGACTGACACAAGGGGACAAGGGAGACTGACACAAGGGGACTAGTGGGCAAGGGAGCCTGACAAGGGGCACACGGGGACCAGTGGGCAAGGGAGACTGACACAAGGGGCACACGGGGACTAGTGGACAAGGGATACAAGCACAAGGGGACACAGGGACAAGTGGGAAAGGGAGACTGACACACAGGGACTAGTGGGCAAGGGAGACTGACACAAGCACAAGGGGACAAAGGAGACAGGCACATGGGGATACACAGGGACTAATGGGCAAGGGAGACTGGCACACGGGGACAAGAGACACAAGCATAAGGGGACAAGGGAGACAGGCTCAAGGGGACACACGGGCCCCTGACCTGAAAGAGCCGCTTGCAGTGGCGACCGCTGCAACTGTGGTAATTACGCTCCTGCCTCACACACACACACACACTACGATATCACACACACACACACTACAGATATCACACACACACACTACGATATCACACACACACACACTATACACTCACCGGCCACTTTATTAGGTACACCATGCTAGTAACGGGTTGGACCCCCTTTTGCCTTCAGAACTGCCTCAATTCTTCGTGGCATAGATTCAACAAGGTGCTGGAAGCATTCCTCAGAGATTTTGGTCCATATTGACATGATGGCATCACACAGTTGCCGCAGATTTGTCGGCTGCACATCCCAAAGATGCTCCATACAAGGCAGGATGGATCCATGCTTTCATGTTGTTTACGCCAAATTCTGACCCTACCATCCGAATGTCGCAGCAGAAATCGAGACTCATCAGACCAAGCAACGTTTTTCCAATCTTCTACTGTCCAATTTCGATGAGCTTGTACAAATTGTAGCCTCAGTTTCCTGTTCTTAGCTGAAAGGAGTGGTACCCGGTGTGGTCTTCTGCTGCTGTAGCCCATCTGCCTCAAAGTTCGACGCACTGTGCGTTCAGAGATGCTCTTAGGCCTACCTTGGTTGTAACGGGTGGCGATTTGAGTCACTGTTGCCTTTCTATCAGCTCGAACCAGTCTGCCCATTCTCCTCTGACCTCTGGCATCAACAAAGCATTTCCGCCCACAGAACTGCCGCTCACTGGATTTTTTTTCTTTTTCGGACCATTGTCTGTAAACCCTAGAGATGGTTGTGCGTGAAAATCCCAGTAGATCAGCAGTTTCTGAAATACTCAGACCAGCCCTTCTGGCACCAACAACCATGCCACGTTCAAAGGCACTCAAATCACCTTTCTTCCCCATACTGATGCTCGGTTTGAACTGCAGGAGATTGTCTTGACCATGTCTACATGCCTAAATGCACTGAGTTGCCGCCATGTGATTGGCTGATTAGAAATTAAGTGTTAACAAGAAGTTGGACAGGTGTACCTAATAAAGTGGCCGGTTAGTGTAGATATCACACAAACACACACACACACTATGATATCACACACACACATACTACAGATATCACACACACACACTACGATATCACACACACACACACTACAGATATCACATACACACACACTACAGATATCACATACACACACTACGATATCACACACACACGCACATACTACAGATATCACACACACACACACTACAGATATCACACACACATACTACAGATATCACACACACACACACACACATACTACAGATATCACACACACACACACACACACCAGCTCATATACACAACTCACAATCTTCTCTCTGGTACAGGAGTGGCTGATGTAAATCGGCTGCAGCTCCTCAGCTTCTCCTGACTAATCGGCTCTGTCCCGCACCTCCCCCCTGCTCTCACCTTCTGTCCCAGGGCTGCAGAGCAGAAGCTGACAGTCTCACCATGCTGACTGGAGCTGCTTCCTGTCTCTCACGTGCCCCGGCTGCCCCCTCCCCCTAGATACGCCTCGGACTGTTGCCGTGCAGGAGGAATATCCTGCACTGCAACATGGTGTTCGGTGCCTCTGACCTGCTGGGCCCGGGCCCCTGACCTGCCAGGCCCGGTCGCACTAGCGACCGCTGCGACCGCTGCGACCGTGGTAGTTACGCCCCTGGTGGTACATAGACCCACTGGGTCTCTGCACTGCAATAAATGACGTGGGCTAATTAGAGGCCAGCAGACATTGACTTGCCACTGATGCGCGGCACATGTCAGTGACATCATGTGATGCTCATACCAGCATTCCAAAGTCAGCAGCCGGCTCCTGTGCCAGCTGCAAAAGAGGATGCTGCTCCTCGTGGGATTGGAGGAAAGCTAGTATAATCATTTTCTTCTTTTTAAAATATGCTGGATAAGAATGGAAGGGGCCCAGGATGAGGGACTATATACCAAAATGGGGGGCATTATACCAGGATGGAGGGCATTATACCAGCATGGGGAAAATTATGCCAGGATGGGAAACATACTAGAATTGGGTATATAATACCAAGATGGGGAAAATTAAAACAGAATGGGGACATTGTACCAGAATAGGGACATGATACAAGGATGGTGGCATTTTACCATAATGGGGGCTGTTACTCCCAACGGTGGTGCAAATGGATTTGTGGACCTACTGTGCCAGGACTAGGCCTGCCTAGGAAGGGGAATAGCTAAGCAGTTACGAGGTCTTCACTGGAGCTCCTGATGGAGACAGACTGGGCTGCAAGTAGATGACAGGTACCACTCCTAGGTAGATCCCAGTACTGCAGCTGCTGACACCAAGGGACAGGTTTGCTGAAAACATTTAGAGCTATGGTCAGACACGACAGTTTAGGATACTAGATCAAGACTGGCTGCACATGGACTGGGGGACAATGTTCAGGCCCTGGCCTCATTGGGACCAGGTGACGTCAGGAACAGGACTGACCACACCTACCAGAGCCAGGGGACTTCAGATACAGGAGTGGCCACTCCAGGACCAGGTGACAACATTTAGGCACTGGCTGCACTGGATACAGGGGACTTTGGAAACAGGTCTGGCAGCACCTGGATCAGGGGACTTCAGATTCAGCACTGGCCACTCCAGGACCAGGGGACCACATTCAGATGCTGGCCACACTGGAACCAGTGGACTTCTAGGAACAGGACTGGCTGCATGGGACCAGGAGACAACATTCAGGCACTGGCTGCATGGGACCAGGAGACACCACGCAGGGGCACTGTCCATAGCACTACAGTAACCTCCCCTATGCCCCCTCTTCTTCAAGCCCGCAAGGACTCTCTGCAGAGATGTTGGAGGCCGACACCTCTTCATACTCTTACAACTTCTCTTCAGGATCACGACTTCTTCTGTCCACTAGAAGAAAAGTGACATGTCTCACAATCTTCATGACTATGATGCTTCTCTCCATCAAGTCATCCTCAGCACAGGACGAAGCGAGTGCAGTACCAGGAACTCAGCATTGGGAATGCTCTCTCCATAAGATGAGATCAGCTACCACCCGCAGGATTCAAGGACCAACTGGAGTTCTTGCACCTGGTTGGTGGATAGCAGAGAATTGGAAAATTCCACCATGTTGACGTTCTCTTCACCAGACCTACTAGATACTGAAGATGAATATCGAGATTTCCAGATTCATTTTAGTGACTGCTGTCAGTCACAAACAGTAACATATAAATCCATATAATAATCAGATACAAGTCAAGAGGACAAATGGAAGCTTGATTTAAAAGGTATTAACACAAACTTTATTAATAACAATACCATATTTAAAAAACAGGCAACCGTCACCTAATGACAGCGCAACACATACAAACAAGTTACAAAAGACACCAGACAATTAAGTCTACCGCACAAAGATAATATGTATGCTTAAAGATACACTCTATTTTGTATAAAGGTGCTGGCAAAAATATCCCAGGCAAGTATCCCGACAGTATAAATCCTATTAGAGATAGACCATAAGTGTGGTGCGTCAATAGGCAGGGGACCTAGCCCATAATAAGTACCCCATGTCGAGTGCCTAAAATGTCAGAGAATAAAGAGAAAAGCATGCCTCACCTAGGTGCAGGTAGACCGCTGCACGCACCCCGACACGCGTTTCGCCGCTGTTCGCCTCGCTTTTTCAAGGGGAAGTGTAGTCTTTACTGCCTACAGGGCCTTTAAATAAATAAAACATCAAACCACCTGACCGATCACATGATGACAATGCCGTGAAAGTCCAGCGCATGCACGCGCTGCCATCCGGATCAACCCGCCCGGAACTATCCAACACCGGGGTCGGCCGGGCACCAGCTGGTCCCGTCCATGCCCGATGCAGGAAGTCGCCGGAGGGAGGGGGGCGGAGCCACGAAGAAGGCACGCGCACCACAGCCGTAGTCGAATGAAGTCTATCTCCACCCCGCACATCAGTGCAGCCAATAATAGGTATATACGCTGGCACAGGGGCATCCACCTGCATACGTAGCAACAGTTCATAACATTGGGTAGTCCGTATCCACCCAAGCATCTTCATACAGCCCATAGCTTGATACGTAAGCTAGTAAGGGGAAGTCTTCTCGTATATATCGCAACATGAGACTGGATCCCACGATTCCTCCAAGCGGCTATGCATTTCACTCCACTTGCAAGTAATTGTCCGCTTTTAGAATATATTTCCCAGAAAAGGGAGGGGGAAAAAGAGAGACCACAGAAGCCGGACAGGCTCATATGATAAACCTAAATATAATACAAAGACATATAAGCATTAAAAACAACATATGTACAATAAAACACAGGAAAAGGGAAAGAAAGGGAGAAAAAAGGAGGCGGGGGGGGAAGAAAAACAAACTCAACCCCACCATTATTATATGACTCTTATAAATAAGGACCAAAATTGAGGGATTCGTTTAGCCCAGCGGGTTTCATAGTCCCAAGTGTCACTATCCACTTTAGTTCTCATTGTGCTACTAATTTTTTTATGTTACCACCCCTAATACCTACATGTATGACATCAATGGCTCTTACTTTAAAGTCCTCGGGGTCACAATTATGTACCAAGCAAAAGTGTCTAGGGATAGTTTTGAGAGTTGACACATCTTCCACTGTTCTATCCGCACCAATATCGCTCACATGTTCTCTAATACGTACCCTCAATTCGCGTGACGTAAGTCCCACGTATATGAGGGGGCAGCTACATGTAGCGTAGTAGACTACATTCTTGGTATCACAGGAAATATATTCCCTGATGTCAAATATTTTTTGGTCCACGGAGCTAAATGTGGATGTTTGGTAAGTATTGGCGCATGCCAGACAATGGCCACATTTAAAAAAACCTTTTCTGGGTTGTGTTCCACCGAAAAAATTAGGGGTGGGTGCCACATAGTGACTTTTGACAAGTAAATCGCTCAGATTTCTAGAATGGCGAGGAGTCATAAGGGGTCTTCTGATTGGTCCCGTGCCGCCCATGTGACCGCGACGCGACCAATCACAACAAGCCGTGACGTAATTTTCAGGTCCTGAATGCCTAGAATTAGGCATTCAGGACATGAAAATTATGTCACGGCTTGTGATTGGTCGCGTGCCGCCCATGTGACGCGACGCGACCAATCACAAGCCGTGACGTAATTTTCAGGTCCTGAATGCCTAATTCTAGGCATTCAGGACCTGAAAATTACGTCACGGCTTGTTGTGATTGGTCGCGTCGCGGTCACATGGGCGGCACGCGGCCAATCAGAAGCCGTGACGTCACGGAAGGCAGTAAACGTGCGCATTTTAAGCAAACAAGGCTGCCGGTTTCCTCGGTAAGGTGCAGGCTGCGTCGGAGAGGTGAGTATAGCAATATTTTTTATTTTAATTCTTTATTTTACACATTAATATGGATCCCAGGGCCTGAAGGAGAGTTTCCTTTCCTTCAGACCCTGGGAACCATCAGGGATACCGTCCGATACTTGAGTCCCATTGACTTGTATTGGTATCGGGTATCGGTATCGGATTAGATCCGATACTTTGCCGGTATCGGCCGATACTTTCCGATACCGATACTTTCAAGTATCGGACGGTATCGCTCAACACTAGGGTTGAGCGAAACGGGTCGGCAATTTTCAGAAGTCGCCGACTTTTGGCAAAGTTGGGTTTCATGAAACCCGACCCGACCCCTGTGTGGGGTCGGCCATGAAGTCGACGATCTTCTGAATCTGGAATCGGGATTCCGATACCGATTCCCGATATGTTTAAGATATCGGGAATTGGTATCGGAATTCAGATTTAAGTGTAAAATAAAGAATTAAAATAAAAAATATCGCTATACTTACCCTCTGACTGGCCCTGGTACTAACCGGGAACCTTCCTTCCTTAGAATCAGCCTTCCAGGGCCTTGCGGTGACATCGCGGTGACGTCGCGGCTTGTGATTGGTCGCGCGGCCCCCATGTGACCGCTCGCGCGACCAATCACAAGCCGCGACGTCACCGTGACGTCACCGAAGGCCCTGGAAGGGCTGATTCTTAGGAAGGAAGGCTGTCGGAAAGAAGCAGGGCGTGTCCGAGGGTGAGTATATACCTAATAGGAATATACTCACCCTCGGCTTCGTTCCGGCAGCCTTCCTTCCTAAGAATCAGCCCTTCCAGGGCCTTCGGTGACGTCACGGAGACGTCGCGGCTTGTGATTGGTCGCGCGAGCGGTCACATGGGGGCCGCGCGACCAATCACAAGCCGCGACGTCACCGCAGGTCTTGGAAGGCTGATTCTAAGGAAGGAAGGTTCCCGGTTAGTACCAGGGCCCGTCAGAGTGTAAGTATAGCGATATTTTTTATTTTAATTCTTTATTTTACACTTAAATATGGATCCCAGGGCCTGAAGGAGAGTTTCCGCTCCTTCAGACCCTGGGAACCATTGGAAACCCAATGCACTGCATTGGGTTTCGAGTTTCGGCCGACCCCGACCCCGACTTTTTTATAGGATCGGCCGATTTCACTCGACCCGACTTTTGAAAAAGTCGGGTTTCGTGAAACCCGACCTGATCCTATAAAAGTAAAGGTCGCTCAACCCTACTCAACACTATCCGTGGACCAAAAAATATTTGACATCAGGGAATATATTTCCCGTGGTACCAAGAATGTAATCTACTACGCTACATGTAGCTGCCCCCTCATATACGTGGGACTTACGTCGCACGAATTGAGGGTACGTATTAGAGAACATGTGAGGGATATTGGTGCGGCTAGAACAGTGGAAGATGTGTGAAGTCTCAAAACTATCCCTAGACACTTTCGCTTGGTACATAATTGTGACCCCAAGGACTTTAAAGTAAGAGCCATTGATGTCATACATGTAGGTATTAGAGGTGGTAACATAAAAAAATTACTAGCACAACGAGAACTAAAGTGGATAGTGACACTTGGGACTATGAAACCCGCTGGGCTAAACAAATCCCTCAATTTTGGTCCTTATTTATAAGAGTCATATAATAATGGTGGGGTTGAGTTTGTTTTTCTTCCCCCCCTCCCGCCCCCTCTTTTTTCTCCCTTTCTTTCCCTTTTCCTGTATTTTATTGTACATACAGTCATATGAAAAAGTTTGGATACCCCTATTAATCTTAAGCTTAATGTTTTATAAAAATTGTTTTTTTTGCAGCAGCTATTTCAGTTTCATATATCTAATAACTGTTGGACACAGTAATGTTTCTGCCTTGAAATGAGGTTTATTGTACTAACAGAAAATGTGCAATCTGCATTCAAACAAAATTTGACAGGTGCATAAGTATGGGCACCCTTATCATTTTCTTGTTTTAAATACTCCTACCTACTTTTTACTGACTTACTAAAGCACTTCTTTTGGTTTTGTAACCTCATTGAGCTTTGAACTTCATAGCCAGGTGTATGCAATCATGAGAAAAGCTACTTAAAGTGGCCACTTGCAAGTTGTTCTCCTGTTTGAATCTCCTCTGAAGAGTGGCACCATGGGCTCCTCAAAACAACTGTCAAATGATCTGAAAACAAAGATTATTCAACATAGTTGTTCAGGGGAAGGATACAAAAAGCTGTCTAAGAGATTTAACCTGTCAATTTCCACTGTGAGGAACATAGTAAGGAAATGGAAGAACACAGGTACAGTTCTTGTTAAGGCCAGAAGTGGCAGACCAAGAAAAAAAATCAGAAAGGCAGAGAAGAAGAATGGTGAGATCAGTCAAGGACAATCCTCAGACCACCTCCAGAGAGCTGCAGCATCAACTTGCTGCAGATGGTGTCACTGTGCATCAGTCAACTATACAACGCACTTTGCACAAGGAGAAGCTGTATGGGAGAGTGATGCGAAAGAAGCCGTTTCTGCAAGCACACCACAAACAGAGTCGGCTGAGGTATGCAAAAGCACATTTGTAGAAGCCAATTTCTTTTTGGAATAAGGTCCTGTGGACTGATGAAACCAAGATTGAGCTGTTTGGTCATACAAAAAGGCGTTATGCATGGTGGCAAAAAACCACAGCATTCCAGGAAAAACACTTGCTACCCACAGTAAAATTTGGTGGAGGTTCCATCATGCGTTGGGGCTGTGTGGCCAATGCTGGCACCAGGAATCTTGTTAAAGTTGAGGGACGCATGGATTCCTCTCAGTATGAGCAGATTCTTGACAATAATGTTCATGAATCAATGACAAAGTTGAAGTTACGCAGGGGATGGATCTTTCAGCAAAACAATGATCCAAAGCACCGCTCCAAATCTACTCAGGCATTCATGCAGAGGAACAATTACACTGTTCTGGAATGGCCATCCCAGTCCCCAGACCTGAATATCACTGAACATCTGTGGGATCATTTGAAGAGGGCTGTCCATGCTCGGCGACCATCAAACTTAACTGAACTGGAATTGTTTTGTAAAGAGGAATGGTCAAAAATACCTTCATCCAGGACCCAGGAACTCATCAAAAGCTACAGGAAGTGACTAGAGGCTGTTATTTTTGCAAGAGGAGGATCTACTAAATATTAATGTCACTTTTCTGGTGAGGTGCCCATACTTATGCACCTGTCAAATTTTGTTGAATGCAGATTGCACATTTTCTGTTAGTACAATAAACCTCATTTCAAGGCAGAAACATTACTGTGTCCAACAGTTATTAGATATATGAAACTGAAATAGCTGTTGCAAAAAAAAATTTTTTTATATAACATTAAGCTTAAGATTAATAGGGGTGCCCAAACTTTTTCATATAACTGTATGTTGTTTTTAATGCTTATATGTCTTTGTATTATGTTTAGGTTTATCATATGAGCCTGTCCGGCTTCTGTGGTCTCTTTTTTTCCCCCTCCCTTTTCTGGGAAATATATTCTAAAAGCGGACAATTACTTGCAAGTGGAGTGAAATACATAGCCGCTTGGAGGAATCGTGGGTTCCAGTCTCATGTTGCGATATATGTGAAAAGACGTCCCCTTACTAGCCTACGTATCAAGCTATGGGCTGTATGAAGATGCTGGGTAGATACGGACTACCCAATGTTATGAACTGTTGCTACGTATGCAGGAGGACGCCCCTGTGCCAGCGTATACACCTATTATTGGCTGCACTGATGTGCGGGGTGGAGATAGACTTCATCCGACTACGGCTGTGGTGCGCGTGCGCGTGCCTTCATCGCGGCTCCGCCCCCCTCCCTCCGGCGACTTCCTGCATCGGGCATGGACGGAACCAGCTGGTGCCCGCCCGACCCCGATGTTGGATAGGTCCGGGCGGGGGTGGGTGGATCCGGACGGCGGCGCGCGCATGCGCCGGACTTTCACGGCATTGTCATCATGTGATCGGTCAGGTGGTTTGATGTTTCAATTATTTAAAGGCCCTGTAGGCAGTAAAGACTACACTTCCCCTTGAAAAAGTGAGGCGAACAGCGGCGAAACGCGCGTCGGGATGTGTGCAGCGGTCTACCTGCACCTAGGTGAGGCATGCTTTTCTCTTTATTCTCTGACATTTTAGGCACTCGACATGGGGTACTTATTATGGGCTAGGTCCCGAGCCTATTGACGCACCATACATATTGTCTATCTCTAATAGGATTTATACTGTTGGGATACTTGCCTGGGATATTTTTGCCTGCACCTTTATACAAAATAGAGTGTATCTTTAAGCATACATATTATCTTTGTGCGGTAGACTTAATTGTCTGGTGTCTCTTGTAACTGGTTTGTGTGTGTTGCACTGTCATTAGGTGACGGTTGCCTGTTTTTTAAATATGGTATTGTTATTAATAAAGTTTGTGTTAATACCTTTTAAATCAAGCTTCCATTTGTCCTCTTGATTTGTACTAGATACTGAAGATACCTGCTCTTGGTACATCTTCTAGGACGACACGTCCATAAGGCGGAGGGGTTTCTGGGGCAGATCATTGGTACAATCTTTGGGACTGTTTGGGAACATTGCCTCCACTTCTCTTTCTTCAGAAACACCAGTACACAGCAAATCGGCATGTAGCAGACCTGGTGGAGAAGATTGCGACACTGCTGACTGTCCTAGACATATGGGGACCAGACACCTCTTGGGACTGAACTGTCCCCAATGAAGCACCACAAGTGGTCTCAAGACTAGAACAGGTACTTGACTTCACAGCTCTAGATGACCGATGGGAATACCAGACAGCACATTGAAGGTGATCTTCTCTGTATATTATGCTCTAATCTGGAACTCAAGTTATTCAGACATGACTTAATTGTTTCTGAGTAGGGCTTGTCTTTCAATTGGCAACACCTTCACCAGATTCTAGAGCTGTCAGATATGAATCTGCTCATGCCGACTCTTCATGGCTTGCCGAACCGAAACCTCCACTTGCCACGGATACAGGCACAGTCACTTGTGGAGAGGGAATACTCCCAAGAAAGGTAGTCTCTCCCACGGGCCCAAGACTTTGGAGTTTTTTTAGGCTTTACTGGACAAAGACCTTCAGAATTTTCCACCTAACTGCAGCGATACCGCAATCCCATCTCACGACTGAGTTCCGACTTCTGCTTAGCCTGTGAAAGAGGGTCAACCATCACAAAATCTGCACAAGTGGCTGCCTCAACAGGCTGGGGAACGGGTGGTCTTTGAAAGGACAGGGACAGATCCTCACACGTCACCTGCCTGGTCTGTTCCTGGAAGCTGGAAAGGGAAGTTTTTCAGGAGATTCTGGTTCAGCTCATCTAGGACCATAAGGAAGGCCACCAGGAAGGCCTGCAGTTCCAAGGTAATAGGAGCCCCCTTTTCTCATAGTGGGATGAGCCATCCCAGGGCATTTCCTGCTAGTCAGCACATCAGGAATCTCACCTTGGCCAGATCAGAGGAAAAATGCTGAATTAACTATTTATAGTGCCGCAAGCACTGCGCCAGGAATGGGGATTCAGATCCCCATAGTACTGAGGTGGATAATACAGGATGGGTTTCATTCCGGGAGCACAAGCTTCAGGTTTTCCTGACCTCAGGGCTTCCAATTGTGCATCTAGTGTCAACAGATATAAAAAACATGTATGGCTCTCTCGCTGGTAGAGCAGGTGCTGACACAACTCTGAGCGCAGAGAGGACTGGTTATCAGTGGGTCCCATGGCCAAGCAAACTGTTACACCCAATGATGGCGCATGTGGATTTGTTGACACACTAGCTAAGCGGCAGCCAGTTGTTCACTGGAGTTCCTGATGGTAGAGACAGACTGAGCTACATGTTGTGACTTCACTGACACTGTTTAGCGACCTGGGGACAATGTTCAGTCCCTGGCCACATTGGCACCAGGGATTTGGGTTCAGGACCCTGGCCGTACCGGCACCAGGGGACTTCGGATACACTATTAGAACACCAACTACATATAGTAATGACTTAACTCATTTCTTGGCGACTCACTAAGGGAGAGGGAGTCCTTTATCTAGGATGACTCCAAGCAATTAGCTGGGTGCCATCTGGCAGGTGTACACATTATACTAAATGCCTCTCAGTAACAAGCTGAGACACATTATACTAAATGCCTCTCAGCAACAAGCTGAGGGCATTTACTATATGCACGTGTTGCCCTTTTAAGAGAATGAGAGCGTGCGCACACCAGGAAGCAGCAGGAACACGCCAGGGTGCTGGGTTCATACCCCACCAAGGACAACATCTGCAAAGAGTTTGTATGTTCTCTCCGTGTTTGCGTGGGTTTCCTCCGGGTACTCCGGTTTCCTCCCACATTCCAAAGACATACTGATAGGGAACCTAGATTGTGAGCCCCAACGGTGACAGTGATGATAATGTGTGCAACCTGTAAAGCGCTGCGAAATATGTTAGCGCTATATAAAAATAAAGATTGCTGTTGTTATAAAGGGAACCATACCGCGGAGCTGGGGCAGTGAGTAAGCTGTTGTCCCTGCATGGAGGGAGAAGGGTGCACCATGTAGCGGCGCCAAAAGAAGTATGAAACATCGAAATGTGTTGACCAAAAAAAACACAGGAATCGATTCCTGTCTTTTCTAGTACCTTCAATGTTTCCAGTATCTTTGGTTATACAGTATCAGGATGGGGATATTATACCAGGATGTGGACATTAAACCAGATGGGGACATTGTACCAGCATGGGGGATTTTAGGAATTTGAGCACCCCTTATCAAAATTATAGTTGTTGTGAAAACTTAAGCAAGTTGAAGATGAAATGATTACTAAAAGGCTTAAAGTTAACGATGACACATTTCCTTTGAAATTTAGGCAATATATATACACTGCTCAAAAAAATAAAGGGAACACTAAAATCCCACATCCTAGATATCACTGAATGAAATATTCCAGTTGTAAATCTTTATTCATTGCATAGTGGAATGTGCTGAGAACAAAAAAACCTAAAAATGATCAACGTAAATCACAACTAATATCCCACGGAGGTCTGGAGTTGGAATCATGCTCAAAATCAAAGAGGAAACTGAAGTTACGTGCTGATCCAACTTCAGTGGAAATGCCTCCAGACAATGAAATGATGCTCAGTAGTGTGTGTGGCCTCCATGTGCCTGTATGACCTCCCTACAATGCCTGGGAATGCTCCTGATGAGGCGGTGGATGGTCTCCTGAGGGATCTCCTCCCAGACCTGGACTAAAGCATCTGCCAACTGGACAGTCTGTGGTGCAACGTGATGTTGGTAGATGGTGCGAAACATGATGTCCCAGATGTGTTCAATCGGATTCAGGTCTGGGGAACAGCGGGCCAGTTCATAGCTTCAATGCCTTCATCTTGCAGGAACTGCTGACACACTCCAGCCACATGAGGTCTGGCATTGTCCTGCATTAGGAGGAACCCAGGGCCAACGGCACCAACATATGGTCTCACAAGGGGACTGAGGATCTTGTCTCGTTACCTAATGGCAGTCAGGCTACCTCTAGCAAGCACATGGAAAATGAAATGCCACCCCACACCGTTACTGACCCAGTGCCAAAACGGTCATGCTGAAGGATGTTGCAGGCAGCAGATCGCTCTCCACGGCATCTCCAGACTCGTCACGTTTGTCACATGTGCTCAGTGTGAACCTGCTTTCATATGTGAAGAGCACAGGGCGCCAGTGGCGAATTTGCCAATCTTGGTGTTCTGTGGAAAATGCCAAGCATACTGCACAGTGTTGGGCTGTGAGCACAACCCCCATCTGTGGAAGTTGGGCACTCAGTCTATCCTCATGGAGTCGGTTTCTAACCGTTTGTGCAGACAAATGCACATTTGTGGCCTGCTGGAGGTCATCTTGCAGGGCTCTGGCAGTGCTCCTCCTGTTCCTCCTTGCACAAAGACTGAGGTAGCGGTTCTGCTGCTTGGTTGTTGCCCTCCGACGGCCCCCTCCATGTCTCCTGCTGTACTGGCATGTCTCTGGGAAGTGCCTCCAGCCTCTGGACACTATGTTGACAGACACAGCAAACCTTCTTGCCACAGCTCGCATTGATGTGCCATCCTGGATGAGCTGCACTACCTGAGCCACTTGTGTGGGTTGTAGAGTTTGTCTCATGCTACCATGAGTGTGAAAGCACAACCAAAATTCAGCAGTGACCAAAACATCAGCCAGAAAGCATTGGTACTGAGATGTGGTCTGTGGTCCCTACCTGCAGAACCACTCCTTTATTATTGAGTGTGTCTTGGTAATTGCCAATAATTTCCATCTGTTGTCTATTCCATTTGCGCAACAGCATGTGAAATTGATTGTCAAACAGTGTTGCTTCCTAAGTGGACAGTTTGATTTCACAGAAGTTTGATTTACTTGGAGATATATTATGTTGTTTAAGTGTTTGCTTTATTTTTTTGAGCAGTGTATATATACTGTATATCAAGAGAATGCCAAGAGTGTGCAAAGCAGTCATCAAAGCAAAAGGTGGCTACTTTGAAGAACCTAGAATATAAGACATATTTTCAGTTGTTTCACACTTTTTTGTTAAGTATATAATTCCACATGTGTTAATTCATAGTTTTGATGCCTTCAGTGTGAATGTACAATTTTTATAGTCATGAAAATACAGAAAAATCTTTAAATGAGAAGGTGTGTCCAAACTTTTGGTCTGTACTGTACATAGAAAAAAAACACAAAAATTGAGCTTGACTTAAATTGGTACACATGCATCACATAATCACATGTTCACATTGGCCACAACACATATAAAACCTACAAGAGAAAAAATGAGCAAAAACCCTGCTGTAAATAATTAAAAAGCAAAAAGTGCATCTAAATAACACAGAGTTTTTAGTAATACTGTTTTTTGATCAAAAAGAGCATAAATGCCATCCCACCACGTCATATATACAGAGTGGGCCATGTATGTGGATACACCTAAATAAAATGGGAAAGGTTGGTGATTAGTGTTGAGCGATACCGTCCGATACTTGAAAGTATCGGTATCGGAAAGTATCGGCCGATACCGGCAAAGTATCGGATCCAATCCGATACCGATACCCGATACCAATACAAGTCAATGGGACTCAAGTATCGGACGGTATTCCTGATGGTTCCCAGGGTCTGAAGGAGAGGAAACTCTCCTTCAGGCCCTGGGAACCATATTAATGTGTAAAAGAAAGAATTAAAATAAAAAATATTGCTATACTCACGTCTCCGACGCAGCCTGCACCTTACCGAGGAAATCCTGCAGGACCTGAAATTACGTCACGGCTTGCTGTGATTGGTCCGCGTCCCGGCAACATGGCCGCCGCGACCAATCACAAGCCGTGACGTCACGGGAGGCTGGACACGCGCACATTTTAAAATGCGTGCTTGTCCAGCCTCCCGTGACGTCCCGGCTTGTGATTGGTTGCATCGCGGTCAACCAATCACAAGTCGGGAGGCTGGACGTGCGCATTTTAAAATGTGCGCATGTCCAGCCTCCCGTGACGTCACGGCTTGTGATTGGTCGCGGCGGCCATGTTGCCGGGACGCGGACCAATCACAGCAAGCCGTGACGTAATTTCAGGTCCTGCAGGATTTTAAAATTACGTTCCGGCGTTGTGATTGGTCCGCGTCCCGGCAACATGGCCGCCGCGACCAATCACAAGCCGGGATGTCACGGGAGGCTGGACACGTGCGCATTTTAAAATGTGCGCGTGTCCAGCCTCCCGTGACGTCCCGGCTTGTGATTGGTTACGTCGCCCATGTGACCACGACGCGCCCAATCACAACGCCGGAACGTAATTTTAAAATCCTGCAAGGACCTGAAATTACGTCACGGCTTGCTGTGATTGGTCCGCGTCCCGGCAACATGGCCGCCGCGACCAATCACAAGCCGGGACTTCACGTAACCAAGTAAACGCGCAAATTTTAAACAAACAACGCTGCCGGTTCCCTCGCTGAGGTCCGGGCTGCGTCGGAGAGGTGAGTATAGCAATATTTTTTATTTTAATTCTCTCTTTTACACATTATTACATTAATGTTGTTTCGATACCCGATACCCGATACCACAAAAGTATCGGATCTCGGTATCGGAATTCCGATACAGCAAGTATCGGCCGATACCCGATACTTGCATTATCGGAATGCTCAACACTATTGGTGATATCAACTTCCTGTTTGTGGAATATTTGTATAAGTGGGGGAAAACTTTTCAAGATGGGTGGTGACTAGTGTTGAGCATTCCGATACCGCAAGTATCGGGTATCGGCCGATACTTGCGGTATCGGAATTCCGATACCGGGATTCCGATACTTGCCGCGTATCGGATACCGGAATCGGAAGTTCCCAGATTCAAAATGCACAAATTCATCCAATGAGAATGATTCCAAGTGTGGGCACATCCTGTTCAGCATGGAGGGCATGAAACTACTGGCATGGCTGTGATTGGCTGCTGAAATGATGTCATGATGCAGTTTAAAAGTCGCTGGCGCCATTTTGCGATCACTCTGCTGTGAATTCAGTTAGTGACAGGACGCTGTTTGCTGACTGAGGGCCAGTTTAGAGATAGCGATTTGCTTCTTTGTGCTTTCCAAAGGCTAATTTAGCAACCGCTGTGTTCACCTACTATTCACCTTGCTTTTGCCTTGTAGCGCTGTTTTCACAGCGATCTGCAAGGTCTGTGTGTGTGTGTGTGAGTGCAGCCCACTCTCTAGTCTGAGTGCAGCCACATAGGCCATCCATAGCTGGTTGTATTCAGTTCAGGGAGGGTGGTTCATTGCCTCATACTGTTCTTTTTTTTTTTTTTTTTTCCAAGTAGTGTAGTCTGCTGCTAATTTTTAACAAAAAATCCTATTAGTGTCTTTCCACCCGTCTCCAGCTAATTTGTGGAAAAACACTACATAGGATAACGTAGAGGAGGGTTTTTGGGCCTTGCAGCGCCGTTTACGGCTGTCTGCACGGTCTCCGTGTGACTGCAGCTCGCCCTGTAGTCTGTGAGCAGCCATAGCCTGGTTGTCTCCAGCTCAGGGTTCTTCACTGCGTCATACCGCAAAATCAATTTTCATTTTGTTTTAAGTAGTGCAGGCTGCTGCACATTTTTTCAAAAAATTCCTATTAGTGTCTTTCCACCCGTCTCCAGCTAATTTGTGGAAAAACACTACATAGGATAACATAGAGGAGGGTTTTTGGGCCTTGCAGCGCCGTTTACGGCTGTCTGCACGGTCTCCGTGTGACTGCAGCTCGCCCTGTAGTCTGTGAGCAGCCATAGCTTGGTTGTCTCCAGCTCAGGGTTCTTCACTGCGTCATACCGCAAAATCAATTTTCATTTTGTTTTAAGTAGTGCAGGCTAGGGTTGAGCGACTTTCATTTTTTTAAGATCGAGTCTGGTTTTGTGAAACCCGATTTAGTCCAGAGTCGAGTCGAGTGAAGTCGGCCGATTATCGCTAAAAGTCGGGGATCGACCGAAACACGAAACCCAATGCAAGTCAATGGGGAAGCATAGCCGGCAGTGAGTGGAGGCCAGGAAAACACCTACAGTGCACATTTTACTGCCAAAAACATCCATTCTTGTTTTCTGAAGCTTGTCAATCTTAATTAACTTTATAATAATAGTTGGGCACTGGAAATTGGGGGTCATTTGGCAAAAGTTGTGGGGGTAGGGCTGGTTCAAGGTTTTAGTGGGCCCAGGAAACATGGACTACGTCATGGCGGTGGAGCAGGGAGAGGTAAGTATTTCAACGTTGCAAGTGCTGTGATCCTGAGCAAGCAGGGGGGGCCCACTCGTTCGCATTGGCACTGGCACAGGGCCCCTCAAAGTACGGCGGTGTGTTTGCATGGCGGGGGCGCCTCCCACCAGCAGCGACACTTTTGCGTACTCTGAGTGGCCCTGTGCCAGTGACGTCGCCAACGAGTATGCCCCCCCACCTGATGAAGGAACCTGCACTTTCATCTGCACCTTCCTCTTTGTCCCTGTGTAAGGTGGTATAATATGCGGGAAGGGGAACCTTACTTTCAGCAGGGTCAGATTCTGGCTGTGTAGAGTACAAGGGGAATGTAGTGGTCTAGGTCAATGTACCAGCAGACTCATCTAGCAGTGGCTGGGCAATGGGCAGGATGATGAGGAAACAGATATAGGGCCAAAGAATAAAGTAGGCTAAATGCAGATCAAAATTGGTAACAGGACTAAACAGGCGGCATTGCTTTGTTCAGTGGAGTAGCAAACCCAAGAGCAGCAGACACTGTTTCAAGGGCCTAACCACACTAGTAGGCCAAATGCAGTTTAATATCTGATAGTATAGGCCGAAAGCCAGAATGTGGAAGCTCAGCTTTGTTCAGTTGAGGACAACACCAGGGAGGGGCAGAAGCCGTTAGTAGGCCCTAACCACCATTTTGTTTTTTAAAAAACACTTAATGAGAGCCAGAAGGTTGAAGCTCAGCTTTATTCAGTTGAGGGCAACACCAGGCAGGGGCAGACACCGTTAGTAGGCCGGAACCACCAATGTGTTTAAAAACAGCAGTTAATCAGAGCCGGAAGGTAGAAGCTCAGCTTTATTCAGTTGAGGGCAACACCAGGGAGGGGCAGAAGCCGTTAGTAGGCCCTAACCACCATTTTGTTTTTTAAAAAACACTTAATGAGAGCCGGAAGGTAGAAGCTCAGCTTTATTCAGTTGAGGGCAACACCAGGGAGGGGCAGAAGCCGTTAGTAGGCCCTAACCACCATTTTGTTTTTTAAAAAACACTTAATGAGAGCCAGAAGGTTGAAGCTCAGCTTTATTCAGTTGAGGGCAACACCAGGCAGGGGCAGACACCGTTAGTAGGCCGGAACCACCAATGTGTTTAAAAAC
This sequence comes from Ranitomeya variabilis, assembly GCF_051348905.1. Taxonomy (NCBI): domain Eukaryota; kingdom Metazoa; phylum Chordata; class Amphibia; order Anura; family Dendrobatidae; genus Ranitomeya; species Ranitomeya variabilis. The sequence goes on from NC_135235.1 coordinate 342,614,991, forward strand.
AGCAGTTAATCAGAGCCGGAAGGTAGAAGCTCAGCTTTATTCAGTTGAGGGCAACACCAGGGAGGGGCAGACACCGTTAGTAGGCCGGAACCACCAATGTGTTTAAAAACAGCAGTTAATCAGAGCCGGAAGGTAGAAGCTCAGCTTTATTCAGTTGAGGGCAACACCAGGGAGGGGCAGAAGCCGTTAGTAGGCCCTAACCACCATTTTGTTTTTTAAAAAACACTTAATGAGAGCCAGAAGGTTGAAGCTCAGCTTTATTCAGTTGAGGGCAACACCAGGCAGGGGCAGACACCGTTAGTAGGCTGGAACCACCAATGTGTTTAAAAACAGCAGTTAATCAGAGCCGGAAGGTAGAAGCTCAGCTTTATTCAGTTGAGGGCAACACCAGGGAGGGGCAGAAGCCGTTAGTAGGCCCTAACCACCATTTTGTTTTTTAAAAAACACTTAATGAGAGCCAGAAGGTTGAAGCTCAGCTTTATTCAGTTGAGGGCAACACCAGGCAGGGGCAGACACCGTTAGTAGGCCGGAACCACCAATGTGTTTAAAAACAGCAGATAATCAGAGCCGGAAGGTAGAAGCTCAGCTTTATTCAGTTGAGGGCAACACCAGGGAGGGGCAGAAGCCGTTAGTAGGCCCTAACCACCATTTTGTTTTTTAAAAAACACTTAATGAGAGCCAGAAGGTTGAAGCTCAGCTTTATTCAGTTGAGGGCAACACCAGGCAGGGGCAGACACCGTTAGTAGGCCGGAACCACCAATGTGTTTAAAAACAGCAGTTAATCAGAGCCGGAAGGTAGAAGCTCAGCTTTATTCAGTTGAGGGCAACACCAGGGAGGGGCAGAAGCCGTTAGTAGGCCCTAACCACCATTTTGTTTTTTAAAAAACACTTAATGAGAGCCGGAAGGTAGAAGCTCAGCTTTATTCAGTTGAGGGCAACACCAGGGAGGGGCAGAAGCCGTTAGTAGGCCCTAACCACCATTTTGTTTTTTAAAAAACACTTAATGAGAGCCAGAAGGTTGAAGCTCAGCTTTATTCAGTTGAGGGCAACACCAGGGAGGGGCAGAAGCCGTTAGTAGGCCCTAACCACCATTTTGTTTTTTAAAAAACACTTAATGAGAGCCAGAAGGTTGAAGCTCAGCTTTATTCAGTTGAGGGCAACACCAGGCAGGGGCAGACACCGTTAGTAGGCCGGAACCACCAATGTGTTTAAAAACAGCAGTTAATCAGAGCCGGAAGGTAGAAGCTCAGCTTTGTTCAGTTGAGGGCAACACCAGGGAGGGGCAGAAGCCGTTAGTAGGCCCTAACCACCATTTTGTTTTTTAAAAAACACTTAATGAGAGCCAGAAGGTTGAAGCTCAGCTTTATTCAGTTGAGGGCAACACCAGGCAGGGGCAGACACCGTTAGTAGGCCGGAACCACCAATGTGTTTAAAAACAGCAGTTAATCAGAGCCGGAAGGTAGAAGCTCAGCTTTATTCAGTTGAGGGCAACACCAGGGAGGGGCAGAAGCCGTTAGTAGGCCCTAACCACCATTTTGTTTTTTAAAAAACACTTAATGAGAGCCGGAAGGTAGAAGCTCAGCTTTATTCAGTTGAGGGCAACACCAGGGAGGGGCAGAAGCCGTTAGTAGGCCCTAACCACCATTTTGTTTTTTAAAAAACACTTAATGAGAGCCAGAAGGTTGAAGCTCAGCTTTATTCAGTTGAGGGCAACACCAGGGAGGGGCAGAAGCCGTTAGTAGGCCCTAACCACCATTTTGTTTTTTAAAAAACACTTAATGAGAGCCAGAAGGTTGAAGCTCAGCTTTATTCAGTTGAGGGCAACACCAGGCAGGGGCAGACACCGTTAGTAGGCCGGAACCACCAATGTGTTTAAAAACAGCAGTTAATCAGAGCCGGAAGGTAGAAGCTCAGCTTTATTCAGTTGAGGGCAACACCAGGGAGGGGCAGAAGCCGTTAGTAGGCCCTAACCACCATTTTGTTTTTTAAAAAACACTTAATGAGAGCCGGAAGGTAGAAGCTCAGCTTTATTCAGTTGAGGGCAACACCAGGGAGGGGCAGAAGCCGTTAGTAGGCCCTAACCACCATTTTGTTTTTTAAAAAACACTTAATGAGAGCCGGAAGGTAGAAGCTCAGCTTTATTCAGTTGAGGGCAACACCAGGGAGGGGCAGAAGCCGTTAGTAGGCCCTAACCACCATTTTGTTTTTTAAAAAACACTTAATGAGAGCCAGAAGGTTGAAGCTCAGCTTTATTCAGTTGAGGGCAACACCAGGCAGGGGCAGACACCGTTAGTAGGCCGGAACCACCAATGTGTTTAAAAACAGCAGTTAATCAGAGCCGGAAGGTAGAAGCTCAGCTTTATTCAGTTGAGGGCAACACCAGGGAGGGGCAGAAGCCGTTATTAGGCCCTAACCACCATTTTGTTTTTTAAAAAACACTTAATGAGAGCCAGAAGGTTGAAGCTCAGCTTTATTCAGTTGAGGGCAACACCAGGCAGGGGCAGACACCGTTAGTAGGCCGGAACCACCAATGTGTTTAAAAACAGCAGTTAATCAGAGCCGGAAGGTAGAAGCTCAGCTTTATTCAGTTGAGGGCAACACCAGGGAGGGGCAGAAGCCGTTAGTAGGCCCTAACCACCATTTTGTTTTTTAAAAAACACTTAATGAGAGCCAGAAGGTTGAAGCTCAGCTTTATTCAGTTGAGGGCAACACCAGGCAGGGGCAGACACCGTTAGTAGGCCGGAACCACCAATGTGTTTAAAAACAGCAGTTAATCAGAGCCGGAAGGTAGAAGCTCAGCTTTATTCAGTTGAGGGCAACACCAGGGAGGGGCAGAAGCCGTTAGTAGGCCCTAACCACCATTTTGTTTTTTAAAAAACACTTAATGAGAGCCGGAAGGTAGAAGCTCAGCTTTATTCAGTTGAGGGCAACACCAGGGAGGGGCAGAAGCCGTTAGTAGGCCCTAACCACCATTTTGTTTTTTAAAAAACACTTAATGAGAGCCAGAAGGTTGAAGCTCAGCTTTATTCAGTTGAGGGCAACACCAGGCAGGGGCAGACACCGTTAGTAGGCCGGAACCACCAATGTGTTTAAAAACAGCAGTTAATCAGAGCCGGAAGGTAGAAGCTCAGCTTTATTCAGTTGAGGACAACTTGAATTAGGGACTGCAGACAGACTTAGCAGGCTGTCCCCTGTGTGGACCATGCATCCAATACATTAACCCATTGAGCCACAAAGGACACGTAATCTTCCGTGGCCATGCCTACAGGTCCATGTGTCTGTTGTCAGGTGTACCTTTGTCAGTGTAGGCCTATTAGAAGGAGGGACCGCAGACAGGCTTCGAAGGCCTAACACAATAAAATGGGCTGGCTGTAGGCACTTTAAAATTGGTTCCAGGGGTACACGGGCAGCAGTGGTCTGGTCAGTGGAGGCCTAGTGGAAGGAGGGACCGCAGACAGGCTTCGAAGGCCTAACACAATAAAATGGGCTGGCTGTAGGCACTTTAAAATTGGTTCCAGGGGTACACGGGCAGCAGTGGTCTGGTCAGTGGAGGCCTAGTGGAAGGAGGGACCGCAGACAGGCTTCCAAGGCCTAACACAATAAAATGGGCTGGCTGTAGGCACTTTAAAATTGGTTCCAGGGGTACACGGGCAGCAGTGGTCTGGTCAGTGGAGGCCTAGTGGAAGGAGGGACCGCAGACAGGCTTCGAAGGCCTAACACAATAAAATGGGCTGGCTGTAGGCACTTTAAAATTGGTTCCAGGGGTACACGGGCAGCAGTGGTCTGGTCAGTGGAGGCCTAGTGGAAGGAGGGACCGCAGACAGGCTTCGAAGGCCTAACACAATAAAATGGGCTGGCTGTAGGCACTTTAAAATTGGTTCCAGGGGTACACGGGCAGCAGTGGTCTGGTCAGTGGAGGCCTAGTGGAAGGAGGGACCGCAGACAGGCTTCGAAGGCCTAACACAATAAAATGGGCTGGCTGTAGGCACTTTAAAATTGGTTCCAGGGGTACACGGGCAGCAGTGGTCTGGTCAGTGGAGGCCTAGTGGAAGGAGGGACCGCAGACAGGCTTCGAAGGCCTAAAATAACAAACAATAGGCTCATGGCAGTTTTACAGCGGTTACATGGATACACGGGCAGGCAGCTTGGTGGTGAGTGGAGGAGTATTTAAAGTAGGGACCGCAGACAGGCTATCAAAGGCCTAAAATAACAAGCAATAGGCTCATGGCAGTTTTACAGCGGTTACATGGATACACGGGCAGGCAGCTTGGTGGTGAGTGGAGGAGTATTTAAAGTAGGGACCGCAGACAGGCTATCAAAGGCCTAAAATAACAAACAATAGGCTCATGTCAGTTTTACAGCGGTTACATGGATACACGGGCAGGCAGCTTGGTGGTGAGTGGAGGAGTATTTAAAGTAGGGACCGCAGACAGGCTATCAAAGGCCTAAAATAACAAACAATAGGCTCATGGCAGTTTTACAGCGGTTACATGGATACACAGGCAGCTTGGTGGTGAGTGGAGGAGTATTTAAAGTAGGGACCGCAGACAGGCTATCAAAGGCCTAAAATAACAAACAATAGGCTCATGGCAGTTTTACAGCGGTTACATGGATACACGGGCAGGCAGCTTGGTGGTGAGTGGAGGAGTATTTAAAGTAGGGACCGCAGACAGGCTATCAAAGGCCTAAAATAACAAACAATAGGCTCATGGCAGTTTTACAGCGGTTACATGGATACACGGGCAGGCAGCTTGGTGGTGAGTGGAGGAGTATTTAAAGTAGGGACCGCAGACAGGCTATCAAAGGCCTAAAATAACAAACAATAGGCTCATGTCAGTTTTACAGCGGTTACATGGATACACGGGCAGGCAGCTTGGTGGTGAGTGGAGGAGTATTTAAAGTAGGGACCGCAGACAGGCTATCAAAGGCCTAAAATAACAAACAATAGGCTCATGGCAGTTTTACAGCGGTTACATGGATACACAGGCAGCTTGGTGGTGAGTGGAGGAGTATTTAAAGTAGGGACCGCAGACAGGCTATCAAAGGCCTAAAATAACAAACAATAGGCTCATGTCAGTTTTACAGCGGTTACATGGATACACGGGCAGGCAGCTTGGTGGTGAGTGGAGGAGTATTTAAAGTAGGGACCGCAGACAGGCTATCAAAGGCCTAAAATAACAAACAATAGGCTCATGGCAGTTTTACAGCGGTTACATGGATACACAGGCAGCTTGGTGGTGAGTGGAGGAGTATTTAAAGTAGGGACCGCAGACAGGCTATCAAAGGCCTAAAATAACAAACAATAGGCTCATGGCAGTTTTACAGCGGTTACATGGATACACGGGCAGGCAGCTTGGTGGTGAGTGGAGGAGTATTTAAAGTAGGGACCGCAGACAGGCTATCAAAGGCCTAAAATAACAAACAATAGGCTCATGGCAGTTTTACAGCGGTTACATGGATACACGGGCAGGCAGCTTGGTGGTGAGTGGAGGAGTATTTAAAGTAGGGACCGCAGACAGGCTATCAAAGGCCTAAAATAACAAACAATAGGCTCATGTCAGTTTTACAGCGGTTACATGGATACACGGGCAGGCAGCTTGGTGGTGAGTGGAGGAGTATTTAAAGTAGGGACCGCAGACAGGCTATCAAAGGCCTAAAATAACAAACAATAGGCTCATGTCAGTTTTACAGCGGTTACATGGATACACGGGCAGGCAGCTTGGTGGTGAGTGGAGGAGTATTTAAAGTAGGGACCGCAGACAGGCTATCAAAGGCCTAAAATAACAAACAATAGGCTCATGTCAGTTTTACAGCGGTTACATGGATACACGGGCAGGCAGCTTGGTGGTGAGTGGAGGAGTATTTAAAGTAGGGACCGCAGACAGGCTATCAAAGGCCTAAAATAACAAACAATAGGCTCATGTCAGTTTTACAGCGGTTACATGGATACACGGGCAGGCAGCTTGGTGGTGAGTGGAGGAGTAGTGCAAGGAGTGTCTGTCCCAGTACTCCCAAAATATAAATAGATGTTAATGTCTCGCAAAACAACCAAAACAAAAAAAAAGGTGGCATACTTAGGTACAGGGGTGGGCTCATCTACTGAGTTTCTGACATAGTAATTTGGCAGTAACTATTTAATGGTGCCAATATAGGACACAGACACAGACTACTTTAAGTTGCATCATAGATGTCTACAAATTTGTATTGTCAGTGCCAGACATTGAATGATGTCAGCGAATAGACTAAAGATTGGTGGAGCTGTGCGACATAATTTTGCACGTGGTAGAGCACATTTTGAGCTGGGGTGGGGGGAACTCTCTTGAGGCCGGCGGGACCGCCCCAGGGCCCCTCATGTTACAACGGTGTGTCTGACGTTGGGTGCGCACCACCACCGCCAGAGACACTACATTGTACTACGAGGGACCCAGTAGCAATGCCGTCAACCAAAAGCGAGCACACCCACCTCTTCAGACAAACAGCAGTCTCACGGGTGCTTGCGCCAAGTCGCGATACCACGGCCCCGTGTGGGGAGTTTGGCCATTTAGGGAGGTGTAAACATGTCGTATGCTGTACAATCAGCTGCAGCAAATTAGACATTAGAAAAGTAATTCACAGGCAAGAGCTTTTCATAGGAAAGCTAGGTGTCGGCCGGGCAAGGTGGGGCAAAAGATTTCGAAATCCAGTTGTGGTTCATTTTAATGAATGTTAGATCGTCAACATTTTGGGTAGCCAGACGAGTCCTTTTTTCGGTTAATATTGAACCTGCAGCACTGAATACTCTTTCTGATAGGACACTTGCTGCCGGGCAAGCAAGCTCCTGCAATGCATATTCTGCCAATTCTGGCCAGGTGTCTAATTTGGAGGCCCAGTAATCAAATGGGAATGACGGTTGAGGGAGAACATCGATAAGGGATGAAAAATAGTTAGTAACCATACTGGACAAATGTTGTCTCCTGTCACTTTCAATTGATGCAGCAGTACCTGTCCTGTCTGCGGTCATAGCAAAATCACTCCACAACCTGGTCAGAAAACCCCTCTGTCCAACGCCACTTCTGATGTGTGCACCCCTAACACTCCTAGTCTGCTGCCCCCTGGAGCTCGTGTGAGAACGATCACGTGCGCTGTGTGCTGGGAATGCCTGAAGCAAACGGTCAACAAGAGTTGATTGTTTGGTTGCTAATATTAGTTCCAAGTTCTCATGTGGCATAATATTTTGCAATTTGCCTTTATAGCGTGGATCAAGGAGGCAGGCCAACCAGTAATCGTCATCGTTCATCATTTTCGTAATGCGTGTGTCCCTTTTTAGTATACGTAAGGCATAATCCGCCATGTGGGCCAAAGTTCCAGTTGTCAAATCTCCGGTTGTGATTGGTTGAGGGGCAGTTGCAGGCAAATCTACGTCACTTGTGTCCCTCAAAAAACCAGAACCCGGCCGTGACACGCAACCAATTTCCTGTGCCCCCGGGAAAGGTTCGGCATTAAAAATATACTCATCCCCATCATCCTCCTCGTCCTCCACCTCATCTTCGCCCGCTACCTCGTCCTGTACACTGCCCTGACCAGACAATGGCTGACTGTCATCAAGGCTTTCCTCTTCTGGTGCAGACGCCTGCTCCTTTATGTGCGTCAAACTTTGCATCAGCAGACGCATTAGGGGGATGCTCATGCTTATTACGGCGTTGTCTGCACTAACCAGCCGTGTGCATTCCTCAAAACACTGAAGGACTTGACACATGTCTTGTATCTTAGACCACTGCACACCTGACAACTCCATGTCTGCCATCCTACTGCCTGCCCGTGTATCCTCCCACAAATAAATAACAGCACGCCTCTGTTCGCACAGTCTCTGAAGCATGTGCAGTGTTGAGTTCCACCTTGTTGCAACGTCTATGATTAGGCGATGCTGGGGAAGGTTCAAAGACCGCTGATTAGTGTTGAGCATTCCGATACCGCAAGTATCGGGTATCGGCCGATACTAGCGGTATCGGAATTCCGATACCGGGATTCCGATACTTGGCGCGTATCGGATACCGGAATCGGAAGTTCCATGATTCAAAATTCAGAAATTCAGCCAATGAGAAAGATTCCAAGTGTGGGCACATCCTGTTTAGCATGGAGGGCATGAAAGTACTGGCAAGGCTGTGATTGGCTGCTGAAATGATGTCATGATGCAGTTTAAAAGTCGCTGGCGCCATTTTGCGATCACTCTGCTGTGAATTCAGTTAGTGACAGGACGCTGTTTGCTGACTGAGGGACAGTTTAGAGATAGCGATTTGCTTCTTTGTGCTTTCCAAAGGCTAATTTAGCAACCGCTGTGTTCACCTACTATTCACCTTGCTTTTGCCTTGTAGCGCTGTTTTCACAGCGATCTGCAAGGTCTCTCTGTGTGTGTGTGTGTGAGTGCAGCCCACTCTCTAGTCTGAGTGCAGCCACATAGGCCATCCATAGCTGGTTGTATTCAGTTCAGGGAGGGTGGTTCATTGCCTCATACTGTCCTTTTTTTTTTTTTTTTTTGAAGTAGTGCAGGCTGCTGCACATTTTTTCAAATAATTCCTATTAGTGTCTTTCCACCCGTCTCCATCTAATTTGTGGAAAAACACTACATAGGATAAAGTAGAGGAGGGTTTTTGGGCCTTGCAGCGCCGTTTACGGCTGTCTGCACGGTCTCCGTGTGACTGCAGCTCGCCCTGTAGTCTGTGAGCAGCCGTAGCTTGGTTGTCTCCAGCTCAGGGTTGTTCACTGCGTCATACCGCCAAATCAATTTTAATTTTTTTTCAAGTACTGTAGTCTGCTGTTAATTAATTTAAAAAAATCCTATTAGTGTCTTTCCACCCGTCTCCAGCTAATTTGTGGAAAAACACTACATAGGATAAAGTAGAGGAGGGTTTTTGGGCCTTGCAGCGCCGTTTACGGCTGTCTGCACGGTCTCCGTGTGACTGCAGCTCGCCCTGTAGTCTGTGAGCAGCTATAGCCTGGTTGTCTCCAGCTCAGGGTTGTTCACTGCGTCATACCGCCAAATCAATTTTAATTTTTTTTCAAGTACTGTAGTCTGCTGCTAATTAATTTAAAAAAATCCTATTAGTGTCTTTCCACCCGTCTCCAGCTAATTTGTGGAAAAACACTACATAGGATAAAGTAGAGGAGGGTTTTTGGGCCTTGCAGCGCCGTTTACGGCTGTCTGCACGGTCTCCGTGTGACTGCAGCTCGCCCTGTAGTCTGTGAGCAGCCGTAGCTTGGTTGTCTCCAGCTCAGGGTTGTTAACTGCGTCATACCGCCAAATCAATTTTAATTTTTTTTCAAGTACTGTAGTCTGCTGCTAATTAATTTAAAAAAATCCTATTAGTGTCTTTCCACCCGTCTCCAGCTAATTTGTGGAAAAACACTACATAGGATAAAGTAGAGGAGGGTTTTTGGGCCTTACAGCGCCGTTAACGTCTGTCTGCACGGTCTCCGTGTGACTGCAGCTCTATCCGTTGTCAGTTCAGCCCCCAAAAAAGAAATAAATAATAAAGTTCACCAAACACACCAGTTACACCACTTTACATTTGTGTAGGCCACATTAACTCATATTAAAGTCTAGTCCACACTTTAGCTAATTAGTGTTTCTTATACCTGTTAGGAGGAGTTTTTCAGGAATAAGCACACAAAGCCGTTAGTACTTTTCTGCTTTTCTTTATCAGTCAACCACGATGAAGAAGGCAGTGAGTAAGGCACGTGGGCGTGGGCGCGGAGCAGGGAGGGGACGTGGGGATTCTGTGCCCGCTGCGGGCACCGGTGACTCATCAGCACCCACTTTCACGAGGGAACAGTCGTTCATGCGCAGCTTTGTCGCCGAGCGCCGTACACCGCTGCTGCGTGAAGACCAAATTGAAGCCGTTGTGGGATGGATGGCAGCTAATGCATCAACTTCCATTAGTGCCACATCCTCTCAGACACAGAGCACTGGAGAGCAGCCATCTGTCTCTTCACCACCTGCCAAATTGCCCAGGCAGACAGAGAGCCCAGGACAGGAGCCGTCTCTACTTCTGTTCTCTGAATCTCTTGGCTTGGAAACAGGGGGCCAGCCAAGCAGCATTGGAGAAATGGAAGAAGAGGCAGGGTGCAGTGATGCCCAACAGCTTTTTCTGTCTTCCTCTGAAGAGGCGGGTGGGCCAGTGGCTCCGTTCACCACATCGCAGGCCGCATCAGCTGATGATGACACTCAGGTGCCACTTACTGGTGCGTGCTCTGCTGCTGAGACTACCCGGGAGGAGCAGTTGGGGGCAGAGGGTAGTGTGGATGACGAGGTCCTTGACCCATCTTGGCGTCAGGGACAGGAAGGTGGTGGGAGCAGCTCTGAGGAAGAGATTCCCCGTACGGTCCAAAGAGGGAGAGGGAGGGGGAAGACTGCGGATCCTGCAGCCTCCGCTTTGGCACCCGTAAGGAGCATGTCTCTTCCAAAAGTCAAAAGGGGGGCTCCCAAGACTTGCAGTGCCTGGTCCTTTTTTGACACAGTTGCAGATGACATTTGCTATGTCAGATGCAAGGTGTGTCATCAAAAAATCAAAAGAGGTCAAAAAGTCGCCAACCTCAATACCTCCAACATGTGGAAACATGTGCGCAACAGGCACCCGGCGGAGTTAGACAAACACACTGAAGAGCTAGGCCAACCAACAGCGGCAGCTACCACCTCTTCAGCTCGTGTTGCCTCTTCCTCTAGCTCACACGCAGCTGGTTCGGCTTCCTCCCAGGATCGCCGTGGAAGAACCTCTGGCCCTGTTGTCCAGAGACCCGCTGTAATTCCACCCGCAGCACCACTTTCCCAGTCAACCACACACTCCCAGCCCAGTCTACAGCCATCGGTAGTACAGGCATGGGAGAAAAGGCGGCCTTTCTCGTCAAACCACCCACGAGCACAGGCTCTGACTGCAGGCATTGCCAAACTTCTGTCACTGGAAATGCTGTCATTCAGGCTGGTGGAGACTGACAGCTTCCGTGACTTGATGTCATTGGCAGTCCCACAGTACAGTGTGCCCAGCCGCTTTTACTTCAGCAGGCAAGCCGTCCCTGCCCTGCACAAGCATGTGGAGGGACACATAAAACACGCGCTACTGAACGCCGTCAGTAGCAAGGTCCACCTCACCACCGATGCGTGGACCAGTCAACATGGACAGGGGCGATACCTTTCCCTCACTGCCCATTGGGTTAATGTAGTTGAGCCGGGTACAGACCGTGCGAGTGGCGCAGGACGTGTCCTGCCCACTCCAAGGATTGCAGGAATCCATTCTGTACGCATTGACTCCTCCTCTTACACCAGTTCCTCAGAATCATCGCTGCAGGAGCCGTCACAGTCCACCTCCACATGGACCCGTGATGAACGTGTACCTGTTACGACCGACATGAGCACAGCCGTGGCCAAACGTCAACAGGCCGTCTTGAAATTAATTTTTTTGGGGAATCGTAGCCACACAGCGCAGGAGCTCTGGAATGCCATCAAGCAGGAGAGCGATGTGTGGTTTGAGCCAGCGAATCTCCAGCCAGGCATGGTAGTGTGTGATAATGGCCGAAATCTGGTGGCAGCCCTGGGCCTCGGCAACCTCACTCACATCCCATGTCTGGCACATGTGCTCAATTTGGTCGTGCAGAGTTTTTTGAGGGACTATCCGGATCTTGATGCACTGCTGCACAAGGTCCGCCTAGAGTGTGCTCACTTGCGGCGTTCCAGCACGGCAAAAGCGCGCATTGCGGCTCTGCAGCGCCGACACCGCCTGCCGGAACATCGCATCATATGTGACCTACCTACCAGGTGGAATTCCACGTTACATATGTTGGAGCGGTTGTGTGAGCAGCAGCAAGCTGTAATGGAGTACCAGCTGTATCAGGCGCACAAAAGTCGCAGTCAGCGCCGTACAGACTTCACAACCACAGAGTGGGCCACTATGAAGGATGTCTGCCAGGTTTTGCGTCCCTTCGATTATTCCACGCGGATGGCGAGTGCAGATGATGCACTAGTCAGCATGACTGTCCCCCTTATCTGCCTGCTTGAAAAATCACTGCAAGCGCTAAGGGATGATGTTGTGGAAGAGGTGGAGGATGAGGATTCACCACTTCCATCATCTTCTGGACAGTCAGCGCCACGTGGTTCCTCACAAACGCGTAGGCAGGGGACAGTTTGTGAGGAGGATGAGGAGGAGTCAATGGAGGAGGAAGACATCCGTCCAGAGGAGGGAGTTACACAATTGTCCAGTACTCAGTGTGTACAGCGAGGGTGGGGTGATGACGAGCGGGCAGAGATCACGCCTCCAGCTGGGGACAGCGTTTCTTGGGCAGTTGGCAGTCTGCAGCACATGGTGGATTACATGCTGCAGTGCCTGAGAAACGACCGCCGCATCGACCACATTCTCAACATGTCTGATTACTGGGTGTTCACCCTCCTCGATCCTCGCTACCGGGACAACGTAGAAAGCCTCATCACACCGTTGAACCGGGAGCGAAAAATGCGGGAGTACCAAGACACACTGGTCAGTTCCATCATCTTCTCCATTCCAACTGAGAGAAGTGCTGCTAGTGCATTCCAAAGCAGCTCAGTGCGTCCAGGCAGTGGTGGAGGCTCTGCACAAAGAGGGAGCAGAAGCAGTGCCTCTGCCCAAGGCAAGACCAGTATGGCCCAACTGTGGCACAGTTTTGTGTGCCCCCCACAAAAGTCTACACCATCACAGACGGCTCCAGTCAGCAGGAGGCAACGGTTCCGTCAGATGGTGACAGACTACATGTCTTGCCCTCTTGCTGTACTCCCAGACGGCTCTTCCCCTTTCAAGTTTTGGGTCTCAAAGCTGGATACATGGCCAGAGCTAAGCCAGTATGCATTGGAGGTGCTGTCTTGCCCTGCGGCCAGTGTATTATCGGAACGTGTCTTTAGTGCTGCAGGTGGTGTACTAACTGACCGTCGCATGCGACTATCCTCCGATAACGTTGACCGGCTTACTTTCCTGAAAATGAACAAGGCCTGGATCTCGCAGGAATTTGCCACTCCTCCTCCTGATTAAATAATTAGGTCACTGTATACGTTATCCAGGTCTCCTGTTGTGTTCATCTTTCAACCACCTGAACTTACATTCCTGGGCTCCAACAACGCCAGTTGAGGCTCAGAAGTGCCATCTGCACAGTCAAAACATACGACCCAGTGTTATTGGGTTTCAGTAACGTCAGCTGATCCCCAGCTGTGTAGCCGGCAATGTGTCCTGCGACCGCCACGCTGACACAACTGAAATGTAAGGGAACCTGTCCCCCCCCCCCCCCAAGGCGTTTGTTACTGAAAGAGCCACCTTGTGCAGCAGTAATGCTGCACAAGGAAAAGGTAGCTATTTTCATTATGCTCCTTGCACACGCAGAACTTAACACTTATAAAATGTGTCCACTGATACCGTAAAACCGTCCCGGAGGTGGGACTTTCCTTCGTAATATGACGCAGCACAGCTGTCATTCCTACCCCCTCGGCGCCGTGCCCCGGCTCCTCATCGTTGTTTGATTCCGTCCCGGAGCCTGCGCTGTTATGTTATCCCTTGGCCAGGCACACTTAGCGCTGCCCATCTTCTGACATCATTTGGTGTCAGGCTGGCTGCGCCTGTGCGGCCGCGCTGTCCGAGAGCCCGCCTCGCAGTGTGGTCTAATGTAATCCCACCGCGGGCCTGGGATCAGTGGCCATGCGCAGTGCATATCCTCGCCTCTCGCTCCACTCCCTACGGCTTCTTCAGACTGTGCGGTGCCAGCTGATCCGTAATAGCATGCCACGGCCGTGGCAGCGCACAGTCTGAAAAAGCCGTAGGGAGGGGAGCGAGAGGCGAGGATATGCACTGCGCATGGCCACTGATCCCAGGCCCGCGGTGGGATTACATTAGACCACACTGCGAGGCGGGCTCTCGGACAGCGCGGCCGCACAAGCGCAGCCAGCCTGACACCAAATGATGTCAGAAGATGGGCAGCGCTAAGTGTGCCTGGCCAAGGGATAACCTAACAGCGCAGGCTCCGGGACGGAATCAAACAACGATGAGGAGCCGGGGCACGGCGCCGAGGGGGTAGGAATGACAGCTGTGCTGCGTCATATTACGAAGGAAAGTCCCACCTCCGGGACAGTTTCACGGTTTCAGGGGACACATTTTATAAGTGTTTAGTTCTGTGCTTGCAAGGAGCATAATTAAAAGAGCCACCTTTTCCTTTTGCATCTTTTGAGCTGCACAAGCTGGCTCTTTCAGCTACAAATGCCTTGGGGGGGGGGGTTAAAGGTTCCCTTTCTCCAATCAGGCTTCGGCCTACATTGTGTTCCTCTGCTTCTACTGCTGTCCCTGGGCTCCAACACCGCTAGTTGTTGCCTGGTAGTGCTGTACGCACAGTCAACAGTCGCTCCTCTGTTATTGGGGTTCAGTAACGTCAGCTGTTCCCCTGCTGTGTGTGTGGCAATCCCTCCAACCTCCTCCAACCTCATCCAAACTCCTCCTCCTCCACCTGTCCCTGGGCTCCAACACCGCTAGTTGCCGTCCAGAAGTGCTGTACGCACAGTCAACAGTCGCTCCTCTGTTATTGGGGTTCAGTAACGTCAGCTGTTCCCCTGCTGTGTGTGTGGCAATCCCTCCTACCTCCTCCAACCTCCTCCTACCTCCTCCTCCTCCACCTGTCCCTGGGCTCCAACACCGCCAGTTGCCGTCCAGAAGTGCTGTACGCACAGTCAACAGTCCCTCCTCTGTTATTGGGGTTCAGTAACGTCAGCTGTTCCCCTGCTGTGTGTGTGGCAATCCCTCCTACCTCCTCCAACCTCCTCCTACCTCCTCCTCCACCTGTCCCTGGGCTCCAACACCGCCAGTTGCCGTCCAGAAGTGCTGTACGCACAGTCAACAGTCCCTCCTCTGTTATTGGGGTTCAGTAACGTCAGCTGTTCCCCTGCTGTGTGTGTGGCAATCCCTCCAACCTCCTCCAACCTCATCCAAACTCCTCCTCCTCCACCTGTCCCTGGGCTCCAACACCGCTAGTTGCCGTCCAGAAGTGCTGTACGCACAGTCAACAGTCGCTCCTCTGTTATTGGGGTTCAGTAACGTCAGCTGTTCCCCTGCTGTGTGTGTGGCAATCCCTCCTACCTCCTCCAACCTCCTCCTACCTCCTCCTCCTCCACCTGTCCCTGGGCTCCAACACCGCCAGTTGCCGTCCAGAAGTGCTGTACGCACAGTCAACAGTCCCTCCTCTGTTATTGGGGTTCAGTAACGTCAGCTGTTCCCCTGCTGTGTGTGTGGCAATCCCTCCTACCTCCTCCAACCTCCTCCTACCTCCTCCTCCACCTGTCCCTGGGCTCCAACACCGCCAGTTGCCGTCCAGAAGTGCTGTACGCACAGTCAACAGTCCCTCCTCTGTTATTGGGGTTCAGTAACGTCAGCTGTTCCCCTGCTGTGTGTGTGGCAATCCCTCCTACCTCCTCCTACCTCCTCCTCCTCCACCTGTCCCTGGGCTCCAACACCGCCAGTTGCCGTCCAGAAGTGCTGTACGCACAGTCAACAGTCCCTCCTCTGTTATTGGGGTTCAGTAACGTCAGCTGTTCCCCTGCTGTGTGTGTGGCAATCCCTCCTACCTCCTCCTTCCTCCTCCACCTGTCCCTGGGCTCCAACACCGCCAGTTGCCGTCCAGAAGTGCTGTACGCACAGTCAACAGTCGCTCCTCTGTTATTGGGGTTCAGTAACGTCAGCTGTTCCCCTGCTGTGTGTGTGGCAATCCCTCCTACCTCCTCCAACCTCCTCCTACCTCCTCCTCCTCCACCTGTCCCTGGGCTCCAACACCGCCAGTTGCCGTCCAGAAGTGCTGTACGCACAGTCAACAGTCCCTCCTCTGTTATTGGGGTTCAGTAACGTCAGCTGTTCCCCTGCTGTGTGTGTGGCAATCCCTCCTACCTCCTCCAACCTCCTCCAACCTCCTCCTCCTCCACCTGTCCCTGGGCTCCAACACCGCTAGTTGCCGTCCAGAAGTGCTGTACGCACAGTCAACAGTCCCTCCTCTGTTATTGGGGTTCAGTAACGTCAGCTGTTCCCCTGCTGTGTGTGTGGCAATCCCTCCTACCTCCTCCTTCCTCCTCCACCTGTCCCTGGGCTCCAACACCGCCAGTTGCCGTCCAGAAGTGCTGTACGCACAGTCAACAGTCCCTCCTCTGTTATTGGGGTTCAGTAACGTCAGCTGTTCCCCTGCTGTGTGTGTGGCAATCCCTCCTACCTCCTCCTTCCTCCTCCACCTGTCCCTGGGCTCCAACACCGCCAGTTGCCGTCCAGAAGTGCTGTACGCACAGTCAACAGTCCCTCCTCTGTTATTGGGGTTCAGTAACGTCAGCTGTTCCCCTGCTGTGTGTGTGGCAATCCCTCCTACCTCCTCCAACCTCCTCCAACCTCCTCCTACTCCTCCACCTGTCCCTGGGCTCCAACACCGCTAGTTGCCGTCCAGAAGTGCTGTACGCACAGTCAACAGTCGCTCCTCTGTTATTGGGGTTCAGTAACGTCAGCTGTTCCCCTGCTGTGTGTGTGGCAATCCCTCCTACCTCCTCCAACCTCCTCCTACCTCCTCCTCCTCCACCTGTCCCTGGGCTCCAACACCGCCAGTTGCCGTCCAGAAGTGCTGTACGCACAGTCAACAGTCCCTCCTCTGTTATTGGGGTTCAGTAACGTCAGCTGTTCCCCTGCTGTGTGTGTGGCAATCCCTCCTACCTCCTCCTACCTCCTCCACCTGTCCCTGGGCTCCAACACCGCCAGTTGCCGTCCAGAAGTGCTGTACGCACAGTCAACAGTCCCTCCTCTGTTATTGGGGTTCAGTAACGTCAGCTGTTCCCCTGCTGTGTGTGTGGCAATCCCTCCTACCTCCTCCAACCTCCTCCAACCTCCTCCTCCTCCACCTGTCCCTGGGCTCCAACACCGCTAGTTGCCGTCCAGAAGTGCTGTACGCACAGAGCCAAACACCTCGCCAATGTGTTAGTGGGGTTCAGCACCGCCAGCTGTTCCCCTGCTGTGTATACGGCAACGTGTACTGCGACCGCCACGCAGACACAACAAGTTAAATGTAAGGGAACCTGACCCCCCCCCCCCCCAGGCGTTTGTTACTGAAGGAGCCACCTTGTGCAGCAGTAATAATGCAAAGGGAAAAAGTGCCTCTTTTCGTGATGCTCCTTGCACATGCTGAACCTAACACTTATGAAATGTGTCCCCACACAGCGTTAAACCGTCCGGTAGGTGGAACTTTCCTTTGTCGTGTGACGCAGCACAGCCATCATTTTTACCCCCTTGGCGCCGTGCGCCCACTCCTCAGCGTTGTTTGAATCTGTCCCGGAGCCTGCGCTGTTAGGTTAGCCCTTGGCCATGCACACATGTTGCGCTGCCCGTCTTCTGACCTCATTTGGTGTCAGGCTGGCTGCGCCTGTGCGGGTGCGCTGGTCGAGATCCCGCCTCGCAATGTCGTCTAATGTAATCCCACCGCGGGCCTGTGATCCGTGCCCGTGCGCAGTGCATATCCTCTCCTCTCACTCCCCTCCCTACGGCTTCTTCAGACTGTGCGATGTCAGCTGGTCCCTAATAGCATGCCACGGCCGTGACAACGCACAGTCTGAAAAAGCCGTAGGGAGGGGAGTGAGAGGACAGGATATGCACTGCGCACGGGCACGGATCACAGGCCCGCGGTGGGATTACATTAGACGACACTGCGAGGCGGGATCTCGGCCAGCGCACCCGCACAGGCGCAGCCAGCCTGACACCAAATGAGGTCAGAAGACGGGCAGCGCAACATGTGTGCATGGCCAAGGGCTAACCTAACAGCGCAGGCTCCGGGACAGATTCAAACAACGCTGAGGAGTGGGCGCACGGCACCAAGGGGGTAAAAATGATGGCTGTGCTGCGTCACACGACAAAGGAAAGTTCCACCTACCGGACGGTTTAACGCTGTGAGGAGACACATTTCATAAATGTTTGGTTCCGCATGTACAAGGACCATAATTAAAAGAGCTAAGTTTACCTTTTCCAGCATTAGTGCTGTACACAATGGCTCTTTCAGCTACAAACGCCTGGGGGGGGGGGTGTTAAAGGTTTCCTTTCAACTTGCTCGAGTGCAGGCTTCGGCCTACACTCCGCTCCCCCTGCTCCTCCTGCTGACCCTGGGCTCTAACACCGCCAGTTTTTGCCCAGATGTGCTAGCTGCACAGAGAAAAACACCAGCCAATGTGTCAGTGGGGTTCAGCACCGCCAGCTGTTCCCCTGCTGTGTAGCCGGCAACGTGTCCTGCGACCGCCACGCAGACACAAGAACTGAAATTGAAGGGAACCTGTCCCCCCTCCCCCAGGTGTTTCTATGTTTTACAGCTACCTTGAACAGCAGTAATGCTGCATGTGTTCAAGGTGGCTCAGAAACTTATTCTCCTTGCCCATGTTGAAGTGAACACGTCTAAAATGTGTCCTCTGTGACCATTAAAACGTCCCTCAGGTGTGATTTGACTTTGTATTGACACACGCAACAAGCTCCTTGGTAGCGCTGCCCGTCTTCTGGCATCATTGTTTGGCTGGCTGCGCCTCTGCGGCCGCCCTGACCCACACAACGCCCCTCGGTGTCTTATTTATTGGGACTGCGAGGGTGTGATTGATGGGCAGGATCAGTGCATCAGTTCGCCTGTCCCTCCTCTCCTTCCGCCTTCTTCAGACTGTGCGGCTTCATGGCCGTGGCATGCGATAAGGGATCAGATGACGCCGCACAGTCTGAAGCGGGTGTAAGGACCCGCGTGTGAGAGGCGAACATATGTGCTGCGCCAGGCCCTGAATCCCAGCCCCGCAGTGTTTTAACAATGTTAAGACACTGCGGGGCTGGGATTCATGGTCATCGCGAACCGCAACGGCCGACATTAAATGATGTCAGAAGATGGGCAGCGCTAACGGCGCTAGGCCAGGGGATAACACGACAGCGCAGACTCCTGTACAGCAAATAACAACGCTCAGGAGGCTGCACCCAGCACCAAGGTGGGATTCTTGACATCTGTGCTGCGTCTCATTACAAAGGGAACTCTCGCCTCCATTACACAGTTTGACTGTATAAAGGGCTAAATGTTATACGTGTTCCATTCAGCGTGTGCAAGGAGAAAAATTACAAGAGCAACCTTTGACTTGCGCAGCACTACTGCTGCATAAGCTGTGGCTCTTCTACTTTGTAACCCCTGAGGGGGGGTTAAAGGTGACTTTTGAAATCGGTTCAATTAGGCTTCGGCCTACACTCTGCTCCACCTGCAGAGCCCGGGCTCCAACAACGCTAGTTGCTGTCCGGAAGTGCTGGCTGCACAGAGCCAAACACCTCGCCAATGTGTCAGTGGGGTCCAGCACCGCCAGCTGTTCCCCTGCTGTGTAGCCGGCAACGTGTCCTGCAAAAGCCACGCAGACACAACACACCCAAAGCTGCCGCCTGTGCAGGCTTCGGCCTACACTCCCCTCCCCCTGCTCCTCCTCCTCCTGCTCCTCCTCCTGCTGTCCCTGGGCTCTAACACACCGCCAGTTTTTGCCCAGATGTGCTAGCTGCACAGAGAAAAACACCAGCCAATGTGTCAGTGGGGTCCAGCACCGCCAGCTGTTCCCCTGCTGTGCAGCCGGCAACGTGTCCTGCAAAAGCCACGCAGACACAAGAACTGAAATTGAAGGGAACCTGTCCCCCCTCCCCCAGGCGTTTTTACGTTATCCAGCCACCTTGTACAGCGGTAATGCTGCATGTGTGCAAGGTGGCTCATAAACGTATTCTCCTCGCACATGTGGAACTGAAAACACGTCTGAAATGTGTCCTCTGTGTGACCATTTAACCGTCCCGGGGGTGTGACTTTCCTTTGTAATGACACGCTGCAACCCCCTTGGTAGCGCTGCCCGTCTTCTGGCATCATTGTTTGGCTGGCTGCGCCTCTGCGGCCGCCCTGACCCACACAACGCCCCTCGGTGTCTTATTTATTGGGACTGCGAGGGTGTGATTGATGGGCAGGATCAGTGCATCAGTTCGCCTGTCCCTCCTCTCCTTCCGCCTTCTTCAGACTGTGCGGCTTCATGGCCGTGGCATGCGATAAGGGATCAGATGACGCCGCACAGTCTGAAGCGGGTGTAAGGACCCGCGTGTGAGAGGCGAACATATGTGCTGCGCCAGGCCCTGAATCCCAGCCCCGCAGTGTTTTAACAATGTTAAGACACTGCGGGGCTGGGATTCATGGTCATCGCGAACCGCAACGGCCGACATTAAATGATGTCAGAAGATGGGCAGCGCTAACGGCGCTAGGCCAGGGGATAACACGACAGCGCAGACTCCTGTACAGCAAATAACAACGCTCAGGAGGCTGCACCCAGCACCAAGGTGGGATTCTTGACATCTGTGCTGCGTCTCATTACAAAGGGAACTCTCGCCTCCATTACACAGTTTGACTGTATAAAGGGCTAAATGTTATACGTGTTCCATTCAGCGTGTGCAAGGAGAAAAATTACAAGAGCAACCTTTGACTTGCGCAGCACTACTGCTGCATAAGCTGTGGCTCTTCTACTTTGTAACCCCTGAGGGGGGGTTAAAGGTGACTTTTGAAATCGGTTCAATTAGGCTTCGGCCTACACTCTGCTCCACCTGCAGAGCCCGGGCTCCAACAACGCTAGTTGCTGTCCGGAAGTGCTGGCTGCACAGAGCCAAACACCTCGCCAATGTGTCAGTGGGGTCCAGCACCGCCAGCTGTTCCCCTGCTGTGTAGCCGGCAACGTGTCCTGCAAAAGCCACGCAGACACAACACACCCAAAGCTGCCGCCTGTGCAGGCTTCGGCCTACACTCCCCTCCCCCTGCTCCTCCTCCTCCTGCTCCTCCTCCTGCTGTCCCTGGGCTCTAACACACCGCCAGTTTTTGCCCAGATGTGCTAGCTGCACAGAGAAAAACACCAGCCAATGTGTCAGTGGGGTCCAGCACCGCCAGCTGTTCCCCTGCTGTGCAGCCGGCAACGTGTCCTGCAAAAGCCACGCAGACACAAGAACTGAAATTGAAGGGAACCTGTCCCCCCTCCCCCAGGCGTTTTTACGTTATCCAGCCACCTTGTACAGCGGTAATGCTGCATGTGTGCAAGGTGGCTCATAAACGTATTCTCCTCGCACATGTGGAACTGAAAACACGTCTGAAATGTGTCCTCTGTGTGACCATTTAACCGTCCCGGGGGTGTGACTTTCCTTTGTAATGACACGCTGCAACCCCCTTGGTAGCGCTGCCCGTCTTCTGGCATCATTGTTTGGCTGGCTGCGCCTCTGCGGCCGCCCTGACCCACACAACGCCCCTCGGTGTCTTATTTATTGGGACTGCGAGGGTGTGATTGATGGGCAGGATCAGTGCATCAGTTCGCCTGTCCCTCCTCTCCTTCCGCCTTCTTCAGACTGTGCGGCTTCATGGCCGTGGCATGCGATAAGGGATCAGATGACGCCGCACAGTCTGAAGCGGGTGTAAGGACCCGCGTGTGAGAGGCGAACATATGTGCTGCGCCAGGCCCTGAATCCCAGCCCCGCAGTGTTTTAACAATGTTAAGACACTGCGGGGCTGGGATTCATGGTCATCGCGAACCGCAACGGCCGACATTAAATGATGTCAGAAGATGGGCAGCGCTAACGGCGCTAGGCCAGGGGATAACACGACAGCGCAGACTCCTGTACAGCAAATAACAACGCTCAGGAGGCTGCACCCAGCACCAAGGTGGGATTCTTGACATCTGTGCTGCGTCTCATTACAAAGGGAACTCTCGCCTCCATTACACAGTTTGACTGTATAAAGGGCTAAATGTTATACGTGTTCCATTCAGCGTGTGCAAGGAGAAAAATTACAAGAGCAACCTTTGACTTGCGCAGCACTACTGCTGCATAAGCTGTGGCTCTTCTACTTTGTAACCCCTGAGGGGGGGTTAAAGGTGACTTTTGAAATCGGTTCAATTAGGCTTCGGCCTACACTCTGCTCCCCCTGCAGAGCCCGGGCTCCAACAACGCTAGTTGCTGTCCGGAAGTGCTGGCTGCACAGAGCCAAACACCTCGCCAATGTGTCAGTGGGGTCCAGCACCGCCAGCTGTTCCCCTGCTGTGTAGCCGGCAACGTGTCCTGCAAAAGCCACGCAGACACAACACACCCAAAGCTGCCGCCTGTGCAGGCTTCGGCCTACACTCCCCTCCCCCTGCTCCTCCTCCTCCTGCTCCTCCTCCTGCTGTCCCTGGGCTCTAACACACCGCCAGTTTTTGCCCAGATGTGCTAGCTGCACAGAGAAAAACACCAGCCAATGTGTCAGTGGGGTCCAGCACCGCCAGCTGTTCCCCTGCTGTGCAGCCGGCAACGTGTCCTGCAAAAGCCACGCAGACACAAGAACTGAAATTGAAGGGAACCTGTCCCCCCTCCCCCAGGCGTTTTTACGTTATCCAGCCACCTTGTACAGCGGTAATGCTGCATGTGTGCAAGGTGGCTCATAAACGTATTCTCCTCGCACATGTGGAACTGAAAACACGTCTGAAATGTGTCCTCTGTGTGACCATTTAACCGTCCCGGGGGTGTGACTTTCCTTTGTAATGACACGCTGCAACCCCCTTGGTAGCGCTGCCCGTCTTCTGGCATCATTGTTTGGCTGGCTGCGCCTCTGCGGCCGCCCTGACCCACACAACGCCCCTCGGTGTCTTATTTATTGGGACTGCGAGGGTGTGATTGATGGGCAGGATCAGTGCATCAGTTCGCCTGTCCCTCCTCTCCTTCCGCCTTCTTCAGACTGTGCGGCTTCATGGCCGTGGCATGCGATAAGGGATCAGATGACGCCGCACAGTCTGAAGCGGGTGTAAGGACCCGCGTGTGAGAGGCGAACATATGTGCTGCGCCAGGCCCTGAATCCCAGCCCCGCAGTGTTTTAACAATGTTAAGACACTGCGGGGCTGGGATTCATGGTCATCGCGAACCGCAACGGCCGACATTAAATGATGTCAGAAGATGGGCAGCGCTAACGGCGCTAGGCCAGGGGATAACACGACAGCGCAGACTCCTGTACAGCAAATAACAACGCTCAGGAGGCTGCACCCAGCACCAAGGTGGGATTCTTGACATCTGTGCTGCGTCTCATTACAAAGGGAACTCTCGCCTCCATTACACAGTTTGACTGTATAAAGGGCTAAATGTTATACGTGTTCCATTCAGCGTGTGCAAGGAGAAAAATTACAAGAGCAACCTTTGACTTGCGCAGCACTACTGCTGCATAAGCTGTGGCTCTTCTACTTTGTAACCCCTGAGGGGGGGTTAAAGGTTACCTTTGAAATTGGTTCAAGTAGGCTTCGGCCTACACTCTGCTCCCCCTGCAGAGCCCGGGCTACAACACCGCTCGTTGCTGTCCGGAAGTGCTGGCTGCACAGAGCCAAACACCTCGCCAATGTGTCAGTGGGGTCCAGCACCGCCAGCTGTTCCCCTGCTGTGTAGCCGGCAACGTGTCCTGCGACCGCCACGCAGACACAACACACCCAAAGCTGCCGCCAGTGCAGGCTTCGGCCTACACTCCCCTCCCCCTGCTCCTGCTCCTCCTCCTTCTCCTGCTGTCCCTGGGCTCTAACACACCGCCAGTTGGGGCCCAGATGTGCTAGCTGCACAGAGAAAAACACCAGCCAATGTGTCAGTGGGGTTCAGCACCGCCAGCTGTTCCCCTGCTGTGCAGCCGGCATCGTGTCCTGCAAAAGCCACGCAGACACTTGCTCTTGTACCTTCTGCTCCCCATCCTGGTTCCAGTACCGTCAGCTGGTTCCGGGCAGAGCCTTTGGCTTAGGTGCCTCCCTTTGGTATCCGAGTTCCACCAACGTCAGGTGGTCCTTGGTAGTGCTTTCAGGCACGGGTACCTCCTGCTTAGTAACCGGGTTCCAGTAACGTCAGCTGGTCCTCGGTAGTTCCATTGGCTCTTGGACCTTCGGCTACCCATCCGGGTTCCAGCACCGTCAGCTGGTTCTCGGCAGTGTCTTTTGCTCTTGTACCTTCTGCTCCCCATCCTGGTTCCAGTACCGTCAGCTGGTTCCGGGCAGAGCCTTTGGCTTAGGTGCCTCCCTCTGGGTATCTGAGTTCCACCAACGTCAGGTGGTCCTTGGTAGTGCTTTCAGCACGGGTACCTCCTGCTTAGTAACCGGGTTCCAGTAACGTCAGCTGGTCCTCGGTCGTTCCATTGGCTCTTGGACCTTCGGGTAGCCATCTGAGCTCCAGTTCCATCAGCTGGTTCTCGGCATTCTCTCAGCCTTCTTGTACCTTCTGCTGCATTTCCAAGTTCAAGAGACTAAACACGATGACCCGGAAGACCACCCCTAAGATGACGACGACACCAGAGACGACAACCACCGTGATGACGACGACCCTGGAGACGATGACCCTGAAGACCACCCCGATGACGACGACCCCGGAGACGACCCCGATGACGACGACCCCGGAGACGACGACCCTGGAGACGACGACGACCTGGAAGACCGAGAAGCAGAAGAACAAGAGGCTGCAGAACAAAGAGCAGAAGGACATTAAGCATAACACAAAATATCAGAGCAAAAAATATTATGTAAATTATAAGCAGAAGAAGACTAAGCAGTGTATGGGGGTGAGTCCGTTCCTCCTCGTGGTGCCCCTGGATAAAGCCTGATGCTGCAGGCCAAACTGAACGCGGACAAATGTAACTGTTTTGTGACAGGCAGAACGGAAGGTGTAATCTTCAAACTTTTATAGATAACAACTACGGGAATGCCTGTCACAAATAAGAATATGATGAAGAAGTAGAATATGATGAAGATAATAGTAAAATAAAAAGAATATGAACAATGTAACCCAAAAAATAATAGGTAGAAGATGAAGAAGAAGATGAAGAAGGTGAAGAAGTTGATGTCAAAGAAGCTGATGATGAGGATAATGAAGAAGAAAGCGTGGGAGAAGTAAAAAAGAAGGTGAAGGGCGTGGAAGTAGTGAAACATCAATATCTGACATAAAAAAAAAAAATAACATAGTCAAATTCTTTCTAACGCCGAACGTCATAAAAAAAAAAAAAAAATCCTGCTATTCTATTAGATTGGGCTAAACCTCTGTGCCTTTAATGTCTCCGCCACGTCCCCCAATACATCCTACATTATTCTTAGTTGTTTTCCTTCATGTAGAATGAACCTACAAGTGTATAAAGGGTTTATTTTAATTCCGATATTTTCGTCCCATTGACTTGCATTGGGATCGGGTATCGGTATCGGATTGGATTCCGATACTGTGACGGTATCGGCCGATACTTTCCGATTCCGATACTTTCCGATATCGGAAAGTATCGCTCAACACTACCGCTGATAGGTCTGCATACGGCTGGCGTGTACAGGCGAACGTCGGATATGTGAGCAAAGTGCACGCACTTTGAGGAGCAGGTCGGAGAACCCAGGATAAGTTTTCAATAAGCACTGCACCACCAGGTTTAAGGTGTGAGCCAGGCAAGGAATGTGTTTCAGTTGGGAAAGGGAGATGGCAGCCATGAAATTCCTTCCGTTATCACTCACTACCTTGCCTGCCTCAAGATCTACTGTGCCCAGCCACGACTGCGTTTCTTGTTGCAAGAACTCGGACAGAACTTCCGCGGTGTGTCTGTTGTCGCCCAAACACTTCATAGCCAATACAGCCTGCTGACGCTTGGCAGTAGCTGGCCCATAATGGGACAACTGGTGTGCAACAGTATCATCTGCCGATGGAGTGGTTGGCAGACTGCGTTCTGTGGAAGAGCTGTAGCTTCTGCAGGAGGACGAGGAGGAGGAGGGGGTGCGAACGCCTACAGCCAACTGTTTCCTAGACCGTGGGCTAGGCACAACTGTCCCTAAATTGATGTCGCCTGTGGACCCTGCATCCACCACATTCACCCAGTGTGCCGTGATGGACACATAACGTCCCTGGCCATGCCTACTGGTCCATGCATCTGTAGTCAGGTGCACCTTTGTACTCACAGATTGCCTGAGTGCATGGACGATGCGCTGTTTAACATGCTGGTGCAGGGCTGGGATGGCTTTTCTGGAAAAAAAGTGTCGACTGGGTAGCTCGTATCGTGGTTCAGCGTACTCCATCAGGGCTTTGAAAGCTTCGCTTTCAACTAACCGGTAGGGCATCATCTCTAACGAGATTAGTCTAGCTATGTGGGCGTTAAAACCCTGTGTACGCGGATGCGAGGATAAGTACTTCCTTTTTCTAACCAGAGTCTCATGTAGGGTGAGCTGGACTGGAGAGCTGGAGATCGTGGAACTTTCGGGTGTGCCGGTGTACATGGCAGACTGAGAGACGGTTGGAGACGGTATTGTTTCCGCCGGTGCCCTAGATGCAATATTTCCTCCTACAAAACTGGTGATTCCCTGACCCTGACTGCTTTTGGCTGGCAAAGAAACCTGCACAGATACTGCCGGTGGTGCGGAAAATGGTGGCCTTACAGTGACGGAAGGGATGTTGCGTTGCTGACTAGCTTCATTGGCCGAGGGTGCTACAACCTTAAGGGACGTTTGGTAGTTAGTCCAGGCTTGAAAATGCATGGTGGTTAAGTGTCTATGCATGCAACTAGTATTTAGACTTTTCAGATTCTGACCTCTGCTTTAGCTAGTTAAACATTTTTGACAGATGACTTTGCGCTGATCAGTTGGATGTTGTTTAAAAAAATGCCAGACTGCACTCTTCCTAGACTCGGATCCCTTTTCAGGGATTGCAGACTGAGCTTTAACCGGATGGCAACGCTGTGCTCCAACAGGTTTTGGCTTTGACACGCGTTTTGGGCCAGATACGGGCCCGGCAGATGGAACCTGTTGCGATGTTGATGCCTGCTGCGGCCCCTCCTCCACCTCCGCTTCTGAACTACTGCCGCCTGCACCCTGTTCCCCCAATGGCTGCCAATCGGGGTCAATAACTGGGTCATCTATTACCTCCTCTTCGAGCTCGTGTGCAACTTCGTCTGTGTCACTGTGTCGGTCGGTGGTATAGCGTTCGTGGCGGGGCAACATAGTCTCATCAGGGTCTGATTGTGGATCTGTACCCTGAGAGGGCAATGTGGTGGTCTGAGTCAAAGGAGCAGCATAGTACTCTGGCTGTGGCTGTGCATCAGTGCACTCCATGTCAGAATCTACTTGTAATGGGCATGGCCTGTTAAATGTTTCACTTTCTAAGCCAGGGACGGTATGTGTAAAGAGCTCCATGGAGTGACCCGTTGTGTCGCCTGCTGCATCCTTCTCTCTTGTTGTAGTTTTTGCTGAGGAGGACAAGGAAGCGACTTGTCCCTGACCGTGAACATCCACAAGCGACGCGCTGCTTTTACATTTACCAGTTTCTGAAGAGGAGGCAAAAGAGCTAGAGGCTGAGTCTGCAATGTAAGCCAAAACTTGCTGTTGCTGATCCGCCTTAAAAAGCGGTTTTCCTACTCCCAGAAAAGAGAGCGTTCGAGACCTTGTGTAGCCTGACGACGAAACTGGCTCCACAGCTCCAGACTTAGGTGGAATATTTTTATCCCCACGACCACCCGATGCTCCACTACCACTACCATCATTACCAGCTGACAATGAACGCCCACGACGACCTCTTGCACCAGACTTCCTCATTGTTTTAAAATCTTAACCAAAGTAACTTTATTTGTTGCTGTCAAACAACTTACACGGTGAGCTATAACTTCAGTATGATTTCAATATCCCTTAACAGGTTGGTGAGACCACAAGGAAAATCAGGCACAATGTTACACACTCTGTTTTCTGTGGCACAAAATCACAGAGATGACACACACGCAGGACTGTCACTCAAGCACTAATGTCAATATTAATCTCCCACCTAATTTATTTTTATTTTTTTCTCAGGGAGACTTTAGAAACCAAATAATATTAAAAAAAACAAACAAAAAAAGGCTTTCTATGGCCCACAATTAGAGAGAGAGAGGTGGCACACCCAGGAGTCAAGACTGGCGCACAAGCTGAAAGGGCAATATTACTCTCCCACTGTTTTTTTATGTTTTTTTTTTTTTTCAGGGAGACTTTAGAAACCAAATAATATTAAAAAAAACAAAAAAATAAATTGCCTTTCTATGGCCCACTGAATGAGAGAGAGGTGGCACACCCAGGAGTCAAGACTGGCACACAAGCTGAAAGGGCAATATTACTCTCCCACTGTTTTTTTATGTTTTTTTTTTTTTTCAGGGAGACTTTAGAAACCAAATAATATTAAAAAAACCAAAAAAATAAATAGCCTTTCTATGGCCCACTGAATGAGAGAGAGAGGTGGCACACCCAGGAGTCAAGACTGGCACACAAGCTGAAAGGGCAATATTACTCTCCCACTGTTTTTTTATGTATTTTTTGTTTTTTAAGGGAGACTTTAGAAACCCAATAATATTTAAAAAAAAAAAAAATAGGCTTTCTATGGCCCACTGAATGAGAGGGAGAGAGGTGGCACACCCAGGAGTCAAGACTGGCACACAAGCTGAAAGGGCAATATTACTCTCCCACTGTTTTTTTATGTTTTTTTTTTTTTCAGGGAGACTTTAGAAACCAAATAATATTAAAAAAACCAAAAAAATAAATAGGCTTTCTATGGCCCACTGAATGAGAGGGAGAGAGGTGGCACACCCAGGAGTCAAGACTGGCACACAAGCTGAAAGGGCAATATTACTCTCCCACTGTTTTTTTATGTTTTTTTTTTTTTCAGGGAGACTTTAGAAACCAAATAATATTAAAAAAAACAAAAAAATAAATAGCCTTTCTATGGCCCACTGAATGAGAGAGAGGTGGCACACCCAGGAGTCAAGACTGGCACACAAGCTGAAAGGGCAATATTACTCTCCCACTGTTTTTTTATGGTTTTTTTTTTTTTCAGGGAGACTTTAGAAACCAAATAATATAAAAAAAAACAAAAAAATAAATAGCCTTTCTATGGCCCACTGAATGAGAGAGAGAGGTGGCACACCCAGGAGTCAAGACTGGCACACAAGCTGAAAGGGCAATATTACTCTCCCACTGTTTTTTTATGTATTTTTTTTTTCAGGGAGACTTTAGAAACCAAATAATAAGAAAAAAAATAAATAAATAAATAGGCTTTCTATAGCCCACTGAATGAGAGATAGCACACACAGCAGTGGCACACAAGCCCTGACTGAGGCCAATATTTCAATATTTTTCTCCCACTGATTGATGTAGTGTTTTTGTGTTGAGGTAGATTTTAGAACACAAATCAAGGAAAAAAAAAAAATTGCTTTCTATGGCCCACTGAATGAGAGAGAGGTGGCACACCCAGGAGTCAAGACTGGCGCACAAGCTGAAAGGGCAATATTACTCTCCCACTGTTTTTTTATGTTTTTTTTGTTTTTTAAGGGAGACTTTAGAAACCCAATAATATTTAAAAAAAAAAATAAATAGGCTTTCTATGGCCCACTGAATGAGAGGGAGAGAGGTGGCACACCCAGGAGTCAAGACTGGCACACAAGCTGAAAGGGCAATATTACTCTCCCACTGTTTTTTTATGTATTTTTTTTTTCAGGGAGACTTTAGAAACCAAATAATAAGAAAAAAATTAAATAAATAAATAGGCTTTCTATAGCCCACTGAATGAGAGATAGCACACACAGCAGTGGCACACAAGCCCTGACTGAGGCCAATATTTTTCTCCCACTGATTGATGTAGTGTTTTTGTGTTGAGGTAGATTTTAGAACACAAATCAAGGAAAAAAAAAAATTGCTTTCTATGGCCCACTGAATGAGAGAGAGGTGGCACACCCAGGAGTCAAGACTGGCGCACAAGCTGAAAGGGCAATATTACTCTCCCACTGTTTTTTTATGTTTTTTTTTTTTTCAGGGAGACTTTAGAAACCAAATAATATTAAAAAAAACAAAAAAATA
This sequence comes from Ranitomeya variabilis, assembly GCF_051348905.1. Classification (NCBI taxonomy): domain Eukaryota; kingdom Metazoa; phylum Chordata; class Amphibia; order Anura; family Dendrobatidae; genus Ranitomeya; species Ranitomeya variabilis. The sequence continues at coordinate 342,644,866 of NC_135235.1, forward strand.
AATAGCCTTTCTATGGCCCACTGAATGAGAGAGAGGTGGCACACCCAGGAGTCAAGACTGGCACACAAGCTGAAAGGGCAATATTACTCTCCCACTGTTTTTTTATGTTTTTTCTTTTTTTCAGGGAGACTTTAGAAACCAAATAATATTAAAAAAAAAAAATAAATAGGCTTTCTATGGCCCACTGAATGAGAGGGAGAGAGGTGGCACACCCAGGAGTCAAGACTGGCACACAAGCTGAAAGGGCAATATTACTCTCCCACTGTTTTTTTATGTATTTTTTGTTTTTTAAGGGAGACTTTAGAAACCCAATAATATTTAAAAAAATAAATAAATAGGCTTTCTATGGCCCACTGAATGAGAGGGAGAGAGGTGGCACACCCAGGAGTCAAGACTGGCACACAAGCTGAAAGGGCAATATTACTCTCCCACTGTTTTTTTATGTATTTTTTGTTTTTTAAGGGAGACTTTAGAAACCCAATAATATTTAAAAAAATAAATAAATAGGCTTTCTATGGCCCACTGAATGAGAGGGAGAGAGGTGGCACACCCAGGAGTCAAGACTGGCACACAAGCTGAAAGGGCAATATTACTCTCCCACTGATTTTTTATGTATTTTTTTTTTCAGGGAGACTTTAGAAACCAAATAATAAGAAAAAAAATAAATAAATAAATAGGCTTTCTATAGCCCACTGAATGAGAGATAGCACACACAGCAGTGGCACACAAGCCCTGACTGAGGCCAATATTTTTCTCCCACTGATTGATGTAGTGTTTTTGTGTTGAGGTAGATTTTAGAACACAAATCAAGGAAAAAAAAAATGCTTTCTATGGCCCACTGAATGAGAGAGAGGTGGCACACCCAGGAGTCAAGACTGGCACACAAGCTGAAAGGGCAATATTACTCTCCCACTGTTTTTTTATGTATTTTTTGTTTTTTAAGGGAGACTTTAGAAACCCAATAATATTTTTAAAAAAAAATAAATAGGCTTTCTATGGCCCACTGAATGAGAGGGAGAGAGGTGGCACACCCAGGAGTCAAGACTGGCACACAAGCTGAAAGGGCAATATTACTCTCCCACTGTTTTTTTATGTTTTTTTTTTTTTCAGGGAGACTTTAGAAACCAAATAATATTAAAAAAAACAAAAAAATAAATAGCCTTTCTATGGCCCACTGAATGAGAGAGAGGTGGCACACCCAGGAGTCAAGACTGGCACACAAGCTGAAAGGGCAATATTACTCTCCCACTGTTTTTTTATGTCTTTTTTTTTTTTTCAGGGAGACTTTAGAAACCAAATAATATTAAAAAAACCAAAAAAATAAATAGCCTTTCTATGGCCCACTGAATGAGAGAGAGAGGTGGCACACCCAGGAGTCAAGACTGGCACACAAGCTGAAAGGGCAATATTACTCTCCCACTGTTTTTTTATGTATTTTTTTTTTTTCAGGGAGACTTTAGAAACCAAATAATAAGAAAAAAAATAAATAAATAAATAGGCTTTCTATAGCCCACTGAATGAGAGATAGCACACACAGCAGTGGCACACAAGCCCTGACTGAGGCCAATATTTTTCTCCCACTGATTGATGTAGTGTTTTTGTGTTGAGGTAGATTTTAGAACACAAATCAAGGAAAAAAAAAAAAATTGCTTTCTATGGCCCACTGAATGAGAGAGAGGTGGCACACCCAGGAGTCAAGACTGGCGCACAAGCTGAAAGGGCAATATTACTCTCCCACTGTTTTTTTATGTTTTTTTTTTTTTCAGGGAGACTTTAGAAACCCAATAATATTTAAAAAAAAAATAAATAGGCTTTCTATGGCCCACTGAATGAGAGGGAGAGAGGTGGCACACCCAGGAGTCAAGACTGGCACACAAGCTGAAAGGGCAATATTACTCTCCCACTGTTTTTTTATGTATTTTTTTTTTTCAGGGAGACTTTAGAAACCAAATAATAAGAAAAAAAATAAATAAATAAATAGGCTTTCTATAGCCCACTGAATGAGAGATAGCACACACAGCAGTGGCACACAAGCCCTGACTGAGGCCAATATTTTTCTCCCACTGATTGATGTAGTGTTTTTGTGTTGAGGTAGATTTTAGAACACAAATCAAGGAAAAAAAAAAATTGCTTTCTATGGCCCACTGAATGAGAGAGAGGTGGCACACCCAGGAGTCAAGACTGGCGCACAAGCTGAAAGGGCAATATTACTCTCCCACTGTTTTTTTTATGTTTTTTTTTTTTTCAGGGAGACTTTAGAAACCAAATAATATTAAAAAAAACAAAAAAATAAATAGGCTTTCTATGGCCCACTGAATGAGAGGGAGAGAGGTGGCACACCCAGGAGTCAAGACTGGCACACAAGCTGAAAGGGCAATATTACTCTCCCACTGTTTTTTTATGTATTTTTTGTTTTTTAAGGGAGACTTTAGAAACCCAATAATATTTAAAAAAAAAAATAAATAGGCTTTCTATGGCCCACTGAATGAGAGGGAGAGAGGTGGCACACCCAGGAGTCAAGACTGGCACACAAGCTGAAAGGGCAATATTACTCTCCCACTGTTTTTTTATGTATTTTTTGTTTTTTAAGGGAGACTTTAGAAACCCAATAATATTTAAAAAAATAAATAAATAGGCTTTCTATGGCCCACTGAATTAGAGGGAGAGAGGTGGCACACCCAGGAGTCAAGACTGGCACACAAGCTGAAAGGGCAATATTACTCTCCCACTGATTTTTTATGTATTTTTTTTTTTCAGGGAGACTTTAGAAACCAAATAATAAGAAAAAAAATAAATAAATAAATAGGCTTTCTATAGCCCACTGAATGAGAGATAGCACACACAGCAGTGGCACACAAGCCCTGACTGAGGCCAATATTTTTCTCCCACTGATTGATGTAGTGTTTTTGTGTTGAGGTAGATTTTAGAACACAAATCAAGGAAAAAAAAAAAATGCTTTCTATGGCCCACTGAATGAGAGAGAGGTGGCACACCCAGGAGTCAAGACTGGCACACAAGCTGAAAGGGCAATATTACTCTCCCACTGTTTTTTTATGTATTTTTTGTTTTTTAAGGGAGACTTTAGAAACCCAATAATATTTTTTAAAAAAAATAAATAGGCTTTCTATGGCCCACTGAATGAGAGGGAGAGAGGTGGCACACCCAGGAGTCAAGACTGGCACACAAGCTGAAAGGGCAATATTACTCTCCCACTGTTTTTTTATGTATTTTTTGTTTTTTAAGGGAGACTTTAGAAACCCAATAATATTTAAAAAAAAAAAAATAGGCTTTCTATGGCCCACTGAATGAGAGGGAGAGAGGTGGCACACCCAGGAGTCAAGACTGGCACACAAGCTGAAAGGGCAATATTACTCTCCCACTGTTTTTTTATGTATTTTTTGTTTTTTAAGGGAGACTTTAGAAACCCAATAATATTAAAAAAACCAAAAAAATAAATAGCCTTTCTATGGCCCACTGAATGAGAGAGAGAGGTGGCACACCCAGGAGTCAAGACTGGCACACAAGCTGAAAGGGCAATATTACTCTCCCACTGTTTTTTTATGTATTTTTTGTTTTTTAAGGGAGACTTTAGAAACCCAATAATATTTAAAAAAAAAAAAAAAAAAGGCTTTCTATGGCCCACAATTAGAGAGAGAGGTGGCACACCCAGGAATCAAGACTGGCACACAAGCTGAAAGGGCAATATTACTCTCCCACTGTTTTTTTATTTATTTATTTTTTTTTCAGGGAGACTTTAGAAACCAAATAATAAGAAAAAAAATAAATAAATAAATAAATAGGCTTTCTATAGCCCACTGAATAAGAGATAGCACACACAGCAGTGGCACACGAGCCCTGACTGAGGCCAATATTTTTCTACCACTGATTGATGTAGTGTTTTTGTGTTGAGGTAGAATTTAGAACACAAATCACGGAAAAAATAAATAGGCTTTCTATGGCCCACTCAGTGAGAGATGGCACACACAGGGATGGCACTGTAGCAGAAATGCCAATCTTAATCTCCCACAAAAAAAAAAAAAAAACAGGGACTGTCCTACAATTACTATCTCCCTGCAGTAATCTAAGCCAGGTATGGCAGGCAGCAATAGGAGTGGACTGATGCACAAATTAAATAAAAAGTGTGGACAAACAAAAAAGATAGCTGTGCAGAAAGGAACAAGAGGATATGTGCTTTGAAAAAAGCAGTTGGTTTCCACAGTGGCGTACACACAGCAATACAGCTATCACGGAGCCTTCTAGGGCAGCCCAATGAGCTACAGCGCTGAGGAAAAAAAAAAAAAAATAGCTTCCACTGTTCCTGCACACCGAAGGTGGTGTTGGACAGTGGAAATCTCTACAGCACAAGCGGTTTGGTGGTTAGTGGACCCTGCCTAACGCTCTCCCTGCTTCTGACGAAGCGGCAGCAACCTCTCCCTAAGCTCAGATCAGCAGCAGTAAGATGGCGGTCGGCGGGAACGCCCCTTTATAGCCCCTGTGACGCCGCAGACAGCAAGCCAATCACTGCAATGCCCTTCTCTAAGATGGTGGGGACCAGGACCTATGTCATCACGCTGCCCACACTCTGCGTTCACCTTCATTGGCTGAGAAATGGCGCTTTTCGCGTCATTGAAACGCGACTTTGGCGCGAAAGTCGCGTACCGCATGGCCGACAAGCACAGGGGTCGGATCGGGTTTCATGAGACGCCGACTTAGCCAAAAGTCGGCGACTTTTGAAAATGATCGACCCGTTTCGCTCAACCCTAGTGCAGGCTGCTGCACATTTTTTCAAAAAATTCCTATTAGTGTCTTTCCACCCGTCTCCAGCTAACTTGTGGAAAAACACTACATAGGATAACGTAGAGGAGGGTTTTTGGGCCTTGCAGCGCCGTTTACGTCTGTCTGCACGGTCTCCGTGTGACTGCAGCTCTATCTGTTGTCAGTTCAGCCCCCAAAAAATAAATAAATAATAAAATTCACCAAACACACCAGTGACACCACTTTACATTTCTGTAGGCCACATTAGCTCATATTAAAGTCTAGTCCACACTTTAGAAAATTAGTGTTTCTTATACCTGTTAGGAGTTGTTCAGGAATAAGCACACAAAGCCGTTAGTACTTTTCTGCTTATCTTTATCAGTCAACCAAGATGAAGAAAGCAGTGAGTAAGGCACGTGGGCGTGGGCGCGGAGCAGGGAGGGGACGTGGGGATTCTGTGCCTGCTGCGGGCACCGGTGACTCATCAGCACCCACTTTCACAAGGGAACAGTCATTCATGCGCAGCTTTGTCGCAGAGCACCGTACACCGCTGCTGCGTGAAGAACAAATTGAAGCCGTTGTCGGATGGATGGCAGCTAATGCATCAACTTCAATTAGTGCCACATCCTCTCAGACACAGAGCACTGGAGAGCAGCCATCTGTCTCTTCACCACCTGCCAAATTGCCCAGGCAGACAGAGAGCCCAGGACAGGAGCCGCCTCTACTTCTGTTCTCTGAATCTCTTGGCTTGGAAACAGGGGGCCAGCCAAGCAGCATTGGAGAAATGGAAGAAGAGGCAGGGTGCAGTGATGCCCAACAGCTTTTTCTCTCTTCCTCTGAAGAGGCGGGTGGGCCAGTAGCTCAGTTCACCACATCGCAGGCCGCATCAGCTGATGATGACACTCAGGTGCCACTTACTGGTGCGTGCTCTGCTGCTGAGACTACCCAGGAGGAGCAGTTGGGGGCAGAGGGTAGTGTAGATGATGAGGTCCTTGACCCATCTTGGCGTGAGGGACAGGAAGGTGGTGGGAGCAGCTCTGAGGAAGAGATTCCCCGTACGGCCCAAAGAGGAAGAGGGAGGGGGAAGACTGCGGATCCTGCAGCCTCCGCTTTGGCACCCGTTAGGAGCATGTCTCTTCCAAAAGCCAAAAAGGGCGCTCCCAAGACTTGCAGTGCCTGGTCCTTTTTTGACACAGTTGCAGATGACATCTGCTATGTCAAATGCAAGGTGTGTCATCAAAAAGTCAAAAGAGGGAAAAATGTCAGCAACCTCAATACCTCCAACATGTGGAAACATGTGCGGAACAGGCACGCGGCGGAGTTACAAAAACACACTGAAGAGCTAGGCCAACCAACAGCGGCAGCTACCACCTCTTCAGCTCGTGTTGCCTCTTCCTCCAGCTCACACGCAGCTGGTTCGGCTTCCTCCCAGGATCGCCGTGGAAGAACCTCTGGCCCTGTTGTCCAGAGACCCGCTGTAATTCCACCCGCAGCACCACTTTCCCAGTCATCCACACACTCCCAGCCCAGTCTACAGCCATCGGTAGTACAGGCATGGGAGAAAAGGCGGCCTTTCTCGTCAAACCACCCATGAGCACAGGCTCTGACTGCAGGCATTGCCAAACTTCTGTCACTGGAAATGCTGTCATTCAGGCTGGTGGAGACTGACAGCTTCCGTGACTTGATGTCATTGGCAGTCCCACAGTACAATGTGCCCAGCCGCTTTTACTTCAGCAGGCAAGCCGTCCCTGCCCTGCACAAGCATGTGGAGGGACACATAAAACACGCGCTACTGAACGCCGTCAGTAGCAAGGTCCACCTCACCACCGATGCGTGGACCAGTCAACATGGACAGGGGCGATACCTTTCCCTCACTGCCCATTGGGTTAATGTTGTTGAGCCGGGTACAGACCGTGCGAGTGGCGCAGGACGTGTCCTGCCCACTCCAAGGATTGCAGGAATCCATTCTGTACGCATTGACTCCTCCTCCTACACCAGTTCCTCAGAATCATCGCTGCAGGAGCCGTCACAGTCCACCTCCACATGGACCCGTGATGAACGTGTACCTGTTACGACCGACATGAGCACAGCCGTGGCCAAACGTCAACAGGCCGTCTTGAAATTAATTTATTTGGGGAATCGAAGCCACACAGCGCAGGAGCTCTGGAATGCCATCAAGCAGGAGAGCGATGTGTGGTTTGTGCCAGCGAATCTCCAGCCAGGCATGGTAGTGTGTGATAATGGCCGAAATCTGGTGGCAGCTCTGGGCCTCGGCAACCTCACTCACATCCCATGTCTGGCACATGTGCTCAATTTGGTCGTGCAGAGTTTTCTGAGGGACTATCCTGATCTTGATGCACTGCTGCACAAGGTCCGCCTAGAGTGTGCTCACTTGCGGCGTTCCAGCACGGCAAAAGCGCGCATTGCGGCTCTGCAGCGCCGACACCGCCTGCCGGAACATCGCATCATATGTGACCTACCTACCAGGTGGAATTCCACGTTACATATGTTGGAGCGGTTGTGTGAACAGCAGCAAGCTGTAATGGAGTACCAGCTGCTTCAGGCGCAAAGAAGTTGCAGTCAGCGCCGTACAGACTTCACAACCACAGAGTGGGCCACTATGAATGACGTCTGCCAGGTTTTGCGTCCCTTTGATTATTCCACGCGGATGGCGAGTGCAGATGATGCACTAGTCAGCATGACTGTCCCCCTTATCTGCCTGCTTGAAAAATCACTGCAAGCGCTAAGGGATGATGTTGTGGAAGAGGTGGAGGATGAGGATTCAGCATTTCCATCATCTTCTGGACAGTCAGCGCCACGTGGTTCCTCACAAACGCGTAGGCAGGGGACAGTTTGTGAGGAGGATGAGGAGGAGTCAATGGAGGAGGAAGACATCCGTCCAGAGGAGGGAGTTACACAATTGTCCAGTACTCAGTGTGTACAGCGAGGGTGGGGTGATGACGAGCGGGCAGAGATCACGCCTCCAGCAGGGGACAGCGTTTCTTGGGCAGTTGGCAGTCTGCAGCACATGGTGGATTACATGCTGCAGTGCCTGAGAAACGACCGCCGCATCGCCCACATTCTCAACATGTCTGATTATTGGGTGTTCACCCTCCTCGATCCTCGCTACCGGGACAACGTAGAAAGCCTCATCACACCGTTGAACCGGGAGCGAAAAATGCGGGAGTACCAAGACACACTGGTGAATTCCATCATCTTCTCCATTCCAACTGAGAGAAGTGCTGCTAGTGCATTCCAAAGCAGCTCAGTGCGTCCAGGCAGTGGTGGAGGCTCTGCACAAAGAGGGAGCAGAAGCAGTGCCTCTGCCCAAGGCAAGACCAGTATGGCCCAACTCTGGCACAGTTTTCTGTGCCCGCCACAAAAGTCTACACCATCACAGACGGCTCCAGTCAGCAGGAGGCAACGGTTCCGTCAGATGGTGACAGACTACATGTCTTGCCCTCTTGCTGTACTCCCAGACGGCTCTTCCCCTTTCAAGTTTTGGGTCTCAAAGCTGGATACATGGCCAGAGCTAAGCCAGTATGCATTGGAGGTGCTGTCTTGCCCTGCGGCCAGTGTATTATCGGAACGTGTCTTTAGTGCTGCAGGTGGTGTTCTAACCGACCGTCGCATGCGACTATCCTCCGATAACGTTGACCGGCTTACTTTCCTGAAAATGAACAAGGCCTGGATCTCGCAGGAATTTGCCACTCCTCTTCCTGATTAAATAATTAGGTGACTGTCTACAGTATCCAGGTCTCCTGTTGTGTTCATCTTTCTACCACCTGAACTTTAATTCCTGGGCTCCAACACCGCCAGTTGAGGCTCAGAAGTGCCGTCTGCACAGTCAAAACATACGACCCAGTGTTATTGGGTTTCAGTAACGTCAGCTGATCCCCAGCTGTGTAGCCGGCAATGTGTCCTGCGACCGCCACGCTGACACAACAACTGAAATGTAAGGGAACCTGTCCCCCCCCCCCAAGGTGTTTGTTACTGAAAGAGCCACCTTGTACAGCAGTAATGCTGCACAACGAAAAGGTAGCTATTTTTGTTTAGCTCCTTGCCCACGCAGAACTTAACACTTATAAAATGTGTCCACTGATACCGTAAAACCGTCCCGGAGGTGGGACTTTCCTTCGTAATGTGACGCAGCACAGCCGTCATTCCTACCCCCTTAGCGCCGTGCCCCGGCTCCTCAGCGTTGTTTGATTCCGTCCCGGAGCCTGCGCTGTTATGTTATCCCTTGGCCAGGCACACTTAGCGCTGCCCGTCTTCTGACATCATTTGGTGTCAGGATGGCTGCGCCTGTGCGGCCGCGCTGGCCGAGAGCCCGCCTCGCAGTGTCTTCTGATTTAATCCCACTGGGGGCCTGAGATCCATGGACATGCGCAGTGCATATCTGAACCTCCACCTTTCACTCATCTCCCTACGGCTTCTTCAGACTGTGCGGTGTCAGCTGGTCCCTAATAGCATGCCACGGCCGTGACACCGCACAGTCTGAAGAAGCCGTAGGGAGGGGAGTGAGAGGCGAGGATATGCACTGCGCATGGCCACGGATCCCAGGCCCGCGGTGGGATTACATTAGACGACACTGCGAGGCGGGCTCTCGGCCAGCGCGGCCGCACAGGCGCAGCCAGCCTGGCCAAGGGATAACATAAGAGCGCAGGCTCCGGGAAGGAATCAAACAACGCTGAGGAGCCGGGGAATGGCGCCAAGGAGGTAGGAATGACGGCTGTGCTGCGTCATATTACGAAGGAAAGTCCCACCTCCGGGACGGTCTCACGGTATCAGGGGACACATTTTATAAGTGTTTAGTTCTGTGTTTGCAAGGAGCATCATGAAAAGAGCCACCTTTTCCTTTTGCATCTTTTTTGCTGCACAAGCTGGCTCTTTCAGCTACATGCCTTGGGGGGGGTTAAAGGTTCCCTTTCGACTTTCTCCAATCAGGCTTCGGCCTACATTGTGTTCCTCTGCTTCTCCTCCTGTCCCTGGGCTCCAACACCGCTAGTTGTTGCCTGGTAGTGCTGTACGCACAGTCAACAGTCCCTCCTCTGTTATTGGGGTTCAGTAACGTCAGCTGTTCCCCTGCTGTGTGTGTGGCAATCCCTCCTATCTCCTCCACCTCCACCTCCCCCTCCTGTCCCTGGGCTCCAACACCGCTAGTTGCCATCCAGTAGTGCTGTACGCACAGTCAACAGTCCCTCCTCTGTTATTGGGGTTCAGTAACGTCAGCTGTTCCCCTGCTGTGTGTGTGGCAATCCCTCCTATCTCCTCCACCTCCACCTCCCCCTCCTGTCCCTGGGCTCCAACACCGCTAGTTGCCATCCAGAAGTGCTGTCCGCACAGTCCCAACAGTCCCTCCTCTGTTATTGGGGTTCAGTAACGTCAGCTGTTCCCCTGCTGTGTGTGTGTGGCAATCCCTCCTACCTCCTCCACCTCCTCCTCCTCCACCTGTCCCTGGGCTCCAACACCGCTAGTTGCCGTCCAGAAGTGCTGTCCGCACAGTCCCAACAGTCCCTCCTCTGTTATTGGGGTTCAGTAACGTCAGCTGTTCCCCTGCTGTGTGTGTGGCAATCCCTCCTATCTCTTCCACCTCCACCTCCCCCTCCTGTCCCTGGGCTCCAACACCGCTAGTTGCCGTCCAGTAGTGCTGTACGCACAGTCAACAGTCCCTCCTCTGTTATTGGGGTTCAGTATTGTCAGCTGTTCCCCTGCTGTGTGTGTGGCAATCCCTCCTATCTCCTCCACCTCCACCTCCCCCTCCTGTCCCTGGGCTCCAACACCGCTAGTTGCCGTCCAGAAGTGCTGTCCGCACAGTCCCAACAGTCCCTCCTCTGTTATTGGGGTTCAGTAACGTCTGCTGTTCCCCAGCTGTGTGCGTGGCAATCCCTCCTACCTCCTCCACCTCCTCCACCTGTCCCTGGGCTCCAACACCGCTAGTTGCCGTCCAGAAGTGCTGTCCGCACAGTCCCAACAGTCCCTCCTCTGTTATTGGGGTTCAGTAACGTCAGCTGTTCCCCTGCTGTGTGTGTGTGGCAATCCCTCCTACCTCCTCCACCTCCTCCTCCTCCACCTGTCCCTGGGCTCCAACACCGCTAGTTGCCGTCCAGAAGTGCTGTCCGCACAGTCCCAACAGTCCCTCCTCTATTATTGGGGTTCAGTAACGTCAGCTGTTCCCCTGCTGTGTGTGTGGCAATCCCTCCTATCTCTTCCACCTCCACCTCCCCCTCCTGTCCCTGGGCTCCAACACCGCTAGTTGCCGTCCAGTAGTGCTGTACGCACAGTCAACAGTCCCTCCTCTGTTATTGGGGTTCAGTATTGTCAGCTGTTCCCCTGCTGTGTGTGTGGCAATCCCTCCTATCTCCTCCACCTCCACCTCCCCCTCCTGTCCCTGGGCTCCAACACCGCTAGTTGCCGTCCAGAAGTGCTGTCCGCACAGTCCCAACAGTCCCTCCTCTGTTATTGGGGTTCAGTAACGTCTGCTGTTCCCCAGCTGTGTGCGTGGCAATCCCTCCTACCTCCTCCACCTCCTCCACCTGTCCCTGGGCTCCAACACCGCTAGTTGCCGTCCAGAAGTGCTGTCCGCACAGTCCCAACAGTTCCTCCTCTGTTATTGGGGTTCAGTAACGTCAGCTGTTCCCCTGCTGTGTGTGTGGCAATCCCTCCTATCTCCTCCACCTCCCCCTCCTGTCCCTGGGCTCCAACACCGCTAGTTGCCGTCCAGTAGTGCTGTACGCACAGTCAACAGTCCCTCCTCTGTTATTGGGGTTCAGTAACGTCAGCTGTTCCCCTGCTGTGTGTGTGGCAATCCCTCCTACCTCCTCCACCTCCTCCACCTGTCCCTGGGCTCCAACACCGCTAGTTGCCGTCCAGAAGTGCTGTCCGCACAGTCCAAACAGTCCCTCCTCTGTTATTGGGGTTCAGTAACGTCTGCTGTTCCCCAGCTGTGTGTGTGGCAATCCCTCCTACCTCCTCCACCTCCTCCTCCTCCACCTGTCCCTGGGCTCCAACACCGCTAGTTGCCGTCCAGAAGTGCTGTCCGCACAGTCCCAACAGTCCCTACTCTGTTATTGGGGTTCAGTAACGTCTGCTGTTCCCCAGCTGTGTGTGTGGCAATCCCTCCTACCTCCTCCAACTCCTCCTCCTCCACCTGTCCCTGGGCTCCAACACCGCTAGTTGCCGTCCAGAAGTGCTGTCCGCACAGTCCCAACAGTCCCTCCTCTGTTATTGGGGTTCAGTAACGTCTGCTGTTCCCCAGCTGTGTGTGTGGCAATCCCTCCTACCTCCTCCACCTCCTCCACCTGTCCCTGGGCTCCAACACCGCTAGTTGCCGTCCAGAAGTGCTGTCCGCACAGTCCCAACAGTCCCTCCTCTGTTATTGGGGTTCAGTAATGTCTGCTGTTCCCCAGCTGTGTGTGTGGCAATCCCTCTTACCTCCTCCACCTCCACCTCCCCCTCCTGTCCCTGGGCTCCAACACCACTAGTTGCCGTCCAGAAGTGCTGTCTGCACAGTCTCAACAGTCCCTCCTCTGTTATTGGGGTTCAGTAACGTCTGCTGTTCCCCAGCTGTGTGTGTGGCAATCCCTCCTACCTCCTCCACCTCCTCCTCCTCCACCTGTCCCTGGGCTCCAACACCGCTAGTTGCCGTCCAGAAGTGCTGTCCGCACAGTCCCAACAGTCCCTCCTCTGTTATTGGGGTTCAGTAACGTCTGCTGTTCCCCAGCTGTGTGTGTGGCAATCCCTCCTATCTCCTCCACCTCCACCTCCCCCTCCTGTCCCTGGGCTCCAACACCGCTAGTTGCCGTCCAGAAGTGCTGTCCACACAGTCCCAACAGTCCCTCCTCTGTTATTGGGGTTCAGTAACGTCTGCTGTTCCCCAGCTGTGTGTGTGGCAATCCCTCCTACCTCCTCCACCTCCACCTCCCCCTCCTGTCCCTGGGCTCCAACACCACTAGTTGCCGTCCAGAAGTGCTGTCTGCACAGTCCCAACAGTCCCTCCTCTGTTATTGGGGTTCAGTAACGTCAGCTGTTCCCCTGCTGTGTGTGTGGCAATCCCTCCTATCTCCTCCACCTCCCCCTCCCCCTCCTGTCCCTGGGCTCCAACACCGCTAGTTGCCATCCAGTAGTGCTGTACGCACAGTCAACAGTCCCTCCTCTGTTATTGGGGTTCAGTAACGTCAGCTGTTCCCCTGCTGTGTGTGTGGCAATCCCTCCTACCTCCTCCACCTCCTCCACCTGTCCCTGGGCTCCAACACCGCTAGTTGCCGTCCAGAAGTGCTGTCCGCACAGTCCCAACAGTCCCTCCTCTGTTATTGGGGTTCAGTAACGTCTGCTGTTCCCCAGCTGTGTGTGTGGCAATCCCTCCTACCTCCTCCACCTCCTCCTCCTCCACCTGTCCCTGGGCTCCAACACCGCTAGTTGCCGTCCAGAAGTGCTGTCCGCACAGTCCCAACAGTCCCTACTCTGTTATTGGGGTTCAGTAACGTCTGCTGTTCCCCAGCTGTGTGTGTGGCAATCCCTCCTACCTCCTCCAACTCCTCCTCCTCCACCTGTCCCTGGGCTCCAACACCGCTAGTTGCCATCCAGAAGTGCTGTCCGCACAGTCCCAACAGTCCCTCCTCTGTTATTGGGGTTCAGTAACGTCTGCTGTTCCCCAGCTGTGTGTGTGGCAATCCCTCCTACCTCCTCTACCTCCTCCACCTGTCCCTGGGCTCCAACACCGCTAGTTGCCGTCCAGAAGTGCTGTCCGCACAGTCCCAACAGTCCCTCCTCTGTTATTGGGGTTCAGTAATGTCTACTGTTCCCCAGCTGTGTGTGTGGCAATCCCTTCTACCTCCTCCACCTCCACCTCCCCCTCCTGTCCCTGGGCTCCAACACCGCTAGTTGCCGTCCAGAAGTGCTGTCCGCACAGTCCCAACAGTCCCTCCTCTGTTATTGGGGTTCAGTAACGTCTGCTGTTCCCCAGCTGTGTGTGTGGCAATCCCTCCTACCTCCTCCACCTCCTCCTCCTCCACCTGTCCCTGGGCTCCAACACCGCTAGTTGCCGTCCAGAAGTGCTGTCCGCACAGTCCCAACAGTCCCTCCTCTGTTATTGGGGTTCAGTAACGTCTGCTGTTCCCCAGCTGTGTGTGTGGCAATCCCTCCTATCTCCTCCACCTCCACCTCCCCCTCCTGTCCCTGGGCTCCAACACCGCTAGTTGCCGTCCAGAAGTGCTGTCCGCACAGTCCCAACAGTCCCTCCTCTGTTATTGGGGTTCAGTAATGTCTGCTGTTCCCCAGCTGTGTGTGTGGCAATCCCTCCTACCTCCTCCACCTCCACCTCCCCCTCCTGTCCCTGGGCTCCAACACCGCTAGTTGCCGTCCAGAAGTGCTGTCCGCACAGTCCCAACAGTCCCTCCTCTGTTATTGGGGTTCAGTAACGTCTGCTGTTCCCCAGCTGTGTGTGTGGCAATCCCTCCTACCTCCTCCACCTCCTCCTCCTCCACCTGTCCCTGGGCTCCAACACCACTAGTTGCCGTCCAGAAGTGCTGTCCGCACAGTCCCAACAGTCCCTCCTCTGTTATTGGGGTTCAGTAACGTCTGCTGTTCCCCAGCTGTGTGTGTGGCAATCCCTCCTATCTCCTCCACCTCCACCTCCCTCTCCTGTCCCTGGGCTCCAACACCGCTAGTTGCCGTCCAGAAGTGCTGTCCGCACAGTCCCAACAGTCCCTCCTCTGTTATTGGGGTTCAGTAACGTCTGCTGTTCCCCAGCTGTGTGTGTGGCAATCCCTCCTATCTCCTCCACCTCCACCTCCCCCTCCTGTCCCTGGGCTCCAACACCGCTAGTTGCTGTCCAGAATTGCTGTCCGCACAGTCCCAACAGTCCCTCCTCTGTTATTGGGTTCAGTAACATCAGCTGTTCCCCTGCTGTGTGTGTGGCAATCCCTCCTACCTCCTCCACCTCCTCCTCCTCCACCTGTCCCTGGGCTCCAACACCGCTAGTTGCTGTCCAGAAGTGCTGTCCGCACAGAGCCAAACACCTCGCCAATATGTTAGTGGGGTTCAGCACCGCCAGCTGTTCCCCTGCTGTGTATACGGCAATGTGAACTGCGACCGCCACGCAGGCACAACAAGTTAAATTTAAGGGAACCTGTCCCCCCCCCAGGCGTTTGTTACTAAAGGAGCCACCTTGTGCAGCAGTAATGATGCAAAGGGAAAAAGTGCCTCTTTTCGTGGTGCTCCTTGCACATGCTGAACCTAACACTTATGAAAAGTGTCCCCTCCTACCGTGATACCGTCCGGTAGGTGGAACTTTCCTTTGTGATGTGACACAGCACAGCCGTCATTCTTACCCCCTTGGCGCCGTGCACCGCCTCCTCAGCGTTGTTTGAATCAGTCCCGGAGCCTGCGCTGTTAGGTTAGCCCTTGGCCATGCACACATTTTGCGCTGCCCGTCTTCTGACATCATTTGGTGTCAGGCTGGCTGCGCCTGTGCGGCCGCGCTGGCCGAGAGCCCGCCTCGTACTGTCTTCTGATTTAATCCCACTGGGGGCCTGAGATCCATGGACATGCGCAGTGCATATCTGAACCTCCACCTCTCACTCATCTCCCTACGGCTTCTTCAAACTGTGCGGTGTCAGCTGGTCCCTAATAGCATGCCACGGCCGTGACACCGCACAGTCTGAGGAAGCCGTAGGGAGGGGAGTGAGAGGCGAGGATATGCACTGCGCATGTCCACGGATCTCAGGCCCCCAGTGGGATTAAATCAGAAGACAGTACGAGGCGGGCTCTCGGCCAGCGCGGCCGCACAGGCGCAGCCAGCCTGACACCAAATGATGTCAGAAGACGGGCAGCGCAAAATGTGTGCATGGCCAAGGGCTAACCTAACAGCGCAGGCTCCGGGACTGATTCAAACAACGCTGAGGAGGCGGCGCACGGCGCCAAGGGGGTAAGAATGACGGCTGTGCTGCGTCACATCACAAAGGAAAGTTCCACCTACCGGACGGTATCACGGTAGGAGGGGACACTTTTCATAAGTGTTAGGTTCAGCATGTGCAAGGACCATAATTAAAAGAGCTAAGTTTACCTTTTCCAGCATTAGTGCTGTACACGATGGCTCTTTCAGCTACAAACGCCTGGGGGGGGGTTAAAGTTTCCCTTTCAACTTGCTCCAGTGCAGGCTTCGGCCTACACTCTGCTCCCTCTCCTCCTCCTGCTGACCCTGGGCTCTAACACCGCCAGTTGGGGCCCAGATGTGCTAGCTGCACAGAGCCAAACACCAGCCAATGTGTCAGTGGGGTTCAGCACCGCCAGCTGTTCCCCTGCTGTGTAGCCGGCAACGTGTCCTGCAACAGCCACGCAGACACAAGAACTGAAATTGAAGGAAACCTGTCCCCCCTCCCCCAGGCGTTTTTACGTTTTACAGCCACCTTGTACGACAGTAATGCTGCATGTGTGCAAGGTGGCTCAGAAACTTATTCTCCTTGCCCATGTTGAAGTGAACACGTCTAAAAATGAGTCCTCTGCGACCATTAAAACATCCCTCAGGTGCGATTTTCCTTTGTATTGACACGCAACAAGCTCCTTGGTAGCGCTGCCCATCTTCTGGCATCATTGTTTGGCTGCCTGCGCCTCTGCGGCCGCCTTGCCCCACACAACGCCCCTCGGTGTCTTATTTATTGGGACTGCGAGGGTGTGATTGATGGGCATGAAAGGTGCATTTCTTCGCCTGTCCCTCATCTCCTTCCGCCTTCTTCAGACTGTGCGTCTTCATGGCCGTGGCATGCGATAAGGGATCAGCTGACGCCGCATAGTCTGAAGCGGGTGTAAGAACCCAAGCGAGAGGCGAACATATGTACTGCGCCAGGCCATGAATCCCAGCCCTGCAGTGTTTTAACAATGTTAAGACACTGGGGGGCTGGGATTCATGGTCATCGAAAACCGCAACGGCCGACATAACATGATGTCAGAGGATGGGCAGCGCTAACAGCGCAAGGCCAAGGGATAACACAAAAGCGCAGACTCCTGTGCAACAAATAACGATGCTCAGGAGGCCGCGCAAAGCACCAAGGTGGCATTTTTGCCAGCTGTACTGCGTCTCTTTACAAAGGGAACTCGCGCCTCCAACACAGTTTGACTGTATAAAGGGCTAAATGTTATACGTGTTTCATTCAGCGTGTGCAAGGAGAAAAATTAAAAGAGCAACCTTTGACTTGTGCAGCATTACTGCTGCATAAGCTGTGGCTCTTCTACTTTGTAACCCCTGAGGGGGTTTAAAGGTTACCTTTGAAATTGGTTCAATTAGGCTTCGGCCTACACTCTGCTCCCCCTGCAGAGCCCGGGCTCCAACACCACCAGTTGGGGCCCGGTACTGCTAGCTGCACAGAGCCAAACACCAGCCAATGTGTCAGTGGGGTTCAGCACCGCCAGCTGTTCCCCTGCTGTGTAGCCGGCATCGTGTCCTGCAAAAGCCACGCAGACACAAGAACTGAAATTGAAGGGAACCTGTCCCCCCTCCCCCAGTAGTTTGTACGTTTTCCAGCCACCTTGTACAGCGGTAATGCTGCATGTGTGCAAGGTGGCTCATAAACGTATTCTCCTCGCACATGTGGAACTGAAAACAAATCTAAAATGTGTCCTCTGTGTGACCATTTAACCGTCCCGGAGGTGTGACTTTCCTTTGTAATGACACGCTGCAACCCCCTTGGTAGCGCTGCCCGTCTTCTGGCATCATTGTTTGGCTGCCTGCGCCTCTGCGGCCGCCCTGACCCACACAACACCCCTCGGTGTCTTATTTATTGGGACTGCGAGGGTGTGATTGATGGGCATGAGCAGTGCATCAGTTCGCCTGTCCCTCATCTCCTTCTGCCTTCTTCAGACTGTGCGGCTTCATGGCCATGGCATGCGATAAGGGATCAGCTGACGCCGCACAGTCTGAAGCGGGTGTAAGGACCCGAGTGTGAGAGGCGAACATATGTGCTGCGCCAGGCCATGAATTCCAGCCCCGCAGTGTTTTAACAATGTTAAGACACTGCGGGGCTGGGATTCATGGTCATCGCGAACCGCACCGGCCGACATTAAATGATGTCAGAAGATGGGCAGCGCTAACAGCGCTAGGCCAGAGGATAACATGACAGTGCAGACTCCTGTACAGCAAATAACAACGCTCAGGAGGCTGCACCCAGCACCAAGGTGGGATTCTTGACATCTGTGCTGCGTCTCATTACAAAGGGAACTCGCGCCTCCAACACAGTTTGACTGTATAAAGGGCTAAATGTTATACGTGTTTCATTCAGCGTGTGCAAGGAGAAAAATTAAAAGAGCAACCTTTGACTTGTGCAGCACTACTGCTGCATAAGCTGTGGCTCTTCTACTTTGTAACCCCTGAGGGGGGGTTAAAGGTTACCTTTGAAATTGGTTCAATTAGGCTTCGGCCTACACTCTGCTCCCCCTGCAGAGCCCGGGCTCCAACACCGCCAGTTGGGGCCCGGTACTGCTAGCTGCACAGAGCCAAACACCAGCCAATGTGTCAGTGGGGTTCAGCACCGCCAGCTGTTCCCCTGCTGTGCAGCCGGCAACGTGTCCTGCAACAGCCACGCAGGCACAACAGACCCAAAGCTGCCGCCAGTGCAGGCTTCGGCCTACACTCTGCTCCCTCTCCTCCTCCTGCTGACCCCCGGGCTCCAACACCGCCAGTTGGGGCCCGGTACTGCTAGCTGCACAGAGAAAAACACCAGCCAATGTGTCAGTGGGGTTCATCACCGCCAGCTGTTCCCCTGCTGTGTAGCCAGCATCGTGTCCTGCAAAAGCCACGCAGACACAAGAACTGAAATTGAAGGGAACCTGTCCCCCCTCCCCCAGGCGTTTGTACGTTTTCCAGCCACCTTGTACAGCGGTAATGCTGCATGTGTGCAAGGTGGCTCATAAACGTATTCTCCTCGCACATGTGGAACTAAAAACACGTCTAAAATGTGTCCTCGGTGTGACCATTTAACCGTCCCGGAGGTGTGACTTTCCTTTGTAATGACAAGCTGCAACCCCCTTGGTAGAGCTGCCCATCTTCTGGCATCATTGTTTGGCTGCCTGCGCCTCTGCGGCCGCCCTGACCCACACAACGCCCCTCGGTGTCTTATTTATTGGGACTGCGAGGGTGTGATTGATGGGCATGAGCAGTGCATCAGTTCGCCTGTCCCTCATCTCCTTCCGCCTTCTTCAGACTGTGCGGCTTCATGGCCGTGGCATGCGATAAGGGATCAGCTGACGCCGCACAGTCTGAAGTGGGTGTAAGGACCCGAGTGTGAGAGGCGAACATATGTGCTGCGCCAGGCCATGAATCCCAGCCCCGCAGTGTTTTAACTATGTTAAGACACTGCGGGGCTGGGATTCATGGTCATCGCGAACCGCACCGGCCGACATTAAATGATGTCAGAAGATGGGCAGCGCTAACAGCGCTAGGCCAGGAGATAACACGACAGCGCAGACTCCTGTACAGCAAATAACAACGCTCAGGAGGCTGCACCCAGCACCAAGGTGGGATTCTTGACATCTGTGCTGCGTCTCATTACAAAGGGAACTCGCGCCTCCAACACAGTTTGACTGTATAAAGGGCTAAATGTTATACGTGTTTCATTCAGCGTGTGCAAGGAGAAAAATTAAAAGAGCAACCTTTGACTTGTGCAGCACTACTGCTGCATAAGCTGTGGCTCTTCTACTTTGTAACCCCTGAGGGGGGGGTTAAAGGTTACCTTTGAAATTGGTTCAATTAGGCTTCGGCCTACACTCTGCTCCCCCTGCAGAGCCCGGGCTCCAACACCGCCAGTTGGGGCCCGGTACTGCTAGCTGCACAGAGCCAAACACCAGCCAATGTGTCAGTGGGGTTCAGCACCGCCAGCTGTTCCCCTGCTGTGCAGCCGGCAACGTGTCCTGCAACAGCCACGCAGGCACAACAGACCCAAAGCTGCCGCCAGTGCAGGCTTCGGCCTAAACTCTGCTCCCTCTCCTCCTCCTGCTGACCCCCAGACTCCAACACCGCCAGTTGGGGCTCTAGGAAGACAAGCTTGAATAGGTCCCCATCCTGGTTCCAGCACCGTCAGCTGGTTCCGGGCAGAGCCTTTGGCTTAGGTGCCTCCCTCTGGGTATCCGAGTTCCACCAACGTCAGGTGGTCCTTGGTAGTGCTTTCAGGCACGGGTACCTCCTGCTTAGTAACCGGGTTCCAGTAACATCAGCTGGTCCTCGGTAGTTCCATTGGCTCTTGGACCTTCGGCTACCCATCCGGGTTCCAGCACCGTCAGCTGGTTCTCGGCAGTGTCTTTTGCTCTTGTACCTTCTGCTCCCCATCCTGGTTCCAGTACCGTCAGCTGGTTCTGGGCAGAGCCTTTGGCTTAGGTGCCTCCCTCTGGGTATCCGAGTTCCACCAACGTCAGGTGGTCCTTGGTAGTGCTTTCAGGCACGGGTACCTCCTGCTTAGTAACCGGGTTCCAGTAACGTCAGCTGGTCCTCGGTAGTTCCATTGGCTCTTGGACCTTCGGCTACCCATCCGGGTTCCAGCACCGTCAGCTGGTTCTCGGCAGTGTCTTTTGCTCTTGTACCTTCTGCTCCCCATCCTGGTTCCAGTACCGTCAGCTGGTTCCGGGCAGAGCCTTTGGCTTAGGTGCCTCCCTCTGGGTATCCGAGTTCCACCAACGTCAGGTGGTCCTTGGTAGTGCTTTCAGGCACGGGTACCTCCTGCTTAGTAACCGGGTTCCAGTAACGTCAGCTGGTCCTCGGTAGTTCCATTGGCTCTTGGACCTTCGGTTAGCCATCTGAGTTCCAGTTCCATCAGCTGTTTCTCGGCATTTTCTCAGCCTTCTTGTACCTTCTGCTACATTTCCAAGTTCAAGAGACTAAACACGATGACCCGGAAGACCACCCCTAAGATGACGACGACACCAGAGACGACAACCACCGTGATGACGACGACCCTGGAGACGATGACCCTGAAGACCACCCCGATGACGACGACCCCGGAGACGACAACCACCGTGATGACGACGACCCTGGAGACGATGACCCTGAAGACCACCCCGATGACGACGACCCCGGAGACGACGACCCTGGAGACGACGACGACCTGGAAGACCGAGAAGCAGAAGAACAAGAGGCTGCAGAACAAAGAGCAGAAGAACATTAAGCATAAGACTAAATATCAGAGCAAAAGATATTATCTAAATTATAAGCAGAAGAAGACTAAGCAGTGTATGGGGGTGAGTCCGTTCCTCCTCGTGGTGCCCCTGGATAAAGCCTGATGCTGCAGACCAAACTGAACGCGGACAAATGTAACTGTTTTGTGACAGGCAGAACGGAAGGTGTAATCTTCAAACTTTTATAGATAACAACTACGGGAATGCCTGTCACAAATAAGAATATGATGAAGAAGTAGAATATGAAGAAGATAATAGTAAAATAAAAAGAATATGAACAATGTAACAAAAAAAATAATAGGTAGAAGATGAAGAAGAAGATGAATAAGGTGAAGAAGTTGATGTCAAAGAAGCTGATGATGAGGATAATGAAGAAGAAAGTGTGGGAGAAGTAAAAAAGAAGGTGAAGGGCATGGAAGTAGTGAAACATCAATATCTGACAAAATAAAATAAAAAAAAATAACAGTCAAAATCTTTCTAACGCCGAACGTCATAAAAAAAAATAAAAATCCTGCTATTCTATTTGATTGGGCTAAACCTCTGTGCCTTTAATGTCTCCGCCACCTCCCCCAATACATCCTACATTATTCTTAATTGTTTTCCTTCATGTAGAATTAACCGACAAGGAAAGAAAGGGTTTATTTTAATTCCGATATTTTCGTCCCATTGACTTGCATTGGGATCGGGTATCGGTATCGGATTAGATCCGATACTTTGACGGTATCGGCCGATACTTTCCGATACCGATACTTTCCGATATCGGAAGGTATCGCTCAACACTAGTGGTGACCATGGCGGCCATTTTGGATCCAACTTTATTTTTTCCAATGGGAAGAGTGTCATGTGACACATCAAACTCATTGAGAAAACAAGAAAAACAATGGTGTGCTTGGTTTTAACGTAACTTTATTCTTTCATGAGTTATTTGCAAGTTTCTCTTTGTTTACAGCCATTGACATGTCGCAGAGGTTAACACTTGAGGAGCGGATAGAAATTGTGTTGATGTCTGGTGAACCCAGTACCTGGGTAATTGCAGCATATTTCAATGCAAGACACCTACGCAAGAAAACTGTAACCATTCCCATGTTATTTAGGTGTATTCATATAAATGGGCCACCCAAAAAACTTTGCCTCATCACTGAACATAATGTTCTGTGTAAACTGAGGGCCCTGTTCAAATATATATATATATATATATATATATATATATATATATATAGTCATTTTTTTTCATTTTCAAATTTACAAAAAGGAAAATAGACTGATGCAAAAGTTTGGGCACCCTTGGAGATTTATATGCTCAGATTACTTTGACCAAGGTTTAAGACCTTAGTTAACCTGTGTTACACCACGCTATACTTACCTGTCTGGCCGGCGCGCTCCCAACGCTCCTCCTCGCTCCTCTCCGTCTGGATTCCCTGGCGTTCGTCCCTTCGGTGGTCTGCTCATGCGCAGACGTGCTCCTCTCACCGCCGGGACTTCTGGGAGGTCGTGACCCGCTGGCTCCGCCCCCAATATGGCAGCACCCGTCGGGTATTTCTCTCCTGCATCGCACCGGGTAAGACGCCTTTGCGTCTATTGCGTTTGCTGGTTTTCCGCCAGCATTCCCTTAGGTTCCCTGGCTCTGATCCCTGCTATCTTCGCTGTGTCTCTTACCTTCTCTGTTTGCCGTGTCCTGCCAGTCCTGTGTTCCTGCCGTGTCCTGCCAGTCCTGTGTTCCTGCCGTGTCCTGCCAGTCCTGTGTTCCTGCCGTGTCCTGCCAGTCCTATGTTCCTGCCGTGTCCTGCCAGTCTTGTGTTCCTGCCTCCACCGTTCCTGCCGTATCCAGTCAGCTCTGCATTCCCTTCATACCTAGCCGGCCCTGTGGTCCTGCCGTATCCTGCCAGTCCTGAATCTCCGTTGTCTCCTTCTGTTAAGTGCAAGCATCCTACCGGTTAGTGCCCAGTCCTTGCTTCCTCCATCTGTCCGGTACCTCTGCCATTCTAGCTTCTTCTGTTCCCTCTCTGCGCAATCCTCAGTCATCCCTTTGGCTCCGGCTGTCCCGGCTTCACCCTCCTTGGGCCTGTCCCTAACACTCTCTGTACAGGGGGTGGTACCATCTAGTTCACTCGCCCTCGGGGGCTCTGGAGTCGTGACCCAGAGGGTCCACTTCCTAGTCCTAATAGTACGCAAAGGCCATGTATCCCGCTGGAGCTGCGGCTGCTAAGAAAGAGCTTGTTTTCCTGCGGGAAAACCAGACTCGGATGATGTCTTTTATGAAGTCTATGGACTCTCGTCTCTCTGCTCTTCAGTCCTCTGATCCGGGGAATGCCTTTCAGCTGGCCAGTTTGCAACAAGAACTGGCACAGCAGCATGATGCTCAGTCCCATATCTTGGGGTATATGGCTTCTGTTGATAATCGTCTACTTTCTCTCCAGGCAGCTGCGTCCGGTTCTTCACCAGATCAAGTTCCCCATCCCACTCCTCGTTTGGCCAAACCTCCTCGCTTTAATGGAGATCCCAAACTATGTCGGGGATTTCTCAATCAGTGCCGTCTTCACTTTGAGCTCCTTCCCCTGCAGTATCCTACGGATCGGGCCAAGGTAGCCTTTAGTGTTTCTCATTTGGAGGGAGATGCTTTGGGGTGGGTTAATCCTCTTTGGGAGCGGGATGATCCAGTGGTCCTTCAGCTCACTCTTTTTCTTGAGACTTTTCGTCGGGTTTTTGATGAACCGGGTCGCTTGGCCTCTACCACTGAGGCTTTGTTTAATCTACTACAGGGGTCTCTAACTGTTGGGCAATATGCAATCCTGTTTCGGACCTTATCCTCAGACTTGGGCTGGAATAATGAGGCATTAGTGGGGGCTTTCTGGCGGGGGCTTTCTAGTCGTGTGAAGGATGAATTAGCTGGTCGTGACACCCCAACTAATTTGGAGGACTTAATTGCTTTGGCAACATGAATAGACCTTCGCTTCCAGGAACGAGCTCGGGAGAGAAAATTTCCTCGTTCTTCTATGACTTCCCATAGGCCTCCCAGTCCACGTCCCAGGGGCTCTACTTCTGGTTCCACTCCTGAGCCTATGCAAGTTGATCGCATAAAACTCTCTGAACAACGTCGCAAAGAGAGACGCTCACAGGGCCTCTGTTTTTACTGTGGAAGTTCTTCACATCTCCTCCGAGCCTGCCCAGACCGTCCGGAAAACTCCTCCACCTAGGTCAGGTAAGAGAGGCCTCCTTAGGTGCATATGAAACCTCTCAACCCCTCACTCTGCTCATTTTGTTGCATGTTTTTGGTAAACGTTTTTCTCTTGAAGCTTATTTGGACTCGGGTGCTGCCGGGAATTTTATTAGGTTGGAGGAGGTAATTAAATTCTCAGTTCTTGTAAGGCCCATAGAGAATCCTCTTCTTCTCACTTCCGTAGATGGAAGACCTTTGCAAGAAACCATAACGCAGGTTATGCACTCAGTTGAGTTCCAAGTAGGGGCTCTTCATAGGGAGCAGATCTCATTCTTTGTTTTAGCTAACATTTCTCATCCTCTTCTCCTCGGCCATCCGTGGCTGCGACTCCACGAACCTCTTCTAGATTGGCATAAGGGCAACATTCTTAGTTGGGGAGATTCCTGTCGGTCTCGTTGTCTGCTGCCGGTGCGTCCTGTGGGTGTTCCCAGTCCCTCTCCCAATCCCTCCGGGTTGCCTTCTGCTTATTCTTCTTTTTCAGATGTTTTTGATAAAAAGGAGGCGGAGTCCCTTCCTCCACATCGTCCTTACGACTGCCCTATAGATCTCATTCCTGGTGCCACACCTCCCAGGGGTAGAATCTACCCTCTCTCGCCTGCGGAGACTCAAGCTATGTCAGATTATGTTCAAGAGAATCTCGCTAGAGGTTTCATTCGGAAATCTTCTCCAGCTGGAGCAGATTTCTTTTTTGTGAAGAAGAAGGATGGTACTCTTCGCCCCTGTATTGATTACAGGGGTTTAAACAGCATCACGGTGAAGAAAAAGTATCCCTTACCTCTAATCTCTGAACTTTTCGACCGTCTGAGAGGAGCACGAATCTTCACCAAGCTTGATCTCCGGGGAGCCTACAACTTGGTTCGCATCCGTGCGGGAGATGAGTGGAAGACCGTATTCAACACTCGGGATGGACACTACGAGTATTTGGTAATGCCTTTTGGGCTTTGTAATGCGCCTGCAGTGTTCCAAGAGTTCATTAATGACATTTTTTGAGACTGTCTCTATACCAGTGTTGTGGTCTATTTGGATGACATCCTTGTCTTCTCCCCTGATCTATCCACCCATCGACAAGACGTCCGCCGAGTCTTACTTTGACTAAGAGAAAATCATCTTTTCGCTAAGATTGAAAAATGCATCTTCGAACAGTCTTCCGTGCCTTTCCTAGGTTATATCGTGTCCGAGGATGGTCTGACTATGGATCCTGAGAACGTGTCTGCTGTACTGAATTGGCCCCGTCCATCGGGAGTAAAGGCTATTCAGCGATTTCTGGGTTTTGCCAATTATTACAGGCAATTTATTCCTCACTTCTCTTCTCTGTCCAAGCCAATCTCTGCTCTGGTCCGTAAGGGGGTCGATCCCAATCTTTGGCCATCGGAGGCTGAAACAGCCTTTCAAACTCTGAAGCAAGAGTTTGCCTCTGCATCAGTGCTTCATCGACCTGATTCGAATAGGCCATTCATTCTAGAAGTGGATGCGTCCTCTATCGGAGCCGGAGCTGTACTTCTCCAGAAGTCTAACTCGGGTCGATTAGTCTCTTGTGGATTTTTCTCCAAGGCATTTTCTCCTCCTGAATGTAATTATTCCATCGGTGACAGAGAATTGCTTGCCATCAAATTGGCTTTGGAGGAGTGGTGGTATCTTCTTGAGGGGGCTGTACATCCTTTTGTTATTTTTACTGACCACAAGAATCTAGCCTATGTTCAGTCAGCCCAAAGGCTGAATACTCGACAAGCCAGAAGGTCCTTGTTCTTTGGACATTACGATTTCGAGCTACATTTCCGACCTGCAGATAAGAACATCAGAGCTGATGCCCTGTCACGGTCTTTTCAACCGTCAGATGTAGAGGAGAGACCTACGCACATTCTTGACCCAGCTAAGATTGTTTCTTTGGCTCCTCTCGATGTAATCATGCCGCCTCCGAGAAAGACCCTCGTTTCTAATTGTGACAAGTTGAAGGTCTTAAGTCAGGGTCATTCCTCCCAGTTCACCAGACATGTCGGAGGTAAGAAGACCCTCTCCCTGATTTCTCGCCTTTACAGGTGGCCTTCTCTTCGCCAGGATGTGTTAGATTTCGTTGCTTCCTGTTCCACGTGTGCTCGGAATAAGGTTCCTCAACAGCTGCCTTCTGGTTCTCTGCTTCCACTTCCTGTGCCATCTGTTCCCTGGACTCATATCGCTATGGACTTTGTCACCGATTTACCGAGGTCCTCTAATTGCACTGCAATTCTGGTGGTGGTAGACAGATTTTCCAAGATGGCCCACTTCATCTCTCTACCTGGACTTCCATCTGCTCCTGACCTTGCGAAGATTTTTTTACTTCAAGTTTTTCGGCTCCACGGATTCCCTCAGCATATCGTCTCTGACCGAAGAGTCCAGTTTACCTCCCGTTTTTGGAGAGCGCTTTGTGGTCTTATGAAGGTATCGCTAGATTTTTCTTCTGCTTATCATCCCCAGTCCAACGGTCAGGTGGAGCGTGTTAATCAAATCCTCATCTCTTATCTTCGTCACTTTACCAATGCTCACCATGATGACTGGGTGTCTCTTCTTCCTTGGGCAGAATTCGCCTACAATAACCACACTAGCGAATCCTCATCTAAGTCTCCCTTTTTTATTGTTTTTGGGCAACATCCCGGCATTCCTCTCCCTGTTCTCCCCACCTCAGGCGTACCGGCGGCGGATTCCTTGTCCCAGGAGTTTTCCCAAATTTGGCAGGAGACTAAAGAGGCCCTTGAAAAGGCTAGTAGCAGAATGAAAAGCTATGCTGACAAAAAGTGTTTGGATGTCCCTCCTTATCAACCTGGCGATAAGGTCTGGCTTTCCTCTCGCTACATCCGACTCAAAGTCCCCTCTCAGAAGTTAAGTCCACGTTACATCGGTCCCTTTGAGGTTTCTAGTCGAATTAATAACGTAGCATACAAATTGAAATTGCCAGCTTCCCTTCGCACTCCTAATGCTTTTCATGTATCACTCCTCAAACCTGCAATTTTCAATCATTTTCATTCTGTCTCGTCACGTTCTCGCCAACCTATTTCTTCTGATGCCTCTTTAGAAGTTAAGAATATTCTTGCTAAGAAATCTGTTAAGGGCAAGACCTTTTATTTGATTGACTGGAAGGGGTTTGGACCCGAGGAGAGGTCTTGGGAGCCTCTTGAAAATATCAATGCTCCGCTAGTCTTAAAGAGGTTCCTTTCTAGTTCTAAAGGGAGGGGGGGTAAGAGAGGGGGTACTGTTACACCACGCTGTACTTACCTATCCGGCCGGCGTGCTCCTCCTCGCTCCTCTCCGTCTGGATTCCCTGGTGTTCGTCCCTTCGGCGGTCCGCGCATGCGCAGACGTGCTCCTCTCACCGCCGGGACTTCTGGGAGGTCATGACCCGCTGGATCCACCCCCAATATGGCAGCGCCCATCGGGTATTTCACCCCTGCATCGCACCGGGTAAGACGCCTTTGCGTCTATTGCGTTTGCTGGTTTTCCGCCAGCATTCCCTTAGGTTCCCTGGCTCTGATCCCTGCTATCTTCGCTGTGTCTCTTACCTTCTCTGTTTGCCATGTCCTGCCAGTCCTGTGTTCCTGCCATGTCCTGCCAGTCCTGAGTTCCTGCCGTGTCCTGCCAGTCCTGTGTTCCTGCCATGTCCTGCCAGTCCTGTGTTCCTGCCATGTCCTGCCAGTCCTGCATTCCAGCCTCCACCATTCCTGCCGTATCCAGTCGGTTCTGCGTTCCTGTCATACCTAGCCTGCCCTGTGGTCCTGCCATATCCTGCCAGTCCTGAATCTCCGTTGTCTCCTTCTGTCAAGTGCAAGCATCCTACCGGTTAGTGCTCAGTCCTTGCTTCCTCCATCTGTCCGGTACCTCCGCCATTCTAGCTTCTTCTGTTCCCTCTCTGCGCAATCCTCAGTCATCCCTTTGGCTCCGGCTGTCGTGGCTTCACCCACCTTGGGCCTGTCCCTAACACTCCCTGTACAAGGGGTGGTACCATCTGGTTCACTCGCCCTCGGGGGCTCTGGAGTCGTGACCCAGAGGGTCCACTTCCTAGTCCTAATAACCTGCTAGGATTATGGCTTGTTCACTATGTTCATTAGGAAAGGCAAGGTGATGCAAATTTCCCAGCTTTACACCCAGCCTCCTCTAACCTTGTACCAAAACATAACAGCCATTGTGTCTTCTAAGCAGCTGCCTAGAACTCTGAAAATGAAAATGATGAAGGGCCACAAACCAGGAGAAGGCCATAAGAAGATGGCAAAGCTGTTTCAAGTTGCCCTTTCCTCAGCTCAAAATGTAAGTAAGAAATTGCAGGTAGCAGTATCAGTGGAGGTCAAGATAAAGTCTGGAAGACCAATCAAAATTTCAGTGGGAGCTGCTCGTAGGATTGCCAGAGAGGAAAATCAGACCCCCCCCCCATTGACTGCAAAAGACCTTTAGAAAGATTAAACAAATTCTGGAGTTGTGTTACACTGTTCTACTGTTCAAAGACACCTGAACAAATAGGGCTGTAATGGAAGTGTCTTTAGAAGAAAAGCTCTTATGCATCCTCACCATAAAATTCAGCATCAGAAAAGAACATCTTAACAAGCCTGATGCATTTTGGAAACAAGTCCTGTGGTGAGGTGATGAGGTTAAAATAGAACTCTTTGGCCATAACTCATCAAAAGTATGTGTGAAGAAAAAAGGGCACAGAATTTCAGTAAAAGAACATCTTTTGGACCATTAAGCATGGGACTAGATCAATCATCCTTTGGAGTTGTGTTGCAGCTAATAGCATGGAGAACATTTCATGGGTACATGGAAGAATTTTAGCAAATTCTTGATGCAAACTTAACACCATCTGTAAAAAAGCTGAATTTGAAAAAAGGATGGCTGCTATAAGTCGATATTGATCCTGAACACATGTCAAAATCCACAATAGACTACCTCCAAATGCACAAGCTGAAGGTTTTACAATGCCCCTCACAGTCCATTGATCTGAACATCATTGAAAATCTGGGGCTAGACATCAAAATAGCAGTACATGCAAGATGACCCAGGAATCTCACAGAACTGGAAGAATTTTACAAGGGAGAATGGATGAAAATTGAAAATCTCTCAAACAAGAATTGAAAGACTTTGTCTGGCTACAAAAAGCGTTTAAAAGCTGTGATACTTTGAAAAGGGGGTGTTACTAGGTACTAACCATGCAGGGTGCCCAAACGTTTCCACCGAAAATTTTTCCTTTTTGTTTGTTACATATGTATTTTTTAATACAAATTCTTTTGGGTATGGGAATTATATATGTTTGGTATGCAGAATTTTTGATAGATTATTCTTTATTTTTGGTATTTCTTTTTCTATATACTGTAGGTTTTTCAGTTTTTTTTAGAGTTGAGTAGGGTCCTGCCAAAAGAATCTACCTTGTTGTGGTGGCGGTCTAAAAAATCTTTTGGCCAAAACAAAAGAGGCTAGCTATGTATGTGATATGGTGTTCGATGGGAACTGTTAATGTGTGATTGGTGAGGACGTGGTGCAGAAGTGGAGATTTCCAAGAGTTGGTGGTGGGACTGTGGAAAGTTGAATGGTTGGAGGCAGAGCTGAGGTGGAGCCTGGGCAGAGCCTCAAGGGGGTCCAAAAATGTTGCCAGTATGGGGCCCTGAAATTCCTAGTGGTAGGTCTGAACATATATTACAAACTTTTTATTTGTCATCACCTTTACTATTAATTTATGCAAAGTTTGTATTATTTCTATCCAATATTATACATGATTCCCTATTCCTGCAGGAATTACAATAAGTCTTATTTTTTTATAGAACAAAACTATTTTTGAGAGAGAATTTATGATTACAAAATGCCAAAAAAGCTTCCTTTGAAGTCAGCTGTATTTGAGCATTTCACATTATCTCAAGATAAAAAATATTTTGAGCATTCATGTATGACAAATGAAAACAAATTATGTGAGCTTAAAGTCAGTGCATACTCAGGCAGTGATGAAAATGCCCCTACGAGAGCTTCAAATCTAAAAATTTACAACTCTTACACCCAGAAGTTTTCAAATCTGTGACTGAGAAAGATCACAGCAACACCACGAAACAAGTGCCCAGCACTTCCCGCCATACAAAAGAGAAGGAAAAAGCATCTCAAACATCAGTTACAAGATATTTTTTAACTGACAAAGTTACTGTAACAATGACAGAAGATATGTTTAAAAGACAGCTCATAGAGCTTGTTGTGAAAGATGGTGTACCATTATTATTTGCACTACCATCTTTTACAGCTCTTAATGGAGAGTAGTAGAGCATAGATATGTTTCGTCAAACTCAATTTGACAGGTGGACCCGCCCCTATCAAAGTGTATCAAAGTGTGTAACCCCACCCCTCCCTGTCAGCCAGCTGTCCCTCCTTGTCTGGCTCTCCCCTTTTGATATAGTTTAATATTATTATCACAGTGAATATTATCCCAGTAATTGTTTTATATTAGATGTTTATATGCTGTATTAAGATTACTCTCATTTGATAATCCGATGATAGGGGGAGTGAGGCTGTGTTTCTGCAGTATTATCGGATAGTGGTATTCTCATTTATATGTGATTTATAATGGGCACATTATGTATGCGGCCATATTACAACACCCGCAAGTATGAAGCGTGGTGTTTTATACGTTTATAAAAAGCATAGACACGGTATTGTAAAAATGTAAAAGATTTTATTGTAAAATAAACACATCTCAAATACATTTCAATGCTGTAAAATTCTTGCAGAGTATAAAAGCAATCACATTAAATAGTACAGGGGATCATACAGCAACACACTTCGTACAAAATAAATAGTATCACAAGTACATTGAATATACATACAAGTCATGTACGTCATATTTATCCAGTACATTCTTTACATCGTGAGCCACATGGTTTGTAGCATCGGTAGAGACGTTTTTTTAGGTAGCAGAGTTCCACGTGTGGTACCTAATGACGGGGAATGTAAAGATTGGATTGTACGCGGCGTCGGAGCTAGCTTCTGCGGCGTAGATACAGCGTGTGTCTCGCTGTTGGAAATTTTTAATTAATCTAAAAGCTTCCTAGTAGTGGGATTACCAACAACTGGAGATGGTATATTTAGCTCGGCCATAGCCTGCATAAATGATTCCCAACCCGGCGGTAAATTTCTGCCGGTCAGAGCATGACTCTGCGTAGTACTACGTACCAAATCCAGTAAGTTAGACCCCGGTATTACGGATCCTTTGAAAATAAATTCAGCTTTATTATTCCAGTCTGTAACATTTTTATTCTGTAGTAACCTGTTTAGTAAAAATTCAGCATTCTTTTTATTTCTTTGGTTTATATGGCTGACAATTTCAGCGATCTCTTGATTTTTATCAGAGTCGGTATTTGACAATTGTTGCTGACCAGGATCAGGAGTGCTAACGAGATTTAAAGCCACTACTTCTTTTGAGCTGTGCCGCGTATGCACCAAGTATCGCTGTAGCACGGTGCTATACATTTTAATTTTCACATCATCGGGAATGTCACGACGTTGTAAAATGTCGCTAATTTCGCCATCAAGGCGATGAATAACACTGTCGCGTATGTTAGCTGTAGCGCCGGGTCTTAGTTTGTCTAGCTCCTGTTTGGGGACTAGATACATTTTCTCTGTATGCTCCATTATCTTCCTGCGAGCAGGCTTGTTATTATAGGGATTGCAAAAGCTAAAAGAGGACCGATAAACCCGCCGGCCTGCTTTAGTAGCCGCTTCTTTTTCTTTATGGGCTGAGATCTGTCGCTCAGGGTTCTTATAGCTTTACGCCACTTCTTTAATATGCCTTTTTGACGCTCTTTCAGCGCAATCCTGCCTTTTAAGATGTTTAAAGCAATCTCGCCTATGGCTGTAATTAAATCATTGCTTGCATTGCGCAAAATAGACTTTCGGACAGCCGGGGTTGCCTTCACCAGAGTTTTTAAGAGAGCCCAGTTACGCCGGAGTCTCTCAGACATCTTTACAGCACAACGCACACAGCGTAGAATGTCTGATACCTGGGTAAAATTCACTTTTTAGAAGTGTTTTTCTTTTGAACATAAACAGCAGGCAACGCTGGTGGGAACAAGCCGGTCCTTAAGCGAAGTTCCTCAGGGGTATTAGCTCTCAAATCTACAAGCAAATACCCATAAGGTTCCCACGTGGCATCCTCAAAAGCTTCTAGGAAAAAATGTGTTTTTCCGGAATACATCTGGCGAGCTAGAGTTAAAATTTGTAATTTATCTCGGGGATTATTAAAAAGCACCATGTATTTTGTGTTTAAATTTATCGTACGGCTTTTCTTACCCTGACAAAATATGTTTTGTACCAGGTAGAAAATGCTGAGATTTCTGTGGTGCACATACTTGGTAAAGGCTTTTTCTATCTCACAATTTTCACTAGCACTCTCCATGAGATCATCAACAATAGCCAAATTCACCTTCCCCGGTGGGAATAATTCGCCATCTACGAATGTATTCGGCAGACCCTCCACAAATCTGGCGTGGGGAAAAGAGAGAGAGATTTCATCATATAGTTTTTGCCAACACGAATAAAACCAAACAATATTATCAGGTTTCTGAGAAAAATTAGTTTCAATATTATACAGCAGTTGTTTTACAAAATAGCTCTTTCCAGAATTAGACGGCCCTGCTAGAATGCATGAGAATGGATGTTGCAAGCGTGTATCCATCACCACAATACTCGGCTAATACCCAAAAGGCAGGGTTGTGAAACCGTCAATTAGTCGCCGCTTTGTATAAACGCACTTTTGTGTTTTGCGTAACGGCCTCGTTTCAATCTCCCAGTACTTTTTATTTCTTACAATGGACGGTTGTTGTACGACAATACGCTTCTGTGTATCTGTGTCAGAATTGCTCGGGTAGTCCAGAACTAGATCTTTTAGACTGTTGAAATTAATAGATTGAGAGTTACCAACATTTAGTGTTATCCCCTTAACATTTAAGACAGTTTTACCGGTGTTGAGTTTGTATCCGTAAGTTTTGGGGCCCGCGGATACAAATTCTGTGATGTGTGTACCATCGGGTATTTCACTGGTCAGCTCCCCCAGGTAATCGCCTAAAGGCGGCTGCCACTCACCATCTCTCTGTACAAAAATAACTGAATCTGTGTCGTGATAAAGGCACCTCTCCTGCAGCCGGTCCAGCAGCGAATAGAGCTCTAGCCGGGCATACGCTGTTGTAAAACACGCTATAAAAATGTTTGTGTTTTTGTTGACGGTGTGGTGACCTTTTGCGTATGTCCAGTTAATGGTTGCGGTGTCATCATCAAGGAAATGTAACATCGAGATGTCATAATAAGGCAGGAACAAATACTTAAAAAGCTCATCTGGGTCCCTAACAATGCTGGTACATGATAGATTAGATCGCTGAGCAAACTTCCCCCATAAAGAATTTAAGAAAAGCTTGGAGATCTGTTTCTTAGCAGGATTGACAGCTAGATTTTCAGGTCGTAATTGCACACCTTCTTTTTCAAGAAAGGAGTCAATGTACTGCCTTTTCTTGACCTCATCAGTGCACCAGCAAGGATAACCAGAGGCTTCCTGCTTCTCCCTCAGATGTAGTTTAATGTAGGGTGCAAACAGATCATCAGTGGTTTTAGGAAAATGCCATATTTCATAGATGTGCGCGATCCGATACCCTTTTTCTATCGCCATCTTGAGCTCTATAGTGCACCAGGTGCCTGACAATGCCCGCTCTTCATCACTATGCGCACAAATATCTGCCTGGGAATTTACAGCGCATGTGTAGCATAGGGGAAACATTAATTTTTTGTTGAGTTTTACCGGTAGAACTGGAAAAAATAAATCTCTCGGCGGGTAGACCTTGACTTTAGCAATGCCAAAGTATTTTTTAATGAATCCAAAATTGTCATAGATGATGTCTGGATGACCTACTGGGTATGTTTTAGTTTTGTTTACAAAGGGGTACAGACTGGTGAAATCGTAGTAATGTAAATTCTCCCCTTCTGCCAACTGGTGATAGAGCTTAATGGCGTTAGTTCGCCCGCCATAAAGCGCATCACGGGGGTCTAAAGGAACGGGGAATTCCATCTGGTGGAGAAATGATTGAAGGTTAGAATCATTTTCAACCATTTCATTCCACTCATGCTCCCACATCACTCTTATTGTGTAGCTGCAGGCCTGTAAGTAGCGCTTTTTAGCTAAAAAGGTGTAATATAACTGACCATAGGACGTGTTTGTGACCTTATTCTTGTCATTTTCATTATAGCACACGGGACACCCGTGGTAAAAACACCCTTGAAATTCAAATGCTATGTGTTGGCCGCTAACATAGGCATAACCATCTAGAAAATATTTCCCGACTCGTTTTTCACCGCCTCTCAATGCGTGGCGGATGTCGATGTTCTCGGAGTGGGCTACATACATGAGCCATTGTATAGCCGGTGACGAGTAGCGCTTTTTTGCCTTGTGATAATTATCACCAGGCAAAATGCCGATGGTCTTTTTTGGAAGAAATTTAAACCTGTACATTGCCATACACACTGAGGCCAGAGTGATGAGCTGAAAAGGATCAACACATCTGCTCACTACAATCATTTGCCTTTGACGCTTACAGTATTTTTTTAACATTTTTCTGTGTCATCTGCATAATACGCTCTCTATAGATCTTGCAGGCGTGTCTCAGAATTTCAACATCTTGTTTGCAATAAGATTTTAGCTCAGCCTTGAAGTCAAAAGTTGTATTTACCTGTGTCGCATACCACTCCAGGAACTCTACCTTCTCACCAGGTGACATGTACTCCACCCCATAATATTTTACATCAGGTATGGGGCCTACATAGTTTTGGTTTTCTCTGGTATTAAAAAAGTGTGGAAAATGCCCTTTGCCTCCTGAAAAACCCATGGCCTGTGGTAATTTACTGAGTTTCATGGGGATAAAATTTAGAGAGTCTATGAACCTTATAGACAGATCGGGTAGCGTCACACACAAGAGGCGGCCGCCTCGGGTTATCAACTTTACCTGTAGTTTTTCAGAAATCAGTTCCTTAACAATAAAGTATGAGTCGTATCTACCACCATTGTGGGCAATAAATGTGTGGTCTGAAAATTTACCGCTTGTAAAGAACTGTACAAAGTCATGTGTACAGGTATCACCCTCAAACTCCCAGGAGGGGTGACCATACAGCGTAGTAGCATAAATATAATTCGGAATGTGTGTGTCTGTCTCCTGCATACATTCAAAATCATAAAAGATATAACAATCCGTCTCATCCTGTGCTACATACCGCCGCATGTAACAAAGATGAGCATCGAATTTATTTATATGTCCGCGACATACAGGGCAGCGCAAACCTTTACATTTATGCTCAGTCTCGCTATTTCTGAAAATAAAACGGTTGCATTTATCACAAAATGTTTTAAGCCTGCAGAATGTTAAGTCGGCTACACCCAATTGTGCGTGATAATCTAAGCACTTGCTCGATCGGCAATAAGCCCTGCAAATAGGGCACCTGGGCTGCTGCTCGCCAGCGGTTTCTACACAATCATCTCTCTGACACGATTTACAAAAATACTGACAGGAATGACTGCTCTTGTGATGAAACACAGAATTGCAGCGTTCGCAAAAGTAATCAGCACCGATAAAGCCCTTCATATTTTTGATACCGTAGTAATGTTGATCATGGAACAATATGAATATGGTTTTACCATTAGCTGTATTGCCGCTCTGAAAGTAGCGCCAGTCACCCTGACTATAGTACAGTACTTTAATGGTGACCCCCAAATATTTTTCAAATGCAGGAATGTCGCTAAAGCTCAATAACTGACCATCAGGGATGCCCACTGCTGTGTGTATGTTTTTAGAGCGGCTCAGTAAATCGCCATCAGCGAGACCCGTGTCGTCCAACAGTGCGCACACACTAGCAGCCAAACACAGATTTGTCGTGTAATTGGTAAAATCATACAGCCATTGTCTCTTTTGTTTAATGACCTGACTGCTCGCTATAGATTTCAAGCGCCTTTTTACACCACCACGGCGGTTTTTAATGATGGTGACGACTAGCTTTAGCGAATTGGTTGCTATGCATTCAGCGTTACTTTGAAGTGTACGGGCAACGGCATTTAAAAAAGATTCGGAATTAAAATCTTCCCTGGTCTGTTTTGTAGCAAAAATAGGGTATGGAGTATCGCCACCTTCAAGTCTTAACTGTACAAAGTCACCAGGTTCAATGTCCCTGATGATTCTATCCAAATTTACAAATCTAAAATGATTTGTATGTATATGCCCGTTGAAATTGCGGAGAGCCCTATGATAATAATAATAATAATAAATTTTTTATTTATATGGCGCCAACATATTCCGCAGCGCTTTACAACTTATAGAGGGGACTTGTACAGACAATAGACATTACAGCATAACAGAATTCACAGTTCAAAACAGATACCAGGAGGAATGAGGGCCCTGCTCGCAAGCTTACAAACTATGAGGAAAAGGGGAGACACGAGAGGTGGATGGTAACAATTGCTTTAGTTATTTGGACCAGCCATAGTGTAAGGCTCGGGTGTTCATGTAAAGCTGCACTATGATGATGATAGATGCGTTGTAAAAATACTGTATGATCGTTGTACAACACATCACCATCAGCGGCTGTGTCAACGTCTGAGGCTTGTGAATTTTGTGTAGATGTATGCAGGTCATCTGCAGAGTTATCTCGGCTATGTGAATGTGGGTCTGATGCATGTGGGTGCAACTGTGGCGTCTGTAGCGGTATTGCAGGACACATGCCACCACGACGCCTCCTAGCGCATAGCGAGCGTCTGGCGCTGACCAACAATTTTAGAGCCCTCTTTATAACTCTAGCCCTATTATAGCTGGGTGGTGTTGATTTAGGTGATTTATGCATACCACGGCCGACCATATTCAGTCATAATGGGCTAGCAGCAGCTGTTGTCTCGCCATCCAGCTGCAGATTCCGGAGTGCATATAGTTCGGCCTTATTAGCGTGTGTTGGGGTTTGTGTTGATAATAATTTTTCAAAAGTATCACAAAAAAACATTATGTTGGGGCCCCAGAGTTTGTAGCGTAAGTAGCGCGTGAACAGCTCCTGAATCACAGTCATTTCAGCGACCCCCCAACCGATGGATTCATGTGACAGATTTGTAGATGGCGCTTGAATTCTCGGCTATTTACACAACTTAAACACTCGCTGGTAAAGCCCTCTTTAACCGTTTCTTAGCATTAACAGAGTTAGATATACAAGCATGAGATATGCCAGCCAAATTAGAGGCGCCTGTGGGGGCAGCGCCAGAGGAGTTAGCAGGTACAGTTAGATATGCCGCTGGCGGCTGCATAGTGTGTGACATACGTATAATGATCGGTTCTACAGCTGGTTGCTTACCATTAGCGAGATGATCAATCTCACGATCAAGCTCTTCACGAGTCATCGTTGCTGTGGTACCCACGGCGCTGGTTGTGTTTGCTGGCTCTGTAATATGTTTTGTTTTTCGCTTATGTTTTCGGGGTGCCTCTACCACTTCTGGATATAGTAGCGAGGGGTCATTCACACTGCTGGTCGATGTCTGTCCAGCACTTGAATGGGGTATTTCACGCTGGACCGCAGACACAGGGTTTCCCAGGCCATGCACCACACAGGTCGACGATACCGGGGCTGATCTAACAGGTCCATTAGACGACTGTATTGCCGGCCACACTGGTACTGCGCCATTCTCGGAGAGGTGTAGCGGTTGTAGAGGTGCTGGAGGTGTTTTTCTCACGACTTTGTTTTTAGCTGCAGGAAAGATTATACATGTGTCAGATATGTGCGCGACCGCCGCGTGTCGCTGCGCATAGCTGTGGGAAAGATTATACATGTGTCAGATATGCGTCAGATATGCGTCAGATATGTGTCAGATATGTGTCAGATATGTGTGGAATCAGGATCTCATTGGAGAAGCACGTGTATCATTGACTGTACAGAGAGTGTGCACGTATATCAAAATATACACTTACGGGCTAGCGATATGGGGCGGATGACTGCCGTGGCAGTTTCTGGAGCTTCTGTGGGGTTCTCCATTAGCAGGTGTATATTCTCTTTTGTGAAAATCCTTCTAGGCTTCAGTTTACAAGCTATAAATAAAGATATAGGCCTTAGTAGTGACGCGGGGGATTTTCTCAGAGCGGTTGTGCAAAACACGTTTTCATACGATTGCTACCTTTTCCTTTCTTGCTCGCAGCTCCTCGCGGTTTTTTAGGGGCTCTAGAAACAGGGCTGTTTCTCGGTGTAGGGGTCTGGTACGACAGGTGTTGTGAATTAGACTTTTTTGGCTCCCTCTTGTGGTCACTAGTGATATGACTCTGGGATTGTCTTTCCTCAGTTTGGCACCCACCTGGGTCGTTAGTCCAGGGGTGTTGCTATATGAACTCCCTGAATTCTCAGTCTGGTGCCTGGCATCGTTGTAATCAGTTCTTTCTGTTTGCTCCTGTCTGCTGGTCCTGGTTCGTGCAAAATTAAGCTAAGTCCTGCTTCCTTGTTTTTTGGTTATTTGTATTGCTCTTATGTTTTGTCCAGCTTGTACTAAATGTGATTCCTGATTTTGCTGGAAGCTCTAGGGGGCTGGTATTCTCCCCCCGGGCCATTAGATGGTTCGGGGGTTCTTGAATATCCAGCGTGGAAATTTTGATAGGGTTTTTGCTGACCGTATAAGTCCTCTTACTATATTCTGCTATTAGCCAGTGGGCCTCTCTTTGCTAAATACCTAGTTCATTCTTACGTTTGTCTTTTCTTCTTACCTCACCGTTATTATTTGTTGGGGCTTGTATCCAACTTTTGGGGTCTTTTCTCTGGAGGCAAGAAAGGTCTATCTTTTTCCTTCTAGGGTTAGTTAGTTCTCCGGCTGGCGCGAGACGTCTAGAAC
This sequence comes from Ranitomeya variabilis, assembly GCF_051348905.1. Taxonomy (NCBI): domain Eukaryota; kingdom Metazoa; phylum Chordata; class Amphibia; order Anura; family Dendrobatidae; genus Ranitomeya; species Ranitomeya variabilis. Next base: position 342,683,865 of record NC_135235.1, read on the forward strand.
CAACGTAGGCACGTTCCCCGGCTGCTGCTATTTGTGGTGCTAGGATTAGATATACGGTCAGCCCAGTTACCACTGCCCTATGAGCTGGTTTTTTGTGTTTGCAGACTTAGTATTTATTTCTGAGACCCTCTGCCATTGGGGTCATAACAGTATGCCAGGCCAAAGTTTAATGTTTAATGCATTGCAGAAGTGGGATTATAAGAAAGGAAATTCTGAGTTTTTTTTTTTTTTCCTTTCTTCCTCCCCTTTACCTTTGAGTGGCTTGAGCTTGCTGCATACATGAATGTCCAGACCTTGATTACAAGTGTGGACCAGCTTGCTGCTCGTGTGCAGGGCATACAAGATTTTGTTACCAGTAGTCCTATGTCTGAACCTAAAATACCTATTCCTGAACTGTTCTCTGGAGACCGATTTAAGTTTAGGAATTTCAGGAATAATTGTAAATTGTTTCTATCTCTCAGACCCCGTTCATCTGGAGACTCAGCTCAGCAAGTAAAAATTGTTATCTCTTTCTTACGGGGCGACCCTCAGGATTGGGCCTTCTCGCTAGCGCCAGGAGATCCGGCATTGGCAAATATTGATGCATTTTTTCTGGCGCTCGGATTGCTTTACGAGGAACCCAATCTTGAAATTCAGGCAGAAAAAGCCTTGCTGGCTATTTCTCAGGGCCAGGATGAAGCTGAAGTGTATTGCCAAAAATTTCGGAAATGGTCCGTGCTTACTCAGTGGAATGAGTGTGCTCTGGCCGCAAATTTCAGAAATGGCCTTTCTGAAGCCATTAAGAATGTGATGGTGGGTTTCTCCATTCCTACAAGTCTGAATGATTCCATGGCGCTGGCTATTCAAATTGACCGGCGTTTGCGGGAACGCAAAGCCGCTAATCCTCTTGTGGTGTTGTCTGAACAAACACCTGATTTAATGCAATGTGGTAGAATTCAGACTAGAAATGAACGGAAAAATCATAGACGTCAGAATGGGTTGTGTTTTTACTGTGGTGATTCTACACATGTTATATCAGCATGCTCTAAACGCCTAACAAGGGTTGTTAGTCCTGTCGCCATTGGTAATTTGCAACCTAAATTTATTTTGTCTGTGACTTTAATTTGCTCATTGTCTTCCTACCCTGTTATGGCGTTTGTGGATTCAGGTGCTGCCCTGAGTCTTATGGATCTGTCATTTGCCAAGCGCTGTGGTTTTGTTCTTGAGCCGTTGGTAAATCCTATCCCTCTTAGAGGTATTGATGATACGCATTGGCGGAAAATAAACCGCAGTTTTGGACACAGGTAACCATGTGCATGACTCCTGAACATCAGGAGGTGATTCGTTTTCTTGTTCTGCATAAAATGCATGATTTGGTCATTTTGGGGCTGCCATGGTTACAGACCCATAATCCAGTCTTGGATTGGAAGGCAATGTCTGTGTCAAGTTGGGGCTGTCAGGGAATTCATGGTGATTCCCCGCCGGTGTCTTTTGCTTCCTCTACTCCTTCGGAAGTTCCTGAGTATTTGTCTGATTTTCAGGATGTATTCAGCGAGTCCAGGTCCAGTGCTCTGCCTCCTCATAGGGACTGTGACTGCGCTATAGATTTGATTCCAGGCAGTAAATTTCCTAAGGGAAGACTATTTAATCTGTCTGTACCTGAGCATACCGCAATGCGTTCGTATATCAAGGAATCTCTGGAGAAGGGGCATATCCGTCCATCCTCTTCCCCTCTTGGTGCTGGATTCTTTTTTGTGGCCAAGAAAGACGGATCTTTGAGACCTTGTATTGACTATCGGCTTCTGAATAAAATCACTGTTAAATTTCAGTATCCTTTGCCTCTGTTGTCGGACTTGTTTGCCCTGATTAAAGGTGCCAAGTGGTTCACCAAAATAGATCTTCGTGGTGCGTACAACCTTGTGCGCATTAAGCAAGGAGATGAATGGAAAACTGCATTTAATATGCCCGAAGGTCATTTTGAGTACTTGGTGATGCCTTTTGGGCTCTCTAATGCTCCTTCAGTGTTTCAGTCCTTTATGCATGATATTTTCCGGAAGTATCTGGATAAATTTATGATTGTTTATCTGGATGATATTCTGTTTTTTTCTGATGATTGGGACTCGCATGTAGAGCAGGTCAGGATGGTGTTTCAGGTTTTGCGTGAGAATGCTTTGTTTGTTAAGGGCTCAAAGTGTCTCTTTGGAGTACAGAAGGTTCCCTTTTTGGGTTTTATTTTTTCCCCTTCTGCGGTGGAGATGGACCCAGTCAAGGTCCGAGCTATTCATGATTGGACTCAACCCACGTCAGTTAAGAGTCTTCAGAAGTTCTTGGGTTTTGCTAACTTCTACCGTCGTTTTATCGCTAATTTTTCTAGCGTTGTTAAACCTTTGACGGATATGACCAAAAAAGGTTCTGATGTTGCTAACTGGGCTCCTGCAGCCGTGGAAGCTTTCCAAGAGTTGAAGCGCCGATTTACTTCAGCGCCTGTTTTGTGCCAGCCTGATGTCTCACTTCCCTTTCAGGTTGAAGTTGATGCTTCTGAGATTGGGGCAGGGGCCGTTTTGTCGCAGAGAGGCCCTGGTTGCTCTGTAATGAGACCATGTGCTTTTTTCTCTAGGAAGTTTTCGCCTGCTGAGCGGAATTATGATGTTGGCAATCGGGAGTTGCTGGCCATGAAGTGGGCATTTGAGGAGTGGTGTCATTGGCTCAAGGGTGCTAAGCATCGTGTGGTGGTCTTGACTGATCACAAAAATCTAATGTATCTCGAGTCTGCTAAACGCCTGAATCCTAGACAGGCCCGATGGTCATTGTTTTTCTCCCGTTTTGACTTTGTGGTCTCGTATTTACCAGGTTCAAAGAATGTGAAGGCTGATGCTCTTTCAAGTAGCTTTGTGCCTGACTCTCCTGGAGTTGCTGAACCAGTTGGTATTCTTAAAGAGGGAGTAATCTTGTCAGCCATTTCTCCGGATTTGCGACGTGTGTTGCAGAGATTTCAGGCTGGTAGACCTGACTCTTGTCCACCTGACAGACTGTTTGTTCCTGATAAGTGGACCAGCAGAGTCATTTCCGAGGTTCATTCCTCGGTGTTGGCAGGGCATCCGGGAATTTTTGGCACCAGAGATTTGGTGGCTAGGTCCTTTTGGTGGCCTTCCTTGTCACGGGATGTGCGGTCATTTGTGCAGTCCTGTGGGACTTGTGCTCGAGCTAAGCCTTGCTGTCTCGTGCCAGCGGGTTGCTCTTGCCCTTGCCTGTCCCGAAGAGGCCTTGGACACACATTTCCATGGATTTCATTTCAGATCTTCTGGTGTCTCAGGGCATGTCTGTCATCTGGGTGGTATGTGATCGCTTTTCCAAGATGGTCCATTTGGTATCTTTGCCTAAGCTGCCTTCCTCTTCCGATCTGGTTCCTCTGTTCTTTCAGAATGTGGTTCGTTTACACGGCATTCCTGAGAATATCGTGTCTGACAGAGGATCCCAGTTTGTTTCCAGGTTCTGGCGATCCTTTTGTGCTAAGATGGGCATTGACTTGTCGTTTTCGTCTGCCTTTCATCCTCAGACTAATGGACAAACGGAGCGAACTAATCAGACTCTGGAGGCTTATTTGAGGTGTTTTGTTTCTGCAGATCAGGATGATTGGGTGACCTTCTTGCCGTTGGCTGAGTTTGCCCTTAATAATCGGGCTAGTTCCGCTACTTTGGTTTCGCCATTTTTCTGCAACTCTGGTTTCCATCCTCGTTTTTCCTCATGACATGTGGAGCCTTCTGACTGTCCTGGGGTAGATTCTGTGGTGGATAGGTTGCAGCAGATTTGGAATCATGTGGTGGACAACTTAAAGTTGTCACAGGAGAAGGCTCAGCGTTTTGCCAACCGCCGCTGCGGTGTGGGTCCACGACTTCGTGTTGGGGATTTGGTATGGCTGTCTTCTCGATTTGTTCCTATGAAGGTCTCCTCTCCTAAATTTAAGCCTCGCTTCATCGGTCCTTACAAGATATTGGAAATCCTTAATCCTGTGTCCTTTCGCTTGGATCTTCCGGTGTCGTTTGCCATTCACAACGTGTTCCATAGGTCTTTGTTGCGGCGGTACGTTGAACCTGTGATCCCTTCTGTTGAGCCTCCTGCTCCGGTGTTGGTTGAGGGTGAGTTGGAGCACGTGGTGGAGAAGATCTTGGATTCTCGTCTCTCCAGGCGGAGGCTTCAGTATCTGGTCAAGTGGAAGGGCTATGGTCAGGAGGATAATTCCTGGGTGGTTGCCTCTGATGTGCATGCGGCCGATTTAGTTCGTGCCTTTCACGCTGCTCATCCTGATTGCCCTGGTGGTCTTGGTGACGGTTCGGTGACCCCTCCTTAAAGGGGGGGTACTGTTGTGAATTAGACTTTTTTGGCTCCCTCTTGTGGTCACTAGTGATATGACTCTGGGATTGTCTTTCCTCAGTTTGGCACCCACCTGGGTCGTTAGTCCAGGGGTGATGCTATATGAACTCCGTGAATTCTCAGTCTGGTGCCTGGCATCGTTGTAATCAGTTCTTTCTGTTTGCTCCTGTCTGCTGGTCCTGGTTCGTGCAAAATTAAGCTAAGTCCTGCTTCCTTGTTTTTTGGTTATTTGTATTGCTCTTATGTTTTGTCCAGCTTGTACTAAATGTGATTCCTGATTTTGCTGGAAGCTCTAGGGGGCTGGTATTCTCCCCCCGGGCCGTTAGACGGTTCGAGGGTTCTTGAATATCCAGCGTGGAAATTTTGATAGGGTTTTTGCTGACCGTATAAGTCCTCTTACTATATTCTGCTATTAGTCAGTGGGCCTCTCTTTGCTAAATACCTAGTTCATTCTTACGTTTGTCTTTTCTTCTTACCTCACCGTTATTATTTGTTGGGGGCTTGTATCCAACTTTTGGGGTCTTTTCTCTGGAGGCAAGAAAGGTCTATCTTTTTCCTTCTAGGGTTAGTTAGTTCTCCGGCTGGCGCGAGACGTCTAGAACCAACGTAGGCACGTTCCCCGGCTGCTGCTATTTGTGGTGCTAGGATTAGATATACGGTCAGCCCAGTTACCACTGCCCTATGAGCTGGTTTTTTGTGTTTGCAGACTTAGTATTTATTTCTGAGACCCTCTGCCATTGGGGTCATAACAGACAGGTCTTCAACGATCATCTGGCTGTGTTCCGAGGTAGCTGGTTCTGGAATCAGGTCGACATCTGTAGAGATTGAATATATACAGTGGGGCAAAAAAGTATTTAGTCATTCAGAAATAGTGCAAGTTCCACCACTTAAAAAGATGAGAGGCGTCTGTAATTTACATCATAGGTAGACCTCAACTATGGGAGACAAACTGAGAAAAAAAAATCCAGAAAATCACATTGTCTGTTTTTTTATCATTTTATTTGCATATTATGGTGGAAAATAAGTATTTGGTCAGAAACAAACAATCAAGATTTCTGGCTCTCACAGACCTGTAACTTCTTCTTTAAGAGTCTCCTCTTTCCTCCACTCATTACCTGTAGTAATGGCACCTGTTTAAACTTGTTATCAGTATAAAAAGACACCTGTGCACACCCTCAAACAGTCTGACTCCAAACTCCACTATGGTGAAGACCAAAGTGCTGTCAAAGGACACCAGAAACAAAATTGTAGCCCTGCACCAGGCTGGGAAGACTGAATCTGCAATAGCCAACCAGCTTGGAGTGAAGAAATCAACAGTGGGAGCAATAATTAGAAAATGGAAAACATTCAAGACCACTGATAATCTCCCTCGATCTGGGGCTCCACGCAAAATCCCACCCCGTGGGGTCAGAATGATCACAAGAACGGTGAGCAAAAATCCCAGAACCACGCGGGGGGACCTAGTGAATGAACTGCAGAGAGCTGGGACCAATGTAACAAGGCCTACCATAAGTAACACACTACGCCACCATGAACTCAGATCCTGCAGTGCCAGACGTGTCCCACTGCTTAAGCCAGTACATGTCCGGGCCCGTCTGAAGTTTGCTAGAGAGCATTTGGATGATCCAGAGGAGTTTTGGGAGAATGTCCTATGGTCTGATGAAACCAAACTGGAACTGTTTGGTAGAAACACAACTTGTCGTGTTTGGAGGAAAAAGAATACTGAGTTGCATCCATCAAACACCATACCTACTGTAAAGCATGGTGGTGGAAACATCATGCTTTGGGGCTGTTTCTCTGCAAAGGGGCCAGGACGACTGATCCGGGTACATGAAAGAATGAATGAGGCCATGTATCGTGAGATTTTGAGTGCAAACCTCCTTCCATCAGCAAGGGCATTGAAGATGAAACGTGGCTGGGTCTTTCAACATGACAATGATCCAAAGCACACCGCCAGGGCAACGAAGGAGTGGCTTCGTAAAAAGCATTTCAAGGTCCTGGAGTGGCCTAGCCAGTCTCCAGATCTCAACCCTATAGAAAATCTTTGGAGGGAGTTGAAAGTCCATGTTGCCAAGCGAAAAGCCAAAAACATCACTGCTCTAGAGGAGATCTGCATGGAGGAATGGGCCAACATACCAACAACAGTGTGTGGCAACCTTGTGAAGACTTACAGAAAACGTTTGACCTCTGTCATTGCCAACAAAGGATATATTACAAAGTATTGAGATGAAATTTTGTTTCTGACCAAATACTTATTTTCCACCATAACATGCAAATAAAATGATAAAAAAACAGACAATGTGATTTTCTGGATTTTTTTTTCTCAGTTTGTCTCCCATAGTTGAGGTCTACCTATGATGTAAATTACAGACGCCTCTCATCTTTTTAAATGGTGGAACTTGCACTATTGCTGAATGACTAAATACTTTTTTGCCCCACTGTATTTACACATCTAAATACTTAAAAGAGATTCATGTCGACATCTGTAAAGAATGAATATATGATTACACGTCTAAATACTTAAAAGATATATATACACACACAACGCACCTATGATGTCCTGGGCAAAATCCCATGCATCAGTCTCATCAGCGATACTATACTCAGCTCCGGCTGTATCGCACTCCAGAGCAGGTACGCTGCAGATGTTAAAAATATCATCCGGGATGTTCCTGACAAGTTCATCTTAATCAAGAAAGAATAAAAAACAATATAAATATAATATACATAACAGCACTTACTTAGAATGGTACACTAACAGATGCATTTATATAAAGCTTGAAACATACCTAATATCGTATCCTCAAGTAGGCCGGAAAAAGCCGAAAAATTTTGGGATTCCATCTTAAAATAAATTATCCGTGTACATTTTTGTACTGTCTATATTAATTTCACACCACAAATATTGTTTATACTAACCAAACATAGGTAATAAGTATGTGCTGAATAAGCTAGTTAGGATGTATTAACAGCTATTAACTACTGTATTACACAAATCATGTCATAATAATAAATATGTTTATACTAAGCAAAATAGGTAATAAGTACGCGGTGAATACGCTAGTTAGGATGTATTAACAGCTATTAACTTCTGTATTACACAAATCATGTCATAATAATAAATATGTTTATACTAAGCAAAATAGGTAATAAGTACGCGCTGAATACGCTAGTTAGGATGTATTAACAGCTATTAACTACTGTATTACACAAATCATGTCATAATAAATATACGCTTAAATAATAAATATGTTTATACTAAGCAAAACAGGTAATAAGTACGTGGTGAATATGCTAGTTAGGATGTATTAACAGCTATTAACTACTGTATTACACAAATCATGTCATAATAATAAATATGTTTATACTAAGCAAAATAGGTAATAAGTACACGGTGAATACGCTAGTTAATATGTATTAACAGCTATTAACTACTGTATTACACAAATCATGTCATAATAATAAATATGTTTATGCTAAGCAAAATAGGTAATAAGTACGCGCTGAATACGCTAGTTAGGATGTATTAACAGCTATTAACTACTGTATTACACAAATCATGTCATAATAAATATACGCTTAAATAATAAATATGTTTATACTAAGCAAAATAGGTAATAAGTACGCGGTGAATACGCTAGTTAGGATGTATTAACAGCTATTAACTACTGTATTACACAAATCATGTCATAATAATAAATATGTTTATACTAAGAAAAAATAGGTAATAAGTACGCGCTGAATACGCTAGTTAGGATGTATTAACAGCTATTAACTACTGTATTACACAAATTATTAAACAAGTAACAACCTTAATTATGTTTTAGAGATGCATAGTTAAATATAATTAAACATTTGCGAATAATAAGACAACTGTCTTATATACTTACATTTCTGAATAGCTCAGAGATTAGACTGCGGCTGACTTCTGGTGGCTGTACAGGGCTCCAGACAGTTGTATTTATTCTGTGTGTCAGAAAGCAAACCAAGTGTTAACACCCAGAAACACACCCAGTTACGCCCCGTCACAAGCCTTTATACCGACGATAAATACAGATTTTAACTATATGACAGATATATACTGTACATGAATTATAATAAAAAAGATAAATATAACTAACTAGACACTGCAGCGACAAATATATACTGTACATGAATTATAATAAAAAAAGATAAATATAACTAACTAGACACTGCAGCGGCAAATATATACTGTACATGAATTATAATAAAAAAAAAAAAGATAAATATAACTAACTAGACACTGCAGCGACAAATATATACTGTACATGAATTATAATATCGGGGAGCAAATAAATCAGTTAGCACATACCTTTTCAAATAACAGCTATTCAGACTCACAGAAAAGGTGTCTTCTGTGCCAAAGCTGTAGCAGTCTGACCTGTATTTAAAGAGAAAACAAACAACGTGTCTGTGTCCGGCTCTTCAGCATTTTCAACCAGGCAGTATCGGATTACACTAATGACTTGCAGCTGTCGTGTTAAAAACTAAATAACTTATCTTGGACTGGAATATTTGGGGTAAATACAGCGTTTAATATGAAATTTTATACAGTTGAATTTCTGTAAGAAGCAGACGGATATTGTTCATTGAGACACAATCATCTTATTCAATCATGGGTTCTAATACCTGGGATCACATATTAGAAAAACAATATTTTACAGCTAGCGAGCCCGCTTCGTTCGGCAGAGTCGATAAATTATTTAGAGCGACGAGAGACCGCGGAATAAAGAAATCTGACGTGACTGAGTGGCTGAATAGACAAGACGCCTATACCTTGCACAAACCTATTAGAAAACGTTTTTTGACAAATAAAATGTATGTCTCAAACATTGATGCGCAGTGGCAGGCGGATCTCGTAAGTTTAATTGACTATTCAAGGGAAAATGATAATGTCAAATACATCCTGACGGTGATTGATACTCTATCGAGATACACGTGGTGCGTTGCTTTATCAAACAAAACTGGCGCTAGTGTGGCCAGATCGTTCGAATTAATATTTAAAAATGATAAGCGCATACCGAAGAAATTGCAGACGGATCGCGGCAAAGAATTTATAAATTCGTCAGTCAAGCAGCTATGTAATATGCATAATATTCACCACTTTTTTACCAACAACGCTGTGAAAGCAGCTATGGTAGAGCGCTTTAATCGCACATTAAAAACCCGTATGTGGCGCTATCTTACGAGGCATAATACCTTTAGGTATATTGATATTTTACCGGATTTGGTGCATAGCTACAATCACACTTATCATTCTACCATACGTTGTAGCCCGGCTGAAGTGAGTTCGGAAAACGTGCTGCAAATCTGGCGCAATATTTACAGTTCTACTATTACTAATAAACCGATTAACCAACTTTAAAGGTCGGGGATCATGTCAGAATATCGCGCTATAAGGGTCCATTCTGTAAGTCGTATGAGAAGTCGTACAGCGAAGAGATTTTTTTAATTACCGGCGTCTCCAATAAATTTCGTAAACCTCTTTATAAAATTAGTGATTTAGCCAGCGACCCTGTAGAGGGGTCATTTTATAAGGAAGAACTGCAAAAAATACCTGCGGATGAGAATCGCGTCTACAGAGTGGAAAAGATTTTGAGAAAAAAATGTGTCGGGGGTGTGAGTCACTGCCTCGTCAAATGGCTGGGGTACCCCGAAAAATGCAATAGTTGGATCCCGGCTTCGGAGTTGACAGATACATAGCCATGGAAGCGCGCTCGTTTTTCGTGACACTGCCCAGTAATTCCTCAATTAAAATCTACCCCGATAACACCATATCGAATTACAACACCAAGTTAGCGAGGGCCGTTCATCTTTCAGATGCTTATGAAGTGGCATTAACAGAAATACAGTACCCCCATATGTGGAACACGTTTGAGGCTTTTGAAGCGAACTTCTACGCCGCCAAACACGGCGAACCGTTAGAACATTATCACATAAAATCAGGATTTTACTCGAACATTCATAAGTTGGTTGCCGCGGTCAATGCCCGAATAGAGGCGCTGAATTAATCCACGCCAGCCTACAGAATACGGTATGATGAGCTACGCCGAGAGGTGATCCTGCCCGACCTGGCCCCTATACAGTTTGCTCTGGGTACTAAGCTAAAATTGATTTTCGGGCTACAGACCGTCGATGACTCCCCCGTTGCTTTAATGCCATGGAATCGGTGCTTTTACCCCGATTCAAAGGCTTGTTTTTATTCGCTTTTTGTATACACTGATATAATTCAGCACCAGCTTGTAGGCGACAGTTACGTTCAGCTGTTACGAACAGTAGAAGTTAGCGGCGATGATAATGTTATTGTCACGGTGCGCTACACGCGGCCCGATTACATACCGCTGTGCAAACAACACTTTGACTCCATAAACATTACAGTCATGTCGGACCAGGCTACGACTGTTAAATTCAGATACGGCAACTGTATAGTGCGATTACATTTTAGACCACGACAGTATTGACACGATAAAATGGTGTCTCAAAGGGTGTATGGAGATCCCGCTGTTTATGCCCGCTACTATACTGCCCAGTCGGGGCATGGGCTAGAGGGATTCCGCGGGAGCGAGTACATGTATGGCTCCGGCCTGGCCGGGATATTTAATGGATTATTTCGGCGCGCCGTACCGCTTTTCAGAAAAGGCTTAGAATTAGTAAAACCGCACATAAAGACGGCGGTCCGGAACATCACGACGGACGCCGTCACGACCGCCTCAACGGCCCTTATGAAACGGATAAATACACAACCGCAGCAAGACGGATCTGGGTTAATTTATGTCGCTAAAAAAGCGCAAAAAAGAAAGAGGCACGCTTGCCCGCCTTTACCACCGATGCTCATGAATAAAACTACCGCCAAGAGACGTCATCGTCAGAAACGAGTAAGACGCTCTGCAGACGACATCTTCTAATCAGTTATCATGGCTTTCCTGCATGATGCTTCTGTAGAGTGCGCAAAATCTGAACTGGATATTTTTGACGTACCCCCGACACAAACAAGTATAGAGAAATCTCTATTTGTAGAAGTACAGCCGGTTGCGGCTCTGTCAGACAATGGCCCGTTGGAATTTTTCATATCTGGGAGCGGCGATTATTATTATGATCTGAACAATACTCTGTTGTACGTAAGCTGTCGCATCGTGAAGCAAGATAATATGGCTATTGGCGATGGTGCCCGGGTGGCCCTCATAAATTATCCTCTAGCCACCCTTTTTAACCAGGTCGATATTACTCTGGGAGACCGACTTATCTCACAATCGGACAATCTCTACAGCTATAGAGCGTACATAGAGACCCTTTTAAATTACAGCTCGCAGACGCTGGCATCACAATTTACAGCCGGTTTGTTCTATAAAGACACTGCGGGCCATCATAATGACCGGAGCTTGGATGGCGCAAATGCGGGGTTTATCAAAAGAGCCAATGCAGCTTCTCGCTCAAAGCCCATCGACCTCTTGGGTCCCATCTTTGGGGATATATTTAATCAACCAAAGTTAATATTGAACGGGCTTGACCTAAAGGTTAAGTTAACAAGAAATAAGGATGCTTTCTGCCTCATGTCCGCAGAAGCCGAGCCGCTGAAGGTGCAAATCTCGCAAGCGGCTCTCTACGTGAAAAGAGTGCAGGTGTCTCCGGCTGTCCGAATCGGCCACAGCCAGGCCCTCCTATCCGCAACCGCCAAGTACGCTATTGACCGAACATGTCTGAAAGTGTACAGCATCGCCGTGGGGACACGAATAACGAACCACGAGAACCTCTTCCTAGGCCAGATACCAAAGACTGTTATATTGGGCTTTGTAGATAATGAATCGTTCAGCGGGGCTTATGCAAAAAATCCGTTGCAGTTCGGCCACTACCATATCAATCACGCCGCTTTATATCTGGACGGTCAGCAGATACCCACGAGACCTTATAATCCTAATTTTAATGATGGTTTAGCCATCAGAGAGTATATGGCGCTTGCCCATATATCCGGCAAGCAAAAGGCTGATTGTGCCATGGCGATAGATCGTGAAGAATTTATGGATGGATTCGCTCTATTTGCTTTTGATTTATCGCCTGATCAAGAGCCTGGAGGACATTTCTCGCTCATTAAAACAGGTAACCTACGTGCTGAAGTCCGCTTTGCGCTAGCGACACCCCACACGATAAATATGATTGCTTTTGCAGTCAATCACACCATTCTGGAAATTAATAATAGGAGAGAGATCTTGTACGATTTTAACAATGGACAGTCTGCAGCTTACAACGATACTGAAGGCCGATAATTATACAGACCGCATATTCGCCGGTGTGTTTCCGTGTGATTTGCTTCCGGAAGAAAGGGTGACTCAGAGACCAGCGGCATATATCGTGAATACAGACCCGGCGAATCAAGCTGGACGCCACTGGGTATTAATCGTACTCTGCGATGATAAGACGGGCATATTTTTTGATAGTTACGGCCTTAGCCCTGAAAATATTATCTTCCCACGCGATTTTGTGACATTCCTGAATAAGAATTGTGACACGTATTGTTATCAAGACGCCCAAATCCAAGATCTGTATAGTCACACGTGCGGACATTACTGCGTATATGTTTTGCATCATTTAGCGCTCGGATTACCATTCAAGACGCTTTTACAGCGATTCAGTTCTGATGTACAAAGAAATGATAGAACCGTAACAGATTTTATTTCATCAACATTTTCAAATCTAACTACGATTAGAACGAATTATCAATTTAATCAAAAATGCACATGTTTTCGGTGATCTAAATAATTGTTTAGGACTGTTATCTAGTTAGAAGGTATTCAGGGTGACAGCTGCTAACAGCTAGCTCTGTTATGCTTTACTTCACACAATAAAAGATTTTAAACCATTCTGTGTTTGCTCAGCTAACTGGGGATAGCAAAAGGGGAGATGCAGCTGCTGGGACCCCCCAAACATCGGTGGGAAGCAAATGCAGACAGTTTTGCTGCGTTGATTGATGAGCCATGTGTATGATGATGCCGGCGAATGCATGTTGTGTGTGTGTGAACAGGCTTTGCAGGCATATCCCAAGCATCACGATCACAGCTGTTTGTGTGATTATGTAGGAACCAACTCCTGCCTGTCGTTCACATTACATTCTGCAATTAGAATGTGTTCGCTGATAATGAAACACATCTTATAGTGGATAAATATGACGTACATGACTTGTATGTATATTCAATGTACTTGTGATACTATTTATTTTGTACGAAGTGTTTTGCTGTATGATCCCCTGTACTATTTAATGTGATTGCTTTTATACTCTGCAAGAATTTTACAGCATTGAAATGTATTTGAGATGTGTTTATTTTACAATAAAATCTTTTACATTTTTACAATACCGTGTCTATGCTTTTTATAAACGTATAAAACACCACGCTTCATACTTGTGGGTGTTGTAATATGGCCGCATACATAATGTGCCCATTATAAAACACATATAAATGAGAATACCACTATCCGATAATACTACAGACACACAGGCTCATTCTCCCTATCATCGGATTATCAAATAAGAGTAATCTTAATACAGCATATAAACATCTAATATAAAACAATTACTGGGATAATATTCACTGCATCAAATACTGTGATAATAATATTAAACTATAGAAAAAAGGGAGAGCCAGACAAGGAGGGACAGCTGGCTGACAGGGAGGGGTGGGGTTACACACTTTGATACACTTTGATAGGGGCATGTCCACCTGTCAAATTGAGTTTGATGAAACATATCTATGCTCTACTACTATGGAGAAATGGCCCGCAAACTTGGTGTTTCTCTGGAAAGAGAAAGAATTAGACAATTAGTTATTGAAGAAGCCCTTAACCAAAAGAAGGATCTTAAAAAGACTCTCAATAGATGCTTTATATTTCTTAAAATGGAAGCCTGCACACATCACAGAGTGAACTACTGTATTTTGCTTTCAACATTTCAATTTGTTTGTGACAGCAAGAAAATTGTTACCAAGACACTGACAGTTAAAGATACTAAAGCTAACCACACCAGTCAGTTTCTCCAGGCCTTAGTGGAAAAAGTTCTGAAAGATTATGAACTCAAAAAAGACCAGGTTCTTGCTATTGTAACTGACAATGCTTCAAACATGAAAAGTACAATTATTAATTAACTAATTAATTGTCCACCTGTCTACCTGCATGTCTCCATCCACATGCTGCCGCACCCCTTGATGGATGTCCTTATGGGTCAAAATAAATGACTTTGAATGACAAAGGAAACAGTGAGCGCTACATTTCTACTTTCTTTATTATTACTTACCACAATTGTTGGTCTCTGCACCACAAGAAAATAAGTTTTCTTAGCAGCCGTTGCTGTCTAGTAACAGAAAACAAAGCACTGGTGCCTCCCTATTCCTTATTTTCATCTTCTCTAAGTACAATTAAACTGGTGAGAATAATGAAGGTGAACAGCAGCTAGAAGAAAACTTTAGATTCAGTATGTTTGAGATGGAAGGCCACAGTCATGTAACTGAGGAACAAACAGATATTACTACAGAAAAACAGCAAAAAGGATACTTACAATTAGATGATCTTGTTGAAGCTAATTCAAAGCTTTTTCGTATTCATCACATGCGTTTTGTTGTGCACACGCTGCAGCTAGCAATAAGAGACAGTGTGCAAGAGGGACATGTTGGAACTCCGATTAGCAAAGTGAGGAAATTGGTTATTGCTACCAGGACCCCTAAAATTGTTTCAGTCTTGAAGAGACCTGCTGGAAAAGCAGCAAATGTGGATGAAGCCATTCAGTGAGGCAGCGCCTAGTTTTACTGATTAAGTGATTGCTTGAGCAGAAAACTTTTCTTGTAGACATGGCCAGGGGCGCCGCTATCATGAGGCAAGTTGAACCCTTTGCTTCAGGCGGAAGTCATCACTGAAAGCCAGGGGGCAACAGAGTGGCAGTCAGAATACGTGGTGCTGACTCTCCATAAACCCTGACATCCCTGAGTGTCACTAGTGTGGTGTGCGCGCCCCTGCTCACAACCCACAACCCAGGTAATGTCATCCCTGAACAGAGTTTGTCCGGACCGGAAGGTGACTGTAATGGTGCTGGCTGACACTCACAGAGCAGAAGAGAAAGGCCGGTTTCACATTTGCAGTTGTGTCTGCAGCATTTCTTCCGCAAATATCCACATGCGTTGTGTATTCCTATCTTTAACATTAGGGACGCATGCGTTTGCGATCGTTCGCCTTTTACCGCGTTTGACGCCGCATGCGTTGTTACATCGTCTGCGGCTTGTCATGGAAATGCAACATGTAGTAATTTTTAGAGGCATCAATTTGCCACCTGGAAACGTATGCGGTGGATTGCGCAAGGAATGCGGCAAAAAAATGCATTGCTGTCTATATTTACGCATGCGTTTACAAGCACATGCGTTTGCTTGCGTTCGTGAACGCATGTGTTCCACAAGAGAAAAACATGTCTAGACACTGATAAGCCACCCCCCACATACAAGGTGATAAAGGGAGGGAGTGGACATTTGCAGGTCACTACTCAGCAGACACAGAAGCAGACGAGACGCAGGCTACATCCTTGGAGGAAAACTGAACAGAGTATATCCTATCCAATGCCTTTATTTTCTATTTTCTGTCTCTACATGTCCTAATTTCTGCCATTTCTTTCTTTCTTTCTGCATGCATCAGAATGTCTTCTTCTTCTGATGAGGAGCAACGTCCTGGGCCTTCTGAAGTAGAACATGTCAGTGAGGTGAGTACTTGCCTCCTCAGATTGGTAAGTATTCACTGTCACATCTACACATATGACAATTTTGGTTTTTCATTTTTTTAGAGCTCTTCTACTGCGGCTGAGACTGGGCAGGAGCAGCGGAGTCACAGTCGAGTGGCAAGGCGGCAGCGTGTATGTATACAAGGCTGTTTACTGTAACCTCACTTTACTATTCTTGAATCTTCCTTTCTTTACTTTCCTCTTTCAGTGTGAAGCAGCAGAGACCTTGGGTGTGCTCACAACACACACTCTCAGGAGTTTCTCACATCACACACAGTTGTGTGAGCACGGCCAAAAGTCCTTTTTCTGACCTTTTTTTTTTTTTTTCTTAACAGTGGCGGCCAAAGTGAAAACACATTGGCGTTCGATGAAGGACCGCTTCAACAAGGACCTGCGTCAAGAGAGCCGTGTTCCCAGTGGTTCAGGAGCAAGGATCAGAAAATACAAATACCATCGTGTTCTGGCATTTTTAAGACCGGTCATTGCCCAGAGAACGGAAGTATTTTCCCCTTGCATTTGGTTGTATTGTATTGCCATAATCTGTATATTTCTTTTCCACAGGATTTTGCGTCTGGTTCATTCTTGGTATTAATTTTCTTTTTTCTTTTTTCACAGCACATGGAGCACTACTGTTGGCCCAGGATCTGGAGCGGTCCTTCATCAGACAGCCATGGACCCATCCCAGCCATCCAGCAGCGCTGCAGCAAGTGGGCCTGCCACACTAACTGGAGACCAGGAAGCTAGTCCATCAGGTGTTCCCCTTTCCCAGTCCTCTGCCACTGCCTCTTTTTTGGGGGGGCTCCTCCCGGCAGTGGCAGAGTGCATCGGACAGGTCCCTCATGCCCGAATTTTTGCACTTGAGCTCGGTTTTTCACGAAGGACTCAAGGCTTTGGGTGACCGAATGGATATTTCACTTAGCCACATGAATACATGTATCCAGGAGGTCACCAAAAGCATTGACCAAGTAAAAGCCGACCTCCAGAGGCCAGCACATCATTTTTTTAACCAAATTGAGCAGGGCATGTCGGAACACCTTACTCCTGATCTCCAGCTGAGTGTCATGCAGGCCTGCAATGCTGCTTACGTGCAGGCTATGCAGCAGAGTGGGTATTTTCAGCAGACAGTGGCAGCATATCCACCTGTGCCTTCACTGTCACGATTATCCTCAATGCCGACCTCTGCTGCATACCACTGCACGGCCACCTCTATTCCTAGCAGTGCCGGACACCAGTACAGCACCACCACCATGCCGAGTGCTGTTGGACAGCCCACCGCCACCACCATGACAACCGCTGCTCCTGCTTGGACCTCCTCCACTGACACCACGATGCAGCAGGACCCTGGCATGGCCTTCCGTACCGCCACCACCATGATGCAGCAGGACCCTGGCATGGCCTTCTGTACTGCCACCACCACAATGCAGCAGGACCCTGGCATTGCCTTCCATACCGCCACTACCACGATGCAGCAGGACCCTGGCATGGCCTTCTGCTCTACGAGCGCTATGGACTATGGCATGGCTGCACGTTCTATGAGCACTATGTACTCTGGCATGGCTGCATGCTCTACGAGCACTATGGACTCTGGCATGGCTGCACGCTCTACGAGCACTATGGACTGTGACACAGTGCAGCCGGACCCTGAAAGGTCACCCACCACGACCATGCCACGCCATATGAGCCCAGCGAGGCTTCCCAGAACCCGTCAATCCCCCCAAAAAAAACAAAAAAAAAACAGCGGACTCTAAGTATTCCTCCCCCTTCACCTCCCAGTGTGTCTGTAATGTCAGGTTTGTCTCACCCTTCCAGTGCGTCTCAAGCCTCTCGTGTGTCAAGCCCCATCCCCGAACTACCAGACCCCACTAGTTTCATTGCCCCTTCTCCTGCCACCTCTGCATCGTCCATGGTTAGCCAGGCCTCAGTGCTTCACACACCCCGTTTACATCACTCTACCCCAAGCCGGCGCAGTTAAATAAATATGTTTGTTGTTTAAAAATAAAAACAATTTTTTTGGCACAATTATGTTTGGTTTACTGTGTCTTTCGCCGCCGGCAACACACACCGTGCGCCAAATAAACTTCGCCACACACTTTATTTTTTGGCCACATCATATCTCCAGTAGTTAGCAAATAAAAGACTGCAGCTTTGTGTGTCTTTAGTATAGAGATATGAGGTGGGCCAAAAAATTAATGTATTATCTCCATAATCTCTTCCTTCTGCTTAGTCAGTGACTAGTGTAGCAGTCTGAAGAGAAAATGGCGGAAATACAATGCAGAACTATAAGCAACAGGTCAGGTGTCAAAAAAATGATTAGATAGGACACCTGACCTGGTGAGTGGAGAACAGCCTTGTATAACCTCCATTTTCTCTTCTGTGTACGTAATCTATTCCACAGAAAGTGAAGGGACGATGGTGGTCATACACTGCATATTTATGCTCACCTGCACAGGTGTCAGAAATAGTGAATTCATGAGGCTGTTATATGTGCATCATTAATTCATTATTTCTGACACCTGACTTGATGACTATAGATCTCTTTAGTGTGACAGTCATTGTCTCTTCAGTCTGTGTCCAATGGATACGGCAGAACAGAATCAGGACGCAATGACGTCAACAAGCTTACCACTAAAGCAACATGGCTGTCGTCACACTAGCAGTATGTGGTCAGTGTTTTATATCAATATTTGTAAGTCAAAACAAGGAGTGAACAAATTATAGGTAAATTATGATATTAACATAATGACTAGCACCTCTGCCTTTATCACCCACTCCTGGTTTTGGATTACATATACACTGTGTTCCAAATTATTATGCAAATTGGATTTAAGTGTCACAAAGGTTTAATTGTTTTGTTTTTCAAATAAACTCGTGGATGGTATTGTGTCTCAGGGCTCAATGAATCACTGAAATCAATCTTAAACACATGTGATAATTAGTTTTCCAGGTGATTCTAATTAAAGGAAAACTAAAAATGATGTTCCACATTATTAATCAGGTCACAGGTTTCAAGCAATATGAGAAATAAAAAGGATCTCTCTGCTGCTGAAAAGCGTTAAATAGTGCAATGCCTTGGACAAGGTATGAAAAAATTAGATATTTCACGAAAACTTAAGAGTGATCATCATACTCTGATGAGATTTGTGACTGAAACAGAGCACAGACAGAGTTAATGCAGATAAAGGCATAATGAGGAAGGTTTCTGCCAGACAAATTCATTGGATTAAGAGAGCAGCTGCCAAAATACCATTACAAAGCAGCAAACAGTTATTTGAAGCTGCTGGTGCGTCTGGAGTCCCTCAAACCTCAAGGTGTAGGATCCTTCAAAGGCTTGCTGTGGTGCATAAACCTACTATTCGGCCACTCCTAAACAGTGTTCACAAGCAGAAACGGTTGCAGTGGGCCCAGACATACATGAAGACTAATTTTCAAACAGTCTTGTTTACTGATGAGTGTCGAGCAACCCTGGATAGTCCAGACAGATGGAGTAGTGCATGGTTGGTGGATGGCCACCATGTCCCAACAAGGCTGCGATGTCAGCAAGGAGGTGGAGGAGTCATGTTTTGGGCTAGAATCATGGGGAACCAGCTGGTAGGGCCCTTTAAGGTTCCTGAAGGTGTGAAAATGACCTCAGCAAAGTAAATAGAGTTTCTGACTGACAACTTTCTTCCATGGTCTAAAAAGCAGAAACGTGCCTTCAGGAAATCATCTTCATGCATGACAATGAATACCTCTGAGTAATTGGCTGCTATGGGCATAAAAGGAGATAAACTCATGGTGTGGCCACCATCTTCCCCTGACCTCAACCCTATAGAGAACCTTTGGAGTATCATCAAACAAAAGATCTATGAGGGTGGGAGGCAGTTCACATCAAAACAGCAGCTCTGGGATGCTATTCTGACTTCATGCAAAGAAATACAAGCATAAACTCTCCAAAAACTCACAAGTTCAATGGATGCAAGAATTGTGAAGGTGATATCAAAGAAGGGTTCCTATGTTAAAGGGCACCTGTCACCCCGGTTTTTCACTCGGAGATAAAAATACCGCTACATAGGGCATGAGCTGTGCTTTACAAAAGTGTTTTTTTTCTACCCTGATTCCCCACCTAAGCTGCCGAAATTACTTACCAAAGTCGCCGTTTTCGCTTGTGAAATGCGAACTCTGCTGTAACATGTAACATGTAACTTGGCCTGTTAGGATGTTTTGGAGTTAAATAGCTTTTTTGTTCAGTGAATGTGACCTCCTAATGCTGCAAATTCCACAAATGAGCATTTTCAGTTCTTTAAAACTTATCAAATGTTTAGAAATTCTACTGTGCATAATAATTTGGAACACTGCATTTTGAGTTTTTATTCATTTTGGAGATTATACTGTTATCATTGGGAGGTTTCTTCAATAAAATTCGATGCATACTCTAACGGGTGATGACTTTTATTAGACTGACTGTCATTTGCACCGACCATTTAGGAAAATCCAAGAAAAATATAATTTGCATAATAATTTGGAACATAGTGTACTGATATTAAAGACAGACCAAATACTGCCAGTTTTAGGACAGCCTTGGTTTGTAGAGGAAATACATAGGAGACACTGTCAACACAAACAAAAATTAAGTTTATTAATGAGACATATTACCGTATTTTCCGGCGTATAAGATGACTTTTTAACCCCTGAAACCCCTTAAAAGTCAGGGGTCGTCTTATACGCCGGGTATAGTCTTGTACGCCGGGTGTATATGGTGAATGGGGGGGGAGTGGTCCTGATGATGACGAGGGGGCGTCTCACAGGAAAGTGCGTGGACTATTCCCCATTACCTCATCGTAGCGCTGTAGCGTGGGGTCTCTGTGCTGGGAGCGGCGGCAGCTTCTCCTCTTTGTGCCGCATGGGTGCTGTGCTGTGGGGCGGCGGCTCCTCTTTTGCAGTGTGGGGCCTCTGTGCTGTGGGGCGGCAGCGGCGTATCTTCATACAGTCAGTCGGGGCTCCTCCGGCATCTCCTTAAAGCCCGGAGGCCCCGCCGGCAGCTCTCCATTGATGCGATGCGGTGGCCTCCGGGAAAATGGCCGCTGGGGGCGGCGCATGCTCAGATTCAGATCTCGTCCCGAGATCTCGGGAGACGAGATCTGAATCTGAGCAGCGGCCATTTTCCCGGAGGCCACCGCATTACAGCAATGGAGCTGCCTCCAGGAAAATGGCCGCTGCTCAGATTCAGATCTCGTCTCCCGAGATCTCGGGACGAGATCTGAATCTGAGCATGCGCCGCCCCCAGCGGCCATTTTCCCGGAGGCCACCGCATCGCAGCAATGGAGGGCATAGCAGGGCTGTGTTGTGTGTCTGCAGAGTCTGCCTTTGAAGTCATGTTATCTGAGCACTATATGGCCACTTCCCTCCCCACCCCCACTCCACCAAACTGTCTCCCTCATGGACTTCTCTAGGTGATATTCTTCTCATTCCTCTGCAGTCCTTACATGGAGATACAGACCCCATAGGTCCCACCACACGAGACGTATACAGAGTGCAGAGCAACGGATACAGCGCAGAACTGAGATACATGATGGATGTAGCGCAGCACTGAGATACACGATGGATACAGCGCACAGCTGAGATACAGGACTATACAGTACAGAGCAGAGATACAGGACGTATACACCGTACACAACACA
The DNA here is from genome assembly GCF_051348905.1 of Ranitomeya variabilis. NCBI lineage: Eukaryota > Metazoa > Chordata > Amphibia > Anura > Dendrobatidae > Ranitomeya > Ranitomeya variabilis. The sequence goes on from NC_135235.1 coordinate 342,705,636, forward strand.
GCGCGGAGATACACTATGCATACACCGTACACAGCGCAGCGCTGAGTTACAAGATGGATACGGTGCAGAGCTGAGATACACAATGTATACACTGAACACAGCACAGAGCTGAGATACACGACAGACACAGCACAGAGCTGAGATACAAGATCTATATAGTGTACACATTGCTGTGCTGAGATACATGATGTATACACTGTACACAATGCAGCACTGAGTTACACAATGGATACGGTGCAGAGCTTAGATACACGATGTATATATTGTACACAGCACTGCGCTGAGTTACACGTCAGATACAGTGCAGAGCTGAGATACAGGACTATACAGTACAGAGCGAAGATACACGACGTATACACCGTACACAACACAGCGCTGAGATACACGATGTATACACCATACACAGCGCAGCGCTGAGTTACACGACATATACAGTGCAGAGCTGAGATACACGATGTATACACTGAACACAGCACAGAGCTGAGATACACGACTGATACAGCACAGAGTTGAGATACAAGATCTATATAGTGTACACAGTGCTGTGCTGAGATACACGATGTATACACTGTACACAATGCAGTGCTGAGTTACACAATGGATACGGTGCAGAGCTTAGATACACGATGTATATACTGTACACAGCACTGCGCTGAGTTACACGACGGATACAGTGCAGAGCTGAGATACAGGACTATACAGTACAGAGCGGAGATACACGACGTATACACCGTACACAACACAGCGCTGAGTTACATGATGTATACACCATACACAGCGCAGCGCTGAGTTACACGACAGATACAGTGCAGAGCTGAGATACACGATGTATACACTGAACACAGCACAGAGCTGAGATACACGACTGATATAGCACAGAGTTGAGATACAAGATCTATATAGTGTACACAGTGCTGTGCTGAGATACACGATGTATACACTGTACACAATGCAGTGCTGAGTTACACAATGGATACGGTGCAGAGCTTAGATACACGATGTATATACTGTACACAGCACTGCGCTGAGTTACACGACGGATACAGTGCAGAGCTGAGATACAGGACTATACAGTACAGAGCGGAGATACACGACGTATACACCATACACAACACAGCACTGAGATTCACGATGTATACACCGTACACAGCGTAGCGCTGAGTTACACGACGGATACAGCACAGAGCTGAGATACACGATGTATACACTGTACACAGTGCTGTGCTGAGATACACGATGTATAAACCGTACACAATGCAGCACTGAGATACACGACGTATACACTGTGCACAACTCAGCGCTGAGTTAGGCCTCTTTTACACTTCCATCTTTGAGCTCCTGTGAAAATCCATCGATTTTTGAAAAAACAGGATACAGCAAATATTTCTACTGGATCTGTTTTTTCTCATAACAGTAGAGTAAATGTTCAGCACAGCTCAGGGTGGAGGTCATAGCTCCCAACCGTCCCTCATTGTGTGGCACTGTCCCAGTTTTCAGCTTTTGCCCCGCTGTCCAGCACTCTGATCCCGCAGACAGCAGGAGATTAGAAGCAGCCGACACACCCCCTTGTGTTAAGCCATGCCCCGGGCCCTTACCCTCCTGTATGGCTGCCTGCTTTCTGCGCACAGGACCTGTGATGAGGTCACAGGAGGGGAGGAGTCAGGGGTCACATGATCGGGACCTCCGTGGATTGCAGGACTCGGCTGTGCTGGTTGCCAACTTGCCACATGGTGCTGCAGGATGAGGTAAGTAATGCCTTGTGTGGGGTCAGGAGGTGTACAGTGTGGATATAGCAGAGCCATGTGTGTACGAGGTGTATGGAGCGGAGCTGTGTGTGTACAGGTGTATGGAGTGGAGCCGTGTGTGTACAAGGTCTATGGAGCGGAGCAGTGTGTGTACGAGGTGTACGGAGCAGAGCCATGTGTGTACGAGGTGTATGGAGCGGAGCTGTGTGTGTACAGGTGTATGGAGTGGAGCCGTGTGTGTACGAGGTGTATGGAGCGGAGCCGTGTGTGTACGAGGTGTACGGAGCAGAGCCGCGTGTGTACGAGGTGTATGGAGCGGAGCCGTGTGTGCAAAGTGTACGGAGCGCAGCCGCGTATGTAGGAGTAGCTATGTGTGTCCATTATATGGTACAAAGTATCATGTGCGGCCAATATACAGTATGGAGCATCATGTGCAGTCATTATACAGTATGGAGCATCATGTGCAGTCATTATACAGTATGGAGCATCATGTGCGGTCATTATACAGTATGGAGCATCATGTGCGGTCATTATACAGTATGGAGCATCATGTGCAGTCATTATACAGTATGGAGCATGATGTGCAGTCATTATACAGTATGGAGCATGATGTGCAGCCAATATACAGTATGGAGCATGATGTGCAGCCAGTATACAGTATGGAGCATCATGTGCAGTCATTATACAGTATGGAGCATCATGTGCGGTCATTATACAGTATGGAGCATCATGTGCGGTCATTATACAGTATGGAGCATCATGTGTGGTCATCATACAGTATGGAGCATCATGTGCAGTCATTATACAGTATGGAGCATCACGTGTGGCCATTATACAGTATGGAGCATCATGTGCGGTCAATATATAGTATGGAGCATCATGTGTGGTCATCATACAGTATGGAGCATCATGTGTGGCCATTATACAGTATGGAGCACTGTGTGGCCATATTTTTTTGTTTATAATTATTGTATATGAAACAGTGTGATCAGCAGTGCTAAATGGGTGTGGTTGGGACGTGTATATGGATGTGACTAATTATGAATGGGTGTGGTCAAAGGCGTGGCCTAAAATTTGCCGCGACGCGCGTTGCGCGCCGCAAACTTGGTCCCTCTTTCCCATCTTAAAAAGTTGGGAGGTATGGTGGAGGTGCGTGAAAGTAGGTGCCCAGACCTTTAACGTAATATAGAAATATACTCAGCACACTCCAAGATGTCTGATGCAAAAAGAGGGGGTGTTTAATACATACAGTATTCACATTCGCAAATGTTTCGGTCTGCAAAGACCGTCATCAGTGTGCTCTATTGTTTTAAGACAAGGGCGTATATTGTACACCCGTATTTTTTAGAGAATTTTGCATCAGGTAATGTACACAACAGGTGCACATAGCCTCGACGGGTCCATCAGAAAAACGGGCCCAGTGCACCATTTTTTTACAATTTGCGCAGGATCTGTCTTTTCAACATTTTGATGGATCCTGTGCATATTGTAAAAATGGAAGTGTGAAAGAAGCCTTACACGACGGATACAGGGCAGAGCTATGATACAGGACTATATAGTACAGAGCTGAGATACATAACGTATACACCGTGCACAACGCAGCGCTGAGATACATATGTATACACCGAACACAGCGCAGAGCTGAGATACACGATGGATACAGCGCAAAGCTGAGATACCCAATGTATACACCGTAAACAGCTCAGAGCTGAGATACACGATGGATACAGCGCAGAGCTGAAATTCACGATGTTTACAACAGAGCTGAGATTCATGATGTATACACCGTAAACAGCTCAGAGCTGAGATACACGATGGATACAGCGCAGAGCTGAAATTCACGATGTTTACAACAGAGCTGAGATTCATGATGTATACACTGAATACAGCGCAGAGCTGCGATACATGACGGATACAGCACAGAGCTGAGATACACGATGTATACACCATACACAACGCAGATCTGAGATACACGATGTATTCTGTACACAGCACAGTGCTGAGATGCATGATGTATACACTGTACACAGCGCAGAGCTGAGATACACAATGTATACACCGTACACAGCGCAGAGAGCTGCAATCCAGAGCACAGACACGTCACTGCGAATTATAGCCGGTACGCTCACATCCAGGACCGAGGACTGCAGGGTCTTTGCGCTCTAGAAATGGGGTGCCACCATGTTAGAAATGCAAGATGCTTACTGATATTCTTCATCAATCTCCACCCGGCAGCTCAACCAACGGCTTGTGCCGATAAAGGAGGCGGGGTGGGGCGAGGGGGGGAGCTGCCCCCCAGAAGCAGGGGCGCGCCGTGCACCTATCATGATGAGGCCTGGCCAGCTGTTTTTCCTGCTGCCGGATCTTTAAATCTTCGAGCACGGCGGCTTTACAGGTGCGCGCATCAGTGAGTCAGTGGCCCATGTGCCCTGCACAGAGGGTTTAAGAACACCTGATGTTGAACATCAGGACGTTCTTTATGGGCAGGGAGAGAGTGCTCTGCTCTCCCCGTCTCCCACCCCTGGCTGCAGCACACCGCTGAACATATCAGGATCAGGTCTCAGGCACTCGGAGGGGCTCCTAGCACCCGCGCGCTCCTGAGGCAATTGCTACAGGTGCTGAGCTGGGGCCTGGGGCTGGGCTGATGTATATACAGGGGCTGGGAGCTGGCTGTGGCTGGACTGATGTATATACAGGGGTTGGGGGCTGGCTTGGCTGAAGAATATACAGGTGACGTGCTGCGGGCTGGCTGTGGCTGGGCTGATGTATGTATATACAGGGGCTGGGGGCTGGCTGTGGCTGGGCTGATGTATATACAGGTGCTGGGGCTTGGGCTGATGTATATACAGGGGCTGGGGTCTGGCTGTGGCTGGGCTGATGTATATACAGGTGGTGTTAGGCTCAGTGGGCTGGGGCTGGTGATGATATATACAGGTGGTGCTAGGCTCAGTGGGCTGGGTCTGGGGATGATATATACAGGTGGTGCTGGGTTCAGTGGGCTGGGGCTGGTGATGATGTATATACAGGTATAGGGCTCATGATACTGTATGGAGTATTATATGGGGCGCATTATACTTCATGGAGCAATATATGGGAATCATTATTCTGTATGGAGCAATATATGGGGCATGTTATTCTGTCTAGAGCGCTATGTGGTGCCCATAATACTGTATGGAGCAATATATGTGGCTTATTATTCTGTATGGAGCAATATATGGGGCTCATTATACTGTATGGAGCACTATATGGTATCCAAAATACTGTGTGGAGCAATATATGGGGCATGTTATTCTGTATGGAGCACTGTGCGGTGCCCACAATACTGTATAGAGGAATATGTGGTGCCCATAATACTGTATGGAGCAATATATGGGGCTCATTCTACTGTATGGAGCAATATATGGGGCATGTTATTCTGTATGGAGTGCTATGCGGTACCCACAATACTGTATGGAGGACTATGTGGTGCCTATAATACTGTATGGAGCAATACATGGGGCTCATTATACTGTATGGAGCAATATATGGGGCATGTTATTCTGTATGGAGCGCTATGCGGTGCCCACAATTCTGTATGGAGGACTATGTGGTGCCTATAATACTGTATGGAGCAATACATGGGGCTCATTATACTGTATGGAGCAATATATGGGGCATGTTATTCTGTATGGAGTGCTATGCGGTACCCACAATACTGTATGGAGGACTATGTGGTGCCTATAATACTGTATGGAGCAATACATGGGGCTCATTATACTGTATGGAGTAATATATGGGGCATGTTATTCTGTATGGAGCGCTGTGCAGTGCTCACAATACTGTATGGAGGACTATGTGGTGCCCATAATACTGTATGGAGCAATATATGGGGCTCATTATACTGTGTGGAGCAATATATGGGGCTCATTATTATGTATGGAGCAAGACATGAGGCTCATTATTCTGTATGTAGCAATATATGGGGCTTATTATTCTGCATGGAGGACTATGTGGTGCCCAGAATACTGTATGGAGGACTATACTGTCTGATTTATGACCTATTGTAGAATGTACAATAGCTATCACTCATTTAATCTATGGGGGACTGTATATAAGATGGGACCCCTATAGGTGGGCTGTACTATATATGTGTTTGGGGGGGCGCCGTTTTGAAGTTCGCCTCAGGCAGCAGTGTGGCTAAATGAAGGTAAATGGACACAGTTGGCTGATTTGAAGAAATTGCTTCATCACCCATTTACAGTAACTAAAAAATTAGAAGCTGAAGATTTATCTCCTGGCATTTTCATAAAGGAGTGTAAGAACTTACTGTTTTTCTTTTCCCAAAGAGGAGGTTTAATTACAGATGGCATTGCTGCTTCAATGAAAAGAAGAAAGACACTGCTATTAGAAAACAAAATTCTTCTGGCAGCTGTTTATGTAGACCCAAGTTATGGTATATTGCTGGATGATCAACAGCTTACTAAAGGAAAAAAGCTCTGACTTAAGTCGCAGTTAGGATGAGTGGCCTACAGTTCCGCCAAAAGCAAGAGGACTTGGTCATGCCCGTGCTACTGTTACCATATTTTCAGCCTCATTAGATGATGAGATTACTTTTGAAAAGTATTTGGATGACATGAAGCAGGCATTGTCCCAGGGAAAAAGATACCACTCACATAATAGTAAACAGATTGACCATATTTCAGAAGAAAATTTCACTTGCTCTCAAAGAAGTAGAAGAGTTCAACCATTCATCAAAACTGACTGGGCATGAGGCAAATCATTTATACCCTGAAATTGTTAGAAACGTTGACCGTGTGGTTACTGTTATGTTCCTAGGTGGCTCAAGTGGTTCGCGTACCCACTGTGCGACACACCAGACTTACCCTGAAGGGGTGTAACTAAGCAGCTACCTAGGTGTTCGCTGAAGCCTCTAGTGGTGAAGTCAGAATTGTGCGGCAGGTAGCTGCCAGGAACCACTCCAGGGTGACATCTGGCAGTAGCTGCTGACCCCAAAGGTACAGAGACATCACTTTAGACTCGGACAAAGCAGGAAGGCCACTTGGGACAATTTCAGACAGGATGGCCTCACTGGATAAGTTCACACAGGAAGGCCACTGGGACAAGTTGTCCCTGTGCAGACAAGGTGGCCAGAGGGATATGTTCACAGTTCTGGTCTGGCTATTCAGCCCCTAGTGTAGCAAACAGGTACCACCAATTAAGCCATGGGGTTTGGACATCGCCAAAGTGGTCACAGAAAACAAAGGCTAACTATGGTGGACAAGCGGGAACATGGGATACGGGACACTAACAGATTAGGGAAGGGGGATCTGGCAACATGCAATTACCACCAACCACCTAACAGATCTACAGGAGTTGCTAAGGCACCTCCCAGTAAGGGAGGGTGCATTTTATACAAGATGTCTCCCAGCAATTGGCTGAGAAACACCGTGCAGGTGAATGCTGTTGCTGGGAGTATTTACCATGTGCACGCACTGCCCCTTTAAGAACAGGGGCACGCATGCACCTGTGCCCTAAGCACACTGCAACACAATTCAGCATGCACAGTGGAAGATGTAGGCAGGAACAGGAGCATGTCGAGGACCACGCAGCAGGCTCGGGCGGTGGATAAGTCAGCGTCCCCGCATGGCGGCGGTACGGGACATAAATATTGAATGCAATAGAGAAAAAATAACCTATGTTTGCAATTACAGAGGTCATACATTTCCTGTAGTTCCTGACCAAGTTCGCCCACACTGCAACAGGGATTTTGACATGCTCCTACATACAGATCTTTTCCTGATCTTTCAGGTTTCTTTCAGGTTTCGGGCTGTTGTTGGGCAACATTGAGTTTCAACTCACTTCAAAGATTTTCTGTTTGGTTCAAGTGTGGAGACTGGCTTGGCCACTCTAGGACCTTGAAATGCTTCTTACAAAGCCACTCCTTAGTTGCCCTGGCTGTGTGTTTCAGGTCATTGTCATGCTGGAAGACGCAGCTACGAACTTTCTTCAATTCTCTTACTGAGGGAAGGAGGTTGTTGGCCAAAATCTCGCAATACATGACCCTATTCATCCTCCCTTTAATACGATACAGTCGTCCTGTCCCCTTTGCAGAAAAGCATCCCCAAAGTATGAAATTTCCCCACGATGTGGAGATCTATTTTGGTCTCATCTGACCACATGACCCCCTCTCATGCCTCCTCTGAATCATCCAGAAGGTCAATGGTGAACTTCAAACAGGCTTGGACATGAGCTGGAGTGAGCAGGGGAAGCTTGCATACCCTGCAGGATGTTAGTCCATGAAGACGTAGTGTATTACTAACAGCAATTTTTGAAATGGTGGTCCCAGCTCTCTTCAGGTGCAGCACCGGCGTCCCTGCATGCTTATCCCCTCCCCTGTCAGGGACACCAACTCACTAACCGCTGCAGCAACTGGCCCACACTTCCTCCACTGCTGCCCAAAGTCTGTTGAAAAAGAATAGGGGTAACCAAAGGCAAAACATGTGTATAGTGTACCATCTGGACCAATAAAACAGATTTTATATATACCAATGCCTAACAGATGGCAATATATTTGCCCAATATGTGGATCAAGACCGTTATCTCAACAACATACAAACAAAGGGGAGGAAATAAATCCAACGATAACCTTATGTCTTTTTAATAAAATTGCTTTATTTAGTAGTGAACGGCAAGCGGGCAATGTTGACAACATGAACGCCCAATTAAAAATATAAAAACAGCAAATGCCAACAGGACACCGGGAGATACATCTGCAGACCCATATCATACAATTCTTATCAAAAATATCAGTATATAGGGTCACAAATTATAGGACCAAAGTAGGGGAATTTAAGCTGAAAGACTCTCATATACAGAAAAATGCTCTATCACAATCATGGTAATATAATACTATATATAGCCTAACATAATATACTGCAACAGAAAGAAAGTTATAATAATAATGGTTATCATGTATAGCAAGTGCAAAGTCCCATAGGGAACAGTATCATGTACCATATATAGCTTAATGCAGATTGGTGCAGCAGGAAAGAGCGATAACAGAAATTAATACATCACCCAAAATTGAAGTATGCAGCAGATGTAAGGTCCCGGTATCCGCCCCAACGCGCGTTTCGGCACACCTTCGTCAGGGGGCGCATAACGAAAAGTGAAAAATGTGCAGGATAAATAGGCCGGGGACCGGAAGTAGAACGAGCCGTGAACCGGAAGTACCCGCGCGTATCCTAGCAGCCCAGTGTATACCAGAGGGGAATGGCGTCCTACAGACCGGGTGAGCCGATACACGTGGGGCCCCACGCGATCCGCCCACCACAGAAAGGGCGCAGCCATTCACCAAAGGATTCACAAATGGGCGCATGCGCGGAACTCCAGTGTCAGACTATGCATGAGGGAAAAAGGAAAAAGAGGCACAGTATGGTGGTCTATGATGAATGTAACCTAAATATAATTTTCACAGTTTCTTTTATACATACTAATCCATAAATCAACACAAAACACATCATATAAGAACAGTACAAAAAATAATAATGATGACCGATACCAAAAACCAAGATAAAACCGGCATTAATATATAGAATATTATTGTCATCATCAAAATATGCTTAATTTTCTCATAAATAATAATAAAGAATACATATATATCATAATATAAATACAATAAAGCAATTCAAACCCTCAAATAGTCATCTTAATATTACATGTTGTACAAAGAATAACCACTAGATGGTAGTAGAGAACTGTTTTTTCTTCATATAGTCAGAGTTTTTTTCTCCTTTTTCTTTTAACTCTTCCTATCTCTCTCTTCCAACATCTTCATAGGTATTCTTCAGGAAGGCACACGGCACAGATGGAAAAAACCTCACGGATGTAGCCCAATATATCCCAAATAATCTAGAACTAGAAAAAACAGGTAAAAACATTAAAAAGAAAAAAGAGCGAAAATGTTACCAAAAAAAGAGCACAGCAGTCAGACGATCACAAAAAGGGAGCGAAGCTTAGGTTTTCATTGAGACCAAGGGGATGAGTTGTCTGTAGAGTCCAAATCCATTTCGCTTCGAGGCGTGCAAGCCTAGTAGTTACTTTGCCACCTCTAATACCAGTATCAAGGCTGTCGATTCCCCTAAATCTAATCAATTTAGCATCTGATCCGTGGTATTCCCTAAAATGTCTGGGAAGTGTTTTTAATTTCACAATATCTAATGTGGGATCAGCGGCCGCCTCAATTCCACGTACGTGCTCACGTATACGGATCTTAAATTGACGTGATGTGAGTCCTACGTATATTAAGCCACATGGGCAGGTGGCATAATAAATAACACAACGGGTTGTGCAATTTATTGTCTTTTTAATATCAAATATTTTTTCACCACTGGAGTCAGAAAAAACACGAGTCCGGTCCATATTCGGACACGCCACACAATGGCCGCAAGGTGAGGAACCCAAGCGAGGAGGAACACTATCAAGAAAAGTACTTTGCGGTACTCCTTCGTAGTGGCTCCTAGTAAGATGGTCTTTGAGGTTCCTTGCACGCCTAAAAGAAATTAGTGGGCGAGAAGGTAGAATTTTAGAAATAGTTTTATCTACTCTCAGAATTGACCATGATTTTGATAAGGCTTCACGGATTCTATGGGACTGAGAATTAAAGTTCGTCACAAACCGTAACTGTCTATCAGACTGTTTAGAACCACCAGAGGACCGACCATATACCAAAGACTCGCGGGAGGCAAATCTAGCTCTATTATAGGCCCTCTTAGTGGCTCTTTTACTGTACCCACGTTTGAGAAATCTCATCTGAAGATCTTTAGCTTGGCGTTCAAAGTCTGCTTCGGTCGAGCAGATCCTCCGTAAACGGAGGAACTGCCCCACCGGCACGGCTCTGACGACATGTGGTGGATGGCACGAGGAAGCATGTAGAAGGGAATTCGTGGATGTCGGTTTCCGGAACAGGTCCGTTTGTAAAAAACCGAGTTGGTCCTTCTTAACAACGACATCCAAGAATTCCACTGACTCCCTGCTCCAATGATAGGAGAGGTGAATATTTAGTTCGTTAATATTAAGTTCCTCCATAAAAGCAACCAATTCATGGGAGGGTCCCTGCCAGATCATGAATATGTCATCAATGTACCGGGCCCAAAGGAGGGCCCGGTCCATTGACAACGCATGATCTGACAGGAAGAGGTCCCTCTCCCACAGCCCCAGGAACAGATTCGCATAGGAGGGCGCAAAGGCCGCCCCCATGGCTGTTCCTTGGAGCTGCAGGAAGAAGGACCCCTTAAAAACAAAAAAATTATGGGTCAAAGCAAATTCAAGTAATTCCAACAAAAATCTACCAAAATCAGAGGAGGAGCCAGATAGATCAAGAAAAAAACGTACGGCATTTAAACCGTCGCTATGTTTAATATTCGTATACAATGATTCAACATCTGCCGTCATCATAATTGAATTATCGTCCAAATGGACAGAGTCTACTTTCTTGAGGAGCTCCCCGGTATCCTTCAAGAAGGAAGGCAAGTTAGAAACCAAAGGTTGAAGATGGAAATCAATCCATTGATTGATTTTCTCAAGGAAGTTCCCATTCCCAGAGATAATCGGTCTGCCAGGTGGCACCTTGGGATCCTTATGCACCTTGGGAAGGAGATAAAAGGTAGACACGGTAGGTTCAGTAACACGAAGTGCTGAAGATAATTCACTGGTGATAATACCGCCAGCGACTGCATCATCCAAGATACTATCCAGTTGTGTACTGAAAGCCGACAAGGGATTAAACGTTAGTTTTTTATAGCAAACGGTATTATGTAACTGCTTAAACGCCTCTTTTTCGTACATAACTTTCGGCCAGATGACCACATTACCTCCCTTGTCGGCCGGTTTCAGTACAACATCAGGAATGTTCTTAAGATAGCGCAGTCGTGCCCTCTCGTCTCTACTTAAATTATCCCTCCCAAGGTGCTGTGGTATCTTAAGGAAATCCTGGGTAACCACCTGGACAAACATGTCAATGGGAGTGCATGTAGACAGAGGGGGGAACTTCCTTGAGCGTGGTTTAATGGCAGGTGGAATCTTACCTCCCTCTGCGGTGTTTTCAGCGGAGAGCTCCTCAAGAATCCTCAATGTATCCTGCTCCTCCTCTGTGGGGAATAGTTGGTGAAGATTGTCATCAAAAAAATATCGTTTAAATAATAAAGACCTAGCAAATAAATGTAGGTCTTTAATCACCGAAAAAGTGTCTATACCCACCACCGGGGAGAAAGAGAAACCCCTACTTAAAAGGGAAAGATCCGCTGGAGAAAGAATATGGTTGCTTAGGTTAATCACCTTATTGTCTTTCCCTGCATGGTCAGGTGAGTATGGAGTCCGTCTTTTATACGGATGATATCCTCGTACCCTTTTCCCAGTAGCACCAGATCTTGTGGTGATTGAATATGAGGAAACATCAGATTGTTCGCTCAAAGAGGATATAGACGTAACTGATGGTACACTTTTAAGGCGTTGTTGAATAGGTTTAGCCTTCCTCCATAAATATACAGTATGTTGCTGATAATCTCTCTGGTCACGGTTGAATTTATTAATTTGGGATTCGTGGATCTTTTTAACCACTGAATCGAGAACTTTTTCCAAATTGAGATCAAATGAGCTTATCTTCTCAGTGGGACAGCCGGTACGAAGTTCACCTTGCGTGGAGTCAATCAATTTATCTAACTCACTAATGTTAGTAGAGTTGAAATTAATTAGTAGTTTGATTAATGCTAAAGAGCATGTACTGCAGATTTCTTCCCAATTAGAGATAAATTGGGTATCTTCTACAGGGAAGGTGGGAATTACACGGACTCTAAGTCCCCTTGGTATCATATTAGAGGTCAGGTATTTTTCGAGGAATGCTCTATTCCACCAAAGCTTCGTTCTTTTAACCAGCAAGTCCTGAATAGAAGAACATAAATCATCCCATTTACGATCGTCAGACTGCGGAGCACTCGCACTGCCCCCGAACACTTGTTCCACTTGGCCTAGCCAGGCCTTCTCTTTGGCTCTATAATCCATATGGATACCACCAGAATCTGTGCAATTTGTGATCGTCTGACTGCTGTGCTCTTTTTTTGGTAACATTTTCGCTCTTTTTTCTTTTTAATGTTTTTACCTGTTTTTTCTAGTTCTAGATTATTTGGGATATATTGGGCTACATCCGTGAGGTTTTTTCCATCTGTGCCGTGTGCCTTCCTGAAGAATACCTATGAAGATGTTGGAAGAGAGAGATAGGAAGAGTTAAAAGAAAAAGGAGAAAAAAACTCTGACTATATGAAGAAAAAACAGTTCTCTACTACCATCTAGTGGTTATTCTTTGTACAACATGTAATATTAAGATGACTATTTGAGGGTTTGAATTGCTTTATTGTATTTATATTATGATATATATGTATTCTTTATTATTATTTATGAGAAAATTAAGCATATTTTGATGATGACAATAATATTCTATATATTAATGCCGGTTTTATCTTGGTTTTTGGTATCGGTCATCATTATTATTTTTTGTACTGTTCTTATATGATGTGTTTTGTGTTGATTTATGGATTAGTATGTATAAAAGAAACTGTGAAAATTATATTTAGGTTACATTCATCATAGACCACCATACTGTGCCTCTTTTTCCTTTTTCCCTCATGCATAGTCTGACACTGGAGTTCCGCGCATGCGCCCATTTGTGAATCCTTTGGTGAATGGCTGCGCCCTTTCTGTGGTGGGCGGATCGCGTGGGGCCCCACGTGTATCGGCTCACCCGGTCTGTAGGACGCCATTCCCCTCTGGTATACACTGGGCTGCTAGGATACGCGCGGGTACTTCCGGTTCACGGCTCGTTCTACTTCCGGTCCCCGGCCTATTTATCCTGCACATTTTTCACTTTTCGTTATGCGCCCCCTGACGAAGGTGTGCCGAAACGCGCGTTGGGGCGGATACCGGGACCTTACATCTGCTGCATACTTCAATTTTGGGTGATGTATTAATTTCTGTTATCGCTCTTTCCTGCTGCACCAATCTGCATTAAGCTATATATGGTACATGATACTGTTCCCTATGGGACTTTGCACTTGCTATACATGATAACCATTATTATTATAACTTTCTTTCTGTTGCAGTATATTATGTTAGGCTATATATAGTATTATATTACCATGATTGTGATAGAGCATTTTTCTGTATATGAGAGTCTTTCAGCTTAAATTCCCCTACTTTGGTCCTATAATTTGTGACCCTATATACTGATATTTTTGATAAGAATTGTATGATATGGGTCTGCAGATGTATCTCCCGGTGTCCTGTTGGCATTTGCTGTTTTTATATTTTTAATTGGGCGTTCATGTTGTCAACATTGCCCGCTTGCCGTTCACTACTAAATAAAGCAATTTTATTAAAAAGACATAAGGTTATCGTTGGATTTATTTCCTCCCCTTTGTCTGTGCATGGCATGCAGATCCCTGGTCACTGTGCATAGGGCACACAAACTCTCTCCTGAAAGGGACCACGCTTGCCATCCTAAAGTTTCCCCAGGCAATGGTTGGGAGGCACTTATTATTTAAGACACCTCCACCTGAATGGAGGTGCCTGAGCAACATGTCTAGCTAGTCTTTTGCATGCTTGCTAGTTGTCAGGACCCCAGTACCTGCTAATCAGCCTACCTGTACAGTACCTGTTTGCCCGTACTTGCCTTATTTCTCTGTATTTCAGCCATGCCCACCAGCACCTGCATGCCAGTATATCAGCCGTGTCCTCCTACCTATATATACTATATAGTATAGTACTATACTATATAAACTATAGCCTATGGCTTATTTTATGTATACATCAAGCATATATATCTGCAGATGCATGTAAATAATTTTTTTTTTCAAATGCCAGAAAAAAAGTCACAATTTTAAAAACAAAAACAAGTATCCTCATCAACCTAAGTATCAGTTGAACTTTGGAGGGTTCGTGAAAATATTAATATATTTGTGTTGGGAAAAAGTTTGCATCCTCTCACCCAAAGAGTGTTTAAGTCCTACAAAGAGATATCTCTAGCTGCTTATTTTATTTCTGTAATGTTAAGCTTCAACTTAAAGTTACTAATCCCTATTGTTTTTGCACAAAAACAGAAAACTGCATGCACTAAAACATTTAAGCCCAAACATTTGATGTCCTATGCCATCACTTACTATGTCTTTCCTTTTCTATCTTGTTTTGTCTTTGTTTAAAGAATTTGACATCAAAGCAGAGACTATTTAGAAGGGATTGCGGGGGTTCTTCAAAAACTGTTGATTGATTCAAAACTTTAATCAAACTTCAGGAAGGAACTCTTCTGAATGAAGAGATTTATTTTGCTTTTCTTTTGTTGACAACAAAGCTGTAACGATTTTGATGTGATAAACATATATATCTGTTTAGCTCACATTTCGAAAAACCTCTGCTTTGTCATTTGACAGGTTACGTACAAAAATAAGTGAAAATATTCTATATGTGTACAGCTTTGGGCCAAGATGGATCCAAAGTGGACAAATCTACAAAGGTTGCAGTTATTTTGATTGTAAATAAAGATATAATTGTGATTTTCTACCAAAACCACATTCTGGTATTACAACTCAGTCCACATTGCAATAAATAGGGATGAACGACAATTATAGAGTCTAATTCTCAGAAAAAAACAAGGACTTTATTTCTTTAAAAAACAAACAAAAATACTGTTTTTTTTAAATTATATATCCATTTAAATAAAATCAAATCTCTGTATACCAAAAAATATTGAAAGTTTCAATTATTGGCAATGTGTACATTGGACCTATGCCCATGTTCACATTGCCAATCATTGCAACTTTCAATATTTTTTAGCATACAGAGATTTATTTTAATTCTGTCTACACAGAAAGCTGCCAATCAGTGGCAGGGGTGGGATTATACAGAGCTAACAAATATGGAAGACTACATGGCAGTAAGGTGTACTAGTCGCCATTAGAAGATGCATGGTATAAAAATATGACGGCTCAGGCCAGGAGACTTCAGGCAGTGTAGGGTCAGCAATGGCAGTCCCAGTAGAAGCAGTATAACAGTGCACAATAAAGATATTTGTCTGGTGTTGTTGTGAAGTGGCAGAAACATGGTATAAAAATATGACAGGTCTGGCAAGGATATGTCTGGCAGTGTAGGGCCAGTATTGATAACTTAATGAAAAAAAAATAGATGCCTGGCTGAGCATGGGCATCGGCACTGACAGCAGCAGAAAAGTGTGAAAGACAGACAATATACAGGCAGGCCGATATTATGGCTAAAGCTTGCTTAATTTTGACAAATGTAAGGCTTTCCATGCTCATGGAATATACAGCTGTGCTCAAAAGTTTACATACCCCAGCAGAATTTTTGCTGTCTTTGTCTTTTTTTAGAGAATATGAATGATAACACCAAAACTTTTCCTCCACTCATGGTTAGTGGTTGGGTGAAGCCATTTATTGTCAAACTACAGAGTTTTCTCTTGTAAAATCATAATGACAACCCAAAACATCCAAATGACCCTGATCAAAAGTTATCATACCCCATTTCTTAATACCATGTATTGCCCCCTATAACTTCAATGACAGCTTGAAGTCTTTTCTGGTAATTGTGGATGAGGTTCTTTCTTTTCTCAGATGGTAAAGCTGGCCACTCTTCTTGTGCACAACTGTAACCTAGTCCGCTTGTGTGGGGGTTGAACAAAATCAATGGCTGTACTGAATACCCTCACTGTCAGTAGGTTGGATACTGGGGATCGGCCAGGGAAAGGACACAGACTAGGTATGACTAAAACTTCTGTTCAGTACTGTGTTTTTGTTCCCTGAAGAACAACTGGTTGGTACAGTGGCAGATAAAACATCTGATCCATCATGTCAAATAGTAGTAGTAATAGTAGTAGTTGTTGCTGCTGCTTGTTTTAATCTATTCCTGGTAATACATCAATTGCAATTTCTTTTGGAAGCTGGCAAAATGTCCCCATGTTGCTTTTAGAATGTGAGCCTAGAAGCATAGTAACATAGTTTTTAAGGTTGAAGGAAGACTTTAAGTCCATCTAGTTCAACCCATAGCCTAACCTAACATGCCCTAACATGTTGATCCAGAGAAAGGCAAAAAAAACCTGTATGACAAAGCGTAAGCTCCACATTGGGGAAAAAAAATTCCTTCCCGACTCCACATACGGCAATCAGACTAGTTCCATGGATCAACGCCCTATCAAGTAATCTAGTGTATATACCCTGTAACATTATACTTTTCAAGAAAGGCATCCAGTCGCCTCTTAAATTTTAGTAGTGAATCACTCATTACAACCTCACACGGCAGAGAGTTCCATAGTCTCACTGCTCTTACAGTAAAGAATCCGCGTCTGTTATTATGCTTACAAAATTTACCGTGTGCACTACTGGACAGACTGGTGCTAAGGTTAGGTTCCCACACCTTAATAGACTATATATAAAAAGAACCTAGCACTCAACTTGATGCTTAAAGGTGCGCTTTATTGTAGTGGTACAAGAAATAATGCGACTCTCTTTATGGAAATTTTCATCGCTAGAGCAAATTCTTCTTGCTCTGGTAAGCTCCCCCCTGGGAATGGCGTGAATGGTATGACGAGGGTGTGAACTTGAAGACATCAGGATCGTATTACCAGAGTTCTCTTAAAGAGAGTCGCATTATTTCTGACAGACTGTTGGATAGAGGGTACAAACACTCTAACATAAAGCATGCATTCAGACAGGTTTCCAAAATTCCACGTACCAATTTATTGCATTCTGAAAATAAGAAGGTAAATGCTGCTTCTGAAACGCAGATCACTTTTTCTACTGCTTATAGCAGCCAATATAACAAAATCAGACAGATTATTCTCAAATATCTCCCTGTAGTCAATCAAGACAGTTCTCTGTGCACAATTCTTCAAAATGGTTGCAGGATAGTGGCTAAAAGAGGTTGCACACTGGGGAATGTTTTATCTCCCAGTATGGTGCGCCCGAGAAAAACTCCCACATCATGGCTATCAGTGAAGGGTTTTTTTAAATGTTCTGGCAATAGATGCAATGTCTGCCAATTTGCAGACAATAAAAGAACTTCTTTTTCTTCGAATCAAAATGTCACTTATAATATAAAATCATTTATCAATTGTGATTCTGATCATGCCATATACTGCATAAAATGCAAAGCCTGCAACATTTGTTATATAGGTTATACCACAAGGAAAATTAAAAAAAGAATTTCTGAACATGTAGCCAATATAAAGAATAGTAATTCAGGTTATTCTGGGGCCACTAAACATTTTATTTCTGTGCACAAAGGCGATCTGTCAGATTTTTCCTTTTTCGGCATTGAAAGGGTTAGTCAGTCACCTAGAGGTGGAGATTGGAGGAAGCAATTGGCTCTGCGGGAAGCCTTTTGGATTCTAACTTTAGACACCAAATATCCACATGGTATGAATTACAAAAATGATCTATTTTATATATATTGAATTGATAAACAGATTTTGTGGTAATTCAAAACAGATATTTGTGTATTTCTAAGATATTTGGAGAGAAATAAGGTAAAGGTCTGTTATGTGAATTTAGCTGCAGCTTTTTCCAATGAAATAAATTGCTATGTTTGTGATTGGTTCCCTATCATATATAAACCTGTGTATCTATGTTGTATTAGTTCCTATGACTAAGGGCGCTGTGGTGCGCCAGAAACGCGTCAGGCTAAGAGAGTTTTTCTCTTTTTTTTTTTTTTTTAAATTGTTTTTTAAAATGTTCTAATACATTTTGGCTATTTTACTCATACTGGATGGACGTGCTGGGAATTTCCACTTCTCTTCTCTTCTACATCAGCTGTTAATCACCAGCAGGTATGGCACCCACCAGTTATATTCATTTGCAACGGCTCCTAGATGTATGTTTCGGCGTGTCAAGCTTCAACCCTTTCCCCTCCCCCCCCCCCCTCCTGTTTCTGAATTGTCAGAACTGTACACAGTATTCTAAGTGTGGACACACTAGTAACTTGTATAGAGGTAAAATTATGTTCTCCTCATGAGCATCTATGCCTCTTTTAATGCATCCCATTATTTTATTTGCCTTTTCAGCAGCTGCCTGACACTGGCCACTAAATGTGTGTTTGTCATCCACCCATACTCCCAGGTCTTTTTCAGTGACAGTTTTACCCAGTGTTTTACAATTAAGCACATAATTATACATCTTTTTTTTCTGCCCAAGTGCATATCCTTACATTTACCCCATTAAAGCTCATTTGCCATTTATCAGTCCAAGCTTCTAGTTTACATAAATCCTCCTGTAATATAAAATTATCCTCCTCTGTATTGACTACCCTGCTGAGTTTAGCATCATCTGAAAAATTTAAATTCTATTCTGTATGCCCCCTACAACTGCCCTTTGTTTCCTATCCCTGAGTCATTTCTTAACCCACTTACACATATTTTCCCCTATTCCCATTGTTTTCATTTTATGTATCAAACTTTTGTGTTGCACTGTATCAAAAGCTTTTGAAAAGTCCATATACACCACGTCCACTGCATTTCCTTGGTCCAGTCCGGAACTTACCTCTTCATAGAAGCTTATCAGATTAGTTTGTCAGGAACGGTCCCTCGTAAACCTATGTTGATATTGGGTCATGAGTAGTGATGAGTAGGGTTGAGCGAAACGGGTCGACCATTTTCAGAAGTCGCTGACTTTTGGCAAAGTCGGGATTCATGAAACCCGACCCGACCCCTGTGTGGGGTCGGCCATGAGGTCGGCGATCTTCTGAATCTGGTATCGGAATTCCGATACCGAGTTCCGATATGTTTGCGATATCGGAACTCGGTATCGGAATTCACATTTAAGTGTAAAATAAAGAATTAAAATAAAAAATATTGATATACTCACCCTCTGACGAGCCCTGGTAGTAATCGGCATCTTCCGTTCCTAAGAATGAGCGCATTCAGGGCCTTAGATGACATCACGGCTTTGTGATTCTTCGCGGCGGCCAACGTGACCGCTCAGCGACCAATCACAAGCCGTGACGTAATTCTCTCAGGTCCTAAATTCCTCATTCTAGGAATTTAGGCCATGAGAATTACGTCACGGCTTGTGATTGGTCGATGAGCGGTCACGTGGGCCGCCGCGACCAATCACAAAGCCGTGACGTCATCTAAGGCCCTGAATGCGCTCATTCTTAGGAACGGAAGATGCCGATTACTACCAGGGCTCGTCAGAGGGTGAGTATATCAATATTTTTTATTTTAATTCTTTATTTTACACTTAAATATGGATCCCAGGGCCTGAAGGAGAGTTTCCTCTCCTTCAGACCCTGGGAACCATAGTATCCCATTGCACTGCATTGGGTTTCGTGTTTCGTCCGACCCCGACTTTTTTATAGGATCGGACGATTTCACTCGACCCGACTTTTGAGAAAGTCGGGTTTCGTGAAACCCGACCCGATCCTATAAAAATAAAAGTCACTCAACCCTAGTGATGAGCGAATGTGCTCGCCACTACTCTGTATTCGCCCGAGTATCACTATGCTTGGTGTACTCGGCGAGCATCGAGTATTTCTGGGATTATTCGGCAGCAGCTCGGGTCTCCTCCTTTTCATTTTAGAGAGCCAATCAACATGCAGGGATTATCTGCCATGCACTGTAATACTGCAGCCATCTTTGTTGTGGTATTACAGTGATTGGCTGGCCGCACAGCATCATCAGGTCTATAAGAGACCTGGCGCCGCCCTGCTTGCCACATTCTGCTCCGGACACAGCTAGTGTAGGGAGAGCTGCTGCTGAGATAGGGTCAGATTCTTACTTTTATTAGTTAGTGTGGGTCTACTAGTGTTCAATCGACAAATCCTGATAAACCAGCAGTCCTTTTTAGGACTAATTCAGGGGTACATAGATTGCAGTGCTAGGTAGGCAGGGGAGTCTATATGCACATATCCACATCAGTGCAAGGCATGCAGGCACTGTATGTGAGTATATAGCTCTCACTGCATACCTCAAAAAGCTCCATTACTGTCTGCTGCTGCATATTTTATATATACGTAGATGCAGGTATCCATGGCTAGGTTATTTTTTTGCACCTTATACCTGCTAACTTTATTAGAAAGCAATCCATAGCCCCCTTTTTTCTACATTTATTTGCTTGGTCACACTGCAGACTACAGCCAGGTCATTTCAATACAAGAGCGTGAAAATCTAACAATTTAAAAATGTTTGGTTTGTCTCAGGCATCAGATGTGAGTGCACAGAAAATTCTGGCCTTTTTTTGGTACTATATTATTTTTTGGAGTGTCTTACAACATTTTTGGACATCATTTTGCTGCCCCAAAAAATCTGTAGCTTGCCCAAAAAAATTTAGCTACAGTTCTTATATTTATCACTGTGATTTGTACGCCACACGCATCGCATATCATTGCGGTAAATATTTTTAAAATTTTATTACTCCAATTTTTTTTTTTAGTGTCATAGCCTACTTGTTGACACAATTTTGGTGTATTAAAAAAATCAAGGCCATGTTTTGATCAGTCTGATATCTCGGTCTGACGCATGGTCTATCTGTGGTCTCCAAAGTCTTGCTTTTCAGGCATACATTGTATTTTTTTGTCTGCTAGCCTTGGTCTATACAGTATTTTCTGGTATTTTGTGGTGAAAAAAACCCAAAATAAAACAGGCCACATATTGAAACAGTTTATCGCCGTCACACGCCTGGTGTATCTGTGGTGTCCAAATCCTTGCTTTGCAGGCATAGATTGCATTTTTTTTCTGCTAGCCTTGGTCTATACAGTATTTTCTGGTGAAATAAAAAACAGACCACATATTGAAACAGTCTGTTATCTCCGTCAGACGCCCGGTGTATCTGTGGTGTCCAAATCCTCGCTTGGCAGGCATACATTGCATTTTTTTGTCTGCTAGCCTTGGTCTATACAGTATTTTGTGGAAAAAAAAAACAGGACACATATTGAAACAGTCTGTTATCTCAGTCAGATGCCTGGTCTATCTGTGGTGCCCAAATAATTGCTTTTCAGGCATACATTCCACTTTTTGCTCTGCTACCCTTGGTCTATACAGTTTTTTGTTGTTAAAAAAATACAGGCCACATATTGAAACAACCTGTTATCTTAGTCAGACACCTAGTCTATCTGTGGTGTCCAAATAATTGCTTTTCAGGCATACATTCCACATTTTGCTCTGCTACCCTTGGTCTATTCAGCATTTTGTGGTTAAAAAATACAGGCCGCGTATTGAAACAATCTGTTATCTCAGTCAGATGCCTGGTCTATCTGTGGTGTAAAAATAATTGCTTTTCAGGCATACATTCCACTTTTTGGTCTGCTACACTTGGTCTATACAGTATTTTGTGGTTAAAAAAATTCAGCAAAATCCAGGCCACATATTGAAACAGTCTGTTATCTCACTCAGATGCCCAGTCTATCTGTGGTCTCCAAATACTTGCATTTCAGGCATACTGATCACATATAAGTTTTCTCAAAATTAATTCATTTGTATTGAACTTTTCAAATATTTCAGTAGTCCATTTAAAATGGGCAAGGCAAGGGACGGGGAAGTGGACATGATGCTGATGGTGCATGCAGAGGACGAGGCCGTGGCCAAGCTGAAAGTGCGCCACAACAAAGACCCACATCTTCTCGCTCGACCTTCCTGTCCCAGTTTCTAGGGGACCGCAGCACACCACTACTGAAGCCAGAGCAGTGTGAAATGGTTGTTGGTTTGATAGCCGATAATGCTTCCAGTCACTTAGCCACCACCACCACCACATCTTCCACACGGTCAAGTTTGAGTTGCAGTGAGTGTGGACCTCATATTACTCAACTTGATCCTCCTTCCTCCCACCATGCCGAGTGCCCTGAGACAACTGATCCCACACTTGGACACTCTAAAGAGCTGATCAGTTTTCCCTTTAAAGATGCCGGACTCTCGGCTGGTCACCTTGAAGTGTGGCGAGATGAGTTCGCATGTAGCAATGTCCAAAGATTTGAGCTGCCACGGTCATATGAAGGTGATGGTGGGAAAGTGTCACAAGAGGTGGACGATGATGACACACAATTGCCAGAAAGTCAGGAGGAGGAACAGGGTGCGGATTTGGAAGACAAGGTGGTGGATGACATCGTAACTGATCCAATCTGGCAGGAGGACATGCAGAGCGAGGACAGCAGCACACATGGAGAAGGAGGCATAGCACCCCAACAGGCAGGAAGAAGCAGTGTGGTGGCCGCAGACGGAAGGTGTGCATCTGTTCCCCGTACCACCTGTATGAAGGAAGTTGCCATTCCAATTGTTAGATTTTCCCGAGTCTGGTTATTTTTTAAAGACTGCCGATAACTCTAAACAGGCCATTTGCCATGCCCGCATCAGCAGGGGTAGCAAAACCACCAGCCTGACCACTACCAGCATGATCAGGCACATGGCAGCAAAGCACCCGATTTTGTCTGCCGAACCCCAGGCTCCAGGAACACTGTCAGCAGGTGATACCACTGCTTCTTCCACTGATTTGCATAAAAGCCAAACCCAAACCTCACGGTGCAGGTGAAGATGCCTCGTGCCCTGCATCTGTTGTTGCCCACAGTCAACCAGCACCATCATCAAGCCCGTCCACATCCTTGACCCAGCGCAGCCTTCAATTGTCTATACCCCAGCCATTGTAACGCGAGCAGAAAAAGGCAGCCAACACCCCACAGGCCACATTACTAAATACTAACATTTCTCTCTTGCTTGCGCTTGGAATGTTGCCTTATAAGCTTGATGAGACGGAAGCTTTCCGCAACCTGATGGCGGCAGCTGTCCTAAGGTACTCCATCCCAAGACGCCACTATTTCTCCTGGTGTGCCTTTCTGGCATTACACCAGCACATGTGCCACAACATTATCCGTGCCCTCAACAATTATGTTACAGGGAAAGTCCACCTAACCACAGACATGTGGACAAGTGCTTGAGGACAGGGACGGTACATCTCACTGATGGCATACTGGGTTAACATATTGGAAGCAATGACCCAGTCAGATCTTGGGATGGTACACATCCTCCCGACACTGAGGATTGTGGGCCCTATGTCAATCAGGGTTGCCCCCACAGTCTACAGCTCCTGCACCTCCCCCTCCTCTTCAGCCTCCATCTCTGAAATGAGCACATCAGTCAGAAGCTGGAATGTTATGACCTGGTGGTTAAGGAGCAACATGGGACGATCTCTGAGGAGATGGTATCTTTACTGACCGCAGTTCCTGAACCTAACACAACACTAGAAGTAGCCGTGGAATGTTCCTGTCACTCCCTAGACATCTCGTCACAGCCGGAGAACTAACTACCCCTAAAGATGGAAACAGGAAAGCTATCTTGCTATCAATTCCCAAAGGACAGACAGCCCCCCACAAATATGGACTGTGAGTGGAGAGGGAAATGACATACACAGAATGAAACCAGGATTTAGCAAAGGAGGCCACTTCTAACTAGATAGACAGAATAGGAAAGGATACTGTGCGGTCAGTATTAAAAGCTAGAAAAATCCATCACAGAGTTTACAAAAAAAATCTCCACACCTGACTAACGGTGTGGAGGGCAAATCTGCTTCCCCAGAGCTTCCAGCTTAACTGAATATTGAATACTGACAAGCTGGACTAGAGC
Organism: Ranitomeya variabilis; assembly: GCF_051348905.1. NCBI lineage: Eukaryota > Metazoa > Chordata > Amphibia > Anura > Dendrobatidae > Ranitomeya > Ranitomeya variabilis. The sequence goes on from NC_135235.1 coordinate 342,730,014, forward strand.
AAACATAAAATGAGCTGAATGATTAAGTCCACAGCAAAAGGACAACAAATGAACATGCAAGGACTTATCTTTGCTGAACAGGACCGACTATCAAGGAAATCCAAGGAGAGATCTGAATCCAACCAAGAAACATTGACAGCTGGCACTGGCTGAAGATTAGAGCCAGGCTAAATAGCAGAGCAGGAGAGACGATCAGTGGAAGCAGCTGCTAAGCCAAATCCAAGCAGCAGCAGTTCCACTTAAAACCACCGGAGGGAGCCCAAGGGCAGAATTCACAAAAGTGCCATTTACAACCACCGGAGGGAGCCCAAGAACGGAATTCACAACACTGGAAGCACTGCAGCACTGCCTCAGCCAACCGGCAACAGGCTGTGCTGAAGCTAATCTGCTTAGGTGACAAACCCGTGAAAGTGCAGAGAGAGCGCGAAACGGCCGTCATCCTCACACTGCTCACAAGAGCTCCTTGTTCACTCTCCTGGCCGTGATATTTTAATTGATATCTAATAAAGTCAAGTCAAGTTTCAGTTCGGTGAGTGCTTTCCTCTCTTTTTATTTTGCAACAAGACAAACCGCACAATGCAGAAGAGTTGTGGACAGCGCTGAAAGAGCAGTCAGATTTTTGGGTGACACCACCGAAGCTACAGCCAGACATGGTCGTGTGTGGCAATGGCCAGAACCTGGTGGCGGCTTTGAGGCAAGGTGAGCTCACACACGTACCTTGCCTGTCCCATGTGCTTAACCTCATCAGTCAACATTTTATCAAAAGCTACCTGGAGCTAATGAAAATATGCCACCTGTCTGCCCATTTTAGAAAGCCAGCTACAGCTTCAGCCGCCCTTGCCGTGCTTCAGCAGCATTTGCATCTTCCGTCTCACTGACTGGTGTGTGATGTTCCCACGCGTTCGAACTCTACATTACATATGTTGGAAAGGATTTGTGAGCAGAAGACTACCATCATCAACAAGGCTGTCGTTTTTCAGTTCAGACTCCACACATAAGATCTCAGGAGTGGACATAGATGTCACATATGTACAATCCTCAAAAACTTTGAGGATTGCACCAAGATAATGGGCGGCGATGATGCCATAATTAGCGTCATCATCCCGCTTCTCTGCATTCTGAAAACCTTTCTGCTCACAAATAAAGAGGAAGCATTGCAGGCGGAGCATGAGGACATGGAGCAAGGAACCATACAGGGTGATTACACTTAGCCCAGCCTCATGTTGTCCCAACGTTGATTAGTAGACAATGAGGAAGCAGAGAAGGAGGAAGAACAGGAGCTACTTTCACGTGCTATAGGCGGTATTACATACCAACTGTTCAGCATGGATGGCCTAAGGACAGGGAGGAGAATGAGGAGGACAGCATGGTCAGTCATCCTGTTGGTGAGGACACGGAAGTCTTGCCTGTTAGCAGTCTGGCACGCATGGCTGACTTTATATTGTGCTGTGTTTCCCGTGACCCTCGCATTATTAAAATTTTTGGTGACACTCATTACTGGTTGGTGACACTTTTAGACCCATGCTACAAGGAGAACTTTCAATCTCTTCTTCCAGAGGCAGACAGATGTACTAAAATGTTGCAGTACCAGAGGGCCCTTGTAGCGGAATTAATAAAAAAATTCCCATCTGAGAACGCTGGCAGCAGATGTCAGAGTTTGTTGTAGAACCAAGGAGTCCAAGCGAGAGAGACAGAAGTACAATCAAGCTCAGCCAGGGGAACAATGGCAAAGTTCTGGGATAGTTTTCTCAGACCCTCCCATGTGCCGGCACAGTGGCAAGGGGTGCTCTCACAAGAAGTGCAATGTTTGGGAAAATGCTGAGGGAGTACCTTGCAGATCGTACAAAGGTCCTCTGTGATTCCTCTGTACCTTTTAATTATTGGAAAAAACAAAGAAATGTTGCCTAGGCTAATGGCAAAGCTTCAAAACAATAAATATATCAAAAAGAGAACATAGAAGTAGATGGCCTTAAAACTACAAAATTTTATTGGAACATTTAAAAAAAAACAATAAATACAGTATGAGATGTAAAAAAGTGAGGATATGATTATGCAAAAAAAGCAAACCACCACAGAGGTAATAAATTGCAATGTTGTGTAAGGTTTCTCTTACTGAGAGTGTTGGGGGACACTCGCTTGACCGCGATATTTAAGCACACAGCATGGGTTTTATATCAAAACAGTCCATACGGTTTATTAAGCCACATAAACCGGGTTTAAACACAGTTCATTACATAGAACACAACAGGCACCAACAGTCTCTTTGGTACCTGACGGGAGCTCCTGCTCCACCTTGCCGACTCTTCAACAGCCTTTGGGTAAGCTGCCTAACGGGGATCACCAACTTGCCTGGTCAATACACAGTAGTCAGTCCAGACCTCACCGAAGGACTCCAGCTTCCCCACACTCTGTTAACCCTCTTCCGGGTAAGCTGCCTAACGGGGATCACCAACTCTCCTGTCCGGCACACAGTAGTCAGTCCAGACCTCACCGAAGGACTCCAGCTTCCCCACACAGTAACAGACACCGGCCCAGCAGATCCTGGTGCTCACCTCGTACCCACAGGTCCTGGACCCCGTCCTCCACCCATCAGCTTAGGCCCTGGACCCCGTCCTCCACCTGTCACAACAGGTCCTGGACCCCGTCCTCCGCCTGTCAGCTTAGGTCCTGGACCCCGTCCTCCACCTATCAGCTTAGGTCCTGGACCCCGTCCTCCACCCGTTACCTTAGGTTACCAGGATCACACCGGTGGCCTAGTCCATGTACTCAGGTGCTTGTAGGACCCTAGTCGTTCCTAGGACAATCCAGCACCTTCACCTCGTTCTCTGGTGCTTGCAGGACCCTGGTCATTCCCAGGCCAATCCAGCAGCATTCAGGACCCTAGTCATTCCTAGGACAGTCCTGCATCTTCGGGACCCTAGTCGTTCCTAGGACAGTCCCCGGGACCCTAGTCATTCCTAGGACGGTCCCACCGGTCAGCGTTGTTCGGGACCCTAGTCATTCCTAGGACAATCCCCGGGACCCTAGTCATTCCTAGGACAATCCCCCCGGCCAGGTCCATACACAGGAACCACACAGGTTTCACACAGGACCTGCCGGACACGCCTCCCATGTGACCCACAACCTGGTCACATTATATACCTGAAACCACACCCCTGGATGGGTGTGTGGATGTGTGGCTAGTCTGACCCTCCCGTCTCTCATGACTAGCCTAGTAAGTCACCCAAACTTAATTATACACATTGCAACAAAACTCTTGAGGGACTACAGGTCCCAGCATAACCACAATACATCTGACTTACTACGCAGACTCCTTCCGCGACACACATCGGCCATTCATAACACTGCCGATTACAGGTACACCATGAATATCACCACAACAGATACGCTTCCATGCATATCTCACAGAGCGCACAGAGCGCCCCCTAGCTACCACAGGGGTCACTACACCATCACATATATCACAGTTGTCAAATATGCAAAAATTAAACAGTAGATACCTATAGTAAGTATATATCATGTGCTAAATGTTTTATACTGTAGAAGAAATGTAATTAGAAGAACCCAAAAAGGGGCTTCTTACTATATAGTCAGTGCCAAAAAGCGGCAAGAAGTATGAATAACAAAAAGGTGATGTACGCATGAAAAATATCCCAGATGTTCACCAGAAAATGCATATGCCCTTGAATAAATAGTACCCCTAAAGTGTGGAAAAATACACAGTAGAGGCTTTTCAAATAAATAAACAGGGATGGAAGAAAGTAACTCTTTGTATTAAATAAACAAGACCCAGTGGTTCAAATAAATATATAATGCCCTGAATAGTTGACAGCCTAAGTATGGGATAGTGCACATATGAAAGTTGTTTTGAACAGCATTAGAAGGAAAACATACTGTGTTATTACATGTATATATTACCTGTATATCTATAATATAACGCTGGGAGCGTCACTCTGTCCGAAGCCTTTATAGACTGCGCAAGCGCCGGCGCAGTCTGGACCCCACAGAGTGACGCTCCCAGGAGATCGCGGTATGTGTAAACACTGAACGCACACCGCGATCTCCACCGGAGAGGCAGGGACCGCCAGGAGGGTGAGTATAGTCACCTGTCCCCCATTCCAGCGCTGCGTGCGGCTCCGTCTCCGTGTCCCGGTCCTCTGCCTGTGACGTTCACAGTTCAGAGGGCACGATGACGCGCTTAATGCGTGCCGCCCTCTGACTGAACAGTCACAGCCAGAGGAGCCGGAAGAAGCGGCGGGCAGCGCTGGAACGGGACAAACAGGTGAGTATAGCAAGTGCTGGGGGGCCTGAGCTGGCGGCGATACCGGCATCTGACCCCCACAGCACGCCGGTGTCCCCGCCTGCTCAGGCCCCCCAGCACTCGGCGCCCAACGACGATAGGTGAGTATGGTATTTTTTTTTTTTTTATATCGCAGCAGCATATGGGGCATATATTATGGAGCATCTTATGGGGGCCATAAACCATAATGGAGCAGTGTACGGGGGCATATATTATGGAGCATCTTATGGGGGCCATAAACCATAATGGAGCAGTGTACGGGGCATATACCATGGAGCATCTTATGGGGGCCATAAACCTTTATGGAGCAGTGTACGGGGGCATATAATATGGAGCATCTTATGGGGGCCATAAACCATAATGGAGCAGTGTACGGGGCATATACCATGGAGCATCTTATTAGGGCCATCAACCATAATGGAGCAGTGTACGGGGGCATATAATATGGAGCATCTTATGGGGGCCATAAACCATAATGGAGCAGTGTACGGGGGCATATAATATGGAGCATCTTATGGGGGCCATCAACCATAATGGAGCAGTGTATGGGGGCATATACTATGGAGCATCTTATGGGGGCCATAAACCTTTATGGAGCAGTGTACGGGGCATATATTATGGAGCATATTATGGGGGCCATCAACCATAATGGAGCAGTGTATGGGGCATATGGATGGGAGCAGCAAATTACAGAACGGGGGTGCAGGATGGGAGCAGCACATGACAGAACGGGGGCGCAGGATGGCATCAGCACATGTCAGAATGGGGGCGCAGGATGGGAGCAGCACATGTCAGAATGGGGGCGCTGGATGGGAGCAGCACATGTCAGAATGGGGGCGCAGGATGGGAGCAGCACATGTCAGAATGGGGGCGCAGGATGGGAGCAGCACATGTCAGAATGGGGGCGCAGGATGGGAGCAGCACATGACAGAATGGGGGCGCAGGATGGGAGCAGCACATGACAGGATGGGGGTGCAGGATGGAAGCAGCACATGACAGGATGGGGACGCAGGATGGAGCAGCACATACCAGGATGGAGACCATATACCAATATAAATGCTCACCACCCGGGCATAGAACGGGTTCAATAGCTAGTTACAGTATAAAGCAAATTAGCGCATGATATATACTTACTAGGGTTGAGCGAAACGGATCGGTCATTTTCATAAGTCGCCGACTTTTGGCAAAGTCGGGTTTCATGAAACCCGACCCGATCTTTGTGTGGGGTCGGCCATGCGGTACGCGATTTTTGCGCCAAAGTCGCGTTTCAATGACGCTAAAAGTGCCATTTCTCAGCCAATGAAGGTGGACGCAGAGTGTGGGCAGCGTGATGACATAGATCTCAGTCCCCACCATCTTAGAGAAGGGCATTGCAGTGATTGGCTTGCTTTCTGCGGCGTCACAGGGGCTATAAAGGGGCGTTCCCGCCGACCGCCATCTTACTGCTGCTGATCTGAGCGTAGGGAGAGGTTGCTGCCGCTTCGTCAGAAGCAGGGATAGTGTTAGGCAGGGTACATTCACCCCCAAACCACTTGTGCTGTAGCGATTTCCACTGTCCAACACCACCTTTTGTTTGCAGGGACAGTGAAAGCTACATTTTTTTTCCTCAGCGCTGTAGCTCATTGGGCTGCCCTAGAAGGCTCCCTGATAGCTGCGTTGCTGTGTGTGTATGCCGCTGTGCAAACCAACTGCTTTTTTCAAAGCACAAATTCTGTTGTTCCTTCCTTTCTGCACAGCTATCTTGTTTGTTTGTCCACACTTTTGTGTGTAGCTGTCCTTTTTATAGCTGCCTGCCATACTTTTCTGAGATTACTGCAGGGAGATAAAGATTGGCAAGTCTGCCTCTGTACCAGTGCTGTGTGTGGCATCTGTCTTTCATTGTGTGCCACAGAAAACCTAGTGTGTAATACTGGGCCATTTTTTTTTTTTAATTCTCCCTGAAAAAAAAATAAATAAATAGTGGGAGATAAAGATTGGCAAGTCTGCCTCTGTGCCAGTGCTGTGTGTGGCATCTGTCTCTAATTGTGTGCCACAGAAAACCTAGTGTGTAATACTGGTGTGATAGAAATATATATATCATGTAGATCTCACTTGCATGTATACTCCTCTATAATCTAATATATACATTATAATCAATGGTTTAAAATGGCTGACACAAACTAATATAACCTAGACAGATCATAAAATGGCTGACATGAACTAATATAAACCAGACAGATCATATGGGGTTTTCCATCCCTAAAAGCGGAATAATGTCAGACGTCTGATGACTGCTGATCAAATGTCTCCACTTTGTCCTAGATTCACAGCTCAATTCTAGTTGCTTAATCAGCTTAATCAGCAGTCATATGAGCATTAATCACAATATTCCATATATGTTTAGATAACCAATGACAGAGGAGCTAGACAATATGGTAATTAACTAACCACTCCTTTCTATGTGAAAATATAAAACTATGTATGTACAATAAAGTTTCAGTATTGATGGAATGTTGTTCTGTCACAGTTGTGTACAGTCCATTCTTGATGAGCGCTCAAAATACTCAGTCTAATTGGGAGCGGCCACAGCACACACAGGGATATATTTATCCAACCCTAATATTTCCATAACAAATGGCGCCCAACGGCTCGGATGAAACGCACGGGATCCTTCTAACCGGAGATACGGAAGTTGTAGCGTGGCCTGGCACAGGGGCAGGAGACTGCGCAGCTCCATAAGTAAGGTAAGAAAATGTTATCATCTTACCTGAAAGTCCTCTGTGCCCAGTCCTTGTCTATACCTCTTGCCGGTCAGGTGTGGTCTGGTCACAAATTCCCAGGTAGTGTAAAAAATCCGTAGCCACGAATCCACCCTGGGAGGTGTCTGCTGTGAGCCGTGTATATGTTCTATGTTTGTGTAAGATCCGGGAGAAGGAAGGAAAAGTGACTTTTGCTTTTGGTTGCTGGGTAACAGACCGCAGGAGGTCAAATCGCTCGATAAGTTATTGCAGGATTCCCGTGCATAGGAGGAACAGGTAGAGTTCCGGGGCAGGTAGTCCCATGTTCCAGGCACGGGTAGTGATAACTTAGAGGGGCTACTGCAGATTCCCGTAGCCGGCGGCCAGTCAGGACGTCCGGACCGGGGTGGTAGATTTCCCGCTTGTTGTGCTTCTCACTCACTCAGGCGGCCCGGGCGCAGGTGTGTCCAGTGCGATTGGCAGTAGTCTGTTCCCAGCGCAACCTGCACGTGTCACAGAATTTAAAAAGGGAATCTCCCGGATTGTCTATCTGTTTCTGTTTGTGTCATGTACTATTGCCGCTTTAAGGGCATATAACTGTAAAAGAAAGTTTTGGTTTTTTTTTTTCCTTCTCTCATGCAACTTCCTCTTTTTTCAGCTGAAGCAGAGATGCATTGTAAATCACACTGTCACATCTGGGTTTTTTTTCTGACTGTTTTCAGCTGCAATGCTGGCTATGTGTAGCTTTTTGTGAAGAAGTTAAGTTAAATTGTATCTATCATTTTTGATGTGACATATGTGTATCAGATACAAGATTTTAGTGATATTGCATATTATAATATTACAGTATTAGAAAGGGGAAGTGTGTCTCTGACTGCATTTGAGCGCAGAGATTCTAAAAGGAGAAGAGAAAAGCCGTTTTCATTTTTAATTTTTTTTACTCTCTTAAAGGGTCTTTTTCTTTTTGCGGCATTTTAAAGTTTTTTTAATTAAGTTTTCCTCAATCTTCAATCTCTTTACCTTTTTATTTTTTATTTATTTATTTATTTTTGAAAAAAGTTTTTTTTTTCCTCTTGTATCAAAGTTTTGAGTTTTTGGTTGTGAACTGAGTTTTTGACGGTTTTCTTATCGTTTTGGGTTTTTCTTAGAGTTTTATATACTCATTTTTAGAAGTTTTTTCTTTTTCTTAGTACTGTTTTTTTCATTTTTGTGTGTTTTTCATTTTTTGCTTTTGCCATGGGGAATAGGGTGGCCGAGCAACAGGAAAGTCTTTTTACTTCCTGATGAGAAAACAGCCCCTAGATAGTGGCAGGACACGAAGGTGTTAAGTATGTGAAGATTTTTGGAAGGTATAAAGTACGTGAAATTCATTAGAATGGCAGACTTCAAGCTGCGGAGTGGCATGACGTAGAAGGGAAAATAAAGGAAGTTAGCTGATGTTAGATTGCTGAATACTAATACATGGTATGAAGTGGCAGCAGAGCTTACATCGTTTAGGTGGTACAGAAAGTTATGTGAGCAAACCAGGAAGTGATTTTTGTGGGTATGAGACAGGAGAATCTGCGCAGTCGGCTTTTAGCAGAATCCATGGTGTAGGTAGTTATTTTTGCACAGTATGTGGTGCGCCCCGTCTCTCCCTACAGGGAGAAGGCATAATTGCTCCTCTCTATTATTCTTGTTGTTCTCATCTATCCTCTTTTTCCCTCTGTCAGTCTTTTCTCTCCGCATTCTCTCTCTCCTTTCCTCTCCTCTTCCTCCACATTTTTTTTCTCTTCTCTCTTCCCCTCTCTATCTCTCTCCTCCATACCCTCCTTCTCCACTCGCCCACCACACCTTTCTCCTCCTTCTTTTCCTTCTCCACACCCATCTCTCCTCCCTCTTCTCCTCACCCTCTTTCTCCCCTCCTTCTCTCTCCTCTCTTCTCCTCCCTCTCTCTCCACATTCTCTCTCCCATCCTACTATTCCTTTGTCTCACTCCTCAACCCCTCCCCCTTATTCTTCCTCTTTTTTTCCTCCGTGTTGCCGGCTGGGCCAACGCCCAATTCAAATAATATGGTGCTTACAGCACAAGGTTCCCCTTCCATGTCCCTGGCACAGTCTAGCCATTGCCATTTGTGATATCGGGGAAAGAAGGTGAAAGCCCCCCCTACAGTGGGCAGCCCTAGACACATCAGGTAGCAGACAGCTCAGCCCTGGGTGCAGAGGGGGGAGGAATGATATCAGAATGAGCTCACTGACAGATCCTTTGTTACCTCATTTCACAGTCAACAATATTGTAACCCCTAAGGTTTTACATGAACTTTGATATCACCATGTATTGATAATGTACAGCTTCAGCACCGGTCAGAGCTGCCTACATCCACATTCACACCAACATGAAACTATGATCCTAATCCATCATAGCTTCAGCAAGGGGGGAGACATCCTCACATAAAAAAGCAACTTCTAAGTCCAAAATCAGTCAGTGTATGACCCCAGTACAAGCTGTCACAACTATTCCTCTGATGAAGATGAAGAGGGAACATCATACATGCTGTCTAGTACTAGAAAAGAAACCCACAGGCACCAAGAATGCAGGGGCAGATAGAGGCACCACCATTACACTATGTGCACTGCACTTCAAGTCAGGTGACAATCTTCCAGACCCAGGGATGCATCCCATGCCATTTTACCGAAGAATGTAGCAGAAGCAGCAAACATATGCAGCCAGCTGGAATGATCTCTGGGCCATGAATGAAAATAGAAGCAGGTGATGCACTCTGGCCAATCATGAAGGAACAATTCAAACTTCCAGCAGAATCAGACGTACACGCTTGGGAGTCAGGGCCACAGCTAATTGAACAGCTCAGAGAGTGAGCCATGACATGAGCCAAGATAAGACAGAGTCTGTAAAGAAGTTTCATTGCAGAGTAATGCAAGTATTCCAAGACTTGGGCTTCACCATTCATGACCAGATACACAGGCCTTTGGGCATGGACTGAGACAGCCAATCAGGAAACCACTGATAGTGGCTAGGCCTAGGAACAGGTCAATAGCAGTGGACTGACCCAGCAAAATGTTTTATGTGCGCCTAGGAGACTGTTCAATGCCAATTGTCACCAAAACTGCCACCATTATAGCACCACAAAGAGCGCAAAGAAGGAAAAGGGTGCCGTGCTGCTGAGAACGCCAGAAGGGGAGCCAGAGGTGAAGACGCTGCAAAGTGCCGACCAACACACCAGAAGAACCGCTGCAGACTCCAGAGAGGAGACACCGACCTCAATAAGGTTAGCAAAGGGGAGAAGCTATGTCGGAGCAGGAGGAAGAAGTGATGGCAGATGCAGCCACAGCCCCTGTAACGCCCCAAGACCTTGGGTTGGATGCAGCAGCCGCCGGTCTCATGGCACCCCGGGCCTCGCCACGAATGCACCTGCAGGCCCCGTCTTACCACCGCAGCTTCAATCAGCAGGCCGGACCCCGCTGCCGCTACAGTACCCATCATGCCGTTGTCCACAGTAGCCAAAAGGATTGAGTCTCAACCAGGGGTGCAGAAGACAGCCCCTCTCATGGTGACTACTGACCTGGAAGCGCAACCACCCTACAAAGACAGAAAAAGTGTCAAGTGTTACATCTGTGGCAAGTTTGGCCATTACCAGAACCAGTGCAAAGCACCCACGCCCCCGAAGAGACTGGACCCATGCAACCCAAGAGTTGGTCCAGAGAAACAGGTCAAGGAGGAAGTGCAGAAAGCAGTGAAGTACCCCATCCAAAGGACCGAGGCAAGCAAGCCAGGTCCGCAAGACACTATGCTCCTGACATGTAAAACTTCATCTGCAAGACCACTACCTCAAATTACCTTTAAAATGGATGGCGTTGTCAGATCCAAAGTGGTGCAGCCAGAAGTGTGATGACACCTGTGGAACTCACTGATCCCACCTGCCTATCAGAATCCTCTGTGTCTCGCATGGGCATTGATGGTCAAGTCAGACATTCTCAGCTTACAAAGCCACTGAGCGTGTGCACTCAGCCAGGACACTCTATCCTGTCCCAGTTTGTGGTGTAAAGGACCTGCCACTCAACCTGCTGGGAGCGAACCTACTGCAGAAGCTGAAGGCAACCACAGTGTTCCAGGAAGATGGGACAGTGACACTTTCTTCATCCCTGACCCAAGAAGAGTCATGCTGGCGGCCCTACAAGAACATTAAACAATCGATGAGGCCTACCCAAGGAGGTACTGGATGTAGTACCAGAAAGTCTATGGTCTAAGGGACCCCAGCACGTGAGAAAACCTCAAGTTGCCCCAGTACGGGTGTCACTCAAGACAGATACCCCGTACCCTCGTAAGGCCCAGGCCAGGCCTAGAGTCAAGCTGCCTCTTACCGACTGAAGGTCTACCTGGAAATAGGAATCATTGTTCCTCGCACATCGCCTTGCAATACCCCGCTTTTCCCCATCAAGAAAAAGACTGTAAAAGGAGAGCCAGCCAAGTTCAGAATGGTATATGACCTGAGAGCTGTGGATGACGCCACGGTGTTTGAAACTACAAATATGCCGAATCTGCACACTCTGCTCTCAAATGTGCCTGCCACAGCAAAAGTGTTCACAGTGACCGACCTGGCTAATGTTTTCTCCAGTGTTCCCCTTCATCTGGAAGACCAGTTTCTGTTTGCCTTAATGCACCAGGGGGGACATCACACATGAACAGTGATGCCACAGTGGGCCCAGAAAAGCCATTCACAGTTCACCAAAGCAATGTCCACAGTCTTCACCAACTGGGTCGCAGAACATGCAGAAGTAACCCTGCTACAATACGTGGACGATCTACTCCTTTGTGCAGTTGACTTTGACACGTGTAAAGCCCATTCCTACTCCTACTCTACCTGGCGGAGCAGCACTGCAAGATCTCAAAGAACAAGGTCCAGTGGTGTCTGAAGCAAGTTACGTTCCAGAGACACTGTATTGCTCACCAGGCGAAACGCCTGACAGATGACCGGAAGACCACAGTGGAGAAGATGGTTCTACAGGCTTTCCTTGGCCCCGTTCCTCCTGACTGATGCAGCCTTCAGCTCGTTCAAGAAGTTAAAAGGCACAGTAGTCTCAGCGCCAGCACTAGGCCCATCTGACTACCAGAAGCCATTCCGTCTCTACTTGATGAGAAAAGAAGGCCTTGCTACTGGAGTCCTGACACAGCTTCAGGGGGGAAAGCAGAGACTTTCGGACTACTTTTCAGCTTGCCTGGATCCAGTTGCAAGGGGAGCCTCTTCCTCCCGCATGAGAGCAGCAGTTGCAGCACACGCCCTCCTGGACAGGACTACTGACATCAGTGGAAAAACCATTGGAAATCCTGGCTCTGCATGACATCTCAGCAATCCTCAACCAAACCTAGCCAAAACATCTCTCCACCGCCAGGCATCTTCGCCTCCAGTGCTCTCTACTCCTGCCCGACAATGTCACCATCTCCAGATGCACAGTCCTCAACCCGTCCACTCTACTCCCACTCCCAAGGGGGGATACAGATATGGACCTTCAGATAAAAAGTCTGATCAAAATCTGCATGATACCTTCTGCAGGGATCTGAATTTGCTCCGGACGGATGACCATGATTGCTTCAGCATCATGCAACAGGAAATAGCAGGACTACCCAAGGTGGCAGAAGAGCCACTGACCAACCCAGAGTTGATCCTCTCTGTGGATGGCTCCAGATTTGCAGATGATGAAGGAAGATTCCACACGGGATGTGCATTGATCAGCAATCAAGAGATCCTGTGGTCCAGAAGTCTGCCGCCCAGTCTGTCAGCCCAGGAAGCAGAACTGATAGCGCTGATGAAGACCTATCAGATGGCAGAAGACAAGACTGAGAAAATGTATACCGATTCGAGGTACTCGCATGGCATAGCACACGACTTCGGACCCATCTGGGCTGCAAGGGACTTCATCACAGCAAGTGGAACAACCGTGAAGCATCATGGAGCCATTAAGGACCTGCTGAATGCACTTCAACTTCCAAAAGTGGTGACAGTACTAAAAGTCAAAGCGCGTGGAAAACTAAGCACAGTAGAGGCACGAGGCAACAACATGGCGGATATGGCAGCCAAAGAAGCAGTCAAGGGAAGACAATATGGAAAAGTGGAAGAGGTCGTAGAGCCGGACGGCTACTACAGGACGGCTGAAGACAGGAAACCTGACAAGATGACATCCTGGGATCTGCTCAAAAAAGCTGCAAGAGCAAGCCCCAAAGGACAAGAAGGAATGCTGGATGCAGAAGTGAGCAACACATGAAGAAGGAAGGGTATACTCAATGGACTACAAACCCTGTTTACCCCGAAGTATGTACCCTATGGTGGTCCAGTGGGCACATGGGCCCACACACAGATTAAAGACACAGATGAATGTTCCGATTGGTGCTTACTGGTTCGCTCCAGAAATCTCCACCCTAACAGCCAAGTTCATAAACAGCTGTCTGACCTGTGGCAAATGCAACCCTGGAAGAATGAAGAAAGTTCCCACACATCGTCTTGCCAGACCACTGTACCCCTTCCAGAGGATCCAGATAGACCACATCCAGATGCCGCCAAGTGGAGGTTTCAAATATGCCCTTGTGGCCGTGGACATGTTCTCAGGATGACAGCCAGAAGCTTTCCCAGTGAAGAACCAGTCAGCAAAGACTACTGCAAAGAAGCTACTCTCAGAGACGAGATATGCAGCTATGGGGTCCCAGAAGTGATAGAGAGTGACCAGGGACCCGCATTCATAGCAAACCTCACACGAGAGATCTAGTCAGCAGTAGGGTCAGACTTAGGCCTACACACTCCCAATCACACTACTCAGTGTTAGGCACACTCCCAGAGGCCCAGAAAAGCTTTCATTATATGAAATTTTGTTTGTGTCTAGTCCCAGGTTAGGGGTATCCTTTCCCTCAGCAGCTGACTATGTAATATGATACTTTGTCTGCTTATGTAATTGAACTCACCAAGAAACTTGCTAACATCCATTCTTGAGTTTTTTTCTTCATTGCCAGATCCAGATTCGGTGTCCGGTATGCACTCCTAGAAGCCAGGAGACTGGGAGTTGGTGGAAAAAAGTTTGTAAGGAGAACACTACTCGATCCCAGATTTGATGGTCCTGTTCAAGTGCTGCTGATGACACCAAACTCTGCGAAACTGGAGGGAAGACCCGCTTGGATCCACTCATCGCATCGCAAGAAAGCTCCCCTGCCAGAAGATGACACCCAAGCCAGAATTATGTTGCGGCCTGACCGAACAGATGACCTACCTGATAAAGACTATACATCGCTCACTACACATGCTATTGACTAAGAGACTGATTGCAACGAACCCCCTTTAGGGACAGATCTCCTGACCGCCCATTTGCGAAAAGTCTGTACGGAGTGGGGCACCGGCGTTAGGCTTGTGTCAGTTCGCCGACAGCACAAAAGAGTTGCAGCGCTTTGGGACAGGAGGCTAGGATTAGGGCAAGTGATATCTAAGGGGGGCTTGTGATAGAAATATATATATCATGTAGATCTCACTTGCATGTATACTCCTCTATAATCTAATATATACATTATAATCAATGGTTTAAAATGGCTGACACAAACTAATATAACCTAGACAGATCATAAAATGGCTGACATGAACTAATATAAACCAGACAGATCATATGGGGTTTTCCATCCCTAAAAGCGGAATAATGTCAGATGTCTGATGACTGCTGATCAAATGTCTCCACTTTGTCCTAGATTCACAGCTCAATTCTAGTTGCTTAATCAGCAGTCATATGAGCATTAATCACAATATTCCATATATGTTTAGATAACCAATGACAGAGGAGCTAGACAATATGGTAATTAACTAACCACTCCTTTCTATGTGAAAATATAAAACTATGTATGTACAATAAAGTTTCAGTATTGATGGAATGTTGTTCTGTCACAGTTGTGTACAGTCCATTCTTGATGAGCGCTCAAAATACTCAGTCTAATTGGGAGCGGCCACAGCACACACAGGGATATATTTATCCAACCCTAATATTTCCATAACACTGGGACATTTTTTTTTTTTTAATTCTCCCTGAAAAAAAATAAATAAATAGTGGGAGATAAAGATTGGCAAGTCTGCCTCTGTGCCAGTGCTGTGTGTGGCATCTGTCTTTCATTGTGTGCCACAGAAAACCTAGTGTGTAATACTGGGCCATTTTTTTTTTTTTTAATTCTCCCTGAAAAAAAAAAAAATTGTGGGAGATAAAGATTGGCAAGTCTGCCTCTGTGCCAGTGCTGTGTGTGGCATCTGTCTCTCATTGTGTGCCACAGAAAACTTAGTGTGTAATACTGGGCCATTTCTCAGTCGCCCATGACAGCACTACCAGAGAGAGGGAATCCGCCCTTCAGGGACAGGAAACCTACAGGATAAAAAGGGCGGTACCTCTCTCCTGTGTCAGTTTTGTTTCCTGTCCCTGACAAGGGAACCCTCAAGGATTCGGTACCTGAGATCCGGAGCCGACCAGTGGGGGTATGACGGCGGGGAGGCCCCTGTCACCGCTGGTACGGTGTCTGACGCCGCCGCTTCTGGGTCCGATGGGGCTGCAGAGCGCGCGGAGGGGAGCGCGGCTGCCTCCCCGGATTGGGGTAGGGGCTTCGGGGACCCGGCGTGCCTTTGCACCATGCGGAGGCA
Organism: Ranitomeya variabilis; assembly: GCF_051348905.1. Lineage (NCBI taxonomy): Eukaryota > Metazoa > Chordata > Amphibia > Anura > Dendrobatidae > Ranitomeya > Ranitomeya variabilis. Next base: position 342,745,679 of record NC_135235.1, read on the forward strand.
CTTCCTGGTCCGGAGTGGTGGTTTGGTGTGTGAGAGCACCAAGATGGCCGCCGCACCGGATATAGACGCCATCTACTTCCGGGTCCCGGGCAGAGCGCGCATGCACACTTGAAACGAGGGGACCGGCGCTTCCCTTGAACGCAGCCCTGGAGGAGGGGGTGAATCGGCGCGCTATTTTAAAAGAGCGCTGTGGGAGCGCCCTTTGCTGCATGCAGTCCCAATATGGCGGACAGCGATCAGCAGCTCCAGCCGGCACAGCCCTTACAGCCACCGCAGCAGCAGCAGCAGCGTCACCACCAGCGCAAGTCAGGCGAGACAAAGAGAAGGACCTCTGCAGGCACCCGAAGTACCCGCTCCAGGAGCCATTCCACGCCGCAGAGTAAAGCCTCCAATATGTCTAGCCAGCCGACACCATCTACTTCAGGTCTCATACAAGATCCCATACCTCCTCCAGAACTGGTACCTGTGGCTGCGCAAGATGGGTGAGTGATCTTCGTGAAAGTTCACCAAATAATTGGGGTCCCCTTTTCCGTTTATTTTTTAGGCAAGAAAAAAAACGGAGAAAACTAAACATAGAGACTGCCCCTTATGTGGAGAACCCCTGTTACAGAACTGGGATAAGAAATTATGCGGTTCCTGTATTGGACAAGTCCTTTGTGAAGAAACCCCTAGTTTTGCCTCTGAATTACGATCAGTAATAAGATCAGAGGTAGAAACAGCGTTCAAATCCCTTAAAGGGGAGGGGGTTAAGGAAAAAACACCTGTGCCCCTTTCTCACTCCGATCCTTCTAGTTCTGATGAGGATATATCAGACAGAAAAGGTTCCTCTTCCTCCTCAGATTCTGAGAGTGGAGGCCGCCACTGCTTCCCCTTAGACGAAGTAGATGCCCTTGTAAAGGCTGTAAGATCTACAATGGGTGTCCTAGATCCACGTCCTGACAAAACAGTACAGGACATTATGTTTGGGGGTCTGGGCCAGAAAAGACGTAGAGTCTTTCCACTTAACAAAAACGTGCAGGCCTTAATTAAAAAGGAGTGGGAGAAACCAGAAAGAAAAAATTCATCTGTATCCTCTCTTAAAAGGAAATATCCTTTTGCGGAAGACGATTCTACGTCATGGGACAAAGCCCCTAAACTTGACGTGGCAGTAGCTAAAGCATCAAGGAAGTTTGCATTGCCCTTTGAGGACATGGGAACACTGAAGGATCCCCTTGATAAAAGAGCTGACACCTTCCTTAAAGGGGCCTGGGAGTCAGCAGGGGGATGTTTAAGACCCGCAATAGCAGCCGCATGTACTTCCAGATCTTTAATGATTTGGATAGACAATTTAGAGAAACAGTCAAGAGATGGAGTATCCAGACAAAAAGTAATTAAATCAATTCCCATGATTAGGGGGGCGGCAGATTTCTTGGCCGACTCTTCGGCTGATTCTATCAAACTCACTTCAAAATCGGCAGCCTTATCTAATGCAGCTCGAAGGACGCTATGGCTGAAAAACTGGCCAGGCGACCTACAGACAAAAAAAAAACTCTGTTCAATCTCATGTGAGGGAAAATTTCTGTTTGGAGAAACCCTAGATGACATTCTACAGAAAGCAGGAGATAAGAAGAAGGGATTCCCTAACCTGGCGCCATTTGTTAAGCGGCCCTTTCGGAACAGAAAGTTTTTCCGCAGACGCCCCCCTAGAGAACAGAACAGGTGGGAGGAGGGGAGAAATAGAGATAGGGGTTTCCTCTTTGGCAATTCCCCAAGAAATAAAAAACCCCCTAAGTGACACCTCCCCCAGGGTGGGAGGGAGACTGTGTCAATACCTTCCGGCCTGGGAAAAAATCTCTTCCAGTACTTAGATTTTAAACTTAATAAAGATGGGACTTCAAATAAACTTTACCACCCTTCCTCCCCAACACTATGTGGTCACTCCATTGAAACCCTCACTGCGACAACAACAGGCCTTGGAACAAGAGATCTCAAAACTCATAGTCAAAGATGTGGTCCGAGAAGTTCCCTTACTAGAAAGGGGGAAAGGATTCTTTTCCCCACTTTTTCTGATCCCAAAGCCGGATGGTTCCTTCCGCACAATAATAAATCTACGGAAATTAAACAGTTATGTAAAGAATCAAACCTTCAAAATGGAATGAATAAAATCAACAATAAAAAACCTGTTTCCAAATTGTTTCATGGTAGTGTTGGATCTCAGCGACGGGTACTATCATGTCCCCATCCACAAAAACTCACAAAAATACCTCAGACTAGCAGTAGTCATGGAGGGAGAAGTAAAAGAATACCAGTACAAGGCCCTTCCATTTGGCATTTCAGTAGCGCCCCGTGTATTTACCAAGGTGGTAGCAGAAATGATGGCCCACATAAGGGAGAAAGACATTATTATAATACCATATCTAGACGACTTCCTAATTGTCAGCAACTCAGCCCAACACTGTCGACAACAATGCAGCAGAGTAATAAAAACTCTAACGGAATTAGGTTGGCTCCTAAATCTCCAAAAGTCAAAACTGGAACCGACCACGGTGCAAGAGTTTTTGGGCCTAACTCTGGACTCGGTTTTACAGGAATGTCGCCTTCCAGACCAGAAGAAATAAAAAATATCAAGTATTGTGTCCAGAGCTCGCTCAAACCCTCATATGACCTTGAGAGGAGCGATGTCACTGCTGGGGTCCCTTTCTGCTTGTCTCCCAGCAGTACAGTGGACTCAAATCCACACGAGAGACCTCCAGTGGGATGTTCTGAGAAATCAGGTTACACTGAGGGGACACCTAGAAGGTCGCATGACTCTAAGTTCAGACACTATTCGTTCCCTAGACTGGTGGTTAGATTCCAACAATCTATCAAAGGGAGTTCCGTGGGTGATAGATACACATCGAGTAGTTACCACGGATGCCAGTCCCACGGGGCGGGGAGCTCACCTGGAAAACAGTGTTACTCAGGGGGTCTGGACAGATCAAGAGTACCAGGTATCCTCAAATCAAAAAGAACTTTGCGCAGTGAGCCATGCTCTGTCAATTTTTCTTCCCAAACTACAGGGACATCATGTCCGGGTTTTTTCGGACAATCAGGTAGTGGTAGCCTACCTGAACCACCAGGGGGGGACCAGATCCCAAGCCCTGATGAAGGCCACTTCCCAAATCTTCACCTTAGCCGAAGACCACTTCCTATCCCTCTCGGCGTTACATATAAGGGGCGTAGTGAACAAAAAAGCAGACTTCCTAAGCCGTACCCAGCTAAAACAGGGGGAATGGGCTCTGAACCAAAGCATCTTCGATCAGATTACCAAAATCTGGGGGGTCCCAGTAATAGACCTCTTTGCCAGTATAGAAAACAGAAAAGTAAAGGAATTTTGCTCTCTGAACCACAGAGGGAACCCCCGGGCACTGGATGCATTCTCGATTCCCTGGACTCACGGTCTGGCATATGCCTTTCCCCCTCATATACTTATCCCGGCAGTTCTGCGGAAGATAAGACAGGACAGGGCGAGAATCATCCTAATAGCCCCCTTCTGTCCCAAAAGGGCCTGGTTTTCCTGGCTGAGAATTCTATCGGTCACCGATCCCTGGGTTCTTCCGGACCTTCCGGACCTCTTATCACAGGGACCGGTGCTCCACCCTCAGTCAGCAAATCTCCACTTGACAGCGTGGAACTTGAGAGGTCACTGCTAAGGTCAAGGGGCTTCTCAGATAATTTAGTATCCACACTATTAAAAAGTAGGAAGACAGTAACAACTAAAATCTATGGTAAAACCTGGAAAAAGTTTCTGTCCACCTCCGGGGTAAAACTACAAGATGGGGTCCCAGTGGTCAAAATATTAGAGTTCCTACAGAAAGGCTTGGATATGGGCCTCTCGGTGAGCACCTTAAAAGTGCAGGTAGCGGCCTTAGGGGCGTTATACAATGATAGTATTGCCACTAACCCATGGGTAACAAGATTCATTAAAGCCGCTGTACGTTCTAGGCCCATAAAAATCAAAAGTCCTCCATCTTGGGACTTAAATTTAGTACTATCAGCTCTGACAGAACCCCCGTTTGAGCCCATAGATTCAATACCACTTAAAATCTTATCTCTCAAAACGGCCCTCCTTACAGCCCTAACGTCTGCCCATAGAATTAGTGACCTCCAGGCTCTATCTGCGAATCCTCCCTTCACACAAATCATGGAGGATAGGGTAGTATTAAGAACAGACCCTGCTTGTCTACCCAAAGTTGCTTCCAATTTCCATAGGTCCCAGGAAATAATCCTTCCTTCCTTCTGTCCAAACCCGAAAAATCAAAAAGAGGAAAAATTCCACACTTTAGATGTGAGAAGGTGTTTAATACATTACCTAGAATCCTCCCGACAGTGTAGGAAGGAAGGGTCTCTTTTTGTCTGTTTTCAGGGACCTAGAAAAGGACTCAAAGCCTCCAAAAGCACTATAGCTCGCTGGGTTACTGATGCAATAGCCCTGGCATACTCATCCACGGGAAACGCAGTGCCTGAAGGGCTCAAGGCACACTCTACAAGGGCTATGGCGACCTCCTGGGCCGAAAGGTCGGAGGTACCAATAGATAAAATCTGTAAAGCGGCCCTTTAGAGGTACCGCCCTTTTTATCCTGTAGGTTTCCTGTCCCTGAAGGGCGGATTCCCTCTCTCTGGTAGTGCTGTCATGGGCTCTGAGAAATACCGTTATCGGTAAGTAACTACACTATTTTTTTTTTTTTTTAATTCTCCCTGAAAAAAAAAAAAAATAGTGGGAGATTAAGATTGGCATTTCTGCTTGAGTGCCGGTCCTGTGTGTGCCATCTGTCTCAAATTATTGGGGCACAGAAAACCTAGTGTGTCATACTGTTAATTTGTTTTTATTTTTTTTAAATTCTCCCTGAAAAAAAAAATTGGCATTTCTGCTTGAGTGCCGGTCCTGTGTGTGCCATCTGTCTCAAATTATTGGTGCACAGAAAACCTAGTGTGTCATACTGTTAATTTTTTTATTTTTAAAAAATTCTCCCTGAAAAAAAAAATAGTGGGAGATTAAGATTGGCATTTCTGCTTGAGTGCCGGTCCTGTGTGTGCCATCTGTCTCAAATTATTGGGGCACAGAAAACCTAGTGTGTAACATTGGGCCTGATTTTCCTTTCAGTGTCAGGCACCTATAAAGGTATATATAAATCCTACAGAAGTTTGAGTTCACCTTATAAGTTGTTTTACAGTAACAAATACCGTTACTTTGGTTACGTTTTGCAAACAATGAGGAAGTCTGGTGGAAGAGGTCGTGGCCGTGGGCGGTCATTGTCAGCTGGTAATGATGGTAGTGGTGGTGGAGCATCAGGTGGTCGTGGTAAAAGCAATACAGCACCTAAGTCTCGAGTTGTTGAGCCAGGTTCGTCGTCTGGCTACACAAGGCCTCGAACGCTCCCTTTTCTGGGAGTAGGAAAACTGCTTTTAAAGCCGGAGCAGCAAGAACAAGTTTTGGCTTTCCTTGCTGACTCAGCCTCTAGCTCTTTTGCCTCCTCTTCTGAAAGTGCTAAATGTAAAAGCAGCGCGTCGTTAGTGGATGTTCACGGTCAGGGACAAGTCGCTTCCTTGTCTTCTTCACCCAGAACAAGAGAGAAGGATGCGTCAGGCGACACAACGGGTTACTCCATGGAGCTCTTTACACATACCGTTCCTGGGTTAGACAGTGAAACAGTTAACAGGCCATGCCCATTAGAAGTTGAATCGGACATGGAGTGCACAGATGCACAGCCACAGACAGATTACTATGCTGTTCCTTTGACTCAGACCAGAACATTGCCCTCGCAGTGTACTGAGCCAGAATCAAACCCAGTGGAGACTATGGTGCCCCGTCACGAACGCTATACCACCGGCTTACACGGTGACACAGACGAAGTTGCACACGACATAGAAGAGGAGGTCATAGATGACCCAGTTGTTGACCCCGATTGGCAGCCATTGGGGTAACAGGGTGCAGGCGGCAGTAGTTCTGAAGCGGAGGAGGAGGAGCCGCAGCGGGCATCAACATCACAACAGGTTCCATCTGCCGGGCTCGTATCTGGCCAAAAACACTTGGCAAAACCAAAACCAGTTGGAAGACAGCATGGCCATCCAGTTAAAGAAGCTCAGTCTGCAATGCCTGAAAAGGTATCCGATAGTAGAAAGAGTGCAGTCTGGCATTTTTTTAAACAACATCCAAATGATCAGCGCAAAGTCATCTGTCAAAAATGTTCAACTACCTTAAGCAGAGGTCAGAATCTTAAAAGTCTAAATACAAGTTGCATGCATAGACATTTAACCACCATGCATTTGCAAGCCTGGACTAACTACCAAACGTCCCTAATGGTTGCCGCACCCTCGGCCAATGAAGCTAGTCAGCAACGCTACATCCCTTCCCTCCCTGTAAGCCCACCATTTCCAGCACCATCCGCAGTATCTGTGCAGCTTTCGTTGCCAGGCCAAAGCAGTCAGGGAATCACCAGGTTAGTAGTAGGAAACACTGCATGTAGGGCACCGGCAAGAATACCATCTCCAACCCTCTCTCAGTCACCCATGTCCACCGGCACCCCCGCTAGTTCCACCGTATGCAGCTCTCCAGTCCAGCTCACCCTTCATGAGACTCTCGTTAGGAAAAGGAAGTATTCATCCTCGCATCCGCGTACACAGGGTTTGAACGCCCACATTGCTAGACTAATCTCATTAGAGATGATGCCCTACCGGTTAGTTGAAAGCGAAGCTTTCAAAGCGCTGATGGACTACGCTGTACCACGCTACGAGCTACCCAGTCGACACTTCTTTTCGAGAAAAGCCATCCCAGCCCTCTACCACCATGTTAAAGAGCGCATCGTCCATGCACTCAGGCAATCTGTGACTACAAAGGTGCACCTGACAACAGATGCATGGACCAGTAGGCATGGCCAGGGACGTTACGTGTCCATCACGGCACACTGGGTGAATGTGGTGGATGCAGGGTCCACAGGGGACAGCAATATTGGGACAGTTCTGCCTAGCCCACGGTCTAGGAAACAGTTGGCTGTAGGTGTTCGCCCCCCCTCCTCCTCCTCCTGCAGAAGCGAGAGCTCGTCCACAGACCGCAGTCGCACATGCACTCCATCCGCAGCTGCCACTGTTGCACACCAGGTGTGCCATTATGGGACAGCTAGTGATAGAAAGCAGAAGGTGGTTATAAATGGTATAGTCTCTAACTGGGTCGCTGTGACCAGTGTGGTACCGCAGGGGTCGGTATTGGGACCTGTTCTCTTCAACATATTCATTAATGATCTGGTAGAAGGTTTACACAGTAAAATATTGATATTTGCAGATGATACAAAACTATGTAAAGCAGTTAATACAAGAGAAGATAGTATTCTGCTACAGATGGATCTGGATAAGTTGGAAACTTGGGCTGAAAGGTGGCAGATGAGGTTTAACAATGATAAATGTAAGGTTATACACATGGGAAGAAGGAATCAATATCACCATTACACACTGAATGGGAAACCACTGGGTAAATCTGACAAGGAGAAGGACTTGGGGATCCTAGTTAATGATAAACTTACCTGGAGCAGCCAGTGCCAGGCAGCAGCTGCCAAGGCAAACAGGATCATGGGGTGCATTAAAAGAGGTCTGGATACACATGATGAGAGCATTATACTGCCTCTGTACAAATCCCTAGTTAGACCGCACATGGAGTACTGTGTCCAGTTTTGGGCACCGGTGCTCAGGAAGGATATAATGGAACTAGAGAGAGTACAAAGGAGGGCAACAAAGTTAATAAAGGGGATGGGAGAACTACAATAGCCAGATAGATTAGCGAAATTAGGATTATTTAGTCTAGAAAAAAGATGACTGAGGGGCGATCTAATAACCATGTATAAGTATATAAGGGGACAATACAAATATCTCGCTGAGGATCTGTTTATGTACGCCACACGCATCGCATATCATTGCGGTAAATATTTTTAACATTTTATTACTCCAATTTTTTTTTTTAGTGTCAGCCTACTTGTTGACACAATTTTGGTGTATTAAAAAAATCAAGGCCATGTTTTGATCAGTCTGATATCTCGGTCTGACGCATGGTCTATCTGTGGTCTCCAAAGTCTTGCTTTTCAGGCATACATTGTATTTTTTTGTCTGCTAGCCTTGGTCTATACAGTATTTTCTGGTGAAATAAAAAACAGACCACATATTGAAACAGTCTGTTATCTCCGTCAGACGCCCGGTGTATCTGTGGTGTCCAAATCCTCGCTTGGCAGGCATACATTGCATTTTTTTGTCTGCTAGCCTTGGTCTATACAGTATTTTGTGGTTAAAAAAATTCAGCAAAATCCAGGCCACATATTGAAACAGTCTGTTATCTCACTCAGATGCCCAGTCTATCTGTGGTCTCCAAATACTTGCATTTCAGGCATACTGATCACATATAAGTTTTCTCAAAATTAATTCATTTGTATTGAACTTTTCAAATATTTCAGTAGTCCATTTAAAATGGGCAAGGCAAGGGACGGGGAAGTGGACATGATGCTGATGGTGCATGCAGAGGAAGAGGCCGTGGCCAAGCTGAAAGTGCGCCACAACAAAGACCCACATCTTCTCGCTCGACCTTCCTGTCCCAGTTTCTAGGGGACCGCAGCACACCACTACTGAAGCCAGAGCAGTGTGAAATGGTTGTTGGTTTGATAGCCGATAATGCTTCCAGTCACTTAGCCACCACCACCACCACATCTTCCACACGGTCAAGTTTGAGTTGCAGTGAGTGTGGACCTCATATTACTCAACTTGATCCTCCTTCCTCCCACCATGCCGAGTGCCCTGAGACAACTGATCCCACACTTGGACACTCTAAAGAGCTGATCAGTTTTCCCTTTAAAGATGCCGGACTCTTGGCTGGTCACCTTGAAGTGTGGCGAGATGAGTTCGCATGTAGCAATGTCCAAAGATTTGAGCTGCCACGGTCACATGAAGGTGATGGTGGGAAAGTGTCACAAGAGGTGGACGATGATGACACACAATTGCCAGAAAGTCAGGAGGAGGAACAGGGTGCAGATTTGGAAGACAAGGTGGTGGATGACATCGTAACTGATCCAATCTGGCAGGAGGACATGCAGAGCGAGGACAGCAGCACACATGGAGAAGGAGGCATAGCACCCCAACAGGCAGGAAGAAGCAGTGTGGTGGCCGCAGACAGAAGGTGTGCATCTGTTCCCCGTACCACCTGTATGAAGGAAGTTGCCATTCCAATTGTTAGATTTTCCCGAGTCTGGTTATTTTTTAAAGACTGCCGATAACTCTAAACAGGCCATTTGCCATGCCCGCATCAGCAGGGGTAGCAAAACCACCAGCCTGACCACTACCAGCATGATCAGGCACATGGCAGCAAAGCACCCGATTTTGTCTGCCGAACCCCAGGCTCCAGGAACACTGTCAGCAGGTGATACCACTGCTTCTTCCACTGATTTGCATAAAAGCCAAAGCCAAACCTCACGGTGCAGGTGAAGATGCCTCGTGCCCTGCATCTGTTGTTGCCCACAGTCAACCAGCACCATCATCAAGCCCGTCCACATCCTTGACCCAGCGCAGCCTTCAATTGTCTATACCCCAGCCATTGTAACGCGAGCAGAAAAAGGCAGCCAACACCCCACAGGCCACATTACTAAATACTAACATTTCTCTCTTGCTTGCGCTTGGAATGTTGCCTTATAAGCTTGTTGAGACGGAAGCTTTCCGCAACCTGATGGCGGCAGCTGTCCTAAGGTACTCCATCCCAAGACGCCACTATTTCTCCTGGTGTGCCTTTCTGGCATTACACCAGCACGTGTGCCACAACATTATCCGTGCCCTCAACAATAATGTTACAGGGAAAGTCCACCTAACCACAGACATGTGGACAAGTGCTTGAGGACAGGGACGGTACATCTCACTGATGGCATACTGGGTTAACATATTGGAAGCAATGACCCAGTTAGATCTTGGGATGGTACACATCCTCCCGACACTGAGGATTGTGGGCCCTATGTCAATCAGGGTTGCCCCCACAGTCTACAGCTCCTGCACCTCCCCCTCCTCTTCAGCCTCCATCTCTGAAATGAGCACATCAGTCAGAAGCTGGAATGTTATGACCTGGTGGTTAAGGAGCAACATGGGACGAGCTCTGAGGAGATGGTATCTTTACTGACCGCAGTTCCTGAACCTAACACAACACTAGAAGTAGCCGTGGAATGTTCCTGTCACTCCCTAGACATCTCGTCACAGCCAGAGAACTAACTACCCCTAAAGATGGAAACAGGAAAGCTATCTTGCTATCAATTCCCAAAGGACAGACAGCCCCCCACAAATATGGACTATGAGTGGAGAGGGAAATGACATACACAGAATGAAACCAGGATTTAGCAAAGGAGGCCACTTCTAACTAGATAGACAGAATAGGAAAGGATACTGTGCGGTCAGTATTAAAAGCTAGAAAAATCCATCACAGAGTTTACAAAAAAAATCTCCACACCTGACTAACGGTGTGGAGGGCAAATCTGCTTCCCCAGAGCTTCCAGCTTAACTGAATATTGAATACTGACAAGCTGGACTAGAGCAAACATAAAATGAGCTGAATGATTAAGTCCACAGCAAGAGGACCAGAAATGAACATGCAAGGACTTATCTTTGCTGAACAGGACCGACTATCAAGGAAATCCAAGGAGAGATCTGAATCCAACCAAGAAACATTGACAGCTGGCACTGGCTGAAGATCAGAGCCAGGCTAAATAGCAGAGCAGGAGAGACGATCAGTGGAAGCAGCTGCTAAGCTAAATCCAAGCAGCAGCAGTTCCACTTAAAACCACCGGAGGGAGCCCAAGGGCAGAATTCACAAAAGTGCCATTTACAACCACTGGAGGGAGCCCAAGAACGGAATTCACAACACTGGAAGCACTGCAGCACTGCCTCAGCCAACCGGCAACAGGCTGTGCTGAAGCTAATCTGCTTAGGTGACAAACCCGTGGAAGTGCAGAGAGCGCGAAACGGCCGTCATCCTCACACTGCTCACAAGAGCTCCTTGTTCACTCTCCTGGCCGTGATATTTTAATTGATATCTAATAAAGTCAAGTCAAGTTTCAGTTCGGTGAGTGCTTTCCTCTCTTTTTATTTTGCAACAAGACAAACCGCACAATGCAGAAGAGTTGTGGACAGCGCTGAAAGAGCAGTCAGATTTTTGGGTGACACCACCGAAGCTACAGCCAGACATGGTCGTGTGTGGCAATGGCCAGAACCTGGTGGCGGCTTTGAGGCAAGGTGAGCTCACACACGTACCTTGCCTGTCCCATGTGCTTAACCTCATCAGTCAACATTTTATCAAAAGCTACCTGGAGCTAATGAAAATATGCCACCTGTCTGCCCATTTTAGAAAGCCAGCTACAGCTTCAGCCGCCCTTGCCGTGCTTCAGCAGCATTTGCATCTTCCGTCTCACCGACTGGTGTGTGATGTTCCCACGCGTTCGAACTCTACATTACATATGTTGGAAAGGATTTGTGAGCAGAAGACTACCATCATCAACAAGGCTGTCGTTTTTCAGTTCAGACTCCACACATAAGATCTCAGGAGTGGACATAGATGTCACATATGTACAATCCTCAAAAACTTTGAGGATTGCACCAAGATAATGGGCGGCGATGATGCCATAATTAGCGTCATCATCCCGCTTCTCTGCATTCTGAAAACCTTTCTGCTCACAAATAAAGAGGAAGCATTGCAGGCGGAGCATGAGGACATGGAGCAAGGAACCATACAGGGTGATTACACTTAGCCCAGCCTCATGTTGTCCCAACGTTGATTAGTAGACAATGAGGAAGCAGAGAAGGAGGAAGAACAGGAGCTACTTTCACGTGCTATAGGCGGTATTACATACCAACTGTTCAGCATGGATGGCCTAAGGACAGGGAGGAGAATGAGGAGGACAGCATGGTCAGTCATCCTGTTGGTGAGGACACGGAAGTCTTGCCTGTTAGCAGTCTGGCACGCATGGCTGACTTTATATTGTGCTGTGTTTCCCGTGACCCTCGCATTATTAAAATTTTTGGTGACACTCATTACTGGTTGGTGACACTTTTAGACCCATGCTACAAGGAGAACTTTCAATCTCTTCTTCCAGAGGCAGACAGATGTACTAAAATGTTGCAGTACCAGAGGGCCCTTGTAGCGGAATTAATAAAAAAATTCCCATCTGAGAACGCTGGCAGCAGATGTCAGAGTTTGTTGTAGAACCAAGGAGTCCAAGCGAGAGAGACAGAAGTACAATCAAGCTCAGCCAGGGGAACAATGGCAAAGTTCTGGGATAGTTTTCTCAGACCCTCCCATGTGCCGGCACAGTGGCAAGGGGTGCTCTCACAAGAAGTGCAATGTTTGGGAAAATGCTGAGGGAGTACCTTGCAGATCGTACAAAGGTCCTCTGTGATTCCTCTGTACCTTTTAATTATTGGAAAAAACAAAGAAATGTTGCCTAGGCTAATGGCAAAGCTTCAAAACAATAAATATATCAAAAAGAGAACATAGAAGTAGATGGCCTTAAAACTACAAAATTTTATTGGAACATTTAAAAAAAAACAATAAATACAGTATGAGATGTAAAAAAGTGAGGATATGATTATGCAAAAAAAGCAAACCACCACAGAGGTAATAAATTGCAATGTTGTGTAAGGTTTCTCTTACTGAGAGTGTTGGGGGACACTCGCTTGACCGCGATATTTAAGCACACAGCATGGGTTTTATATCAAAACAGTCCATACGGTTTATTAAGCCACATAAACCGGGTTTAAACACAGTTCATTACATAGAACACAACAGGCACCAACAGTCTCTTTGGTACCTGACGGGAGCTCCTGCTCCACCTTGCCGACTCTTCAACAGCCTTTGGGTAAGCTGCCTAACGGGGATCACCAACTTGCCTGGTCAATACACAGTAGTCAGTCCAGACCTCACCGAAGGACTCCAGCTTCCCCACACTCTGTTAACCCTCTTCCGGGTAAGCTGCCTAACGGGGATCACCAACTCTCCTGTCCGGCACACAGTAGTCAGTCCAGACCTCACCGAAGGACTCCAGCTTCCCCACACAGTAACAGACACCGGCCCAGCAGATCCTGGTGCTCACCTCGTACCCACAGGTCCTGGACCCCGTCCTCCACCCATCAGCTTAGGCCCTGGACCCCGTCCTCCACCTGTCACAACAGGTCCTGGACCCCGTCCTCCGCCTGTCAGCTTAGGTCCTGGACCCCGTCCTCCACCTATCAGCTTAGGTCCTGGACCCCGTCCTCCACCCGTTACCTTAGGTTACCAGGATCACACCGGTGGCCTAGTCCATGTACTCAGGTGCTTGTAGGACCCTAGTCGTTCCTAGGACAATCCAGCACCTTCACCTCGTTCTCTGGTGCTTGCAGGACCCTGGTCATTCCCAGGCCAATCCAGCAGCATTCAGGACCCTAGTCATTCCTAGGACAGTCCTGCATCTTCGGGACCCTAGTCGTTCCTAGGACAGTCCCCGGGACCCTAGTCATTCCTAGGACGGTCCCACCGGTCAGCGTTGTTCGGGACCCTAGTCATTCCTAGGACAATCCCCGGGACCCTAGTCATTCCTAGGACAATCCCCCCGGCCAGGTCCATACACAGGAACCACACAGGTTTCACACAGGACCTGCCGGACACGCCTCCCATGTGACCCACAACCTGGTCACATTATATACCTGAAACCACACCCCTGGATGGGTGTGTGGATGTGTGTCTAGTCTGACCCTCCCGTCTCTCATGACTAGCCTAGTAAGTCACCCAAACTTAATTATACACATTGCAACAAAACTCTTGAGGGACTACAGGTCCCAGCATAACCACAATACATCTGACTTACTACGCAGACTCCTTCCGCGACACACATCGGCCATTCATAACACTGCCGATTACAGGTACACCATGAATATCACCACAACAGATACGCTTCCATGCATATCTCACAGAGCGCCCCCTAGCTACCACAGGGGTCACTACACCATCACATATATCACAGTTGTCAAATATGCAAAAATTAAACAGTAGATACCTATAGTAAGTATATATCATGTGCTAAATGTTTTATACTGTAGAAGAAATGTAATTAGAAGAACCCAAAAAGGGGCTTCTTACTATATAGTCAGTGCCAAAAAGCGGCAAGAAGTATGAATAACAAAAAGGTGATGTACGCATGAAAAATATCCCAGATGTTCACCAGAAAATGCATATGCCCTTGAATAAATAGTACCCCTAAAGTGTGGAAAAATACACAGTAGAGGCTTTTCAAATAAATAAACAGGGATGGAAGAAAGTAACTCTTTGTATTAAATAAACAAGACCCAGTGGTTCAAATAAATATATAATGCCCTGAATAGTTGACAGCCTAAGTATGGGATAGTGCACATATGAAAGTTGTTTTGAACAGCATTAGAAGGAAAACATACTGTGTTATTACATGTATATATTACCTGTATATCTATAATATAACGCTGGGAGCGTCACTCTGTCCGAAGCCTTTATAGACTGCGCAAGCGCCGGCGCAGTCTGGACCCCACAGAGTGACGCTCCCAGGAGATCGCGGTATGTGTAAACACTGAACGCACACCGCGATCTCCACCGGAGAGGCAGGGACCGCCAGGAGGGTGAGTATAGTCACCTGTCCCCCATTCCAGCGCTGCGTGCGGCTCCGTCTCCGTGTCCCGGTCCTCTGCCTGTGACGTTCACAGTTCAGAGGGCACGATGACGCGCTTAATGCGTGCCGCCCTCTGACTGAACAGTCACAGCCAGAGGAGCCGGAAGAAGCGGCGGGCAGCGCTGGAACGGGACAAACAGGTGAGTATAGCAAGTGCTGGGGGGCCTGAGCTTGCAGCGATACCGGCATCTGACCCCCACAGCACGCCGGTGTCCCCGCCTGCTCAGGCCCCCCAGCACTCGGCGCCCAACGACGATAGGTGAGTATGGTATTTTTTTTTTTTATATCGCAGCAGCATATGGGGCATATATTATGGAGCATCTTATGGGGGCCATAAACCATAATGGAGCAGTGTACGGGGGCATATATTATGGAGCATCTTATGGGGGCCATAAACCATAATGGAGCAGTGTACGGGGCATATACCATGGAGCATCTTATGGGGGCCATAAACCTTTATGGAGCAGTGTACGGGGGCATATAATATGGAGCATCTTATGGGGGCCATAAACCATAATGGAGCAGTGTACGGGGGCATATAATATGGAGCATCTTATGGGGGCCATCAACCATAATGGAGCAGTGTATGGGGGCATATACTATGGAGCATCTTATGGGGGCCATCAACCATAATGGAGCTGTGTACGGGGCATATACTATGGAGCATCTTATGGGGGCCATAAACCTTTATGGAGCAGTGTACGGGGCATATATTATGGAGCATCTTATGGGGGCCATCAACCATAATGGAGCAGTGTATGGGGCATATGGATGGGAGCAGCAAATTACAGAACGGTGGCGCAGGATGGGAGCAGCACATGACAGAATGGGGGTGCAGGATGGGAGCAGCACATGACAGAACGGGGGTGCAGGATGGGAGCAGCACATGACAGAATGGGGGCGCAGGATGGCATCAGCACATGTCAGAATGGGGGCGCAGGATGGGAGCAGCACATGTCAGAATGGGGGCGCAGGATGGGAGCAGCACATGTCAGAATGGGGGCGCAGGATGGGAGCAGCACATGTCAGAATGGGGGCGCAGGATGGGAGCAGCACATGTCAGAATGGGGGCGCAGGATGGGAGCAGCACATGTCAGAATGGGGGCGCAGGATGGGAGCAGCACATGACAGAATGGGGGCGCAGGATGGGTGCAGCACATGACAGGATGGGGGTGCAGGATGGAAGCAGCACATGACAGGATGGGGACGCAGGATGGAGCAGCACATACCAGGATGGAGACCATATACCAATATAAATGCTCACCACCCGGGCATAGAACGGGTTCAATAGCTAGTTACAGTATAAAGCAATTTAGCGCATGATATATACTTACTAGGGTTGAGCGAAACGGATCGGTCATTTTCATAAGTCGCCGACTTTTGGCAAAGTCGGGTTTCATGAAACCCGACCCGATCTTTGTGTGGGGTCGGCCATGCGGTACGCGACTTTCGCGCCAAAGTCGCGTTTCAATGACGCTAAAAGTGCCATTTCTCAGCCAATGAAGGTGGACGCAGAGTGTGGGCAGCGTGATGACATAGATCTCAGTCCCCACCATCTTAGAGAAGGGCATTGCAGTGATTGGCTTGCTTTCTGCGGCGTCACAGGGGCTATAAAGGGGCGTTCCCGCCGACCGCCATCTTACTGCTGCTGATCTGAGCGTAGGGAGAGGTTGCTGCCGCTTCGTCAGAAGCAGGGATAGTGTTAGGCAGGGTACATTCACCCCCAAACCACTTGTGCTGTAGCGATTTCCACTGTCCAACACCACCTTTTGTTTGCAGGGACAGTGAAAGCTACATTTTTTTTCCTCAGCGCTGTAGCTCATTGGGCTGCCCTAGAAGGCTCCCTGATAGCTGCGTTGCTGTGTTTGTACGCCACTGTGCAAACCAACTGCTTTTTTCAAAGAACAAATCCTGTTGTTCCTTCCTTTCTGCACAGCTATCTTGTTTGTTTGTCCACACTTTTGTGTGTAGCTGTCCTTTTTATAGCTGTCTGCCATACTTTTCTGAGATTACTGCAGGGAGATAAAGATTGGCAAGTTTGCCTCTGTGCCAGTGCTGTGTGTGGCATCTGTCTCTCATTGTGTACCACAGAAAACCTAGTGTGTATTACTGGGCCATTTTTTTTTTTTAATTCTCCCTGAAAAAAATAAATAAATAGTGGGAGATAAAGATTGGCAAGTCTGCCTCTGTACCAGTGCTGTGTGTGGCATCTGTCTTTCATTGTGTGCCACAGAAAACCTAGTGTGTAATACTGGGCCATTTTTTTTTTTAATTCTCCCTGAAAAAAAATAAATAAATAGTGGGAGATAAAGATTGGCAAGTCTGCCTCTGTGCCAGTGCTGTGTGTGGCATCTGTCTTTCATTGTGTGCTACAGAAAACCTAGTGTGTAATACTGGGCCATTTTTTTTTTTTTTAATTCTCCCTGAAAAAAAATAAAAAAATAGTGGGAGATAAAGATTGGCAAGTCTGCCTCTGTGCCAGTGCTGTGTGTGGCATCTGTCTCTCATTGTGTGCCACAGAAAACCTAGTGTGTAATACTGGGCCATTTTTTTTTTTTTAATTCTCCCTGAAAAGAAAAAATAAATAGTGGGAGATAAAGATTGGCAAGTCTGCCTCTGTGCCAGTGCTGTGTGTGGCATCTGTCTTTCATTGTGTGCCACAGAAAACCTAGTGTGTAATACTGGGCCATTTTTTTTATTTTTTTTAATTCTCCCTGAAAAAAATAAAAAAAATAGTGGTAGATAAAGATTGACAAGTCTGCCTCTGTGCCAGTGCTGTGTGTGGCATCTGTCTCTCATTGTGTGCCACAGAAAACCTAGTGTGTAATACTGGGCCATTTCTCAGTCGCCCATGACAGCACTACCAGAGAGAGGGAATCCGCCCTTCAGGGACAGGAAACCTACAGGATAAAAAGGGCGGTACCTCTCTCCTGTGCCAGTTTTGTTTCCTGTCCCTGACAAGGGAACCCTCAAGGATTCGGTACCTGAGATCCGGAGCTGACCAGTGGGGGTATGACGGTGGGGAGGCCCCTGTCACTGCTGGTACGGTGTCTGACGCCGCCGCTTCTGGGTCCGATGGGGCTGCAGAGCGCGCGGAGGGGAGCGCGGCTGCCTCCCCGGATTGGGGTAGGGGCTTCGGGGACCCGGCGTGCCTTTGCACCATGCGGAGGCACTTCCTGGTCCGGAGTGGCGGTTTGGTGTGTGAGAGCACCAAGATGGCCGCCGCACCGGATATAGACGCCATCTACTTCCGGGTCCCGGGCAGAGCGCGCATGCACACTTGAAACGAGGGGACCGGCGCTTCCCTTGAACGCAGCCCTGGAGGAGGGGGTGAATCGGCGCGCTATTTTAAAAGAGCGCTGTGGGAGCGCCCTTTGCTGCATGCAGTCCCAATATGGCGGACAGCGATCAGCAGCTCCAGCCGGCACAGCCCTTACAGCCACCGCAGCAGCAGCAGCAGCGTCACCACCAGCGCAAGTCAGGCGAGACAAAGAGAAGGACCTCTGCAGGCACCCGAAGTACCCGCTCCAGGAGCCATTCCACGCCGCAGAGTAAAGCCTCCAATATGTCTAGCCAGCCGACACCATCTACTTCAGGTCTCATACAAGATCCCATACCTCCTCCAGAACTGGTACCTGTGGCTGCGCAAGATGGGTGAGTGATCTTCGTGAAAGTTCACCAAATAATTGGGGTCCCCTTTTCCGTTTATTTTTTAGGCAAGAAAAAAAACGGAGAAAACTAAACATAGAGACTGCCCCTTATGTGGAGAACCCCTGTTACAGAACTGGGATAAGAAATTATGCGGTTCCTGTATTGGACAAGTCCTTTGTGAAGAAACCCCTAGTTTTGCCTCTGAATTACGATCAGTAATAAGATCAGAGGTAGAAACAGCGTTCAAATCCCTTAAAGGGGAGGGGGTTAAGGAAAAAACACCTGTGCCCCTTTCTCACTCCGATCCTTCTAGTTCTGATGAGGATATATCAGACAGAAAAGGTTCCTCTTCCTCCTCAGATTCTGAGAGTGGAGGCCGCCACTGCTTCCCCTTAGACGAAGTAGATGCCCTTGTAAAGGCTGTAAGATCTACAATGGGTGTCCTAGATCCACGTCCTGACAAAACAGTACAGGACATTATGTTTGGGGGTCTGGGCCAGAAAAGACGTAGAGTCTTTCCACTTAACAAAAACGTGCAGGCCTTAATTAAAAAGGAGTGGGAGAAACCAAAAAGAAAAAATTCATCTGTACCCTCTCTTAAAAGGAAATATCCTTTTGAGGAAGACGATTCTACGTCATGGGACAAAGCCCCTAAACTTGACGTGGCAGTAGCTAAAGCATCAAGGAAGTTTGCATTGCCCTTTGAGGACATGGGAACACTGAAGGATCCCCTTGATAAAAGAGCTGACACCTTCCTTAAAGGGGCCTGGGAGTCAGCAGGGGGATGTTTAAGACCCGCAATAGCAGCCGCATGTACTTCCAGATCTTTAATGATTTGGATAGACAATTTAGAGAAACAGTTAAGAGATGGAGTATCCAGACAAAAAGTAATTAAATCAATTCCGATGATTAGGGGGGCGGCAGCTTTCTTGGCCGACTCTTCGGCTGATTCTATCAAACTCACTTCAAAATCGGCAGCCTTATCTAATGCAGCTCGAAGGACGCTATGGCTGAAAAACTGGCCAGGCGACCTACAGACAAAAAAAAAACTCTGTTCATTCTCATGTGAGGGAAAATTTCTGTTTGGAGAAACCCTAGATGACATTCTACAGAAAGCAGGAGATAAGAAGAAGGGATTCCCTAACCTGGCGCCATTTGTTAAGCGGCCCTTTCGGAACAGAAAGTTTTTCCGCAGACGCCCCCCTAGAGAACAGAACAGGTGGGAGGAGGGGAGAAATAGAGATAGGGGTTTCCTCTTTGGCAATTCCCCAAGAAATAAAAAAAACCCTAAGTGACACCTCCCCCAGGGTGGGAGGGAGACTGTGTCAATACCTTCCGGCCTGGGAAAAAATCTCTTCCAGTACTTGGATTTTAAACTTAATAAAGATGGGACTTCAAATAAACTTTACCACCCTTCCTCCCCAACAATATGTGGTCACTCCATTGAAACCCTCACTGCGACAACAACAGGCCTTGGAACAAGAGATCTCAAAACTCATAGTCAAAGATGTGATCCGAGAAGTTCCCTTACTAGAAAGGGGGAAAGGATTCTTTTCCCCACTTTTTCTGATCCCAAAGCCTGATGGTTCCTTCCGCACAATAATAAATCTACGGAAATTAAACAGTTATGTAAAGAATCAAACCTTCAAAATGGAATGAATAAAATCAACAATAAAAAACCTGTTTCCAAATTGTTTCATGGTAGTGTTGGATCTCAGCGACGCATACTATCACGTCCCCATCCACAAAAACTCACAAAAATACCTCAGACTAGCAGTAGTCATGGAGGGAGAAGTAAAAGAATACCAGTACAAGGCCCTTCCATTTGGCATTTCAGTAGCGCC
The DNA here is from genome assembly GCF_051348905.1 of Ranitomeya variabilis. Classification (NCBI taxonomy): domain Eukaryota; kingdom Metazoa; phylum Chordata; class Amphibia; order Anura; family Dendrobatidae; genus Ranitomeya; species Ranitomeya variabilis. The sequence goes on from NC_135235.1 coordinate 342,765,867, forward strand.
CCGTGTATTTACCAAGGTGGTAGCAGAAATGATGGCCCACATAAGGGAGAAAGACATTATTATAATACCATATCTAGACGACTTCCTAATTGTCAGCAACTCAGCCCAACACTGTCGACAACAATGCAGCAGAGTAATAAAAACTCTAACGGAATTAGGTTGGCTCCTAAATCTCCAAAAGTCAAAACTGGAACCGACCACGGTGCAAGAGTTTTTGGGCCTAACTCTGGACTCGGTTTTACAGGAATGTCGCCTTCCAGACCAGAAGAAATAAATATCAAGTATTGTGTCCAGAGTTCGCTCAAACCCTCATATGACCTTGAGAGGAGCGATGTCACTGCTGGGGTCCCTTTCTGCTTGTCTCCCAGCAGTACAGTGGGCTCAAATCCACACGAGAGACCTCCAGTGGGATGTTCTGAGAAATCAGGTTACACTGAGGGGACACCTAGAAGGTCGCATGACTCTAAGTTCAGACACTATTCGTTCCCTAGACTGGTGGTTAGATTCCAACAATCTATCAAAGGGAGTTCCGTGGGTGATAGATACACATCGAGTAGTTACCACGGATGCCAGTCCCACGGGGTGGGGAGCTCACCTGGAAAACAGTGTTACTCAGGGGGTCTGGACAGATCAAGAGTACCAGGTATCCTCAAATCAAAAAGAACTTTGCGCAGTGAGCCATGCTCTGTCAGTTTTTCTTCCCAAACTACAGGGACATCATGTCCGGGTTTTTTCGGACAATCAGGTAGTGGTAGTCTACCTGAACCTCCAGGGGGGGACCAGATCCCAAGCCCTGATGAAGGCCACTTCCCAAATCTTCACCTTAGCCGAAGACCACTTCCTATCCCTCTCGGCGTTACATATAAGGGGCGTAGTGAACAAAAAAGCAGACTTCCTAAGCCGTATCCAGCTAAAACAGGGGGAATGGGCTTTGAACCAAAGCATCTTCGATCAGATTACCAAAATCTGGGGGGTTCCAGTAATAGACCTCTTTGCCAGTGTAGAAAACAGAAAAGTAAAGGAATTTTGCTCTCTGAACCACAGAGGGAACCCCCGGGCACTGGATGCATTCTCGATTCCCTGGACTCACGGTCTGGCATATGCCTTTCCCCCTCATATACTTATCCCGGCAGTTCTGCGGAAGATAAGACAGGACAGGGCGAGAATCATCCTAATACCCCCCTTCTGTCCCAAAAGGGCCTGGTTTTCCTGGCTGAGAATTCTATCGGTCACCGATCCCTGGGTTCTTCCGGACCTTCCGGACCTCTTATCACAGGGACCGGTGCTCCATCCTCAGTCAGCAAATCTCCACTTGACAGCGTGGAACTTGAGAGGTCACTGCTAAGGTCAAGGGGCTTCTCAGATAATTTAGTATCCACACTATTAAAAAGTAGGAAGACAGTAACAACTAAAATCTATGGTAAAACCTGGAAAAAGTTTCTGTCCACCTCCGGGGTAAAACTACAAGATGGGGTCCCAGTGGTCAAAATATTAGAGTTCCTACAGAAAGGCTTGGATATGGGCCTCTCGGTGAGCACCTTAAAAGTGCAGGTAGCGGCCTTAGGGGCGTTATACAATGATAGTATTGCCACTAACCCATGGGTAACAAGATTCATTAAAGCCGCTGTACGTTCTAGGCCCATAAAAATCAAAAGTCCTCCATCTTGGGACTTAAATTTAGTACTATCAGCTCTGACAGAACCCCCGTTTGAGCCCATAGATTCAATACCACTTAAAATCTTATCTCTCAAAACGGCCCTCCTTACAGCCCTAACGTCTGCCCATAGAATTAGTGACCTCCAGGCTCTATCTGCGAATCCTCCCTTCACACAAATCATGGAGGATAGGGTAGTATTAAGAACAGACCCTGCTTATCTACCCAAAGTTGCTTCCAATTTCCATAGGTCCCAGGAAATAATCCTTCCTTCCTTCTGTCCAAACCCGAAAAATCAAAAAGAGGAAAAATTCCATACTTTAGATGTGAGAAGGTGTTTAATACATTACCTAGAATCCTCCCGACAGTGTAGGAAGGAAGGGTCTCTTTTTGTCTGTTTTCAGGGACCTAGAAAAGGACTCAAAGCCTCCAAAAGCACTATAGCTCGCTGGGTTACTGATGCAATAGCCCTGGCATACTCATCCACGGGAAACGCAGTGCCTGAAGGGCTCAAGGCACACTCTACAAGGGCTATGGCGACCTTCTGGGCCGAAAGGTCGGAGGTACCAATAGATAAAATCTGTAAAGCGGCCACCTGGTCAACACCTTCAACCTTCTTTAGGCACTATCGCTTAGACCTAGCCTCTTCATCTGACTTAACCTTCGGAAGAAGGGTCTTGCAGGCTGTGGTCCCTCCCTAAAGCAATAATCTCTGCAATTCTCTCTGGTAGTGCTGTCATGGGCGACTGAGAATAGTGTAGTTACTTACTGATAATGGTATTTCTCAGAGCCCATGACAGCACCTGCTTATTCCCCCCTTATCACGTGTGCGCTGAGCACCTTATTATATGAAGTGTGTGTTTGATTTAGACACGGTGTAATCTTCATAAGTATTTTGCTAAAAATTGTATATTTCCTGTTGTCACTAACCTGGAGGACCTCTGATGCTCTGTAAACCAAACTGACGCAGGAGAGAGGTACCGCCCTTTTTATCCTGTAGGTTTCCTGTCCCTGAAGGGCGGATTCCCTCTCTCTGGTAGTGCTGTCATGGGCTCTGAGAAATACCTTTATCGGTAAGTAACTACACTATTTTTTTTTTTTTTTTTAATTCTCCCTGAAAAAAAAAAAAAATAGTGGGAGATTAAGATTGGCATTTCTGCTTGAGTGCCGGTCCTGTGTGTGCCATCTGTCTCAAATTATTGGGGCACAGAAAACCTAGTGTGTCATACTGTTAATTTTTTTTAATGTTTTTTTAATTCTCCCTGAAAAAAAAAATTGCCATTTCTGCTTGAGTGCCGGTCCTGTGTGTGCCATCTGTCTCAAATTATTGGTGCACAGAAAACCTAGTGTGTCATACTGTTAATTTTTTTATTTTTAAAAAATTCTCCCTGAAAAAAAAAATAGTGGGAGATTAAGATTGGCATTTCTGCTTGAGTGCAGGTCCTGTGTGTGCCATCTGTCTCAAATTATTGGGGCACAGAAAACCTAGTGTGTAACATTGGGCCTGATTTTCCTTTCAGTGTCAGGCACCTATAAAGGTATATATAAATCCTACAGAAGTTTGAGTTCACCTTATAAGTTGTTTTACAGTAACAAATACCGTTACTTTGGTTACGTTTTGCAAACAATGAGGAAGTCTGGTGGAAGAGGTCGTGGCCGTGGGCGGTCATTGTCAGCTGGTAATGATGGTAGTGGTGGTGGAGCATCAGGTGGTCGTGGTAAAAGCAATACAGCACCTAAGTCTCGAGTTGTTGAGCCAGGTTCGTTGTCTGGCTACACAAGGCCTCGAACGCTCCCTTTTCTGGGAGTAGGAAAACTGCTTTTAACCCCTTCACCCCCGGAGCTTTTTCCGTTTTTCCGTTTTCGTTTTTCGCTCCCCTCCTTCCCAGAGCCATAACTTTTTTATTTTTCCGTCAATTTGGCCATGTGAGGGCTTATTTTTTGCGGGACGAGTTGTACTTTTGAACGACATCATTGGTTTTAGCATGTCGTGTACTAGAAAACGGGAAAAAAATTCCAAGTGCAGTGAAATTGCAAAAAAAGTGCAATCCCACACTTGTTTTTTGCTTGCCTATTTTGCTAGGTTCACTAAATGCTAAAACTGACCTGCCATTATGATTCTCCAGGTCACTACGAGTTCATAGACACCTAACATGACTAGGTTATTTTTCACCTAAGTGGTGAAAAAAAATTCCAAACTTTGCAAAAAACAAAACAAAACAAAATTGCGCCATTTTCCGATACTCGTAGCGTCTCCATTTTTCGTGATCTGGGGTCAGGTGAGGGCTTATTTTTTGCGTGCCGAGCTGGCGTTTTTAATGATAGCATTTTGGTGTAGATACGTTCTTTTGATCGCCCGTTATTGCATTTTAATGCAATGTCGTGGCGACCAAAAAAACGTAAATCTGGCGTTTCGAATTTTTTTCTCATTACGCCATTTAGCGATCAGGTTAATGCTTTTTTTTAATTGATAGATCGGGCGATTCTGAACGCGGCGATACCAAATATGTGTAGGTTTTTTTTTTTTTTTATTGATTTATTTTGATTGGGGCGAAAGGGGGGTGATTTAAACTTTTATGTTTTTTTTATTTTTTTCACATTTTTAAAAACTTTTTTTTTTTACTTTTGCCATGCTTCTATAGCCTCCATGGGAGGCTAGAAGCAGGCACAACGCGATCGGCTCTGCTACATAACAGCGATCATCAGATCGCTGTTATGTAGCTAAAATGCAGGTGTGCTGTGAGCGCCGACCACAGGGGGGCGCTCACAGCCACCGGCAATCAGTAACCATAGAGGTCTCAAGGACCTCTATGGTTACAATGGAGGAGCATCGCCGACCCCCGATCATGTGACAGGGGTCGGCGATGCGCTCATATCCGGCCGCACGGCCGGATGCGGTAGTTAAATGCCGCTGTCTGCGTTTGACAGCGGCATTTAACTAGTTAATAGCGGCGGGTGATCGCGATTTCACCCGCCGCTATTGCGCGCACATGTCAGCTGTAAAAAACAGCTGACATGTCGCGACTTTGATGTGCGCTCACCGCCGGAGCGCACATCAAAGCGGGGGTCCCGACATGTGACGTACTATTCCGTCACATGTCGGGAAGGGGTTAAAGCCGGAGCAGCAAGAACAAGTTTTGGCTTTCCTTGCTGACTCAGCCTCTAGCTCTTTTGCCTCCTCTTCTGAAAGTGCTAAATGTAAAAGCAGCGCGTCGTTAGTGGATGTTCACGGTCAGGGACAAGTCGCTTCCTTGTCTTCTTCACCCAGAACAAGAGAGAAGGATGCGTCAGGCGACACAACGGGTTACTCCATGGAGCTCTTTACACATACCGTTCCTGGGTTAGACAGTGAAACAGTTAACAGGCCATGCCCATTAGAAGTTGAATCGGACATGGAGTGCACAGATGCACAGCCACAGACAGATTACTATGCTGTTCCTTTGACTCAGACCAGAACACTGCCCTCGCAGTGTACTGAGCCAGAATCAAACCCAGCGGAGACTATGGTGCCCCGTCACGAACGCTATACCACCGGCTTACACGGTGACACAGACGAAGTTGCACACGACATAGAAGAGGAGGTCATAGATGACCCAGTTGTTGACCCCGATTGGCAGCCATTGGGGGAACAGGGTGCAGGCGGCAGTAGTTCTGAAGCGGAGGAGGAGGAGCCGCAGCGGGCATCAACATCACAACAGGTTCCATCTGCCGGGCTCGTATCTGGCCAAAAACACTTGGCAAAACCAAAACCAGTTGGAAGACAGCGTGGCCATCCAGTTAAAGAAGCTCAGTCTGCAATGCCTGAAAAGGTATCCGATAGTAGAAAGAGTGCAGTCTGGCATTTTTTTAAACAACATCCAAATGATCAGCGCAAAGTCATCTGTCAAAAATGTTCAACTACCTTAAGCAGAGGTCAGAATCTTAAAAGTCTAAATACAAGTTGCATGCATAGACATTTAACCACCATGCATTTGCAAGCCTGGACTAACTACCAAACGTCCCTAATGGTTGCTGCACCCTCGGCCAATGAAGCTAGTCAGCAACGCTACATCCCTTCCCTCCCTGTAAGCCCACCATTTCCAGCACCACCTGCAGTATCTGTGCAGCTTTCGTCGCCAGGCCAAAGCAGTCGGGGAATCACCAGGTTAGTAGTAGGAAACACTGCATGTAGGGCACCGGCAAGAATACCATCTCCAACCCTCTCTCAGTCACCCATGTCCACCGGCACCCCCGCTAGTTCCACCGTATGCAGCTCTCCAGTCCAGCTCACCCTTCATGAGACTCTCGTTAGGAAAAGGAAGTATTCATCCTCGCATCCGCGTACACAGGGTTTGAACGCCCACATTGCTAGACTAATCTCATTAGAGATGATGCCCTACCGGTTAGTTGAAAGCGAAGCTTTCAAAGCGCTGATGGACTACGCTGTACCACGCTACGAGCTACCCAGTCGACACTTCTTTTCGAGAAAAGTCATCCCAGCCCTCTACCACCATGTTAAAGAGCGCATCGTCCATGCACTCAGGCAATCTGTGACTACAAAGGTGCACCTGACAACAGATGCATGGACCAGTAGGCATGGCCAGGGACGTTACGTGTCCATCACGGCACACTGGGTGAATGTGGTGGATGCAGGGTCCACAGGGGACAGCAATATTGGGACAGTTCTGCCTAGCCCACGGTCTAGGAAACAGTTGGCTGTAGGTGTTCGCCCCCCCTCCTCCTCCTCCTCCTCGTCCTCCTGCAGAAGCGAGAGCTCGTCCACAGACTGCAGTCGCACATGCACTCCATCCGCAGCTGCCACTGTTGCACACCAGGTGTGCCATTATGGGACAGCTAGTGATAGAAAGCAGAAGGTGGTTATAAATGGTATAGTCTCTAACTGGGTCGCTGTGACCAGTGTGGTACCGCAGGGGTCGGTATTGGGACCTGTTCTCTTCAACATATTCATTAATGATCTGGTAGAAGGTTTACACAGTAAAATATTGATATTTGCAGATGATACAAAACTATGTAAAGCAGTTAATACAAGAGAAGATAGTATTCTGCTACAGATGGATCTGGATAAGTTGGAAACTTGGGCTGAAAGGTGGAAGATGAGGTTTAACAATGATAAATGTAAGGTTATACACATGGGAAGAAGGAATCAATATCACCATTACACACTAAACGGGAAACCACTGGGTAAATCTGACAAGGAGAAGGACTTGGGGATCCTAGTTAATGATAAACTTACCTGGAGCAGCCAGTGCCAGGCAGCAGCTGTCAAGGCAAACAGGATCATGGGGTGCATTAAAAGAGGTCTGGATACACATGATGAGAGCATTATACTGCCTCTGTACAAATCCTAAGTTAGACCGCACATGGAGTATTGTGTCCAGTTTTGGGCACCGGTGCTCAGGAAGGATATAATGGAACTAGAGAGAGTACAAAGGAGGGCAACAAAGTTAATAAAGGGGATGGGAGAACTACAATAGCCAGATAGATTAGCGAAATTAGGATTATTTAGTCTAGAAAAAAGACGACTGAGGGGCGATCTAATAACCATGTATAAGTATATAAGGGGACAATACAAATATCTCGCTGAGGATCTGTTTATACCAAGGAAGGTGACGGGCACAAGGGGGCATTCTTTGCGTCTGGAGGAGAGAAGGTTTTTCCACCAACATAGAAGAGGATTCTTTACTGTTAGGGCAGTGAGAATCTGGAATTGCTTGCCTGAGGAGGTGGTGATGGCGAACTCAGTCGAGGGGTTCAAGAGAGGCCTGGATGTCTTCCTGGAGCAGAACAATATTGTATCATACAATTATTAGGTTCTGTAGAAGGACGTAGATCTGGGGATTTATTATGATGGAATATAGGCTGAACTGGATGGACAAATGTCTTTTTTCGGCCTTACTAACTATGTTACTATGTTACTATGTTAGTGGCAAGCGTCAGCAGGCTGTATTGGCAATGAAGTGTTTGGGCGACAACAGACACACCGCGGAAGTTCTGTCCGAGTTCTTGCAGAAAGAAACCCAGTCATGGCTGGGCACTGTACATCTTGAGGCAGGCAAGGCAGTGAGTGATAACGGAAGGAATTTCATGGCTGCCATAGCCCTTTCCCAACTGAAACACATTCCTTGCCTGGCTCACACCTTAAACCTGGTGGTGCAGTGCTTCCTGAAAAGTTATCCGGGGTTACCCGACCCGCTCCTCAAAGTGCGCAGACTTTGCTCTCATATCCGCCATTCGCCCGTACACTCCAGCCGTATGCAGAACAACTATCAGTGGTCTTTGAACCTTCCCCAGCATAGCTTAATCATCGATGTTGCAACAAGGTGGAACTCAACACTGCACATGCTTCAGAGACTGTGCGAACAGAGGCGTGCTGTTATGTATTTGTGGGAGGATACACATACACGGGCAGGCAGTTGGATGGCAGACATGGAGTTGTCAGGTGTGCAGTGGTCGAAGGTACAAGACCTGTGTCAAGTCCTTCAGTGTTTTGAGGAATGCACACGGCTGGTTAGTGCAGACAACGCCATAATAAGCATGAGCATCCCCCTAATGCGTCTGCTGATGCAAAGTTTGACGCACATAAAGGAACAGGCGTCTGCAGCCGAGGAAGAGGAAAGCCTTGATGACAGTCAGCCATTGTCTGGTGAGGGCAGTCTACAGGATGAGGTAGCGGGCGAAGAGGAGGAGGACGAGGAGGATGATGGGGAGGAGTATTTTTTAAATGAGGAAGCTTCTCCGGGGCCAATGGAAATTGCTGGTGTGGCAAGGCCGGGTTCAGGTTTTTTGAGTGAGACAAGTGACGTAGATTTGCCTGTGACTGCCCCTTAAACCAGCACAACCGCAGATTTGACTACTGGAACTTTGGCCCACATGGCGGATTATGCCTTACATATCCTCAAAAGGGACCCACGCATTATTAAAATGATGACCGATGACGATTACTGGTTGGCCTGCCTCCTTGATCCTCGCTATAAAGGCAAATTGCAAAATATTATGCCACATGAGAACCTCGAACAAATATTAGCAACCAAACAAGCAACTCTTGTAGACCGTTTGATTCAGGCATTCCCAGCACACAGCGCCGGTGATGGTTCTCACACGAGCTGCAGGGGGCTACAGGGCAGAGGTGTTAGAGGTGCACAAATCAGAAGTGGCGTTGGACAGAGGGGTTTTCTGACCAGGTTGTGGAGTGATTTCGCAATGACCGCAGACAGGACAAGTACGGCAGCATCTATTCAAAGTGACAGGAGACAACATTTGTCCAGTATGGTTACTAACTATTTTTCAGCCCTTATCAATGTTCTCCCTCAACCGTCATTCCCATTTGATTACTGGGCATCCAAATTAGACACCTGGCCTGAATTGGCAGAATATGCATTGCAGGAGCTTGCTTGCCCAGCAGCTAGTGTGCTATCAGAAAGAGTATTCAGTGCTGCTGGTTCAATATTAACCTAAAAAAGGACTCGTCTAGCTACCCAAAATATTAACGATCTAACCTTCATTAAAATGAACCACTCCTGGATTTCAAATTATTTTGCCCCACCTTTCCCGGCTGACACCTAGCTTTCCTATAAAAAGGTCTTGCTTGTGGACTGGTCTTACTGAGTGTTCCAATCTCTTAATTTGCAGCAGCTGTTTGTCCAGCATACGACATGTTTACACCTCCCTAAATGGGAAAATTCCCCCCACGGGGCCGTGGTCTCGCCACTTGGCGCAAGCACCCGTTAGAGTGCCGTTTGTCTGAAGAGGTGGGTGTGCCCGCTTTTGGTCGACGGCACTGCCACTGGGTCCCTCATAGTACAATAAAGTGTCTCTGGCGGTGGTGGCGCGCAACCAACGTCAGACACACCGTTGTAACATGATGGGCCCTGGGCCTGTACCGCAGGCCACAAGAGAGTTCCCCCCCCAGCTCAAACTGTGCTCTACCACATGCAAAATTATCTCTCACAGCTCCAACAATGTTTAGTCTATGCTCTGACATCCTTCAATGCCTGGCACTGACAATACCAATTTGTTGACATGTATGATGCTAGTTAAAATAGTCAGGGTCAGTGTCTTATATTGACACCAGTAAATACGTAGTGCCAAATTACTATGCCTGAAACTCAGTAGAGGCGCCCACCCTTGTACCTAAGTATGCCACACTTTTTTTTTTCTTTTGTTGTTTTGCGAGACATTAACATCTATTTATTTTTTGGGAGTACTAACTGTGTCAGACACTCCTTGCAATCATCCTCCGCTGACCACACCAATGCTGCCTGTGTACCCCTGCAAGATAACTCTAAGTGCTTTGAGCCTATTTTTATTTATTTTAGGCCTAATAAGCCTGTCTGCGGTCCCTCCTTGCAATCCTCCTCCACTGACAACACCAATGCTGCCTGTGTACCCATGTAACCTATTTAAAACTGCATAGAGCCTATTTTTATTTATTTTAGGCCTAGTAAGCCTGTCTGCGGTCCCTCCTTGCAATCGTCCTCCGCTGACCACACCAATGCTGCCTGTGTACCCCTGCGAGATAACTCTAAGTGCCTTGAGCCTATTTTTATTTATTTTAGGCCTAGTAAGCCTGTCAGCGGTCCCTCCTTGCAATCGTCCTCCGCTGACCACACCAATGCTGCCTGTGTACCCATGTAACCTATTTAAAACTGCATAGAGCCTATTTTTATTTATTTTATTTAATATTAATAAAGCCATGATGGACTACGCTGTACCACGCTACGAGCTACCCAGTTGACACTTCTTTTGCGAGAAAAGCCATCCCAACCCTCCACCAGCATGTAAAAGACCGCATTGTCCATGCACTCTGGCAATCTGTGAGTACAAAGGTGCACCTGACAACAGGCGCATGGACCTGTAGGCATGGCCACGGAAGGTTACGTGTCCATTACGGCGCAATGGGTTAATGTGGTGGATGCATGGTCCACAGGGGACAGCCTACTAAGTCTGTCTGCAGTCCCTAATTCAAATTGTCCTCAATTCAGGTTTTTGGGCTTTTTTAAAAAATAGGAAACTGCATTTGGGCTACTAGTTTGGTTGGGGCCTACTGTTGATGTCTGACGCTCCTGGGTGTTCTCCTCCTCCTGGGTGTTCTCCTCCTCCTGGGTGTTCTCCTCCACGTTTCCTTGTCTGAGCTTCAACCTTCAGGCTCTCATAAAGTATTTTTAAATGTAACACTGCAGTTGCCCTGCTACCTGGGTTGGGGCCTAGTAACGGTGTCTGCCGCTCCCTGGTGTTCTCCTCCTCCTTGGTGTTCTCCTCCAGGTTTCCTTGTCTGAGCTTCAACCTTCAGGCTCTCATTAACTATTTGTTGGTAAAAATTGGTGGTTGGGGCCTACTAACGGTGTGTGCCGCTTCCTGGTGTTGTCCTCTACTGTATAAAGCTGAGCTTCAACCTTCAGGCTCTCATTAAGTATTTGTTTGTAAAAATTGGTGGTTGGGGCCTAGTAACGGTGTCTGTCGCTCCCTGGTGTTGTCCTCCACTGTATAAAGCTGAGCTTCAACCTTTAGGCTTTCGGCCTATAGTAGCAGATATTAAACTGCATTTGGCCTTCAACTTTGGTTGGGCCCTACTAACGGTGTGTGCCGCTCCCTGGTGTTGTCCTCCACTGTATAAAGCTGAGCTTCAACCTTCATGCTCTCATTAAGTATTTGTTTGTAAAAATTGGTGGTTGGGGCCTACTAACGGTGTCTGCCGCTCCCTGGTGTTCTCCTCCTCCTTGGTGTTCTCCTCCAGGTTTCCTTGTCTGAGCTTCAACCTTCTGGCTCTCATTAAGTATTTGTTGGTAAAAATTGGTGGTTGGGGCCTACTAACGGTGTGTGCCGCTACCTGGTGTTGTCCTCCACTGTATAAAGCTGAGCTTCAACCTTCAGGCTCTCATTAAGTATTTGTTTGTAAAAATTGGTGGTTGGGGCCTACTAACGGTGTCTGCCGCTCCCTGGTGTTCTCCTCCTCCTTGGTGTTCTCCTCCAGGTTTCCTTGTCTGAGCTTCAACCTTCTGGCTCTCATTAAGTATTTGTTTGTAAAAATTGGTGGTTGGGGTCTACTAACGGTGTCTGACGCTCCTGGGTGTTCTCCTCCTCCTGGGTGTTCTCCTCCTCCTGGGTGTTCTCCTCCAGGTTTCCTTGTCTGAGCTTCAACCTTCAGGCTCTCATTAAGTAGTTGTTTTTAAAAATTGGTGGTTGGGGCCTACTAACGGTGTCTGACGCTCCCTGGTGTTGTCCTCCACTGTATAAAGCTGAGCTTCAATCTTAAGGCTCTCGTTAAGTAGTTGTTTTTAAAATGTGTGGTTGGGCCCTTAAAACGGTGTCTGACGCTACTGGGTTTTCTCCTGTTTTGTTGTCCCGACCTTCAATGTTCAGGCTTTCGGCTTACATTTTAAATAATTAAACTGCAGTTGGCCTACTACTTTGGTTGGGCCTAGTAACGGTGTGTGCCGCACCTTGGTGTTGTCCTGTGTTATTTTCCTGACCTTTAATCTTCAGGCTTTCGGCCTTCATTTGTAATTTTAAACTGCATAGGGCCTACTAGTGTGGTTCGGCCCTACTAACGGTGTCTGCCGCTCCTGGGTTTTCTACTCCACTGAACTAAGCAATGCCACCTGGTTAGTCCTGTTACCAATTTTGAACTGCATTTTACCCACTTTATTATTTGGGCCTATATCAGTGTTTCATCCTCATCCTGCCCATTGCCCAGCCGGTGCTAGATGAGTCTTGTGGTACTTTGACCCAGACCACTACATTCCCCTTGCACGCTACACAGCCACAATCTGACCCTGCTGAAAGTCAGGTTCCCCTTCCCGCATACTATACCACCTTACACAGGGACAAAGAGGAAGGTGCAGATGAAAGTGCAGGTTTCTTCAACAGGTAGGGGGGCATACTCGTTGGCGACATCACAGGCACAGGGCCCCTCAGAGTACGCAAAAGTGTCGCTGCCGGTGGGAGGCGCCCCCGCCGTGCAAACACACCGCCGTACTTTGAGGGGCCCTGTGCCAGTGCCAATGCGAACGAGTGGGCCTCCCTGCTTGCTCAGGATCACAGCACTTGCAAAGTTGAAATACTTACCTCTCACTGCTCCACCGCCGTGACGTAGTCCACGTTTCCTGGGCCCACTAAAACCTTGAACCAGCCCTACCCCCCACAACTTTTGCCAAATGACCCCCAATTTCCAATGCCCAACTATTATTATAAAGTTAATTAAGATTGACAAGTTTCAGAAACAAGAATGGATGTTTTTGGCATTAAAATGGGCAGTGTAGGTGTTTTCCTGGCCTCCACTCACTGTCGACTATGCTTCCCCATTGACTTGCATTGGGTTTCATGTTTCGGTCGATCCCGGACTTTTCGCGATAATCGACCGACTTCACTCGACTCGACTTTGGACAAAGCCGGGTTTCGCAAAACCCGACTCGATCTTAAAAAAATGAAAGTCGCTCAACCCTATTACTTACTATAGGTATCTACTGTTTAATTTTTGCATATTTGACAACATTGAAATTTATTACCTCTGTGGTGGTTTGCTTTTTTTGCATAATCCTATCCCCACTTTTTTACATCTCTTACTGTATTTATTGTTTTTTAAAAATGTTCCAATAAAATGTTGTAATTTTATGGCCATCTGCTTCTATGTTCTCTTTTTCTTTCAATTATTGGGTATGCAAGCTGGACACATGGCATGAACTGGCTTTCTACGCCTTGGATTTCCTGGCCTGCCCTGCTGCTAGTGTTCTGTCAGAGCGGGTTTTTAGTGACGCTGGTGGAATTATAACAGATAAGCACATTCGCCTGTCAACTGAAAATGCTGACATGCTGACTCTTATAAAACTGAAGAAGGGCTGGATAGTGCAAGATTTCTGTACACAACCAGGTAAAAACAGCGAAACATAACCTCTAATACATTGTCTTTTTTTTGGAGGTGTATTGTCATGCACCTCTCCCCAACCACACATGGCTATCCGCTTCCTGATTTTGTCCGTTTGGTGTTATCCACCTCCTTATCCTAATCCTCATCATTAGTGTTGAGCGATACCGTCCGATACTTGAAAGTATCGGTATCGGAAAGTATCGGCCGATACCGGCAAAGTATCGGATCTAATCCGATACCGATACCCGATACCAATACAAGTCAATGGGACACCAAGTATCGGACGGTATCCTGTATGGTTCCCAGGGTCTGAAGGAGAGGAAACTCTCCTTCAGGCCCTGGGATCCATATCAATGTGTAAAAGAAAGAATTAAAATAAAAAATAGGGATATACTCACCCTCCGACGCAGCCTGGCCTTTACCGCCGTAACCGGGAGCCGTTGCACCTAAGAATGCGCGCTTGAAGGGCCTTAGATGAGGTCACTGCGCTCTGATTGGTCCGTAGCGGTCGCGTGACCGCTACACGACCAATCACAGAGCAGTGACGTCACCTAAGGTCTTTCAAGTGCTTGAAATACCTTAGAAGACGTCCGCAGCTTCTGATTGGTCGCGTAGCGGTCGCGTGACCGCTACTACGCGACCAATCACAAAGCAGTGACATCTTCTAAGGTATTTCAAGCGCTTGAAAGACCTTAGGTGATGTCACTGCTTTGTGATTGGTCGCGTAGCGGTCACGCAACCGCTACGGACCAATCAGAGCGCAGTGACCTCATCTAAGGCCCTTCAAGCGCGCATTCTTAGGTACAACTGCTCCCGGTTATGGCGGTAAAGTCCAGGAGCCGCCGGAGAGGTGAGTATATCCCTATTTTTATTTTAATTCTTTCTTTTACACATTGATATTAATCCCGATACCGATTCCCGATACCACAAAAGTATCGGATCTCGGTATCGGAATTCCGATACCCGCAAGTATCATCCGATACCCGATACTTGCGGTATCGGAATGCTCAACACTACTCATCATCCATAACCAGTACAACACCAGGGTGAACGTATCTGTGATGCAAAAGTCACACAATTTATGTGCAAGGGTGTTTTTCTGATGCCCGTTACTAATTAGAAACCAAAATAAACTCCCTCAGTGGGAACTGTCATCAAAATGAGAAGTACGTATATTTTTCCCATTTATTCTTATATATTCCAGTTTTAATATCTCTGCACCATCCTTTTATGACCCAGTGTATTCCTCTACAATACGAAAATATTGAAATACTATTATATATATATTTTTTATATCCCTGTCTCTGAGCTGTTGCTAGGAACATATCTCGTTGGACACAATCTGGTATCATATATACATGAACCTGTGCTTGCCCCTCCCTTTTGTTATTTACTTTCATCGGTGGATTTACATCCTTTTTTTTTATTTCAGTGTGATTTATCTTTATGTCTCCTCATTCTCCACCACTAAATCACCAGGCTTAACGTCTTCTGTGCCACTACAGGCCGTCAAATTTTTGGCAAGGGTGTCTATGATGGCCATAGTATATTTTTTAAAAATGTATCCCTCTTGGGGAAATATTTGTCATGGGCATTACAAGTTGAGGAGACACACTGCTTTACATTGTGCCTATTTTTTCATGAGGGCTACAGCAATGTCTCCTCATTCTCCACCACTAGATCACCATTCACCACGCTTAACGTGTTCTGTGCTGCTATAGGCAGTCCAATTTTTGGCAAGGGTATCTATGCTGGTTATAGTATATTTTTTAAAAACATATCCCCCTTGGGGAAATGTTTATCAGCCCATGCACTGCAGGTCTAGGAGACACACAGTTAGGTGTTGAGTTCCCGCCACTGCACAAGAGGAATCTCAAACCATGCCCTCTGCGGTCTCCCATTCTCCTCCAGCCACAGAGGAACCTGCTCAGCAGAGACATTGGTCCCAGCATCTGGCTCAAACTGATACTGTGCGAACGGTTACTGCTGCCTTTCCAGGCTCTGCCTTTGTAGCCAGCACTGATCAGCAGTGAGCAGGCCTTTCTGGGACTAAGTCCTGCTTTTCCCATACTGAGCATGCCCACATGCTCAGGTCCTGTTGCAGCTCCTATTGGACCATCAGGAAGGTCCCAGAGCGCTACTGCTATAAAAGGTTTGCATGGCCGCTCGGCCATGCGCTAGTGTAAACTTGCTAATATGTGTGTGGATGTATGCCTGTTGATGGATGAAAGCTCCCATCCCTAGTGTTGAGGCCTGCTCACGAATGGTGGAAGCTACCTAGAGCCAGACAGTGCTACTCTGCACATCCAAAACACAATTCAGCATCTCTCAGCAGCGACCACCAGTGCGGCGCCGTGCGCTTAGTGCGCTTTCCTGGCCCTACTTAGGGTTGTTAGTGGCATCCGCCAGAGCGGCACTGTACACACTCTTGTGCAGAAAATTATTAGTTCAATTCTATCCCTGACACCACAGTAGCGGTGTCGAGCATAAGAGGTCTAGAGGAACTCTTTCCCCATGTCTTGGGACAGAGTTCTGTGACTCTTTACTTGCGCTCTCTGTGTGCTATCGCGGCCCTGTGACGCAACAGGGTTCGCTTCCTTCATACCGGGTGAAGATAACCCGTGTGTGTATTCTCATTACACCGCCATCTAGTCTGCCATTACCGAGCAGCAGGTGTCTTTTCTGCACGGTGGACCCCGGACTGTGAACGCACCTCATATTCTCTCTAATTATTACTTGGTGCATTCCTCCAGTCCTAACACACACTCCTTTACATTGTGCCTATTTTTTCATGAGGCCTTCAGCAATGTCTCCTGAATCTCCACCACTAGATCACCATGCTTAACGTGTTCTGTGCTGCTACAGGCAGTACAATTTTTGCCAAGCCTATCTATGATGTCCATAAAAGATTTTTTTAAAAGGTACCCCCATGATGAAATGTTTCTCAGCCCATGCACTTCGTGTATGGGCATTACAAGCCTAGAAGACCTGCTCCTTATCATTGTGCCTAGTTTTTAATTGTGCTAGTTGGGCAGGGGAGTCTATGTGCGCATATCCACATAACTGCAAGGCTTGCAGGCACTGTATGTGAATGTATAGATCTCCCTGCATACATCAAAAGGCTCAATTATGGTCTACTGCTGCGTATTTTATATATACCTAGCTGCAGTTATCCGTGGCAATTTTTTTTTTATTTCTAAGATTATACCTGCTCTTTTTGTTAGAAAGCAATCCATAGCCCCCTTTTTTCAACATTTATTTGCTTGGTCACGCTGCAGACTACAGCCAGGTCATTGCAATACAAGAGCGTGAAAATATAATTTTTTACCTATTTTTTGGGGGGCCCAGGCATCAGATGTGAGTGGGCCTAACAATCAGTCCTTTTTGGGGGGGTACTATCTAATATTTTGTAGTGTCTTATAACATTTTTGGACACCATTTTGCTGCCCTAAAAAACTTTAGCTGGCCCCCAAAAAATTAGCTACAGTTGTTATATTTATCACTGTGTGTTGTTCGCCACAAGCATCGCACATCATTGCGCTAAATATCTTAAAATTTTAGTACTCAAATTTCGGTGTGCCAAAAAAGGCCACATTTTGATCAGTCTGTTATCTCTGGCTAACGCCTGGTGTATCAGTGGTGTAAAAATCCCTGATTTGCATGCATATGTTGTATTCTTCTGTCTTCTACCTTTGGTCTACTCAGTATGTATTGTTTAAAAATAAATAAATAAAAAAACGTTATACAGTCTGTTATCTCAGTCACACGCGTGGTGTATCTGTGGTGTAAAAATCTTCTGTTTGCAGGCATACGTTGCATTGCTCTGTCTGCTAGCCTTGGTGTACTCAGTATTGTTTCACAAAAAAAAATTAAAGAAAATGTATACAGTCTGTTATGTCATGCTGAGGCCTGGTGTATCTGTGGTGGAAAAATTGTCGCTTCGCAGGCATAAGTTGCATAGTTCTGTCTGCTAGCCTTGTTCAACTCATTTTTATATTTTTTTCAAAATTTCACCAAAACCCCCCCAAAAAAGTCCTCGACTTCAACCAACACCGCCCGGTTCATCTTGATGCGCAATTGCTGTGTGATCTTGAACAGGTTCTGCAGAAGAGCATTCACGGCGTCCTAATTTCTCCGGGTATAAAAGAGGATCCCATTATTCATATCTCGGGGGCTGATCAGGACGGGACCCCTCTGCTCTCGCAACCAATCAGCAAAATGTGCTCTTATCCTTGTGTATGTAGTTCATGAACTTCCCAACTTGATGCTCCTTCTGTTCTGGTGGTAAGCGGGTGTGAATGGCCAGGTCTTTCATGATGTTGAAGTTGTTTCTCATTCTGTGGGTCAGACCGGTCAGGTTACAGAACTCTGGCACCAGTATGATGGCTTCATCTGTTGCTCCCGGCATGGGCCTCCGGGGATGTTCACGATTAGTGGTTGGATCATGTCTTTAACTTGTTCATTGTATTGGTTCTAATAGTAGTCCACAAAGCTGATCTCGCTTCCGTCTGCCTTCTTGAAGGTGGACGCTGTAGTCATGTTCCAGGCGATCTCGTCGTTCCATCAAACGCCCGCACCTTCCCGATGGTTTCTTCATGCTGGTACAGGAGGCCATACTGCAAATGCTTGGACTCCATGGCGGGGTTGAAGTCAACGTGATACGGGTACAGGGCCCATTGTGGTTGGGACACATGCTTGATGTGGTTGGTCACAAGAGCAATCTTGGTTCCAGTGGCGCCAGCTTTCGATTTTTGGACGTGTTCGATAGCCTGTCAGGTGTTCACCCTGATGTCATGGAAGTCACGTCTACAGCTGCCCCGTTCCACAATAGACACTTTTGTTAGTCCAGCTGACACCTGCAGAACCTCGGGTGATGGTCTCTCTGCTGCCGCTGCCGGCGGACCTCTCTGGCACCCTCTTCTGACAAGAAAAAGCTAAGGCGCTGGCTGCTGAGATCTGACTGCTGGCCGGGGTCCTTGGCGCTGCTGTACCTGTCCAGGTGGTCTTTGTGGGGCCTGCTCCTGCACACGAGCTTGGCCGCGGGCTCAGGATCTTGCTCGTCAGATCATCTTTTACTTCATACACAAACCACACATTAGTGTGTATTGTGCCTAGTTTTTAATGAGGTCTTCACCAATGTTTCATTCTCCACCACTAGATCACTATGGTGATCATGTTGTATGCTGTTACAGCCATTCAATTTTGGGGCAATGGTGTCTATGATACCTCCCATAAATATTTTTTTAAAACTGTAACCCCCATGGGGAAATGTTTGTCAGCCCATGCACTTAGTGTATGGGCATTACAAGTCTAGTAGACCTGCTCCTTTGAATTGGGCCTAGTTTTTAATGAGGCCTTCCTCCACCTCTCATCATTTTCCACCACCAGGTCACCAGGGTTCACGTGTTACGTGCTGGTACAGACAGTCAATTTTTTGGCAAGGGTGTCTGTGATCCCCATTAAATATTTTTTAAAAATGTTTCCCCTATGGGGAAAGGTTTGTCAGCCCATACACTTAAGGTACCTTCACACTAAACGATATCGCTAGCGATCCGTGACGTTGCAGCGTCCTGGCTAGCGATGTCGTTGAGTGTGACAGGCAGCAGCGATCAGGATCCTGCTGTGATATCTCTGGTCGTTGGTTAAAGTTCAGAACTTTATTTGGTCGTCAGATCGCCATGTATCGTTGTGTTTGACAGCAAAAGCAACGATACCAGCGATGTTTTACAATGGTAACCAGGGTAAATATCGGGTTACTAAGCGCAGGGCCGCGCTTAGTAACCCGATGTTTACCCTGGTTACCAGTGTAAAATGTAAAAAAAACAAACAGTACATACTCACCCTCTGATGTCTGTCACACGTCCCCCGCCGTCCGCTTCCTGCACTGACTGAGCGCCGGCCGTAAAGTGAAAGCACAGCACAGCGGTGATGTCACCGCTCTGCTGTTAGGGCCGGCACTCACAGTCAGTGCAGGAAGCGGACGCCGGGGGACGCGAAGGTGAGTATGTACTGTTTGTTTTTTTACATTTTACACTGGTAACCAGGGTAAACATCGGGTTACTAAGCGCGGCCCTGCGCTTAGCAACCCAATGTTTACCCTGGTTACCCGGGGACCTCGGCATCGTTGGTCACTGGAGAGCTGTCTGTGTGACAGCTCTCCAGTGACCACACAGCGACGCTGCAGCGATCGGCATCGTTGTCTGTATCGCTGCAGCGTCGCTTAGTGTGAAGGTACCTTTAGTGTATGGACATTACAAGTCTAGGAGACCTGCTCCTTTAAATTGGGCCTAGTTTTTTATGAGGCCTTTCTCCACCTCCCATTATTTTCCACCACCAGGTCACCACGTGTTCCGTGCTGCTACAGACAGTCAATTTTTTGGCAAGGGTGTCTATGACCCCCATTAAATATTTTTTAAAAATTTACCCTCCATGGGGAAATGTTTGTCAGGCTATCTACTTAGTGTATGGGCATTACAAGACTAGGAGATCCGCTCCTTTAAATTGGGCCTAGTTTTTAAGGCCTTCCTTCACCTCTCATAATTTTTCAGCACTAGATCACCAGAGTACACGTGTTCCGTGCTGCTACAGACAGTCAATTTTTTGGCAATGGTGTCATTTTTTAAAAATGTATCCCCCATGGGGAAATGTTTGTCAGCCCATACAGTTAGTGTATTGGCATTAGGAGTCTAGGAGACCTGCTCCTTTGTCATGGGACAGTTTTTTATGAGGCCCTCCTCCATGTTTCTTCCAAGGGGGATTGGGGTGCGTGCAAAGTTGGGTCAAGGCGGCCCTTGCATTCAATGCATAAGGAAACAGTATGGCAGGACCAACTGAAGAATGTGAAGTGGGTTTTCCTGTGGCCATCCAGTACCTGGGTTCAAAGGCTTATTGGGGTGCTTATGACTTGATAGAAGGGCAGGCCTTGCATTCGATGCAACATTTTTTCAGGAAGCCCTCCTGTACCTCTCGTGAAAGGGGTATTGGTGTGCGTTGCAATTGTTGGCTGCCCAGCCACTCACTGCATAGGCAATAACAGCATAGGTGACCCACTGTTTAATAATGGCCCTTTATGAATATTAATGCCATTTGATGCCCCGCTAAAAATAGGCTTTGAGGCTTTAAGAGTCCCTCCTTCATAAGCGAAACAAGATGTGTTTCCTTATGTGTCGCACACCACATGGCCAGCTAGGGTTGTTAAATGTTAGGCTAGTTTCACATTTGCGGTTGTGTCCACAGCGTTTGTGCCGCATTTTTCCGCGTGCTTCGTGTATTCCTATCTTTAACATTAGGGACGCAGGTGCCTGCGATTGGTTGCATTTTACCCCGTTTGATGATGCATGCGTCGTTTCGTTGTCTGCATCTTGGCACGGTAAATGCTACATGTAGTAATTTCAGAGGCGCCAATTTGCCGCCTCGAAACGTATGCGGTTGTTAGCGGAAGGAATGCGGCAAAAAAATGCATTACGGTCTATGTGAACGCATGTGTTCGCAAGCTCATGCGTTTGCTTGCGTTTGTGAATGCATGCATTGTACCACAGGAAAACATGTCTAAACATGAAAACACTGATTAGCCACCCCCCACATACAAACTGATAAAAGGAGGGAGTGGGCATTTGAAGTACACAACTCAGCAGACTGGGAACAAGAGCAGACAGACGCAGGAAACAACCTGGGAGGAATCAACACTCTGAACAATGTGAGTATCAAAGCCAAAGTCTTTATTTTCTATTTTCTGTCTCTATATGTCCTAATTTCTGTCTTTTTTTTCTTGCTGCATGCATCAGAATGTTATCTTCTTCTGAGGAGCAACGGCTTGGGCCTGCATAAGGTGGAAATGAAAGCGAAGTCAGTACTCACCTCTTCAGATTGGTAAGTATTGTCTATCACATCTACACATGGGACAATTTTTTTTTCCTTTTTTTAGAGCACTTCTTCCACTGTGGCACAGGCTGAGCAGGAGCAGCATGGACACGTTCGGGTGGCAATGCGGCAGCGTGTAAGTATACCTGACTGATTGTACTCTGCTTATTGTATCCTGACTTTACTATTCTTCACTGTTCATTTATTTACTTTCCTCTTTCTTTCCCTTTTTCTTCTTGACTCCTTTTTTTTCTTGACTTAGAATATTCATGACAGTTTTCTGTCTCTGTTGTTTTCTTTCTTTTCCTTATGTTAATGTCTCCAACATTAATGTCTTTATTTATTTTTTATGTTCCAGAACGGGATGAGGACCTCATAGACAATGACATCCTAATCTCCCTGGTCCATGAGCGAGTCCCGTTGTGGGACACCCGGGTCCGGCAGCACTCGGACAATGTGACGATCCGGTGGCTATGGAATGAGGTGGCCAAAGCCATGTGGGATGGCTGGGACAACACCCCGACTCGGGTCCGAAATGCATTTTGTAAGTATTGCAATGCGGTGTGCTGCAGCAGTGACCTTGGCCGGGATCACACAACTGTGTGTGATGAGAGAAACTCCTGAGAGTTTCTCTCATCACACACAGTTGTGTGATCACGGTCAAAAGTGCATTGTCTAATAATTATTTACATTTTTCAACAGTACTCAAAGTCAAAACACGTTGGCGTTCGATGAAGGATCGCTTCAACAAGGACCTTCGTTAAGAGAGCCTGTTCCTAGTGGTTCTGGAGCAAGGATCCGCAAATATAAAAATCACCGCATCCTTGCATTTTTTAGACTGGTCCTTGCCCAGAGAACGTAAGTATTTTTTGTGGTGTAATTGGTTGTACTGTATTGCTAATCTGTATTTTTCTATTCCACAGGAGTTGGAGCTTTACTATTGTAAATGTTTGGTACTAATGTTTTTTTGTTTTTTTTTTCACAGCACATGGAGCAGCACTCTTGACCCTGGTTCTGGAGCTGTCCTTCATCGATCAGCCATGGACCCATCCCAGCCATCCAGCAGCGCTGCAGCAAGTGGGCCTGCAAAACAGACTGGAGACCAAGAAGCTGGTCCATCAGGTGTTCCCCTGTCCCAGTCCTCTGCCTCTTTTTTTTGGGCTCTTCCCGGCAGCGGCAGAGGGCCTCGGACAGGTCACTCATGCCCGAGTTTTTGCACTTGAGCTCGGCCTTTCATGATGGACTCAAGGCGATAGGTGACAGACTGGATAGTGCCATAAACCATATGAATACACTTATCCAGGATGTCACCAAAAGCCTTGACCAAGTGAAAGCCGACCTCCAGAGGCCAGCACAATATTTTTTTAATCAAATAGAGAAGGGCATGTTGGAACACCTTACTCCTGATCTCCAGCTTAGTGTCATGCAGGCCTGCAATGCTGCTTACATGCAGGCTATTCAGCAGAGTCTGTATTTTCAGCAGCCAGTGGTGGCATTTCCACCTGTTCAACACTGTCACGCCTAATAATAATAATAATAATAATAATAATAATAACCTCAATGCCGAGCTCTGCTGCATACCACTGCACGGCCACCACCATTCCAAGCACTGCCGGACACCACTACAGCACCACCACCATGCCGAGTGCTGTTGGACAGCCCACCGCCACCACCATGACAACTGCTGCTCCTGCTTGGACCTCCTCCACTGCCACCACCATGCAGCAGCAGCCGGAACCTGGCACGGCCTTCCCCACCACCACCAC
Organism: Ranitomeya variabilis; assembly: GCF_051348905.1. NCBI lineage: Eukaryota > Metazoa > Chordata > Amphibia > Anura > Dendrobatidae > Ranitomeya > Ranitomeya variabilis. The sequence goes on from NC_135235.1 coordinate 342,789,010, forward strand.
CATGCAGCAGCAGGACCCTGGCATGGCCTTCCGCACCACCATGCAGCAGCAGCCGGACCCTGGCACGGCCTTCCCCACCACCACCACCATGCAGCAGCTGGACCCTGGCACAGCCTTCCCCACCACCACCACCATGCAGCAGCAGGACCCTGGCATGGCCTTTCGCACCACCATGCAGCAGCAGCTGGACCCTGGCACGGCCTTCCCCACCACCACAACCATGCAGCAGTAGCGGCTAGTGTTGAGCGATACCGTCCGATACTTGAAAGTATCGGTATCGGAAAGTATCGGCCGATACCGGCAAAGTATCGGATCTAATCCGATACCGATACCCGATACCAATACAAGTCAATGGGACTCAAGTATCGGACGGTATCCCTGATGGTTCCCAGGGTCTGAAGGAGAGGAAACTCTCCTTCAGGCCCTGGGATCCATATTAATGTGTAAAATAAAGAATTAAAATAAAAAATATTGCTATACTCACCTCTCCGACGCAGCCTGCACCTTACCGAGGGAACCGGCAGCGTTCTTTGCTTAAAATGCGCGCTTTTACTTCCTTCCGTGACGTCACGGCTTGTGATTGGTCGCGTGCCGCCCATGTGGCCGCGACGCGACCAATCACAGCAAGCCGTGACGTAATTTTCAGGTCCTCAATGCCTAATTCTAGGCATTCAGGAATTTAAAATTACGTTCCGGCTTGTGATTGGTCGCGTCGCGGTCACATGGGCGACGCGACCAATCACAAGCCGTGACGTCACGGGAGGCAGGAGACGCGCGCATTTTTAAAATTACGTCACGGCTTGTCATTGGTTGCGTGCCGCCCATGTGACCGCGACGCGACCAATCACAGCAAGCCGTGACGTAATTTCAGGTCCTGATGCCTATTTCTGCATTGAGGACCTGAAATTACGTCACGGCTTGCTGTGATTGGTCGCGTCGCGGTCACATGGGCGGCACGCAACCAATCACAAGTCGTGACGTAATTTTAAAAATGCGCGCGTCTCCTGCCTCCCGTGACGTCACGGCTTGTGATTGGTCGCGTCGCCCATGTGACCGCGACGCGACCAATCACAAGCCGGAACGTAATTTTAAATTCCTGAATGCCTAGAATTAGGCATTGAGGACCTGAAAATTACGTCACGGCTTGCTGTGATTGGTCGCGTCGCGGCCACATGGGCGGCACGCGACCAATCACAAGCCGTGACGTCACGGAAGGAAGTAAAAGCGCGCATTTTAAGCAAAGAACGCTGCCGGTTCCCTCGGTGAGGTCCAGGCTGCGTCGGAGAGGTGAGTATAGCAATATTTTTTATTTTAATTCTTAATTTTACACATTAATGTTGTTTCGATACCGATACCTGATACCACAAAAGTATCGGATCTCGGTATCGGAATTCCGATACCCGCAAGTATCGGCCGATACCCGATACTTGCGGTATCGGAATGCTCAACACTAGTAGCGGCACATGGACCCTGACAGGTCGGCCACCATGACCAGGCCGCTAGAAATGAGCCCACCGAGGCTCCCCAGACTTTCGTGTCGATCCCAAAAAGGGGAAAAAAAAATAAAAAGCAAAGGACTATCTCAATTCCTCCCCCCTCACCTTCCAATGTGTCTGTAATGTCAGGTCTGTCTCACCCTTCCAGTGTGTCTCTGCCCCCTCATGCGCCAAACACCATCCCCAAACTCCCAGACCCCACTACTTTAATTTCCCCTTCTCCTGCAACCTCTGCATTGTCCACAATTAGCCAGGCCTCACAGTTACACACACCCCAGTTCCGTCACTCTACCCCAAGCAGGCGCAGTTAATTTTTTTTTGGGGGGGTTAAAAATAAATGTTAATGTTTTTGCCCCCAATACTGTTTGGTTATTTGTGTATTTTGCCGCCGGCAACACACACCGTGCGCCGAATAAACACACTGCGCCGTACACTTTATTTTTTTGCCACCTCATAGCTCCAGTAGTTAGTAAGTACAACACTGCAGCTTTGTGTTTGGTATAGAGCTATGAGGTGGCAAAAAATATTACTTTTATTTTCTCCATAATCTATTCAGTCTACTTAATCTGTGTCGCAGACTGAAGAGACAATGGTGGTAATACAAAGCAGAACTATACTCAACAGGTGATGTGTCAAAAAACTCATTATTTATGACACCTGACCTGGTGAGCAGAGAACTGCCTTGTATAACCTCCATTTTCTCTTCATTCTACGTAGTCTATTTCACACAAACTGAAGAGACGTTGGAGGTCATACAAGGCATATCTATACTCACCTGGATAGGTGTCAGAAATAGTGAATTCATGAGGCTGGGTTTTGCGCATCATGAATTAATCATTTCTGGCACCTGACCTGGTGAGTATAGATCTGCTTTGTAATATACCTCCATCGTCTCTTCAGTCTGCGTCCAATAGATACTGCAGAACAGAATAAGGATGTAATGACGTCAACTACCTTACTATTAGCAACCTAAGTGGTTTGTAGAGGAAATACATAGGAGACTCGGTAAAGAGATCAAAACACGTTATTTATTAAGCAAAAATATTAATAACATTTAAAACATAACTGGCACAGACCCAAACCCAACAGCACATTTTACACAATATTATCTTGCCATGCCACACATCCAATATCAGAATCAAAATAGGCAGCAAATTGGTTCCGCATGTGGCCAACTTCAACAGTTGACCACAGCGGGTGATGCTGGTAATCTGGCAATGGGTTTGCAACTGGTTCATCCATTTCAATGTTGGGTCACTCCTTAGCCATTATGTAATTGTGGAGAACTGTACAGGCTTTGACCACCCCATCGACTGTCTCCATTTTTAGATTAATGGCTGTCCCAAGAATGCGCCATTTTGAGACAAGAATCCCAAAGGTACACTCCACTGTTCTTCGGGCCCTGGTCAGTCTGTAGTTATAAATAAGTCGGTTCAAGTCCCGACTGGAATATGGCTTCAGTAGGTTTTCACACATCTGAAAGGCCTCATCCCCAACCATAACAAATGGCATCGGTGGGCCTTGAGTGTTGGGGAGAGGTTGTGGCAGGGGAAAATTAAAATTTTTCCATACACGTCGGCCCATTTCAGAGTTCTTGAAAGTCTGTGAGTCATTGCCACGGCCAAAAGCTCCAATGTCCACTGCGATGAAGCGACAGTCCGCATCTGCTATTGCCATGAGCACTGCAGAAAAATATTTTTTGTAGTTGAAGTACTCCGATCCAGTTCTGGCGGGTCTGGTGATGTGTATGTGCTTTCCATCCACCACTCCCAAGCAGTTGGGGAAATCACACACACTACAGAATTTTTCTGCAATTTCCATCCACATGTCCGCGGTGGGTAGGGGGATAAATTCATCCCGGAGAACATTCCACAAAGCCCGGCAGGTGTCCGCAACTATTCCAGACAATGTGGAAATTCCAAGCCGGTACTGAAAGTGGAGCGATGATAAGCTCTCTCCGGTAGCCAGAAATCTGAAATAAAAAAAATAAATAAAATTACAATCAATTCTATTTACGCTGGTGTTTAGTTAAAGACATAAGGGAAAATACAAATAATACGTGGCAGACCAATAATTGACTGGCATTTGTTTAGAATTATTACGTACCTTAATGTAACCAGGAGACGTTCCTCTGCAGGAATAGCTCTATGGAGCTGGGTGTCCTGTCTCCGGATGGCTCCTTGTACACGACCAAGCAAATCCAGAAAAGACTCTTGAGACATCCTGGTATATTCCTGGAATTTGTCCGGGTTGGAATTAAGCTCGCCATATAGTGTGTGGTAGGCTCCACAGCTCAATAATGAGGTGTCTCCAAAAACACCTACGCCGTGTCCTTCTCTGTCGTTCTTTATTTCTTTGTAGCTACCAAGCAAACGCACAGGCAGGAAATAGCTTGATACTTATATCCAGGTTGAAATAAAAGCTCTCCATGTGAAGATCCATTATGACAGGATACAGTAGCAAAATCTGTAGATTTCTGCAGTCCAAGGGTCTATATAAAAATATCCCATAATACACGCCCACTGTAGTCCCATTGGCGGTGTCTGTTTATCTAGATTTTTCTCCTGTTAAATTTTCCACCATGCGCACAGAAAACACAAACACATGCAAACCGCATGAAAAAGCATGCAAACGCAGCGTTTTTTTAATCACTTGCGTTACCTTATGCATCTAAGGCTACTTTCACACTAGCGTCGTACTCGGCCTGTCGCAGAGCGTCGGGCCGACGTACCGACGCTAGCAGTGAATGCGCCGCACAACGGGGGCAGCGGATGCATTTTTCCAGTGCATCCGCTGCCCCATTGTGAGGTGCGGGGAGGTGGGGGCGGAGTTCTGGCCGTGCATGCGCGGTCGGAAATGGCGGTCCGTCTGCAGCAAAAAACGTTACATGTAACGTTTTTTGCAGCCGACGGTCCGCCACAACACGGCGCAACCGTCGCACGACGGTTGTGACGTGTGGCAAAGCGTCGCAATGCGACGCTAATGCAGATCAATGGTGAACAAAACGCATCCTGCAAGCACTTTTGCAGGATGCGTTTTTTCAACCAAACGACGCATAGCGACGTGCAGTGCACGACGCTAGTGTGAAAGTAGCCTAAAAAACGCTGCGTTTGCACGCATTTGCATGCGGTTTATCGTGCGCTTCAGGTTGCGGATTAAACGCTGCGGATTCTACCGCAAATATGAAACTAACCTTATAATGACATTTCCCAGTGAATGCATTTGTATTGGTTTAAAGCAATGTTACAGTTGAAAAAGGCATCACAAACGCTGCGTGTGAACATAGCCCAAGTGGTGGAGGAACATTTTGGTCTGGGGTTAATTATTTTGCCTTATATACAAGTCATTACCCTGGAAAGGATGCTTCTTAACATATTTCCAGGCAAAATCCATTTTGGTTTCATTTTTGTATGTTTTTTGGTGCACCTGTAAAAATGGCGTGAAATTCTGACAACAGCTCTGACAGCTGTGACCTTGAAGTCAGAAATGCTTCCAGGGGCAATCTCCATGATGTTCCCATGTTATTTGAGCAGTGTTTCCAACATTTTCAGACTTTTTAGATCTTAAAAGGACCCCCGGGGGGAATCGCGGTAAAAATACTCGGGTTTCCCATAGACGTACACTGGGCTCGTTGCTCGCGTTGAGTACCCGAGTATTCCAATTTGCTCAACCCGAGCAACGAGCACCCGAGCATTTTAGTGCTTGCTCATCATTAATTATAATAAGATCAGCCCTAAGCCTTCATTTTTACAAACTAAATAGCCCCAAGTGTAATAATTAGTGTTGAGCATTCCGATACCGCAAGTATCGGGTATCGGCCGATACTTGCGGTATCGGAATTCCGATACCGGGATTCCGATACTTGGCGCGTATCGGATACCGGAATCGGAAGTTCCCAGATTCAAAATTCAGAAATTCAGCCAATGAGAAAGATTCCAAGTGTGGGCACATCCTGTTTAGCATGGAGGGCATGAAACTACTGGCAAGGCTGTGATTGGCTGCTTAAATGATGTCATGATGCAGTTTAAAAGTCGCTGGCGCCATTTTGTGATCACTCTGCTGTGAATTCAGTTAGTGACAGGACGCTGTTTGCTGACTGAGGGACAGTTTAGAGATAGCGATTTGCTTCTTTGTGCTTTCCAAAGGCTAATTTAGCAACCGCTGTGTTCACCTACTAATCACCTTCCTTTTGCCTTGTAGCGCTGTTTTCACAGCGATCTGCAAGGTCTCTCTGTGTGTGTGTGTGAGTGCAGCCCACTCTCTAGTCTGAGTGCAGCCACATAGGCCATCCATAGCTGGTTGTATTCAGTTCAGGGAGGGTGGTTCATTGCCTCATACTGTCCTTTTTTTTTTTTTTTTTGAAGTAGTGCAGGCTGCTGCACATTTTTTCCAAAAATTCCTATTAGTGTCTTTCCACCCGTCTCCAGCTAATTTGTGGAAAAACACTACATAGGATAAAGTAGAGGAGGGTTTTTGGGCCTTGCAGCGCCGTTTACGGCTGTCTGCACGGTCTCCGTGTGACTGCAGCTCGCCCTGTAGTCTGTGAGCAGCCGTAGCTTGGTTGTCTCCAGCTCAGGGTTGTTCACTGCGTCATACCGCCAAATCAATTTTCATTTTGTTTTCAAGTAGTGTAGTCTGCTGCTAATTAATTTAAAAAAATCCTATTAGTGTCTTTCCACCCGTCTCCAGCTAATTTGTGGAAAAACACTACATAGGATAAAGTAGAGGAGGGTTTTTGGGCCTTGCAGCGCCGTTTACGGCTGTCTGCACGGTCTCCGTGTGACTGCAGCTCGCCCTGTAGTCTGTGAGCAGCCGTAGCTTGGTTGTCTCCAGCTCAGGGTTGTTCACTGCGTCATACCGCCAAATCAATTTTCATTTTGTTTTCAAGTAGTGTAGTCTGCTGCTAATTAATTTAAAAAAATCCTATTAGTGTCTTTCCACCCGTCTCCAGCTAATTTGTGGAAAAACACTACATAGGATAAAGTAGAGGAGGGTTTTTGGGCCTTGCAGCGCCGTTTACGTCTGTCTGCACGGTCTCCGTGTGACTGCAGCTCTATCCGTTGTCAGTTCAGCCCCCAAAAAATAAATAAATAATAAAGTTCACCAAACACACCAGTTACACCACTTTACATTTGTGTAGGCCACATTAGCTCATATTCAAGTCTAGTCCACACTTTAGAAAATTAGTGTGTCTTATACCTGTTAGGAGGAGTTGCTCAGGAATAAGCACACAAAGCCGTTAGTACTTTTCTGCTTATCTTTATCAGTCAACCAAGATGAAGAAGGCAGTGAGTAAGGCACGTGGGCGTGGGCGTGGGCGCGGAGCAGGGAGGGGACGTGGGGATTCTGTGCCTGCTGCGGGCACCGGTGAGTCATCAGCACCCACTTTCACAAGGGAACAGTCGTTCATGCGCAGCTTTGTCGCCGAGCGCCGTACACCGCTGCTGCGTCAAGACCAAATTGAAGCCGTTGTGGGATGGATGGCAGCTAATGCATCAACTTCCATTAGTGCCACATCCTCTCAGACACAGAGCACTGGAGAGCAGCCATCTGTCTCTTCACCACCTGCAAAATTGCCCAGGCAGACAGAGATCCCAGGACAGGAGCAGTCTCTACTTCTGTTCTCTGAATCATCTCTTGGCTTGGAAACAGGGGGCCAGCCAAGCAGCATTGGAGAAATGGAAGAAGAGGCAGGGTGCAGTGATGCCCAACCGCTTTTTCTGTCTTCCTCTGAAGAGGCGGGTGGGCCAGTGGCTCCGGTCACCACCTCGCAGGCCGCATCAGCTGATGATGACACTCAGGTGCCACTTACTGGTGCGTGCTCTGCTGCTGAGACTACCCAGGAGGAGCAGTTGGGGGCAGAGGGTAGTGTAGATGATGAGGTCCTTGACCCATCTTGGCGTCAGGGACAGGAAGGTGGTGGGAGCAGCTCTGAGGAAGAGATTCCCCGTACGGCCCAAAGAGGGAGAGGGAGGGGGAAGACTGCGGATCCTGCAGCCTCCGCTTTGGCACCCGTAAGGAGCATGTCTCTTCCAAAAGTCAAAAGGGGGGCTCCCAAGACTTGCAGTGCCTGGTCCTTTTTTGACACAGTTGCAGATGACATTTGCTATGTCAGATGCAAGGTGTGTCATCAAAAAATCAAAAGAGGTCAAAAAGTCGCCAACCTCAATACCTCCAACATGTGGAAACATGTGCGCAACAGGCACCCGGCGGAGTTAGACAAACACACTGAAGAGCTAGGCCAACCAACAGCGGCAGCTACCACCTCTTCAGCTCGTGTTGCCTCTTCCTCTAGCTCACACGCAGCTGGTTCGGCTTCCTCCCAGGATCGCCGTGGAAGAACCTCTGGCCCTGTTGTCCAGAGACCCGCTGTCATTCCACCCGCAGCACCACTTTCCCAGTCAACCACACACTCCCAGCCCAGTCTACAGCCATCGGTAGTACAGGCATGGGAGAAAAGGCGGCCTTTCTCGTCAAACCACCCACGAGCACAGGCTCTGACTGCAGGCATTGCCAAACTTCTGTCACTGGAAATGCTGTCATTCAGGCTGGTGGAGACTGACAGCTTCCGTGACTTGATGTCATTGGCAGTCCCACAGTACAGTGTGCCCAGCCGCTTTTACTTCAGCAGGCAAGCCGTCCCTGCCCTGCACAAGCATGTGGAGGGACACATCAAACACGCGCTACTGAACGCCGTCAGTAGCAAGGTCCACCTCACCACCGATGCGTGGACCAGTCAACATGGACAGGGGCGATACCTTTCCCTCACTGCCCATTGGGTTAATGTAGTTGAGCCGGGTACAGACCGTGCGAGTGGCGCAGGACGTGTCCTGCCCACTCCAAGGATTGCAGGAATCCATTCTGTACGCATTGACTCCTCCTCTTACACCAGTTCCTCAGAATCATCGCTGCAGGAGCCGTCACAGTCCACCTCCACATGGACCCGTGATGAACGTGTACCTGTTACGACCGACATGAGCACAGCCGTGGCCAAACGTCAACAGGCCGTCTTGAAATTAATTTTTTTGGGGAATCGTAGCCACACAGCGCAGGAGCTCTGGAATGCCATCAAGCAGGAGAGCGATGTGTGGTTTGAGCCAGCGAATCTCCAGCCAGGCATGGTAGTGTGTGATAATGGCCGAAATCTGGTGGCAGCCCTGGGCCTCGGCAACCTCACTCACATCCCATGTCTGGCACATGTGCTCAATTTGGTCGTGCAGAGTTTTTTGAGGGACTATCCGGATCTTGATGCACTGCTGCACAAGGTCCGCCTAGAGTGTGCTCACTTGCGGCGTTCCAGCACGGCAAAAGCGCGCATTGCGGCTCTGCAGCGCCGACACCGCCTGCCGGAACATCGCATCATATGTGACCTACCTACCAGGTGGAATTCCACGTTACATATGTTGGAGCGGTTGTGTGAGCAGCAGCAAGCTGTAATGGAGTACCAGCTGTATCAGGCGCAAAAAAGTCGCAGTCAGCGCCGTACAGACTTCACAACCACAGAGTGGGCCACTATGAAGGATGTCTGCCAGGTTTTGCGTCCCTTTGATTATTCCACGCGGATGGCGAGTGCAGATGATGCACTAGTCAGCATGACTGTCCCCCTTATCTGCCTGCTTGAAAAATCACTGCAAGCGCTAAGGGATGATGTTGTGGAAGAGGTGGAGGATGAGGATTCACCACTTCCATCATCTTCTGGACAGTCAGCGCCACGTGGTTCCTCACAAACGCGTAGGCAGGGGACAGTTTGTGAGGAGGATGAGGAGGAGTCAATTTAGGAGGAAGACATCCGTCCAGAGGAGGGAGTTCCCGAATTGTCCAGTACTCAGTGTGTACAGCGAGGGTGGGGTGATGACGAGCGGGCAGAGATCACGCCTCCAGCTGGGGACAGCGTTTCTTGGGCAGTTGGCAGTCTGCAGCACATGGTGGATTACATGCTGCAGTGCCTGAGAAACGACCGCCGCATCGACCACATTCTCAACATGTCTGATTATTGGGTGTTCACCCTCCTCGATCCTCGCTACCGGGACAACGTAGAAAGCCTCATCACACCGTTGAACCGGGAGCGAAAAATGCGGGAGTACCAAGACACACTGGTCAGTTCCATCATCTTCTCCATTCCAACTGAGAGAAGTGCTGCTACTGCATTCCAAAGCAGCTCAGTGCGTCCAGGCAGTGGTGGAGGCTCTGCACAAAGAGGGAGCAGAAGCAGTGCCTCTGCCCAAGGCAAGACCAGTATGGCCCAACTGTGGCACAGTTTTCTGTGCCCCCCACAAAAGTCTACACCATCACAGACGGCTCCAGTCAGCAGGAGGCAACGGTTCCATCAGATGGTGACAGACTACATGTCTTGCCCTCTTGCTGTACTCCCAGACGGCTCTTCCCCTTTCAAGTTTTGGGTCTCAAAGCTGGATACATGGCCAGAGCTAAGCCAGTATGCATTGGAGGTGCTGTCTTGCCCTGCGGCCAGTGTATTATCGGAACGTGTCTTTAGTGCTGCAGGTGGTGTACTAACTGACCGTCGCATGCGACTATCCTCCGATAACGTTGACCGGCTTACTTTCCTGAAAATGAACAAGGCCTGGATCTCGCAGGAATTTGCCACTCCTCCTCCTGATTAAATAATTAGGTCACTGTATACGTTATCCAGGTCTCCTGTTGTGTTCATCTTTCTACCACCTGAACTTAAATTCCTGGGCTCCAACACCGCCAGTTGAGGCTCAGACGTGCCGTCTGCACAGTCAAAACATACGACCCAGTGTTATTGGGTTTCAGTAACGTCAGCTGATCCCCAGCTGTGTAGCCGGCAATGTGTCATGCGACCGCCACGCTGACACAACAACTGAAATGTAAGGGAATCTGTCCCCCCCCCCAAGGCGTTTGTTACTGAAAGAGCCACCTTGTGCAGCAGTAATGCTGCACAAGGAAAAAGGTAGCTATTTTGGTTTTGCTCCTTGCACACGCAAAACTTAACACTTATAAAATGTGTCCACTGATACCGTAAAACCGTCCCGGAGGTGGGACTTTCCTTCGTAATATGACGCAGCACAGCCGTCATTCCTACCCCCCCGGCGCCGCGCCCCGGCTCCTCAGCGTTGTTTGATTCCGTCCCGGAGCCTGCGCTGTTATGTTATCCCGTGGCCAGGCACACTTAGCGCTGCCCGTCTTCTGGCATCATTTGGTGTCAGGCTGGCTGCGCCTGTGCGGCCACGCTGGCCGAGAGCCCGCCTCGCAGTGTCTTCTGATTTAATCCCACTGGGGGCCTGGGATCTATGGACATGCGCAGTGCATATCTGAACCTCCACCTCTCACTCATCTCCCTATGGCTTCTTCAGACTGTTCGGTGTCAGCTGGTCCCTAATAGCATGCCACGGCCGTGACACCGCACAGTCTGGAAAAGAAGCCGTAGGGAGGGGAGTGAGAGGCGAGGATATGCACTGCGCATGGCCATGGATCCCAGGCCCCCAGTGGGATTACATCAGAAGACACTGCGAGGCGGGCTCTCGGCCAGCGCGGCCGCACAGGCGCAGCCAGCCTGACACCAAATGATGTCAGAAGATGGGCAGCGCTAAGTGTGCCTGGCCACGGGATAACATAACAGCGCAGGCTCCGGGACGGAATCAAACAACGCTGAGGAGCCGGGGCACGGCGGCGGGGGGGTAGTAATGATGGCTGTGCTGCGTCATATTACGAAGGAAAGTCCCACCTCCGGGACGGTTTCACGGCTTCAGGGGACACATTTTATAAGTGTTTAGTTCTGTGTTTGCAAGGAGCATGATGAAAAGAGCCACCTTTTCCTTTTGCATCTTTTGTGCTGCACAAGCTGGCTCTTTCAGCTACAAACGCCTTGGGGGGGGGGTTAAAGGTTCCCTTTCGACTTTCTCAGGCTTCGGCCTACATTGTGTTCCTCTGCTTTTCCACCTGCCCCTGGGCTCCAACACCGCTAGTTGCCGTCCAGAAGTGCTGTACGCACAGTCAACAGTCGCTCCTCTGTTATTGGGGTTCAGTAACGTCAGCTGTTCCCCTGCTGTGTGTGTGGCAATCCCTCCTACCTCCTCCAACCTCCTCCAACCACCTCCTCCTCCACCTGTCCCTGGGCTCCAACACCGCCAGTTGCCGTCCAGAAGTGCTGTACGCACAGTCAACAGTCCCTCCTCTGTTATTGGGGTTCAGTAACGTCAGCTGTTCCCCTGCTGTGTGTGTGGCAATCCCTCCTACCTCCTCCAACCTCCTCCTCCTCCACCTGTCCCTGGGCTCCAACACCGCCAGTTGCCGTCCAGAAGTGCTGTACGCACAGTCAACAGTCCCTCCTCTGTTATTGGGGTTCAGTAACGTCAGCTGTTCCCCTGCTGTGTGTGTGGCAATCCCTCCTACCTCCTCCAACCTCCTCCAACCTCCTCCTCCTCCACCTGTCCCTGGGCTCCAACACCGCCAGTTGCCGTCCAGAAGTGCTGTACGCACAGTCAACAGTCCCTCCTCTGTTATTGGGGTTCAGTAACGTCAGCTGTTCCCCTGCTGTGTGTGTGGCAATCCCTCCTACCTCCTCCAACCTCCTCCAACCTCCTCCTCCTCCACCTGTCCCTGGGCTCCAACACCGCCAGTTGCCGTCCAGAAGTGCTGTACGCAAAGTCAACAGTCCCTCCTCTGTTATTGGGGTTCAGTAACGTCAGCTGTTCCCCTGCTGTGTGTGTGGCAATCCCTCCTACCTCCTCCAACCTCCTCCAACCTCCTCCTCCTCCACCTGTCCCTGGGCTCCAACACCGCCAGTTGCCGTCCAGAAGTGCTGTACGCAAAGTCAACAGTCCCTCCTCTGTTATTGGGGTTCAGTAACGTCAGCTGTTCCCCTGCTGTGTGTGTGGCAATCCCTCCTACCTCCTCCAACCTCCTCCAACCTCCTCCTCCTCCACCTGTCCCTGGGCTCCAACACCGCCAGTTGCCGTCCAGAAGTGCTGTACGCACAGTCAACAGTCCCTCCTCTGTTATTGGGGTTCAGTAACGTCAGCTGTTCCCCTGCTGTGTGTGTGGCAATCCCTCCTACCTCCTCCAACCTCCTCCTCCTCCACCTGTCCCTGGGCTCCAACACCGCCAGTTGCCGTCCAGAAGTGCTGTACGCACAGTCAACAGTCCCTCCTCTGTTATTGGGGTTCAGTAACGTCAGCTGTTCCCCTGCTGTGTGTGTGGCAATCCCTCCTACCTCCTCCAACCTCCTCCTCCTCCACCTGTCCCTGGGCTCCAACACCGCCAGTTGCCGTCCAGAAGTGCTGTACGCACAGTCAACAGTCCCTCCTCTGTTATTGGGGTTCAGTAACGTCAGCTGTTCCCCTGCTGTGTGTGTGGCAATCCCTCCTACCTCCTCCAACCTCCTCCTCCTCCACCTGTCCCTGGGCTCCAACACCGCCAGTTGCCGTCCAGAAGTGCTGTACGCACAGTCAACAGTCCCTCCTCTGTTATTGGGGTTCAGTAACGTCAGCTGTTCCCCTGCTGTGTGTGTGGCAATCCCTCCTACCTCCTCCAACCTCCTCCTCCTCCACCTGTCCCTGGGCTCCAACACCGCCAGTTGCCGTCCAGAAGTGCTGTACGCACAGTCAACAGTCCCTCCTCTGTTATTGGGGTTCAGTAACGTCAGCTGTTCCCCTGCTGTGTGTGTGGCAATCCCTCCTACCTCCTCCAACCTCCTCCAACCTCCTCCTCCTCCACCTGTCCCTGGGCTCCAACACCGCCAGTTGCCGTCCAGAAGTGCTGTACGCACAGTCAACAGTCCCTCCTCTGTTATTGGGGTTCAGTAACGTCAGCTGTTCCCCTGCTGTGTGTGTGGCAATCCCTCCTACCTCCTCCAACCTCCTCCTCCTCCACCTGTCCCTGGGCTCCAACACCGCCAGTTGCCGTCCAGAAGTGCTGTACGCACAGAGCCAAACACCTCGCCAATGTGTTAGTGGGGTTCAGCACCGCCAGCTGTTCCCCTGCTGTGTATACGGCAACGTGTACTGCGACCGCCACGCAGACACAACAAGTTAAATGTAAGGGAACCTGACCCCCCCCCCCCCCAGGCGTTTGTTACTGAAGGAGCCACCTTGTGCAGCAGTAATGATGCAAAGGGAAAAAGTGCCTCTTTTCGTGATGCTCCTTGCACATGCTGAACCTAACACTTATGAAATGTGTCCCCACACAGCGTTAAACCGTCCGGTAGGTGGAACTTTCCTTTGTCGTGTGACGCAGCACAGCCATCATTTTTACCCCCTTGGCGCCGTGCGCCCCCTCCTCAGCGTTGTTTGAATCTGTCCCGGAGCCTGCGCTGTTAGGTTAGCCCTTGGCCATGCACACATGTTGCGCTGCCCGTCTTCTGACCTCATTTGGTGTCAGGCTGGCTGCGCCTGTGCGGGTGCGCTAGCCGAGATCCCGCCTCGCAGTGTCGTCTAATGTAATCCCACCGCGGGCCTGTGATCCGTGCCCGTGCGCAGTGCATATCCTCTCCTCTCACTCCCCTCCCTACGGCTTCTTCAGACTGTGCGATGTCAGCTGGTCCCTAATAGCATGCCACGGCCGTGACACCGCACAGTCTGAAAAAGCCGTAGGGAGGGGAGTGAGAGGAGAGGATATGCACTGCGCACGGGCACGGATCACAGGCCCGCGGTGGGATTACATTAGACGACACTGCGAGGCGGGATCTCGGCCAGCGCACCCGCACAGGCGCAGCCAGCCTGACACCAAATGAGGTCAGAAGACGGGCAGCGCAACATGTGTGCATGGCCAAGGGCTAACCTAACAGCGCAGGCTCCGGGACAGATTCAAACAACGCTGAGGAGGCGGCGCACGGCGCCAAGGGGGTAAAAATGATGGCTGTGCTGCGTCACACGACAAAGGAAAGTTCCACCTACTGGACGGTTTAACGCTGTGAGGAGACACATTTCATAAATGTTAGGTTCCGCATGTACAAGGACCATAATTAAAAGAGCTAAGTTTACCTTTTCCAGCATTAGTGCTGTACACAATGGCTCTTTCAGCTACAAACGCCTGGGGGGGGGGGGGTTAAAGGTTTCCTTTCAACTTGCTCGAGTGCAGGCTTCGGCCTACACTCCGCTCCCCCTGCTCCTCCTGCTGACCCTGGGCTCTAACACCGCCAGTTTTTGCCCAGATGTGCTAGCTGCACAGAGAAAAACACCAGCCAATGTGTCAGTGGGGTTCAGCACCGCCAGCTGTTCCCCTGCTGTGTAGCCGGCAACGTGTCCTGCGACCGCCACGCAGACACAAGAACTGAAATTGAAGGGAACCTGTCCCCCCTCCCCCAGGTGTTTCTATGTTTTACAGCTACCTTGAACAGCAGTAATGCTGCATGTGTTCAAGGTGGCTCAGAAACTTATTCTCCTTGCCCATGTTGAAGTGAACACGTCTAAAATGTGTCCTCTGTGACCATTAAAACGTCCCTCAGGTGTGATTTGACTTTGTATTGACACACGCAACAACCCCCTTGGTAGCGCTGCCCGTCTTCTGGCATCATTGTTTGGCTGGCTGCGCCTCTGCGGCCGCCCTGACCCACACAACGCCCCTCGTTGTCTTATTTAATGGGACTGCGAGGGTGTGATTGATGGGCAGGATCAGTGCATCAGTTCGCCTGTCCCTCCTCTCCTTCCGCCTTCTTCGGACTGTGCGGCTTCATGGCCGTGGCATGCGATAAGGGATCAGATGACGCCGCACAGTCTGAAGCGGGGGTAAGGACCCGAGTGTGAGAGGCCAACATATGTGCTGCGCCAGGCCCTGAATCCCAGCCCCGCAGTGTTTTAACAATGTTAAGACACTGCGGGGCTGGGATTCATGGGCATCGCGAACCGCACCGGCCGACATTACATGATGCCAGAAGATGGGCAGCGCTAACGGCGCTAGGCCAGGGGATAACACGACAGCGCAGACTCCTGTACAGCAAATAACAACGCTCGGGAGGCTGCACCCAGCACCAAGGTGGGATTCTTGACACCTGTGCTGCGTCTCATTACAAAGGGAACTCTCGCCTCCATTACACAGTTTGACTGTATAAAGGGCTGAATGTTATACGTGTTCCATTCAGCGTGTGCAAGGAGAAAAATTACAAGAGCAACCTTTGACTTGCGCAGCACTGCTGCTGCATAAGCTGTGGCTCTTCTACTTTGTAACCCCTGAGGGGGGGTTAAAGGTGACTTTTGAAATCGGTTCAATTAGGCTTCGGCCTACACTCTGCTCCACCTGCAGAGCCCGGGCTCCAACAACGCTAGTTGCTGTCCGGAAGTGCTGGCTGCACAGAGCCAAACACCTCGCCAATGTGTCAGTGGGGTCCAGCACCGCCAGCTGTTCCCCTGCTGTGTAGCCGGCAACGTGTCCTGCAAAAGCCACGCAGACACAACAGACCCAAAGCTGCCGCCAGTGCAGGCTTCGGCCTACACTCCCCTCCCCCTGCTCCTCCTCCTCCTGCTCCTCCTCCTGCTGTCCCTGGGCTCTAACACACCGCCAGTTGGGGCCCAGATGTGCTAGCTGCACAGAGAAAAACACCAGCCAATGTGTCAGTGGGGTCCAGCACCGCCAGCTGTTCCCCTGCTGTGCAGCCGGCAACGTGTCCTGCAAAAGCCACGCAGACACAAGAACTGAAATTGAAGGGAACCTGTCCCCCCTCCCCCAGGCGTTTTTACGTTATCCAGCCACCTTGTACAGCGGTAATGCTGCATGTGTGCAAGGTGGCTCAGAAACGTATTCTCCTCGCACATGTGGAACTGAAAACACGTCTGAAATGTGTCCTCTGTGTGACCATTTAACCGTCCCGGTGGTGTGACTTTCCTTTGTAATGACACGCTGCAACCCCCTTGGTAGCGCTGCCCGTCTTCTGGCATCATTGTTTGGCTGCCTGCGCCTCTGCGGCCGCCCTGACCCACACAACGCCCCTCGGTGTCTTATTTATTGGGACTGCGAGGGTGTGATTCATGGGCAGGATCAGTGCATCAGTTCGCCTGTCCCTCCTCTCCTTCCGCCTTCTTCGGACTGTGCGGCTTCATGGCCGTGGCATGCGATAAGGGATCAGATGACGCCGCACAGTCTGAAGCGGGTGTAAGGACCCGAGTGTGAGAGGCCAACATATGTGCTGCGCCAGGCCCTGAATCCCAGCCCCGCAGTGTTTTAACAATGTTAAGACACTGCGGGGCTGGGATTCATGGGCATCGCGAACCGCACCGGCCGACATTACATGATGCCAGAAGATGGGCAGCGCTAACGGCGCTAGGCCAGGGGATAACACGACAGCGCAGACTCCTGTACAGCAAATAACAACGCTCGGGAGGCTGCACCCAGCACCAAGGTGGGATTCTTGACACCTGTGCTGCGTCTCATTACAAAGGGAACTCTCGCCTCCATTACACAGTTTGACTGTATAAAGGGCTGAATGTTATACGTGTTCCATTCAGCGTGTGCAAGGAGAAAAATTACAAGAGCAACCTTTGACTTGCGCAGCACTGCTGCTGCATAAGCTGTGGCTCTTCTACTTTGTAACCCCTGAGGGGGGGTTAAAGGTGACTTTTGAAATCGGTTCAATTAGGCTTCGGCCTACACTCTGCTCCACCTGCAGAGCCCGGGCTCCAACAACGCTAGTTGCTGTCCGGAAGTGCTGGCTGCACAGAGCCAAACACCTCGCCAATGTGTCAGTGGGGTCCAGCACCGCCAGCTGTTCCCCTGCTGTGTAGCCGGCAACGTGTCCTGCAAAAGCCACGCAGACACAACAGACCCAAAGCTGCCGCCAGTGCAGGCTTCGGCCTACACTCCCCTCCCCCTGCTCCTCCTCCTCCTGCTCCTCCTCCTGCTGTCCCTGGGCTCTAACACACCGCCAGTTGGGGCCCAGATGTGCTAGCTGCACAGAGAAAAACACCAGCCAATGTGTCAGTGGGGTCCAGCACCGCCAGCTGTTCCCCTGCTGTGCAGCCGGCAACGTGTCCTGCAAAAGCCACGCAGACACAAGAACTGAAATTGAAGGGAACCTGTCCCCCCTCCCCCAGGCGTTTTTACGTTATCCAGCCACCTTGTACAGTGGTAATGCTGCATGTGTGCAAGGTGGCTCAGAAACGTATTCTCCTCGCACATGTGGAACTGAAAACACGTCTGAAATGTGTCCTCTGTGTGACCATTTAACCGTCCCGGTGGTGTGACTTTCCTTTGTAATGACACGCTGCAACCCCCTTGGTAGCGCTGCCCGTCTTCTGGCATCATTGTTTGGCTGCCTGCGCCTCTGCGGCCGCCCTGACCCACACAACGCCCCTCGGTGTCTTATTTATTGGGACTGCGAGGGTGTGATTCATGGGCAGGATCAGTGCATCAGTTCGCCTGTCCCTCCTCTCCTTCCGCCTTCTTCGGACTGTGCGGCTTCATGGCCGTGGCATGCGATAAGGGATCAGATGACGCCGCACAGTCTGAAGCGGGTGTAAGGACCCGAGTGTGAGAGGCCAACATATGTGCTGCGCCAGGCCCTGAATCCCAGCCCCGCAGTGTTTTAACAATGTTAAGACACTGCGGGGCTTGGATTCATGGGCATCGCGAACCGCACCGGCCGACATTACATGATGCCAGAAGATGGGCAGCGCTAACGGCGCTAGGCCAGGGGATAACACGACAGCGCAGACTCCTGTACAGCAAATAACAACGCTCGGGAGGCTGCACCCAGCACCAAGGTGGGATTCTTGACACCTGTGCTGCGTCTCATTACAAGGGGAACTCTCGCCTCCATTACACAGTTTGACTGTATAAAGGGCTGAATGTTATACGTGTTCCATTCAGCGTGTGCAAGGAGAAAAATTACAAGAGCAACCTTTGACTTGCGCAGCACTGCTGCTGCATAAGCTGTGGCTCTTCTACTTTGTAACCCCTGAGGGGGGGTTAAAGGTGACTTTTGAAATCGGTTCAATTAGGCTTCGGCCTACACTCTGCTCCACCTGCAGAGCCCGGGCTCCAACAACGCTAGTTGCTGTCCGGAAGTGCTGGCTGCACAGAGCCAAACACCTCGCCAATGTGTCAGTGGGGTCCAGCACCGCCAGCTGTTCCCCTGCTGTGTAGCCGGCAACGTGTCCTGCAAAAGCCACGCAGACACAACAGACCCAAAGCTGCCGCCAGTGCAGGCTTCGGCCTACACTCCCCTCCCCCTGCTCCTCCTCCTCCTGCTCCTCCTCCTGCTGACCCTGGGCTCTAACAAACCGCCAGTTGGGGCCCAGATGTGCTAGCTGCACAGAGAAAAACACCTCGCCAATGTGTCAGTGGGGTCCAGCACCGCCAGCTGTTCCCCTGCTGTGCAGCCGGCATCGTGTCCTGCAAAAGCCACGCAGACACTTGCTCTTGTACCTTCTGCTCCCCATCCTGGTTCCAGTACCGTCAGCTGGTTCCGGGCAGAGCCTTTGGCTTAGGTGCCTCCCTTTGGTATCCGAGTTCCACCAACGTCAGGTGGTCCTTGGTAGTGCTTTCAGGCACGGGTACCTCCTGCTTAGTAACCGGGTTCCAGTAACGTCAGCTGGTCCTCGGTAGTTCCATTGGCTCTTGGACCTTCGGCTACCCATCCGGGTTCCAGCACCGTCAGCTGGTTCTCGGCAGTGTCTTTTGCTCTTGTACCTTCTGCTCCCCATCCTGGTTCCAGTACCGTCAGCTGGTTCCGGGCAGAGCCTTTGGCTTAGGTGCCTCCCTCTGGGTATCCGAGTTCCACCAACGTCAGGTGGTCCTTGGTAGTGCTTTCAGCACAGGTACCTCCTGCTTAGTAACCGGGTTCCAGTAACGTCAGCTGGTCCACGGTAGTTCCATTGGCTCTTGGACCTTCGGGTAGCCATCCGAGTTCCAGTTCCATCAGCTGGTTCTCGGCATTTTCTCAGCCTTCTTGTACCTTCTGCTACATTTCCAAGTTCAAGAGACTAAACACAATGACCCGGAAGACCACCCCTAAGATGACGACGACACCAGAGACGACAACCACCGTGATGACGACGACCCTGGAGACGATGACCCCGAAGACCACCCCGATGACGACGACCCCGGAGACGACGACCCTGAAGACCACCCCGATGACGACGACCCCGGAGACGACGACCCTGGAGACGACGACGACCTGGAAGACCGAGAAGCAGAAGAACAAGAGGCTGCAGAACAAAGAGCAGAAGGACATTAAGCATAACACAAAATATCAGAGCAAAAAATATTATGTAAATTATAAGCAGAAGAAGACTAAGCAGTGTATGGGGGTGAGTCCGTTCCTCCTCGTGGTGCCCCTGGATAAAGCCTGATGCTGCAGGCCAAACTGAACGCGGACAAATGTAACTGTTTTGTGACAGGCAGAACGGAAGGTGTAATCTTCAAACTTTTATAGATAACAACTACGGGAATGCCTGTCACAAATAAGAATATGATGAAGAAGTTGAATATGATGAAGATAATAGTAAAATAAAAAGAATATGAACAATGTAACCCAAAAAATAATAGGTAGAAGATGAAGAAGAAGATGAATAAGGTGAAGAAGTTGATGTCAAAGAAGCTGATGATGAGGATAATTAAGAAGAAAGCGTGGGAGAAGTAAAAAAGAAGGTGAAGGGCGTGGAAGTAGTGAAACATCAATATCTGACATAAAAATAAAAAAAAAAACATAGTCAAATTCTTTCTAACGCCGAACTTCATAAAAAAAAATAAAAAATCCTGCTATTCTATTACATTGGGCTAAACCTCTGTCCCTTTAATATCTCCGCCACGTCCCCCAATACATCCTACAATATTCTTAGTTGTTTTCCTTCATGTAGAATGAACCTACAAGTGTATAAAGGGTTTATTTTAATTCCGATATTTTCGTCCCATTGACTTGCATTGGGATCGGGTATCGGTATCGGATTGGATTCCGATACTGTGACGGTATCGGCCGATACTTTCCGATACCGATACTTTCCGATATCGGAAAGTATCGCTCAACACTAGTAATAATCTATCTTGGTATTGCAGACCCCCCAGTCCTCTAATAACCTTGGTCGCTCTCCTCTGCACCCGCTCAGTAGTTCATAGTTCAGCTATGTCTTTCTTATACACCGGAGACCAGAACTGTACACAGTATTCTAAGTGTGGTCGAACTAGTGACTTGTATAGAGGTAGTGACTTGTATAGTGTCAGGCAGCTGCCTTTGTAGCAGCTGCCTGACACTGGCCACTAAATGTGAGTTTGTCATCCACCCGTACACCCAAGTCTTTTTCAGTGACAGTTTTGCCCAGAGTTTTAGAATTAAGCACATAATTATACAACTTATTTCTTCTGCTCAAGTGAATGACCTTACATTTATATACATTAAGGCCAGTCTCACACGTCCAGATAATTCCGGTACCGGAAAAATCGGTACCGGAGTTATCCGTGTCCATGTGTCCGTGAGCTCACGTAGGCCATCCGTGTGGCACACGTGCGGCACCCGTGTGCCGCCTGGGTACCACACGGACCGTGCAGGAGAGACAGCGCTACAGTAAGCGCTGTCCCTCCAGCATGGTGCTGATGCCTCCATTCATCCGTTCTCTCCAGCGCTCGCTGGGGAGAAGGGATGAAAAATCTTTTTTTTTTTTTTTTTGTGTTTAAAATAAACTTTAGGGCATCCTCCCCCCTCCCCATAGGGGTGGTGCCGCATATTCATCACTGTAATGGGCGGCACCATGTGACCGCTCATACAGGAGAAGCTGTGGGGCGGAGAGCAAGCGTCAAGGGAGGCGGGTGAGTATTTTAGTGCCGGCGGCCGGGTGCACAGGGGGTGGGAGGGGGGAGGATGCCCTAAAGTTTATTTTAAACACAAAAGAGCAAAAAAAAAAAGATTTTTCATCCCTTCTCCCCAGCGAGCGCTGGAGAGAACGGATGAATTGCGGCATCAGCACCATGCTGGGGGGACAGCGCTTACTGTAAGCGCTGTCTCCAGCACAGCACACGGACTGCACATGGAAAACATCCGTGTGCAGTACGTGTTTTACACGGACCCATTGACTTTAATGGGTCCGTGTAATCCGTGCGCTCCCACGAACACTGACATGTCTCCGTGTTTTCCAAACAGACACACGGTCCGCGAAAACACGCTGACATGTGCAGAGACACCTTGATTTTAATGTGTCTACGTGTGTCAGTGTCTCCGGTACGTGAGGAAACTGTCACCTCACGTACCGGAGCCACTGACGTGTGAAACCGGCCTAAAGCTCATTTGCCATTAATCAGCCCAAGCTTCTAGTTTACATAAATCATCCTGTAATATAAAATTGTCCTCCTCTGTATTGATTACCCTGCAGAGTTTAGTGTCATCTGCAAATACAGTATTGAAATTCTACTCCGTATGATCCCTACAAGGTCTTTAACCCCTTCACGACCTCCGCCGTACTATTATGCCTTGTGAACACGTTCAGGATTTCTTGCAGAAATTTCCTGACAAAAACCGGACATTTCTGCCAGAAATCCGCATGCTTTTTTTTCACGTTTTTTACGCTTTTTTTTCGCTTTTTTTCCGGAGCTATCCCAATGCATTAAATAGCGGGAAAAAAGCGAAAAAATCCTCAAAATTAATGAACATGCTGCTTTCTTTACTGCGATGCTTTTTTTTCGCGAAAAAAAAACCGCATCATGTGCACAAAAATTGCGGAATGCATTCTAAATTAGAGGATGCATATGTATGCATTTTTTATGCGTTTTTATAGCGAAAAAACACAAAAAAAAGCGAAAAATACTGAACGTGTGCACATACCCTTACTGCTGAGGTCGGATCCCCTGCTTTGATGTGGGCTCCGGCGGTGAGCCCGCATCAAAGCCGCGACATGTCAGCTGTTTTGTACAGCTGACATGTGCCCGCAATAGCAGCGGGTGAAATCGCGATTCACTCGCCGCTATTAACTAGCTAAATGCCGCTATCAAATACTGACATTGGCATTTAACTGGCGCTTCCGGCTGCGTGGCCAAAAATGCTCGCATCCCCGACCCCTGTCACATGATCGGGGGTCAGCAATGCGTCGGCATAGTAACCAGAGGTCTCCTTGAGACCTCTATGGTTACTGTGGCCGGCTTGCTGTGAGCGCCACCCTGTGGTCGGCGCTCATAGCAAGCCTGCAATTCAGCTACATAGGAGCGATCTGATGATCACTGCTATGAAGCAGAGCTGATCAGCCTATGCCAGCTTCTAGCCTCCCATGGAGGCTATTGAAGCATGGCAAAAGTTAAAAAAAAAGTTTAAAAAAAAAAAAATATATCAAAGTTTAAATCACCACCCTTTCGCCCCATTCAAAATAAAACAATAAAAAAAAAAAATCAAACCTACACATATTTGGTATCACCGCGTTCAGAATCGCCTGATCTATCAATAAAAGAAAGGATTAACCTGATCGCTAAATGGCATAGCGAGAAAATAAATCGAAACGCCAGAATTACTTTTTTTGGTCGCCACGACATTGCATTAAAATGCAATAACGGACGATCCAAAGAACGTATCTGCACCAAAATGGTATCATTAAAAACATTAGCTCGGAACATAAAAAATTAGCCCTCACCCAACCCGAGATCACGAAAAATTGACACGCTACGGGTATTGGAAAATTACATATATTTTTTTTTTTTTTTAGCAGTTTGGAATTTTTTTCACCACTTAGGTAAAACGTAACCTAGACATTTTTGGTGTCTATGAACTTGAAATGACCTGGAGAATCATAATGGCAGGTCAGTTTTAGCATTTAGTAAACCTAGCAAAAAAGCCAAACAAAAAACAAGTGTGGGATTGGACTTTTTTTGCAATTTCAACGCACTTTGAATTTTTTTCCCGTTTTCTAGTATACGACATGCTAAAACCAATGATGTCCTTCAAAAGTGCAACTAGACCCACAAAAAACAAGCCCTCACATGGCCATATTGACAGAAAATTAAAAAAGTTATGGCTCTGGGAAGGAGGGGAGCGAAAAACGAGAACGCAAAAACGGAAAAGGGCAAAGTCTTGAGGCGGTTAATAAATATGTTAAAAAGAAGCCAGCCTAATACTGACCCCTGTGGTACCCCACTGCTAACCGCGACCCAGTCCGAGTGTGCTCCATTAATAACCACCATTTGTTTCCTATCCCTGAGCCAGCTCTTAACCCACTTACACATATTTTCCCCTATCCCGATTATTCTCATTTTATGTATCAACCTTTTGTGTGGCACCGTATAAAAAGCTTTTGAAAAGTCCATATACACCACATCCACTGTGCTTCCCTGGTCCAGTCCAGAACTTACCTCTTCATAGAAATTGATCAGATTAGTCTGACATGAACGGTCCCTAGTAAACCCGTGCTGAAATTGGGTCTTGAGGTTATTCCTCTTCAGATAGTCCAGTATAGCATCCCTTAGAATGCCCTCCAGGATTTTACCCACAGTAGAGGTTAAGCTTACTGGCCTATAATTACCGAGTTCAGTTTTTGTCCCCTTTTTGAATATTGGCACCACATTTGCTATACGCCAGTCCTGTGGTACAGACCCTGTTATTATGGAGTCTTTAAAGATTAAATATAATGGTCTATCAATGACTGTACTTAATTCCTGCAGTACTCAGGGGTGTATCCTATCCGGGCCTGGAGATTTGTCAACTTTAGTGATTTTCATACACCACTGTACTTCCTGCTGGGTTAAGCAGGTGATATTTAATGGATAATTTTTGTTATCACTGATCATGTTGTCAGTCGTAGGATTTTATTGTGTAAATACTGATGAAAAAAAGTCATTTAGCATATTGGCTTATTCCTCATCCTCATCCACCATTTCACCCAGACTATTTTTAAGGTGGCCAACACTATTATTTTTTAGTTTCTTACTATTCATGTAGTTAAAGAATATTTTGGGATTATTTTTACTTTCTCTGGCAATGAGTCTCTCTGTCTCAGTCTTTGCTGCCTTGATTTGCTTTTTACAGAATTTATTTAATTTTCTGAATTTATTTAACAACTCATCACTACCTACTTGCTTTAATTCTCTAAATGTTTTCCTTTTGTCACTTACAGCGCCCCTTACAGCTCTATTTAGCCATAGTGGTTTCCTCCTATTTCTAGTATGTTTATTCCCATAGTGTATATACTATGCACAGGCCCAATTCAGGATGCTAGTAATCATCTTTCATTTTCTTTCTGTACTTTTATGTCTCAGGATATCATCCCAGTTTATTGCATTAAGATCATCTCTCAACCGCTGGAAATTTCCCTTCCTGAAGTTTAGTGTCCTTGTAACCCCTCTTCTACACATCTTATTAACCCCTTCCTGACATCAGACGTACTATCCCGTCGAGGTGGGGTGGGCCCGTATGACCACCAACGGGATAGTACGTCATACGCGATCGGCCGCGCTCACGGGGGGAGCGCGGCCGATCGCGGCCGGGTGTCAGCTGCCTATCGCAGCTGACATCCGGCACTATGTGCCAGGAGCGGTCATGAACCGCCCCCGGCACATTAACCCCCGGCACACCGCGATCAAACATGATCGCAGTGTACCGGCGGTATAGGGAAGCATCGCGCAGGGAGGGGGCTCCCTGCGGGCTTCCCTGAGACCCCCGGAGCAACGCGATGTGATCGCGTTGCTGTGAGGGTCTCCTACCTCCTTCCTGGCTGCAGGTCCCGGATCCAAGATGGCCGCGGCATCCGGGTCCTGCAGGGAAGGAGGTGGCTTACCGAGTGTCTGCTCAGTGCAGACGCTGGTAAGCCTGCAGCCCTGTCAGTGAGATCGGTGATCTGATAGACTGCTGTGCACACTATCAGATCATCGATCTGTGATGTCCCCCCCTGGGACAATGTAAAAAAGTAAAAAAAAAAAATTTCCACATGTGTAAAAAAAAAAGAAAAAAATTCCTAAATAAATAATAAAAAAAATATATATATTATTCCCATAAATACATTTCTTTATCTAAATAAAAAAAACAAAACAATAAAAGTACACATATTTACTATCTCCGCGTCCGTAACGACCCAACCTATAAAACTGCCCCACTAGTTAACCCCTTCAGTAAACACCGTAAGGAAAAAAAAAAAAAAAACGAGGCAAAAAACAACGCTTTATTACCATACCGCCGAACAAAAAGTGGAATAACACGCGATCAAAAAGACTGATATAAATATCCATGGAACCGCTGAAAACGTCATCTTGTCCCGCAAAAAACAAGCCACCATACAGCATCATCAGCAAAAAAATAAAAAAGTTATAGTCCTGAGAATAAAGCGATACCAAAATAATTATTTTTTCTATAAAATAGTTTTTATCGTATAAAAGCGCCAAAACATAAAAAAATGATATAAATGAGATATCGCTGTAATCGTACTGACCCGAAGAATAAAACTGCTTTATCAATTTTACCAAACGCGGAACGGTATAAACGCCTCTCCCAAAAGAAATTCATGAATAGCAGGTTTTTGGTCATTCTGCCTCACAAAAATCGGAATAAAAAGCGATCAAAAATGGTCACGTGTCCGAAAATGTTACCAATAAAAACGTCAACTCGTCCCGCAAAAAACAAGACCTCACATGACTCTGTGGAGTAAAATGTGGAAAAATTATAGGTCTCAAAATGTGGAGACGCAAAAACTTTTTTGCTATAAAAAGCGTCGCTGGTTTCACACTTGCGTTTTTGTCTGCAGCGTTTTTTGCACAAAAAAACGCATGCGTTTTTTCCCTATATTTAACATTGAAAACGCATGCGGTTTTTTTGTACGCGTTTGGTCGCGTTTTCAAACGCATGCGTTTTTTTTCTGCATGCGTTCATTTTCAGAAATACAACCTGCAGTATTTTCTTGCGTTTTTAAGCACATGCGTTTGTTTGCGTTAAAAACGCATGCATTTTTATCGAAAAAAACCAGAAAACACACTGAAAAGCCACCCACCACCATCAAGGTGATAAAGGGATCCAAACCCTAACCCTAACTCTACCCCTAACCTCACCCCTAACCGTTTAATGAACATTTTCTGACAGTCATAGTGCCACGTATTTCAGTGCCACGTATTTCAGTGCCACGTATTTCAGTGCCACGTATTTCAGTGCCACGTATCACGTATTTCAGTGCCATGTGTTTCAGTGCCACGTATTTAAGTGCCACGTATCACGTATTTCAGTGCCACGTATCACGTATTTCAGTGCCACATATTTTAGTACCACGTATTTCAGTTGCACGTATTTCAGTGCCATGTATTTCAGTGCCACGTATTTCAGTGCCACGTATTTCAGTGCCACGTATCACGTATTTCAGTGCCACGTGTTTCAGTGCCACGTATTTAAGTGCCACGTATCACATATTTAAGTGCCACGTATTTAAGTGCCACGTATTTAAGTGCCACGTATTTCAGTGCCACGTATTTCAGTGCCACATATTTCAGTGCCACGTATCACGTATTTCAGTGCCACGTGTTTCAGTGCCACGTATTTAAGTGCCACGTATCACGTATTTCAGTGCCACGTATTTCAGTGCCACGTATTTCAGTGCCACGTATCACGTATTTCAGTGCCACGTGTTTCAGTGCCACGTATTTAAGTGCCACGTATCACATATTTCAGTGCCACGTATTTCAGTGCCACGTATTTCAGTGCCACGTATTTCAGTGCCACGTATTTCAGTGCCACGTATCACGTATTTCAGTGCCACGTGTTTCAGTGCCACGTATTTAAGTGCCACGTATTTCAGTGCCACGTATTTCAGTCACGTTTAGGGTTAGGGTTAGGGGTAGGGTTAGGGTTAGGGTTAGGGCTAGGGTTGGAGGTAAAGTTAGGGTTGGGGCTAAAGTTAGGGTTGGGGCTAAAGTTAGGGTTAGGGTTTGGATTACATTTACGTTTGGATTAGGGTTGGGATTAGAATTATGGGTGTGTCAGGGCTAGGGGTGTGGTTAGGGTTACCGTTGGGATTAGGGTTAGGGGTGTGTTTGGGTTAGGGTTTCAGGTAGAATTGGGGAGTTTCCACTGTCCAGGCACATCAGGGGCTCTCCAAACGCGACATGGCGTCCAATCTCAATTCCAGCCAATTCTGCGTTGAAAAAGTAAAACAGTGCTCCTTCCCTTCCGAGCTCTCCCGTGCGCCCAAAAAGGGGTTTACCCCAACATATGTGTTATCAGCGTACTCGGGACAAATTGAACAACAACTTCAGGGGTACAAGTTCTCTTGTTATCCTTAGGAAAATAAAAATTTGGGGGGCTAAAAATAATTTTTGTGGGAAAAAAAAGATGTTTTATTTTCACGGCTCTGCGTTATAAACTGTAGTGAAACACTTGGGGGTTCAAAGTTCTCACAACACATCTAGATAAGTTCCTTGGGAGGTCTAGTTTCCAATATGGGGTCACTTGTGGGGGGTTTGTACTGTTTGGGTACATCAGGGGCTCTGCAAATGCAACGTGATGCCTGCAGACCAATCCATTTAAGGCTGCATTCCAAATGGCGCTCCTTCCCTTCCGAGCTCTGTCATGCACCCAAACAGTGGTTCCCCCCCACATATGGGGTATCAGCGTACTCAGGACAAATTGGACAACAACTTTTGGGGTCTAATTTATCCTGTTACCCTTGTTAAAATACAAAACTTGGGGCTAAAAAATCATTTTTGTGGGAAAAAAAAGATGTTTTATTTTCACGGCTCTGCGTTATAAACTGTAGTGAAACACTTGGGGGTTCAAAGTTCTCACAACACATCTAGCTAAGTTCCTTGGGAGGTCTAGTTTCCAATATGGGGTCACTTGTGGGGGGTTTGTACTGTTTGGGTACATCAGGGGCTCTGCAAATGCAACGTGACGGCTGCTGACCAATCCATTTAAGTCTGCATTCCAAATGGCGCTCCTTCCCTTCCGAGCTCTGTCATGCGCCCAAACAGTGGTTCCCCCCACATATGGGGTATCAGCGTACTCAGGACAAATTGGAAAACAAATTTTGGGGTCCAATTTATTCTGTTACCCTTGTAAAAATACAAAGCTGGGGGCTAAAAAATCATTTTTGAGAAAAAAAATATATATATTTTCACGGCTCTGCGTTATAATCTGTAGTGAAACACTTGGGGGTTCAAAGCTCTCAAAGCACATCTAGATAAGTTCCTTAGGGGGTCTACATTCCAAAATGGTGTCACTTGTAGGGAGTTTCAATGTTTAGGCACATCAGGGGCTCTCCAAACGCAACATGGCGTCCCATCTCAATTCCAGTCAATTTTGCATTGAAAAGTCAAATGGCGCTCCTTCCCTTCCAAGCTCTGCCATGCGCCCAAACAATGATTTACACCTACATATGGGGTATCATCGTACTCAGGACAAATTGCACAACATTTTTTGGGGTCCAATTTCTTCTCTTACCCTTGGGAAAATAAAAAATTGGGGGCAAAAAGATCATTTTTGTGAAAAAATATGATTTTTTATTTTTACGGCTCTGCATTATAAACTTCTGTGAAGCACTTGGTGGGTCAAAGTGCTCACCACACATCTAGATAAGTTCCTTAGGGGGTCTACTTTCCAAAATGGTGTCACTTGTAGGGAGTTTCAATGTTTAGGCACATCAGGGGCTCTCCAAACGCAACATGGCGTCCCATCTCAATTCCAGTCAATTTTGCATTGAAAAGTCAAATGGCGCTCCTTCCCTTCCAAGCTCTGCCATGCGCCCAAACAATGGTTTACACCCACATATGGGGTATCAGCGTACTCAGGACAAATTGCACAACATTTTTTGGGGTCCAATTTCTTCTCTTACCCTTGGGAAAATAAAAAATTGGGGGCGAAAAGATCATTTTTGTGAAAAAATATGATTTTTTATTTTAACGGCTCTGCATTATAAACTTCTGTGAAGCACTTGGTGGGTCAAAGTTCTCACCACACATCTAGATAAGTTCCTTAGGGGGTCTACTTTCCAAAATGGTGTCACTTGTAGGGAGTTTCAATGTTTAGGCACATCAGGGGCTCTCCAAACGCAACATGGCGTCCCATCTCAATTCCAGTCAATTTTGCATTGAAAAGTCAAATGGCGCTCCTTCCCTTCCAAGCTCTGCCATGCGCCCAAACAATGGTTTACACCCACATATGGGGTATCAGCGTACTCAGGACAAATTGCACAACATTTTTTGGGGTCCAATTTCTTCTCTTACCCTTGGGAAAATAAAAAATTGGGGGCGAAAAGATCATTTTTGTGAAAAAATATGATTTTTTATTTTTACGGCTCTGCATTATAAACTTCTGTGAAGCACTTGGTGGGTCAAAGTGCTCACCACACATCAAGATAAGTTCCTTAGGGGGTCTACTTTCCAAAATGGTGTCACTTGTAGGGGGTTTCAGTGTTTAGGCACATCAGGAGCTCTCCAAACGCAACATGGCGTCCCATCTCAATTCCAGTCAATTTTGCATTGAAAAGTCAAATGGCGCTCCTTTCCTTCCGAGCTCTGCCATACGCCCAAACAGTGGTTTACCCCCACATATGGGGTATCAGCGTACTCAGGACAAATTTTACAACAACTTTGGGGGTCCATTTTCTCCTGTTATTCTTGGTAAAATAAAACAAATTGGAGCTGAAATAAATTTTGTGTGAAAAAAAGTTAAATGTTCATTTTTATTTAAACATTCCAAAAATTCCTGTGAAACACCTGAAGGGTTAATAAACTTCTTGAATGTGGTTTTGAGCACCTTGAGGGGTGTAGTTTTTAGAATGGTGTCACACTTGAGTATTTTCTATCATATAGACACCTCAAAATGACTTCAAATGAGATGTGGTCCCTAAAAAAAAAATGGTGTTGTAAAAATGAGAAATTGCTGGTCAACTTTTAACCCTTATAACTCCGTCACAAAAAAAAATTTTGGTTCCAAAATTGTACTGATGTAAAGTAGACATGTGGGAAATGTTACTTATTAAGTATTTTGCGTGACATATGTCTGTGATTTAAGGGCATAAAAATTCAAAGTTGGAAAATTGCAAAATTTTCAAAATTTTCGCCAAATTTCCATTTTTTTCACAAATAAACGCAAGTTATATCGAATAAATTTTACCACTAACATGAAGTAAAATATGTCACGAGAAAACAATGTCAGAATCACCAAGATCCGTCAAAGCGTTCCAGAGTTATAGCCTCATAAAGGGACAGTGGTCAGAATTGTAAAAATTGGCCCGGTCATTAAAGTGCAAACCACCCTTGGGGGTGAAGGGGTTAAATGACTAGATGGCAGCCCGATTCTAAAGAATCGGGAGTCTAGAATCCATATATACTTTATTTATTCAAATGTAAGAATAATACAATTAATAAATAATAGTAAGAAAGAACAAAAAATGGCTGCACTCACCAGCTCTTGACAATTCTTGACAGTACGGCACATTTCTGATTGGTCGCTCGCGGCAGGCGGCAACCAATCAGAAAAGTGCCGCGCACCATGAAGGCATATATCTTTGTCCACCCTGAGCGGGTGTAGGACGCTGGTGACGTCACTTATCTCCGGACATTATCTCCGGACAAAGCCACGGAAGTTGGCACAAATTGCCGGAAGTAGTATTCTAGGCAATTATATATTAGATTTTAATGTTATCAGTGTTTACCTTTGAACGTTTATATTGTATTGTCCTGTCACCAGCCATGTGTACGATTATCGGCCGAAAGCCTCTCTGGAACCAATAATCACCCCATGTAAAGGTATCTTTATAAGTTAAAGATTCAGAATACTATGACTTTTATCATATCCTGAACAGTCAAGTTTTTTATGAACCGTTAAGGTTTTCTGGTTGAAGTAAAAAAAACTCTGAGTGTTTACAGTTTGAAACCATAAAATGTTGAAAAATTATGTCATTCTTGAGTATATCACTCAATGGTGCTCATAAACGTGTCAAATTTGATCTATAATATACTTTAATATACGTTACTTTAATCTTTAATATACTTAAGAACAGGGCCCCAGACATCACACAGGGGGTCTGAAACACCGCACAGTGGTCCAAAATATCGCTGTGCTCTGCCTGGGGCCCCATATGCTGCCTGGGGCCCCTGTGCTCTGCCTGGGGCCCCATATGCTGCCTGGGGCCCCATGTTCTGCCTGGGGCCCCTGTGCTCTGCCTGGGGCCCCATATGCTGCCTGGGGCCCCTGTGCTCTGCCTGGGTGTAGGACACTGGTGACGTCACTTATCTCCGGACATTAGCTCCGGACATTATCTCCGGACATTAGCTCCGGACAAAGCCACGGAAGTTGGCACAAATTGCAGGAAGTAGTATTCTAGGCAATTATATATTAGATGGGCATTTCCTGAAGGAAATACATGGTGCTTGAACAGCGCTACCAGCTTTACAGCAGCACTTTTCACACATGGGACTGGGGGGCGCGCTTACTTTTGCACCCGGGGCCGGGGGCGCCCTTACTTTTGCACCCGGGGGCGCACTTACTTTTGCACCCGGGGGCGCACTTACTTTTGCACCCGGAGGCGCACTTACTTTTGCACCCGGGGGCGCACTTACTTTTGCACCCGGGGGCGCACTTACTTTTGCACCCGGGGGCGCACTTACTTTTGCACCCGGGGGCGCACTTACTTTTGGTGGGCGGGGCTCCTCGGCCTCCGATTTGGTTGGTGGGGCCCCTCGTCCTCCGATTTGGTGGGTGGGGACCCTCGGCCTCCGATTTGGTGGGCGGGGACCGGCCTCCGATTTGGTGGGCGGGGACCCTCGGCCTCCGATTTGGTGGGCGGGGACCCTCGACCTCCGATTTGGTGGGCGGGGACCCTCGGCCTCCGCTTTGGTGGGCGGGGCCCCTCGGCCTCCGCTTTGGTGGGCGGGGTCCCTCTGCCTCCGCTTTGGTGGGCGGGGCCGCTCGGCCTTCGATTTGGTGGGCGGGGCCCCTCGGCCTCCGCTTTGGTGGGCGGGGCCGGGCCCCTCAGCCTCCGCTTTGGTGGGCGGGGCCGCTCGGCCTTCGATTTGGTGGGCGGGGCTCCTCGGCCTCCGATTTGGTTGGCGGGGCCCCTCGGCCTCCGATTTGGTGTGTGCTCTGCCTGGGGCCACTGTGCTCTGCCTGGGGCCCCATATGCTGCCTGGGGCCCCTGTGCTCTGCCTGGGGCCCCATATGCTGCCTGGGGCCCCTGTGCTCTGCCTGGGGCCACTGTGCTCTGCCTGGGTGTAGGACACTGGTGACGTCACTTATCTCCGGACATTAGCTCCGGACATTAGCTCCGGACATTATCTCCGGACAATAGCTTCGGACAAAGCCACGGAAGTTGGCACAAATTGCAGGAAGTAGTAGTCTAGGCAATTATATATTAGATACATGAAAACAAGTGATGAGCGAACATGCTCACCACTAGGGTTGAGCGACCTTTACTTTTATAGGATCGGGTCGGGTTTCACGAAACCCGACTTTTTCAAAAGTCGGGTCGAGTAAAATCGGCCGATCCTATAAAAAAGTCGGGGTCGGGGTCGGCCGAAACTCGAAACCCAATGCAGTGCATTGGGTTTCCAATGGTTCCCAGGGTCTGAAGGAGCGGAAACTCTCCTTCAGGCCCTGGGATCCATATTTAAGTGTAAAATAAAGAATTAAAATAAAAAATATCGCTATACTTACCCTCTGACGGGCCCTGGTACTAACCGGGAACCTTCCTTCCTTAGAATCAGCCTTCCAGGACCTTGCGGTGACGTCGCGGCTTGTGAATGGTCGCGCGGCCGCCCATGTGACCGCTCGCGCGACCAATCACAAGCCGCGACGTCACCATGACGTCACCGAAGGTCCTGGAAGGGCTGATTCTTAGGAAGGAAGGCTGCCGGAAAGAAGCAGGGCGTGTCCGAGGGTGAGTATATACCTAATAGGAATATACTCACCCTCGGCTTCGTTCCGGCAGCCTTCCTTCCTAAGAATCAGCCCTTCCAGGACCTTCGGTGACGTCACGGTGACGTCGCGGCTTGTGATTGGTCGCACGAGCGGTCACATGGGCGGCCGCGCGACCAATCACAAGCCGCGACGTCACCGCGACGTCACCGCAAGGTCCTGGAAGGCTGATTCTAAGGAAGGAAGGTTCCCGGTTAGTACCAGGGCCCGTCAGAGGGTAAGTATAGCGATATTTTTTATTTTAATTCTTTATTTTACACTTAAATCTGAATTCCGATACCAATTCCCGATATCTTAAACATATCGGGAATCGGTATCGGAATTCCGATTCCAGATTCAGAAGATCACCGACTTCATGGCCGACCCCACACAGGGGTCGGGTCGGGTTTCATGAAACCCGACTTTGCCAAAATTCGGCGACTTCTGAAAATTGCCGACCCGTTTCGCTCAACCCTACTCACCACTACTCGTTACTCGCCCGAGTATCACTATGTTCTGGGTTCTCAGCGAGCACCGAGCATTTCTAGAATTATTCGGCAGTAACTGGTATCTCCACCCAACGTTTTTGGCGAACTTTAGAGACCCAATCACAGTGCAGGGATTGTCTGCCAGGCCTTGAAATGCCGCAGCCATCTTTCTTGTGGTCGTGCAGTGATTGGCTTGGCCGCAAAGCATCATTCCGAGAATAAGAGACCTGGCGCCTCCCTGCTCGCCGCATTAATCTCCGGATTCAGCGAGAGTAGGAAGAGCTGCGACAGAGATAGGGTCAGAATCGTGGTTTTTAGAGTTAGTGTAGGTCTGCAACTCTTAAATCCACAACTCCTCAGAAACCAAAAGTCCTTTTTAGGGCTAATTCGTGGGTCCCGATATTGCAGCGCTAGGTAGGCAGGGCACAGCATATCCACAACAGTGCAAGGCCTGCAGGCACTGTATGTGCGTCCATTGCTCCCACTGCATCCCTCCCAAAGCTCCATAACTGTCTGCTGCTGCTTCTTTACTATATACCTGGTTGCAATTTTTTTTTCAAAAAATTCACCCCAAAAAAACAGAAATATACAGTCCGTTCTGTCAATCTGAGGCCTGTTGAAAAATCATAGTTTGTCAGGCATACGTAGCATAGTTGTGTGTGGTAGCCTTGTGCCACTTTTTTTTGTGTGTGTTTTAAAAGCACCAAAAAAGGCCTCATATATCTGCGCTCTCCAAGTTTGGTCATTGTAGGCCGGTGGACCCCTTTTTTTGCTGTCTGATACTCTAATTCTATACTGCACTATTTTGCATTTTTTTTAAAAAACAGGCCACATATTTGCCAGTGTGGTATTTCCGTGACAGCCCTCATATATCTGCGTGCTCAAAGTTTGGGCATTGTAGGCCAGTGGACCCCTTTTTTGCTGTTTGTTACTCTGCTTATATACAGCACTATTTTGCATAAATTCACTTCACAAAAAAGCCCCCAAAAATTGAATACAGTCCTTTATATCAGGCTGAGGCCTGCCTGGTGTTTGGGTTTGAAAAATCGTAGATTTGCAGGCATACTGATCAGATATTATTTCGCTACTAATAAATATATTTGTGTTGGGCATTTGAAATAGTGCAGTAGTCCATTCTAAATGGGAAAGGCAAGGGGCAAAGAATGGGGAAGTGGACGTGATGATGATGATGCATGCAGAGGACGAGGCCATGGCCAAGGTGAAAGTGGGCAACAACAAAGACCCACATCTTCTGGCTCGACCTTCCTGTCCCAGTTTCTAGGTGACCACAGCACACCACTATTGAAGCCAGAGCAGTGTGAAATGGTGGTTGGTTGGATAGCGGTTAATGCTTCCAGTCATTTAGCCACCACCACCACTATGTCTTCCACACGGTCAAGTCTGAGTAGCCGTGAGTGTGGTCCGGATATTCCTCACCCTGATCCTCCTTATTCCAACTATGCCAAGTGCCCTAAGACAACTGACCCCACACTTGGACACTCTGAAGAGCTGTTCAGTTTTTCATTTCAAGATTCAAAACTCTCGGCTGGTCAACTTGAAATGGGGACAAATAAGATTGCATGTAGAGATGTCCAAAGCTTTGACCAGCCCCGGTCACGCGAAGGCGAAGGTGGGAAAGTGTCAGAAGAGGTGGATGATGATGAGACACAATTGACAGAAAGTCAGGAGGAGGAGCAGGGTGTGGATGTGGAAGACAAGGTTGTGGATGACTATGTGACTGACCCAACCTGGCAGGAGGACATGCAGAGCGAGGGCAGCAGCACACATGGGGAAGGAGGCATAGCACCCCAGCAGGCAGGAAGAAGCAGTGTGGTGGCAACAGACAGAAGGCTTGCATCCGTTCCCCGTAACACCAACATGAGGGAAGTTGCCATACCAACTGTTAGATCTTCCCGAATCTGGTTATTTTTTAAAGACTCTGCAGATAACCCCAAACAGGCCATTTGCAGCACCTGGCATGCGCGCATTAGCAGGGGTAGCAAAACAACCAGCCTGACCACCACCAGCATGATCAGGCACATAGCAGCAAAGCACCTGACTTTGTGGGCCAAACCCCAGGCTCCAGCACCACTGCCTCCAGGTCACACCACTGCTTCTTCCACTGTTTTGCGTAGAAGCCAATCCCCATGTGCATGTGAAGATGCCTCTAGCCCTGCACCTGTTGTGGCCCACAGTCAAGCAGCACCATCATCAAGCCCGTCCACATCCTTGGCCCAGCACAGCCTTTAGTTGTCTATAACCCAGTCTTTGGAACGCAAGCGGAAATATCCAGCCAACGCCCCTCAGGCCACAGTCCTAAAATCTAATATTTCTCTTCTGCTTGAGCTAGAACTGCTGCCTTTTAGGCTCATTGAGAAGGAAGCTTTCCGCAACCTCATGGCGGCGGCCGTCCCAAGGTACTCGTCCCCAGTCGCCACTATTTCTCCTGGTGTGCCATACCGGCATATCACCAGCATGTGTCCCACAACATTACCCGTGCTCTCAACAATGCTGTTACATAGAAACTGGGGTACTTGTACAGGTACCTGCATAATTGGGGACGCCCATGCAGTGTAGGTAATATCCCATGGGTTCTCTGTCTTGGTGTTGCTTCTCTGATATTCCAGGCGGATGATGTTTAAAAACCTCTTGGTGATGATCTAAGTATACTGTATGTAGTTACTCTTCATATATACGTGATCACTATATTTATCTAACCCCTTTACCCCAAAGAGTGGTTTGCACGTTAATGATCGGGTCAATTTTTACAATTCTGACCACTGTCCCTTTATGAGGTTATAACTCTGGAACACTTCAACAAATCCTGGTGATTCTGACACTGTTTTCTCGTGATATTGTACTTCATGATAGTGGTAAAATTTCTTCAATATAACTTGCGTTTATTTGTGAAAAAAACGGAAATTTGGCGAACATTTTGAAAATTTTGCAATTTTCCAACTTTGAATTTTTATGCCCTTAAATCACAGAGATATGTCACACAAAATACTTAATAGGTAACATTTCCCACATGTCTACTTTAAATCAGAACAATTTAGGAACCAAAATTTTTTTTTGTTAGGGAGTTATAAGGGTTAAAAGTTGACCAGCAATTTCTCATTTTTACAACACCATTTTTTTTTAGGGACCACATCTCATTTGAAGTCATTTTGAGGGGTCTATATGATAAAAAAATACCCAAGTGTCACACCATTCTAAAAATTGCACCCCTCAAGGTGCTCAAAACCACACTCAAGAAATTTATTAACCCTTCAGGTGTTTCACAGGAATTTTTGGAATGTTTAAATAAAAATTAACATTTAAATTTTTTTTACACAAAATTTATTTCAGTTCCAATTTGTTTTATTTTACCAAGGGTAACAGGAGAAAATGGACCCCAAAGGTTGCGCCATTTGACTTTTCAATGCAAAATTGACTGGACCCACCAAGTGCTTCACAGAAGTTTATAATGCAGAGCCGTAAAAATAAAAAATCATATTTTTTCACAAAAATTATATTTTCGCCAACAATTTTTTATTTTTCCAAGGGTAAGAGAAGAAATTAGACCACAAAAGTTGTTGTGCAATTTGTCCTGAGTACGCCGATACCCGATATGTGGGGGTAAACCACTGTTTGGGCGCATAGCAGAGCTCGGAAGGGAAGGAGCGCCATTTGACTGGAATTAAGATAGGACGCCATGTTGCATTTGGAGAGCCCCTGATGTGCCTAAACATTAAACCCCCCCCCACAAGTGACACCATTTTGGAAAGTAGACCCCATAAGGAACTTATATAGATGTGTTTTGAGAGCTTTGATCCCCAAAGTGTTTCACTACAGTTTATAACGCAGAGCCGTGAAAATAAAAATTCCTTTTTTTTCACAAAAATGATTTTTTTAGCCCCCAGTTTTGTATTTTACCAAGGGTAACAGGATAAATTGGAACCCAAAAGTTGTTGTCCAA
This sequence comes from Ranitomeya variabilis, assembly GCF_051348905.1. Classification (NCBI taxonomy): domain Eukaryota; kingdom Metazoa; phylum Chordata; class Amphibia; order Anura; family Dendrobatidae; genus Ranitomeya; species Ranitomeya variabilis. The sequence goes on from NC_135235.1 coordinate 342,826,699, forward strand.
TTTGTCTTGAGTATGCTGATACCCCATATGTGGGGGGGAACCACTGTTTGGGTGCATGGCAGAGCTCGGAAGGGAAGGAGCGCCATTTGGAATGCAGACTTAGATGGATTGGTCTGCAGGCGTCACGTTGCATTTGCAGAGCCCCTGATGTACCCAAACAGTAGAAACCCCCAAAAGTGACCCCATATTGGAAACTAGACCTCCCAAGGAACTTATCTAGATGTGTTGTGAGAACTTTGAACCCCCAAGTGTTTCACTACAGTTTACAACGCAGAGCCGTGAAAATAAAAAATCTTTTTTTCCCACAAAAATTATATTTAGCCCACCAAATTTATATTTTCCCAATGGTAACAAGAGAACTTGGACCCCAAAAGTTGCTGTCCAATTTGTCCCGAGTACGCTGATGCCCCATATGTTGGGGTAAACCCCTGTTTGGGCGCACGGGAAAGCTCGGAAGGGAAGGAGCACTGTTTTACTTTTTCAATGCAGAATTGGCTGGAATTAAGATCGGACGCCATGTTGCGTTTGGAGAGCCCCTGATGTGCCTAAACAGTGGAAACTCCCCAATTCTAACTGAAACCCTAATCCAAACACACCCCTAACCCTAATCTCAACGGTAACCCTAACCACACCTTTAACCCTGACACACCCCTAAATCTAATCCCAACCCTAATCCCAACCGTAAATGTAATCCAAACCCTAACCCTAACTTTAGCCCCAACCCTAACACTAACTTTAGCTCCAACCCTAGCCTCAACCCTAACCCTAGCCCTAACCCTAGCCCTAACCCTAGCCCTAACCCTAGCCCTAACCCTAACCCTAATGGGAAAATGGAAATAAATAAATGTTTTTAATTTTATTATTTTTCCCTAACTAAGGGGGTGATGAAGGGGGGTGTGATTTACTTTTATAGCATTTTTTATAGCGGATTTTTATGATTGGCAGCCGTCACACACTAAAAGACGATTTTTATAGCAAAAAAGTTTTTGAGACCTATAATTTTTCCATATTTTGGTCCTCAGAGTCATGTGAGGTCTTGTTTTTTGCGGGACGAGTTGATGTTTTTATTGGAAACATTTTCGGACACGTGACAGTTTTTGAACGCTTTTTATTCCGATTTTTGTGAGGCAGAATGACAAAAAAACAGCTATTCATGAATTTCTTTTGGGGGAGGTGTTTATACCGTTCCACATTTGGTTAAATTGATAAAGCAGTTTTATTCTTCGGGTCAGTACGATTACAGCGATACCTCATTTATATCTTTTTTTATGTTTTGGCGCTTTTATATGACAAAAAATATTTTATAGAATAAATAATTATTTTGCATCGCTTTATTCTGAGGACTATAACTTTTTTTTCTTTTTTCTTTGATGATGCTGTATGGCAGCTTGTTTTTTGCGGGACAAGACAACGTTTTCAGCGGTACCATTGTTATTTATATCCGTCTTTTTGTTCGCGTGTTATTCCACTTTTTGTTCAGCGGTATGATAATAAAGCGTTTTTTGCCTCGTTTTTTTTTTTTTTTTCGTACGGTGTTCACTGAAGGGGTTAACTAGTGATATAGTTTTATAGGTGGGGTCGTTACGGACGCGGATATACTAAATATGTGTACTTTTATTGGTTTTTGGGTTTTTTTAGATAAAGATATATTTATGCGAATAATATATATATTTTTTTCTTTATTTAGGAATTTTTTTTTCTTTTTTTTTTTACACATGTGGAACTTTTTTTTTTTACCTTGTCCCAGGGGTGGACATCACAGATCGCAGATCTGACAGTTTGCACAGCACTCTGTCAGATCACCGATCTGACTTACAGCACTGCAGGCTTACCAAGCGCTTGCTCTGAGCAGGCACTCAGTAAGCCATCTTGGATCCGGGCACCTGCAGCGAGGAGGAGGTAAGAGACCTTCGCAGCAACACAATCACATCGCGTTGCTCAGGGGGTCTCAGGGAAGCACGCAGGGAGCCCCCTCCCTGCGCGAGGCTTCCCTGTACCGCCGGCACACCGCGATCATGTTTGATCGCAGTGTGCCGGGGGTTAATGTGACCGCTCCTGGCACATAGTGCTGCGATATTCAGCTGACACCCGGCCGCAATCGGCCGCGCTCCCTCCGTGAGCGCCGCCGATCGCGCTAGACATACTATCCCGTCGGTGGTCATACGGGCCCACCCCACCTCGACGGGATAGTACGTCCAATGTCAGAAAGGGGTTAATCCTTATATGTACTTATTAACCTGTGTATGTTAACATATACAAAAGTGTACGCACTCACACTATAGAATCATACTATTCCTTGAATTTTGTAGTTTGCAATAAAATTGCATTGTATTGCAAGTACTAGCCTTATTTAAAGCCGTATCTGAACTTTAGCGTTAAAAACGTGGCAAATAAAATTGCCAAATTCTCCTGTAAATAATTCTGCAAATCAAATAGGGAACCATCATACCATTAAAAAATACGAGTGGATTTTCATGGGCCCGTCCAGTATGTGGGTTCAAAGGCGTAATGGGGTGCATATGACTGACAATGCAGCATGGCTGGCCTTCCTGCCAATGTGTAAAACAAAGGAGTGCGGGAGTACGAAATGCATATTGTGAAGTGGATTTTCCTGGGCCCATCCAGTATGTGGGTTCCAAGGCGTAATGGGGTGCATATGACTATGCAGCAGGGCTGGCCTTGCTGCCAATGTGTAAAACAAAGGAGTACGGGAGTACAAAATGCATATTGTGAAGTGGATTTTCCTGGGCCCATCCAGTATGTGGGTTCAAAGGCGTAATGGGGTGCATATGAATTGCTAGCAGGGCAGGCCTTGAATTCAATGCAACACTTTTTCAGGAGTCCCCCCTGGACATGAAAAGGGTATTGTGGTGTGTCGTAATTCTTGGCAGCCAATCCACTCACAGCATAAATGAAACAAGATGGGTCTGGCTTATGTGTCACACACCACATGGCCAGCTAGGGTTTTCAAATGTTACAATGACACTTCCAAGTGAATGCATTTGTAGTTGTGGAAAGCAATGTTACAGTTGAAAAATGCTTCAAAAATGCTGCATCTGAACTAAGCCTAAGTGGGGGAGGAAATTTTCGGTCTGGGGTTAAATATTTGGCCTTACAGACAAGTCATTAACCTGCAAAGGATGTACCTTGACATATTTCCCAGCAAAACCCGTTTTGGTTTCGTTTTAATGTGTCTTTTGTGGCACTGGGAAAAATGGCATGAATCTCAGAAAAAATTGATTAAAGCTGTGAACTAGGAGTCAGGAATGCTTCCAGTGGCGATCCCCATGATGTCCCTGTGTCATTTGAACAGTGTTTCCATCATTTGCAGACATTTTTAGACCTTAACAGGACCCCCGGGGGGGATTGCAGTAAAAATACTCGGGTCTCCCATAGAATTACATTGTGCTTGTTGTTCTGGCCGAGTACTCCAATCTGCTCGACCCGATCACTAATGAAAATTTATTATTTTATGATCACTATTACCCAAGTGACCCGCAACCCTTATATTTGATATGGGGTCTGGCCTGTTGGTTAATATTAGGTCTAGCAGCGCCCCCCTTCTTGATATGTCCTGAACCAGTTGTGAAAGTTAATTGTCTCTCAAAGTTGTCAAAAACCTATTACCTTTGCTGGAACTGGAGGTTTTGGTTCCCCAATGTATTTCAGGGTAGTTTAAGTACCCCATAATAATGACTTCTCCTTGTGTCGCTGCTACATATAGTTGCTTAACGAGGATATTCTCTGTTGCTTCCATTACTTTTGGAGACTTATAAAAAAAAACCCCTATCAATAGTTTATTTTTCCCCCTCCCCTTATCTCCTCCCACAGCGACTAGACATTTTCATTAAATTCATATATATTATTATGATTTTACATATAAATACATACCCCCCCCTCAATTATTTGTATGGTCATTTCTGACTATAGCCCTGTAAATTAACAGCCCAGTCATGGCTCTCCTCCAGCCATGTCTGAGATATCCCCACCATGTCATAATTATGTTCCAACAAAATTAATTCTAATTCCTCCATTTTGTTGGTGAGGATTCTGGCATTAGTATACATGCACTTCGTGTATCTCTCTGTACCTCCATTCTTCATTAAAATATTAGCTGTTCTAACCCCAGCCCCTATGCCACCCCCAATTTCTTTATTTGTGCCCAAGTCACTATCTGTACAATCTTCCCCTCCTTTAAAATCAATACCCTCCCCCTTATCGATAGTTTAACCCCTTCATGACCCAGCCTATTTTCACATTAATGACCTGGCCATTTTTTGCAACTCTGACCAGTGTCCCTGGGTAATAACTCAGGAATGCTTCAACGAATCTTAGCGATTCTGAGATTGTTTTTTCATGACATATTGGGCTTCATGGTATTGGTAAATTTAGGTCGATATTTTTGCGTTTAGTTGTGAAAAAATTGTCGATTTGTCATTTTTACATCAAAATTTACAAAACCTTTTTCTTAGGGACCAACTCACATTTGAAGTCAGTTTGAGGGGTCTATATGACAGAAAATACACAAGTGACATCATTCTAAAAACTGCACCCCTTAAGGTGCTCAAAACCATATTCAAGAAGTTTATTAACCCTTCAGGTGTTTCACAGCAGCAGAAGAAACATGGAAGAAAAAAATGAACATTTAAATGAACATTTAACTTTTTAGTCACAAAAATTATCTTTTAGCAACAATTTTTTTTATTTTCCCAAGCGTAAAATGAGAAAGTGGACTCCAAAAGTTGTTGTCCAATTTGTTCTGAGTACTCTGAAACCCCATATGTGGGGAAGAACCACTGTTTCGGTGTACGGCAGGGCTCAGAAGGGAAGGAGCTCCATTTGACTTTTTGAATGGCAAATTAGCTTCAATCGTTAGCAGACACCATGCCGCATTTGGAGAGCCCCTGTGCACCTAAACATTGGAGCACTCCTACATTTTGGAAACTAGACCCCCCCAAGGAACTTATCTAGATGCATAGTGAGCACTTTGAAACCCCAGGTGCTTCACAAATTGATCCGTAAAAATGAAAAAGTACTTCACAAAAATTTTCTTTTAGTCTCATTTTTTTCATTTTCACATGGGCATCAGGATAAAATGGATCATAAACATTGTTGGGCTATTTCTCCTGAGTACACCAATACCTCATATGTGGGGTAAACCACTGTTTGGGCGCACGGCAGGGCTCGGAAGGAAAGGAGCGCCATTTGACTTTTTGAATGGAAAATTAGCTCCAATCGTTAGCGGACACCATGTCGCGCTTGGAGAGCCCCTGTGTGCTTAAACATTGGAGCTCCTCTACAAGTGACCCCATTTTGGAAACTAGACATCGAAAGGAACTAATCTAGATGTGTGGTGAGCACTTTGAACCCGCAAGTGCTTCACAGAAGTTTATAACGCAGAGCCGTGAAAAATAAAAAAATCTCTTTTTTTCCTCAAAAAATATTTTTTAGCCCGCAATTTTTTATTTTCACAAGTGTAACAGGAGAAATTGGACCCTAAACGTTGTTGTCCAGTTTGTTCTGAGTACGTTGGTACCCCACACGTGGGGGGAACCACTGTTTGGGCACACTTTGGGGCTTGTAAGGGAAGTAGTGATGCTTTGAAATGTAGAATTTGATGAAATGGTCTGCGGGCATCATGTTACGTTTGCAGTGCGCCTGATGTGCCTAAACAGTATAAACCCCCACAAGTGACCCCATTTTGGAAACTGGACCCCCCAAGGAACTTATCTAGATGTGTGGTGACCTTTTTTTACCCCCCAAGTGCTTCAGAGAAGTTTATAACGCAGAGCCGTGAAAATAAAAAATCTTTTTTTCCTCAAAAAATATTTTTTATCCTGCAATTTTTTATTTTTACAAAAGTAACAGGAGAAATTGGACCCCAAAAGTTGTTCTCCAGTTTGTCCTGAGTACACTGATACCCCATGTGTGGGGGTAAACCACTGTTTGGGCACACGTTGGGGCTCGGAAGGGAAGTAGTGACGTTTTGGAATGCAGACTTTGGTGGAATGGTCTGCGGTCATCATGTTGTGTTTGGAGACCCCCTGATGTACCTAAACAGTGGAAACCCCCAAATTATAACTGCAACCCTAACCCCAACATACTACTAACCCTACCCCTAAGCCTACCCCTAATCCCAACCCTAATCCTAACCCTACCCCTAATCCCAACCTTAATCCCAACCCTACCCCTAACCCCTAACCTTAATCTCAACCCTACCCCTAACCCCAACCCTAACCCTACCCCACCCCTAACCCTGCCCCTAATCCCAACCCTAATCCTAACCCTAATCGCAACTCTAACCCAGGGGGAGATCAGCGTCGCAGGGGGAGATCAGCGGGGCAGAGGGGAGATCAGCATCGCAGGGGGGAGATCAGCATCACGGGGGAGATCAGCGTCGCAGGAAGGAGATCAGCGTCGCAGGGGGGAGATCAGCGGGGCAGGGGGGAGATCAGGGTCGCAGGGGGGAGATCAGCATCGCAGAGGTAGATCGGAGGCAGTGGGCGATCAGGGGCAGGGAGGAGATCAGCATCGCAGGGGGGAGGGGAGCGGAGGACGGGGGAGGGAGAGGAGGTCGTGGCGTGGAATTGGACTGCAGGGGCAGCAGAGGGGAGTACCTGGTGGATGCAGCGGTGATGATGGCAATCGAGGTGAGTAGCTGGCAGGACACCATGAAGCTGGACAGCGAGGCAGCCATACCTCACTCTGCGCCTCCACATCTGAATGGAGAGATAGCATCACATGGATGCTAGCTCCAATCAGATCTGGGGGGTGGTGACAAAAAGGGTCACCAGAGCGATCGTATCCAAGGCGGACAAAGCTACCCCCCCCGAGCTAAAGTACAAGTCCCCCTGTTCCTGCAGGTGGGATGAAATTTGATTTACCCTTTCACCCGATCTGCAGGAACGCGATCATACTGTGACACAGCATATGTGTCACAGGTCGGATTGGCACTGACTTTCATGATGCATACGGTGTGTCACAGGTCGGGAAGGGGTTAAACACTCCTCCAACTTTCTAGCCATTTTCTCTCCAGCACAGCTGCACCTTCCCCATTGAGGTGCAGCCTGTCCCTATCGTAGAACCTGTAGCCAACTAAGAAGACAGCCCAGTTCTCCAGGAACCTAAACCCCTCCTTCCTACACCAATTCCTGAGCCACTTATTAACCTCCCTAATTTCCCATTGCCTCTGTGGCATGGCATGAGGTACAGGCAGTATTTCAGAGAATACCACCTTGGAGGTTCTTGCTTTAAGCTTTCAGCCTAATTCCCTGAAATCATCTTTAACCCCTTCACCCCCAAGGGTGGTTTGCACGTTAATGACCGGGCCAATTTTTACAATTCTGACCACTGTCCCTTTATGAGGTTATAACTCTGGAACGCTTCAACGGATCTTGGCGATTCTGACATTGTTTTCTCGTGACATATTGTACTTCATGTTAGTGGTAAAATTTCTTCGATATAACTTGCGTTTATTTGTGAAAAAAACGAATATTTGGCGAAAATTTAGAAAATTTCGCAATTTTCCAACTTTGAATTTTTATGCCCTTAAATCACAGACATATGTCACACAAAATACTTAATAAATAACATTTCCCACATGTCTACTTTACATCAGCACAATTTTGGAACCAAAATTTTTTTTTGTGACGGAGTTATAAGGGTTAAAAGTTGACCAGCAATTTCTCATTTTTACAACACCATTTTTTTGTAGGGACCACATCTCATTTGAAGTCATTTTGACGGGTCTATATGATAGAAAATACCCAAGTGTGACACCATTCTAAAAACTGCACCCCTCAAGGTACTCAAAACCACTTTCAAGAAGTTTATTAACCCTTCAGGTGTTTCACAGGAATTTTTGGAATGTTTAAATAAAAATGAACATTTAACTTTTTTTCACACAAAATTTATTTCAGCTCCAATTTGTTTTATTTTACCAAGGGTAACAGGAGAAAATAGACCCCAAAAGTTGTTGTACAATTTGTCCTGAGTACGCTGATACCCCATATGTGGGGGTAAACCACAGTTTGGGCGCATGGCAGAGCTTGGAAGCAAAGGAGCGCCATTTGACTTTTCAATGCAAAATTGACTGGAATTGAGATGGGACGCCATGTTGCATTTGGAGAGCCCCTGATGTGCCTAAACATTGAAACCCCTAACAAGTGACACCATTTTGGAAAGTAGACCCCCTAAGGAACTTATCTAGATGTGTGGTGAGCACTTTGACCCAACAAGTGCTTTACAGAAGTTTATAATGCAGAGCCGTAAAAATAAAAAATCATATTTTTTCACAAAAATGATCTTTTCACCCCCAATTTTTTAATTTTCCCAAGGGTGAGAGAAGAAATTGGACCCCAAAAATTGTTGTGCAATTTGTCCTGAGTACGCTGATACCCCATATGTGGGTGTAAACCATTGTTTGGGCGCAGGGCAGAGCTCGGAAGGGAAGGAGCGCCATTTGACTTTTCAATGCAAAATTGACTGGAATTGAGATGGGACGCCATGTTGCATTTAGAGAGCCCTTGATGTGCCTAAACATTGAAACCCCTAACAAGTGACACCATTTTGGAAAGTAGACCCCCTAAGGAACTTATCTAGATGTGTGGTGAGCACTTTGACCCACCAAGTGCTTCACAGAAGTTTATAATGCAGAGCCGTAAAAATAAAAAATCATATTTTTTCACAAAAATGATCTTTTCACCCCCAATTTTTTATTTTCCCAAGGGTAAGAGAAGAAATTGGACCCCAAAAATTGTTGTGCAATTTGTCCTGAGTACACTGATACCCTATATGTGGGTGTAAACCATTGTTTGGGCGCAGGGCAGAGCTCAGAAGGGAAGGAGCGCCATTTGACTTTTCAATGCAAAATTGACTGGAATTGAGATGGGACGCCATGTTGCGTTTGGAGAGCCCCTAATGTGCCTAAACATTGAAACCCCCCACGAGTGACACCATTTTGGAAAGTAGACCCCTTAAGGAACTTATCTAGATGTGTGTTGAGCACTTTGACCCAACAAGTGCTTCACAGAAGTTTATAATGCAGAGCCGTAAAAATAAAAAATCATATTTTTTCACAAAAATGATCTTTTAACCCCCATTTTTTTATTTCCCCAAGGGTAAGAGAAGAAATTAGACCACAAAAGTTGTTGTGCAATTTGTCCTGAGTACGACGATACCCCATATGTGGGGGTAAACCACTGTTTGGGCGCATAGCAGAGCTCAGAAGGGAAGAAGCGCTATTTTACTTTTCAATGCAAAATTGACTGGAATTAAGATGGGATGCCATGTTGCGTTTGGAGAGCCCCTGATGTGCCTAAACATTAAACCCCACCACAAGTGACACCATTTTGGAAAGTAGACCCCCTAAGGAACTTATCTAGATGTGTTTTGAGAGCTTTGAACCCCCAAGTGTTTCACTACAGTTTATAACGCAGAGCCGTGAAAATAAAAATTATTTTTTTTTTCACAAAAATGAAATTTAGCCCCCAGTTTTGTATTTTCACAAGGGTATCAGGATAAATTGGACCCTAAAAGTTGTTGTCCAATTTGTCCTGAGTACGCTGATACCCCCTATGTGGGGGGGAACCACTGTTTTGGCGCATGACAGAGCTCGGAAGGGAAGGAGCGCCATTTGGAATGCAGACTTAAATGGATTGGTCTGCAGGCGTCACGTTGCATTTGCAGAGCCCCTGATGTACCCAAACAGTACAAACCCCCCACAAGTGACCCCATATTGGAAACTAGACCCCCCAAGGAACTTATCTAGATGTGTTGTGAGAACTTTGAACCCCCAAGTGTTTCACTACAGTTTATAACGCAGAGCCGTGAAAATAAAAATTATTTTTTTTTTTCACAAAAATGATTTTTTAGCCCCCAGTTTTGTATTTTCACAAGGGTATCAGGATAAATTGGACCCTAAACGTTGTTGTCCAATTTGTCCTGAGTACGCTGATACCCCCTATGTGGGGGGGAACCACTGTTTGGGCGCATGACAGAGCTCGGAAGGGAAGGAGCGCCATTTGGAATGCAGACTTAAATGGATTGGTCTGCAGGCGTCACGTTGCATTTGCAGAGCCCCTGATGTACCCAAACAGTACAAACCCCCCACAAGTGACCCCATATTGGAAACTAGACCCCCCAAGGAACTTATCTAGATGTGTTGTGAGAACTTTGAACCCCCAAGTGTTTCACTACAGTTTATAACGCAGAGCCGTGAAAATAAAAATTATTTTTTTTTTTCACAAAAATGATTTTTTAGCCCCCAGTTTTGTATTTTCACAAGGGTATCAGGATAAATTGGACCCTAAACGTTGTTGTCCAATTTGTCCTGAGTACGCTGATACCCCCTATGTGGGGGGGAACCACTGTTTGGGCGCATGACAGAGCTCGGAAGGGAAGGAGCGCCATTTGGAATGCAGACTTAAATGGATTGGTCTGCAGGCGTCACGTTGCATTTGCAGAGCCCCTGATGTACCCAAATAGTACAAACCCCCCACAAGTGACCCCATATTGGAAACTAGACCTCCCAAGGAACTTATCTAGATGTGTTATGAGAACTTTGAACCCCCAAGTGTTTCACTACAGTTTACAACGCAGAGCCGTGAAAATAAAACATATTTTTTTTCCCACAAAAATGATTTTTAGCCCCCCAAATTTTTATTTTCCCAAGGATAACAAGAGAACTTGGACCCCAGAAGTTGTTGTTCAATTTGTCCCTAGTACGCTGATACCCCATATGTTGGGGTAAACCCCTTTTTGGACGCACGGGAGAGCTCGGAAGGGAAGGAGCACTGTTTTACTTTTTCAACGCAGAATTGGCTGGAATTGAGATTGGACGCCATGTCGCGTTTGGAGAGCCCCTGATGTGCCTGAACAGTGGAATCTCCCCAATTCTACCTGAAACCCTACCCCTAACCGTTTACTGAACATTTTCTGACAGTCATAAGTGCCACGTATATAAGTGCCACGTATATAAGTGCCACGTATTTAAGAGCCACGTATTTAAGAGCCACGTATTTAAGTGCCACGTATTTAAGTGCCACGTATTTAAGTGCCACGTATTTCAGTGCCACGATATTTCAGTGCCACGTATTTCAGTGCCACGTATTTCAGGCACTGAAAAATACGTGGCACGTAAATACTTCAGTGCCACGATATTTCAGTGCCACGATATTTCAGTGCCACGTATTTCAGTGCCACGTATTTCAGTGCCACGTATTTCAGGCACTGAAAAATACGTGGCACGTAAATACTTCAGTGCCACGATATTTCAGTGCCACGATATTTCAGTGCCACGTATTTCAGTGCCACGTATTTCAGTGCCACGTATTTCAGGCACTGAAAAATACGTGGCACGTAAATACGTGGCACGTAAATACGTGGCACGTAAATACGTGGCACTGAAATACGTGGCACTGAAATACGTGGCACTTAAATACGTGGCACTGAAATACGTGGCACTGAAATACGTGGCACTGAAATACGTATATACGTATATAAACGTATATTTCAGTGCCACGTATTTCAGTGCCACGTATTTCAGGTTAGGGGTAGGGTTAGGGGTAGGGTTAGGGTTTTTTGTTTTTTTCTTGTTTTCTTGTGTTTTTCTATAAAAACGCATGCGTTTTACCGCGTTTACATGCATTTTTTCACACATGTGGTTTTTTTAAAAAACGCATGCAGATAAAAACGCAAGTGTGAAACCAGACTAAAAGACGCTTTTTATAGCAAAAAAGTTTTTGCGTCTCCACATTTTGAGACCTATAATTTTTCCACATTTTGGTCCACAGAGTCATGTGAGGTTTTTTTTTTTTTGCGGGACGAGTTGACGTTTTTATTGGTAACATTTTCGGACACGTGACCATTTTTTATCACTTTTTATTCCGATTTTTGTGAGGCAGAATAACCAAAAACCAGCTATTCATTAATTTCTTTTGGGAGAGGCGTTTATACTGTTCTGCGTTTGGTAAAATTGATAAAGCAGTTTTATTCGTCGGGTCAGTACGATTACAGCGATATCTCATTTATATCATTTTTTTATGTTTTGACGCTTTTATACGATAAAAACTATTTTATAGAAAAAATAATTATTTTGGCATCGCTTTATTCTGAGGACTATAACTTTTTTATTTTTTTGCTGATGATGCTGTATGGCGGCTCGTTTTTTGCGGGACAAGATGACGTTTTCAGCGGTAACATGGTTATTTATATCCGTCTTTTTGATCGCGTGTTATTCCACTTTTTGTTCGGCGGTATGGTAATAAAGCGTTGTTTTTTGCCTCGTTTTTTTTTTTTTTTTCTTACGGTGTTTACTGACGGGGTTAACTAGTGGGCCAGTTTTATAGGTTGGGTCATTACGGACGCGGCGATACTAAATATGTGTACTTTTATTGTTTTTGTTTGGTTTTTTTAGATAAAGAAATGTATTTATGGGAATAATATTTTTTTTTTTATTATTATTTATTTAGGAATTTTTTTTTATTTTTTTTACACATGTGGAAATTTTTTTTTTTACTTTTTTACTTTGTCCCAGGGGGGGACATCACAGATCGCAGATCTGATAGTGTGCACAGCACTCTATGAGATCCGCGATCATCCTTTCATCGGAGCAGGCTGCAGCTTTCATCTGCAGCCTGCTCCGACCCGGAAGTGCTCCCTGCAGGACCCGGATACAGCCCCTCGGCCATTTTGGATCCGGGGCCTGCAGGGAGAAGACGTTCGGTACGAGGTGAGTACATCACCTTGTACCGATCGTCTCAGGGAAGCCCGCAGGGAGCCCCTTCCCTGCGCGATGCTTCCCTGTACCGCCGGTACACCGCGATCATGTTTGATCGCGGTGTGCCGGGGGTTAATGTGCCGGGGGCGGTCCGTGACCGCTCCTGGCACATAGTGCCGGATGTCAGCTGCGATATGCAGCCGACACCCGGCCGCGATCGGCCGCGCTCCCCCCGTGAGCGCGGCCGATCGCGTATGACGTACTATCCCATCGGCGGTCATGGGGGCCCACCCCACCTCGACGGGATAGTACGTCAAATGTCGGGAAGGGGTTAAGGACCTTCCACCTATCTCTAACTTTGTCATTTGTGCCAATGTGCATCATGACTGCTGGATCCTCATCAGCCCCTCCCAATAATCTGTTAACCCGATCAGCGATGTGTCGGACACGATCTCCAGGTAGGCAGCACACTGTTGGACAATCCCTGTCTTTGTGACAGATTGCCCTATTTGTTCCCCTAATAATTGAGTCCCTCACTTCCAGCACCTGTCTGGCCTGCCCTACCTCCTATCTCCCCCTTACTGGAGCAGACACTCCTCCGGCTTTCAGAGGACATGTCTTGCTGCAGCAGTGCTACCCCTGTACTGACACCCCCCTCAGCTGCTAAGTTAGCAAACTTATTGGGGTGAGCCAGATCAGGACTATCCTCCCTGACACTCTTCCCTCTACCCGGCCTTCTAACTGTCCCTCTACCCGGCCTTCTAACTGTCACACAACTAACTGCCTCACTGTCCTGCAGCTCCATCCTACCATCCTTCCCCACATCTATCCCATTGAGCGTCTGCTCAGTGAGCAGCAGACTCCTTTCCATATTGTCCATGGATCTCAGTGTTGCCAGCTGCACATTTAGATCCAGTACCTGGGCTTCCAAATGCACAAAGTGCTCACATCTCGCACAGCAGTATGCACCCTCATCCGGCTGATCAAGGACTGCATACATGTGGCAAGATGTGCACTGGATGGCATTGTCAATATTGGATCTCATTTCCTAATGGGAATTGCACCAGACAGAAATGTGAGAAAAAATAAATATAAAGTATTAATAAAATATAAACAACAATTCAGTAATTCCTCCCTCGCAAACTCCCTGATCCAAAATCACTGAATCACAAGTCGCACACTTACTTCTGTTTGCACTAACGCTCTGGTCAACTCAGCTCATTTACACTTGTTAAGGCTTCTTTCACACTTCAGTTGTTTGGCGTCAGTCTGCTCCGACATAGTGACGGATTGACGAATCCGTCACAATTGTTGAGAAAACGGTTCTAACACATCCGTTTTTTTGACGGATCCGTTACTTGGGGGTTGTCTGGGAAAAGTATTTACTTTTTGGAGCATGCGCAATTGAAAAAGCGGATTGGGGCGACGGATCCGCTGAAATGACAATCGCGACGGATCCGTCGCCCATAGGCGGCCATTCTATGGAATGGCGGACGCGACGGATCCGTCGCGAACCGCCATTTCGGAGCAGACAAAAAACGTTATAATGTCCGTCTATGTGTAGATAACGTCCGCCCAATTTCGACGGATCCCTCACATGGCGGATGGAACGGACGACCATCCGTCACAATCCGTCGCTAATGCAAGTCTATGGGAAAATAGCGGATCTGCAAAAAAAAAATGGCGGATCCGCTATTTAATGAAAACGGCGGATTCAAACTGACGCCAAACAACTGAAGTGTGAAAGAAGCCTAAGGAAGAAGATTTAAAGAGTTTTTTCCCTTTAGCAGCAATCCAACCTACAGCTCAATGCATTTCCAAGGTAAATGCTCATATGACTTTACAACATCACAACCACAAAGAGTGATTTCAGTCAATATTGAGCCTCCTATATCAGTCTTGATTTTACCTGCTCCCAAATTGACTGTAGAAGAAGCATATGTTCCCATTTATAAAAATCTGTTGTCAGGACATTGGCTCTTCTCTTTAACCCAATAACCCCCAAGGGTAGTTTGCACGTTATTGACCGGGCCAATTTTTACAATTCTGACCACTGTCCCTTTATGAGAATATAACTCTGGAACGCTTCAATGGATCCTGATGATTCTGACATGATTTTCTCGCGACATATTGTCCTTCATGATAGTGGTAAAATTTATTTGATATTACCTGCGTTTATTTGTGATAAAAAAGGAAATTTGGCGAAAATTTAGAAAATTTCGCAATTTTCCAACTTTGAATTTTTATGCCCTTAAATCACAGAGATACAGTACAGACCAAAAGTTTGGACACACCTTCTCATTTAAACATTTTTCTGTATTTTCATGACTATGAAAATTGTACATTCACACTGAAGGCATCAAAACTATGAATTAGCACATGTGGAATTATATACTTGACAAAAAAGTGTGAAACAACTGGAATTATGTCTTATATTCTAGGTTCTTCAAAGCAGCCACCTTTAAACGCATCCAAGTGTGGAAATCATTATTATTCAAGGATCTACTGATTAAAATGCTGATTAAACTTTACTTTGCTAGTGGATAAACCCATAAAACCTTTTTTTCTGTATTTTTTTTTCCGCTTAGGTATCCCCATCCTTCCCCTTAATAAAAAAAAAGGTGGAACCCATACAAGCTACATTACTAGGATGGTTTGTGCAGGTTTGCTTATCTGTGTATTCATTGATCTATAATTATTCACCATCCTAAATAAAAGCAACTGTATACCTCATTTTAGTAATAATGTGTCAAATATCATATTACTTCACATATGTCCACTGAAAGGAGCTAGCTAGAAGTAAGAAAAAGAATAAATAAAATAAAAAAAAACTTGTCACTACTTGAAGAATAAACTGTGTTTTATTGATAGCACATAGTTATCAACATGTTAGGGCATGTTAGGTTAGTCTATGGGTTGAACTAGATGGACTTAAAGTCTTCCTTCAACGATAATAACTATGTTACTATGTTACTATGTGATAGGGAAATGGGGATGGTCACACCTGAGCTCAAACCTGAGCCTGTCACTGCACTCCCTTAATGCCCTAAGTGGGTTCTTCCCCCCACCGCCATCAGGAATCTCATCCCTCGCTGTCACCTAACACTGCCCTGGCTAGTGCACTGGCCAGCAAGGGGTGCTAGCCTTACCACTGCAGAGAGTATCACACAAGGGACAGTGACAAACATGAAAGGTATGAAGAGAAATCACGACACTTAGCTTCCACACTCCGCTGCCAAGCTCCACATCGCAGATGACACAGAAGCTGGACTCCAAACTCCAGAAACAGCAAACACCAGAGAGCTGCCACTGCAAGGCTGGTCTCCATAGAGAAACTCTAAAACCAACAGTCAGCTGATGCATCAGGTGACCATTTAAAGGATGGTGGGAGTGGTCACCACCACATCATCCAACCCAGCCACTCTGCAACTGCAGTAGATTGCCAGCGAGTGGAACCAGAGCTGCCACAAATCCAAAAATGGATCGTGACAGTACCCCCCCTTTCAATGAGGGGCCGCTGGACCCTCAACACCGGACCTCACCGGAAACGACATATGGTGAGGATGCCTCAATCCACTAGAGTTCACCTCTGCAGTCACCTGATCCTCAGGTTTACAACAAACGCAGCCCAATGGAGATGGCAATAATGTAGGCTCCGAAGGAGCCACAAATCACCAGAGCGCCAACTTGTGAAATACGTTGTGCACATGCATTACCGGGGGTAACTCCAGCTAGAAAGTCCATGGACTGAGAATGGCTAACACCTAATATGGCCCAAATACCCTAGAACTCAAGGTCCCAGAAGTATACTTCCACCTCATGTTTTTGGTGGACACCCACATGTATTCATTCACACACAGGTCTGGACCAGAATGTTTATTTCCATGCATGCATTTGCCACAGAATGATGAACTCTTTGAGGAACTGACAGCAGAGGCGTCCCCCTGTGTCGCTAAACTCTTACCCTCATTACATGCAGAGGGAACCACCACCCTCCCCTGACCCCTCCTTCTCAGAGGACTCTAAGTCTCAGGGTTTACTTGATGTGAGGGTTGAGTCTTGCCCCTGTAGCGCCCCCACTGCCGCAGGGCCGAGGGGTACCCGGTACCGGGCCTCTGAGTATCTGCGCTGGGATTGTCACGGTGGCTAGACCCGGTCCGTGACCCTGCTGAGGGGCGCCCAATAATAGGTGTGGAAAGTGGTGGCAGTGCGGTGCAGATCGCAGTAAATAAGGAGAACAGCAGGTTTCAGTCTCTTTACCTCTTTTACTGAAGGCTTCGAGTTAGCCGATCCAGAGCACTGTTAACCGGGCTGTCTGAGACCGGCCGGTCCAAAGGCACATTAGGAGTTCTGTTGTGAATTTGCTTTTTGCTCCCTCTAGTGGTTACTAGTTTTTTGACTCTGGTTTTTCTGTCATTCCTTTTATCCGCACCTGGGTCGTTAGTTAGGGGTGTTGCTATATAAGCTCCTTGGACCTTCAGTTCAATGCCTGGCAACGTAGTTATCAGAGCTAGTCTGCTGTGCTCTTGTCTACTGATCCTGGTTCCAGTTATATCAGCTAAGTCCGCTTTTTGCTTTTTGCTATTTGTTTTGGTTTTGTATTTTTGTCCAGCTTGTTCCAAATCTATATCCTGACCTTTGCTGGAAGCTCTAGGGGGCTGGTGTTCTCCCCCCGGACCGTTAGACGGTTCGGGGGTTCTTGAATTTCCAGTGTGGATTTTGATAGGGTTTTTGTTGACCATATAAGTTACCTTTCTTTATTCTGCTATCAGTTAGCGGGCCTCTCTGTGCTAAATCTGGTTCATTTCTGTGTTTGTCATTTCCTCTTACCTCACCGTTATTATTTGTGGGGGGCTTCTATCCAGCTTTGGGGTCCCCTTCTCTGGAGGCAAGAAAGGTCTTTTGTTTTCCTCTACTAGGGGTAGCTAGATTCTCCGGCTGGAGCGTGTCATCTAGAAACAACGTAGGAATGATCCCCGGCTACTTCTAGTGTTGGCGTTAGGAGTAGATATATGGTCAACCCAGTTACCACTGCCCTATGAGCTGGATTTTTGTATACTGCAGACTTCCACGTTCCTCTGAGACCCTCGCCATTGGGGTCATAACAGTTTGCCAGGCCCGTATTAAATGTTTAATGCATTGCAGAAGAGGGATTATAAGAAAGAAGATTCTGAGTTTTTTTTTTTTTTTTTCTTTCTCCTTCTTCCCCTTTACCTCAGAGTGGCTATGCTTGCTGCAGACATGAATGTCCAGACCTTGATTACAAGTGTGGACCAGCTGGCTACTCGTGTGCAGGGCATACAAGACTATGTTATCAGAAATCCTAGGTCAGAACCTAAAATACCGATTCCTGAACTGTTTTCCGGAGACAGGTTTAAGTTTAGGAATTTCGTGAATAATTGTAAATTGTTTTTGTCCCTGAGACCCTGTTCATCTGGAGACTCTGCTCAGCAAGTAAAAATTGTTATTTCGTTCTTACGGGGCGACCCTCAGGATTGGGCTTTTTCGCTGGCGCCAGGAGATCCGGCATTGGCTGATATTGATGCGTTTTTTCTGGCGCTCGGTTTACTTTATGAGGAACCCAATCTTGAGATTCAGGCAGAAAAGGCCTTGCTGGCTATGTCTCAGGGGCAGGACGAGGCTGAAGTGTATTGCCAAAAATTTCGGAAATGGTCCGTGCTGACACATTGGAACGAGTGTGCACTGGCCGCTAATTTTAGAAATGGCCTTTCTGAAGCCATTAAGAATGTTATGGTGGGTTTTCCCATTCCCACAGGTCTGAATGATACTATGGCACTGGCTATTCAAATTGACCGGCGGTTGCGGGAGCGCAAAACCGCAAATTCCCTCATGGTGTTGTCTGAACAGACACCTAATTCGGTGCAATGTGATAGAAAAACCGCAAATTCCCTCATGGTGTTGTCTGAACAGACACCTGATTTAATGCAATGTGATAGAATCCTGACTAGAAATGAGCGGAAAATTCATAGACGCCGGAATGGCTTGTGCTACTACTGTGGTGATTCTACACATGTTATCTCAGCATGCTCTAAACGTATAGCTAAGGTTGTTAGTCCTGTCACCGTTGGTAATTTGCAACCTAAATTTATTCTGTCTGTGACTTTGATTTGCTCACTGTCATCTTATCCTGTCATGGCGTTTGTAGATTCAGGTGCTGCCCTGAGTCTTATGGATCTCTCATTTGCTAAGCGCTGTGGTTTTACTCTTGAACCATTAGAAAATCCTATTCCTCTTAGGGGTATTGATGCTACGCCATTGGCAGCAAATAAACCGCAGTATTGGACACAGGTTACCATGTGCATGACTCCTGAACACCGCGAGGTGATACGTTTCCTGGTTTTACATAAAATGCATGATTTGGTTGTTTTAGGGCTGCCATGGTTACAGACCCATAATCCAGTCCTGGACTGGAAGGCTGTGTCAGTCTCAAGTTGGGGCTGTCGTGGTATTCATGGGGATTCCCTGCCTGTGTCTATTGCTTCTTCTACGCCTTCGGAAGTTCCGGAGTATTTGTCTGATTATCAGGATGTCTTCAGTGAGTCTGAGTCCAGTGCACTGCCTCCTCATAGGGACTGTGACTGTGCTATAGATTTGATCCCAGGCAGTAAATTTCCTAAGGGAAGACTGTTTAATCTGTCGGTACCTGAACATACCGCTATGCGTTCATATATCAAGGAGTCTCTGGAGAAAGGACATATTCGTCCGTCTTCTTCCCCTCTTGGTGCGGGATTCTTTTTTGTGGCAAAAAAGGACGGATCTTTGAGACCTTGTATTGATTATCGGCTTTTAAATAAGATCACTGTCAAATTTCAGTATCCTTTACCGCTGTTGTCTGACTTGTTTGCCCGGATTAAAGGTGCCAAGTGGTTTACCAAGATAGACCTTCGTGGTGCGTACAACCTTGTGCGCATTAAGCAAGGTGATGAATGGAAGACCGCATTCAATACGCCCGAAGGTCATTTTGAGTACTTGGTGATGCCTTTTGGGCTCTCCAATGCGCCTTCAGTTTTTCAGTCCTTTATGCATGACATTTTCCGGAAGTATCTGGATAAATTTTTGATTGTTTATCTGGATGATATTTTGTTTTTTTCTGATAATTGGGATTCGCATGTGGAGAAGGTCAGGTTGGTCTTTAAAATTTTGCGTGAAAATTCTTTGTTTGTCAAGGGCTCAAAGTGTCTCTTTGGTGTACAGAAGGTTCCCTTTTTGGGGTTCATTTTTTCCCCTTCTGCTGTGGAGATGGACCCAGTCAAGGTCCGAGCTATTCTTGATTGGACTCAGCCCTCGTCAGTTAAGAGTCTTCAGAAGTTCTTGGGCTTCGCTAACTTCTACCGTCGTTTTATCGCTAATTTTTCTAGCATTGTGAAACCTTTGACGGATATGACCAAGAAGGGCTCCGATGTGGCTAACTGGGCTCCTGCTGCCGTGGAGGCTTTCCAGGAGTTGAAACGCCGGTTTACTTCGGCGCCTGTTTTGTGCCAGCCCGATGTCTCACTTCCCTTTCAGGTTGAGGTGGATGCTTCAGAGATTGGAGCAGGGGCCGTTTTGTCGCAGAGAGGCCTTGGTTGCTCTGTTATGAAACCTTGTGCCTTTTTCTCTAGGAAGTTTTCGCCTGCCGAGCGAAATTATGATGTGGGCAATCGGGAGTTGTTGGCCATGAAATGGGCATTTGAGGAGTGGCGTCATTGGCTCGAGGGTGCTAAGCATCGTGTGGTGGTCTTGACTGATCACAAAAATCTGATGTATCTCGAGTCTGCTAAACGCCTTAATCCGAGACAGGCCCGCTGGTCATTGTTTTTCTCCCGCTTTGATTTTGTTGTCTCGTATTTACCAGGTTCAAAGAATGTGAAGGCCGATGCTCTTTCTAGGAGCTTTGTGCCTGATGCTCCTGGAGTCGCTGATCCTGTTGGTATTCTTAAAGATGGAGTTATCTTGTCAGCTATTTCTCCGGATCTGCGACGTGTGTTGCAGAGATTTCAGGCTGATAGGCCTGAGTCTTGTCCACTTGACAGACTGTTTGTCCCGGATAAGTGGACCAGCAGAGTCATTTCCGAGGTTCATTCCTCGGTGTTGGCAGGTCACCCGGGAATTTTTGGCACCAGAGATCTGGTGGCCAGGTCCTTTTGGTGGCCTTCCTTGTCAAGGGATGTGCGGTTATTTGTGCAGTCCTGTGGGACTTGTGCTCGAGCTAAGCCTTGCTGTTCTCGTGCCAGCGGTTTGCTCTTGCCCTTGCCTGTCCCGAAGAGACCTTGGACACATATCTCCATGGATTTCATTTCTGATCTTCCGCTATCTCAGGGCATGTCCGTTATCTGGGTGATATGTGATCGCTTCTCCAAGATGGTCCATTTGGTTCCTTTGCCTAAGCTGCCTTCCTCTTCCGATCTGGTTCCTGTGTTTTTCCAGAACGTGGTTCGTTTGCACGGCATCCCTGAGAATATTGTGTCAGACAGAGGATCCCAGTTCGTTTCCAGGTTCTGGCGATCCTTTTGTAGTAGGATGGGCATTGATTTGTCGTTTTCGTCTGCTTTCCATCCTCAGACTAATGGACAGACGGCCTTCCCTTTGGGAAGGTCACTTAAATTTTGGTGGGTACAACTTAGCAGACTGACTTGGGGACTGCCCTTGTCAGGGCGGGAGCTGTACAGGGGCACGACAGGGGTAGTTTGGAAGACAAATCCCCCCACCCCTGAGAACAACATTGTATGCTCCCGAATAAAAAGGAAAAAAGAATAAGGACCATTTGGTGAGACAAAACCAATTTTTAATATGGCACTGGTTACATGAGCACTTTTTTGCACTTTATCACATGATTGCGTTATTATCCATTATAGATTTTAATGTTATTTATTAAAAGTTATATTTTAGGTCTTAGTTAATTAGTGGGTCTCCTAGCTGATTTGCCTATATTTTTGAGGACCCTGAGTGGTATTGGATACAGATATACCCTATATGTGATATAATGGACAGACGGAGCGAACCAATCAGACTTTGGAGGCTTATTTGAGGTGTTTTGTCTCTGCTGATCAGGACGATTGGGTGACATTCTTGCCGTTGGCTGAGTTTGCCCTTAATAATCGGGCTAGTTCCGCCACCTTGGTTTCGCCTTTTTTCTGCAACTCTGGTTTCCATCCTCGCTTTTCTTCGGGTCATGTGGAGCCTTCTGACTGTCCTGGGGTGGATTCTGTGGTGGATAGGTTGCAGCGGATCTGGAATCATGTGGTGGACAACTTGAAGTTGTCACAGGAGAAGGCTCAGCGCTTTGCCAACCGCCGCCGCGGTGTGGGTCCCCGACTACGCGTTGGGGATTTGGTATGGCTTTCTTCCCGCTTTGTTCCTATGAAGGTCTCCTCTCCCAAATTTAAACCTCGTTTTATTGGGCCTTACAAGATATTGGAAATCCTTAATCCTGTATCTTTTCGTCTGGATCTTCCTGTGTCGTTTGCTATTCACAATGTATTTCATAGGTCCTTGTTGCGGCGGTACATTGTGCCTGTAGTTCCTTCTGCTGAGCCTCCTGCTCCGGTGTTGGTTGAGGGCGAGTTGGAGTACGTGGTGGAGAAGATCTTGGATTCTCGCCTCTCCAGGCGGAGGCTTCAGTACCTGGTCAAGTGGAAGGGCTATGGTCAGGAGGATAATTCCTGGGTGGTCGCCTCTGATGTTCATGCGGCTGATTTAGTTCGTGCCTTTCATGCCGCTCATCCTGATCGCCCTGGTGGTCGTGGTGAGGGTTCGGTGACCCCTCACTAAGGGGGGGGTACTGTTGTGAATTTGCTTTTTGCTCCCTCTAGTGGTTACTAGTTTTTTGACTCTGGTTTTTCTGTCATTCCTTTTATCCGCACCTGGGTCGTTAGTTAGGGGTGTTGCTATATAAGCTCCTTGGACCTTCAGTTCAATGCCTGGCAACGTAGTTATCAGAGCTAGTCTGCTGTGCTCTTGTCTACTGATCCTGGTTCCAGTTATATCAGCTAAGTCCGCTTTTTGCTTTTTGCTATTTGTTTTGGTTTTGTATTTTTGTCCAGCTTGTTCCAAATCTATATCCTGACCTTTGCTGGAAGCTCTAGGGGGCTGGTGTTCTCCCCCCGGACCGTTAGACGGTTCGGGGGTTCTTGAATTTCCAGTGTGGATTTTGATAGGGTTTTTGTTGACCATATAAGTTACCTTTCTTTATTCTGCTATCAGTTAGCGGGCCTCTCTGTGCTAAATCTGGTTCATTTCTGTGTTTGTCATTTCCTCTTACCTCACCGTTATTATTTGTGGGGGGCTTCTATCCAGCTTTGGGGTCCCCTTCTCTGGAGGCAAGAAAGGTCTTTTGTTTTCCTCTACTAGGGGTAGCTAGATTCTCCGGCTGGAGCGTGTCATCTAGAAACAACGTAGGAATGATCCCCGGCTACTTCTAGTGTTGGCGTTAGGAGTAGATATATGGTCAACCCAGTTACCACTGCCCTATGAGCTGGATTTTTGTATACTGCAGACTTCCACGTTCCTCTGAGACCCTCGCCATTGGGGTCATAACAGAGTTCCTTTGACAGGTGAGAATCAGCGTCTACCTGCTAGCGCCTATGTGTTGTAGTTCTTCCCCGCTGGGCACCCGGGATAGTCCTCACAACTAATTCTGTCTCTGATGTTCGTTCTCTCTCTCCGTCCCCCAGATGATATGGCAGGACGCACCCGTATGACGGGGTAGGCCTGGAGTTCTTCCGGGACTTTAGAGTCGCCCCTCTCCCACAGCTGCCTCCGTTGTCTGCTTAGGTGTTTTAGTGAGACAGCCAACCTATAACACTGGTCAACAGCATTTTTGGTGCCAAAGATATTTCATCGAATTTAGGGTATTTTTGGGGTACTGATTCTGAATATGTCATCAGTTTTGCCAGATTGGCTCAAGTTTTTGAGATTTTTGGTATCTTATTTATAGCACTTGTTGGTAAATGCGACGCATCATCTCATTAATTTCTTTGGATTAGTACTTGAACTGAGCAGTTCTCAATATAGTTTTGTGTTAATTAGTGTTCTAAAAGTTTGTTCATAGCTTGATTTTTGCACTAACTTTATGTTGTTGTCTGTTTTCCAGTGAAAAGCATGAACTCATCAAGAAGAAGTTGTCTTAACGCTCCAGACTCATTCTGTTACATTTGTGGTGAATACACACTGCCAAAACATAGAAGAAACATAACAGACTTCGTAAAAAAAGTGTATTCTGCCTATTTTGGGGTTATGCTTGGGGACCAAGACAAGTTTTGGGCACCACACATAGTGTGCAAAGTATGTATCGAATTATTACGAAAATGGAGCAAAGGACAAAGAAAAAGCTTCAAATTTGGTGTTCCAATGGTGTGGAGAGAGCCAAAAAATCATCATGATGACTGTTATTTATGGTAAACACAGGTACAGGCACATCTTCACAATGAGGGACAGGCCTTCTTGCAGATTCCATGTTACTCCCATTTTCGTTTCTTATGCTTATTGAATCCTTGCACTTGCACTGCACAGAAATAACAGTCATCATGATGATTTTTTGGCTCTCTCCACACCATTGGAACACCAAATTTGAAGCTTTTTCTTTGTCCTTTGCTCCATTTTCGTAATAATTCGATACACACTATGTGTGGTGCCCAAAACTTGTCTTGGTCCCCAAGCATAACCCCAAAATAGGCAAAATACACTTTTTTTACGAAGTCTGTTATGTTTCTTCTATGTTTTGGCAGTGTGTATTCACCACAAATGTAACAGAATGAGTCTGGATCGTTAAGACAACTTCTTCTTGATGAGTTCATGCTTTTTACTGGAAAACAGACAACAACATAAAGTTAGTGCAAAAATCAAGCTATGAACAAACTTTTAGAACACTAATTAACACAAAACTATATTGAGAACTGCTCAGTTCAAGTACTAATCCAAAGAAATTAATGAGATGATGCGTCGCATTTACCAACAAGTGCTATAAATAAGATACCAAAAATGTCAAAAACTTGAGCCAATCTGGCAAAACTGATAGCATATTCAGAATCAGCACCCCAAAAATACCCCAAATTCATTAAAATATTTTGGACACCAGAAAAAAAAATTTTTTTTGTTGACCTGTGTAATTGGCTGTCCTGCCGTGGTTTGAAGTAATGCTTAAAGTCTCTTACTTTCTCGGCGTTCCGGCCACCGACTGTTTGCGCCTCAGAAGGATGTTGCCTCGATCTCTCAGCACAACTCCTTCTGGTCCTATTGCCTCTTTGCTGTATTCCCGTTGCTCACTTGTTGCGTTGGTCTCTTAGGAGTCTGCTAGGATCCCATCCCTGACAGGTCCTCTCCCTAGCTCTCCTCAGTCACTTCTCTCCGTCTTGTTGTCCAACCCCCCAGTTTTACCAGAGTGTGAAGAGTGGCCTACTAGATAGAACCACCCCCCCGGTGGCCGGAGTGTGAAGTCTAGTGTGTGATACCTGGTCAAGTGAACTCCCTTATTGCAATCAGACGCAACATCACTCCCCTTAGCGGCAGAGCGACGTTACTGCAACGACCAGGACTCTGGGGCGCTGCACCCCTACTCCCTGGCAGCACCTTCGCTGAACCCACAGGAGAAGAAGGGGTAGGTTTGAGAAAGACAGCTGAGACAGTAGTTCTTGGGCAGCAGTCCTTACATGACTGTTCCCAGCTGACTACTTCCCTGGACTACCAATTTATGACCAGGTTGTCTTTCTTCAACCAAGGGAGACCTAAGACAATGGGAGTTGGCATACCCTCCAAGTCGAAGCATGACAGGGACTCTTCATGATGAGTCCCTATATTCAGGTTTATATTATCTACGACTTGGGTCACCCTGAGTGGGACAGAGTCAATTGCCTGAATGCTAAGGGGTCTCAGCAGCATCCTACCCATTGGACAATAGGTCTGGACAAAACGAGAATTCACCAAATTGACTCCTGCTCCACTATCCATAAGCACTGGAACTGTCTCAGTAACCCCGCCAATCACCACTTCAGCCAGAATAGTACACTGAGATGTAAAGATGGAGGAAATTTGAACACCCTGGTCGCCTCCCTCCACACGCCCAGGGGGACGTGGCTTTTGAAATGGTGAACCTACTTTTGCGCGAGCTGGGCAGACATTGATGCAATGACCCGTATGTCCACAGTAGTACAGGCAACCCCATTTGAAAAGAGACTCCTCCCATCTGCATAGGTTCGTCCATCTGGACCGGTGTGTCCTCCTCCCTAGAAAGAACAACAGGGGGTAGATTTGGTGTATGTCCCTCCCTGAGGCGTCAATCAACCCAGATAGCAAGGGCCATGGCGGCCTTCAACGACTCAGGAGTAGCGTACTGCACCAGAGTATCCTGTAGCCTAGGTGACAGACCCTGACAAAAATTACTCCTAAGAGCAGGGTCGTTCCACTGCGTGTTAGTGGCTCACCTCCTAAACTCTGAGCAGTACTCCTCAGCCGGCCGGCCCCCCTTGCTTGATCTTATGGAGTCTAGACTCAGCCAGGGAGACACCATCAGGATCCCCATATATCAGCACCAATGCCACAAAAAATTGGTCCATTGACCACAGAGATGGTGAATCAGCCAGCAGGGAGAAGGCCCAGGATTGCGGATCACCCTTGAGAAGGGAGACTATAAACACCACACGCTGTTCTTCACTCCCTGAAGAATTAGGGCGGAGCCTGCAATATAACTTATAGGCCTTCTGAAAAACCAAAAATGTATCTCTCCCTCCTGGGAACCTGTCAGGGAGAGATATCTTTGTTTCCGGTTAAACCTGCACATGAGCCGAGACCCAAAAACCCAACACCTGCTGAAGCTGCTGCACAACCTGACACCGCAGCTCCTTAACCTCATCAGTGAGGGTCTGGATCAGCTGGGCAAAAGCCTGGGCTTGAGCCATAGGTTCACTGGAAGATTTACTACATGACCAATATTTCTAATGATTCCCATAGGATAAGTGATGGAGTCGGCGACTTTGTGTGCTCCATCACAACTTTTAACAGTATGGATGCCTTGAGAATACTGATTCTGTTAACAACGTAGCAGACAAGGTGGCCCATGACCAGATAGACCCTTCTGGCATTTGCCAGAATTGCCAGATGGCCAGTCCGGCCGTGCTGGAAAAAATAATGGTGATAATGTTATGATGTGACACGACACAACAGGAGGTCGGTCAGCAGACAGCGCAACACACACAACGGGGTCACCACCCACACCAGCTGACTCAGCAACTCTGCAATTGCAGTAGATTGCCAGGGAGGGAAAAACTGACATTAACCTCCGCTGGTCCTGAAAGGAAAAATGCCACATTTAAAACAGAGTGGAACCAAAGCTGCCACGAATTCAAAAATGGATCGTGACACCTTTATAGATTTCTTAAAGCATACAAAGTTATTTTCACTAAATAAATTTCATAGCTAACTCGACATCAAATCAAGTTAGAAACTACAGTGTGTAAAAGTATGCAGATATACAATGTAGATTTCTCTGAATAATTTGTCTACAGTGTGTATATGAACCCATTTTATAGCAATTACCTACGCAAAACTATTGGGTTTTTATTTAACCCCTTAACCCCCAAGAGTGGTTTGCACGTTAGTGACCGGACCAATTTTTACAATTCTGACCACTGTCCCTTTATGAGGTTATAACTCTGGAACGCTTCAACGGATCCCAGTGATTCTGACATTGTTTTCTCATCACATATTGTACTTCATGATAGAGGTAAAATTTCTTTGATATTACCTGCGTTTATTTGTGAAAAAAATGGAAATTTGGTGGAAATTTTGAAAATTTCGCAATTTTCAAATTTTGAATTTTTATTCTGTTAAACGAGAGAGTTATGTGACACAAAATAGTTAATAAATAACATTTCCCACATGTTTACTTTACATCAGCACAATTTTGGAACCCATTTTTTTTGTTAGAGAGTTATAAGGGTTAAAAGTTAACCAGTGATTTCTCATTTTTCCAACAAAATTTACAAAACCATTTTTTTAGGGACCACCTCACATTTGAAGTCACTTTGAGGGGTCTATATGGTAGAAAAAAAACAAAAGTGACACCATTCTAAAAACTGCACTCCTGAAGGTACTCAAAACCACATTCAAGAAGTTTACTAACCCCTCGGGTGTTTCACAGGAGCAGAAGCACCGTGGAAGGAAAAAATGAACATTTTACTTTTTGGTCACAAAAATGATATTTCAGCAACAATTTTTTTATTTTCCCAAGGGTAAAATGAGAAAATGGACCTCAAAAGTTGTTGTGCAATTTGTCCTGAGTTCACTGATACCCCGAATGTGTGGGGGAACCACTATTTGGGCGCACGGCAGGGCTCGGAATGAAAGGAGCGCCATTTGACTTTTTCAAGCTAAATTTGACTGGAATTGAGATCGGACGCCATGTCGCATTTGGTGAGCCCCTGATGTGCCTAAACAGTGGAAACCCCCCCCACAAGTGACCCCATTTTGGAAACTAGACCCCCTAAGGAACTTATCTAGATGTGTGGTGAGCACTTTTATCCCCCAAGTGCTTCACAGAAGTTTAGAACGCCCGGGTGTGAAAAAAAAATCCTATTTTTTCCACAAACATGATCGTTTATTCCCCAATTTTTTATTTTCACAAGGGTAACAGAAGAAATTTGACCACAAAAGTAGTAGTTCAATTTGTCCTGAGTACGCTGATACCCCATATGTGGGGGGGAACCACTGTTTGGGCACATGGCAGGGCTCAGAAGGGAAGGAGCGCCATTTGACTTTTTCAAGCTAAAATTAGCTGGAATTGAGATCGGACGCCATGTTGCATTTGGTGAGCCCCTGATGTGCCTAAACAGTGGAAACGCCCCACAAGTGACCCCATTTTGGAAACTAGACCCCCTAAGGAACTTATCTAGATGTGTGATGAGCACTTTTATCCCCCAAGTGCTTCACAGAAGTTTATAACGCTCCAATTTTTAATTTTCCCAAGGGTAACAGGAAAAATTGGACCCCAAAAGCTGTTCTCAAGTTTGTCCTGAGTATGCTGGTACCCCACATGTGGAAGAAAACTAATGTTTGGGCATACGTTGGGGCCCCGAAAGGGAAGTAGTGACGTTTTGGAATGCAGACTTTGATGGAATGTTCTGCAGGCATCATGTTCCGTTTGCAGAGCCCCTGATGTGCCTAAACAGTAGAAACCCCCCACAAGTGACCCCATTTTGGAAACTGGACCCCCTAAGGAACTTATCTAGGTGTGTGGTGAGAATTTTGAACCCCCAAGTGCTTCACTAAAGTTTATAATGCCCAGGCATGAAAATAAAAAATCCTTTTTTTTCCCACAAAAATGATCTTTTAGTCCCCAATTTTTAATTTTCCCAAGGGTAACAGGAGAAATTGGACATCAAAAGTTGTTGTCCAAATTGTCCTGATTACACTGGTATGCCATATGTGGGAAAAAACTGTATACTGCATACGTTGGGGCTCGAAAGGGAAGTAGTGACATTTTGGAATGCAGACTTTGATGAAATGGTCTGAGGTCGTAATGTTCCGTTTGCAGAGCCCCTGATGTGCCTAAACAGTAAAAAAAAAAACACAAGTGACATCATTTTGGAACCTAGACCCCCAAGGAACTTATCTAGATGTGCCCACTTTTTGGAACTAATGTACGGTTTCCTGTGAAGTAAATTAGTAGTGCATGGAGGTGTGGTACAATATGAAGCAATCCTTCATACACAGGCCAGGTTTTTCAGGGCAGGTGTCGCATTGATAAATGGCGTCCTTGCATATTCCCCTTTTGTAACACACTCTGCACCTTTTTTGGCTTACCTTTTCTTCCAGTTGGCTGGACCACCCCTGGAAAATGCTGGCCTGGTACGATACGAGCACCTTCAGTTCCGGAAGTACTGGGGCCCTCTCCTTCCGGAGTGCCAAATATCAGGGCCTTAACCACTACCTCCTGGAATTGAAGGTACGACGTATCGGTGTGGCGTGCACATCGTGACAGGAGGAAAGCGTTGAGCATTGCCATTTGTACAATGTGCATGGCCAGCTTTTTGTACCACACCTTGGCCTTTCTCAAAGCACTGTACAGTTGGAGGAGTTGATCAGAGAGATCAACGCCCCCCATGCTTTTGTTGTACCCCAGTACACAGTCCGGTTTGAAGACCTGTTTGGAGGTACCTCGTACAGTGCTGAGGGCGCTGCCATCACCGTGTATGGTGGTCAAGAGAAGGACATCCCTCTTGTCCTTGTACTTGACCACCAGCAGGTGGTCGCTACATTGGGCTTTGCTCTCACCTTTTCTGAGCATCTGCCCAAGTAGCGTCTTTGGGAGGCCTCTCTGATTTTTGCGGACAGTACCGCAGGCTGCGGTACCTCGCGCAGAGAGGGATTTGTAGAGTGGGATGCTGGTATAAAAATTATCGGTATAGAGTGATAACCTTTATCCAGCAGTGGGTGCACCAAATTCTACACAATCTTCCCACACACTCCCTGGACAGGAGGACACTCAGGGGGTTCAATCCTGGTGTCCTTCCCTTCATACACTCTAAACCTGTGGATGTACCCTGAGGTACTCTCACACAGCTTGTAGAGTTTGATTCCGTACCTGGCCCTCTTGTTTGGCAGGTATTGATGGAATACGAGCCGCCCCTTAAAATGGACCAAGGACTCATCCACGCAGATGTCCCTTTTGGGCACGTACAATTCAGAAAACTTTTTGTTGAAGTGTTCGATGACGGGCCGAACTTTGAACAGATGGTCAAAGTTGGGGTCATCTCGTGCGTGACACTGTGCATTATCGGAATAATGCAGGAACTTATGGATGGCCTCAAAACGCTTCCGAACCATGACCATTCGGAACACTGGAGTGTTATATAAAATATCTACACTCCAATATTGCTGAATTTCTGGCCTCTTCACGATACCCATGTGGAGGACCAGGCCCCAAAACTGCATCATTTCAACTGCATCTACAGGAGACCAGTTGGAAAATGATGAACCGGGGTTTTGCTCCAAAAATTGACGAGCATACAAATTAGTTTGCTCCACCATGAGGTTAATAAAATCTTTAGAGAAAAAGACTTTGAAAAAGTCTGTTTCTGTGAGGCCGGCGGTGTCAAACTTGATTCCTGATTCTGCCACAAAATCAGGAATCAGTGGCTCGTAATTTTCGGGGGGCGAGGTCCATATGGGGTCTGCAGTGGGGAGCGCTGGTTCAGGAATGATGGGCAATGCCTCATCTTCTGTCCTGGGGCGTCTGCGTGGCAGTTCCGCAGGACCTGAGGAGGAAGATGAGGAGGAGGAGGAAGAAGAGCATGAAGAATCAGAAAAGTAAAGAAAAGTGGGATCCTCTCCCTCACTTTCAGTGTCGGATGCAAGGAAAGAATATGCCTCCTCCAATGAATAGCGCTGTTGGGACGAACGGGACGAGCGGGACATTTTTGTGTGAATATGGTGCTTGGGTGCACTTTATTGATAACTGTATGTGTATGTGTGGGGGGATAGTGATTTGTGCAAACTATTATCTGAAAAGAAAACGCTAAAAGGAGAATAAAAACCTGTGAAAAGAAAAGTCTAAAACAGCAGGCCCTATTGGGCAGGGATCAGTGATCAAAACGTACGGTTGTAGTCAGGTGGCGCAAAGGGGTTAAAAAAAAAAAGGAAAACGGCAGGCACAAACTCTGATAAGTGAACTGCGTCACTTATCAAAGTTTGGCGGCTGCGGGATGTGTGTACGGATGTTGCACAAAGGGGCTGAGGGAAAAAAAGCGAGCGCGAGAGTTGATCGGTGAACTACTTCACCAATGAATGCTCGGCGGCTGTTAAATGGGCGAACGGAAGGAGGTGCAAATGGGGGTAAAAAGAGGGGTAAGGGGGATGGGGTGGATGTGGGGATTGGGCAGGGGTTTGTGATCAAAACATACGGTTGTAGTCAGGTGGCGCAAAGGGGGGTGAAAAAAAAAAGGAAAACGGCAGGCACAAACTGTGATAAGTGAACTGCGTCACTTATCAAAGTTTGGCGGCTGCGGGATGTGAGTACGGAGTTGGTGCAAAGGGGCTGAGGAAAAAAAAGCTAGCATGAGCATCAATCTGTGAACTGCGTCACCAATCAACGCTCGGCGGCTACTAAATGTGCGCACAGAGGCGGCACAAATAGGGGTGGAGGGGGGTAAAAAGAGGGGGAAGGGGGGATTGGGGGGGATGTGGGGATTGGGGTGGATGAAGGGGGATTGGGCAGGGATCAGGGATAAAACTTACGTTTAGTTGTCTTCTTTCTTTAGAAGATTGCGGTGCTACAGGCTGCTGTGGCACCACAATACCCAGCACAGCAGGGAGATCAAGCAGGGAGATCCAGCAGTATGACCGCTCTGTAGGAATCCTCAGCTAGAGTGAGGTACCCTTGCAGAGCGGTCATACACAGGTCAGGCAGGTGACGAGACAGGTCACAGAGCGGTCATACTGCTGCTGTGACCTGTCATTGGTGGGATCGACCATAACATCGATCCCACCAATCAGAGCTTTCCTCGTCACCCTGGCAACTGTTGGTGATCTGGCTGTGACCTGCCTGGATCAGAGCTGTTAGCTCCGATCCTAGGCAGGTCACAGCCAGGTCACCTGCAGGGCACAGAGCGGTCACTGTGTGACCGCCGCAGTGCCCTGTGATTGGCGCGATCGACGATGACATCGATCGCGCCAATCAGCTCCTGCAGGCCCTGTTGGGTCTGTGCTAGGTGCTATCCGAGGATCGGTGCTATTAGAGCACCGATCCACGCAGGTTCCGGCAGGGCACAGCACGGTAATACCGCGTGGTGCCCTGCGATTGGCGTGATCGATTTTTCCCAATTTTTCTGACTGATTGACCTTCATTTCTTAAAGTAATGATGGCCACTAGTTTTTCTTTACTTAGCTGCTTTTTTCTTGCCATAATACAAATTCTAACAGTCTATTCAGTAGGACTATCAGCTGTGTATCCACTAGACTTCTGCACAACACAACTGATGGTCCCAACACCATTTATAGGGCAAGAAATCCCAGTTATTAAAACTGACAGGGCACACCTGGACACTACCTCTTGAAGCTCATAAAGAGAATGACAAGAGTGTGGAAAGCAGTCATTAAAGCAAAAGGTGGCTACTTTAAAGAACCTAGAATATAAGACATAATTTCAATTGTTTCACACTTTTTTGTTAAGTATATAATTCCACATGTGTTAATTCACAGTTTTGATGCCTTCAGTGTGAATATACAATTTTCATAGTCACGAAAATACAGATAAATCTTTAAATGAGAAGGTGTGTCCAAACTTTTGGTCTGTACGGTATATTTCTTTTTCCTTTTCCTCCTGCTATCAATATGGAACCAATTTGCACACTTTGTGATCAAGTGACAAATCTAACTTTGGTGGTTCAGGATGTGGACAGGGAGCACCAGAGCTTAGAAATGTCAGTCTCAACTGCAAGGTCAGTTTACTCGCACAATGGATATTACCCAGAACCCTTCTCTGGCAGCAGTAGCTATGACAGTTGTACCCTCTTATGTACAGTTAGTCTCTCCAGAACCTGTAGTTGCTCTCCTTGATCAATTTTCGGGTTTTCGGGGGAGAAAGATCAGTTCAGAGTGTTTAGGGAAAACTGTGGGTTCTTTTTTACAGAACAACGTATAGCGGTCAATCAATTAAATGGGAGTGAATATATATAAAAAAACCTACAAAAAATTAATCCAATGAGAGACAAAATAATAATCAAAAATCTTTATTTAAACAGCAGAATAAAAACAGTTAAAAAGATGTATTACAGAATGAAAAACTGGCATATAAGTCAATAGTATATCTAGCATGAAATGTTACAAATGTAAATGGTAAACTGATCCATGTGGAGTGCAGACACATGCATTCATATGTAGCGAAAACCTTACGCATTGCTCAAAGGTAGAACTTTTTAGTATAACAGTATCATCTTGTGGTGTTAAACTATAAAAAGAGCAATAAAAGGTATATCTACAACCATGTGACAGCATATGAAAAATAATTTAAAATCAGTCCACATGTTAAAAAAAGTGCCAGTGCTCATGTGAAATTTTTTTTATAAAGTGCAAATGCATATTAGTGAGCTTCCACGAGGTTCTTAAAAAGTTCCAGTGGGTGGGAATAATCATATCCCTAATGAACGGAGGTTCTCAGATTTCATCTTTGTCCTCACTAGCACTAGAACAGTCTTCAGATAACGCCGTTTTGATGGGTTAATTTAAGATGAACCAGACAGGGTGCAGGTCGCAGAGGCAAAGGACAGGACAATGATACAGGGGGGTCGCATCGCTGAGGATTTCTAAACCGAGGTCCGGCAGTGAACCACAGAAGTGCTGTCTAATGATGCAGCTCTCTGGTGCCTGTTCTGCAGAGGCCTCTCAGATACACTCAAGGACTCTCTGACTCTACATACTACACCTTGTTTCTTGAATGAGGCCATGACCCAGGCTATTTGTTTGGATCGCCATATTCGGGAGAGGTGTGATGAGCAACAGGGGGATTCAGTCATTTTCCCCCGAACCTGTCCACTTCTCTAAGGTGGAACCGATGTAGGTAAGAGTTAGAAGCTCTCGGGGCATTGAGAAAAGATGTCAGCGCAATCGCGGACTCTGCTTTTACTGTGGTCGCGCTGGGATTTATCCTCAGGACTGCATGATACGTACTCAAGCAAACAAGCTGGTGGGAAATGCCTAAGTTTACCTGATTGTCGATGAGATCACCCAGACTTTAAGGTACTGTAGCATGGCTAAAGGGTGTCTAATCGACGGGAGGTATGTATCACAGAGAAGGCTTGTCGCTGTGATGTAACCCGGAGTGTTTCCTGTTTGCACATAAAGCAATAAGGAGTTGCTTAGTATATTTGGGTCCGGGTTACGGGTAGCTATGAGAGATGGGAGGGTCTGGCTACCCATATACCTCACCCCTGGGTAAGGGGCATAACCATGCCTATGTTTGTTGCAGGACCTGTGGTGAGGTCACAACCACATGTCTGATCATGTGATGGGTTCTGGGTGTGGTTAGATCTATTAAAGAAAGCCTAATGCTAGCCTCCAGAGGGAGTGTGGGAATCTGTCATGGTGGACAGAGATCCCTGTGTCCAGGCGGGACACTACAGACAGGAGTCTGTGTGTGTGAAGGATAAAGCCTCCACAGGACTGAGCCTGAAGGACTGGACATTTGTATTTTCCTTTCCTGAGCTAAAGGCTATTTGTTTTCTGTTTTGCTGTACGGTTTATGGTGCAAATAAACCTGTGAACTTTTAAAGAGAACGTGCCTCCTGTTTCCTCCAACGCACCTGAGCAAGTGAATCCTTACAATTGGTGGAGAATGCGGGCAAAGATCCAGGAGCACATGTTGCAGCGCTGGCTGGGCTGAGCCAAGAAGAGTGAACGGTCTTGACAACTGTGAGTAATACAGTACTGACCGGGGTCAGTGAGAACTGCAGTTTGTGGATACCTCTGAGGAGAAGAGGGATCCGGGAGCCTGTGTGGCGGCACCGACAGGTAACGGACAGGTGTCCGTGTGTTCTGACCGGGGTCAGAGTGGAAGAAAAGAGGGACAGTGTGTCTGGGCACCTCTGAGGCTGAGGGGTGTCCAGGAACCCGTGAAGTTGCCAACGGGTGACGGTTTGAAAACCGTGTATTATGCTGATCGGGATCAGTGAAAAACTGTGTTTGGGCTGTAAAGCCGGGTGTGAAACAGACCGAAGTCTGTGTGCTGTACTGACCGAGGTCAGTGAAGACCTGTTTTTTTTTCTATAAAGCACGTGTGCAGGTGCTTGCTGTGGACCGGCGAGTCCAGGTATTTCTTTTTTTCCTGAGAGTCAGCTTGCTGTGGCTCGGTGAGGTCACGAAGGTTGCTGTGGCTCGGTGGGGTCACGAAGGTGACAAGCGGCTTGCTGTGGATCGGCGGGTCCACGAAGGTGACAAGCAGCTTGCTGTGGATCGGCGTGTCCACGAAGTTTGGAGTGCAGAGCCTTGTAAAGTGTAGCTGCAGTTGCAGCAAAGAGAGAGAGAAAAAAAAAAGAGACATTGCTGGTTTAGAGTGTGCAGACTCTTAAAGGGCCAGAGTCACATTGCTGTGTTGTGCG
Organism: Ranitomeya variabilis; assembly: GCF_051348905.1. Classification (NCBI taxonomy): domain Eukaryota; kingdom Metazoa; phylum Chordata; class Amphibia; order Anura; family Dendrobatidae; genus Ranitomeya; species Ranitomeya variabilis. The sequence goes on from NC_135235.1 coordinate 342,862,501, forward strand.
AACTGGAGCCTGAGAGTGCTGTGGGAAGTCCACAGGGTGTACCCCAGAGTGGGGTGGTGTTCCTAGAAGGGGATGAAGTCCCAAAACGGAGCGGTGACCCCAAATAATTATGGTTGGCCAAAAAGGGGCCGGGCATCCCAAAAAAGGGGCGGCGTCCCAAAAGGGGGTAGTTGCCCAAAAGGGGGTGGAGTCCCTAAAGGGGGTGGTGGCCCTAAAGGAGAAAATAGCCCACAAAGGGGTGGTGGCCCTAAAAGGAGCGGAGCCCAAAAAGGGGATGGTGACCCAAAAAGGGGTGGAGCTTTCAAAAGGGGAACAGCAATGTTTGTGTTTTGTGTATTCCGAGTGCAGCATAGACTTCCCATTTGATGACAGCCCACAGGTGTGTATTGTTATGTTACACCGTGAAGGAGTATCTGGACTGCTGGACTCAAAGAGTCAGGTGACTCTGACGGGAACTCCTCTCGTTCTCTGTCTAACCGAGAAAAAGGTCAATGTTCGCTGCATTCATGGGGTCACTGTTAACTATACTGTGGACAGAGTGTTCATTGATATGTCCAAAAATGTAAAGTGCCAAGATGGCGGTATAACACCAGACTTGTTCTACCCATTTGAGAGGGGCCGGGACTTTGTGATCTTTGAAGACATATGGGAAGTTGACGCAGTGTGGGGTTGCTCAGAGGAGAGACGCAATGGTCATATTGAAGCCCCACTACAGCAGCAGGCTGTGGGAATTCCTGGTAATGGGATGTGTGGAGAGGAGGTGGCGCCACCTAGTGTCAATGGTCCAGAGTTACGGGTGACCGGAAAAATGTGTGGGTCTGACACCTGTTTAAATGGGGAATTGCTGTTCCAGGATGACAGAGTGAGAGAGGGGGACTCCTGTTCAGACTGTGACTCAAGCACAAAGGGAAAACAGTGCAGTAAGGAGGAGCCGAGTAAAAATCACAAATCTTCATCTCGTCATCGGGGCCGCAGAAAGGCGGGACAGGTTACACCCTCTGAGAAGAGAGGTGATGAGGAAGAGACAGGGTCAGGTACAGATCAGGTTACTGTCCTTGATGAGGAGGTCAATTTATCTCTGACAAACCCTAGCACTGAGATAGTTAGTGATGGGCTGGGATTAGAACAGACCTGTAGTAGACCCACATCTGCAATGCCTGGTAAAAGTGAAGTGGCTCAGTATGATGAAGTACCTGATGCGGAAGAAATGGAGAACTCTGAGGGTACCAAGAGTCCAGAGGTACCAAAGAGTAAACAGACAGAGAGCCCAGGAGAGACCGTAGAGCTGGATGCAGAAACAGGTGGAACTCTGAAGAGGCAGAGTGTGGGTGGGCAAGAGACCCTGTCTGAAAGTTTAACTAAAGAACTGGTGGTGCAACATGAGCTGGCCAAAAGAGAGCAGGACCATAACATAGAGCTGCTTAAAGAGACTGTTGAACAAGAAAGGGTCCTGAGGCAAACATTTGAGCACAAAGTGGGTGACCTGGAGAAGGAGGTCTTTGAACTCAGACGTCACCTGTCGGAGTGTCAGGCCATGAATAGGGCCATATTGAAAGATATGGAAGAGCTCAGAATGGCTCAAGAAAAGTATCAGCAGGAGCTTCTCCAGAGAGAGGAGGAATGTCGCTGCCTGGCAGAAGAGTTGCCAGTGCCCATCTTGGCGAAGGCTCAAGCGGAAGAAAAGACTGAGGAAGAGTTCGTGCTAAAAGCGGAACAAGAGAGTCACCCGGTCGTGACAGATGTCTTGGTGGAAAGGTCAGAGGCAAAAAGGGAGCCATCTGTCTATGAAAAGAGTGAGACCCCGCTCTTCAAGACCGTCATTGATGTACCCGAAGACATGCGAGAAGCGTGCGCCAGGAAGGGTGTGCATGAGGCATTTAGAAAGGCGGTTGAGGCGTGTAGTGTGCACTGGGCGCCTGAGACTCAGAAATTGGTCATACTGACGACTAGGGAAGTCACAGTGAAGTGGGTGGCTGTCCTAAGGGATATGCACCTACACTGCCTCCGTATAAAACAGAGGATCATTTTGAAGAATGATGAAGCCGTTCGATGTTTGGAGCGTGAAAGGAAGGCTCTTAGTCGGCTGGGCTTAGTGGAAGACACAGTCCAAGTACCCAAAGCTCTGGTGGCGAAAGTCATTGGGAAACTTGGGAGAGTGATGCAGGAGATGGTGGATAAATCTGGTCTGAAGAGACTGAGGATACCGACTGATGAAGAGGTCCAGGTCATGGATGAAGATGGGATGGTTCCGTTCCTGGTTGTTGGATCCAGAGAGAGTATTAGGAATATCCGCATGCTTCTGGAATATCTTATGGCATACCTAAGGGAGGTAGAGCAGCTGAGACTTGAGAGACTGCAAGTTAATAAACAGCTGCCAGAGAGGCGAAGAGGTACTCTAAAGCCTGGAAGTCATCAAGCTGAAGTTAACAGAGGATGCAGTCGTAAAGAGAAGATCTGCTCTCCGAAGGAAGACAATAGAAGAGATCAACAACTGAGAGAGAACCGAAGGTGGTCAGATGGAAGAGCTAGAAATAGTGACTCTTCAGTTAGTTCAGGGCTCAGTGACCTAAGCGGGAGATCCTGTAGCAGAGGAAATGACAAGGGGTCATCTTTTCCAAAGGGTGTGATGGAAGTGGTTGACGAATACCGACGTAAGGGTTCAGTGGCAGGCCCTGACTTAGACAGACGGTTTGACTGTCAGGGACAACTGAGAGGGGTCTCTAGTCGGTTTGGATCAAGTGCCAAGCCCCACGGCTTTAGGCAGAGGGGGGAGATATGTAGCATGGCTAAAGGGTGTCTAATCGACGGGAGGTATGTATCACAGAGAAGGCTTGTCGCTGTGATGTAACCCGGAGTGTTTCCTGTTTGCACATAAAGCAATAAGGAGTTGCTTAGTATATTTGTGTTCGGGTTACGGGTAGCTATGAGAGATGGGAGGGTCTGGCTACCCATATACCTCACCCCTGGGTAAGTGTTATGATCCTAGTGGTAGAGGATCTCAGAAGTTCCAGCTAAGTCCGCAAACACAAAAACCAGCTCATAGGGAGGTGGTAACTTGGCTGACCGTATATCTAATCCTAGCACAACAACTAGAAGTAGCCGGGGAACGTACCTACGTTGATTCTAGACGTCTCGCACCAGCCGGAGAACTAACTAACCCTTTCAGAGAAAACAAGACCTCACTTGCCTCAAGAGAAAGGACCCCAAAGTTAAAATACAAGCCCCCAACAAATAATAATGGTGAGGTAAGAAGAAAAGATAAACGTAAGAATGAACTAGATTTAGCAAAGAGAGGCCCACTAATTAATAGCAGAAAATAGGAAGGAGACTTATACGGTCAGCAAAAACCCTACAAAAATATCCACGCTGAATATCCAAGAACCCCCGCACCGACTAACGGTGTGGGGGGAGAATATCAGCCCCCTAGAGCTTCCAGCAAAAATCAGGAATCACATTATGAACAAGCTGGAACAAAATAGAAGCAAAGCGAATAAACAAAAATAAGAAAGCAGGACTTAGCTTATCTTGCAAAGAACAGGAGACCAGGAGACAGGAGCAAACAGACATAGACTGACTACATCGATTCCAGGCACTAGACTGAGTTTCCAGGAAGTCTAAATAGGAACACCCAAGGCCTAACGAACCAGGTGAGTACCAACCTGGAGAAAGATGATCCAAGTGTAATACCGCTAGAGACCACAAGAGGGAGCCAAGAAATATAGTTCACAACAGTACCCCCCCTTTAAGGAGGGGTCACCGAACCCTCACCAAGACCACCAGGGCGATCAGGATGAGCAGCGTGAAAGGCACGCACCAAATCGGCCGCATGAACATCAGAGGCGACCACCCAGGAATTATCCTCCTGACCATAGCCCTTCCATTTGACCAGATACTGAAGCCTCCGTCTAGAGAGACGAGAATCCAAGATCTTCTCCACCACGTACTCCAACTCGCCCTCAACCAAGACTGGAGCGTCAACAGCAGGAACCACAGGCACAACGTACCGCCGTAACAAAGACCTATGGAACACATTGTGAATGGCAAATGACACCGGAAGATCCAAACGAAAAGACACCGGATTAAGGACTTCCAAAATTTTATAAGGACCAATAAAGCGAGGCTTAAACTTAGGAGAGGAAACCTTCAGAGGGACATACCGAGAAGATAACCAAACCAAATCCCCAACACGAAGTCGGGGACCCACACCGCGGCGGCGGTTGGCAAAACGCTGAGCCTTCTCCTGTGACAACTTCAAGTTGTCCACCACATGATTCCAAATCCGCTGCAACCTATCCACCACGGAATCCACCCCAGGACAGTCAGAAGTTTCAACATGACCCGAGGAAAAACGAGGATGAAAACCAGAGTTGCAGAAAAATGGCGAAAACAAAGTAGCGGAACTAGCCCGATTATTGAGGGCAAACTCAGCCAATGGCAAGAAGGTCACCCAATCATCCTGATCCACAGAAACAAAACATCTCAAATAAGCCTCCAGCATCTGATTGGTTCGCTCCGTTTGGCCATTAGTCTGAGGATGAAAGGCAGATGAAAACGACAAATCAATGCCCATCTTAGCACAAAAAGATCGCCAGAATCTGTACACAAACTGGGATCCTCTGTCAGACACGATATTCTCAGGAATTCCATGCAAGCGAACCACATTCTGAAATTACAAAGGAACCAGATCAGAAGAGGAAGGCAACTTAGGCAAGGGCACCAAATGGACCATCTTGGAAAAGCGATCACACACCACCCAGATGACAGACATACCTTGAGACACCGGAAGATCTGAAATGAAATCCATGGAAATGTGTGTCCAGGGCCTCTTCGGGACGGGCAAGGGCAAAAGCAACCCGCTGGCACAAGAACTGCAAGGCTTAGCCCGAGCACAAATCCCACAGGACTGCACAAAAGAACGCACATCCCGCGACAAGGAAGGCCACCAAAAGGACCTAGCCACCAAATCTCTGGTACCAAAAATCCCAGGATGCCCCAACACTGAGGAATGAACCTCGGAGATAACTCTGCTGGTCCATTTGTCAGGAACAAACAGTCTATCAGGTGGGCAAGGGTCAGGTCTACCAGCCTGAAATCTCTGCAACACACAACGCAAATCAGGAGAAATGGCCGACAAGATTACTCCCTCTTTAAGAATACCAGCTGGCTCTGAGACTCCCGGAGAGTCAGGCACAAAACTCCTAGAAAGAGCATCAGCCTTCACATTCTTCGAACCAGGCAGGTATGAGACCACAAAGTCAAAACGGGAGAAAAACAACGACCAATGAGCCTGTCTAGGATTCAGGCGCTTAGCAGACTCGAGATACATCAAATTTTTGTGATCCGTCAAGACCACCACACGATGCTTAGCTCCCTCGAGCCAATGACGCCACTCCTCAAATGCCCACTTCATGGCCAACAACTCCCGATTACCAACATCATAGTTCCGCTCCGCAGGCGAAAATTTCCTAGAAAAAAAGCACAAGGTCTCATCACAGAGCAACCAGAGCCTTTCTGCGACAAAACAGCCCCTGCACCGATCTCAGAAGCGTCCACTTCAACCTGAAAGGGAAGTGAGACATCAGGCTGGCACAAAACAGGCGCTGAAGTAAACCGGCGCTTCAGCTCCCGGAAAGCCTCCACGGCTGCCGGAGCCCAATTAGCCACATCAGAACCTTTCTTGGTCATATCCGTCAAAGGTTTAACAACACTAGAGAAATTAGCAATAAAACGACGGTAGAAATTAGCAAAACCCAAGAACTTCTGAAGACTCTTAACAGACATGGGTTGAGTCCAATCATGAATAGCTCGGACCTTGACTGGGTCCATCTCTACTGTAGAAGGGGAGAAAATGAAACCCAGAAAGGAAACCTTCTGCACTCCAAAGAGACACTTTGAGCCCTTCACAAACAAAGCATTATCACGCAAAACCTGAAACACCATCCTGACCTGCTTTACATGAGAATCCCAATCATCAGAAAAAAACAGAATATCATCCAGATAAACAATCATAAATTTATCTAGATACTTGCGGAAGATGTCATGCATAAAAGACTGAAACACTGAAGGAGCATTAGAAAGCCCAAAAGGCATCACCAAGTACTCAAAATGACCTTCGGGCGTATTAAACGCAGTTTTCCATTCATCTCCCTGCTTAATGCGCACAAGGTTGTACGCACCACGAAGATCTATCTTGGTGAACCACTTGGCACCCTTAATCCGAGCAAACAAGTCCGACAATAGTGGCAAAGGATACTGAAATTTGACCGTGATTTTATTCAGTAGCCGATAGTCTATACAAGGTCTCAAAGACCCGTCTTTCTTGGCTACAAAAAAGAATCCCGCACCAAGAGGGGAAGAGGATGGACGAATATGTCCCTTCTCCAAAGACTCCTTTATATAAGAACGCATTGCGGCATGCTCAGGTAGAGATACATTAAATAATCGTCTCTTAGGAAATTTACTACCAGGAATCAAATCTATAGCGCAGTCACAGTCCCTATGAGGAGGAAAGGCACTGGACCTGGACTCACTGAATACATCCTGATAGTCCAACAAATACTCCGGAACTTCAGAAGGAGTAGAAGAAGCAATAGACACCAACGGGGAATCGCAATGAATTCCCTGACAACCCCAACTTGACACAGACATTGCCTTCCAATCCAAAACTGGATTATGGGTCTGTAACCATGGCAGACCTAAAACGACCAAATCCTGCATTTTATGCAGAACAAGAAAACGAATCACCTCCCGATGTTCAGGAGTCATACACATGGTCACTTGTGTCCAATACTGCGGTTTATTCTCCGCCAATGGTGTAGCATCAATTCCTCTAAGAGGAATAGGATTTTTCAAAGGCTCCAGGACAAAACCACAGCGCTTGGAAAACAACAAGTCCATAAGACTCAGGGCAGCACCTGAATCCACAAATGCCATAACAGGGTAGGAAGACAATGAGCAAATTAGAGTTACAGACAAAATAAACTTAGGATGCAAATTACCAATGGCGACAGGACTAACCATCTTTGTTAGGCGTTTAGAGCATGCTGAGATAACATGTGTAGAATCACCACAGTAAAAACACAACCCATTCTGACGTCTATGATTTTGTCGTTCAGTTCTAGTCTGAATTCTATCACATAGCATTGAGTCAGGTGTCCGTTCAGACAACACTGCCAGAGGATTAGCAGATTTACGCTCCCGCAAACGCCAATCTATCTGAATGGCCAGAGCCATAGAATCACTCAGACTTGTAGGAATGGGAAAACCCACCATCACATTCTTAATGGCTTCAGAAAGGCCATTTCTGAAATTTGCGGCCAGAGCACACTCATTCCATTGAGTAAGCACGGACCATTTCCGAAATTTTTGGCAATACACTTCAGCCTCATCTTGGCCCTGAGAGATAGCCAGCAACGCTTTTTCTGCCTGAATTTCAAGATTGGGCTCCTCATATAGCAATCCGAGCGCCATAAAAAACACATCAATATTTGCCAATGCCGGATCTCCTGGCGCCAATGAAAAAGCCCAATCCTGAGGGTCGCCACGTAAGAAAGAGATAACAATTTTAACTTGCTGAGCTGAGTCTCCAGACGAACGCGGTCTCAAAGATAGAAACAATTTACAATTATTCCTAAAATTCCCAAATTTAAATCGATCACCAGAGAAAAGCTCAGGAATAGGTATCTTAGGCTCTGACATAGGACTACTAATAACAAAATCCTGAATGCCCTGCACTCGTGCAGCAAGCTGATCCACACTAGTAATCAGAGTCTGAACATTCATGTCTGCAGCAGAGCTTCAAGCCACTCAGAGGAAAAAGGGGAAGAAGAAAAAAAAAACAAAACTCAGAACTTCTTTTCTTTTAATCCCGCTTCTGCAATGCAATAAATATTCACTTTAGGCCTGGAATACTGTTATGATCCTAGTGGTAGAGGATCTCATAAGTTCCAGCTAAGTCCGCAAACACAAAAACCAGCTCATAGGGAGGTGGTAACTTGGCTGACCGTATATCTAATCCTAGCACAACAACTAGAAGTAGCCGGGGAACGTACCTACATTGATTCTAGACGTCTTGCACCAGCCGGAGAACTAACTAACCCTTTCAGAGAAAACAAGACCTCACTTGCCTCAAGAGAAAGGACCCCAAAGTTAAAATACAAGCCCCCAACAAATAATAACGGTGAGGTAAGAAGAAAAGACAAACGTAAGAATGAACTAGATTTAGCAAAGAGAGGCCCACTAATTAATAGCAGAAAATAGGAAGGAGACTTATACGGTCAGCAAAAACCCTACAAAAATATCCACGCTGAATATCCAAGAACCCCCGCACCGACTAACGGTGTGGGGGGAGAATATCAGCCCCCTAGAGCTTCCAGCAAAAATCAGGAATCACATTATGAACAAGCTGGAACAAAATAGAAGCAAAGCGAATAAACAAAAATAAGAAAGCAGGACTTAGCTTATCTTGCAAAGAACAGGAGACCAGGAGACAGGAGCAAACAGACATAGACTGACTACATCGATTCCAGGCACTAGACTGAGTTTCCAGGAAGTCTAAATAGGAACACCCAAGGCCTAACGAACCAGGTGAGTACCAACCTGGAGAAAGATGATCCAAGTGTAATACCGCTAGAGACCACAAGAGGGAGCCAAGAAATATAGTTCACAACAGGTAAGGGGCATAACCATGCCTGTCTATGTTTGTTGCAGGACCTGTGGTGAGGTCACAACCACATGTCTGATCATGTGATGGGTTCTGGGTGTGGTTAGACCTATTAAAGAAAGCCTAATGCTAGCCTCCAGAGGGAGTGTGGGAATCTGTCATGGTGGACAGAGATCCCTGTGTCCAGGCGGGACACTACAGACAGGAGTATGTATGTGTGGAGGAGAAAGCCTCCACAGGACTGAGCCTGAAAGACTGGACATTTGTATTTTCCTTTCCTGAGCTAAAGGCTATTTGTTTTCTGTTTTGCTGTACGGTTTATGGTGCAAATAAACCTGTGAACTTTTAAAGAGAACGTGCCTTCTGTTTCCTCCAACGCACCTGAGCGAGTGAATCCTTACAGTACCTATTTACTCCTCTGATAAAGTAATGTTTAACGTTGAACTATGTTTTCAGAACCTGTGCTTATCGCCACTTGTGACTGTGGGTCTGTTGCCAACTTTATTGATTCAGGACTGACTCTCAAATTAGGATTAGTGATAGTTAGATTAGAGAAATTAATTCACATGTCGGCATTAACAGGACACCATTACTCCAGAACTTTGTCCAAATAGTAACCCTGGAATTCACATTTAAAGTTGGAATATTTCACTCTGAGTCCATCTCCTGCTATGTTTTGGATAAATTACCTGTTGGGTTGGTGTTGGGATTTCCAAGGTTGCATATTCACAATCCTGTCATTGATTGGTGTCAGAAGGATATTGTTAAGTGTCATAAGAGATGTCTTAGGCTAGGTTCACACTGCGTTAGCAGCAGCCCGTTCAGCACATACGCTAACGGGCTGCTGTTAACGCAAGTGCCGACGTTACATCGCGCTAGCGCAGATAGAGCATCTGCTAGCTCTATCTGTGCTAGCAGTGATGGACCCGGAAAAGCTGCAGCCCGCCTCTCAGGGTCCATCACTCAATGACGGCACACGGCGATGCGTCAGACATTGCATTCAATGGCGGTGTAACGTAGTCCGTCTAACGGACGCCAAGAACGCAATGTGAACCTAGCCTTAGTTTTGTACAAATTCACTTCACTAGTCTGGAGAGTCTGCCGGCATACTTGAGTCTTCGGAAATGTGTTCTTGGAAAAAGAGACAAAGTTACTACCTCCCTATTGTCCTTATGATTGTGCTAGTAATCATATCCCTAATGCTAAATTGCCTAAAGCTCACCTGTACAATTTATTGGAACCTGAACAAACCGCCATGAAAGAATATGTAAGCGAAAGTTTACAGACAGGTCATATTTGCCTTTCCCAAACACCTGTAGCTGCTGGTTTCTTTTTTGTGAAAGAGAAAGATTGGAGTTGCATCGATTTCCGTGAATTAAACAAAACTACTTACCCACTTCCACTCATCCCAGACCTATATAATCAGCTTACTGGAGCCAAATGGTTTTCTAAAGCGGATCTTGGAGGGGATTATAGTTTATGTATCTGGAAGGGTGATGAGTGAAAGACAGCGTTTTTAACGTATGAGGGTCTATTTGAAAATCTCGTCATGACTTTTGGTTTAACAAATTCACCAGCAGTCTTTAAAAATTTTATGAATGACATTTTCCTGATATTATGGGAAAATTTATTGTGATATATCATATTTTGCGGATAATAAGATGCACAGGACTATAAAACTCACCCAAATTTTGGGGAGGAAAATAGGAAAAAAATGTTTTTAATAATATAGTGGTGCATCTTGTAGTCTGCTTTTATGGTAACTAATGGGGTACTGTGGGGGGTGTGACTCCACTGTGGCACAAACCAGACTTCCCTGGAAGGGGCGTGACTAAGCAGCTTGATTGATGTTCACTGGAGCCTCTGATGGTGAGCTCAGACTTGTGCGGCAGGTAGCTGCCAGGTACCACTCCAGGGTGAAGTCTGGCTGTGACTGCTGATCTCACTGGGGAAAAGAACACTGACAGGCAGGGGGGCATGGCTGAGACACTGGCAAACAGGCAGGCATGGCTGAGATACTGGCAGACAGGCAGGCAAGGCTGAGACACTGGCAGACAGGTGGGCACGGCTGAGACACAGGCAGACAGGTGGGCACGGCTGAGACACTGGCAAGCAGGCACAGCTAATTGGACTGGAACCCGTACGGGTAAGACAGGAACATAGACAGGTATATGTAGTATATGGAGACAGGTAGGGACCTGTTCACACTGGGGGAGAAGGGACAGATTCAGGGAGGACAGGAACATGGATAGGTATGAGAGATATTTGAGAACAGGTAGGGACCTGTTCAGACTGCAGAACAAAGACCTGCGAGGTGCAGAACGAGAGCTGAGCAAAACCACAAGGAGTGGAGCAGGGCAGAACCTCAAGGATTGGAGCAAGAGCAGAACAGAATCGCAGAGCGTGGAGTGTGAGCAAGATGGAACCACAAGTAAGTGGAGCTGGGTGCAGAGTGGAGCCAAGAGCAGAACGGAGCCACAAGGAGCGGAACCGAAAGCAGAGCAAAGCCACAGGGTGCAGCGAGCAGAGCAGAAGTAAACACAGAAAGCGGAGAACAAGGATACACCCAGCAGGGTAGGGAAAGCTACAGACAAGGTTACAAATAGACATAGTGTTACGGGTCGAGTTCCCATCTCTGCACAGGGGGAATCTCGGGCCATCTCCACTGCAGTCTCCCATTCTTCTCCTGCCGCAGTGGAGTCTGCTCGGCAAAGACATCGGTCCCAGTGGCTCGCTCAGTCTAGCTCAGTACAGAGAGTTACTGCTGCTTTTCCTGCTTCTGCCATTGAAGTCAGTGCTGGGCAGCGGCGAGCAGACGCTTCTGGGACTAAGTCCTGCTTTCCTCGTTCTGAGGATGCCCAGTGTAAGATCTGTGAGTGGAGATCGAGGGTCACATGATCAGACACTGCAGCTAAGGTCCTGTAGGTGCTCACGCTCTGTGGCAGCCTTTCATTGGTCCTTCCAGGAAGGTCCTGAACGTGCTGCAACTATTTAAGGCTCGCATGGCCGCACGGCCATGCGCTAGTATTGCTTTCATTTATGTACTTTGCGCCAGTGTGGTCTTGTATGAGTGAGTTCAGGGACCCGGCTGAAATAAGCCCCTTGAATGCTGGCACCTCCGGTGAGGAGTTTGTATGCTTGAGTGTTCAGGGACCTGGCCGAAATAAGCCCCTACAATGCTGGTACCTCCGGCGAGGAGTTTCGTGTGCATGCAAGACCACTGACTGTTCTTGTTTAGACAGTTAGCCTGTGCCTCTGTGGAGTCTAACAGGGCGCAGTGCTTTGAGTTTGCGGCTGCTCTGTGAAGTAACAGAGTTAGCTAACACCGCCATTTAGTTCCGCTATTCACTAGCAGCAGGTTCTCCTGCACGGTGGACCCCGGGCTGCGAACGCATCTATCCTAATAAAATATATACCGTATATACTCGAGTATAAGCCGACCCGAGTATAAGCCGACCCCCCTAATTTTGCCACAAAAAACTGGGAAAACTTATTGACTCGAGTATAAGCCTAGGGGGAAAAATGCAGCAGGTACCGGTGAATTTCAAAATTAAAAATAGATACTCCATACCGTTCATTATGGCCCCATAGATGCTCCACATAAAGCTGTGCCACATATAATGCTCTGCACCGTTCATTATGGCCCCATAGATGCTCCACATAAAGCTGTGCCATATATACAATGCTCTGCACCGTTGCCCCATAGCTGTGCCATATAGTGCTCTGCCCCATTGCTGTGCCATATAGTGCTCTGCCCCATAGCTGTGCCATATAGTGCTCTGCCCCATAGCTGTGCCATATAGTGCTCTGCCCCATAGCTGTGCCATATAGTGCTCTGCCCCATAGCTGTGCCATATAGTGCTCTGCCCCATAGCTGTGCCATATAGTGCTCTGCCCCATAGCTGTGCCATATAGTGCTCTGCCCCATAGCTGTGCCATATAGTGCTCTGCCCCATAGCTGTGCCATATAGTGCTCTGCCCCATAGCTGTGCCATATAGTGCTCTGCCCCATAGCTGTGCCATATAGTGCTCTGTCCCATAGCTGTGCCATATAGTGCTCTGCCCCATAGCTGTGCCATATAGTGCTCTGCCCCATAGCTGTGCCATATAGTGCTCTGCCCCATAGCTGTGCCATATAGTGCTCTGCCCCATAGCTGTGCCATATAGTGCTCTGCCCCATAGCTGTGCCATATAGTGCTCTGCCCCATAGCTGTGCCATATAGTGCTCTGCCCCATAGCTGTGCCATATAGTGCTCTGCCCCATAGCTGTGCCATATAGTGCTCTGCCCCATAGCTGTGCCATATAGTGCTCTGCCCCATAGCTGTGCCATATAGTGCTCTGCCCCATAGCTGTGCCATATAGTGCTCTGCCCCATAGCTGTGCCATATAGTGCTCTGCCCCATAGCTGTGCCATATAGTGCTCTGCCCCATAGCTGTGCCATATAGTGCTCTGCCCCATAGCTGTGCCATATAGTGCTCTGCCCCATAGCTGTGCCATATAGTGCTCTGCCCCATAGCTGTGCCATATAGTGCTCTGCCCCATAGCTGTGCCATATAGTGCTCTGCCCCATAGCTGTGCCATATAGTGCTCTGCCCCATAGCTGTGCCATATAGTGCTCTGCCCCATAGCTGTGCCATATAGTGCTCTGCACCGTCCATTATTGCCCCATAGCTGCTGCTGCAATAAAAAAAAATAAAACACATACTCACCTGTCTTGCAGCTCCTCGGCGCCATCTTCCCGGCGTCTCCCTGCACTGACTGATCAGGCAGAGGGCGGCGCGCACACTATATGCGTCATCGCGCCCTCTGCCTGAACAGTCAGAGCGGAGAGAGAGACGCAGGGAAGATGGCGCGACGCCCGGCGTGTGGAACCAGGATAGGTGAATATGCGATACTTACCTGCTCCCGGCGTCCCGCTCCTTCCCCCGGACAGCTGCTCTTCGGTGCCGCAGCCTCTTCCTCTGTCAGCGGTCACCGGCACCGCTGATTAGAGAAATGAATTATGCGGCTCCGCCCCTATGGGGGGTGGAGCAGCCTATTCATTTCTCTAATGAGCGGTCCCACGTGACCGCTCAGGGGAAGAGGCTGCAGCACCCGGAGACAGTGTGACAGGCAGGGGGAGCGCCAGGATCGCCGGGACTAGGTAAGTATATGACAGTGCTCACCCGCCGACCCCACCACCGATCATGACTCGAGTATAAGCCGAGGGGGCACTTTCAGCCCAAAAATTTGGGCTGAAAATCTCGGCTTATACTCGAGTATATACGGTACTTTCATTAGGTGCGTTCCGCTAGCCCTATCATAACATAATACTAGCGCCAGGGTCTGGCTAGTAAATGGCAGACATACAGCAATCTTTGCAGTATATATGCAGCAGCTGGAGGGTAGGTTGGTGGCTCTCGAGAGCTCAACCTCAGCTGTGGATATTTACGCAGTTGCTGTACAGGCTGCTAGCGCGGCTGCAGCAACCTTGTCCACTGCCACCCCTGTTCCGACATTTTCGCGCCTCCCGCTCCCAGAAAAATTTTCTGGAGAAAGCAGATCTTGTAGGGGATTCGTAAATCAGTGCTCTATTCACCTTGAGCTTCTGGCTGCACGTTTTCCCACAGAGCGGGCTAAGGTGGGATTTATTGTGTCCCTCTTGTCAGACAGGGCGTTGGAATGGGCTACGCCACTGTGGGAGCGTGGCAATCATGTGGTGCAGAGTGCTCCATTGTTTCTGAGCACTCTGAAACAGGTCTTCCTAGGACCTCAAGTCACCCATGATACGGCGCTCCAACTGCTGGCATTAACTCAGGGTGAGTCCTTGATCAGCCAATTTGCCATCCGTTTCCAAACTTTAGCGTCAGAGCTGGAGTGGTCGGATAAAGCCCTTATTCCCATATTCTGGAGGGGGCTGGCTGATCACGTTTAGGATGCTCTGGCCTCTAGGGAGATTCCAGCCACACTGGAGGAGTTAATAACTGTCTCTACCTGTATTGACCTCCGTTTTTACGAGCGGAGGTTAGAGCGAGCCCAGTGTAGGCAGAGGTTTCGGCTGGCTCCCACCTTTGCCAGACCTCTGGAATCTCCAGTCCTGGTTCCTGAGTCACATGAGGCCAGGGAGGTGTCACGAGCGGATTCTAAGTCCCGGACCGCTTGGGCATCCAAGGTCTGTCATGTTTGCCAGCAGTCTGGACATCTTGCCACCAGATGTTCCCAGCGGTCGAGGAGACGTCAGCCTCTAGTGGTAGTCGGTGGAGGTACTCTAGATACGGCGACGTTTGCCTCAAAATTGTCCTTTAAGGGGACAATTATTATTGGCTCCTCTTCCCACTCAGTAGAGCTCTACGTGGATTCTGGGGCAGAGGGCAATTTCATGTCTTCCGCCTTTGCCCAACGTCATGCAATATCCCTGGCAGAGGCATAGCTAGGGTTTCAACTTAGGGGGGGCGAAACATCTGAGTGGGCCCCTAACCAGCTAACCCTGATTACAGCTATGGTTGCGCACTCTAGTTGTGAATATAGTGGAACCTCAGAATATGACCGCACTGTTATTGAAAATAAATCTATATACAAAAACGAACATTGACTTTACTGCCATATTGTGACCATATGCAACTTTGATGGTCACAATACTCTGAGTGCCCCTATAACAATACAGTAATGCTTAAGTGCCCACTTAATATTTAATAATGTCCCCTAAGTTCCCCCATGTACTGCTCCATTATACACAGTAAGGTGATTCTATAACTCCCCTATACACCGTATGATGTTCCCACTGCTCCCCTATAGATAGTATGAGCCCAATGCTCCCCTATACACAGTATAATGCTGACAGAACTCCACTATATAAAGTATAATGCCCCTCAGAGCTCCCCTATATACAGTGTAATGGGCCAACAGCTCCCATATGCACAACATGCCTTCACAGTTCCCTATACACAGTATGATGGGCCCGCAGCTCCCGTCAAACAGTATGATGTCCCCCACAGTTCCAGTTCCCCTGTACACAGTATGATGGGCCCACAGCTCCCTTATACACAGTATGATGGGCCCGCAGCTCCCTTATCACAGTATGATGGGCCCGCAGCTCCCTTATCACAGTATGATGGGCCCGCAGCTCCCTTATCACAGTATGATGGGCCCGCCGCTCCCTTATACACAGTATGATGGGCCCACAGCTCCCTTATACACAGTATGATGGGCCCACAGCTCCCTTATATGTACACAGTATGATGGGCCCGCAGCTCCCGTATACACAGTATGATGGGCCCACAGCTCCCTTATACACAGTATGATGGGCCCGCAGCTCCCTTATACAACAGTATGATGGACTCACAACTTCCTTATACACAGTATGATGGGCCCGCAGCTCCCTTATGCACAGTATGATGGGCCCGCAGCTCTCTTATACACAGTATGATGGCCCACAGCTCCCTTATATGTACACAGTATGATGGGCCCGCAGCTCCCGTATACACAGTATGATGGGCCCGCAGCTCCCGTATACACAGTATGATGGACCCGCAGCTCCCTTATACACAGTATGATGGACCCGCAGCTCCCTTATACACAGTATGATGGACCCGCAGCTCCCTTATATACAGTATGATGGGCCCGCAGCTCCCGTATACACAGTATGATGGACCCGCAGCTCCCTTATACACAGTATGATGGACCCGCAGCTCCCTTATATACAGTATGATGGACCCGCAGCTCCCTTATACACAGTATGATGGACCCGCAGCTCCCTTATATACAGTATGATGGGCCCGCAGCTCCCTTATACACAGTATGATGGGCCCACAGCTCCCGTATACACAGTATGATGGGCCCGCAGCTCCCGTATACACAGTATGATTGGCCCGCAGCTCCCGTATACACAGTATGATTGGCCCGCAGCTCCCGTATACACAGTATGATGGGCCCGCAGCTCCCGTATATACAGTATGATTGGCCCGCAGCTCCCGTATACACAGTATGATTGGCCCGCAGCTCCCGTATACACAGTATGATGGGCCCGCAGCTCCCATATACACAGTATGATGGGCCCGCAGCTCCCTTATACACAGTTATAAGAAACACTGGAGCCTCGGACAGGCCACAAACTGCAGGAGACGGAGCTGAGGCGAGGCAAAAACAGATGAAAACGCCGGAAGGTGAGTATCAGACAGGGGGCAGGGGATGGGGATTGTCAGCACCGCTCCAGCAGTGAAATAAAAATAATGCTGGAGTGGTGCTGTAAATGTGATGCAGCTCTTGGTTACTGTATGCGGGGTCCTTATACTAATAGTCATAAAAGACCCAGGTGGTACGTATCAGAAGCCCCCTACCCCCCATCTCCAGCCTCCCCAGACAGCAAATATTACATGCGATGGAGTACATATAATATCATAACTAAACATTAAAATATTCAGCCCCCAGTGACCTGTCTCTCCTCCCCCACTTCAGTATCCAATACTCCCATCATCTCACATACACCCACTCAGTGCCCTGTCCCACCTCACCCACCTTCTCCCCTCACAACACCCAAATGGTCTTACATTCACCCCCCAGTGCCCTGTCTCCCCTCCCCCACAATACCCCATCATCTCACATTCACCCCCCAGTACCCTGTCCCCCCTCACTCACTTTCAGCCCCCAAAATACCCCAACGGTCTCACAGTGACATACCTGAATTTAATAAACCTAAGTAAGTTCCATCCCAGCACTTACTGATAAAGTTTGCACTGCAGGCAGGACCAGGAAGTGTGAGTGTAATGCGTAATGCACGGTGTGGGCACTAGGACCCAGCGTGCCTGAGCCAATCCCAGCGTGCACAGACTCCAGAGTGAAGAAAACTGCAGCCAGGAAAAAGCTTCATGATCAGGTCAGAGGGGCGAAACCATTAACTGCAGGGGGAGACTGCAGCCGGCCACTGTGCTAATAGCCTGCAGCTTGTCAGACGGGAGCAGACATTATACTGCTCTGCTCCTATGCTGTGTTCTGCCTCGGCACAGAAGTGGCCCTGGCTCCTGGTGGGCCCCTTCATGTGACAGGGCCAGGGGCGATGGCCCCCTCTGCCCCCCAGTAGCTACGCTACTGACCCCTGGTTATGCTAGCGCAACCAGTTACAGTACGAGTGGTGAATGGGTCGACACTGCCTTCACAGATAACTCACCAGACCATTCCTTTTACTCTGTCCATGTCGCCATCCCATCAGGAGACAATATCTCTGCTCATCATACCTGAGGGTATTGATGAGGTCCTGTTGGGGATACCTTGGTTACGGTACCACTCTCCACATATCGAGTGGTCTTCAGGCAGAATTTTGGGATGGGGTGAGTCTTGTGAGGGTAGGTGCCAAAGGGAGTGCGTTCAGGTTGCTACTACAGAAGTACCCGCAGATCTATCCTCACTCCCCAAACAATACTGGTCTCATGCGGACGTGTTCTTCAAAAAGGCGGTGGAGACCCTTCCGCCTCACCGCCCTTATGACTGTCCTATTGATCTCTTGCCTGGTGCTGAGCCTCCCCGGGGTTGAGTTTATCCGTTATCTCTCCCGGAGACGGAGGTTATGTCTCTGTACATCCAAGAAAATCTGGCAAGAGGGTTCATCAGGAAGTCAGTGTCGCCTGATGGGGCTGGGTTCTTCTTTGTTCAGAAGAAGAATGGGGAACTGCGTCCATGTATAGACTACAGGGGTCTTAACGCCATCACCGTTAAGAACAAATACCCATTACCCCTGATATCTGAGCTTTTTGATAGGCTACGGGGAGCAATGGTATTTACAAAATTAGATCTGCGGGGTGCTTAAAACCTGATTCGCATCCGTGAGGGGGATGAATGGAAGACGACTTTTAACACCAGGGATGGGCACTATGAATATCTGGTGATGCCCCAGCTGTCTTCCAAGACTTTGTGAACGACATCTTCCGAGATATGCTCACCACCTCGGTCGTAGTCTATCTGGATGATATTCTCATCTACTCTCCAGATATTGACTCCCATCGGAGAGATGTTCGCAAAGTCTTTGACCTCTACGCCAAGTTGGAGAAGTGTGTGTTTGAGCAGGAGTCCTTGCCATTTCTTGGTTATATCATCTCTGCCCAGGGTTTGGCTATGGCTCCTGCCAAGCTACAGGCTGTCATGGACTGGCAGGAACCCCATTTTCTTAAAGCGGTGCAGCGCTTTATGGGGTTCATTAACTACTATCGACAGTTCATTCCACACTTCTCAACGTTGGTAGCTCCCTTGGTTGCCCTTACCAAGAAGGGAGCAAATCCCAAATTGTGGTCTCCAAGACCTTTAATTCTGTAAAGTCACACTTCGCTAGCGCTCCCATCCTACATCGCCCCGATGTAGACAAACCATTTATCATGGAGGTGGATGCCTCATCTGTTGGTGCTGGAGCAGTCCTTTTCCAAAAAGATGCTCAAGGTCGGAAGCATCCTTGCTTCTTCTTTTCAAAGACCTTCTCACCAGCAGAGAGGAATTATTCCATCGGGGACAGGGAGTTGCTGGCCATGAAGTTGGCCTTCTCGGAGTGGAGACATCTCTTGGAGGGAGCTTGATTTCCTTTCCAAGTCTTCACAGACCATAAAAATTTGGTGTATCTGCAGACTGCCGAGCGATTAAATTCTCGCCAAGCTAGATAGTCCTTGTTCTTCTCCCGGTTCCATTTCACCCTCCATTTTCTCTCTGGGGAGAAGAACATTCGTGCCAACGCTCTCTCTCGCTCTGTTGTGTCATCTGTGGAGGAGGAAGAGGAGCCTCGGCTTATTGTCCCCACTGAGAGCCTGAGAACCGTAGCTCCGGTTTCGCTAGAGTCTGTGCCTCCGGGCAAGACTTTTGTACCATCCAATTTGCGTCCGGAGGTTCTCTCGTGGGCTCATTCGTCCAGGGTGGGTGGACATTTTGGGACAAAAAGGACATCTGAGCTGTTGGCGAGGACGTATTGGTGGCCACATATGGTCCGTGATGTCAGGGATTATATTCTGGCATGTGTCTCCTGCGCCAAAAATAAGTCTCCTCGACAACGGCCAGCTGGGTTACTCTATCCATTGCCGGTGGCAGACAGGCCCTGGGAGATGGTCGGGATGGACTTTGTGGTGGGTTTGCCCAAGTCTCGGGGCTGTACCATCATTTGGGTTATCACCGATCACTTCTCCAAAATGGTGCATTTGGTGCCGCTTCCGCGGTTACCTTCGGCACGGGCCTTGGCAGCGTTGTTCATAAAGCAAATCTTTCGCCTACACGGTATGCCAGACA
Organism: Ranitomeya variabilis; assembly: GCF_051348905.1. Lineage (NCBI taxonomy): Eukaryota > Metazoa > Chordata > Amphibia > Anura > Dendrobatidae > Ranitomeya > Ranitomeya variabilis. The sequence continues at coordinate 342,882,397 of NC_135235.1, forward strand.
AGATTGTCAGTGACCGGGGTCCCCAGTTTGAGTCTCGGTTCTGGAGAGAGCTTTGTCGTCATCTCAGCATTGAGTTAAATCTCTCTTCTGCATATCATCCCGAGACGAATGGATTGGTAGAGAGGGCCAATCAGACCTTGGTCACATATCTGCGACATTTTGTCTCAGCCAGGCAGGATGACTGGGCATCCTTGCTACCGTGGGCAGAGTTTGCGCTGAACAATGCGGTAGCCGACTCAACTGGACAAACCCCATTCTTCCTCAACTATGGTCAGCATCCGCGGGTACCTGTCCTATGCCCGTGTCTTCTGACGACTCCAGAGTGGCAGACTGGGCTGTGGAGGCACGGGATATTTGGGACCGCACTCAGGATGCCATTCAGGCCTCCAAGGAGAGAATGAGGTCCTCTGCCGAGGCACATCGGCGCCCCGCTCCGACCTTTGCTCCTGGCGACTTAGTGTGGCTCTCCGCCCGTAACATCAGGCTGCTTGTTGAGTCTACTAAGTTTGCACCTCGCTACTTAGGTCCTTTCAAGGTCGTCGAACAGGATAACCCTGTGGTCTACCATTTAGCCCTTCCGCCATGCCTGGGTATCACCGACACCTTTCATGTGTCCCTCTTGAAACCTGTATACATGTCCCGGTTTTCCGAGTCATCTGCAGGGACATCGGGTTCGTCTACGGACGATTACGAGGTGAACGCTATTTTGGGGTGCAATGTGGTTCGTGGCAAAAAAATTTATTTGGTGGACAGGAAGGGTTACGGTCCTGAGGATAGGTCCTGGGAGCCTGCTGAGCGCATTCGGGCTCCGCAGCTCATTGCTGCCTTCGAGCGTAGGGAGGTCCAAGGAGGGGGGGTAATGTTAGGGGTCGAGTTCCCGTCTCTGCACAGGGGGAATCTCGGGCCATCTCCACTGCAGTCTCCCATTCTTCTCCTGCCGCAGTGGAGTCTGCACAGCAGAGACGTCGGTCCCAGCGGCTCGCTCAGTCTGGCTCTGTACAGAGAGTTACTGCTGCTTTTCCTGCTTCTGCCATTGAAGTCAGTGCTGGGCAGCGGCGAGCAGACGCTTCTGGGACTAAGTCCTGCTTTTCTCGTTCTGAGTATGCCCAGTGTAAGATCTGTGAGTGGACATCGAGGGTCACATGATCAGACACTGCAGCTAAGGTCCTGTAGGTGCTCACGCTCTGTGGCAGCCTCTCATTGGTCCTTCCAGGAAGGTCCTGAACGTGCTGCAACTATTTAAGGCTCGCATGGCCGCTGTCACGGGAAGCCTAGGTAGGCAAGAGCTAATAACCCAGGCCCCTGCGATTTCCCTCAACTCTGGGAAACCCTGACTGACCCTCTCCCAGAGTTTACACTGATGGTGTGCATGTCTGGGCCTCCACCCTCACCCTGTCTCCTGTTTCAACCGGAGGCTGAAACCTCCACCCACCACCCAGTGAAGAGACCACTAACCAATACCCACAGTTAGCACAGACAAGGATAACGGAAAATATACACCACGCTGCAGTCACTCAGAAATACACAATAAGTGCACAGAGCAAAGCAAATACAAATATAGGAAGGAGGAAAATATGACAAAGGGAAATATACACCACCAGACACGATACTCCTTTTCCTAGACCACCACTCCAGACCGAGATAACCAAGCACAAGACAGAAGCTATAATCGGTGACGCCCAATGTTCAGAAGAACAATTTAAAGGCAGTGGGCGTGACCCAGCTTCCAATCCGAGCACCAGCTAAATTAACCCCGGACCAGCTAGACAAAATCTAGCCGACGCCACTGAGCGCATAGTGGACAAAAGCGGAATTACCGCTGTCTGTCGAACACCCTAGTATGAACAGCGTCCGACATGACAGTAGCCCGCCTTCTACGAGGGACCCCAGGGCCCTCACGGCTTATAGGACCCGGCTTGTCCGGATGGCGGCGATGAAACATACTGACCAGCCGATCCGCATGAATGTCCGAGGCTGGTACCCAAGACCTCTCCTCCGGCCCATAACCACGCCAGTGTACCAAGTACTGTAAGGTTCAGCGCACCACACGAGAGTCAACCACCTTGGAGACTTCAAATTCCAAATTACCATCCACCAAGACTGGAGGAGGCATCGGTGTCGCGTCCACAAGACCCACCATCTTTTTTAGCAACGATCTGTGGAACACGTTGTGTATCTTATACACCGTAGGGAGCTCCAATCGGTACACTACTGGGTTAATGACAGCGGTGACCTTAAATGGACCAATAAACCTAGGACCCAATTTAAGGGATGGTATTTTGAGTCTTATGTTTTTTGTGGATAACCACACCCAGTCATCCACACTCAGGTCCGGACCTGGCTCACGCCTACTGTCAGCCACATGCTTGTACCTAGCACCCACACTCAACAAGCGCTGCTTAACTCTCCTCCAGACTGATGACAATTGTGTCCCCAACTAGTCCTCCTCCAGAATGCCGGAAGAGCCCCTCTGACTCAAGGTACAAAATTGAGGATGTAGCCCGTAAACACAAAAAAAAGGAGACTCCCCAGATGACTCCTGGCGGTGATTATTGATGGCAAACTCAGCCAAAGGAAGAAAGGTAGACCACTCCTCCTGGTTATCAGAGACAAAGCAGCGTAAGTACTGTTCCAAATTTTGGTTCATACGCTCAGTCTGACCATTTGACTGAGGATGAAACGCCGAAGAATGAGATAACTTGATCCCCAGCCGTGAGCAAAATACTCTCCAAAATTTTGCCACAAACTGAGACCCCCTATCAGACACGATGTCAGACGGAACCCCATGAAGTCTGACCACCTCCTGCACAAATACCTGAGCCAGAGTCTTAGCGTTAGGCAACAAAGGCAAAGACACAAAGTGCGACATTTTAGAAAACCGATCAACAATCACCAAGATGACCGTGTTCCCAGCTGATGAGGGCAAATCAGTGATGAAATCCATGGAGATTTCCATCCAAGGCTTACTAGATACCTCAAGAGGAAGTAGTGTGCCAACAGGACGGGAGCGAGGCGTCTTAGCCCTAGCGCACGTGGTACAAGCTGACACGTATGCGACCACGTCCTGTCGGATCTTGGGCCACCAAAACCGACGTGACACCAACTCCAAGGTACCTCTAACCCCTGGGTGGCCAGCCAGGACAGCATCATGATGCTCCGCCAAAACCTTTAGGCGGAGATGAAGCGGTACAAAAGATTTGTTGACGGGAAGCTCAGATGGTACCTCCTCCTGAGCCTCGGCAATCTTAGCCTCAACCTCGGTAGTGAGAGCCGAAACCACAACACCCTTTTGGAGGATGGGTACTGGATCCTCCCGAGGTTCTCCCCCCGGAAAACACCTGGACAGAGCATCCGCCTTAGTGTTTTTAGACCTCGGTCTGTAAGTGACCACAAAATTGAACAGCGTGAAAAACAATGCCCAGCGAGCCTGCCTGGGGGACAGACGCTTGGCTGACTCCAAATACAGCAGATTCTTATGATCGGTAATAACAGTAACCTGATGTACCAACCCCTCCAAGAAGTGTCGCCATTCCTCAAAGGCCAACTTAATTGCCAACAACTCCCTGTTGCCGATATCGTAGTTACGTTTGGCGGACAACAGTTTCTTGGAGAAATAGGCGCACAGACGTAAACCACTCAAAGATGAGCCTTGAGATAGTACCGCCCCCACACCAACCTCAGACGCATCGACTTCCACAACAAAGGGTTTAGATACGTCTGGCTGCACAAGAATGGGGGCTGAAACAAAACTGTTCTTAAGAAATTAAAATGCGCGCACAGCAGCCTCAGGCCAAACGGAGAAATTGGTACCCTTTTTAGTCATGTCAGTTAGCGGTTTAGCATTGATGGAAAAATCCTTGATAAATTTCCTATAGCAGTTAGAAAACCCAAGGAACCGCTGAAGTGCTTTCAGGTTATCAGGACGTTCCCAATGCAGCACCGCCTGCACCTTAGCGGCGTCCATTTTAAACCCAGAAGCAGACACAATATAACCCAAGAAAGGCAACTCTTGAACAGAAAATACACATTTCTCAAGTTTAGCATACAGCTTATTCTCTCTGAGAAGCTGTAACACCTGCCTGACATGATCTAAATGAGCATCACGATCGCAAGAATATATGAGAATGTCATCTAGATATACGATAACGAATTTCCCCAAAACATGCGAGAACACATCATTGATGAAATGTTGGAACACTGCTGGTGCGTTAGTCAACCCAAATGGCATCACCAAATTTTCAAAATGGCCCTCAGGGGTATTAAAAGCCGTCTTCCACTCTACACCTTGACGGACTCTTATGAGGTTGTACGCCCCCCTGAGGTCAAGCTTGGTAAACCACTTAGCACCTGCCACCTGGTTGAACAAATCTGGTATCAGATGCATAGGGTATAGATCACGAACTGCAATCTGGTTCAACTCCCTGAAATCCAAACACGGGCGTAATCCGCCATCTTTCTTCTTCACGAAGAAGAATCCTGCTGCCACCGGCGAGGATGACGGCCTGATGTGCCCTTTACTCAAGCTTTCAGCAATGTATTCTTTTAACGCTTGTCTCTCCAGACCGGAGATGTTAAACATCCTTGCTTTAGGCAATTTGGCCCCTGGTTTAAACCTGATAGAACAGTCATAAGGACGATGTGGCGGCAACTCTGAACAACCCTTCTCAGAGAACACATCCACAAAATCCAGAAGTGACTCCGGAACGCTTGAAGTCACCGCAGCAACACATGTGGCCAGGCAATTCTCCTGGCAGAACTCGCTCCACCGAATTATGTCCTGAGTTTTCCAGTCAATTACCGGGTTGTGCATAGACAACCAAGGAAAACCCAAAACCACCTGAGCAGGAAGATTCCTGAGCACCTTACATGTAACCTGCTCGGAATGTAGAACTCCTATGTGGAGTTTCACCTCAGCCACAAATTCAGTTATCTCCCCCTGAGAGAGAGGAGTAGCATTGATGGTGACCACGCAGATAGGATGAGACAGTTTTTCAATCCTAAAACCTGCTGTGCGCGCAAACTCCTCATTAGGGTTGAGCGACTTTCATTTTTTTAAGATCGAGTAGGGTTTTGGGAAACCCGATTTTGTCCAGAGTCGAGTCGAGTGCAGTCGGCCGATTATCGCTAAAAGTCGGGGATCGACCGAAACACGAAACCCAATGCAAGTCAATGGGGAAGCATAGTCGGCAGTGAGTGGAGGCCAGGAAAACACCTACAGTGCCCATTTTAATGCCAAAAACATCCATTCTTGTTTCTGAAGCTTGCCAATCTTAATTAACTGTATAATAATAGTTGGGCATAGGGAATTGGGGGAAAGTTGTGGGGGGAGTAGGGCTGGCTCAAGTTTTTCGTGGGCCCAGGAAATGCGGACTACGTCACGGCGGTGTTGCAGGGAAAGGTAAGTATTTAAAAGTTGCAAGTGCTGTGATCCTGAGCAAGCAGGGGGGGGGCCCACTCGTTCGCATTGCCACTGGCACAGGGCCCCTCAAAGTACGGCGGTGTGTTTGCATGGCGGGGGCGCCTCCCACCAGCAGCGACACTTTTGCGTACTCTGAGGGGCCCTGTGCCAGTGACGTCGCCAACGAGTATGCCCCCCCACCTGATGAAGGAACCTGCACTTTCATCTGCACCTTCCTCTTTGTCCCTGTGTAAGGTGGTATAACATGCGGGAAGGGGAACCTTACTTTCAGCAGGGACAGATTCTGGCTGTGTAGAGTACAAGGGGAATGTAGTGGTCTAGGTCAATGTACCAGCAGACTCATTTAGCAGTGGCTGGGCAATGGGCAGGATGAGGAGGAAACAGATATAGGGCCAAAGAATAAAGTAGGCTACATGCAGTTCAAAATTGGTAACAGGACTAAACAGGCGGCATTGCTTTGTTCAGTGGAGTAGCAAACCCAAGAGCAGCAGACACTGTTTCAAGGGCCTAACCACACTAGTAGGCCAAATGCAGTTTAATATCTGATAGTATAGGGCGAAAGCCAGAATGTGGAAGCTCAGCTTTGTTCAGTTGAGGACAACACCAGGGAGGGGCAGACACCTTTAGTAGGCCGGAAAAGCCTATTGCATTTTTTAAAATGGTAATTTGGAGCAGAAGGTTGAAGCTCAGCTTTATTTAGTTGAGGGCAACACCAGGGAGGGGCAGAAGCCGTTAGTAGGCCCTAACCACCATTTTTTTTTTAAAACCACTTAATGAGAGCCGGAAGGTTGAAGCTCAGCTTTATTTAGTTGAGGGCAACACCAGGGAGGGGCAGAAGCCGTTAGTAGGCCCTAACCACCATTTTTTTTTTAAAACCACTTAATGAGAGCCGGAAGGTTGAAGCTCAGCTTTATTTAGTTGAGGACAACACCAGGGAGGGGCAGAAGCCGTTAGTAGGCCCTAACCACCATTTTTTTTTTTAAAACCACATAATGAGAGCCGGAAGGTTGAAGCTCAGCTTTATTTAGTTGAGGACAACACCAGGGAGGGGCAGAAGCCGTTAGTAGGCCCTAACCACCATTTTTTTTTTTAAAACCACATAATGAGAGCCGGAAGGTTGAAGCTCAGCTTTATTTAGTTGAGGACAACACCAGGGAGGGGCAGAAGCCGTTAGTAGGCCCTAACCACCATTTTTTTTTTTTTTAAAACCACTTAATGAGAGCCGGAAGGTTGAAGCTCAGCTTTATTTAGTTGAGGACAACACCAGGGAGGGGCAGAAGCCGTTAGTAGGCCCTAACCACCATTTTTTTTTTAAAACCACTTAATGAGAGCCGGAAGGTTGAAGCTCAGCTTTATTTAGTTGAGGACAACACCAGGGAGGGGCAGAAGCCGTTAGTAGGCCCTAACCACCATTTTTTTTTTTAAAACCACATAATGAGAGCCGGAAGGTTGAAGCTCAGCTTTATTTAGTTGAGGACAACACCAGGGAGGGGCAGAAGCCGTTAGTAGGCCCTAACCACCATTTTTTTTTTTAAAACCACATAATGAGAGCCGGAAGGTTGAAGCTCAGCTTTATTTAGTTGAGGACAACACCAGGGAGGGGCAGAAGCCGTTAGTAGGCCCTAACCACCATTTTTTTTTTAAAACCACTTAATGAGAGCCGGAAGGTTGAAGCTCAGCTTTATTTAGTTGAGGACAACACCAGGGAGGGGCAGAAGCCGTTAGTAGGCCCTAACCACCATTTTTTTTTTAAAACCACTTAATGAGAGCCGGAAGGTTGAAGCTCAGCTTTATTTAGTTGAGGACAACACCAGGGAGGGGCAGAAGCCGTTAGTAGGCCCTAACCACCATTTTTTTTTTTAAAACCACATAATGAGAGCCGGAAGGTTGAAGCTCAGCTTTATTTAGTTGAGGACAACACCAGGGAGGGGCAGAAGCCGTTAGTAGGCCCTAACCACCATTTTTTTTTTTAAAACCACATAATGAGAGCCGGAAGGTTGAAGCTCAGCTTTATTTAGTTGAGGACAACACCAGGGAGGGGCAGAAGCCGTTAGTAGGCCCTAACCACCATTTTTTTTTTTAAAACCACATAATGAGAGCCGGAAGGTTGAAGCTCAGCTTTATTTAGTTGAGGACAACACCAGGGAGGGGCAGAAGCCGTTAGTAGGCCCTAACCACCATTTTTTTTTTTTAAAACCACTTAATGAGAGCCGGAAGGTTGAAGCTCAGCTTTATTTAGTTGAGGACAACACCAGGGAGGGGCACACAGACAGACACCTTTAGTAGGCCTGAAAAGCCTATTGCATTTTTCAAAATGGTAATTTGGAGCAGAAGGTTGAAGCTCAGCTTTATTTAGTTGAGGGCAACACCAGGGAGGGGCAGAAGCCGTTAGTAGGCCCTAACCACCATTTTTTTTTTAAAACCACTTAATGAGAGCCGGAAGGTTGAAGCTCAGCTTTATTTAGTTGAGGGCAACACCAGGGAGGGGCAGAAGCCGTTAGTAGGCCCTAACCACCATTTTTTTTTTAAAACCACTTAATGAGAGCCGGAAGGTTGAAGCTCAGCTTTATTTAGTTGAGGACAACACCAGGGAGGGGCAGAAGCCGTTAGTAGGCCCTAACCACCATTTTTTTTTTTAAAACCACATAATGAGAGCCGGAAGGTTGAAGCTCAGCTTTATTTAGTTGAGGACAACACCAGGGAGGGGCACACAGACAGACACCTTTTGTAGGCCTGAAAAGCCTATTGCATTTTCCAAAATGGTAATTTGGAGCAGAAGGTTGAAGCTCAGCTTTATTTAGTTGAGGGCAACACCAGGGAGGGGCAGAAGCCGTTAGTAGGCCCTAACCACCATTTTTTTTTTTTAAAACCACTTAATGAGAGCCGGAAGGTTGAAGCTCAGCTTTATTTAGTTGAGGACAACACCAGGGAGGGGCACACAGACAGACACCTTTAGTAGGCCTGAAAAGCCTATTGCATTTTTCAAAATGGTAATTTGGAGCAGAAGGTTGAAGCTCAGCTTTATTTAGTTGAGGGCAACACCAGGGAGGGGCAGAAGCCGTTAGTAGGCCCTAACCACCATTTTTTTTTTAAAACCACTTAATGAGAGCCGGAAGGTTGAAGCTCAGCTTTATTTAGTTGAGGACAACACCAGGCAGGGGCACACAGACAGACTCCTTTAGTAGGCCTGAAAAGCCTATTGCATTTTTCAAAATGGTAATTTGGAGCAGAAGGTTGAAGCTCAGCTTTATTTAGTTGAGGGCAACACCAGGGAGGGGCAGAAGCCGTTAGTAGGCCCTAACCAAAGTTGAAGGCCAAATGCAGTTTAATTTCTGATACTATAGGCCGAAAGCCAGAAGGTGGAAGTTCCGATTTAGACAGTGGAGGACAATTTGAATTAGGGACTGCAGACAGACTTAGTAGGCTGTCCCCTGTGGACCATGCATCCACCACATTAACCCATTGCGCCGTAATGGACACGTAATCTTCCGTGGCCATGCCTACAGGTCCATGCGTCTGTTGTCAGGTGCACCTTTGTACTCACAGATTGCCAGAGTGCATGGACAATGCGGTCTTCTACATGCTGGTGGAGGGTTGGGATGGCTTTTCTCGCAAAAGAAGTGTCGACTGGTTAGCTTGTAGCGTGGTACAGCGTAGTCCATCATGGCCTTATTAATAGTAAATAAAATATATAACTAGGCTCTATGAACTTTTAAATAGGTTCCAGGGGTACACGGGCAGCATTGGTGTGGTCAGTGGAGGAGTATTGCAAGTAGGGGCTGCAGACAGGCTATCAAAGGCCTAAAATAACAAACAGTAGGCAGTCATGGCAGTTTTACATCGGTTACATGGATACACAGGCAGGCACTCCAGGCAGCATTGTGGTCAGTGGAGGAGTATTGCAAGTAGGGGCCGCAGACAGGCTATCAAAGGCCTAAAATAACAAACAATAGGCTCATGGCAGTTTTACAGCGGTTACATGGATACACGGGCAGGCAGCTTGGTGGTGGTGAGTGGAGGAGTATTTAAAGTAGGGACCGCAGACAGGCTATCAAAGGCCTAACATAACAAACAATAGGCTCATGGCAGTTTCACAGCGGTTACATGGATACACGGGCAGGCAGCTTGGTGGTCAGTGGAGGAGTATTTAAAGTAGGGACCGCAGACAGGCTATCAAAGGCCTAAAATAACAAACAATAGGCTCATGGCAGTTTCACAGCGGTTACATGGATACACGGGCAGGCAGCTTGGTGGTGGTGAGTGGAGGAGTATTTAAAGTAGGGACCGCAGACAGGCTTCAAAGGCCTAACATAAGAAAATGGGCTGGCTGTAGGCACTTTATAATTGGTTCCAGGGGTACACGGGCAGCAGTGGTCTGGTCAGTGGAGGAGTATTTAAAGTAGGGACCGCAGACAGGCTATCAAAGGCCTAACATAACAAACAATAGGCTCATGGCAGTTTCACAGCGGTTACATGGATACACGGGCAGGCAGCTTGGTGGTGGTGAGTGGAGGAGTATTTAAAGTAGGGACCGCAGACAGGCTTCAAAGGCCTAACATAAGAAAATGGGCTGGCTGTAGGCACTTTATAATTGGTTCCAGGGGTACACGGGCAGCAGTGGTCTGGTCAGTGGAGGAGTATTTAAAGTAGGGACCGCAGACAGGCTTCAAAGGCCTAACATAAGAAAATGGGCTGGCTGTAGGCACTTTATAATTGGTTCCAGGGGTACACGGGCAGCAGTGGTCTGGTCAGTGGAGGAGTATTTAAAGTAGGGACCGCAGACAGGCTATCAAAGGCCTAACATAACAAACAATAGGCTCATGGCAGTTTCACAGCGGTTACATGGATACACGGGCAGGCAGCTTGGTGGTCAGTGGAGGAGTATTTAAAGTAGGGACCGCAGACAGGCTATCAAAGGCCTAAAATAACAAACAATAGGCTCATGGCAGTTTTACAGCGGTTACATGGATACACAGGCAGCTTGGTGGTGAGTGGAGGAGTAGTGCAAGGAGTGTCTGTCCCAGTACTCCCAAAATATAAATAGATGTTAATGTCTCGCAAAACAACCAAAACAAAAAAAAAAGGTGGCATACTTAGGTACAGGGGTGGGCTCATCTACTGAGTTTCTGACATAGTAATTTGGCAGTAACTATTTAATGGTGCCAATATAGGACACAGACACAGACTACTTTAAGTTGCATCATAGATGTCTACAAATTTGTATTGTCAGTGCCAGACATTGAATGATGTCAGCGAATAGACTAAAGATTGGTGGAGCTGTGCGACATAATTTTGCACGTGGTAGAGCACATTTTGAGCTGGGGTAGGGGGGAACTCTCTTGAGGCCGGCGGGACCGCCCCAGGGCCCCTCATGTTACAACGGTGTGTCTGACGTTGGGTGCGCACCACCACCGCCAGAGACACTACATTGTACTATGAGGGACCCAGTAGCAATGCCGTCAACCAAAAGCGAGCACACCCACCTCTTCAGACAAACAGCAGTCTCACGGGTGCTTGCGCCAAGTCGCGATACCACGGCCCCGTGTGGGGAGTTTTGCCATTTAGGGAGGTGTAAACATGTCGTATGCTGTACAATCAGCTGCAGCAAATTAGACATTAGAAAAGTAATTCACAGGCAAGAGCTTTTCATAGGAAAGCTAGGTGTCGGCCGGGCAAGGTGGGGCAAAAGATTTCGAAATCCAGTTGTGGTTCATTTTAATGAATGTTAGATCGTCAACATTTTGGGTAGCCAGACGAGTCCTTTTTTCGGTTAATATTGAACCTGCAGCACTGAATACTCTTTCTGATAGGACACTTGCTGCCGGGCAAGCAAGCTCCTGCAATGCATATTCTGCCAATTCTGGCCAGGTGTCTAATTTGGAGGCCCAGTAATCAAATGGGAATGACGGTTGAGGGAGAACATCGATAAGGGATGAAAAATAGTTAGTAACCATACTGGACAAATGTTGTCTCCTGTCACTTTCAATTGATGCAGCAGTACCTGTCCTGTCTGCGGTCATAGCAAAATCACTCCACAACCTGGTCAGAAAACCCCTCTGTCCAACGCCACTTCTGATGTGTGCACCCCTAACACTCCTAGTCTGCTGCCCCCTGGAGCTCGTGTGAGAACGATCACGTGCGCTGTGTGCTGGGAATGCCTGAAGCAAACGGTCAACAAGAGTTGATTGTTTGGTTGCTAATATTAGTTCCAAGTTCTCATGTGGCATAATATTTTGCAATTTGCCTTTATAGCGTGGATCAAGGAGGCAGGCCAACCAGTAATCGTCATCGTTCATCATTTTCGTAATGCGTGTGTCCCTTTGTAGGATACGTAAGGCATAATCCGCCATGTGGGCCAAAGTTCCACTTGTCAAATCTCCGGTTGTGATTGGTTGAGGGGCAGTTGCAGGCAAATCTACGTCACTTGTGTCCCTCAAAAAACCAGAACCCGGCCGTGACACGCAACCAATTTCCTGTGCCCCCGTGAAAGTTTCCGCATTAAAAATATACTCATCCCCATCATCCTCCTCATCCTCCACCTCCTCTTCGCCCGCTACCTCGTCCTGTACACTGCCCTGACCAGACAATGGCTGACTGTCATCAAGGCTTCCCTCTTCCTCTGGTGCAGACGCCTGCTCCTTTATGTGCGTCAAACTTTGCATCAGCAGACGCATTAGGGGGATGCTCATGCTTATTACGGCGTTGTCTGCACTAACCAGCCGTGTGCATTCCTCAAAACACTGAAGGACTTGACACATGTCTTGTATCTTCGACCACTGCACACCTGACAACTCCATGTCTGCCATCCTACTGCCTGCCCGTGTATCCTCCCACAAATAAATAACAGCACGCCTCTGTTCGCACAGTCTCTGAAGCATGTGCAGTGTTGAGTTCCACCTTGTTGCAACGTCTATGATTAGGCGATGCTGGGGAAGGTTCAAAGACCGCTGATAGGTCTGCATACGGCTGGCGTGTACAGGCGAACGTCGGATATGTGAGCAAAGTGCACGCACTTTGAGGAGCAGGTCGGAGAACCCAGGATAAGTTTTCAATAAGCACTGCACCACCAGGTTTAAGGTGTGAGCCAGGCAAGGAATGTGTTTCAGTTGGGAAAGGGAGATGGCAGCCATGAAATTCCTTCCATTATCACTCACTACCTTGCCTGCCTCAAGATCTACTGTGCCCAGCCACGACTGCGTTTCTTGTTGCAAGAACTCGGACAGAACTTCCGCGGTGTGTCTGTTGTCGCCCAAACACTTCATAGCCAATACAGCCTGCTGACGCTTGGCAGTAGCTGGCCCATAATGGGACAACTGGTGTGCAACAGTGTCATCTGCCGATGGAGTGGTTGGCCGACTGCGTTCTGTGGAAGAGCTGTAGCTTCTGCAGGAGGACGAGGAGGAGGAGGAGGGGGTGCGAACGCCTACAGCCAACTGTTTCCTAGACCGTGGGCTAGGCACAACTGTCCCTAAATTGATGTCGCCTGTGGACCCTGCATCCACCACATTCACCCAGTGTGCCGTGATGGACACATAACGTCCCTGGCCATGCCTACTGGTCCATGCATCTGTAGTCAGGTGCACCTTTGTACTCACAGATTGCCTGAGTGCATGGACGATGCGCTGTTTAACATGCTGGTGCAGGGCTGGGATGGCTTTTCTGGAAAAAAAGTGTCGACTGGGTAGCTCGTATCGTGGTTCAGCGTACTCCATCAGGGCTTTGAAAGCTTCGCTTTCAACTAACCGGTAGGGCATCATCTCTAACGAGATTAGTCTAGCTATGTGGGCGTTAAAACCCTGTGTACGCGGATGCGAGGATAAGTACTTCCTTTTTCTAACCAGAGTCTCATGTAGGGTGAGCTGGACTGGAGAGCTGTAGATCGTGGAACTTTCGGGTGTGCCGGTGTACATGGCAGACTGAGAGACGGTTGGAGACGGTATTGTTTCCGCCGGTGCCCTAGATGCAATATTTCCTCCTACAAAACTGGTGATTCCCTGACCCTGACTGCTTTTGGCTGGCAAAGAAACCTGCACAGATACTGCCGGTGGTGCGGAAAATGGTGGCCTTACAGTGACGGAAGGGATGTTGCGTTGCTGACTAGCTTCATTGGCCGAGGGTGCTACAACCTTGAGGGACGTTTGGTAGTTAGTCCAGGCTTGAAAATGCATGGTGGTTAAGTGTCTATGCATGCAACTAGTATTTAGACTTTTCAGATTCTGACCTCTGCTTAAGCTAGTTGAACATTTTTGACAGATGACTTTGCGCTGATCAGTTGGATGTTGTTTAAAAAAATGCCAGACTGCACTCTTCCTAGACTCTGATCCCTTTTCAGGGATTGCAGACTGAGCTTTAACCGGATGGCAACGCTGTGCTCCAACAGGTTTTGGCTTTGACACGCGTTTTGGTCCAGATACGGGCCCGGCAGATGGAACCTGTTGCGATGTTGATGCCTGCTGCGGCCCCTCCTCCACCTCCGCTTCTGAACTACTGCCGCCTGCACCCTGTTCCCCCAATGGCTGCCAATCGGGGTCAATAACTGGGTCATCTATTACCTCCTCTTCGAGCTCGTGTGCAACTTCGTCTGTGTCACTGTGTCGGTCGGTGGTATAGCGTTCGTGGCGGGGCAACATAGTCTCATCAGGGTCTGATTGTGGATCTGTACCCTGAGAGGGCAATGTGGTGGTCTGAGTCAAAGGAGCAGCATAGTACTCTGGCTGTGGCTGTGCATCAGTGCACTCCATGTCAGAATATACTTGTAATGGGCATGGCCTGTTAAATGTTTCACTTTCTAAGCCAGGGACGGTATGTGTAAAGAGCTCCATGGAGTGACCCGTTGTGTCGCCTGCTGCATCCTTCTCTCTTGTTGTAGTTTTTGCTGAGGAGGACAAGGAAGCGACTTGTCCCTGACCGTGAACATCCACAAGCGACGCGCTGCTTTTACATTTACCAGTTTCGGAAGAGGAGGCAAAAGAGCTAGAGGCTGAGTCTGCAATGTAAGCCAAAACTTGCTGTTGCTGCTCCGCCTTTAAAAGCGGTTTTCCTACTCCCAGAAAAGAGAGCGTTTGAGGCCTTGTGTAGCCTGACGACGAAACTGGCTCCACAGCTCCAGACTTAGGTGGAATATTTTTATCCCCACGACCACCTGATGCTCCACTACCACTACCATCATTACCAGCTGACAATGAACGCCCACGACGACCTCTTGCACCAGACTTCCTCATTGTTTTAAAATCTTAACCAAAGTAACTTTATTTGTTGCTGTCAAACAACTTACACGGTGAGCTATAACTTCAGTATGATTTCAATATCCCTTAACAGGTTGGTGAGACCCCAAGGAAAATCAGGCACAATGTTACACACTCTGTTTTCTGTGGCACAAAATCACAGAGATGACACACACGCAGGACTGTCACTCAAGCACTAATGTCAATATTAATCTCCCACCTAATTTATTTATTTTTTTTTCTCAGGGAGACTTTAGAAACCAAATAATATTAAAAAAAAAAAAAAAAAAGGCTTTCTATGGCCCACAATTAGAGAGAGAGAGGTGGCACAACCAGGAGTCAAGACTGGCGCACAAGCTGAAAGGGCAATATTACTCTCCCACTGTTTTTTATGTTTTTTTTGTTTTTTTCAGGGAGACTTTAGAAACCAAATAATATTAAAAAAACCAAAAAATAAATAGGCTTTCTATGGCCCACTGAATGAAAGGGAGAGAGGTGGCACACCCAGGAGTCAAGACTGGCACACAAGCTGAAAGGGCAATATTACTCTCCCACTGTTTTTTTATGTATTTTTTGTTTTTTCAGGGAGACTTTAGAAACCCAATAATATTTTAAAAAAAAAATAAATAGGCTTTCTATGGCCCACTGAATGAGAGGGAGAGAGGTGGCACACCCAGGAGTCAAGACTGGCACACAAGCTGAAAGGGCAATATTATTCTCCCACTGTTTTTTTAGGTTTTTTTTTTTTTTTTCAGGGAGAATTAGAAACCAAATAATATTAAAAAAAAAAAAATAAATAGGCTTTCTATGGCCCACTGAATGAGAGGGAGAGAGGTGGCACACCCAGGAGTCAAGACTGGCACACAAGCTGAAAGGGCAATATTACTCTCCCACTGTTTTTTTAGGTTTTTTTTTTTTTTTCAGGGAGAATTAGAAACCAAATAATATAAAAAAAAAAAAAAAAATAGGCTTTCTATGGCCCACTGAATGAGAGGGAGAGAGGTGGCACACCCAGGAGTCAAGACTGGCACACAAGCTGAAAGGGCAATATTACTCTCCCACTGTTTTTTTAGGTTTTTTTTTTTTTTCAGGGAGAATTAGAAACCAAATAATATTAAAAAAAAAAAAAAAATAGGCTTTCTATGGCCCACTGAATGAGAGGGAGAGAGGTGGCACACCCAGGAGTCAAGACTGGCACACAAGCTGAAAGGGCAATATTACTCTCCCACTGTTTTTTTAGGTTTTTTTTTTTTTTCAGGGAGACTTTAGAAACCAAATAATATTAAAAAAAAAAAAAAAAAAATAGGCTTGCTATAGCCCACTGAATGAGAGATAGCACACACAGCAGTGGCACACAAGCCCTGACTGAGGCCAATATTTTTCTCCCACTGATTGATGTAGTGTTTTTGTGTTGAGGTAGAATTTAGAACACAAATCACGGAAAAAATAAATAGGCTTTCTATGGCCCACTGAATGAAAGGGAGAGAGGTGGCACACCCAGGAGTCAAGACTGGCACACAAGCTGAAAGGGCAATATTACTCTCCCACTGTTTTTTTATGTATTTTTTGTTTTTTCAGGGAGACTTTAGAAACCCAATAATATTTAAAAAAAAAAATAAATAGGCTTTCTATGGCCCACTGAATGAGAGGGAGAGAGGTGGCACACCCAGGAGTCAAGACTGGCACACAAGCTGAAAGGGCAATATTATTCTCCCACTGTTTTTTTAGGTTTTTTTTTTTTTTTTCAGGGAGAATTAGAAACCAAATAATATTAAAAAAAATAAATAAATAGGCTTTCTATGGCCCACTGAATGAGAGGGAGAGAGGTGGCACACCCAGGAGTCAAGACTGGCACACAAGCTGAAAGGGCAATATTACTCTCCCACTGTTTTTTTAGGTTTTTTTTTTTTTCAGGGAGACTTTAGAAACCAAATAATATTAAAAAAAAAAAAAAAAAAAAAAAAAAATAGGCTTGCTATAGCCCACTGAATGAGAGATAGCACACACAGCAGTGGCACACAAGCCCTGACTGAGGCCAATATTTTTCTCCCACTGATTGATGTAGTGTTTTTGTGTTGAGGTAGAATTTAGAACACAAATCACGGAAAAAATAAATAGGCTTTCTATGGCCCACTGAATGAAAGGGAGAGAGGTGGCACACCCAGGAGTCAAGACTGGCACACAAGCTGAAAGGGCAATATTACTCTCCCACTGTTTTTTTATGTATTTTTTGTTTTTTCAGGGAGACTTTAGAAACCCAATAATATTTAAAAAAAAAAATAAATAGGCTTTCTATGGCCCACTGAATGAGAGGGAGAGAGGTGGCACACCCAGGAGTCAAGACTGGCACACAAGCTGAAAGGGCAATATTACTCTCCCACTGTTTTTTTAGGTTTTTTTTTTTTTTTCAGGGAGAATTAGAAACCAAATAATATTAAAAAAAAAAAAAAAATAGGCTTTTTATGGCCCACTGAATGAGAGGGAGAGAGGTGGCACACCCAGGAGTCAAGACTGGCACACAAGCTGAAAGGGCAATATTATTCTCCCACTGTTTTTTTAGGTTTTTTTTTTTTTTTCAGGGAGAATTAGAAACCAAATAATATTAAAAAAAAAAAAAAAATAGGCTTTCTATGGCCCACTGAATGAGAGGGAGAGAGGTGGCACACCCAGGAGTCAAGACTGGCACACAAGCTGAAAGGGCAATATTACTCTCCCACTGTTTTTTTAGGTTTTTTTTTTTTTTCAGGGAGACTTTAGAAACCAAATAATATTAAAAAAAAAAAAAAAAAAAAAATAGGCTTGCTATAGCCCACTGAATGAGAGATAGCACACACAGCAGTGGCACACAAGCCCTGACTGAGGCCAATATTTTTCTCCCACTGATTGATGTAGTGTTTTTGTGTTGAGGTAGAATTTAGAACACAAATCACGGAAAAAATAAATAGGCTTTCTATGGCCCACTGAATGAAAGGGAGAGAGGTGGCACACCCAGGAGTCAAGACTGGCACACAAGCTGAAAGGGCAATATTACTCTCCCACTGTTTTTTTATGTATTTTTTGTTTTTTCAGGGAGACTTTAGAAACCCAATAATATTTAAAAAAAAAAATAAATAGGCTTTCTATGGCCCACTGAATGAGAGGGAGAGAGGTGGCACACCCAGGAGTCAAGACTGGCACACAAGCTGAAAGGGCAATATTATTCTCCCACTGTTTTTTTAGGTTTTTTTTTTTTTTCAGGGAGACTTTAGAAACCAAATAATATTAAAAAAAAAAAAAAAAAATAGGCTTGCTATAGCCCACTGAATGAGAGATAGCACACACAGCAGTGGCACACAAGCCCTGACTGAGGCCAATATTTTTCTCCCACTGATTGATGTAGTGTTTTTGTGTTGAGGTAGATTTTAGAACACAAATCACGGAAAAAATAAATAGGCTTTCTATGGCCCACTCAGTGAGAGATGGCACACACAGGGATGGCACTGTAGCAGAAATGCCAATCTTAATCTCCCACAAAAAAAAAACAAAAAAAAAAAAAAAACTGTCCTACAATTACTATCTCCCTGCAGTAATGTAAGCCAGGTATGGCAGGCAGCAATAGGAGTGGACTGATGCACAAATTAAATAAAAAGTGTGGACAAACAAAAAAGATAGCTGTGCAGAAAGGAAGGAACAAGAGGATATGTGCTTTGAAAAAAGCAGTTGGTTTCCACAGTGGCGTACACACAGCAATACAGCTATCACGGAGCCTTCTAGGGCAGCCCAATGAGCTACAGCGCTGAGGGGAAAAAAAAAAAAAAATAGCTTCCACAGTCCCTGCACACCGAAGGTGGTGTTGGACAGTGGAAATCGCTGCAGCACAAGCGGTTTGGTGGTTAGTGGACCCTGCCTAACGCTCTCCCTGCTTCTGATGAAGCGGCAGCAACCTGTCCCTAAGCTCAGATCAGCAGCAGTAAGATGGCGGTCGGCGGGAACGCCCCTTTATAGCCCCTGTGACGCCGCAGACAGCAAGCCAATCACTGCAATGCCCTTCTCTAAGATGGTGGGGACCAGGATCTATGTCATCACGCTGCCCACACTCTGCGTTCACCTTCATTGGCTGAGAAATGGCGCTTTTCGCGTCATTGAAACGCGACTTTGGCGCGAAAGTCGCGTACCGCATGGCCGACAAGCACAGGGGTCGGATCGGGTTTCATGAGACGCCGACTTAGCCAAAAGTCGGCGACTTTTGAAAATGATCGACCCGTTTCGCTCAACCCTACTCCTCATCAATGAGATTTGTGGCTGAACCACTATCCACAAAAACAGTAATTGGCAGCTCACTGCCAGCGATAAAAACCTTAGCAGGGAGCATGCATTGCGAAACCACCATGGAGGATATACATAAGCTCAGATTGGTCTCCTCCACACCCTCTGAGCTTAGAAGTTTTCCGCCGTTGCATTTTTCTTAGACAGCAGAGGACAGATGTTAATAAAATGACCAGTTTTACCACAGTAAAAACAGGCTCCCTGCTTCCTGAGCTCAAGGGCTTGACATGTGACACCCCTGCGATTTGCACAGGTTCCGTGGGCTCACCTGCAGCAACCTCACGTGAGCCTAAACCTTCTCCCACAGGGGAGAAGCTTCTCCCCCTGACGCAAACGACGATCAATGCGGACAACCAGACTCATGGCGGAATCTAGAGAAGCAGGAGTCTCGTACATCAGAAGGGCTTTTTTAACCCTTCCAGAAATCACATGTATAAACTGACCCCGCAATGCTGGATCATTCCATTGTGTATCGATCGCCCAGCGATGAAATTCAGAACAGTAATCCTCTGCAACTCACTCCCCCTGGCGAATAGTGCATATCTTAGATTCTGCTAGAGCCGTTCTGTCAGGTTCATCGTAGATTTTCCCAAGAGAAGAAAAAAAACTCTCCACAGAGTCAAATGCAACAGAATCAGATGGCAAAGAAAACGCCCATGCTTGGGGATCCCCGCTTAACAATCACAACACCAGGCCCACACGCTGAGCCTCATTACCCGAGGAGATCGGGCGCATGCGGAAATATAGTTTGCAAGCTTCAAGAAAAGAAACAAATTTACTGCGTTCCCCAGTAAATCTTTCAGGCAAAGGAAATTTAGGCTCAGCAACTCTTCCTGTCGCTCCAGCCTGCACATTAGATACTGCTAGTCCCTTTGCTGCACTGCCCCCCTCAACTCAGTGACCTGTAGGGACAGCGCCCTCAACTGGCGGGTTATGGAAGTCATGGGATCCATGACAAAAAAAAAAAGAAACCCCTTTTTTTTGTGTGTTGTTGGGCCGATTATAATGTCACGGGGAGACTAGGTGAGCGAGAGCTAAAAACCCGGGCACCTGCAGTTTCCCTCAGACTAGGGAAATCCTGACTGACCCTCAGTAAAAACAGACTCCCTGCTTCTTGAGCACAGGGGCCCGATGCTTAACATGTGACACCCCTGCGATCTGCACAGGCTCCGTGGGCTCACCTGCAGCAACCTCACGTGAACCTACACCTTCTCCCATAGGCGGCGTCTCAGGCTCCCCCTGACGCAAACGGCGATCAATGCGGACAACAAGACTCATAGCGGAATCCAGAGAAGCAGGAGCCTCGTACATCAGGAGGGCTTCTTTAACCCTTCCAGAAACCCCATGAATAAACAGACTCCGCAGCGCGGGATCATTCCACTGAGTGTCGACCGCCCAGCGCAAAATTCAGAACAGAAATCCTCTGCAACATGCTCCCCCTGTTGAATAGTGCGTATCTTAGATTCAGCTAGAGCCATTCTGTGTCACGGGGAGACTAGGTGAGCGAGAGCTAAAAACCCGGGCCCCTGCAGTTTCCCTCAGACTAGGGAAATCCTGACTGACCCTCTACCTGGAGTTTACACTGATGGTGTGCATGTCCAGGCCTCGAACCTCACCCTGACTCCTGTTTTAACTCTAGGCTGATACCTCCGGCCTCCACCCAGTGAAGAGGTAATATTCAAATACCCACAGTTAGCACAGACAAGGATAAAGGAAAATATACACCACGCCGCAGTCACTCAGGAATACACTATAATTGTGCAGGGCAAAATAAATACAAATAAAGGAAGGAGTAAATAAGACAGAGGAAAATACACCACCAGCAACGAATCTCCAACAACCAGCTCTCCACTCCAGACCGAGATAACAACGCACAAGACAGAAACTATAATCGGCGACGCCCAAAGAACAGGAGAACTATTTAAAGGCCATGGGAATGGCCCAGCTTCCAATCCGAGGATTAGGTAAATTAACCCCAGAACAGCTAGATAAAATCTAGCAGACGCCAATGAGCAAATAGTGGTCAAAAGCGGAATTACTGCTGTCTGTCGGACGACCTGGTCTGAACAGCGTCCGACATGACATTCTGTCAGGATCATCATAAATGTCTCCAAGAGCAGAAAAAAAACTCTCCACTGAGTTAAATGCAGCAGAATCAGAAGGCAAAGAAAACGCCCATGCTTGAGGATCCCCGTTTAGTAATGACAACACCAGACCCACACGCTGAGCCTCATTACCTGAGGAGACCGGGCGCATATGAAAATAAAGTTTGCAAGCTTCACGAAAAGTAACAAATTTACTGCGTTCCCCAGCAAACCTTTCAGGCAAAGGAAACTTAGGCTCAGCAACTCTACCTGCCGCTCCAGCTTGCACATGAGATACTGCTAGTCCCTGTTGCTGCACTGCCCCCCTCAACTCAGTGACCTGTAGGAACAGCGCCCTCAACTGGCAGGTTACGGAAGTCATGGGATCCATGGAATTCAAATAATGTTGGCCGATTATAATGTCACGGGAAGCCTAGGTAGGCAAGAGCTAATAACCCAGGCCCCTGCGATTTCCCTCAACTCTGGGAAACCCTGACTGACCCTCTCCCAGAGTTTACACAGATGGTCTGCATGTCTGGGCCTCCACCCTCACCCTGTCTCCTGTTTCAACCCTAGGCTGAAACCTTCACCCACCACCCAGTGAAGAGACCACTAACCAATACCCACAGTTAGCACAGACAAGGATAACGGAAAATATACACCACACCGCAGTCACTCAGGAATACACAATAAGTGCACAGGGAAAAGCAAATACAAATATAGGATGGAGGAAAATATGACAAAGGGAAATATACACCACCAGACACGATACTCCTTTTCCTAGACTACCACTCCAGACCGAGATAACCAAGCACAAGACAGAAGCTATAATCGGCGACGCCCAATGTTCAGAAGAACAATTTAAAGGCAGTGGGCGTGACCCAGCTTCCAATCCGAGCACCAGCTAAATTAACCCCGGACCAGCTAGACAAAATCTAGCCGACGCCACTGAGCGCATAGTGGACAAAAGTGGAATTACCGCTGTCTGTCGAACGCCCTAGTATGAACAGCGTCCGACATGACAGCCGCACGGCCATGCGCTAGTATTGCTTTCATTATGTACTTTGCGCCAATGTGGTCTTGTATGAGTGAGTTCAGGGACCCGGCTGAAATAAGCTCCTAGAATGCTGGCACCTCCGGCGAGGAGTTTGTATGCTTGAGTGTTCAGGGACCTGGCCGAAATAAGCCCCTAGAATGCTGGTACCTCCAGCGAGGAGTTTCGTGTGCATGCAAGACCACTGACTGTTCTTGTTTAGACATTTAGCCTGTGCCTCTGTGGAGTCTAACAGGGCGCAGTGCTTTGAGTTCTCGGCTGCTCTGTGAAGTAACAGAGTTAGCTAACACCGCCATTTAGTTCCGCTATTCGCTAGCAGCAGGTTCTCCTGAACGGTGGACCCCGGGCTGCGAATGCATCTATCCTAATAAAATATATACTTTCATTAGGTGCGTTCCGCTAGCCCTATCATAGCACATAGGCAATTGGCTGGAGACACCTTAGGAAGGTCCATACCATCTCCATAAGACTCAGGAAGTGCCAGTGGTGACACCCTATGCACACAGCCAGGAAGTATGCAAAGAGCAGACAGGCAACATGAGGTACGCAACATAAAGCTTCAAGCCGGCAGCAGACAGAACTTACAGCATGGCCTGGAGCAGTGAGTAAGTGTAAGGCAGGTGGGGAATGAGAGGCCATGCAGTGATGCTGGCAGCGTTGTTACAGTAGCTTACCCAGAGATCTAAATTATTTGCACCTATTGTAGAGCAGTGGTGTCCACGCTGTGCAGTGAGGAGGCAGTGACCCAAGCAAGTTAAAAACAAAACGTGTTTAATGTCCAGAAAGACTCACACAGTGCACAGCATGCTGTATTTTCCGTATCGCAGCCCGGAAAAAAAGAGACACTCTGGGACCAGTTGCCGTGAGCGACCACACAGCTGAACAGTGTTCGCAGGTGTGACAGACCTTTTGGCTCCACTTGGCCCTGTGTTGCCTAACACGGCGTGCTCTGCAGACCAACTGCTGTCTGCTCCCAAGACCAAAACTGACACACCCCAAAACCCTCTTGCAGGGTTTTTTTTTTCTTTCCTCCAGACTCTGTGGCCATGGGCCACTTAAAAGATCTGGGCTGGAGGAAACGGACCGGCCCCACTACCTTCCTGCAGTCCGTTTAAAAAATAAAAGCCCATACCTGGTTTTCCTGAACAATTCCTTGGTCAAATAACTTGACCAAGTTCACACTCACTTTTATTCTGCCTTGTTACTCACAGGCAACTTGCTGTGAGCACAAGGCACTCCAGCGGATCCAATACGCTTCTGAGCATATACTGGGGGACACGTAGCGACCCTCACATGTGACGCCGGTCACTGCCTCACATACCCCCCTCTGTTCAAACTTGTGGGGTTGAACATTTGACACCATACAGGGGGGCTGTGATAGGGCATCTGCATTTCCCTGTGATTTCCCCACCAGATGTTCCACTGAGAAACTGAAGTTTTGTAGGGAGAAGAACCATCTGGTTACTCGGGCATTCCTCTCTTTTGCATTTCTCATCCAGACGAGGAGTGAATGGTCCATTACCAACCGAAACTGACGCCCAAGCAAATAGTAGTGTAGGAACTCCAAGGCCCATTTAATCACCAAGCACTCCTTCTCCACTACGCTATAATTTCTCTCTGCCGGGGACAGTTTCCAACTCAAATAGCTGACTGGATGCTCATCCCCATTCTCCTCTTGTGACAGCAAGCTCCTAAGCCTACCTCTGAGGCATTGGTTAGCACAATAAAGGTATTCTTGAAGTCGGGGATGATGAAGACCGGCTGTCAACACAATGCCCACTTCAGAGACTGGAAAGATTCCTCCGATTGAGGATTCCACCGGACCATCACCGTCTTCTTCCCTTTTCACAGGTTCATTAGGGGTGCTGATTTCTCAGCAAAATTCGGTATAAATAGGCGGTAGTACCCAATGATGCCATGGAATGCCCTCACTTGTTTGGTACTTAAGGGCTTGGGCCAGTTATGAATGGCCTCAATCTTGTTCACTTGGGGATTGATAACCCCACGGCCGATCACGTATCCAAAGTACCGGGCCTCCGTGAGACCTATTGCTCATTCCTTTGGGTTTGCTGTAAACCACGCAACTCTAAGGGTACCGTCTCACAGTGGCACTTTGGTCGCTACGACGGCACGATCTGTGACGTTCCAGCGATATATATACGATCTCGCTGTGTCTGACAAGCTACTGCGATCAGGGACCCCGCTGAGAATCGTACGTCGTAGCAGATCGTTTGAAACTTTCTTTCCTCGCTGGATCACCCGCTGTCATCGCTGGATCGGCGTGTGTGACACTGATCCAGCAATGTGTTCGCTTGTAACCAGGGTAAACATCGGGTTACTAAGCGCAGGGCCGCGCTTAGTAACCCGATGTTTACCCTGGTTACCATTGTAAATGTAAAAAAAAAAAACCACTACATACTCACTTTCTGATGTCTGTCACGTCCCCCACCGGTGGCTTCCCACACTGACTGTAAGCGCCGGCCGTAAAGTAAAAGCAGAGCACAGCGATGACGTCACCGCTGTGATGTGCTTTACGGCCGGCACTGATACAGTCAGTGCGGAAAGCTGACGGCGAGGGATGTGACAGACTCCGGAATGTGAGTATGTAGTGTTTTTTTTTTTTTTTACATTTACAATGGTAACCAGGGTAAACATCGGGTTACTAAGCGCGGCCCTGCGCTTAGTAACCCGATGTTTACCCTGGTTACCCGGGGACTTCGGCATCGTTGGTCGCTGGAGAGCTGTCTGTGTGACAGCTCTCCAGCGACCACACAACGACTTACCAACGATCACGGTCGGAGCCACATGTAACCCAAAAAGGCGCGACAACATATTGATAGAGACCTTCGGGTGTTATAAAAGTGGTCTTTTCTTTCACTGACTCTGTTAAGGGAACCTGCCAGTAACCTTTTGTGAGATCCACCATGGTGAAGTACTGGGACTCCCTCAGTCCCTCAATTAGCTTGTCCACCCATGGCCTGGAATAGAGGTCAAATTTTGACACATCATTTAACTTCCTGAAGTCATTACAGAAGCGTAATGACCGATCTGGTTTTGGGATTAGGACAATGGGGCTGGCCCACTCACTACGGGACTCCTCAATGACTCCCGACTGGAGCATTTGCTTCACCTCACCCGCGATGGCTTGCCTTCAGGCTTCTGGCACTCGGTTCGGTTTCATCCGCACCCATACCCAGGGCTCAGTGACAATGTAATGCTGAATTACCGAGGTTCGCCCCGGCAGCTCTGAGTATACATCCATATTCTGCTTCCCCCAATCTTGAGCCTCCCATCGCTGCGGTTTTGTGAGGGTGTCATTTACTTTTACCTCACACCCAGCTGTGTCCTTTGCCAGTGCCAGAGGCACCCCCATTTGTATGACCGTAGTTACCTCTGTGACCAAACATTCTCGGATATTTCGGGCCTTTAGCAGGTTTACATGGTACAGTTGTTCAGGTTTCCTTTTCCCAGGTTGGTACACTTATAATTCACTTCTCCCACTTTCACCTGTATCTCATAAGGCCCTTGCCACTGGGCCATGAGTTTACTCTCTGGGGTGGGTACTAGTACCAACACCCATCGGCTTCTTTAAAGGTCCTGACCATGGTCCTTTTATTATACATGGGGCTCTGAGCGGCCTAGGCATCCAACAGATGCTCCTTTACTATAGTCAATACGACTGCAATCTGATCCTGCATATTTACCACATACTCGATGGCACTCTTATGTGGAGTGGGCTCCTGTTCCCACATCTCTTTGGCCACATCCAGCAGTCCCCTAGAATGCCTGCCATACAATAGCTCAAATGGGGAGAACCCCGTGGACGCCTGCGGTACCTTGCGGATGGCGAACATTAGATAGTGCAGTAACATGTCCCAATCCCTCCCATCCTTGGCTACCACCTTTTTGAGCATGGCTTTCAGGGTCTTATTAAACCTCTCCACTAACCAGTCGGTTTGTGGATGGTACGTCGATGTACATAGTTGTTTAATTTGGAGCAGCTTACATAGCTCCCTGGTCACCTTGGACATAAAAGGAGTTCCTTGATCTGTAAGGATTTCCTTGGGTAGCCCATGGTGACAGAACATGGCAAACAGTTCGCAGGCTATTAGTTTAGCCGAAGTGTGACGGAGTAATTTTGCCTCTGGGTACCGGGTGGCGTAATCTACGACTACTAATATGTGCTGGTGGCCCCGGGCAGATTTTACTATTGGTCCTACTAGATCCACCGCAATCTGCTCAAAAAGTACCTCTATAATGGGCAGAGGCACTAATGGACTCCGGTAGTTCGTGGTGAGTGAGGTTAGTTGACACTCAGGACATGTGTCACAGTACCTTTTGACCTCAGCATAGACACCAGGCCAAAAAAAATCTGCAATATGCACTCTAGCATCTTTTTGGCCCAAAATGCCCTCCCAGCATGTGAGTGTGAGCCATGTCGAGCACCGCCCGACGATAGGATTGGGGCACTACCAGTTGTTCTTACACCTCATCCCTGATTTTATCAACTCTGTACAATAACTCCTGGTTGATTATCATCCAGGGAAACTCCTTCTTCGCACCTGTTTGCTGAGCCATTCCATTAACCTCGATTACTCTTTCTCGGGCCCGGGTCAGAGTGGGATCCTGGAGCTGGGCAGTCCCAAACTTACCAGGTGGCACCTCCAGCTCACGGATCGGTGGGGTCTCCTCAACTTCTCCTGCCAATACCTCTAGGAGAAATCTATCAGGGTTACACACTGCCCCTATGTTGATGACCCTACGGCAGGTATCTCTGACTCAGGATCTTCGGGTTCTGCAGGCGGATTACTGTTTACCCTGAGAGGGTTAACCCTGGCCTCACACAGGGACCAGAACAGGGGTAAGTCTCTTCCCAATACAGTCCCATACGGAAGAGTCTTTACCACTCCCACCACATGTTTTATTTCCCCACACGGGGTGGCGAATGTGACCTCTGCAGTCGGGTACTCTTGGAGGTCCCCATGTATGCACACTACCCCCACCTTCCATCCAATAGGACTGTCCCCAGCAACCAGAGACCCATGTATGAGGGTCACCAAGCTCCCCAAGTACAAGAGAGTGTCCGTCTGGTACGCATTAAAGAGTACCTCGCACAACTGAGGTTCGGTACCGGCAGGGTCTATAGTGGCAGTGCAGACTGGCTGAGCAAACATAGATACACGGCAGGTATACCCGCAGTCCATGGGTTCTGCTGTTAGGGGGCAATTAGCAACCACATGTCCAGGCTCTTGGCATAGCCAACACTTAACAACTGTGGCACGAGGTAACCTTGGGGACACGAGGTGGTTGACACTCTGCTTCCGAGATATCTCCTCAGTACCGGCATGAAGTATCCGTATTGAACCCTGTGGAGGGCCGTGGACTTTTCCCTGACTCCTGGGCTGGCGTGGCCAAACGTGGCAGCTGAAATGGAGCAGTGTCCCGTATAAAGTCCTGAGTGGCTGTGTACTGCTATCAGTCCTACCACCTAGAGTGCCCGGGTCCCCTTCCCCCACTGTATGGATGCTGGTATGGCCCTCACCAGCCGGTCGGCCACCACCCTCTCTACCATCTAAACTGAGTTAAAGTCTCAGGCTGGAGCCATTTTTAAAAAAGTTGCAGTAAGTCATAGGCCTGAGACCGGGCAGGGCGAGACTCAGAAAAGGACCACTGGAACACCCGTTGGGTAGTGTTGAGCATTCCGATACCGCAAGTATCGGGTATCGGCCGATACTAGCGGTATCGGAATTCCGATACCGGGATTCCGATACTTGGCGCGTATCGGATACCGGAATCGGAAGTTCCATGATTCAAAATTCAGAAATTCAGCCAATGAGAAAGATTCCAAGTGTGGGCACATCCTGTTTAGCATGGAGGGCATGAAAGTACTGGCAAGGCTGTGATTGGCTGCTGAAATGATGTCATGATGCAGTTTAAAAGTCGCTGGCGCCATTTTGCGATCACTCTGCTGTGAATTCAGTTAGTGACAGGACGCTGTTTGCTGACTGAGGGACAGTTTAGAGATAGCGATTTGCTTCTTTGTGCTTTCCAAAGGCTAATTTAGCAACCGCTGTGTTCACCTACTATTCACCTTGCTTTTGCCTTGTAGCGCTGTTTTCACAGCGATCTGCAAGGTCTCTCTGTGTGTGTGTGTGTGAGTGCAGCCCACTCTCTAGTCTGAGTGCAGCCACATAGGCCATCCATAGCTGGTTGTATTCAGTTCAGGGAGGGTGGTTCATTGCCTCATACTGTCCTTTTTTTTTTTTTTTTTTGAAGTAGTGCAGGCTGCTGCACATTTTTTCAAATAATTCCTATTAGTGTCTTTCCACCCGTCTCCATCTAATTTGTGGAAAAACACTACATAGGATAAAGTAGAGGAGGGTTTTTGGGCCTTGCAGCGCCGTTTACGGCTGTCTGCACGGTCTCCGTGTGACTGCAGCTCGCCCTGTAGTCTGTGAGCAGCCGTAGCTTGGTTGTCTCCAGCTCAGGGTTGTTCACTGCGTCATACCGCCAAATCAATTTTAATTTTTTTTCAAGTACTGTAGTCTGCTGTTAATTAATTTAAAAAAATCCTATTAGTGTCTTTCCACCCGTCTCCAGCTAATTTGTGGAAAAACACTACATAGGATAAAGTAGAGGAGGGTTTTTGGGCCTTGCAGCGCCGTTTACGGCTGTCTGCACGGTCTCCGTGTGACTGCAGCTCGCCCTGTAGTCTGTGAGCAGCTATAGCCTGGTTGTCTCCAGCTCAGGGTTGTTCACTGCGTCATACCGCCAAATCAATTTTAATTTTTTTTCAAGTACTGTAGTCTGCTGCTAATTAATTTAAAAAAATCCTATTAGTGTCTTTCCACCCGTCTCCAGCTAATTTGTGGAAAAACACTACATAGGATAAAGTAGAGGAGGGTTTTTGGGCCTTGCAGCGCCGTTTACGGCTGTCTGCACGGTCTCCGTGTGACTGCAGCTCGCCCTGTAGTCTGTGAGCAGCCGTAGCTTGGTTGTCTCCAGCTCAGGGTTGTTAACTGCGTCATACCGCCAAATCAATTTTAATTTTTTTTCAAGTACTGTAGTCTGCTGCTAATTAATTTAAAAAAATCCTATTAGTGTCTTTCCACCCGTCTCCAGCTAATTTGTGGAAAAACACTACATAGGATAAAGTAGAGGAGGGTTTTTGGGCCTTACAGCGCCGTTAACGTCTGTCTGCACGGTCTCCGTGTGACTGCAGCTCTATCCGTTGTCAGTTCAGCCCCCAAAAAAGAAATAAATAATAAAGTTCACCAAACACACCAGTTACACCACTTTACATTTGTGTAGGCCACATTAACTCATATTAAAGTCTAGTCCACACTTTAGCTAATTAGTGTTTCTTATACCTGTTAGGAGGAGTTTTTCAGGAATAAGCACACAAAGCCGTTAGTACTTTTCTGCTTTTCTTTATCAGTCAACCACGATGAAGAAGGCAGTGAGTAAGGCACGTGGGCGTGGGCGCGGAGCAGGGAGGGGACGTGGGGATTCTGTGCCCGCTGCGGGCACCGGTGACTCATCAGCACCCACTTTCACGAGGGAACAGTCGTTCATGCGCAGCTTTGTCGCCGAGCGCCGTACACCGCTGCTGCGTGAAGACCAAATTGAAGCCGTTGTGGGATGGATGGCAGCTAATGCATCAACTTCCATTAGTGCCACATCCTCTCAGACACAGAGCACTGGAGAGCAGCCATCTGTCTCTTCACCACCTGCCAAATTGCCCAGGCAGACAGAGAGCCCAGGACAGGAGCCGTCTCTACTTCTGTTCTCTGAATCTCTTGGCTTGGAAACAGGGGGCCAGCCAAGCAGCATTGGAGAAATGGAAGAAGAGGCAGGGTGCAGTGATGCCCAACAGCTTTTTCTGTCTTCCTCTGAAGAGGCGGGTGGGCCAGTGGCTCCGTTCACCACATCGCAGGCCGCATCAGCTGATGATGACACTCAGGTGCCACTTACTGGTGCGTGCTCTGCTGCTGAGACTACCCGGGAGGAGCAGTTGGGGGCAGAGGGTAGTGTGGATGACGAGGTCCTTGACCCATCTTGGCGTCAGGGACAGGAAGGTGGTGGGAGCAGCTCTGAGGAAGAGATTCCCCGTACGGTCCAAAGAGGGAGAGGGAGGGGGAAGACTGCGGATCCTGCAGCCTCCGCTTTGGCACCCGTAAGGAGCATGTCTCTTCCAAAAGTCAAAAGGGGGGCTCCCAAGACTTGCAGTGCCTGGTCCTTTTTTGACACAGTTGCAGATGACATTTGCTATGTCAGATGCAAGGTGTGTCATCAAAAAATCAAAAGAGGTCAAAAAGTCGCCAACCTCAATACCTCCAACATGTGGAAACATGTGCGCAACAGGCACCCGGCGGAGTTAGACAAACACACTGAAGAGCTAGGCCAACCAACAGCGGCAGCTACCACCTCTTCAGCTCGTGTTGCCTCTTCCTCTAGCTCACACGCAGCTGGTTCGGCTTCCTCCCAGGATCGCCGTGGAAGAACCTCTGGCCCTGTTGTCCAGAGACCCGCTGTAATTCCACCCGCAGCACCACTTTCCCAGTCAACCACACACTCCCAGCCCAGTCTACAGCCATCGGTAGTACAGGCATGGGAGAAAAGGCGGCCTTTCTCGTCAAACCACCCACGAGCACAGGCTCTGACTGCAGGCATTGCCAAACTTCTGTCACTGGAAATGCTGTCATTCAGGCTGGTGGAGACTGACAGCTTCCGTGACTTGATGTCATTGGCAGTCCCACAGTACAGTGTGCCCAGCCGCTTTTACTTCAGCAGGCAAGCCGTCCCTGCCCTGCACAAGCATGTGGAGGGACACATAAAACACGCGCTACTGAACGCCGTCAGTAGCAAGGTCCACCTCACCACCGATGCGTGGACCAGTCAACATGGACAGGGGCGATACCTTTCCCTCACTGCCCATTGGGTTAATGTAGTTGAGCCGGGTACAGACCGTGCGAGTGGCGCAGGACGTGTCCTGCCCACTCCAAGGATTGCAGGAATCCATTCTGTACGCATTGACTCCTCCTCTTACACCAGTTCCTCAGAATCATCGCTGCAGGAGCCGTCACAGTCCACCTCCACATGGACCCGTGATGAACGTGTACCTGTTACGACCGACATGAGCACAGCCGTGGCCAAACGTCAACAGGCCGTCTTGAAATTAATTTTTTTGGGGAATCGTAGCCACACAGCGCAGGAGCTCTGGAATGCCATCAAGCAGGAGAGCGATGTGTGGTTTGAGCCAGCGAATCTCCAGCCAGGCATGGTAGTGTGTGATAATGGCCGAAATCTGGTGGCAGCCCTGGGCCTCGGCAACCTCACTCACATCCCATGTCTGGCACATGTGCTCAATTTGGTCGTGCAGAGTTTTTTGAGGGACTATCCGGATCTTGATGCACTGCTGCACAAGGTCCGCCTAGAGTGTGCTCACTTGCGGCGTTCCAGCACGGCAAAAGCGCGCATTGCGGCTCTGCAGCGCCGACACCGCCTGCCGGAACATCGCATCATATGTGACCTACCTACCAGGTGGAATTCCACGTTACATATGTTGGAGCGGTTGTGTGAGCAGCAGCAAGCTGTAATGGAGTACCAGCTGTATCAGGCGCACAAAAGTCGCAGTCAGCGCCGTACAGACTTCACAACCACAGAGTGGGCCACTATGAAGGATGTCTGCCAGGTTTTGCGTCCCTTCGATTATTCCACGCGGATGGCGAGTGCAGATGATGCACTAGTCAGCATGACTGTCCCCCTTATCTGCCTGCTTGAAAAATCACTGCAAGCGCTAAGGGATGATGTTGTGGAAGAGGTGGAGGATGAGGATTCACCACTTCCATCATCTTCTGGACAGTCAGCGCCACGTGGTTCCTCACAAACGCGTAGGCAGGGGACAGTTTGTGAGGAGGATGAGGAGGAGTCAATGGAGGAGGAAGACATCCGTCCAGAGGAGGGAGTTACACAATTGTCCAGTACTCAGTGTGTACAGCGAGGGTGGGGTGATGACGAGCGGGCAGAGATCACGCCTCCAGCTGGGGACAGCGTTTCTTGGGCAGTTGGCAGTCTGCAGCACATGGTGGATTACATGCTGCAGTGCCTGAGAAACGACCGCCGCATCGACCACATTCTCAACATGTCTGATTACTGGGTGTTCACCCTCCTCGATCCTCGCTACCGGGACAACGTAGAAAGCCTCATCACACCGTTGAACCGGGAGCGAAAAATGCGGGAGTACCAAGACACACTGGTCAGTTCCATCATCTTCTCCATTCCAACTGAGAGAAGTGCTGCTAGTGCATTCCAAAGCAGCTCAGTGCGTCCAGGCAGTGGTGGAGGCTCTGCACAAAGAGGGAGCAGAAGCAGTGCCTCTGCCCAAGGCAAGACCAGTATGGCCCAACTGTGGCACAGTTTTGTGTGCCCCCCACAAAAGTCTACACCATCACAGACGGCTCCAGTCAGCAGGAGGCAACGGTTCCGTCAGATGGTGACAGACTACATGTCTTGCCCTCTTGCTGTACTCCCAGACGGCTCTTCCCCTTTCAAGTTTTGGGTCTCAAAGCTGGATACATGGCCAGAGCTAAGCCAGTATGCATTGGAGGTGCTGTCTTGCCCTGCGGCCAGTGTATTATCGGAACGTGTCTTTAGTGCTGCAGGTGGTGTACTAACTGACCGTCGCATGCGACTATCCTCCGATAACGTTGACCGGCTTACTTTCCTGAAAATGAACAAGGCCTGGATCTCGCAGGAATTTGCCACTCCTCCTCCTGATTAAATAATTAGGTCACTGTATACGTTATCCAGGTCTCCTGTTGTGTTCATCTTTCAACCACCTGAACTTACATTCCTGGGCTCCAACAACGCCAGTTGAGGCTCAGAAGTGCCATCTGCACAGTCAAAACATACGACCCAGTGTTATTGGGTTTCAGTAACGTCAGCTGATCCCCAGCTGTGTAGCCGGCAATGTGTCCTGCGACCGCCACGCTGACACAACTGAAATGTAAGGGAACCTGTCCCCCCCCCCCCCCAAGGCGTTTGTTACTGAAAGAGCCACCTTGTGCAGCAGTAATGCTGCACAAGGAAAAGGTAGCTATTTTCATTATGCTCCTTGCACACGCAGAACTTAACACTTATAAAATGTGTCCACTGATACCGTAAAACCGTCCCGGAGGTGGGACTTTCCTTCGTAATATGACGCAGCACAGCTGTCATTCCTACCCCCTCGGCGCCGTGCCCCGGCTCCTCATCGTTGTTTGATTCCGTCCCGGAGCCTGCGCTGTTATGTTATCCCTTGGCCAGGCACACTTAGCGCTGCCCATCTTCTGACATCATTTGGTGTCAGGCTGGCTGCGCCTGTGCGGCCGCGCTGTCCGAGAGCCCGCCTCGCAGTGTGGTCTAATGTAATCCCACCGCGGGCCTGGGATCAGTGGCCATGCGCAGTGCATATCCTCGCCTCTCGCTCCACTCCCTACGGCTTCTTCAGACTGTGCGGTGCCAGCTGATCCGTAATAGCATGCCACGGCCGTGGCAGCGCACAGTCTGAAAAAGCCGTAGGGAGGGGAGCGAGAGGCGAGGATATGCACTGCGCATGGCCACTGATCCCAGGCCCGCGGTGGGATTACATTAGACCACACTGCGAGGCGGGCTCTCGGACAGCGCGGCCGCACAAGCGCAGCCAGCCTGACACCAAATGATGTCAGAAGATGGGCAGCGCTAAGTGTGCCTGGCCAAGGGATAACCTAACAGCGCAGGCTCCGGGACGGAATCAAACAACGATGAGGAGCCGGGGCACGGCGCCGAGGGGGTAGGAATGACAGCTGTGCTGCGTCATATTACGAAGGAAAGTCCCACCTCCGGGACAGTTTCACGGTTTCAGGGGACACATTTTATAAGTGTTTAGTTCTGTGCTTGCAAGGAGCATAATTAAAAGAGCCACCTTTTCCTTTTGCATCTTTTGAGCTGCACAAGCTGGCTCTTTCAGCTACAAATGCCTTGGGGGGGGGGGTTAAAGGTTCCCTTTCTCCAATCAGGCTTCGGCCTACATTGTGTTCCTCTGCTTCTACTGCTGTCCCTGGGCTCCAACACCGCTAGTTGTTGCCTGGTAGTGCTGTACGCACAGTCAACAGTCGCTCCTCTGTTATTGGGGTTCAGTAACGTCAGCTGTTCCCCTGCTGTGTGTGTGGCAATCCCTCCAACCTCCTCCAACCTCATCCAAACTCCTCCTCCTCCACCTGTCCCTGGGCTCCAACACCGCTAGTTGCCGTCCAGAAGTGCTGTACGCACAGTCAACAGTCGCTCCTCTGTTATTGGGGTTCAGTAACGTCAGCTGTTCCCCTGCTGTGTGTGTGGCAATCCCTCCTACCTCCTCCAACCTCCTCCTACCTCCTCCTCCTCCACCTGTCCCTGGGCTCCAACACCGCCAGTTGCCGTCCAGAAGTGCTGTACGCACAGTCAACAGTCCCTCCTCTGTTATTGGGGTTCAGTAACGTCAGCTGTTCCCCTGCTGTGTGTGTGGCAATCCCTCCTACCTCCTCCAACCTCCTCCTACCTCCTCCTCCACCTGTCCCTGGGCTCCAACACCGCCAGTTGCCGTCCAGAAGTGCTGTACGCACAGTCAACAGTCCCTCCTCTGTTATTGGGGTTCAGTAACGTCAGCTGTTCCCCTGCTGTGTGTGTGGCAATCCCTCCAACCTCCTCCAACCTCATCCAAACTCCTCCTCCTCCACCTGTCCCTGGGCTCCAACACCGCTAGTTGCCGTCCAGAAGTGCTGTACGCACAGTCAACAGTCGCTCCTCTGTTATTGGGGTTCAGTAACGTCAGCTGTTCCCCTGCTGTGTGTGTGGCAATCCCTCCTACCTCCTCCAACCTCCT
Source organism: Ranitomeya variabilis (assembly GCF_051348905.1). Classification (NCBI taxonomy): domain Eukaryota; kingdom Metazoa; phylum Chordata; class Amphibia; order Anura; family Dendrobatidae; genus Ranitomeya; species Ranitomeya variabilis. The sequence continues at coordinate 342,917,363 of NC_135235.1, forward strand.
CCTACCTCCTCCTCCTCCACCTGTCCCTGGGCTCCAACACCGCCAGTTGCCGTCCAGAAGTGCTGTACGCACAGTCAACAGTCCCTCCTCTGTTATTGGGGTTCAGTAACGTCAGCTGTTCCCCTGCTGTGTGTGTGGCAATCCCTCCTACCTCCTCCAACCTCCTCCTACCTCCTCCTCCACCTGTCCCTGGGCTCCAACACCGCCAGTTGCCGTCCAGAAGTGCTGTACGCACAGTCAACAGTCCCTCCTCTGTTATTGGGGTTCAGTAACGTCAGCTGTTCCCCTGCTGTGTGTGTGGCAATCCCTCCTACCTCCTCCTACCTCCTCCTCCTCCACCTGTCCCTGGGCTCCAACACCGCCAGTTGCCGTCCAGAAGTGCTGTACGCACAGTCAACAGTCCCTCCTCTGTTATTGGGGTTCAGTAACGTCAGCTGTTCCCCTGCTGTGTGTGTGGCAATCCCTCCTACCTCCTCCTTCCTCCTCCACCTGTCCCTGGGCTCCAACACCGCCAGTTGCCGTCCAGAAGTGCTGTACGCACAGTCAACAGTCGCTCCTCTGTTATTGGGGTTCAGTAACGTCAGCTGTTCCCCTGCTGTGTGTGTGGCAATCCCTCCTACCTCCTCCAACCTCCTCCTACCTCCTCCTCCTCCACCTGTCCCTGGGCTCCAACACCGCCAGTTGCCGTCCAGAAGTGCTGTACGCACAGTCAACAGTCCCTCCTCTGTTATTGGGGTTCAGTAACGTCAGCTGTTCCCCTGCTGTGTGTGTGGCAATCCCTCCTACCTCCTCCAACCTCCTCCAACCTCCTCCTCCTCCACCTGTCCCTGGGCTCCAACACCGCTAGTTGCCGTCCAGAAGTGCTGTACGCACAGTCAACAGTCCCTCCTCTGTTATTGGGGTTCAGTAACGTCAGCTGTTCCCCTGCTGTGTGTGTGGCAATCCCTCCTACCTCCTCCTTCCTCCTCCACCTGTCCCTGGGCTCCAACACCGCCAGTTGCCGTCCAGAAGTGCTGTACGCACAGTCAACAGTCCCTCCTCTGTTATTGGGGTTCAGTAACGTCAGCTGTTCCCCTGCTGTGTGTGTGGCAATCCCTCCTACCTCCTCCTTCCTCCTCCACCTGTCCCTGGGCTCCAACACCGCCAGTTGCCGTCCAGAAGTGCTGTACGCACAGTCAACAGTCCCTCCTCTGTTATTGGGGTTCAGTAACGTCAGCTGTTCCCCTGCTGTGTGTGTGGCAATCCCTCCTACCTCCTCCAACCTCCTCCAACCTCCTCCTACTCCTCCACCTGTCCCTGGGCTCCAACACCGCTAGTTGCCGTCCAGAAGTGCTGTACGCACAGTCAACAGTCGCTCCTCTGTTATTGGGGTTCAGTAACGTCAGCTGTTCCCCTGCTGTGTGTGTGGCAATCCCTCCTACCTCCTCCAACCTCCTCCTACCTCCTCCTCCTCCACCTGTCCCTGGGCTCCAACACCGCCAGTTGCCGTCCAGAAGTGCTGTACGCACAGTCAACAGTCCCTCCTCTGTTATTGGGGTTCAGTAACGTCAGCTGTTCCCCTGCTGTGTGTGTGGCAATCCCTCCTACCTCCTCCTACCTCCTCCACCTGTCCCTGGGCTCCAACACCGCCAGTTGCCGTCCAGAAGTGCTGTACGCACAGTCAACAGTCCCTCCTCTGTTATTGGGGTTCAGTAACGTCAGCTGTTCCCCTGCTGTGTGTGTGGCAATCCCTCCTACCTCCTCCAACCTCCTCCAACCTCCTCCTCCTCCACCTGTCCCTGGGCTCCAACACCGCTAGTTGCCGTCCAGAAGTGCTGTACGCACAGAGCCAAACACCTCGCCAATGTGTTAGTGGGGTTCAGCACCGCCAGCTGTTCCCCTGCTGTGTATACGGCAACGTGTACTGCGACCGCCACGCAGACACAACAAGTTAAATGTAAGGGAACCTGACCCCCCCCCCCCCCAGGCGTTTGTTACTGAAGGAGCCACCTTGTGCAGCAGTAATAATGCAAAGGGAAAAAGTGCCTCTTTTCGTGATGCTCCTTGCACATGCTGAACCTAACACTTATGAAATGTGTCCCCACACAGCGTTAAACCGTCCGGTAGGTGGAACTTTCCTTTGTCGTGTGACGCAGCACAGCCATCATTTTTACCCCCTTGGCGCCGTGCGCCCACTCCTCAGCGTTGTTTGAATCTGTCCCGGAGCCTGCGCTGTTAGGTTAGCCCTTGGCCATGCACACATGTTGCGCTGCCCGTCTTCTGACCTCATTTGGTGTCAGGCTGGCTGCGCCTGTGCGGGTGCGCTGGTCGAGATCCCGCCTCGCAATGTCGTCTAATGTAATCCCACCGCGGGCCTGTGATCCGTGCCCGTGCGCAGTGCATATCCTCTCCTCTCACTCCCCTCCCTACGGCTTCTTCAGACTGTGCGATGTCAGCTGGTCCCTAATAGCATGCCACGGCCGTGACAACGCACAGTCTGAAAAAGCCGTAGGGAGGGGAGTGAGAGGACAGGATATGCACTGCGCACGGGCACGGATCACAGGCCCGCGGTGGGATTACATTAGACGACACTGCGAGGCGGGATCTCGGCCAGCGCACCCGCACAGGCGCAGCCAGCCTGACACCAAATGAGGTCAGAAGACGGGCAGCGCAACATGTGTGCATGGCCAAGGGCTAACCTAACAGCGCAGGCTCCGGGACAGATTCAAACAACGCTGAGGAGTGGGCGCACGGCACCAAGGGGGTAAAAATGATGGCTGTGCTGCGTCACACGACAAAGGAAAGTTCCACCTACCGGACGGTTTAACGCTGTGAGGAGACACATTTCATAAATGTTTGGTTCCGCATGTACAAGGACCATAATTAAAAGAGCTAAGTTTACCTTTTCCAGCATTAGTGCTGTACACAATGGCTCTTTCAGCTACAAACGCCTGGGGGGGGGGGTGTTAAAGGTTTCCTTTCAACTTGCTCGAGTGCAGGCTTCGGCCTACACTCCGCTCCCCCTGCTCCTCCTGCTGACCCTGGGCTCTAACACCGCCAGTTTTTGCCCAGATGTGCTAGCTGCACAGAGAAAAACACCAGCCAATGTGTCAGTGGGGTTCAGCACCGCCAGCTGTTCCCCTGCTGTGTAGCCGGCAACGTGTCCTGCGACCGCCACGCAGACACAAGAACTGAAATTGAAGGGAACCTGTCCCCCCTCCCCCAGGTGTTTCTATGTTTTACAGCTACCTTGAACAGCAGTAATGCTGCATGTGTTCAAGGTGGCTCAGAAACTTATTCTCCTTGCCCATGTTGAAGTGAACACGTCTAAAATGTGTCCTCTGTGACCATTAAAACGTCCCTCAGGTGTGATTTGACTTTGTATTGACACACGCAACAAGCTCCTTGGTAGCGCTGCCCGTCTTCTGGCATCATTGTTTGGCTGGCTGCGCCTCTGCGGCCGCCCTGACCCACACAACGCCCCTCGGTGTCTTATTTATTGGGACTGCGAGGGTGTGATTGATGGGCAGGATCAGTGCATCAGTTCGCCTGTCCCTCCTCTCCTTCCGCCTTCTTCAGACTGTGCGGCTTCATGGCCGTGGCATGCGATAAGGGATCAGATGACGCCGCACAGTCTGAAGCGGGTGTAAGGACCCGCGTGTGAGAGGCGAACATATGTGCTGCGCCAGGCCCTGAATCCCAGCCCCGCAGTGTTTTAACAATGTTAAGACACTGCGGGGCTGGGATTCATGGTCATCGCGAACCGCAACGGCCGACATTAAATGATGTCAGAAGATGGGCAGCGCTAACGGCGCTAGGCCAGGGGATAACACGACAGCGCAGACTCCTGTACAGCAAATAACAACGCTCAGGAGGCTGCACCCAGCACCAAGGTGGGATTCTTGACATCTGTGCTGCGTCTCATTACAAAGGGAACTCTCGCCTCCATTACACAGTTTGACTGTATAAAGGGCTAAATGTTATACGTGTTCCATTCAGCGTGTGCAAGGAGAAAAATTACAAGAGCAACCTTTGACTTGCGCAGCACTACTGCTGCATAAGCTGTGGCTCTTCTACTTTGTAACCCCTGAGGGGGGGTTAAAGGTGACTTTTGAAATCGGTTCAATTAGGCTTCGGCCTACACTCTGCTCCACCTGCAGAGCCCGGGCTCCAACAACGCTAGTTGCTGTCCGGAAGTGCTGGCTGCACAGAGCCAAACACCTCGCCAATGTGTCAGTGGGGTCCAGCACCGCCAGCTGTTCCCCTGCTGTGTAGCCGGCAACGTGTCCTGCAAAAGCCACGCAGACACAACACACCCAAAGCTGCCGCCTGTGCAGGCTTCGGCCTACACTCCCCTCCCCCTGCTCCTCCTCCTCCTGCTCCTCCTCCTGCTGTCCCTGGGCTCTAACACACCGCCAGTTTTTGCCCAGATGTGCTAGCTGCACAGAGAAAAACACCAGCCAATGTGTCAGTGGGGTCCAGCACCGCCAGCTGTTCCCCTGCTGTGCAGCCGGCAACGTGTCCTGCAAAAGCCACGCAGACACAAGAACTGAAATTGAAGGGAACCTGTCCCCCCTCCCCCAGGCGTTTTTACGTTATCCAGCCACCTTGTACAGCGGTAATGCTGCATGTGTGCAAGGTGGCTCATAAACGTATTCTCCTCGCACATGTGGAACTGAAAACACGTCTGAAATGTGTCCTCTGTGTGACCATTTAACCGTCCCGGGGGTGTGACTTTCCTTTGTAATGACACGCTGCAACCCCCTTGGTAGCGCTGCCCGTCTTCTGGCATCATTGTTTGGCTGGCTGCGCCTCTGCGGCCGCCCTGACCCACACAACGCCCCTCGGTGTCTTATTTATTGGGACTGCGAGGGTGTGATTGATGGGCAGGATCAGTGCATCAGTTCGCCTGTCCCTCCTCTCCTTCCGCCTTCTTCAGACTGTGCGGCTTCATGGCCGTGGCATGCGATAAGGGATCAGATGACGCCGCACAGTCTGAAGCGGGTGTAAGGACCCGCGTGTGAGAGGCGAACATATGTGCTGCGCCAGGCCCTGAATCCCAGCCCCGCAGTGTTTTAACAATGTTAAGACACTGCGGGGCTGGGATTCATGGTCATCGCGAACCGCAACGGCCGACATTAAATGATGTCAGAAGATGGGCAGCGCTAACGGCGCTAGGCCAGGGGATAACACGACAGCGCAGACTCCTGTACAGCAAATAACAACGCTCAGGAGGCTGCACCCAGCACCAAGGTGGGATTCTTGACATCTGTGCTGCGTCTCATTACAAAGGGAACTCTCGCCTCCATTACACAGTTTGACTGTATAAAGGGCTAAATGTTATACGTGTTCCATTCAGCGTGTGCAAGGAGAAAAATTACAAGAGCAACCTTTGACTTGCGCAGCACTACTGCTGCATAAGCTGTGGCTCTTCTACTTTGTAACCCCTGAGGGGGGGTTAAAGGTGACTTTTGAAATCGGTTCAATTAGGCTTCGGCCTACACTCTGCTCCACCTGCAGAGCCCGGGCTCCAACAACGCTAGTTGCTGTCCGGAAGTGCTGGCTGCACAGAGCCAAACACCTCGCCAATGTGTCAGTGGGGTCCAGCACCGCCAGCTGTTCCCCTGCTGTGTAGCCGGCAACGTGTCCTGCAAAAGCCACGCAGACACAACACACCCAAAGCTGCCGCCTGTGCAGGCTTCGGCCTACACTCCCCTCCCCCTGCTCCTCCTCCTCCTGCTCCTCCTCCTGCTGTCCCTGGGCTCTAACACACCGCCAGTTTTTGCCCAGATGTGCTAGCTGCACAGAGAAAAACACCAGCCAATGTGTCAGTGGGGTCCAGCACCGCCAGCTGTTCCCCTGCTGTGCAGCCGGCAACGTGTCCTGCAAAAGCCACGCAGACACAAGAACTGAAATTGAAGGGAACCTGTCCCCCCTCCCCCAGGCGTTTTTACGTTATCCAGCCACCTTGTACAGCGGTAATGCTGCATGTGTGCAAGGTGGCTCATAAACGTATTCTCCTCGCACATGTGGAACTGAAAACACGTCTGAAATGTGTCCTCTGTGTGACCATTTAACCGTCCCGGGGGTGTGACTTTCCTTTGTAATGACACGCTGCAACCCCCTTGGTAGCGCTGCCCGTCTTCTGGCATCATTGTTTGGCTGGCTGCGCCTCTGCGGCCGCCCTGACCCACACAACGCCCCTCGGTGTCTTATTTATTGGGACTGCGAGGGTGTGATTGATGGGCAGGATCAGTGCATCAGTTCGCCTGTCCCTCCTCTCCTTCCGCCTTCTTCAGACTGTGCGGCTTCATGGCCGTGGCATGCGATAAGGGATCAGATGACGCCGCACAGTCTGAAGCGGGTGTAAGGACCCGCGTGTGAGAGGCGAACATATGTGCTGCGCCAGGCCCTGAATCCCAGCCCCGCAGTGTTTTAACAATGTTAAGACACTGCGGGGCTGGGATTCATGGTCATCGCGAACCGCAACGGCCGACATTAAATGATGTCAGAAGATGGGCAGCGCTAACGGCGCTAGGCCAGGGGATAACACGACAGCGCAGACTCCTGTACAGCAAATAACAACGCTCAGGAGGCTGCACCCAGCACCAAGGTGGGATTCTTGACATCTGTGCTGCGTCTCATTACAAAGGGAACTCTCGCCTCCATTACACAGTTTGACTGTATAAAGGGCTAAATGTTATACGTGTTCCATTCAGCGTGTGCAAGGAGAAAAATTACAAGAGCAACCTTTGACTTGCGCAGCACTACTGCTGCATAAGCTGTGGCTCTTCTACTTTGTAACCCCTGAGGGGGGGTTAAAGGTGACTTTTGAAATCGGTTCAATTAGGCTTCGGCCTACACTCTGCTCCCCCTGCAGAGCCCGGGCTCCAACAACGCTAGTTGCTGTCCGGAAGTGCTGGCTGCACAGAGCCAAACACCTCGCCAATGTGTCAGTGGGGTCCAGCACCGCCAGCTGTTCCCCTGCTGTGTAGCCGGCAACGTGTCCTGCAAAAGCCACGCAGACACAACACACCCAAAGCTGCCGCCTGTGCAGGCTTCGGCCTACACTCCCCTCCCCCTGCTCCTCCTCCTCCTGCTCCTCCTCCTGCTGTCCCTGGGCTCTAACACACCGCCAGTTTTTGCCCAGATGTGCTAGCTGCACAGAGAAAAACACCAGCCAATGTGTCAGTGGGGTCCAGCACCGCCAGCTGTTCCCCTGCTGTGCAGCCGGCAACGTGTCCTGCAAAAGCCACGCAGACACAAGAACTGAAATTGAAGGGAACCTGTCCCCCCTCCCCCAGGCGTTTTTACGTTATCCAGCCACCTTGTACAGCGGTAATGCTGCATGTGTGCAAGGTGGCTCATAAACGTATTCTCCTCGCACATGTGGAACTGAAAACACGTCTGAAATGTGTCCTCTGTGTGACCATTTAACCGTCCCGGGGGTGTGACTTTCCTTTGTAATGACACGCTGCAACCCCCTTGGTAGCGCTGCCCGTCTTCTGGCATCATTGTTTGGCTGGCTGCGCCTCTGCGGCCGCCCTGACCCACACAACGCCCCTCGGTGTCTTATTTATTGGGACTGCGAGGGTGTGATTGATGGGCAGGATCAGTGCATCAGTTCGCCTGTCCCTCCTCTCCTTCCGCCTTCTTCAGACTGTGCGGCTTCATGGCCGTGGCATGCGATAAGGGATCAGATGACGCCGCACAGTCTGAAGCGGGTGTAAGGACCCGCGTGTGAGAGGCGAACATATGTGCTGCGCCAGGCCCTGAATCCCAGCCCCGCAGTGTTTTAACAATGTTAAGACACTGCGGGGCTGGGATTCATGGTCATCGCGAACCGCAACGGCCGACATTAAATGATGTCAGAAGATGGGCAGCGCTAACGGCGCTAGGCCAGGGGATAACACGACAGCGCAGACTCCTGTACAGCAAATAACAACGCTCAGGAGGCTGCACCCAGCACCAAGGTGGGATTCTTGACATCTGTGCTGCGTCTCATTACAAAGGGAACTCTCGCCTCCATTACACAGTTTGACTGTATAAAGGGCTAAATGTTATACGTGTTCCATTCAGCGTGTGCAAGGAGAAAAATTACAAGAGCAACCTTTGACTTGCGCAGCACTACTGCTGCATAAGCTGTGGCTCTTCTACTTTGTAACCCCTGAGGGGGGGTTAAAGGTTACCTTTGAAATTGGTTCAAGTAGGCTTCGGCCTACACTCTGCTCCCCCTGCAGAGCCCGGGCTACAACACCGCTCGTTGCTGTCCGGAAGTGCTGGCTGCACAGAGCCAAACACCTCGCCAATGTGTCAGTGGGGTCCAGCACCGCCAGCTGTTCCCCTGCTGTGTAGCCGGCAACGTGTCCTGCGACCGCCACGCAGACACAACACACCCAAAGCTGCCGCCAGTGCAGGCTTCGGCCTACACTCCCCTCCCCCTGCTCCTGCTCCTCCTCCTTCTCCTGCTGTCCCTGGGCTCTAACACACCGCCAGTTGGGGCCCAGATGTGCTAGCTGCACAGAGAAAAACACCAGCCAATGTGTCAGTGGGGTTCAGCACCGCCAGCTGTTCCCCTGCTGTGCAGCCGGCATCGTGTCCTGCAAAAGCCACGCAGACACTTGCTCTTGTACCTTCTGCTCCCCATCCTGGTTCCAGTACCGTCAGCTGGTTCCGGGCAGAGCCTTTGGCTTAGGTGCCTCCCTTTGGTATCCGAGTTCCACCAACGTCAGGTGGTCCTTGGTAGTGCTTTCAGGCACGGGTACCTCCTGCTTAGTAACCGGGTTCCAGTAACGTCAGCTGGTCCTCGGTAGTTCCATTGGCTCTTGGACCTTCGGCTACCCATCCGGGTTCCAGCACCGTCAGCTGGTTCTCGGCAGTGTCTTTTGCTCTTGTACCTTCTGCTCCCCATCCTGGTTCCAGTACCGTCAGCTGGTTCCGGGCAGAGCCTTTGGCTTAGGTGCCTCCCTCTGGGTATCTGAGTTCCACCAACGTCAGGTGGTCCTTGGTAGTGCTTTCAGCACGGGTACCTCCTGCTTAGTAACCGGGTTCCAGTAACGTCAGCTGGTCCTCGGTCGTTCCATTGGCTCTTGGACCTTCGGGTAGCCATCTGAGCTCCAGTTCCATCAGCTGGTTCTCGGCATTCTCTCAGCCTTCTTGTACCTTCTGCTGCATTTCCAAGTTCAAGAGACTAAACACGATGACCCGGAAGACCACCCCTAAGATGACGACGACACCAGAGACGACAACCACCGTGATGACGACGACCCTGGAGACGATGACCCTGAAGACCACCCCGATGACGACGACCCCGGAGACGACCCCGATGACGACGACCCCGGAGACGACGACCCTGGAGACGACGACGACCTGGAAGACCGAGAAGCAGAAGAACAAGAGGCTGCAGAACAAAGAGCAGAAGGACATTAAGCATAACACAAAATATCAGAGCAAAAAATATTATGTAAATTATAAGCAGAAGAAGACTAAGCAGTGTATGGGGGTGAGTCCGTTCCTCCTCGTGGTGCCCCTGGATAAAGCCTGATGCTGCAGGCCAAACTGAACGCGGACAAATGTAACTGTTTTGTGACAGGCAGAACGGAAGGTGTAATCTTCAAACTTTTATAGATAACAACTACGGGAATGCCTGTCACAAATAAGAATATGATGAAGAAGTAGAATATGATGAAGATAATAGTAAAATAAAAAGAATATGAACAATGTAACCCAAAAAATAATAGGTAGAAGATGAAGAAGAAGATGAAGAAGGTGAAGAAGTTGATGTCAAAGAAGCTGATGATGAGGATAATGAAGAAGAAAGCGTGGGAGAAGTAAAAAAGAAGGTGAAGGGCGTGGAAGTAGTGAAACATCAATATCTGACATAAAAAAAAAAAATAACATAGTCAAATTCTTTCTAACGCCGAACGTCATAAAAAAAAAAAAAAAATCCTGCTATTCTATTAGATTGGGCTAAACCTCTGTGCCTTTAATGTCTCCGCCACGTCCCCCAATACATCCTACATTATTCTTAGTTGTTTTCCTTCATGTAGAATGAACCTACAAGTGTATAAAGGGTTTATTTTAATTCCGATATTTTCGTCCCATTGACTTGCATTGGGATCGGGTATCGGTATCGGATTGGATTCCGATACTGTGACGGTATCGGCCGATACTTTCCGATTCCGATACTTTCCGATATCGGAAAGTATCGCTCAACACTACCGTTGGGCCCTCACATATGTATTAACCCCCAGTCTGGCAAGGATCTCACGTTTCAGCTTCCCATATTCCAGGGCATCATCCCGACTGAGGTCCAGGCAGGCCTTTTGGGCATCTCCCATCAGATAGGGGGCTATCATTTCAGCCCACTGGGCCACTGGCAAGCTCTCTCGCTCTGCAGTGCGTTCGAAGACAGTGAGGAAGGCCTCCATGTCGCCCTCAGGCACCATCTTCCACAGTGCTGACCGGACTTTGTACCTGGCCTCCGACTGGTACGTGGTGGCTGGGGAGGGTGCCTCTCGCATGGCCACTATCTGCTGCAGAATCAGCTTATTAGTCCATTAGTCTTTTGCTGCTGCTGATACAATTGCAGTTGTAACTGCTCCTGCTGCAGATGCTCTTCTTGCTGCTGCTGACAGTCTTGCTGCTGATGATTGTGCTGCTCCTGCCGTTGCTGACTGAGGACCAACTGCTTCAAGAGCTCCTCCATTTTGTCACCCAGCTTGAGCTGAAGCGTTGCAGGCTTAATCATTGACACGCATCACTCTTTGGGGTGTGCCTCAGTTCACACTGCTCCACATTCTCCAACCACATGTAGTGCAGCAGTGTCCATGCTGTGCAGTGAGGAGGCAGTGACCCAAGCAAGTTCAAAACAAAATGTGTTTAATGTCCAGAAAAACGCACACAGTGCACAGCAAGCTGTATCCTCCATATCGCAGCCAGGAAAACAAAAAGACAGGCCGGGACCGCGGGACCAGTTGCCGTGAGCGACAATACTGCCATGTATCCAGAGGTGCCAGACCTTTTGGCTCCACTTGGCCCTGCATTGCCTCACACAGGGAGTGCTCTGCAGACCAACTGCTCTGTCTGCTCGCAAGACCAAAACGGTCACACCCCAAAACCAGAGGTTTTTTTCTTTCCTCCAGACTCTGTGGCCATGGGCCACTTATAAGGTCTGGGCTGGAGGAAACGGATCGGCCCCACTACCTTCCTGCAGTCTGTTTAAATAATAAAAGCCCATACCTGGTTTTCCTGAACAATTCCTTGGTCAAATAACTTGACCAAGTTCACATTCACTTTTATTCTGCCTTGTGACTCACAGGCAACTTGCTGTGAGCACAAGGCACTCCAGCGGATCTAATACACTTCTGAACACATCCTGGGGGACACATAGTGACCTTCACATATGACACCGGTCACTGCCTCAAGCTATATAGAAGGCTTGCAGGAGTTTCATGATTCAGTCTTGGGTGGTCATCCTGGGGAAACTGCTCCACAGAAAGCTATTGCTAGACTCTTTTGGTGGCTATCCACGTTTGATGATAGTAATGATTTTATATCCGCTTGTGAAGTTTGCGCACACTCTCAACTGGCCGGCCAGGGAATTGGTTCCACTGCCAATTCCAGAAACAGTATGGACTCAATTGCCATGGATTTCATTACGGATTTGCCTTTGTTGGGAGGGAATATTGTTAATTGGGTGGTAATTAACCATCTCAGTAAACGGGCACATTTTCCTCCTTTTCAGGGTTGCCCAATGTTGAAACCCTTTCGAGGTTGCTTTACAATAATTTGATGAGGTTACATGGAATTCCTTTGAACATTTTGTTTCATACGGGAGTGCCATTTGTCTCCAAGTTCTGGAGAGCATTTTGTAAGAAATTTGGGGACAGATATGTAATTTTCCTCTGCCAACCATCCTAAAACCAACGGTCAGACAGAAAGGACTAATCCAGTGATGGCAAACCTTTTAGAGACCAAGTGCCCAAACTGCAATCCAAAACTCACTTATTTTTCGCAAAGTGCCCTGAATACTAAGGGTTTAGATTAGAAAGACAACTCCTACATTAGCACACTATAGAGTCAATATCAAAGAGCTTGTAAGCACTGAACTCGAAGCCTAAGATGCTAGCCACCAATTGTAGTGAAGATCTGTTCTTGAGAATGGAGAGGATTTGGAATCAAAAGTAAAATTGCAACGTTGTTTGTTTTTACAATCTCTTTGCAATTGTAACCCTTCATCATGACGAGAACAAACCCTTTAAGGCACGAATAGCAAACTCAAAGACACAGAGGGCCAAAGTTAAAAGCTTGCAGAAAGTTGCAGGCCAACCTTGATATTTGTTTAAAAAAAATGTCTACAATTGAGGAAATTTTTCCTTATCAAATAAAACAATTAACTTTTGGAATTATAGTGGAAAAATATAATATGATATGTAACATCAGTTAAAGCCATATGGCCCAATGGCCTAATTTAAATATGTAATAACAAAGTATAAAAAAACCTTGAATAAAACAGATAATAAAGTATGATGCAAACAAAAGTGCTCCCACAGTATGATACCTGTTATGATCCGGTGACTTTGGAGCCGCATGAACTTTCTCTGGAGTAGGTGGAAACTGTACTGACCGCGAAACCTGAACTAACACCGCAACTAGAAGTAGCCGTGGGGTGTGCTGTCATGGTTCCCAATGGCAAGAGAACATCAGAAAAACATAAATAAGGACTAGCTCTTGGGTGATGGAATCTCGAGCTGACCGTGAGCTAAACCTACCACACAACTAATAGTGGCCGGGTGGCGTACCTACGTTGCCCCTAGACGCCCAGCGCCAGCCGGAGGACTAACTAACCCTAATAGAGGAAAAACAGACCTGGCTTACCTCTAGAGAAATTCCCCCAAAAAGGAGACAGAAGCCCCCCACATATATTGACGGTGAATTCAGAGGAAAAGACATACGTAGTATGAAGGTAGGTTCAGCAAAGCGAGGTCCGCTTACTAGATAGTAGGAAAATACAAAAGGGGACTTCACGGTCAGCTGAAAACCCTCTTTTAAATACCATCCTGAAATTACTTTAAGACTCATGTGTCAACTCATGACACCGAAGTGGCAATTTCAGTCCACAAGAGCTTCCAGCTACAGAAAAATAACACAACTGTGAACTGGAACAAAAATACAAAACAAACTTAGGACTAAGAGTCCAACTTAGCTGATCAGAAGACTAGGAGCTGGAACATGCAACAGAAAGGCTCTGGTTACATTGATGGCCGGCACTAGAATGACTGAGCAGCAAGGCTAAATAGGATACTCCCATATCCTGATGGAAACAGGTGAACAGAGAAAGTGAAGCACACAAGTCCAGTACCACCAGTGACCACCGGGGGAGCCCAAAAACCAAATTCACAACAGTACCCCCCCCTCAAGGAGGGGGCACCGAACCCTCACAAGAACCACCAGGGCGATCAGGATGAGCCCTATGAAAGGCACGGACCAAATCAGAGGCATGAACATCAGAGGCTGTCACCCAAGAATTATCCTCCTGACCGTAGCCCTTCCACTTGACCAGATACTGAAGTTTCCGTCTGGAAACACGGGAGTCCAAGATCTTCTCCACAACGTACTCCAATTCACCCTCAACCAACACCGGAGCCGGAGGCTCAACGGAAGGCACAACCGGTACCTCATACCTGCGCAATAATGACCGATGGAAGACATTATGGATAGAAAAAGATGCAGGGAGGTCTAATCGAAAGGACACAGGGTTAAGAATCTCCAAAATCTTATACGGGCCGATGAACCGAGGCTTAAACTTAGGAGAAGAAACCCTCATAGGGACAAAACGAGAAGACAACCACACCAAGTCCCCAACACGAAGACGAGGACCAACATGACGACGGCGGTTGGCAAAACGCTGAGTCTTCTCCTGGGACAACTTCAAATTGTCCACCACCTGTCCCCAAATCCGATGCAACCTATCCACCACAGTATCCACTCCAGGACAATCCGAAGACTCCACCTGACCGGAAGAAAAACGAGGATGAAACCCCGAATTGCAAAAGAAAGGAGAAACCAAAGTGGCAGAACTAGCCCGATTATTGAGGGCAAACTCCGCCAACGGCAAAAAGGCAACCCAGTCATCCTGATCCGCAGACACAAAACACCTCAAATAAGTCTCCAAGGTCTGATTAGTTTGCTCGGTCTGGCCATTAGTCTGAGGATGGAACGCAGACGAAAAAGACAAATCAATGCCCATCCTAGCACAGAACGCCCGCCAAAATCTAGACACGAACTGGGTACCCCTGTCAGAAACGATATTCTCCGGAATACCATGCAAGCGAACCACATTTTGAAAAAACAGAGGAACCAACTCGGATGAGGAAGGCAACTTAGGCAAGGGTACCAAATGAACCATCTTAGAAAAACGGTCACACACCACCCAGATGACAGACATTTTCTGAGAAACAGGGAGATCAGAAATAAAATCCATAGAGATGTGAGTCCAAGGCCTCTTCGGAATAGGCAAGGATAACAACAATCCACTAGCCCGAGAACAACAAGGCTTGGCCCGAGCACAAACATCACAAGACTGCACAAAAACTCGTACATCTCGAGACAGGGAAGGCCACCAGAAGGACCTAGCCACCAAATCCCTAGTACCAAAGATTCCAGGATGACCTGCCAACGCAGAAGAATGAACCTCCGAGATGACTCTACTGGTCCAATCATCAGGAACAAACAGTCTACCAGGCGGGCAAAAATTTTCGAGAAAAGAACGCACAAGGTCTCATCACGGAGCAGTCGGAACTTTTCTGCGACAAAACTGCCCCAGCTCCGATCTCGGAAGCGTCGACCTCAACCTGAAAAGGAAGAGTAACATCAGGCTGACGCAACACAGGGGCGGAAGAAAAGCGGCGCTTAAGCTCCCGAAAGGCCTCCACAGCAGCAGGAGACCAATCAGCAACATCAGCACCCTTTTTAGTCAAATCAGTCAAAGGTCTAGCAACATCAGAAAAACCGGTTATAAATCGACGATAAAAATTAGCAAAGCCCAAAAATTTCTGAAGGCCCTTAAGAGAAGTAGGTTGCGTCCAGTCACAAATAGCCCGAACCTTGACAGGATCCATCTCAATGGAAGAGGGGGAAAAAATGTACCCCAAAAAAGAAATCTTTTGAACCCCAAAAATACACTTAAAACCCTTCACACACAAGGAATTAGACCGCAAAACCTGAAAAACCCTCCTGACCTGTTGGACATGAGAGTCCCAGTCATCCGAAAAAATCAAAATATCATCCAGATACACAATCATAAATTTATCCAAATATTCACGGAAAATGTTATGCATAAAGGACTGAAAGACTGAAGGGGCATTTGAAAGACCAAAAGGCATTACTAAATACTCAAAATGGCCCTCGGGCGTATTAAATGCGGTTTTCCACTCACCCCCCTGCTTAATTCGCACTAAATTATACGCCCCACGGAGATCAATCTTAGAGAACCACTTAGCCCCCTTTATTCGAGCAAACAAATCAGTCAGCAGTGGCAGAGGATACTGATATTTGACTGTAATTTTATTCAAGAGTCGATAATCAATACACGGCCTCAAAGAGCCATCTTTTTTAGATACAAAGAAAAAACCGGCTCCTAAGGGAGATGAAGAAGGACGAATATGTCCCTTTTCCAGGGACTCCTTAATATATTCTCGCATAGCAGCATGTTCAGGTACAGATAGATTAAATAAACGACCCTTTGGAAATTTACTGCCCGGAATCAGATCTATGGTACAATTGCAATCTCTGTGAGGAGGTAGTGAACCAAGCTTAGGCTCCTCAAAAACATCACGATAATCAAATAAAAATTCCGGAATCTCAGAGGGAATAGATGACGAAATGGAAACCAAAGGTACGTCCCCATGAGCCCCCTGACATCCCCAGCTTAATACAGACATTGCTTTCCAGTCAAGGACTGGGTTATGAGATTGTAACCATGGCAATCCAAGCACCAAAACATCATGTAGATTGTACAACACAAGGAAGCGAATCATCTCCTGATGGTCTGGATTCATACGCATAGTCACTTGTGTCCAGTATTGTGGTTTATTACTAGCCAATGGCGTAGAGTCAATACCCTTCAGAGGTATAGGAACTTCCAGAGGCTCTAAATTAAACCCACAGCGCCTGGCAAAGGACCAATCCATAAGACTCAAAGCGGCGCCAGAGTCGACATAGGCATCCGCGGTAATTGACGATAATGAACAAATCAAGGTCACAGATAGAATAAACTTAGACTGTAAAGTGCCAATTGAAATAGACTTATCAACCTTTTTTGTACGTTTAGAGCATGCTGATATAACATGAGTTGAATCACCACAATAGAAGCACAACCCATTTTTTCGCCTAAAATTCTGCCGTTCGCTTCTGGACAGAATTCTATCACATTGCATATTCTCTGGCGCCTTCTCAGAAGACACCGCCAAATGGTGCACAGGTTTGCGCTCCCGCAAACGCCGATCTATATGAATAGCCATTGTCATGGACTCATTCAGACCAGTAGGCGCAGGGAACCCCACCATAACATCTTTAATGGCATCAGAGAGACCCTCTCTGAAATTCGCCGCCAGGGCGCACTCATTCCACTGAGTAAGCACAGACCATTTACGAAATTTTTGGCAGTATATTTCAGCTTCATCTTGCCCTTGAGATAGGGCCATCAAGGCTTTTTCAGCCTGAATCTCTAAATTAGGTTCCTCATAAAGCAACCCCAAAGCCAGAAAAAACGCATCCACATTGAGCAACGCAGGATCCCCTGGCGCCAATGCAAATGCCCAGTCTTGAGGGTCACCCCGCAGCAAGGAAATTACAATCCTAACCTGCTGTGCGGGATCTCCAGCGGAGCGAGATCTCAGAGAAAGAAACAATTTACAATTATATCTGAAATTCAGAAAACAAGATCTATCCCCGGAGAAAAATTCTGGTAAAGGAATTCTAGGTTCAGATATAAGAGCATGAATAACAAAATCCTGTAAATTTTGAACCTTCGTAGCAAGATCATTCAAACCTGCAGCCAAACTCTGAGGATCCATTTTTAATCAGGTGGAATCAGAGGCATTCAAGGATTAGAAGGAGAGAGAGACAAAGGCTGCAATTAGAGCAGAAATGCAACTGAGTCAACTATAAAGCAAACTCAGAAAAAAAAAAAAAAATCTGCAGACTTCTTTTTCTCTCCTTTCTTCTGCCAACAGTTTTAACACTTGGCCGGCCATACTGTCTTGGTTCCCAATGGCAAGAGAACGTCAGAAAAACATAAATAAGGACTAGCTCTTGGGTGATGGAATCTCGAGCTGACCGTGAGCTAAACCTACCACACAACTAATAGTGGCCGGGTGGCGTACCTACGTTGCCCCTAGACGCCCAGCGCCAGCCGGAGGACTAACTAACCCTAATAGAGGAAAAACAGACCTGGCTTACCTCTAGAGAAATTCCCCCAAAAAGGAGACAGAAGCCCCCCACATATATTGATGGTGAATTCAGAGGAAAAGACATACGTAGTATGAAGGTAGGTTCAGCAAAGCGAGGTCCGCTTACTAGATAGTAGGAAAATACAAAAGGGGACTTCACGGTCAGCTGAAAACCCTCTTTAAAATACCATCCTGAAATTACTTTAAGACTCATGTGTCAACTCATGACACCGGAGTGGCAATTTCAGTCCACAAGAGCTTCCAGCTACAGAAAAATAACACAACTGTGAACTGGAACAAAAATACAAAACAAACTTAGGACTAAGAGTCCAACTTAGCTGATCAGAAGACTAGGAGCTGGAACATGCAACAGAAAGGCTCTGGTTACATTGATGGCCGGCACTAGAATGACTGAGCAGCAAGGCTAAATAGGATACTCCCATATCCTGATGGAAACAGGTGAACAGAGAAAGTGAAGCACACAAGTCCAGTACCACCAGTGACCACCGGGGGAGCCCAAAAACCAAATTCACAACAGTGTGCCTAACAAACCCTAGACACCTCAACACAGCCGGAGGACTAAATACCCCTAAAGATGGAAATAGGAATACTACCTTGCCTCAGAGCAGAACCCCAAAGGATAGGCAGCCCCCCACGAATATTGACTGTGAGTAGGAGAGGAAAGACACACGCAGGCAGAAAACAGGATTCAGCAAAAGAGGCCACTCTAGCTAAATAGGGAAAGATAGGACAGAATACTAAGTGGTCAGTATTAAAACCCTTCCAAAAATATCCACAGCAGATAATACAAAAAGTTCCACAATCTAACTAAAGACATGGAATGTATATCTGCCACTCCAGAGAATCCAACAAGACTGAGAAAATACTGACACAATCTAAGCTGGACAAAAAAAACACTGAATAGCACAGAATTATTAAGCACACAGAATGTGTGCCACAGAAACAAAACCAGACACTTATCTTTGCTGATTTGGCAGAAGGCAGAAGGAACCAAACCAGGACCAAAACCTCCCAACAACCATGGACAACTGGCAAGGACTAATGAATCCTGCACGCCTAAATACCCCAGTCAGAACTGCAATCAGCAGATACACCTGACCAGGACTGCAACTCAGGGACAACTGCTTTACCACCTACAACCACCGGAGGGAGCCCAAAAGCAGAATTCACAACAGTACCCCCCCTTGAGGAGGGGTCACCGAACCCTCACCAGAGCCCCCAGGCCGATCAGGACGAGCCAGATGAAAAGCATGAACCAAATCAGCAGCATGGACATCAGAGGCAAAAACCCAAGAATTATCCTCCTGGCCATAACCCTTCCATTTGACAACATAACTGAAGCCTCCGCCTCGAAAAACGAGAATCCAAAATCTTCTCAACCACATACTCCAACTCCCCATCAACCAAAACAGGGGCCGGAGGATCAACAGAGGGAACAACGGGTACCACATATTTCCACAAAAAGATCTATGGAAGACATTATGGATAGCAAAAGAGGCCGGAAGCGCCAATCGAAAAGACACCGAATTAATAATCCCAGAAATCCTATAAGGACCAATAAACCGAGGCTTAAACTTAGGAGAAGAAACCTTCATAGGAACATGACGGGAAGACAACCAGACCAGATCCCCAACCTGAAGCCGGGAACCACCGACGACGGTTAGCAAAACGTTGAGCCTCCTCCTGAGACAACACCAAATTGTCCACCACATGAGCCCAAATCTGCTGCAACCTGTCAACCACCGAATCCACACCAGGACAGTCAGAAGGCTCAACCTGCACCAGAAGAAAAACGAGGATGAAAACCAAAATTACAAAAAAAAGGCGAAACCAAAGTAGCCGAACTAGCCCGATTATTAAGGGCAAACTCGGCCAATGGCAAAAAGGCCACCCAATCACCCTGATCAGCAGACACAAAGCATCTCAAATAAGTCTCCAAGGTCTGATTAGTTCGCTCGGTTTGGCCATTTGTCTGAGGATAAAATGCAGAGGAAAAAGATAAATCAATGCCCAGCCTAGCACAAAAGGCCCGCCAAAACCTAGAAACAAACTGGGAACCTCTGTCAGACACAATATTCTCCGGAATACCATGCAAACGAACCACATGCTGAAAAAACAACGAAACTAAATCTGAAGAGGAAGGCAATTTAGGCAAAGGCACCAAATGAACCATCTTAGAAAACCGGTCACAAACAACCCAGATAACCGACATCCTCTGGGAAACCGGAAGATCAGAAATAAAATCCATAGAAATATGCGTCCAGGGCCTCTCAGGGACCGGCAATGGAATAACGGGAATAACGGGAATAACAAGGCTTGGCCCGCGCACAAGTCCCACAGGACTGCACAAAAGAACGCACATCACGTGATAAAGAAGGCCACCAAAAGGACCTACCAACCAAGTCTCTGGTACCAAAAATACCAGGATGACCAGCCAACACAGAACAGTGAACCTCAGAAATCACTCTACTAGTCCATCTGTCAGGAACAAACAGTTTCCCCACTGGACAACGATCAGGTCTGTCAGCCTGAAATTCCTGAAGAACCCGTCGTAAATCAGGGGAAATAGCAGAAAGAACCACCCCTTCTTTCAGAATGCCGACCGGTCCAAGGACCTCAGGAGAATCAAGCAAAAAACTCCTAGAAAGGGCATCAGCCTTAATATTCTTGGAACCCGGAAGATACGAGACCACAAAATCAAAATGGGAATAAAACAAGGACCATCGAGCCTGTCTAGGATTCAGCCGCTTGGCATACTCAAGGTAAATCAAATTCTTATGATCGGTAAAGACCACAATACGGTGCTTAGCTCCCTCAAGCCAATGTCGCCACTCCTCAAATGCCCACTTCATAGCCAACAACTCCCGATTGCCGACATCATAATTGCGTTCAGCAGGCGAAAATTTACGGGAAAAGAATGCACACAGTTTCGTCAAGGAACCAACATGATCCATCTGAGACAAAATGGCCCCTGCGCCAATCTCAGAAGCGTCAATCTCAACCTGAAACGGAAGGGAAACATCCGGTTGGCGCAACACCGGAGCAGAAGTAAATCGACGTTTAAGCTCCTGAAAGGCAGAAACAGCTGCAGAGGACCAATTCGCCACATCAGCGCCTTTTTTCGTCAAATCGGTCAAGGGTTTAACCACGCTGGAAAAGTTAGCAATGAAACGGCGATAAAAATTTGCAAAACCCAAAAATTTCTGAAGGCTCTTTACGGACGTGGGTTGAATCCAATCATGAATGATACAGTGGTATAGTAATCAAAAAAGAAAAAAGAAAAATTAATAAATATACCTAAAAATATACTTTATTAGTACTCAATAAAATGATTGACAAACAACCACAGACCAACACCCCAAAAAACTCAAAAAATGTATATAAACACAGGCTCCTAGTAAACCCTATTGCTCCCTAGTGTACCCTTCCTAACAGCGGAGGTTGGCACCCTATCTTGTACGCAAATTGGTGCCCCCACTCAATGACGGCTCACCCTAGAAAACCACTATTGAACCCTGAGGAAACAATTTCAACAACAATACCTCGGTTCAAGAAAAAAGCGTGCCGTGCTAAGGAATAAAGGAAGGAAGAGAGAAAAGAGATGGTAATCAATATCACCAAAAGCAGACCAAACTACTTAGATGAAAAGGAGCCAAATAACCATACTAATGGATAATCATGTAAAAATGGAAATCCAGAAAATTACTCAATGGGCTAGGGACAATGTTATAATGAAAAGGCCTATACTGACTGGCCCTTGCAGACCCTATACACTCTGTCCCTACCTGTCTGCGGAGGTTGGCACCCTATAATAAAACGCCCATGGTGCCCCCGCTCTCGTCGGCTGACCCTCACTCACCCTCCTTCTTGCCCCTCTCACCTAAAGAAAGCTAAAGGTGGTGAGGGAACCACGTGAATGCAAGAAAAGAAAAAAGAGGGTGCAAAGGACAGATACTGGTCAAGTTAAACGTCCAATGGGGGAGACTCACACGGGGTATATCAGATGAAATCTACTTAATAACCAAAATAGAGAGAATATGCCTCTCATTAAGTGCTCAACCTTCAAAAGTAGGTAATAGTCTCACCTAAGGTTTAAACAAGTAACTTAGCGGGAAAAATTAAACAAATACAAGCTGATACGTAACATTGGTACAGATGTAAACAAGAGACCTTATTGTAGCTACGGATAACATATCCCACAAAAAATTATTTTAAAGTGAAATGCCAATTGTGTCCCTAAGAGAAGACCCTCTATAGAAGTTGCTTAAGGGTTATCTAACTATCAGTTAGACTAGCAAAATATTCCTTTCATAGACAGAGGGAAAAAAAATATTGCAACTTGTCCCTATTGCACACATGTCAGTGTTTCAGAATCCTGTCACCATTGCACCCATATAGTTCAGGGTCATACAACTCCCAGCAGGGTGAGCAGGATATCCCTCTGGAGAACAAAAAATTCTTTTAAAGTGAAATGCCAATTGTGTCCCTAAGAGAAGACCCTCTATATGAAGTTGCTTAAGGGTTATCTAACTATCAGTTAGACTAGCAAAATATTCCTTTCATAGACAGAGGGAAAATAAATATTGCAACTTGTCCCTATTGCACACATGTCAGTGTTTCAGAATCCTGTCACCATTGCACCCATATAGTTCAGGGTAATACAACTCCCAGCAGGGTGAGCAGGATATCCCTCTGGGGCACAAAGGATAGTTAGATAATATCACTTGTCTCTATTCCACACATATCAATGCTATAAGATCTTCTCTTGCACACATATGTTTCAGGGTCATATAGCTCCCTAGCTTAAGCGAGCAAGATATTCCTCTAATGAACGGAGGATAGTTGCATATCACAATAAGTCTCCATTGCACATATGCCCATCAGCAAAACAAATACCCGCCAAATACAAAGAAAAATTGTTTAGGACAAAAGTTATATCTTATCTGGAGTCCATATAGTGAACAGACGCCTCAACGCGTTTCCCTTCCATGATGGCAGTTCGTCAGGAGGCTAATGGAAAAGCCGGTGCTAGTAGATACAGCATACGGCGGTCATGACATCCTGGTTGCAGGTGTACAGTCTAACGTAAGTCAGGCTCTTTTATAAGACGGAAGCTAATTGATCCAGCTCCCACGTGTAAGATGGATAGCGCAAGGAGGCAAAAAACTACTGGCGTATCTCCTCACCTAGTCCTGGAGTTATGGAGTTAGGACTGCGCATGTCACAGAGGATCCAAGCACTACAGGTACATATGTTGCTCTTCCTCTTGAAGCTCTTGGATAGCGCAAGGAGGCAGAAAACTAATAGCGTATTTCCTCACCTAGTGCCGGAATCAGGACTGCGCATGTCACTGCCAAACCAAGTACTAGAGGTACAAATGTTACTCCTCCCCTTGAAGCTCACTCCGGAACATGCATACCTAATGACAGAGTAGATTCTACAGTGTCTGCGCGCTAGAGACGGTGTACACCGACACCCTCCCCCAAATCGCGCAAGCGCAACAGTGTCTATAAGCGGTTAAAGAGAAAAGAACGTCAACTCGATCGCAGTCACATATTTTAACCAAAGTGCGTACTTTCTAGAAAATAACGTCCCAGGGCTTATAGAGACACTTACTCCGGCGGTAAAAACTCATGTCCGCATTTGTCATGATGCTTGTATCATAGTGGGACAGTACATACTATATAGATAGAAGTCTAACCCCACAAGAACAAGGTCACATGCCAAAACCTCAACTTACAATAAGCATAAGAAATTTGTCAGAATGCAGATAGTAAAGATAAAAAGGAGGAGATATACAGTCCTCCTTCACCATGTACGCACTATCTCATAAGTGCATACCAAAAGGCTGGACTCCATCAATAGATGGATAGAATAGTCAATGCAGATTGCAATGACTTTACAGACAAAGTGTTTTTAGAGGAAGCAGCTATATGTCAGTTGTTCATTTAACCCTTTTGGGGTTACCGAGTCCATCTTAAAAATCCACTGTGACTCTCTCTGTAATAGTGTTTTGTCCCAGTCACCTTGTCTACCATTTGGCCTGACAACTTCCAAAACACAAAATCTCAAAGAATCCGCAAGCCCCTGATGGTATTCCCAAATATGTCTGGCTATCGGGGTGTCTCTTCTATTTCTCACATCCCCCAGATGTTCACCTATCCGTTTCCTAAGTTCTCTCTTAGTTTTCCCTATATAGTTCAGAGGGCAGGAGCAGGTTGCCATATAAATGACTCCTACAGTTTTGCAATTGGCGAAATCTTTTGTGTAGAATACCCGATTCGTTGATGCACTCACAACACTTTTGCCCGGTGATATGACTTTGCAAAAGGAACAATTCCCGCATCTAAAGGTGCCGCATATTTTCCTGTCAAGCCAGGTGCCCTCGTGTCTCTGTCTGATGTAATGACTGTGTACCAAACGGTCCTTAAGGGACCTACCTCTGCGAAACGTAACCTGTGGCTGTGGGGGAATGAACCCTTCCAGGGCACTATCGGCCTGTAAGATTTGCCATTGTTTCCTCAAAATCCTATAGATGTTCTCTGATTGGGTATCAAACGTGCCGATTATTCTACACGCGTTATCATTTGATTCTTGTTCACGGGGTTGAAGAAGAGTACGTCTCTCTCTATCTAGGGCATTTCTAAATGCCGGATTAAGTACCTCATCAGGATAGCCCCTCTCCCTGAACCTATTCCTCAGATCAAATGCCTGTGTCCTAAATGTTGCCGTCTGGGAGCATTTTCTCCTAATTCTGAGGTACTGTCCATGTGGAATGCCCTTCTTCAATGGGACAGGGTGGTGACTGTCCCACCTCAGGAGGGCATTCGTGGCTGTTGGTTTACGAAAGACCCTCGTGTCCAGAAAACCGGAATCATTAATATTAATCATGACGTCCAAGAAGGCTAGTTTGCTATTGTGACATTCAGAGGTGAATCTCAGTCCAATGGAATTAACATTAATCTCTTGTATGAATTTGTCAAACTCATGTTCTGAACCACCCCAAATTACAAAAACGTCATCTATATAACGATACCAGGCTATAATCTTATCCTCCCACCGTCTTACCATCAGGGAAGATGGTCATTTCCTCCCACCAGCCCAGGAGGAGATTGGCGTACGAGGGTGCACAAGAGCACCCCATCGCGGTCCCCCTGCGCTGGTGGAAGTACTTGCCATCAAACAGAAAAAAATTGTGAGTCAAAATATACTCCATTAATGTTAACATGAAATTGTTGTGTCTACTGAAGTCAACTGCCCTGGATTTAAGATAGAATTCCATGGCTCTAAGCCCAGACTGGTGCGGGATGCTACTATAGAGAGCTTCAACATCGATTGAACATAATAGAGTTCCCCTCTCCACACAGATGCCGTCAATCTTACATAACAGGTCCGAAGTATCTCTTACATATGAGGGGAGGGAGGTCACAAAGGGCCGAAGGATCTGATCTATATACACACCCACATTTTGGCTTACAGAGCCCACTCCAGATACAATGGGGCGTCCCTTCAAAGGGGTCAACCCCTTATGGATCTTGGGCATGGCGTAAAACATAGGGATAGTGGGATTCAATGGTGCTAGAAATTTGTACTCACTCGCAGAGATGAGTTTCTCTTCTAACCCATTATCCAATATTCTTATCAGCACTTTGGTAAAGTCAACAGTTGGATTAGAATCCAACAACCCATACGTATCCCTGTCGTCCAAAATAAGTTTGCACATTCCAACATATGTACTGTGGTCGAGGATGACAAGATTACCCCCCTTGTCTGAGGGTTTTATGATTATATCTTTGTTTTTTTCAAGAGTCCATAAAGCCCTTGATTCATCTGAACTCAGATTTGAGGGAGACTGATGGTTATGGCCTCCTATCCGTTTCAGGTCATCCTCTACCACTTTCAGAAAGATGTCGATATTGGCATAATCACCCACAGGAGGCATCTTATTACTTTTTAATTTGAGGTCTGTGCAAGGTCCCAGTCCACTGGCTTGTTCATTCTCTTCCAGTAGATGGGCCAAAATGTTCACATCCTCCAGATCCTCCTCTGTAATGCCAAGTTCCCGACATCTTACTTGATCATTTAGTCTAAAGAATTTCTTCCACCTCAGCTTACGGCAGAAAAGGTTGATGTCCTTAACCCAAGTGAATGTGTCAAAATGTGTTGTCGGGACAAATGTTAGTCCTTTACTCAGGATCCCCATTTCAGCAGCCAAAAGTTCGTATTGGCTCAGATTTATAATCTGATTGTCTGCTTGCATGGGGATTTTACCAGACTTCTCAGATCGTAGCCCATCGGGGCTCTCTGATCTAAAAAAGTAGCTGAAGATGAGGAGGCTCCAGATGAGGCCGATAAGGGCGTCAGGGACGTAAAAGATTGCCCCATTGGTGTATACCCTTGGGTTCCCTGACCTCGACCCCTTCCTCCACGGTACCTTCCCATATTTTCCCTTTGATTCCTCCATCTTCCCTTCTGTTGGAATGTGTTGCCTCTCCCCTTTTGCTTCCAGTTGGCACCTGGGACCCTCTCAGTATCTGAGGTTTCTGCCTCTGATGAAGAGATTTCGGAACCAATAGTCACAGCCGGGTATTCAAAACTATTTGCCTTATTCTCTTTGAATTCAGCGAAATCTCTCAAGTATTGAGAGTGTTTTTGATTCTTTATTTGTGTTTGATATCTCTCAATTGATACTTGCAGTTCACTCTCTTTCCTGTTAAAGTTTACATCAGATTTAAATTTCAGAGTTTTTTCAATTAACTCATTTAATTTCTTGGAAGAAGACTCTAAGATCGTTTTCTCCTCCTCCAGCAAGAGTTTCATAAGTCTGACTGAGGATGCAATTGATTCCTCCCGCCAGGCTTTCAAAAGTGTTGGACTACTCACTCTTGGGGAGGGGGAGATATTAATACGTAGACCCTTTGGTACAATGTTACTCTTTATATAATTCTCAAGGGCCTTAGTCTCCCACCAGGACTTGAGATAGTTTTTATAACTGCCCGTCAATTCTTTAAACACAGAGTGGACTGATGGAGTCAACTCGGTACCGGTATAGTCAGCCTCTGCCGAAAAAACCTTGTTTGCCTCGTTTACCCAGGACTCACAATTAATTGGTCCAGATAGGAATCCAGCCATAATAATATCAAAAAACTAACTAAATGATACAGTGGTATAGTAATCAAAAAAGTAAAAAGAAAAATTTAATAAATATGCCTAAAAATATACTTTATTAGTACTCAATAAAATGATTGACAAACAACCACAGACCAACACCCCAAAAAACCCAAAAAATGTATATAAACACAGGCTCCTAGTAAACCCTATTGCTCCCTAGTGTACCCTTCCTAACAGCGGAGGTTGGCACCCTATTTTGTACGCAAATTGGCGCCCCCACTCAACGACGGCTCACCCTAGAAAACCACTATTGAACCCTGAGGAAACAATTTCAGGGAACCCAAGGGTATACACCAATGGGGCAATCTTTTACGTCCCTGGCGCCTTTATCGGCCTCATCTGGAGCCTCCTCATCCTCAGCTACTTTTTTAGATCAGAGAGCCCCAATGGGCTACGATCTGAGAAGTCGGGTAAAATCCCCATGCAAGCAGACAATCAGATTATAAATCTGAGCCAATACGAACTTTCGGCTGCTGAAATGGGGATCCTGAGTAAAGGACTAACATTTGTCCCGACAACACGTTTTGACACATTCACTTGGGTTAAGGACATCAACCTTTTCTGCCGTAAGCTGAGGTGGAAGAAATTCTTTAGACTAAATGATCAAGTAAGATGTCGGGAACTTGGCATTACAGAGGAGGATCTGGAGGATGTGAACATTTTGGCCCATCTACTGGAAGAGAATGAACAAGCCAGTGGACTGGGACCTTGCACAGACCTCAAATTAAAAAGTAATAAGATGCCTCCTGTGGGTGATTATGCCAATATCGACATCTTTCTGAAAGTGGTAGAGGATGATCTGAAACGGCTAGGAGGCCATAACCATCAGTCTCCCTCAAATCTGAGTTCAGATGAATCAAGGGCTTTATGGACTCTTGAAAAAAACAAAGATATAATCATAAAACCCTCAGACAAGGGGGGTAATCTTGTCATCCTCGACCACAGTACATATGTTGGAATGTGCAAACTTATTTTGGACGACAGGGATACGTATGGGTTGTTGGATTCTAATCCAACTGTTGGCTTTACCAAAGTGCTGATAAGAATATTGGATAATGGGTTAGAAGAGAAACTCATCTCTGCGAGTGAGTACAAATTTCTAGCACCATTGAATCCCACTATCCCTACGTTTTACGCCATGCCCAAGATCCATAAGGGGTTGACCCCTTTGAAGGGACGCCCCATTGTATCTGGAGTGGGCTCTGTAAGCCAAAATGTGGGTGTGTATATAGATCAGATCCTTCGGCCCTTTGTGACCTCCCTCCCCTCATATGTAAGAGATACTTCGGACCTGTTATGTAAGATTGACGGCATCTGTGTGGAGAGGGGAACTCTATTATGTTCAATCGATGTTGAAGCTCTCTATAGTAGCATCCCGCACCAGTCTGGGCTTAGAGCCATGGAATTCTATCTTAAATCCAGGGCAGTTGACTTCAGTAGACACAACAATTTCATGTTAACATTAATGGAGTATATTTTGACTCACAATTTTTTCTGTTTGATGGCAAGTACTTCCACCAGCGCAGGGGGACCGCGATGGGGTGCTCTTGTGCACCCTCGTATGCCAATCTCCTCCTGGGCTGGTGGGAGGAAATGACCATCTTCCCTGATGGTAAGACTTGGTGGGAGGATAAGATTATAGCCTGGTATCGTTATATAGATGACGTTTTTGTAATTTGGGGTGGTTCAGAACATGAGTTTGACAAATTCATACAAGAGATTAATGTTAATTCCATTGGACTGAGATTCACCTCTGAATGTCACAATAGCGAACTAGCCTTCTTGGACGTCATGATTAATATTAATGATTCCGGTTTTCTGGACACGAGGGTCTTTCGTAAACCAACAGCCACGAATGCCCTCCTGAGGTGGGACAGTCACCACCCTGTCCTGTTGAAGAAGGGCATTCCACGTGGACAGTACCTCAGAATTAGGAGAAATTGCTCCCAGATGGCAACATTTAGGACACAGGCGTTTGATCTGAGGAATAGGTTCAGGGAGAGGGGCTATCCTGATGAGGTACTTAATCCGGCATTTAGAAATGCCCTAGATAGAGAGAGACGTACTCTTCTTCAACCCCGTGAACAAGAATCAAATGATAACGCGTGTAGAATAATCGGCACGTTTGATACCCAATCAGAGAACATCTATAGGATTTTGAGGAAACATTGGTAAATCTTACAGGCCGATAGTGCCCTGGAAGGGTTCATTCCCCCACAGCCACAGGTTACGTTTCGTAGAGGTAGTTCCCTTAAGGACCGTTTGGAACACAGTCATTACATCAGACAGAGACACGAGGGTACCTGGCTTGACAGGAAAATATGCAGCACCTTTAGATGCGGGAATTGTTCCTTTTGCAAAGTCATATCACCGGGCAAAAGTGTTGTGAGTGCATCAACGAATCGGGTATTCTACACAAAAGATTTCGCCAATTGCAAAACTGTAGGAGTCGTTTACATGGCAACCTGCTCCTGCCCTCTGAACTATATAGGGAAAACTAAGAGAGAACTTAGGAAACGGATAGGTGAACATCTGGGGGATGTGAGAAATAGAAGAGACACCCCGATAGCCAGACATATTTGGGAATACCATCAGGGGCTTGCGGATTCTTTGAGATTTTGTGTTTTGGAAGTTGTCAGGCCAAATGGTAGACAAGGTGACTGGGACAAAACACTATTACAGAGAGAGTCACAGTGGATTTTTAAGATGGACTCGGTAACCCCAAAAGGGTTAAATGAACAACTGACATATAGCTGCTTCCTCTAAAAACACTTTGTCTGTAAAGTCATTGCAATCTGCATTGACTATTCTATCCATCTATTGATGGAGTCCAGCCTTTTGGTATGCACTTATGAGATAGTGCGTACATGGTGAAGGAGGACTGTATATCTCCTCCTTTTTATCTTTACTATCTGCATTCTGACAAATTTCTTATGCTTATTGTAAGTTGAGGTTTTGGCATGTGACCTTGTTCTTGTGGGGTTAGACTTCTATCTATATAGTATGTACTGTCCCACTATGATACAAGCATCATGACAAATGCGGACATGAGTTTTTACCGCCGGAGTAAGTGTCTCTATAAGCCCTGGGACGTTATTTTCTAGAAAGTACGCACTTTGGTTAAAATATGTGACTGTGATGGAGTTGACATTCTTTTCTCTTTAACCGCTTATAGACACTGTTGCGCTTGCACGATTTGGGGGAGGGTGTCGGTGTACGCCGTCTCTAGCGCGCAGACGCTGTAGAATCTACTCTGTCATTAGGTATGCATGTTCCGGAGCGAGCTTCAAGGGGAGGAGTAACATTTGTACCTCTAGTACTTGGTTTGGTAGTGACATGCGCAGTCCTGATTCCGGCACTAGGTGAGGAAATATGCTATTAGTTTTCTGCTCCTTGCGCTATCCAAGAGCTTCAAGAGGAGGAGCAACATATGTACCTCTAGTGCTTGGATCCTCTGTGACATGCGCAGTCCTAACTCCAGGACTAGGCGAGGAGATACGCCAGTAGTTTTTTGCCTCCTTGCGCTATCCATCTTACACGTGGGAGCTGGATCAATTAGCTTCCGTCTTATAAAAGAGCCTGACTTACGTTAGACTGTACACCTGCAACCAGGATGTCATGACCACCGTATGCTGTATCTACTAGCACCGGCTTTTCCATTAGCCTCCTGACGAACTGCCATCATGGAAGGGAAACGCGTTGAGGCGTCTGTTCACTATATGGACTCCAGATAAGATATAACTTTTGTCCTAAACAATTTTTCTTTGTATTTGGCGGGTATTTGTTTTGCTGATGGGCATATGTGCAATGGAGACTTATTGTGATATGCAACTATCCTCCGTTCATTAGAGGAATATCTTGCTCGCTTAAGCTAGGGAGCTATATGACCCTGAAACATATGTGTGCAAGAGAAGATCTTATAGCATTGATATGTGTAGAATAGAGACAAGTGATATTATCTAACTATCCTTTGTTCTCCAGAGGGATATCCTGCTCACCCTGCTGGGAGTTGTATTACCCTGAACTATATGGGTGCAATGGTGACAGGATTCTGAAACACTGACATGTGTGCAATAGGGACAAGTTGCAATATTTATTTTCCCTCTGTCTATGAAAGGAATATTTTGCTAGTCTAACTGATAGTTAGATAACCCTTAAGCAACTTCTATAGAGGGTCTTCTCTTAGGGACACAATTGGCATTTCACTTTAAAATAATTTTTTGTTCTCCAGAGGGATATCCTGCTCACCCTGCTGGGAGTTGTATGACCCTGAACTATATGGGTGCAATGGTGACAGGATTCTGAAACACTGACATGTGTGCAATAGGGACAAGTTGCAATATTTTTTTTTCCCCCTGTCTATGAAAGGAATATTTTGCTAGTCTAACTGATAGTTAGATAACCCTTAAGCAACTTCTATAGAGGGTCTTCTCTTAGGGACACAATTGGCATTTCACTTTAAAATAATTTTTTGTGGGATATGTTATCCGTAGCTACAATAAGGTCTCTTGTTTACATCTGTACCAATGTTACGTATCAGCTTGTATTTGTTTAATTTTTCCCACTAAGTTACTTGTTTAAACCTTAGGTGAGACTATTACCTACTTTTGAAGGTTGAGCACTTAATGAGAGGCATATTCTCTCTATTTTGGTTATTACGTAGATTTTATCTGATATACCCCGTGTGAGTCTCCCCCATTGGACTTTTAACTTGACCAGTATCTGTCCTTTGCACCCTCTTTTTTCTTTTCTTGCATTCACGTGGTTCCCTCACCACCTTTAGCTTTCTTTAGGTGAGAGGGGCAAGAAGGAGGGTGAGTGAGGGTCAGCCGACGAGAGCGGGGGCACCATGGGCGTTTTATTATAGGGTGCCAACCTCCGCAGACAGGTAGGGACAGAGTGTATAGGGTCTGCAAGGGCCAGTCAGCATAGGCCTTTTCATTATAACATTGTCCCTAGCCCATTGAATAATTATCTGGATTTCCATTTTTACATGATTATCCATTAGTATGGTTATTTGGCTCCTTTTCATCTAAGTAGTTTGGTCTGCTTTTGGTGATATTGATTACCATCTCTTTTCTCTCTTCCTTCCTTTATTCCTTAGCACGGCACGCTTTTTTCTTGAACCGAGGTATTGTTGTTGAAATTGTTTCCTCAGGGTTCAATAGTGGTTTTCTAGGGTGAGCCGTCGTTGAGTGGGGGCGCCAATTTGCGTACAAGATAGGGTGCCAACCTCCGCTGTTAGGAAGGGTACACTAGGGAGCAATAGGGTTTACTAGGAGCCTGTGTTTATATACATTTTTTGTTTTTTTTGGGGTGTTGGTCTGTGGTTGTTTGTCAATCATTTTATTGAGTACTAATAAAGTATATTTTTAGGTATATTTATTAATTTTTCTTTTTTCCAATCATGAATGGCCTGAACCTTAACTGGATCCATCTCAATAGATGAAGGAGAAAAAATAAAACCCAAAAAAGAAACCTTCTGCACCCCAAAGAGACACTTAGACCCCTTCACAAACAAAGCATTGTCACGAAGGATCTGAAATACCATCCTGACCTGTTCCACATTGGACTCCCAATCATCAGAAAAAAATCAAAATATCGTCCAAATATACAATCAAGAATTTATCAATATTAGTCCAGAAGATATCATGCATGAAAGATTGAAATACAGATGGAGCATTAGTGAGCCTGAACGGCATCACAAGGTATTCAAAATGGCCTTCGGGCGTATTGAACGTAGTTTTCCATTCATCACCCTGCTTAATACGAACAAGATTATACGCCCCCCGAAGGTCAATCTTCGTAAACCAACTAGCCCCCTTAATCCTAGCAAACAAATCGGAAAGCAAAGGTAAAGGGTATTGAAACTTGACCGTTATCTTATTCAAGAGGCGATAATCAATACAGGGTCTCAAGGAGCCATCCTTCTTAGCAACAAAAAAAAATCCCGCTCCTATCGGTGAAGAAGATGGCCGAATATGCCCTTTCTCCAAAGACTCCTTAACATAACTCCGCATAGCGGTATGTTCAGGCACAGACAGGTTGAAGAGTCGGCCCTTAGGAAACTTACAGCCTGGAATCAAATCAATAGCACAATCACAGTCCCTGTGTGGTGGAAGAGAACTGGACTTGGGCTCATCGAATACATCCTGAAAATCAGACAAAAACTCTGGAATTTCGGAAGAGGAAGAAGAGGAGATGGACATTAAAGGAACATCATTATGAACCCCCTGACAACCCCAACTAGTCACAGACATAGACTTCCAATCCAACACAGGATTATGTACCTTCAACCACGGAAAACCCAACACGATAGCATCATGTAAATTATGCAATACCAGAAATCGACAATCTTCCTGATGGGCTGGCGCCATGCGCATGGTCACCTGTGTCCAAAACTGGGGCTTATTTTTAGCCAAGGAATACGGTTCTGCAAGGGCTGCAAGGGGAAACCACAACACCAGGCAAACTCAAGGTCCATTAAATTCAAAGCGGAGCCTGAATCCACAAACGCCAAGACAGAAAATGATGACAATGAGCAGATCAGGGACACCGATAACAGAAATTTAGGTTGTACAGTACTGATGGTAAATGAACTAGCGATCCTCTTTGTCTGTTTAGGGCAGACTGAAATGACATGAGAAGCGTCGCCACAATAATAACACAACCTATTCTGACGTCTGAGTCCTTGTTGTTCTGTCCTAGACAGAATCCTATCACACTGCATTGGCTCAGGACTCTGCTCTGAGGACAACGCCACAGCACGCACAGTTCTGCGCTCCCGCAAGCGCCGATCAATCTGAATGGCCAAAGACATAGAATCACTCAGACCGACGGGCATGGGAAACCCCACCATAACATCTTTAACAGATTCAGAAAGACCCTTTCTGAAAATTGCAGCCAAAGCATCATCATTCCATTTAGTCAACACAGACCATTTTCTAAATTTCTGACAATACAATTCTGCCGCCTCTTGACCCTGAGATAGGGCCAACAAGGTCTTCTCCGCTTGATCCACAGAATTAGGTTCATCATATAATAGTCCTAAAGCCTGAAAAAAGGAATCTACATTAAGCAAAGCCGGATTCCCAGATTCCAGGGAAAATGCCCAATCCTGTGGATCACCACGCAGCAGGGAAATGACGATTTTAACCTGCTGAATAGAATCCCTAGAGGATCGAGGTCTCAAAGCAAAAAACAGTTTACAGTTGTTTTTAAAACTCAAAAATTTGGACCTGTCACCAAAAAACAAATCAGGAGTAGGAATCTTCGGCTCTAAAACAGGAGTCTGAACAATATAATCAGAAATTCCCTGTACCCTAGCAGCAAGCTGGTCTACACGAGAAGCTAATTCCTGAACATCCATGCTAACACAAGACTCCTTAGCCACCCAGAGAAAAAGAGGGAAGAAAAGGCAAAGCAAACTGCAGAAAAAAAAATGACTCAACACCTTTCTTCCCTTCTTCTGAGATGCATTTAACTCCTAGTAGGCCAGTTGTACTGTTATGATCCGGTGACTTTGGAGCCGCATGAACTTTCTCTGGAGTAGGTGGAAACTGTCCTGACCGCAAAACCTGAACTAACACCGCAACTAGAAGTAGCGGTGGGGTGTGCCTAACAAACCCTAGACACCTCGACACAGCCGGAGGACTAAATACCCCTATAGATGGAAATAGGAATACTACCTTGCCTCAGAGCAGAACCCCAAAGGATAGGCAGCCCCCCACGAATATTGACTGTGAGTAGGAGAGGAAAGACACACGCAGGCAGAAAACAGGATTCAGCAAAAGAGGCCACTCTAGCTAAATAGGGAAAGATAGGACAGAATACTAAGCGGTCAGTATTAAAACCCTTCCAAAAATATCCACAGCAGATAATACAAAAAGTTCCACAATCTAACTAAAGACATGGAATGTATATCTGCCACTCCAGAGAATCCAACAAGACTGAGAAAATACTGACACAATCTAAGCTGGACAAAAAAAACACTGAATAGCACATAATTATTAAGCACACAGAATGTGTACCACAGAAACAAAACCAGACACTTATCTTTGCTGATTTGGCAGAAGGCAGAAGGAACCAAACCAGGACCAAAACCTCCCAACAACCATGGACAACTGGCAAGGACTAATGAATCCTGCACGCCTAAATACCCCAGTCAAAACTGCAGTCAGCAGATACACCTGACCAGGACTGCAACTCAGGGACAACTGCATTACCACCTACAACCACCGGAGGGAGCCCAAAAGCAGAATTCACAACAGATACCCCTACATTGATCTCCTCCACACACACAGTATGATGACCCTTCTGTACCCCCCTCCCTCAGTTCCCCCAACAAAGAATGGTGACCCCATCACAGTATGATTTTCCAACTGTGTTCACCACACAGCCCTCCACATAATATAACGGGCACATAAAGTCCTCCATACATTACAATGGCTCCACATAGACCTCTATAAAGTGTAATGGCTCCGCAAAGTCCTCTGGAGGAGAAATGGAATCTAGACTACGAGATAATGCATCAGCTTTCACATTCTTAGACCCTGGCCTTAATGTAATAGAAATATTAAACCAAGAGAAAAACAAGGACCATCTGGCCAGTCTAGGAGTTAACCATTTAGCCGATTCAGTGTAAGCCTCGTTCTTGTGATCAGTGATAACCGTAACTTCCAAAAGTTGCCTCCATTCCTCAAAGGCCAATTTGACAGCAAGTAACTCCCATTTCCCAACATCATAACTTCTCTCCGCTGGTGAAATTTTTATAGAAAAATCCACATGGACGCAGTTTAGTCAGAGTTTTGGGTATCTGCGATAAGACTGACCCCACTCTGATCTCTGAAGCATCCATCTCCACAATGAATGGTTCTTGGAGATCGGGTTGGATCAGAATGGATGCAGACATAAAACACTTTTTTAATCTTTCTAAATCTCTGATAGCACCCAGCAACCAAACCTTGAGACTCGCCCCCTCATATGTAAGGTCAGTAAGTGGTTTAGCAATCTGTGAAAACACCTTGATACATTTTCTACAATAGTTGGCAAATCCCAGAAAATGCTGCAAAGCCTTAAGATCACGAGGTCAAACCCAATCAATTATTTCCTGCACCTTCCCAGGGTCCATCTTAAACTCTTCTGCTGACATGAAATACCCCAAGAAAGAGAACTCCTGGTGAGTGTCCAAATCTGGTGAGAAAATTAGAATATCATCGAGGTAAATCACAACATCTCTTCCAATGCAATCAGAGAAAATATAATTCATACAATTTTGAAACACAGCAGATGCATTAGATCAGTGTTCCCCAACTTCAGTCCTCAAGAGCCACCAACAGATCATGTTTTCAGAATTTCCTATGTATTGCACAGGTAGTGGAATTATTGCCTGTGAAGGTGAGGCAGTCATCACCTGTGCAATACTAAGGAAATCTTGAAAACATGACCTGTTGGTGGCTCTTGAGGACTGGAGTTGGGGAACACAGTATTAAATAATCCAAAAGACAGGACAAGTTTATAAAAAAGACCCTCAGACATTCAAAACGCTGTTTTCCACTCATCACCCATCTGGATGCATATCAAATTGTAAGCCCCTAAGATTACGTTTGGAAAACACCCTGGCCCCCAGAAGCTGATTATATAGGTCAGGAAAGAGTGGAACTGGGTAAGTAATTTTAACCATGATTTTGTTTAGTTCTTGGAAAATGGCACTTGTGGTTTTGCAGCGTTCCGGTAAATGCGGTACTTGCAGCAATGGAAAAAAAATGCTGCTAGCAGTGTTTTTTTTTGTCTCACCGCAAGTGCAAAACTGCAAGTGCCGCACATGTCCGCAAGTAGCCATCACTACCTGTCCCTGCACCTTGCTAGCTGATCCCTATCCTGACCTAAAACTACACTATAAAGCTTTAGAAAAACAATTTATTAATTGACATATTCCTACGAGAATGAGGGCTCCAGGCTACGGCGTAGACAGGGACGGTCAGTCTCTGGGTCTCCATTCTCTCTCTGTGCAAACCCTCAGTCCCTGCCTCACTGCCTGTGCTGCACTGTGCACAGACCTCCCTCCGCCGGACCCTTTAATCACCGCTCACAGTAGCATACCGGTAGAGGTGTACCTAGGGTTTCTGGCACCCGGGGCAAGAATTCATTTTGGCGCCCCCCCAGCACACATGCGATTTTCACACTTAGTCATGAACCCACGAACTCCTCTCCCTAATGCTCTCAATGTTCAGTGAAAAACAGAGAAGCAGACGAGAAGCTTGTTGTCACAGGACCATAAGTATGAAAATCGCATATGAGTGAAGGGTCCATGTGATGACTGCTAGAACCTGCAGAGCTGAATCCTGACATCGCAGGCTTCTGAATTCTCACAACTAATGCACTGCACACTTTTAGGATTCTCCCTTGCCGGTGGACAGTGATGTCAGCACAAGCATGTGATTTGTATACATCTGACCACATTCCGACTAGACATGCCCTGCCTCACTCTGCTCATTTTCAATGAGTGAGGCCACACGTCTAGTCAGCACGTGACCGCATGAATGTAAATCGCCAGCATGACAGAATCCTGACAGCATGCAGAATACTGTGAAAATTCAGAAGTCTGCAGTCACAGAGAATGACTGCAGACTCATCACAAACCTGGACATCCCTTTTAATGCTTCTAACATAAATAAAAACATGAGAATTAGTCAGTATCAGAAATAACTAGTGATGAGCGAACGTGCTCGCCCGAATATCGCTATGCTCGCTAGCGAGCATTTCTGGTATTATTCGGCGGTACCTGCAGTCTCCACCCAGCAGTTTTGGCGGACGTTAGAGATCCAATAATGGTGCAGGGATTGTCTGCCAGGCCATGAATCGCTGCAGCCATCTTTGTTGTGGTCGTGCAGTGATTGGCTGGGCTGTACAGCATCATCTCGAGTATAAGAGACCCGGCGCCGCCCTGTTCCTGTTTCAGCAAGAGTAGGGTGAGCTGCTGCTGAGATAGGGTCAGAATCGTGGTTTTAGAGTTAATGTACTTCTGCAACTCTTATATCCACAACTCCTCAGAAACCAAAAGTCCTTTTTAGGGCTAATTCGTGGGTCCTGATATTGCAGCACTAGGTAGGCAGGGCACAGCATATCCACATCAGTGCAAGGCCTGCAGGCACTGTATGTGCGTCCATTGGTCCCACTGCATTCTTCCCAAATCTCCATAACTGCCTGTTGCTGCAGCTTTTTTACTGTCTATATACCTATTTTTTTTTCCAAAAATTCCCCACCCCCAAGAAAAAAAATATAGTCTGTTCTGTCAGACTGAGGCCTGTTGAAAAGTTATAGTTTGTCAGGCATACATAGCATAGTTGTATGTGCTACCCTTGTGCCCCCTTTTTTTTTGGTGTTTTAAATTCACCAAAAAAGGCCTCATATATCTGCCTGCTCCAAGTTTGGGCATTGTAGGCCGGTGCACTAATTTTTTGACTGTCTGATACTGAAATTCTATACAGCGCTATTTAGCATAAAAAAAATTGAAAGGCCACAGATTTGCCAGTGTGGTATTTCCGTTACAGCCGTCATATCTCTGTGCTCCAAGTTTGGGCATTGGAGGACAGTGTACTTATTTTTTGGCTGTGTGATACTCAAATTCTATACAGTGCTATTTAATAGAGTTGAGCGACTTTTACTTTTTTCGGATCGAGTCAGGTTTCACAAAACCCGACTTTGTCAAAAGTCGGGTTGGGTGAAATCGGCTGATTATTGCGAAAAGTCGGGGGCCGACTGAAACAAGAAACCCAATGCAAGTCAATGGGGAATCAAGTTCGGCAGTGAGTGGAGGACAGGAAAACACCTACAGTGCCCATTTTAATGCCAAAAACATCAATTCTTATTACTGAAGCTTGTCAATCTTAATTTACTTTATAATAATAGTAAAGCATTGAAATCTGGGGGTCATTTGGCTAAAGTTGTGGGGGGTAGGGCTGGCTCAAGATTTTCGTGGGCCCAGGAAACGTGGAATACATCACGGCGCTGGAGCAGAGAGAGGTAAGTATTTCAACTTTGCAAGTGCTGTGATCCTGAGCAAGCAGGGGGGGCCCACT
The DNA here is from genome assembly GCF_051348905.1 of Ranitomeya variabilis. Lineage (NCBI taxonomy): Eukaryota > Metazoa > Chordata > Amphibia > Anura > Dendrobatidae > Ranitomeya > Ranitomeya variabilis. The sequence continues at coordinate 342,956,067 of NC_135235.1, forward strand.
CATTGGCACTGGCACAGGGCCCCTCATAGTACGGCGGTGTGTTTGACGGCGGGTGGCGCCTACCACTGGCAGAGACAATTTTGCGTACTATGAGGGGCCCTGTGCCAGTGACGTCGCCAACGAGTATGCCCCCCCACCTGATGAAGGAACCTGCACTTTCATCTGCACCTTCCTCTTTGTCCCCATGTAAGGTGGTATAGTATGCGGGAAAGGGAACCTGACTTTCAGCAGGGTCAGATTCTGGCTGCATAGAGTGCAAGGGGAATGTAGTGGTCTGGGTCAATGTACCAGCAGACTCATCTAGCAGTGGCTGGGCAATGGGCAGGATGAGGAGGAAACACAGACATAGGCCCAAATAATAAAGTAGGCTAAATGCAGTTCAAAATTGGTAACAAGACTAAACAGGCGGCATTGCTTTGTTCAGTGGAGGAAATCTGTAATGAGTGGCAGACACAGTTAGTAGGCCCAAATAATAAAGTAGGCTAAATGCAGTTCAAATGTGGTAACAGGACTAAACAGGCGGCATTGCTTTGTTCAGTGGAGGAAAACTGTAATGAGTGGCAGACACAGTTAGTAGGCCCAAATAATAAAGTAGGCTAAATGCAGTTCAAAATTGGTAACAGGACTAAACAGGCGGCATTGCTTTGTTCAGTGGAGGAAAACTGTAATGAGTGTCAGACACAGTTAGTAGGCCCAAATAATAAAGTAGGCTAAATGCAGTTCAAATGTGGTAACAGGACTAAACAGGCGGCATTGCTTTGTTCAGTGGAGGAAAACTGTAATGAGTGGCAGACACAGTTAGTAGGCCCAAATAATAAAGTAGGCTAAATGCAGTTCAAATGTGGTAACAGGACTAAACAAGCGGCATTGCTTTGTTCAGTGGAGGAAAACTGTAATGAGTGGCAGACACAGTTAGTAGGCCCAAATAATAAAGTAGGCTAAATGCAGTTCAAATGTGGTAACAGGACTAAACAGGCGGCATTGCTTTGTTCAGTGGAGGAAAACTGTAATGAGTGGCAGACACTAGGGTTGAGCGAAACAGATCGGACAAATTAAAAAATCGCCGACTTTCGGCAAAGTTGGGTTTCATGAAACCCGACCCAATCCCACTGTGGGATCGGCCATGAGGTCAGTGATCTTTGCGCCAATGTCGCGTTTCATATGACGCGTTCAGCGCCATTTCTCAGCCAATGAAGGAGGACGCACAGTGTGGGCAGCGTGATGACATAGGTCTCGGTCCCCACCATCTTAGAGAAGGGCATGATAGTGATTGGCTTGCTTTCTGCAGCGTCACAGGGGGTATAAAGGGGCGTGCACGCCGACCGCCATCTTACTTCTGACGATCTTAGCATAGGGAGAGGTTGCTGCAGCTTCGTCAGAAGCAGGGATATAGTTAGGGAGGGAAGATTAACCCCCAAACCGCTTGTGCTGTAGCGATTTCCACTGTCCAACACCACCTTTGTTTTGCAGGGACAGTGGAGGCTATATCTTTGTGCATCAGCTCTGTAGCTTATTAGGCTGCCTTATAAGGCTCCCTGATAGCTGCATTGCTGTTTGCACAGCTGCTGTGCAAACCAACTGCTTTTTTAAAAGCAAAAATCCTGTTGCTCCTTTCTGCAGTTATCTTGTTTATTTGTCCACACTTTTGTGTGCAGCAGTCCTTTTTGTTGCTGCCATACTTGTCCTGAGATCATTGTAGGGAGATTGAAATTGTACAACAGTCCTTGTATTTTTTCATATATCTTCCAGCCACTTGCTGCCACTTACATTGCGTTGTGTTACACACTGGGCCTGAGTTGTGGTGCTGTCTCCCCCTCCAAAAAGGGAGATTCAAAGTGTCACAAAGTGGATATACGTCAGTTCTGTTTGTTTGTCGTATATCAGCCAGCCATTTGCTGCCACTCACATTGCGTTGTAAAATACACTTAGCCTGAGTTTGGAGCTAAGGCTGGAGGTGTTGAGCCAGCGTCATCGTCTGGCTACACAAGGCCTCGAAGGCTCCCTTATCTGGGAGTAGGAAAACCGCTTTTAAAGCCGGAGCAGCAGGAAAAAGTTTTGGCTTTCCTTGCTGACTCAGCCTCTAGCTCTTTCGCCTCCTCTTCAGAAAGTTCCAAATTTAAAAGCAGCGAGTCGTCAGTGGATGCTCCCGGTCAGGAACAAGTCGCTTCCTTGTGTCCTTCACCCAAACCAACAGTGAAGGATGCGTCAGGCGACACAACAGGTTACTCCATGAAGCTCTTTACACATACCGTGCCTGGGTTAGAAAGGGAAATTGTTAACAGCCCATTACAAGATGAAACGTACATGGAGTGCACTGATGCACAGCCACAGCTAGATTACTATGCTGTTCCATTGACTCAGCTCACTACATTGCCCTCTTAGTGTACTGAGCCAGAAACTGACCCTGATGAGACTATGGTGCCCCGTCCCGAACGCTATATCACCTTACATGGTGACACAGAGAAAGGTGCACATGACATTAAAGAGGAGGTGATAGATGACCCAGTTGTTGACCCAGATTGGCAGCCATTGAGGGAAGAGAGTGCCGCTGATAGTAGCTCAGAAGCGGAGGAGGATGATCCTCAGCAGCCATCTATATCGCAAAAGCTTTCATTTGGCAGGCCCGTCTCAGGCCAAAAACGTTTGTCAATCAAAAAAACAGTTTTAGGACAGCGTGGCCATCCGGTGAAAGTAGCACTGCATGCAATGCCTGAAAAGGTATTCCATAGTAGGAATAGTGGAGTGTGGCAATTTTTTATCCAAGATCCGAATGATCAGTGCAAAGTTATCTGTAAGAAATGCTCAAAGCCCTTTAGCAGAGGGAAGAATCCCCAAAATTTAAATACAACGTGCATGTGTAGACATTTAACCAGCATGCACTTGCAAGCCTGGACTAACTACCAAACGTCCTGTACCGTTGGTGCACCTGCTCAGAATGAAGGTAGTCAGCAATGCTACATTGCACCAGTAGCAAATGTAGAGGTATTGTCGCAAGGCCAAAGCAGTCAACATCAAGAATACCATCACCAACCCTCTCTCAATCCGCCATGTCCACCACCACCACCACCACCGCTTGTTCCACCATATGCAGCTCTCCAGTCCAAACGTCCTGTACCGTTGGTGCACCTGCTCAGAATGAAGGTAGTCAGCAATGCTACATTGCACCAGTAGCAAATGTAGAGGTATTGTCGCAAGGCCAAAGTAGGTCAACATCAAGAATACCATCACCAACCCTCTCTCAATCCGCCATGTCCACCACCACCACCACCACCGCTTGTTCCACCATATGCAGCTCTCCAGTCCAGCTCACCCTACAAGAGACTCTCATTAGGACAAGAAACTACTCATCCTCTCATCTGCGTACACAGGGTTTGAACGGCCTCATTGCTAGACTAATCTCGTTAGAGATGATGCCCTACCGGTTGGTTGAAAGCGAAGCTTTCAAAGACTTGATGGCCTATGCAGTACCACGCTATGACCTACCCAGTCAACAGCCATCCCAGCCCTCCACCAGCATGTCAAAGACCGCATTGTCCATGCACTGAGGCAATCAGTCAGTGGAAAGGTGCACCTCACAACAGATGCATGGACCAGTAGGCATGGCCAGGGACGTTACGTGTCCATCACGGCGCACCGGGTTAATGTGGTGGATGCAGGGTCCACAGGGGACAGCCATAGTGGGACAGTTCTGCCTAGCCCACGGTCTAGGCAACAGTTGGCTGTAGGAGTTCGCCACCCCTCCTCCTCCTCCCCCTCCTCCTCCAGAAGCCAAAGCTCGTCCACAGAGTGCAGTCGCACGACCATGCCATCAGCAGCTGCCAGTGTTGAACACGAGATGTCCCATTATCGAAAAGCTAGTGGTAAGCGTTAGCAGGCTGTGTTGCAAATGAAGTGTTTGGGCGACAACAGACACACCGCGGAAGTTATGGCCGAGTGCTTGCAGCAAGAAACTCAATCATGGCTGGGCAGTGTACATCTTGAGGCAGGCAAGGTAGTCAGTGATAACGTAAGGAATTTTATGGCTGCCATAGCCCTTTCAGAACTGAAACACATACCTTGCCTGGCTCACACCTTGAACCTGGTGGTGCAGTGCTTCCTGAAAAATTATCTGGGGTTACCAGCCCTGCTCCTGAAGGTGCGAAGACTTTGCTCGCACATCCGCCGGTCGCCCATACACTCCAGCCATATGCTGAACCATCAGCGATCGCTGAATCTTCCCCAGCACCGCCTAATAATCGACGTTGCAACAAGGTGGAACTCCACACTGCACATGGTTCAGAGGCTGTGCGAACAGAGGCGTGCTGTAATCTATTTGTGGGAGGATACACACACATGGGCAGGCAGTTGGATGGCAGACATGGAGTTGTCTAGTGTGCAGTGGTCAAAGCTACAAGACCTCTGTCAAGTCCTTCAGTGTTTTGAGGAATGCACATGGCTGGTAACTGCAGACGATGCCATCATAAGCATGAGCATCATACTAATGTGTCTGCTGATGCAAAGTTTGACGCACATTAAGGAGCAGGCGTCTGCAGCCGAGGAGGAGGGAAGCCTTGAAGACAGTCAGCCATTGTCTGCTCAGGGAACTCTCCTGGACAAGGTGGCGGATGAAGAGGAGGAGAAGGAGGATGATGGGGATGAATATTTATGGGAGGGATGCTTCTCAGGGGGCAATAGAAACTGGCGGCGTTGCAAGGTCAGGTACAGGATTTTTGCGGGACACAAGTGATGTTGATTTGCAAGAAAATGCTTCTCAACCCAGCACAAGCTGTCAATTGACACCTGGGACATTGGCCCACATGGCTGAGTATGCCTTGCGTATCCTAAAAAGGGACCCCCGCATTATCAAAATGATGACCGATGACGATTACTGGTTGGCCTGCCTCCTGGATCCACGATATAAAGGAAAATTACAAAATATCATGCCACATGAGAACCTTGAGCAAATTTTGGCTACCAAACAAGCAACTCTTGTAGACCGTTTGGTTCAGGCATTCCCAGCACACAGCGGCGGCAATGGTTCTAACACGAGGCGTAGTGGGCAACATGGCAGAGGTGTTAGAGGTGCACAAATCCGAAGTGGCGTTGGACAGAGGGGTTTTATGACCAGGTTGTGGAGTGATTTCGCAATGACCGCTGACACGACAGGTACTGCTGCATCGATACAAGGTGACAGGAGACAGCATTTGTCCAGTATAGTTACAAACTACTTTTCCTCCCTTATCGATGTTCTCCCTCACACGTCATTGCCATTTGATTACTGGGCATCCAAAATAGACACCTGGCATGAATTTGCAGAACATGCATTACAGGAGCTTGCTTGCCCAGCTGCTAGTGTGCTATCCGAAAGAGTCTTCAGTGCGGCCGGTTCAATACTGACCAAAAAAAGGACACGTCTGGCTACCCGAAATGTCGATTACCTAACCTTCATTAAAATGAACCAATCATGAATTTTCAATTATTTGGCCCCACCTTCCCCTGCTGACACATAGCTTGCCTGAAAAATGTCTTGCTTTTGGCCTCCTCTTACTGACTGCTCCAATTCCTGCATTTGCAGCTGCTGAATGTCCACCATAGGCCATTTTTATACCTCCCTAAATGGGCTGACTCCCCGCACAGGGCTGTGGTCACCACATGGCGCAAGCACCCGTGCGAGTGCTGTTGGGCGACGGCACTGGCACAGTGTCCCTCATAGTACAATGAAGTGTCTCTGATGGTGGTGGTGCACAACCAACGTCAGACACACCGTCGTAATATGAGGGGCCCTGTGCCAGTACCGCAGCCCATGAGAGAGTGTTCCCCCCAACTTGAACAGTGCTCTACCACTTGCAAAAACGTTGCGCCTACTACCACTGTCTGCTACTGAGCAGAGGAGCCCACCCTTGTACCTAGCTATGCCACCTGGTTCTTTCTGAAAAAATTTTTGTCCGACATTTAGCCTACTTTATTATTAGGGCCTACTCACTGTGTCAGCCACTCCTTACAATTGTCCTCCGCTGAACCAAGCAACGCCGCCAGTTTAGTCCTGTTACCAATTTTGAACTGCTTTTAGCCTACTTAATTATTTGTGCCTACTCACTGTGTCAGCCACTCCTTACAATTGTCCTCCGCTGAACCAAGCAATGCCGCCTGGTTATTCCTGTTACCAGTTTTGAACTGTATTTAGCCTACTTACTTTTTTGGGCCTACTTAGTGTGTCAGCCACTCCTTACAATTGTCCTCCGCTGAACCAAGCAATGCCGCCAGTTTAGTCCTGTTACCAATTTTGAACTGCTTTTAGCCTACTTAATTATTAGGGCTTACTCACTGTGTTAGCCACTCCTTACAATTGTCCTCTGCTGAACCAAGCAACGCCGCCAGTTTAGTCCTGTTACCAATTTTGAACTGCTTTTAGCCTACTTAATTATTTGTGCCTACTCACTGTGTCAGCCACTCCTTACAATTGTCCTCCGCTGAACCAAGCAATGCCGCCTGGTTATTCCTGTTACCAGTTTTGAACTGTATTTAGCCTACTTACTTTTTTGGGCCTACTTAGTGTGTCAGCCACTCCTTACAATTGTCCTGCGCTGAACCAAGCAATGTCGCCAGATTAGTCCTGTTACCAATTTTGAACTGCTTTTAGCCTACTTAATTATTAGGGCCTACTCACTGTTTCACCCACTCCTTACAATTGTCCTCTGCTGAACCAAGCAATGCCACCTGGTTATTCCTGTTACCAATTTTGAACTGCATTTAGCATACTTACTTATTTGGGCCTACTCACTGTGTCAGCCACTCCTTAAAATTGTCCTCCGCTGAGCCAAGCTATGCCGCCTGGTTGTTCCTGTTACCAATTTTGAACTGCATTTAGCATACTTACTTTTCTGGGCCTACTAAGTGTGTCAGCCACTCCTTACAATTGTCCTCCGCTGAACCAAGCAACGCCGCCAGTTTAGTCCTGTTACCAATTTTGAACTGCTTTTAGCCTACTTAATTATTGAGGCCTACTCACTGTATCATCCACTCCTTACAATTGTCCTCCGCTGAACCAAGCAATGCTGCCTGGTTATTCCTGTTAACAATTTTGAACTGCATTTAGCCTACTTACTTATTTGGGCCTACTCACTGTGTCAGCCACTCCTTACAATTGTCCTCCGCTGAACCAAGCAATGCCGCCTGGTTATTCCTGTTACCAATTTTAAACTGCATTTAGCATACTTACTTTTTTGGGCCTACTTAGTGTGTCAGCCTCTCATTACAGTTGTCCTCCGCTGAACAAAGCTATGCCGCCTGTTTAGGCCTTTTACCTGTTTTGAACTGCATTTAGCCTGCTTAATTATTTGGGCCTACTAACTGTGTCTACCTCCCATTACAGTTGTCCTCCACTGAACAAATCTATGTCGCCTGTTTAGTGCTTTTACCAGTTTTGAACGACATTTAGCCTACTTATTTGGGCCTACTACTGTGTCTGCCTCCCATTACAGTTGTCCTCCACTGAAAAAAGCTATGCCGCCTGTTTAGTCCTTTTACCAGTTTTGAACTGCATTTAGCCTACTTAATTATTTGGGCCTACTAACTGTGTCTGCCTCCCATTACAGTTGTCCTCCACTGCACAAAGCTATGATGCCTGTTTAGTCTTTTTACTAGTTTTGAACTGCATTTAGCCTACTTATTTGGGCCTACTAACTGTGTCTGCCTCCCATTACAGTTGTCCTCCACTGAACAAAGCTATGCCGCCTGTTTAGTCCTTTCACCAATTTTGAACTGCATTTAGCCTACTTAATTATTTGAGCCTACTAACTGTGTCTGCCTCCCATTACAGTTGTCCTCCACTGCACAAAGCTATGACGCCTTTTTAGTACTTTTACCAGTTTTGAACTGCATTTAGCCTATTTATTTGGGCCTACTAACTGTGTCTGCCTTCCATTACAGTTGTCTTCCGCTGAACAAAGCTATGCCGCCAGTTTACTCCTGTTACCAATTTTGAACTGCTTTTAGCCTACTTACTTATTTGGGCCTACTCAATGTGTCAGCCTCTCATTAGTTGTCCTCCACTGAACAAATCAATGCCGCCTGGTTAGTCCTGTTACCAATTTTGAACTGCATTTAGCCTACTTACTTTTTTGGGCCTACTAACTGTGTCTGCCTCCCATTACAGTTGTCCTCCGCTGAACAAAGCTATGCCGCCAGTGTCATGTCGGACGCTGTTCAGACCAGGTCGTTCGACAGACAGCGGTAATTCCGCTTTTGACCACTATTTGCTCATTGGCGTCGGCTAGATTTTATCTAGCTGTTCCGGGGTTAATTTACCTGATCCTCAGATTGGAAGCTGGGCCATGCCCATTGCCTTTAAATAGTTCTCCTGATCATTGGGCGTCGCCGATTATAGCTTCTGTCTTGTGCGTTGTTATCGCGGTCTGGAGTGGAGAGCTGGTTGTTGGAGATTCGTTGCTGGTGGTGTATTTTCCTTAGTCTTATTTACTCCTTCCTATATTTGTATTTATTTTGCCCTGCACATTTATAGTGTATTCCTGAGTGACTGCGGCATGGTGTATATTTTCCGTTATCCTTGTCTGTGCTAACTGTGGGTATTGGTGTATTACCTCTTCACTGGGTGGTGGGCGGTGGTTTCAGCCTAGGGTTGAAACAGGAGACAGGGTGAGGTTCGAGGCCTGGACATGCACACCATCAGTGTAAACTTCAGGTAGAGGGTCAGTCAGGATTTCCCTAGTCTGAGGGAAATTGCAGGGGCCTGGGTTATTAGCTCTCGCTCACCTAGTTCCCCCGTGACATTATAATCGGTCCAACAACAAAAAAGAAAAAAAAAAAGGGGTTTCTTTTTTTTTCTTTTGTCATGGATCCCATGACTTCCCTAACACGCCAGTTGGAGGCGCTGTCCCTACAGGTCACTGAGTTGAGGGAGGCAGTACAGCAACAGGGACTAGCAGTATCTAATGTGCAAGCTGGAGCGACAGGAAGAGTTGCTGAGCCTAAATTCCCTTTGCCTGAAAAATTTGCTCGGGAACGCAGTAAATTTGTTTCTTTTCGTGAAGCTTGCAAACTATATTTCCGTATGCGCCCGATCTCCTCGGGTAATGAGGCTCAGCGTGTGGGACTGGTGTTTTCATTGTTAAGCGGGGATCCCCAAGCATGGGCGTTTTCTTTGCCATCTGATTCTGCTGCATTTGACTCTGTGGAGTTTTTTTTCCTTTCTTGGAAAAACCTACGATGAACCTGACAGAATGGCTCTAGCAGAATCTAAGATACGCACTATTCGCCAGGGGGAGCGAGTTGCAGAGGATTACTGTTCTGAATTTCATCGCTGGGCGATCGATACACAATGGAATGATCCAGCATTGCGGAGTCAGTTTATTCATGGGGTTTCTGGAAGGGTTAAAAAAGCTCTTCTGATGTACGAGACTTCTGCTTCTCTAGATTCCGCTATGAGTCTGGTTGTCCGCATTGATCGCCGTTTGCGTCAGGGGGAGCATGAGACACCGCCTATGGGAGAGGGTTTAGGTTCACGTGAGGTTGCTGCAGGTGAGCCCACGGAGCCTATGCAAATCGCAGGGGTGTCACATGTGATGCGTCGAGCCCCTGAGCTCAGGAAGCAGGGAGCCTGTTTTTACTGTGGTAAAACTGGTCATTTTATTAACATCTGTCCTCTGCTGTCTACGAAAAACGCAACGGCGGAAAACTTCTAAGCTCAGAGGGTGTGGAGGAGACCAATCTGAGCTTATGTATATCCTCCATGGTGGTTTCTCAATGCATGCTCCCTGCTAAGGTTTTTATCGCTGGCAGTGAGCTGCCAATTACTGTTTTTTTTGGATAGTGGTTCAGCCACAAATCTCATTAATGAGGAGTTTGCGCGCACAGCAGGTTTTAGGATTGAAAAACTGTCTCATCCTATCCGCGTGGTCACCATCAATGCTGCTCCTCTCTCTCAGGGGGAGATTACTGAATTTGTGGCTGAGGTGAAACTCCACATTGGGGTTCTACATTCCGAGCGGGTTACATGTAAGGTGCTCAGGAATCTTCCTGCTCAGGTGGTTTTGGATTTTCCTTGGTTGTCTATGCACAACCCGGTAATTGACTGGAAAACTCAGGACATAATTCAGTGGAGCAAGTTCTGCCAGGAGAATTGCCTGGCCACATGTGTGGCTGCAGTGACTTCAAGCGTTCCGGAGTCACTTCTGGATTTTGTGGATGTGTTCTCTGAAAAGGGTTGTTCAGAGTTGCCGCCACATCGTCCCTATGACTGTTCTATCAGGTTTAAACCAGGGGCCAAGTTGCCTAAAGCAAGGATGTTTAACATCTCCGGTCCGGAGAGACAAGCGTTAAAAGATTATATTGCTGAAAGCTTGAGCAAAGGGCACATCAGGCCGTCATCCTCGCCGGTGGCAGCAGGGTTCTTCTTCGTGAAGAAGAAAGATGGCAGATTACGCTCGTGTTTGGATTTCAGGGAGTTGAACCAGATTACGGTTCGTGATCCATACCCAATGCCACTGATACCAGATTTGTTCAACCAGGTGGCGGGTGCTAAGTGGTTTACCAAGCTTGACCTCAGGGGGGCGTACAACCTCATAAGAGTCCGTCAAGGTGATAAGTGGAAGACTGCTTTTAATACCCCTGAGCGTCATTTTGAAAATTTGGTGATGCCATTTGGGTTGACTAACGCACCTGCAGTGTTCCAACATTTCATTAATGATGTGTTCTCGCATGTTTTGGGGAAATTCGTTATCATGTACCTAGATGACATCCTCATATATTCTTGCGACCGTGATGCTCATTTAAATCATGTCAGGCAGGTGTTACAGCTTCTCAGGGAGAATAAGCTGTATGCTAAACTTGAGAAATGTGTATTTTCTGTTCAAGAGTTGCCTTTCTTGGGTTATATTGTGTCTGCTTCTGGTTTTAAAATGGACGCCGCTAAGGTGCAAGCGGTGCTGCATTGGGAACGTCCTGATAACCTTAAAGCACTTCAGCGGTTCCTTGGGTTTTCTTACTACTATAGGATATTTATCAAGGATTTTTCCATCATTGCTAAACCGCTAACTGACATGTCTAAAAAGGGTACCAATTTCTCCGTTTGGCCTGAGGGTGCTGGGCGTGCATTTGAATTTCTTAAGAACAGTTTTGTTTCAGCCCCCATTCTTGTGCAGCCAGACGTATCAAAACCCTTTGTTGTGGAAGTCGATGCGTCTGAGGTTGGTGTGGGGGCGGTACTATCTCAAGGCTCATCTTTGAGTGGTTTGCGTCCGTGCACCTATTTCTACAAGAAACTGTCATCCGCCGAACGTAACTACGATATTGGCAACAGGGAGTTGTTGGAAATCAAGTTGGCCTTTGAGGAATGGCGACACTTCTTGGAGGGGTCGGTACATCAGGTTACTGTTATTACTGATCATAAGAATCTGCTGTATTTGGAGTCAGCCGAGCATCTGTCCCCCAGACAGGCTCGCTGGGCATTGTTTTTCACGCTGTTCAATTTTGTTGTCACTTACAGACCGGGGTCTATAAACACTAAGGCGGATGCTCTGTCCAGGTGTTTTCTGGGGGGTGAACCTCGGGAAGATCCAGTACCCATCCTCCAAAAGGGTGTTGTGGTTTCGACTCTCACTACCGAGGTTGAGGCTGAGATTGCCGAGGCTCAGGAGGAGGTACCATCTGAGCTTGCCATCAACAAATCTTTTGTATCGCTTCATCTCCGCTTAAAGGTTTTGGCGGAGCATCATGATGCTGTCCTGGCTGGCCACCCTGGGGTTAGAGGTACCTTGGAGTTGGTGTCACGTCGGTTTTGGTGGCCCAAGATCTGACAGGACGTGGTCTCATACGTGTCAGCTTGTACCACGTGCGCTAGGGCTAAGATGCCCCGCTCCCGTCCTGTTGGCACACTTCTTCCTCTTGAAGTACTTAGTAAGCCATGGACGGAAATCTCCATGGATTTCATCACTGATTTGCCCTCATCAGCTGGGAACACGGTTATCTTGGTGATTGTTGATCGGTTTTCTAAAATGTCGCACTTTGTGTCTTTGCCTTCGTTGCCTAACGCTAAGACTCTGGCTCAGGTATTTGTGCAGGAGGTGGTCAGGCTTCATGGGGTTCCGTCTGACATCGTGTCTGATAGGGGGTCTCAGTTTGTGGCAAAATTTTGGAAAGCATTTTGCTCACGGCTGGGGATCAAGTTGTCTCATTCTTCGGCGTTCCATCCTCAGTCAAATGGTCAGACTGAGCGTATGAACCAAAATTTGGAACAGTACCTACGCTGCTTTGTCTCTGATAACCAGGAGGAGTGGTCTACCTTTCTTCCTTTGGCTGAGTTTGCCATCAATAATCACCGCCAGGAGTCGTCTGGGGAGTCTCCGTTTTTTAGTGTTTACGTGCTACATCCTCAATTTTGTACCTTGAGTCAGAGGGGCTCTTCCGGTGTTCCGGAGGAGGATCAGTTAGGAGCACAATTGTCATCAGTCTGGAGGAGAGTTAAACAGCGCCTGTTGAGTGTGGGTGCTAGGTACAAACGTGTGGCTGACAGTAGGCGTGTGCCAGGTCCGGACCTGAGTGTGGATGACTGGGTGTGGTTATCCACAAAAAACATAAGACTCAAAATACCGTCCCATAAATTGGGTCCACGGTTTATTGGTCCATTTAGGGTCACCGCCGTCATTAACCCAGTAGCGTACCGATTGGAGCTCCCTACGGTGTATAAGATACACAATGTGTTCCACAGGTTTCTTCTAAAGAAGGTGGTGGGTTCTGTGGACGCGGCGCCTATGCCACCTCCAGTCTTGGTGGATGGTAATTTGGAGTTTGAAGTCTCCAAGGTGGTTGACTCTCGTGTAGTGCGTCGCACTTTACAGTACTTGGTACACTGGCGTGGTATGGGCCTGAGGAGAGGTCCTGGGTACCAGCCTCGGATATTCATGCGGATCGGCTGGTCAGGTTTTTTCATCGTCGCCATCCAGACAAGCCGGGTCCTATAAGCCGTGAGGGCCCTGGGGTCCCTCGTAGAAGGCGGGGTACTGTCATGTCGGACGCTGTTCAGACCAGGTCGTTCGACAGACAGCGGTAATTCCGCTTTTGGCCACTATTTGCTCATTGGCGTCGGCTAGATTTTATCTAGCTGTTCCGGGGTTAATTTACCTGATCCTCGGATTGGAAGCTGGGCCATGCCCATTGCCTTTAAATAGTTCTCCTGATCATTGGGCGTCGCCGATTATAGCTTCTGTCTTGTGCGTTGTTATCTCGGTCTGGAGTGGAGAGCTGGTTGTTGGAGATTCGTTGCTGGTGGTGTATTTTCCTTAGTCTTATTTACTCCTTCCTATATTTGTATTTATTTTGCCCTGCACATTTATAGTGTATTCCTGAGTGACTGCGGCGTGGTGTATATTTTCCGTTATCCTTGTCTGTGCTAACTGTGGGTATTAGTGTATTACCTCTTCACTGGGTGGTGTGCGGTAGTTTCAGCCTAGGGTTGAAATAGGAGACAGGGTGAGGTTCGAGGACTGGACATGCACACCATCAGTGTAAACTTCAGGTAGAGGGTCAGTCAGGATTTCCCTAGTCTGAGGAAAATTGCAGGGGCCCGGGTTATTAGCTCTCACTCACCTAGTTCCCCCGTGACAGCCAGTTTACTCCTGTTACCAATTTTGAACTGCTTTTAGCCTACTTACTTATTTGGGCCTACTCACTGTGTCAGCCTCTCATTACAGTTGTCCTCCACTGAACAAATTAATGCCGCCTGGTTAGTCCTGTTACCAATTTTGAACTGCATTTAGCCCACTTTATTATTTGGGCCAAGATCTGTGTTTCCTCCTCATCCTGCCCATTGCCCAGCCACTGCTAGATGAGTCTGCTGGTACATTGACCCAGACCACTACATTCCCCTTGCACTCTACACAGCCAGAATCTGACCCTGCTGAAAGACAGGTTCCCTTTCCCGCATACTATACCACCTTACACGGGGACAAAGAGGAAGGTGCAGAAGAAAGTGCAGGTTCCTTCATCAGGTGGGGGGGCATACTTGTTGGCGACGTCACTGGCACAGGGCCCCTCATACTACACAAAAGTGTCTCTGCCGGTGGGAGGCGCCACCGCCGTCAAACACACCGTCGTACTTTGAGGGGCTCTGTGCCAGTGCCAATGTGAACGAGCGGGCCCCCCCTGCTTGCTCAGGATCACAGCACTTGCAAAGTTGAAATACTTACCTCTCCCTGCTACACCGCCGTGACGTATTCCGTGTTTCCTGGGCCCACGAAAAACTTGAGCCAGCCATACCCCCCACAACTTTAGCCAAATGACCCCCAGTTTTCAATGCCTATTATTATAAAGTAAATTAAGATTGACAAGCTTCAGTAATAAGAATTGATGTTTTTGGCATTAATATAGGCACTGTAGGTGTTTTCCTGTCCTCCACTCTCTGCCAACTTTGATTCCCCATTGACTTGCATTGGGTTTCGTGTTTCAGTCGGCCCCCGACTTTACGCAGTAATCTGCCGATTTCACCCGACCCGACTTTTCACAAAGTTGGGTTTCGCGAAACCCGACTCGATCCTGAAAAAGTAAAAGTCGCTCAACCCTACCTGTGCAACAGTATATACCGTATGGGAATAAACATACTAGAAATAGGAGGAAACCAATATGGCTAAATAGAACTGTAAGGGGTGCAATAAGTGACAGAAAGAAAGCATTTAGAGAATTAAAGGAAGTAGGTAGTGAGGAGGCATTAAATAAATACAAAAAATTAAATAAATTCTGTAAAAAGCAAATCAAGACAGCAAAGATTGAGACAGAGAGACTCATTGCCAGAGAGAGTAAAAATAATCCCAAAATATTCTTTAACTACATAAATAGTAAGAAATTAAAAAATGATATTGTTGGCCCCCTTAAAAATAGTCTGGGTGAAATGGTGGATGAGGATGAGCAAAAAGCCAATATGCTAAATGACTTTTTTTCATCAGTATTTACAAAAGAAAATCCCATGGCAGACAAAATGACTAGTGATAAAAATTCCCAATTAAATGTCACCTGCTTAACCCAGCAGGAAGTACGGCGGCGTCTAAAAATCACTAAAATTGACAAATCTCCAGGCCCGGATGAGATACACCCTCGAGTGCTGCAGGAATTAAGTACAGTCATTGATAGACCATTATTTTTAATCTTTAAAGAGTCCATAATAACAGGGTCTGTACCACAGGACTGGCGTATAGCAAATGTGGTGCCAATATTCAAAAAGGGGACAAAAACTGAACTCGGTAATTATAGGCCAGTAAGCTTAACCTCAACTGTGGGTAAAATCCTGGAGGGCTTTCTAAGGGATGCTATACTGGAGTATCTGAAGAGGAATAACCTCATGACCCAGTATCAGCACGGGTTTACTAGGGACCGTTCATGTCAGACTAATTTGATCAGCTTCTATGAAGAGGTAAGTTCCGGACTGGACCAAGGGAGCCCAGTGGATGTAGTGTATATGGTCTTTTCAAAAGCTTTTGATATGGTGCCACACAAAACTTTGTTACTAGTGTTGAGCATTCCGATACTGCAAATATCGGGTATCGGCCGATATTCGCTGTATCGGAATTCCGATACCGAGTTCCGATATTTCTGCGATATCGGAAATCGGAATCGGAAGTCCCCACAGTGCAAAAATCACTATAATGGAGTGTGGGCAGAGACTGCGTGTCTCTGTGCGGGCGGGGACTGTGCGGCCTCTCCGGAGTCTGTACGGCCTGCCGGGGGGTCTGTGCGGCCTCTCCGGGGTCTGTACGGCCTGCCGGGGGGGCTGCGGCCTCTCTGGGGTCTGTACGGCCTGCCGGGGGGGGTCTGTGTGGCCTCTCCGGGGTCTGTACAACCTGCCGGGGGGTCTGTGCGGCCTCTCCGGGGTCTGTACGGCCTGCCAGGGGGTCTGTGCAGCCTGCCGGGGGTCTCCGTGCGGACTGCCGGGGGTCTTTGTGTCTGTGCAGGCATCGTCCGATGGGACTACAAGTCCCATCGGACGATGCCTGCTACACTGACAGTGATTGACACATTAGCCAATGATGAGACAGTAGTAGTCCCATCATCCGGCTAATGTGTTGAATGTAAAAAAAAAATACTCCATACATGCTACATACATACATACATGCTACACACATGCTACATACATGCTACATACATGCTACATACATACATACATGCTACATACATGCTACATACTACATACATACATGCTACATACATACATTCTACATACATACATGCTACATACATACATACATGCTACATACATGCTACATACATACTACATACGTGCTACATACATACTATATACATACATACATGCTACATACATGCTACATACATACATGCTACATACATACATGTGATAGAAATATATACAGTGGGGCAAAAAAGTATTTAGTCAGTCAGCAATAGTGCAAGTTCCACCACTTAAAAAGATGAGAGGCGTCTGTAATTTACATCATAGGTAGACCTCAACTATGGGGGAGAAACTGAGAAAAAAAAATCCAGAAAATCACATTGTCTGTTTTTTTATCATTTTATTTGCATATTATGGTGGAAAATAAGTATTTGGTCAGAAACAAACAATCAAGATTTCTGGCTCTCACAGACCTGTAACTTCTTCTTTAAGAGTCTCCTCTTTCCTCCACTCATTACCTGTAGTAATGGCACCTGTTTAAACTTGTTATCAGTATAAAAAGACACCTGTGCACACCCTCAAACAGTCTGACTCCAAACTCCACTATGGTGAAGACCAAAGAGCTGTCAAAGGACACCAGAAACAAAATTGTAGCCCTGCACCAGGCTGGGAAGACTGAATCTGCAATAGCCAACCAGCTTGGAGTGAAGAAATCAACAGTGGGAGCAATAATTAGAAAATGGAAGACATTCAAGACCACTGATAATCTCCTTCGATCTGGGGCTCCACGCAAAATCCCACCCCGTGGGGTCAGAATGATCACAAGAACGGTGAGCAAAAATCCCAGAACCACGCGGGGGGACCTAGTGAATGAACTGCAGAGAGCTGGGACCAATGTAACAAGGCCTACCATAAGTAACACACTACGCCACCATGGACTCAGATCCTGCAGTGCCAGACGTGTCCCACTGCTTAAGCCAGTACATGTCTGGGCCCGTCTGAAGTTTGCAAGAGAGCATTTGGATGATCCAGAGGAGATTTGGGAGAATGTCCTATGGTCTGATGAAACCAAACTGGAACTGTTTGGTAGAAACACAACTTGTCGTGTTTGGAGGAAAAAGAATACTGAGTTGCATCCATCAAACACCATACCTACTGTAAAGCATGGTGGTGGAAACATCATGCTTTGGGGCTGTTTTTCAGCAAAGGGGCCAGGACGACTGATCCGGGTACATGAAAGAATGAATGGGGCCATGTATCGTGAGATTTTGAGTGCAAACCTCCTTCCATCAGCAAGGGCATTGAAGATGAAACGTGGCTGGGTCTTTCAACATGACAATGATCCAAAGCACACCGCCAGGGCAATGAAGGAGTGGCTTCGTAAGAAGCATTTCAAGGTCCTGGAGTGGCCTAGCCAGTCTCCAGATCTCAACCCTATAGAAAACCTTTGGAGGGAGTTGAAAGTCAGTGTTGCCAAGCGAAAAGCCAAAAACATCACTGCTCTAGAGGAGATCTGCATGGAGGAATGGGCCAACATACCAACAACAGTGTGTGGCAACCTTGTGAAGACTTACAGAAAACGTTTGACCTCTGTCATTGCCAACAAAGGATATATTACAAAGTATTGAGATGAAATTTTGTTTCTGACCAAATACTTATTTTCCACCATAAAATGCAAATAAAATGATAAAAAAACAGACAATGTGATTTTCTGGATTTTTTTTTCTCAGTTTGTCTCCCATAGTTGAGGTCTACCTATGATGTAAATTACAGACGCCTCTTATCTTTTTAAGTGGTGGAACTTGCACTATTGCTGACTGACTAAATACTTTTTTGCCCCACTGTATATCATGTAGATCTCACTTGCATGTATACCCCTCTATAATCATATATACTCATATGCTCACAGCTAATATATACATTATAATAAATGGTTTAAAATGGCTGACACGAACTGATATAACCCAGACAGATCATAAAATGGCTGAAACGAACTGATATAACCCAGACAGATCATATGGGGTTTTCCATCCCAAAAAGCGGAATAGTGTCAGATGTATTAACTGCTAATCAAATGTCTCAACTCTGTCCTACATGCAGAGAGCTACATTTTACTTGCTTGGTCAGCAGTCATATGAGCTTTAATCACAATATTCCATATATGTTTAGATAACCAATGACAGAGGAGCTAGACAATATGGTAATTAACTAACCACCCCTGACAACCCCTAACCACTCCTTTCTATGTGAAAATATAAAACTATGTATGTACAATAAAGTATCAGTATTGATGGAATGTTGTTCTGTCACAGTTGTGTACAGTCCATTCTTGATGAGCGCTCAAAATACTCAGTCTAATTGGGAGCGGCCGCAGCACACACAGAGGGATAAATTTATCCAACCCAAATATTTCCATAACATACATGCTACATACTACATACATACATGCTACATACATGCTACATACATACATGCTACATACATACATGCTACATACTACATACATGCATGCTACATACATGCATACCACATACATACTACATACATGCTACATACATACATGCTACATACATACATACTACATACATACATGCTACATACATACTACATGTTACATACATGCTACATACATACATACTACATACATACATGCTATATACAGTTAGGTCCATATATATTTGGACACAGACAACATTTTTCTAATTTTGGTTATAGACATTACCACAATGAATTTTAAACAAAACAATTCCGATGCAGTTGAAGTTCAGACTTTCAGCTTTCATTTGGGGGTATCCACATTAAAATTGGATGAAGGGTTTAGGAGTTTCAACTCCTTAACATGTGCCTCCCTGTTTTTAAAGGGACCAAAAGTAATTGGACAGATTAAATAATTTTAAAGAAAATGTTCATTTCTAGTACTTGGTTGAAAGCCCTTTGTTGGCAATGACTGCCTGAAGTCTTAAACTCATGGACATCACCAGAAGCTGTGTTTCCTCCTTTTTGATGCTCTGCCAGGCCTTCACTGCGGTGGTTTTCAGTTGCTGTTTGTTTGTGGGCCTTTCTGTCTGAAGTTTAGTCTTTAACAAGTAAAATGCATGCTCAATTGGGTTGAGATCAGGTGACTGACTTGGCCATTCAAGAATATTCCACTTCTTTGCTTTAATAAACTCCTGGGTTGCTTTGGCTTTATGTTTTGAGTCGTTGTCCATCTGTAGTATGAAATGACGACCAATCAGTTTGGCTGCATTTGGCTGGATCTGAGCACACAGTGTGGGTCTGAATACCTCAGAATTCATTTGGCTGCTTCTGTCCTGTGTGACATCATCAATAAACACTAGTGACCCAGTGCCACTGGCAGCCATGCATGCCCAAGCCATCACACTGCCTCCGCTGTGTTTTACAGATGATGTGATATGCTTTGGATCATGAGCTGCACCACGCCTTCGCCATACTTTTCTCTTTCCATCATTCTGGTAGAGGATGATCTTGGTTTCATCTGTCCAAAGAATGTTCTTCCAGAACTGTGCTGGCTTTTTTAGTTGTTTTTTTTTAGCAAAGTCCAGTCTAGCCTTTTTATTCTTGATGCTTATGAGTGGCTTGCACCGTGCAGTGAACCCTCTGTATTTACTTTCATGCAGTCTTCTCTTTATGGTAGATTTGGATATTGATGCGCCTACCTCCTGGAGAGTGATGTTCACTTGGTTGGCTGTTGTGAAGAAGTTTCTCTTCACCATGGAGATTATTCTGCGATCATCCCCCACTGTTGTCTTACGTGGGCGCTCAGGTCTTTTTGCATTGATGAGTTCACCAGTGCTTTCTTTCTTTCTCAGGATGCACCAAACTGTTGATTTTGCCACTCCTAATATTGTAGCAATTTCTCGGATGTTTTTTTTTGTTGTTTTTGCAGCTTAATGATGGCTTGTTTCTCCTGCATGGAGAGCTCCTTTGACCGCATGTTTACTTCACAGCAAAACCTTCCAAATGCAAGCACCACACCTCAAATCAACTCCAGGCCTTTTATCTGCTTAATTTAGAATGGCATAATGAAGGGACTGCCCACACCTGTCCATGAAATAGCCTTGGAGTCAATTGTCCAATTACTTTTGGTCCCTTTAAAAACAGGGTGGCACTTGTTAAAGAGCTGAAACTCCTAAACCCTTCATCCAATTTTAATGTGGATACCCTCAAATGAAAGCTGAAAGTCTGAACTTCAACTGCATCTGAATTGTTTTGCTTAAAATTCATTGTGGTAATATCTATAACCAAAATTAGAAAAATGTCGTCTCTGTCCAAATATATATGGACCTAACTGTACATGCTACATACATACATGCTACATACATACTACATGCTACATACTACATACATGCTACATACATGCTACATACATACATGCTACATACATACTGCATACATACATGCTACATACATACATACATACATACATACATACTACATACATGCTACATAATACTACATGCAGACATACTGCATACATTACATACAATACATACAATACATACATATAGACATACAGTACATTAAACATATCCTGCTCACCTCCTTCCTGTTTCACCGTCCCGGACCGCGTTTGAGATGTCTGCTTAAGAGTCTTCAATAAACATTTTGCATTTTACCTGGATCGGTGAGTGTTGCCGCATATTTCTTCTTATTCCTGCTGGTTCATTCTTATTCCTGCAAGCACCTCTATCGTGACCCTGGATCCTTGTTCCACATTAAAGGGACTGTTACCTGTTTGTGACCCAGTGGCAGCTGTGCAATCATATTTTTGTTTCTTGGCTTGCGCATTAAACATAGACTACATACTCACCATTACTTGTCATTTTGATCCCCGAAGCCAGTGTCACCTGTAAAAAATATGAAAAAAAACAAACAACCAATATACTCCCTGTCCGCAGAAATCCACGAGTGTCCCACGACGATCTCCCGTGGAGAGCAGCAGCAACAGCTGTTGCAACCGCTCTCCATGGGTCCCAGGAACACAATGACGGGAGGAAGGTATCCTTCCGCCACTGTATTCCTCCGCCGCTGTAAAAAAAAAAGTCCCTAGTCTCACTTTATGGCATTGCTGGCTGACAAATTTCCCCAGGCAACAATTGCCATAAAGTGACACTTAGAACTCGGATAACCTCAGTGATGCACTGCAAGAGCCATTGTCTCCTGTCAGTGTGTCACTGAGGGTCCTATAGAGCAGTGACATCACCCGATGTCACTGTTCTATAGGGGAGATCGTCGTGGGACACTCGTTATGAATTGGACTACGGCGGACAGGTAGTATACGGTTTATTATTTTACGTTTTTGCAGGCGCTGAAGTATGGTAAGTATGGTGAAATGAAGAATATTAAAATACTTTTTCCTAATGTGTGCATGTTTTATTAACCCTCTTCTTACTATTGGATTAATAACGGATAGGCGTCTTATTGACGCCTCTCCGTTATTAACCCAGCTTAATGTCACCTTACGATAGCAAGGTGACATTAACCCCTTATTACCCCATATCCCACCGCTACACGGGAGTGGGAAGAGAGGGGCTAAGTGCCGGAATTGGCGCATCTTACAGATGTGCCATTACCGGGGCGGCTGCGGACTGGTATTTGTACCCGGGGGGGGGCAATATCCATGGCCCCTCTCTAGGCTATGAATATCAGCCCGCAGCTGTCTGCGTAGCCTTTCTGGCTATAAAATATAGGGGGACCCCACGTCATTTTTGGGGGGTCCCCCTATTTTAATAGCCAGTAAAGGCTACGCAGACAGCTGCGGGCTGATATTCATAGCAGGCTACAAATATTGGCCCCCGGCCGTCGGCTTTCCCCCTCTGGCGCAGAAAATTGCATGGGAGCCCACGCCATTTTTTTCCGTTTTTTTTTTTTTTTTAAGTTCAACGCTCATAAAGGCCTCTTTCACACTTGCGTCGGTACGGGTCCGACGCTCTGCGTCGGGCTGATGTACCGACGCACGTTGTGAAATTTGTACACGACTTGGGCAGCGGATGCAGTTTTTCAATGCATCCGCTGCCCATTCTGAAATGCGGGGAGGAGGGGGCAGAGTTTCTGCCGCGTATGCGCGGTAGAAAATAGCGGATGCGACGGACAAAAAAACGCTCACTTGAACGTTTTTTCATGCCGACAGTCCGCCAAAACACAACGGATCTGTTGCACGACGGACGAGACGTGTGGCCATTCGTCGTGATCCGTCGCTAACACAAGTCTATAGGAAAAAAAACGCATCCTGCGAGCACATTTGCAGGATCCGTTTTTTTCCGTCGGATCCATTTTTTTCCGTCAGATCCGTTTTTTTTCTGACGGATCCGTTTTTTTCCACCAGATCTGTTTTTTTCCACCGGATCCGTTTTTTCCACCAGATCCATTTTTTTTCTGCCGGATCAGTTTTTTCCTGCCGGATCCGTTTTTTTCTGCCAGATCCGTTTTTTTCTCATAGAGTTGTATTAGCGCCGGATTGCGCCTGATGGCCACACGTTTCATCCGTTTTTTGCAGGATCCGTAAAAAAAGCTGTTTCCGCCGGACGGAAAACACATAGGAACTGTTTTTGTCCGGTTTTTTCATGCATGTTTCCATTCAAATCATGCACATTTTCCGTTTATTTATTTTCCAAAAACCTCATGAAAACCTGCATCAAAACTGCACCAAAAACTGCATCAAATCTGCACCAAAATATGCATTAAAAAACGTACCAAAAAACTGCACCACTTTTTGGTGCAGTTTTGATGCAGTTTTTTATGCTTTTTTGATGCACTTTTTGGTGCAGTTTTGATGCAGGTTTTTGTCGTGGTTTTTGATGCAGGTTTTTTGTGCATTTTTTGTTGCAGTTTTGGTGCAGTTTTGATGCAGTTTTTGGTGCAGGTTTTTATGCAGGTTTTGATGCAGTTTTTGGTGTGGTTTTTGATGCAGTTTTGGTGCAGTTTTTGGTGCAGGTTTTTGGTGCGGTTTTGATGCAGTTTTTGATGCAGGTTTTGATGCAGTTTTTGGAAATAAACGGAAAATGTGCATGATTTGAATGGAAACATTCATGAAAAACAGATCTGGCGGAAAAAACGGATCCGGCAACAAAAAAACAGACCCGGCGGAAAAAATGGAACCGTCGGAAGAAAATCAGATCAGGTTGAAAAAATTGATCCGTTTTTTCCACTGGATGCGTTTTTTTCGCCGGATCCATTTTTTTCAACCGGATCCATTTTTTTCCCGCCGGATCCATTTTTTCCGCCGGATCCGTTTTTTCACTGGATCCGTTTTTCCACCAGATCCATTTTTTTCCACCGGATCCGTTTTTTTCAAAACTCGCCGAATTGTGCCTGACGGCAAAAACCTGATGTGTGACAGCAGCCAGATATATGGATAGATACATCTATGTATTGTAGCATAGCGCCTACTATGTGTCTTGGGGGACACTCGCTTGGCACGGGATTAATGCACTTGGGCACGGTTTTCTTATAAAACAGAGTCTTTCAGGTTTATTTCACACAACATAAACCACGTCCTCAGGAACTTAGTAACAGTTTGAACACCATCTGGACATATTCAACTTCACCACAGTTCATCTCTGACCCCGGTCAGCATACGACACGGACCTTGTCCGTTACCTGCTGGCGACCTTCACAGGTTCCTGGACACCTCTTGGCCTCAGAGGTGCCCCATACACAATGCCTCTCTCTTCTAACCCCGGTTAGCATAACATGGATCCCTTTCCATTACCTGTTGTGAATTCCGTTCTCGAACTCCCTCCTGTGGTCATGAATGGTACTTCGGTGAGTTCTGTCCTTGGACTCCCTCTGGTGGCTGTGAGGGGAGCTGCTGGTTCTGAGATTCCTTCCCCAGCTGCCCTCGTTTAGGGCTAGGCTAGGATTCTCTATTTAACTCCACTCAGATCGTTACTCCATGCCAGCTGTCAATGTTCTAGTACTGGTTCAGATCTCTCCTGGATCTTTCTGAGGACCTGTCTACTCCAGCAAAAGCTAAGTTCTGGCTTGTTCATTTGCCCTCGCAGTTTGCTGAGCCAGAATCTGACCCTGATGAGACTATGGTGCCCTGTCCCGAACGCTATAGCACCTTACACGGTGACACTGAGGAAGGTGCACATGACATTGAGGAGGAGGAGGTGATAGATGATCCAGTTGTTGACCCAGATTGGCAGCCATTGGGGGAAGAGGGTGGCGCTGCCACTAGCTTAGAAGCGGAGGAGGGTTATCCGCAGCAGCACCAATCTACATCGCAACAGCTGTCATCTGGCAGGCCTGTATCAGGCAAAAAACGTTTGACAAAACCAGTTTTAGGACAGCGTGGCCATCCTGTGAAAGTTGCACAGCGTGCAATGCCTGAAAAGGAATTCCATAGTAGGAAGAGTGCAGTGTGACATTTTTTTGATCAAGATCCCAATGATCAGTCAAAAGTGATCTGTAAAAAATGCTCAAAGACCTTTAGCAGAGGGAAGATTCTTAACAATTTAAATACAACGTGCATGCGTAGACATTTAAACAGCATGCACTTGCAAGCCTGGACTAACTACCTAACGTCCCGTACCGTTGGTGCACCAGGTCTGAATGAAGGTAGTCAGCACCGCAACATTGCTTCCCTCACTGTAAGCCCACCGGTTAGTACACCAGCAGCAGCAAATGTGGAGGGATCGGCGCTAGGCCAAAGCAGTCAGTGAGTCAGAAGGTTATTGGTAGGAAGCACTGTATGTAGCCAATAGGCCAACATCACCAACTCACTCTTAATCTGCCATGTCCACAACCACCACCACCGCTAGTTCCACCATAGGCAGCTCTCCAGTCCAGCTCACCCTAGAAGAGACTCTTGTTAGGAAACGAAAGTACTCATCCTGTCATCCACATACACAGTGTTTGAACGCCCACATTGCCAGACTTATCTCGTTAGAGATGATGCCCTACCGGTTGGTTGAAAGCGAAGCTTTCAAAGCCCTGATGGCCTACGCAGTACCACGCTATGACCTACCCAGTCGCCACTTCTTTGCGAGAAAAGCCATCCCAGCCCTCCACCAGCATGTCAAAGACAGCATTGTCCATGCACTGAGGCAGTCTGTCAGTGGGAAGGTGCACCTCACAACAGATGCATGGACCAGTAGGCATGGCCAGGGACGGTACGTGTCCATCACGATGCACTGGGTTAATGTCGTGGATGCAGGGTCCACAGGGGACAGCAATAATGGGACAGTTCTGCCTAGCCCACGATCTAGAAAACAGTTGGCTGTAGACGTTCGCCACCCCACCTCCTCCTCCTCCTCTTCCAGAAGCGAAAGCTCGTCCACAGAGCGCTGTCGCATGACCACTCCATCCGCAGCTGCCAGTGTTGCACACGAGGTGTCCCATTATGGAACAGCTAGTGGGAAGCGTCAGCAGGCCGTGTTTGAAATGAAGTGTTTGGGCAACAACAGACACACCGCGGACGTTCTGGCCGAGTTCTTGCAGCAAGAAACTCAGTCATGGCTGGGCAGTGTATATCTTGAGGCAGGCAAGGTAGTCAGTGATAATGGAAGGAATTTTATGGCTGCCATAGCCCTTTCACAACTCAAACACATACCTTGCCTGGCTCACACTTTGAACCTGGTGGGGCAGTCCTTTCTTAGAAAATTATCCGGAGTTACCAGCCCTGCTCCTGAAGGTGCGAAGACTTTGCTTGCACATCCGCCGGTCGCCTGTACACTCCAGCCGTATGCTGAACCATCAGCGATCGCTCAGTCTTCTGTTGTGAATTCTGCTCTTGGGCTCCCTCCGGTGGTTATAAGTGGTAGCGCTGCTGTCTGTCTTTCACAGCAGTCATCAGGTGTGGCCACTTCGGACTGGGCTATTTAGTCTGGCTTCACCCTTTAGTCAGTGCCAGTTGTCCATTGTTCCTGGAGGATTCACATCCTTTCCTGGTCTCTCCTGCTTGCTGTGCAGTTCATCAAAGATAAGTTCTGGCTTTGCTTTTTGCTGTCCACATGCTGTGGGCTTAATAGTTCAGTTCATTTTCATGTTTGTTTTGTCCAACTTGGTCTGTGCAAGGATTTGTTCAGCCATGCTGGTATCTCTGGAGATGCAGATATACCCTCCATATCTTTAGTTAGATGTGGAGCTTTTGTATTTTTCTGTGGTGGATATTTTCTAGTATTTTAATACTGACCGCATAGTACTCTGTTCTTTCCTTTCTATCTAGCTAGTACGGCCTCCTTTGCTAAATCCTGATTTCAGTCTGCGTATGTTTTTTCCCTCTCCTCTCACAGTCAATATTTGTGGGGGGCTGTCTATCCTTTGGGGGTTTTCTCTGAGGCAAGATAGTTTTCCCTTTTCTTATCTCTAGGGGTATTTAGATCTCCGGCTGTGACGAGGTGTCTAGGGAGTGTTAGGTACATCCCATGGCTGCTTCTAGTTGCGGTGTTAAGTTCAGGGTCTGCGGTCAGTACAGGTCCCACCTTCTCCAGAGTGTTCCCCATGCTGCTCCTAGGCCACCATATCATAACAGTACAACTGGCCAACAATGAGTTAATTGCATCTCAGAAGAAGGAAAAAAAAGTGCTGAGCCATTTTTTTTTCTGTAGTCTGTTGTGTTTTTTTTTTCCTCTTTACCTCTGGGTGGCTCAGGAGTTAGGTGCTGGCATGGATATTCAGGGATTGGTTTCTCATGTGGATCAACTTGCTGCTAGAGTACAGGGTATTTCCAATTATATCGTTCAGACTCCTGTTTTGGAGGCTAGAATTCCAACTCCTGATTTGTATATCGTTCAGACTCCTGTTTTGGAGCCTAGAATTCCAACTCCTGATTTGTTTTTTGGGGATAGGTCCAAATTTTTGAGCTTTAAAAATAACTGTAAACTGTTTTTTGCTCTGAAACCCCGTTCCTCTGGTGATTCCACCCAGCAAGTTAAAATTGTCATTTCTCTGCTGCGTGGCGACCCTCAGGATTGGGCATTTTCCCTGGAATCTGGGAATCCGGCTTTGCTTAATGTAGACACCTTTTTTCAGGCGCTAGGGTTATTGTATGAGGAATCTAATTTAGTGGATCATGCTGAGAAGACCTTGTTGGTCCTGAGTCAGGGTCAAGAAGCGGCAGAATCGTATTGCCAGAAATTTAGAAAATGGTCTGTGCTTACTAAATGGAATGAGGATGCCTTGGCGGCAATTTTCAGAAAGGGTCTTTCTGAATCCGTTAAAGATGTTATGGTGGGGTTCCCCACGCCTGCTGGTTTGAGTGATTCTATGTCTCTGGCCATACAGATTGATCGGCGCTTGCGCGAGCGCAGAGTTGTGCGCACTGTGGCGTTGTCTCCCGAGCGGAGTCCTGAGCCTATGCAGTGTGATAGGATTGTGTCTAGAGCTGAACGACAAGGATTCAGACATCAGAATAGGTTGTGTTTTTACTGCGGCGATTCTGCTCATGTTATTTCTGATTGCCCTAAGCGTGCAAAGAGAATCGCTAGTTCTGTTTCCATCAGTACTGTACAACCTAAATTTCTGTTATCTGTGACCCTGATCTGCTCATTATCGTCACTTTCTGTCATGGCATTTGTGGACTCAGGCGCCGCTTTGAACTTAATGGACTTAGAATTTGCCAGACGTTGTGGTTTCCCCTTGCAGCCTTTGCAGAACCCTATTCCTTTGAGGGGAATTGATGCTACACCGTTGGCTAAAAATAAACCTCAGTTTTGGACACAGCTGACCATGTGCATGGCGCCAGCCCATCAGGAAGATTGTCATTTTCTGGTGTTGCATAATTTGTATGATGCTATTGTGCTGGGTTTCCCATGGTTACGGGTGCATAATCCGGTATTAGATTGGAAATCTATGTCTGTGACTAGTTGGGGGTGTCAGGGGGTTCATGATGACGTTAATTTGATGTTAATTTCCTATTCCCCCTCTTCTGAAATTCCTGAGTTTTTGTCAGATTTCCAAGATGTATTCGATGAGCCCAAGTCCAGTTCCCTTCCACCGCATAGGGACTGTGATTGTGCTATTGACTTGATTCCAGGCTGTAAGTTCCCTAAGGGTCGACTTTTCAACCTGTCTGTGCCAGAGCATGCCGCTATGTGGAGTTATGTTAAGGAGTCTTTGGAGAAGGGGCATATTCGGCCATCTTCTTCACCATTGGGAGCGGGTTTTTTTTTCGTTGCCAAGAAGGATGGTTCCTTGAGACCCTGTATTGATTATCGCCTCTTGAATAAGATAACAGTCAAATTCCAATACCCTTTGCCTCTGCTCTCTGATTTGTTTGCTAGGATTAAGGGGGCTAGTTGGTTTACTAAGATTGACCTTCGAGGGGCATATAATCTTGTTCGTATTAAACAGGGTGACGAATGGAAAACTGCATTTAATACGCCCGAAGGCCATTTTGAATACCTTGTGATGCCATTCGGGCTTTCTAATGCTCCATCTGTGTTTCAATCATTCATGCATGATATCTTTAGGAATTATCTTGATAAATTCATGATTGTATATTTAGATGATGTTTTGATTTTTTCCGATGATTGGGAGTCTCATGTGAAACAAGTCAGGATGGTATTTCAGATCCTTCGTGATAATGCTTTGTTTGTGAAGGGGTCTAAGTGCCTCTTTGGAGTACAGAAGGTGTCTTTTTTGGGCTTTATTTTTTCTCCCTCATCTATAGAAATGGATCCGGTTAAGGTTCAGGCCATTCATGATTGGATCCAGCCCACCTCCTTGAAGAGCCTTCAGAAATTTTTGGGCTTTGCTAATTTTTATCGCCGTTTCACTGCCAACTTCTCCAGTGTGGTTAAACCCCTGACCGATTTGACGAAGAAAGGCGCTGATGTGACGAATTGGTCCCCTGTGGCTGTTTCTGCCTTTCAGGAGCTTAAACGCCGATTTACTTCTGCCCCTGTGTTGCATCAGCCGGATGTTTCTCTTCCATTTCAGGTTGAGGTTGATGCCTCTGAGATTGGGGCAGGAGCCGTTTTGTCTCAGAGGAATTTGGATGGTTCCTTGATGAAACCGTGTGCCTTCTTTTCTCGAAAGTTTTTGCCTGTGGAACGCAATTATGATGTCGGCAATCGTGAGTTGTTGGCTATGAAGTGGGCATTTGAGGAGTGGCGATATTGGCTTGAGGGGGCCAAGCACCGTATTGTGGTCTTGACCGATCATAAGAATCTGATTTACCTCGAGTCTGCCAAACGGCTGAATCCTAGACAGGCCCGATGGTCCCTGTTTTTCTCCCATTTCGATTTTGTGGTCTCGTATCTTCCGGGTTCTAAGAATGTTAAGGCTGATGCTCTTTCTAGGAGCTTTTTGCCCGATTCTCCTGGGGT
Source organism: Ranitomeya variabilis (assembly GCF_051348905.1). Classification (NCBI taxonomy): domain Eukaryota; kingdom Metazoa; phylum Chordata; class Amphibia; order Anura; family Dendrobatidae; genus Ranitomeya; species Ranitomeya variabilis. The sequence continues at coordinate 342,985,473 of NC_135235.1, forward strand.
CCTTGAGCCTGTCGGTATTTTGAAAGAAGGGGTGATTCTTTCTGCCATCTCTCCTGATTTACGACGGGTTCTTCAGGAATTTCAGGCTGATAAACCTGACCGCTGTCCAGTGGGGAAACTGTTTGTTCCTGACAGATGGACTAGTAAAGTGATTTCTGAGATTCATTGTTCGGTGTTGGCTGGCCATCCTGGGATTTTTGGTACCAGAGAATTGGTTGGTAGGTCCTTTTGGTGGCCTTCTTTGTCACGGGATGTGCGTTCCTTTGTGCAGTCCTGTGGGACTTGTGCGCGGGCCAAACCTTGCTGCTCCCGCGCCAGTGGGGTGCTTTTGCCTTTGCCGGTCCCTGAGAGGCCTTGGACGCATATTTCTATGGATTTTATTTCGGATCTTCCGGTTTCCCAGAGGATGTCGGTTATCTGGGTGGTTTGTGACCGGTTTTCTAAGATGGTTCATTTGGTACCTTTGCCTAAATTGCCTTCCTCTTCTGAGTTGGTTCCGTTGTTTTTTCAGCATGTGGTTCGTTTGCCTGGCATTCCGGAGAATATTGTATCCGATAGAGGTTCCCAGTTTGTTTCTAGGTTTTGGCGGGCCTTTTGTGCTAGGCTGGGCATTGATTTGTCTTTTTCATCTGCATTTCATCCTCAGACAAATGGCCAAACCGAGCGAACTAATCAGACTTTATAAACTTATTTGAGGTGCTTTGTGTCTGCTGATCAGGATGTTGGGTGGCTTTCTTGCCATTGGCCGAGTTTGCCCTTAATAATCGGGCTAGTTCTGCCACTTTGGTTTCACCCTTCTTTTGTAATTCTGGTTTTCATCCCCGTTTTTCTTCAGGGCAGGCTGAGCCTTCTGATTGTCCCGGGGTGGACTCTGTGGTTGACAGGTTGCAGCAAATTTGGGCTCATGTGGTGGACAATTTGGTATTGTCTCAGGAGGAGGCTCAGCGTTTTGCTAACCATCGTCGGTGTGTTGGTTCCCGGCTTCAGGTTGGAGATCTGGTCTGGTTGTCCTCCCGTCATGTTCCTATGAAGGTTTCTTCCCCTATGTTCAAGCCTCGGTTTATTGGTCCTTATAGGATTTCTGAGATTATCAATCCTGTGTCTTTTCGTTTGGCCCTTCCAGCCTCTTTTTCCATCCATAATGTTTTTCATAGATCTTTGTTGTGGAAATATGTGGTGCCCGTGGTTCCCTCTGTTGATCCTCCTGCCCCGGTGTTGATTGATGGAGAGTTGGACTGTGTGGTGGAGAAGATCTTGGATTCTCATTTTTCAAGGTGGAGGCTTCAGTATCTTGTCAAGTGGAAGGGTTATGGCCAGGAGGATAATTCTTGGGTTGTTGCCTCTGATGTTCATGCTGACGATTTAGTTCGTGCCTTCCATTTGGCTCGTCCTGATCAGCCTGGGGGCTCTGGTGAGGGTTCGGTGACCCCTCCTCAAGGGGGGGGTACTGTTGTGAATTCTGCTCTTGGGCTCCCTCCGGTGGTTATAAGTGGTAGCGCTGCTGTCTGTCTTTCACAGCAGTCATCAGGTGTGGCCACTTCGGACTGGGCTATTTAGTCTGGCTTCACCCTTTAGTCAGTGCCAGTTGTCCATTGTTCCTGGAGGATTCACATCCTTTCCTGGTCTCTCCTGCTTGCTGTGCAGTTCATCAAAGATAAGTTCTGGCTTTGCTTTTTGCTGTCCACATGCTGTGGGCTTAATAGTTCAGTTCATTTTCATGTTTGTTTTGTCCAGCTTGGTCTGTGCAAGGATTTGTTCAGCCATGCTGGTATCTCTGGAGATGCAGATATACCCTCATTATATTTAGTTAGATGTGGAGCTTTTGTATTTTTCTGTGGTGGATATTTTCTAGTATTTTAATACTGACCGCATAGTACTCTGTTCTTTCCTTTCTATCTAGCTAGTACGGCCTCCTTTGCTAAATCCTGATTTCAGTCTGCATATGTTTTTTCCCTCTCCTCTCACAGTCAATATTTGTGGGGGGCTGTCTATCCTTTGGGGGTTTTCTCTGAGGCAAGATAGTTTTCCCTTTTCTATCTCTAGGGGTATTTAGTCCTCCGGCTGTGTCGAGATGTCTAGGGAGTGTTAGGTACATCCCATGGCTGCTTCTAGTTGTGGTGTTAAGTTCAGGGTCTGCGGTCAGTACAGGTACCACCTTCTCCAGAGTGTTCCCCATGCTGCTCCTAGGCCACCATATCATAACAGTCTTCCACAGCACCGCCTAATTATCGACGTTGCAACAAGGTGGAACTCCACACTGCACATGGTTCAGAGGCTGTGTGAACAGAGGCGTGCTGTCTTGTATTTGTTGGAGGATACGCATACACAGGCAGGCAGTTGGATGGCAGACATGGAGTTGTCTGGTGTGCAGTGGTCCAAGCTACAAAACCTCTGTCAAGTCCTTCAGTGTTTCGAGGAATGCACACGGCTGGCAAGTGCAGACGACGCCATCATAAGCATGAGCATCCCACTTATGCATCTGCTGATGCAAAGTTTGACGCACATCAAGGAGCTGGCGTCTGCAGCCGAGGAGGAGGGAATCCTTGATGACAGTCAGCCATTGTCTGGTCAGGGAACTGTCCAGGATGAGGTGGCCATCAAAGAGGATGAGGAGGACGATGATGGGGATGACTATGTATTGGAGGAGGATGCTTCTCAGGGGCCACTTGAAACTGGTGGTGTTGCAAGGTCAGGTACAGGTTTCTTGCGGGACACTTGTGATGTGGATTTCCAAGAAAGTGCTCCTCAACCCAGTAGGACCAGTGAATTGACTCCAGGAACATTGGCCCACATGGCTGAGTATGCCTTGCGTATTCTAAAAAGGGACCCCCGCATTGTCAAAATGATGACCGATGACGATTACTGGTTGGCCTGCCTCCTGGATCCACGCTATAAAGGGAAAATGCAAAACATCATGCCACATGAGAACCTTGAGCAAATATTGGCTACCAAACAAGCAACTCTTGTAGACCGTTTGGTTCAGGCATTCCCAGCACACAGAGGCGGTGATGGTCCTCACACTTGCCGTAGGGGGCAACATGACAGAGGTGCTAGAGGTGCCGAAATCTGAAGTGGCGTTGGACAGAGTGGTTTTCTGACAAGGTTGTGGAGTGATTTTTCAATGACTGCTGACACAACAGGGACTGCTGCATCTATTCAAAGTGACAGGAGACAGCATTTGTCCAGTATGGTTATAAACTATTTTTCATCCCTTATCGATGTTCTCCCTCACAGGTCATTCCCCTTTGATTACTGGGCATCTAAACTAGACACCTGGCCCGAATTGGCAGAATATGCATTACAGGAGCTCGCTTGCCCTGCTGCCAGTGTGCTTTCAGAAAGAGTCTTCAGTGCTGCTGGTTCAATACTGACCAAAAAAAGGACACGTCTGGCTACCCAAAATGTAGATGATCTAACCTTCATTAAAATGAACCAATCATGGATTTCCAATTCTTTTGCCCCTGCTGACACGTAGCTTTGGTCATAAATGACTCGCTTTTGCCCTCCTCTTACTGACTTTGCCAATTCCTCCATTTGCAGCTGCTGAATGTCCACCATAGGCCATATTTATACCTCCCTAAATGGGCTGACTCCCCTCACAGTGGTCACCACTTGGCGCAAGCACCCGTGCAAGTGCCGTTTGCCTGGACAGGTGGGTGCGCCCACTCTACCTCTACTAAACAAAGCTGAGTTTGAATCTACAGGCTTTCGGCCTCTATCAACAATATGAAACTGCATTTGGCCTGGTTCTTGGTTTGGGCCTAGTGACGTCTGCTGCTGCCTCTTGGTTTCCTCAAAGAAACAAAGCTGAGTTTCAATCTACAGGCTTTCGGCCTCTATCAACAATATGAAACTGCATTTGGCCTGGTTCTTGGTTTGGGCCTAGTTACGTCTGCTGCTGCCTCTTGGTTTCCTCAAAGAAACAAAGCTGAGTTTGAATCTACAGGCTTTCGGCCTCTATCAACAATATGAAACTGCATTTGGCCTGGTTCTTGGTTTGGGCCTAGTGACGTCTGCTGCTGCCTCTTGGTTTCCTCAAAGAAACAAAGCTGAGTTTCAATCTACAGGCTTTCGGCCTGTATTTAGAATTTGAAACTGTATTTGGCCTACTAGTTTGTTTGGGCCCTACTAACGGTGTTTGCTGCTGCTTGTTTTTGTCCTCCACTGAACAAAGCAATGCTGCCTGTTTACTCCTGTTACCAATTTTTTTCTGATTTTAGCCTCCTTTTTTATTTTGGGCCTATATCTGTGTTTCCTCCTCATCCTGCCTATTACCCAGCCACTGCTTGATGGGTCTGCTGGTACATTGACCCAGACCACTACATTCCCCTTGCACTCTACACAGCCAGAATCTGACCCTGCTGAAAGTCAGGTCCCCCTTCCCGCATACTATACCACCTTACACGGGGACAAAGAGGAAGGTGCATATGAAAGTGCAGGTTCCTTCAACAGGTGGGGGGGGCATACTCGTTGGCGACGTCACTGTCACAGGGCCCGTCATAGTACGCAAAAGTGTCACTGCCGGTGGGAGGCGCCCCCGCCGTCAAACACAACGCCGTACTTTGAGGGGCCCTGTGCCAGTGCCAATGCGAACGAGTGGGCCCCCCTGCTTGCTCTGGATCACAGCACTTGAAAAGCTCAAATACTTACCTCTCCCTGCTCCACTGCCGTGATGTATTCCACATTTCCTGGGCCCAAGAAAAAATTGAGCCAGCCCTCCCCCCCCCAACTTTAACCAAATGACCCCCAATTTTCAATACCTAACTATTATTATAAGGTTAATTAAGACTGACAAGCTTAAGTAACAATAATTGATGTATTTGACATTAAAATGGGCTCTGTAGGTGTTTTCCTGTCCTCCACTCACTGCCGACTTTTATTCCCCATTGACATGCATTGGGATTCGTGTTTCAGTCGGCCCCCGACTTTTCGCAATGATCGGCCGATTTCACCCGACCCGACTTTTGACAAAGTCGGGTTTAGCGAAACCCGACTCGATCCTGAAAAAGTAAAAGTCACTCAACCCTACTTCCTACCCCGAAAGGGCCATTTGTAAGATTGGTTAAGAAACCCTGGGAAGGCTTTCTTTTTGTCTATGGCCTTCTCGAGGATGTCATCTAGGGTAGGCCCAAACAAAAATTCTCCCTCACATGGTATGGAGCATAATTTTGCTTTTGTTTGTAGGTCTCCTGGCCAGCATTTGAGCCATAATGCTCTTCTGGCTGCATTCGAACATGAAGCTGACCTTGCCGTCAGTCTCACAGAGTCTATGGAAGCGTCCGCCAAATATGCAGCAGCACCCCTCATTACCGACACAGAATCCAATATTGTTTCCCGTGAGGTTTTGTTCCTCAATTGAGACTCTAGGTGGTCCAGCCACACCATCAATGCTCTTGCCGTGCATGTAGCGGCTATTCCTGGTTTTAAACCCCCGCTAGCTGCTTCCCAGGAGCCTTTTAAAAACACCTCGGCCTTCTTGTCTATAGGGTCTTTAAGGGTCCCCATACCCTCAAAGGGTAATGCAAATTTCTTAGAGGCCTTCGCAATAGCGACATCTATTTTAGGTGCTTTTCCCCAAGAAGAACATGCAGGGTCATCGAACGGATATTTCCTCTTTGGGGCTAGGAGGACTTTCTTGTCTGGCCTCTTCCACTCCTTTTTTATTAGTGTCTTTATTTTTTCGTTCAATGGAAATGCCCGACGTTTTCTCTGCTCTAAGCCGCTGAACATAAGATCTTCTGCCGTTTTTTTAGACCGAGTGTCTGCCAGCCCCATAGTTGTTCTAACCGCTTTCTCCCCGTACATTTCTTTCCCTAGGGACACACAAAAAAACCCATTTAGAATTACATTCACGGAGTTCACTTACCCTCCTGATTTGAGGGAGGTACCGGTTCAGGTCTTGGAGTTGCGTCCTCAATTTGAACCGTTGCCTTCCTTCTGGATCCACTGGAGCCTCTGATGCGTTGTGATCCAGAGCTGTGGCGCTGAGTAGGCTGTGGTTGCGGGTCCTGCTGCTGCCGTTTTTTCGGTAGGGGTTGCAGAATTTCTTCTGCCGGTTGCTCTGATCCACTCATGGTGAAAATAGCTGAGCAGCGATTCCAGGCTGCTCAGCTGTTTAAATCCCCCACCCGCAGCGCCATTAGCTTCTGGCTTCCAGGCTCCCTGCGCTGACCCGGAAGTACTCCCGCTGCACCTGCGCACTAAACTGCGGCCAGTCTCGCGTGCCACTAGAGCCTCTGCTGCACGCCATGCTGGCCGCCGGCACCTGGGGGTATCGGAAGTGCAGCCGCCGCTGCCTCCAAATCATCCGTTCCTGTCGGTGGCCACCACCACCATCCCCCCAGGGCCCCAGACCTGTGGTAATTTACCAGGTAGCCGCCGCTACCTATTACCGGTCGTGTGATAAAAGGGAAGAGGCAGACCGGATTCCTGTTCACTGCCTCTTCCCTGCACCTACTCAGGGCCCGCCGACCCCAGATTGTGCCTTCGGGGATGAAGATCCACCTTGACCGTGACAGGGCCCCCCGCTGCTTGAATTCAGTCAGATGGTCCCCGGTATCCCGCGATGCAAGTATGTTCACCTGTAGGTTCCCCGTCAGGGACAGGAAACCAAACTGAGGTGGAGGAGAGGTCCCGCCTTTTTAACCTGTGGGTTTCCTATCCCTGAGGGCGGATCCCTCTCTCTCTGTGGTTCCGTCATGGGGGTAAGAGAAAATGGATCCTGCAAATGTGTTCGCAGGATGCGTTTTTTACCCATAGACTTGTATTAGCCACGGATCGCGACGGATGGCCACATGTCACATCCGTCGTGCAAAGAATCCATTGTGTTTTGGCAGACCATCGGCATGAAAAAACATTCAAGTAAATGTTTTTTTGTCCGTCACGTTCGCCGAAACTCCGCCCCCTCCTTCTCGGACTTCAGAATGGGCAGCAGATGCGTTGAAAACCTGCATCCGCTGCCCACGTCGTGCACAAATTCCACAACGTGCGTTGGTACGTCAGCCCGACGCATAGCGACGGACCCCTACCGACGCAAGTGTGAAAAAGGCCTTAATGAGCGTTGAATTTAAAAAAAAAAAAAAAGGAAAAAAACAGCCTGGGCTCCCGTGCAATTTTCTGCACCAGAGGGGGAATGCCGACAGCCGGGGGCCAATATTTGCAGCCTGCTATGAATTTCAGCCTGCAGCTGTCTGCGCAGCCTTTACTGGCTATTAAAATAGGGGGGCCCCCAAAAAAAATTACGTGGGTCCCCCTATATTTTATAGCCAGAAAGGCTACGCAGACAGTTGTGGGCTGATATTCATAGCCTAGAGAGGGGCCATTGATATTGGCCCCCCCGGCTACAAATACCAGTCCGCAGCCCCAGAAATGGTGCATCTGTAAGGTGCACCAATTCCGGCACTTAGTCCCTCTCTTCCCACTCCCGTGTAGTGGTGGGATATGGGGTAACAAGGGATTAATGTCACCCTGCTATTGTAAGGTGACATTAAGCCAGGTTAATAACGGAGAGGCGTCAATAAGACTCCTATCCATTATTAATCCAGTACTAGTAAAGGGTTAATAAAACACACACACATTAGGAAAAAAGTATTTTAATATTCTTCATTTAACCATACTTACCATACTTCAGCGCCTGCAAAAAAAGTAAAATAATAAACCGTATACTACCTGTCTGCCGTAGTCCAATTAATAACGAGCGTCCCACGACGATCTCCCCTGTAGAACAGTGACATCGGGTGATGTCACTGCTCTATAGGACCCTCAGTGACACACTGACAGGAGACAATGGCTCAAGCAGTGCATCACTGAGGTTACTATAGTTCAAAGTCTCACTTTATGGCAATTGCTGCGAGGGAAAATTTCTCACACAGCAATGCCATAAGTGAGACTAGGGACTCCCGTCATTGTGTTCCTGGAGCCCCTGGAGAGCAGTCGCATCAGCTGATGCTGCCGTTCTCTACGGGAGATCGTCGTGGGACACACGTGGATTTCTGGGAGTATATTGGTTGTTTGTTATTTTAATCTTTTTTACAGATGACACTGGCTTCGGAGAACAAAGTGACAAGTAATGGTGAGTATGTAATCTATGTTATATGTACTGTATGTCTGTATGTATGTAATGTATGAATGTATTGTATGTAGTATGTATGTAGTATGTATGTATGCAGTATGTATGTAGTATGTATGCAGTATGTATGTAGTATGTATGTAGTATGTATGTAGTATGTAGTATGAATGTTGTATGTATGTAGTATGTATGTAGTATGTGTATACGTAGTATGTATGTATGTAGTATGTATGTAGTATGTATGTAGTAAGTGTGTATGTAGTATGTATGTAGTATGTATGTATGTAGTATGTAGTATGTGTATATGTAGTATGTATGTACAGTACAGACCAAAAGTTTGGACATACCTTCTCATTTAAAGATTTTTCTGTATTTTCATGACTATGAAAATTGTACATTCACACTGAAGGCATCAAAACTATGAATTAACACATGTGGAATTATATACTTAACAAAAAAGTGTGAAACAACTGAAATTATGTCTTATATTCTAGCTTCTTCAAAGTAGCCACCTTTTGCTTTGATGACTGCTTTGCACACTCTTGGCATTCTCTTGATGAGCTTCAAGAGGTAGTCACCGGGAATGGTTTTCACTTCACACGAGTGCCCTGTCAGGTTTAATAAGTGAGATTTCTTGCCTTATAAATGGAGTTGGGACCATCAGTTGTGTTGTGCAGAAGTCTGGTGGATACAAAGCTGATAGTCCTACTGAATAGACTGTTAGAATTTGTATTATGGCAAGAAAAAGGCAGCTAAGTAAAGAAAAACGAGTGGCCATCATTACTTTAAGAAATGATGGTCAGTCAGTCCGAAAAATTGGGAAAACTTTGAAAGTGTCCCCAAGTGCAGTGGCAAAAACCATCAAGCGTTACAAAGAAACAGGCTCTCATGAGGACCGCCCCAGGAAAGGAAGACCAAGAGTCACCTTTGCTTCTGAGGATAAGTTTATCCGAGTCACCAGCCTCAGAAATTGCAGGTTAACAGCAGCTCAGATTAGAGACCAGGTCAATGCCACACTGAGTTCTAGCAGCAGACATCTCTCTACAACAACTGTTAAGAGGAGACTTTGTGCAGCCAGCCTTTATGGTAAAATAGCTGCTAGGAAACCACTGCTAAGGACAGGCAACAAGCAGAAGAGACTTGCTTGGGCTAAAGAACACAAGGAAGTGACATTAGACCAGTGGAAATCTGTGCTTTGGTCTGATGAGTCCAAATTTGAGATCTTTGGTTCCAACCACCGTGTCTTTGTGCGATGTAGAAAAGGTGAATGGATGGACTTTACATGCCTGGTTCCCACCGCGAAGCATGGAGGAGGAGGGGTGATGCTGTGGGGGTGCTTTGCTGGTGACACTGTTGGGGATTTATTCAAAATTGAAGGCATACTGAACCAGCATGGCTACCACAGCATCTTGCAGCGGCATGCTATTCCATCCGGTTTGCATTTAGTTGGACCATCATTTATTTTTCAACAGGACAATGACCCCAAACACACCTCCAGGCTGTGTAAGGGCTATTTGACCAAGAAAGAGAGTGATGGGGTGCTACCCCAGATGACCTGGCCTCCACAGTCACCACACCTGAACCCAATCAAGATGGTTTGGGGTGAGCTGGACCGCAGAGTGAAGGCAAAAGGGCCAACAAGTGCTAATCATCCCTGGGAACTCCTTCAAGATTGTTGGAAGACCATTCCCGGTGACTACCTCTTGAAGCTCATCAAGAGAATGCCAAGAGTGTGCAAAGCAGTCATCAAAGCAAAAGGTGGCTACTTTGAAGAACCTAGAATATAAGACATAATTTCAGTTGTTTCACACTTTTTTGTTAAGTATATACAGTACAGACCAAAAGTTTGGACACACCTTCTCATTTAAAGATTTTTCTGTATTTTCATGACTATGAAAATTGTAAATTCACACTGAAGGCATCAAAACTATGAATTAACACATGTGGAATTATATACTTAACAAAAAAGTGTGAAACAACTGAAAATATGTCTTATATTCTAGGTTCTTCAAAGTAGCCACCTTTTGCTTTGATGACTGCTTTGCACACTCTTGGCATTCTCTTCATGAGCTTCAAGAGGTAGTCACCGGGAATGGTTTTCACTTCACATGTGTGCCCTGTCAGGTTTAATAAGTGGGATTTCTTGCCTTATAAATGGGGATGGGACGATCAGTTGTGTTGAGCAGAAGTCTGGTGGATACACAGCTGATAGTCCCACTGAATAGACTGTTAGAATTTGTATTTTGGCAAGAAAAAAGCAGCTAAGTAAAGAAAAGCAAGTGGCCATCATTACTTTAAGAAATTAAGGTCAGTCAGTCCGAAAAATTGGGCAAAATTTAAAAGTGTCCCCAAGTGCAATTGTAAAAACCATCAAGCGCTACAAAGAAACTGGCTCACATGAGGACCGTCCCAGGAAAGGAAGACCAAGAGTCACCTCTGCTTCTGAGGATAAGTTTATCCGAGTCACCAGCCTCAGAAATTGCAGGTTAACAGCAGCTCAGATTGAAGACCAGGTCAATGCCGCACAGAGTTCTAGCAGCAGACATATCTCTACAACAACTGTGAAGAGGAGACTTTCTGCAGCAGGCCTTCAGTGTAAAATAGCTGCTAGAAAACCACTGCTAAGGACAGGCAACAAGCAGAAGAGACATGTTTGGGCTAAAGAACACAATGAATGGACATTAGATCCGTGGAAATCTGTGCTTTGGTCTGATGAGTCCAAATTTGAGATCTTTGGTTCCAACCACCGTGTCTTTGTGCGACGCAGAAAAGGTGAACAGATGGACTCTACAAACCATTTCCAGTGACTACCTCTTGAAGCTCATCAAGAGAATGCTAAGAGTGTGCAAAGCAGTCATCAAAGCAAAAGGTGACTACTTTGAAGAACCTAGAATATAAGACATATTTTCAGTTGTTTCACACTTTTTTGTTAAGTACCATATTTTTCGCTTAGTAAGATGCTCCGGATTATAAGACCCACCCAAAATTTTGAGGAGAAAAATAGGAAAAAACTTTTTTTAATAAATTGGTGGGGCGTCTTATAATCCATGTGTCTTATTACTTACCAGGGGTTGTGGCTGCGGTGGATCAGGGTCCCAGGGTCGTTGCTGGAGGCTAAAGTGGAGCATTGCTGCAGGCTGGGATGAGGAGGTCTGCAGGGGGGCTCCTGTGCAGCAGGCTGGGATGAGGGGGTCTGCAGGGGGGCTCCTGTGCTGCAGGCTGGGATGAGGCGGTCTGCAGGGGGGCTCCTGTGCTGCAGGCTGGGATGAGGCGGTCTGCGGGGGGTCTCCGGTGCTGCAGGGGGGCTCCGGGGCTGCAGGGCTGTCTCCGGGGCTGCAGGGCTGTCTCCGGTGCTGCGGGGGCTCTGCCGACATATTGTGAAAGGCCAGAGCCCCCCGGCAGTTCGTCCATGTGTTCCTGTATGACTGACTCCGGGATAATGGCCGCCGGAATCTCGAGAGATGAGATCTCAGCGCTGAAATCTCATCTCCCGAGATTTCGGCGGCCATACAGGAAAGAACACATGGACGAACTGCCGGGGGGCTCTGGTCTTTCACAAAATGTCGCCAGAGCCCCCCGCAGCACCGGAGTTTCCAGCATCACCTGGGGCAGCAGCGGACAACCGCGGTGGCGGGCGACAGCGGTGGCGAGCGGCAGCAGCAGAGGTGGTGGGCGGCAGCAGCAGCGGTGGTGGGCGGCAGCGGCGGCGGACACCCCCTCATCCCAGCCTGTAACGGTAAGCGGTATATCCACTTTGTAAGACGCACCCCCATTTCCCCCCCCAAATTTTGGGGAAATAAAGTGCGTTTTACAAAGCGGAAAATACGGTATATAATTCCACATGCGTTAATTCATAGTTTTGATGCCTTCAGTGTGAATTTACAATTTTCTTAGTCATGAAAATACAGAAAAATCTTTAAATGAGAAGGTGTGTCTAAACTTTTGGTCTGTACTGTAATTCCACGTGTTAATTCATAGTTTTGATGCCTTCAGTGTGAATGTACAAATTTCATAGTCATGAAAATACAGAAAAATCCTTAAATGAGAAGGTGTGTCCAAACTTTTGGTCTGTACTGTATGTATGTAGTATGTATGTACAGTATGTAGTATGTATGTAGTATGTATGTAGTAAGTATGTATGTAGTATGTATGTAAGTATGTAGTATGAATGTAGTATTTTTTTTTTTACATTCAACACATTAGCCGGATGATGGGCCTACTACTGTCTCATCATTGGCTAATGTGTCAATCACTGTCACTGTAGCAGGCATCGTCCGATGGGACTTGTAGTCCCATCGGACAATGCCTGCACACACGCACAGAGCCCCGGCAGCCCACACAGAGCCCCGTCAAGCCCACACAGAGCCCCGGCAGGCACGCACAGAGCCCCGGCAGCCCACACAGAGCCACGGCAAGCCCGCACAGAGCCCCGGCAGGCACGCACAGAGCCCCGGCAAGCCCGCACAGAGCCCCGGCAGGCCCGCACAGAGCCCCTGCAAGCCCACACAGAGCCCCGGCAGCCCGCACAGAGCCCCGGCAGGCCCATACAGAGCCTTGCCAGCGTGCACAGAACCCCACCAGCCCGCACAGAGACCTGGCAGGCCACACAGACCCCCGGCAGGCACGCACAGACCCCCGGCAGGCACGCACAGAGCCCCGGCAGGCTGCCAGACCCCCGGCAAGCACACACACAGCCCCGGCAGCCCGCACAGAGCCCCGGCAGCCCGCACAGAGCCTCGGCAGGCACACACAGAGCCCCGGCAGGCACACACAGAGCCCCGGCAGGCACGCACAGAGCCCCGGCAGGCCACACAGTGCCCCAGCAGGCACGCACAGAGCCCCGAGAGGCCCGTACAGAGCCCCGGCAGGCCCGCACAGACCCCGCCCGCACACACAGACATGCACAGTGTCCGCCCACACACCGTCCACACTCTTCCCCCCTCCAGAACAGGATGTAGAAGGACAGAAAGGGCTTATTTACATTCCGATATTTGTGTCCCATTGACTTGCATTGGTATCAGGTATCGATATCGGCGATATCCGATATTTTTTGGATATCGGCCGATCCAATCCGATACCGATACTTCTGGATATCGAAAGGTATCGCTCAACACTACTCGCAACCAATTGCTTGCTACCAGATCTATCGTATCTGTTATCTATCTATTTATCTATCTATTATCTATCTATCGATATATCCATCTAGCTATCAATAGATATATCTATCGATAGATATATTTATAGACAGATAATAGATATGATAGATACGATAGATACGATAGATAAAGATATGATAGATACGATAGATCTATCTATTATCTATCTATTATCTATATATCTATCCCATATCTATAATCTATCGATCTATCTGTTATCTATCATCTATCTGTCTGTGCATAAACATTATTCTTCAATGGAGTATGTAAATGAAGAGGTTGGACAAGAAATGACCACCCTTTTTTGTGGTATATCTTTATTGAGCTTACAAAAACCCACACAAATCCGCATGAAAAACGCGTCAAAAAACACATGAAAAATGCAGGTGACCTGCCAGTGACCTCAGGTGCAGATATGGTGCAGATTTTACCTGCATCAAATCCTGATGCAATCCTGAACGTGGAAACATACCCTAAGTGGGAGAGGAAATTTTTGGTATGGGGTTAATTATTTGGCCATACAGACAAGTCATTAACCTGCAAAGGATGTACCTTGACATATTTCCAAGCAAAACCCATTTTGGTTTTGTTTTCATGTGTTTTTGTGGCACCGGGAAAAATAGCATAAATCTCGGAAAAAAATGATTAAAGCTGTGAACTAGTAGTCAGGAATGCTTCCAGGAGCGATCCCCATGATGTCCCTGTGTCATTTTAGAATGAAAAGGACCCTGGGGGATTGCGGTAAAAATACTCGGGTCTCCCATAGACTTACATTGGGCTCGTTGTTCTGGACGAGTACCCGAGTATTCTAATTTGCTCGACCCAAGCAACGAGCACCCGAGCATTTTAGTGCTCGCCCATCACTACAAATAACATTTACATCCAGGTACCTTATAGATGACGTCATTTCTAGAGCCGTTCTCCTTCACCTTGTCCAGACCTCAAGATGAGTTTTGTCACCACAGCTCGTCTCTGCAGACTTACATCTTCTTCGCTTTTTTGAGAAAATCTCCACATGATGCCCTTAAAGATACAAGTGTCATTATAATGCTCCTGAATAAAAAATTGCCCCTCACTATATTGTCTGCACAAAATATGACCCCACATTGACCCTCTTATGGTACATGCTCTTTTCACTGACCTCTCCTTTCCATACCGGCCCCCTCTTCACACTGTCCTCTCACACTGTGTCCCCCCTATAGGGCCCAGTATTTACTGTACTGTACTCTGTCACACTTCCCCTCCTTGGTATACTGTCCCCTCCTGGCTGTGCCCTTACACTGTCCCCCCACGCTACAAACCCACTACTCAGTTTCTATTCTGTGCCCACTCACTTTTCTCCCCCCATACTGTCTCCTCACACTATTCCCCTCCCTCCTCATACTGTCTCCTCTCACATCCCCCCAGTTCACCATACTGTCTCCTAATATATTTACCCCCTCACTTTCTATACTGCCTGTTCACCTGACTCCCCATTCTGTGTCTGCACACATCCCATCACCCTCACTCCCCGTACTCTGTCCACATACATTTTTCACATCACTACTCATACTGTGTAAACATACATTTCTGCATTCGCTACCCATCCTGTCTGCACCCATCCCCCCATACTGTTTCCTCATATATGCCCCCCATTCCCCCATACTGTTTCCTCATATATGCCCCCCATTCCCCTGTACTGTTTCCCATCTCCCCCTTTGCTCTTCATTTTGTGTCCTCAAATCTCCCCCACACATTAAATCCCCCCATCCCCACTATAAATCTCCCCACACACAATAAATAACCCCATCCTCACTCCAATTCTCCCCACACATAATAAATCCCCTCATCCGCACTCAAATTGCCCATCCGTGCTCTTAATCTTCGGTGTCTTCTGCTCCACTGGAGCACTTACCACAAGTGTTCACCTCTGCAGCACAAGTGAGCAAAATCAGCAGCGTGATCACTAGTGTTGAGCATTCCGATGCTGCAAATATCGGGTATCAGCCGATATTCGCTGTATCGGAATTCCGATACTGAGTTCCGATATTTTTGCGATATCGTATACCGGAATCGGAAGTTACCATAGTGCAATTATGCACTATAATGGAGTGTGGGTGGTGCGTGGGCGGAGACTGCGTGTGTGTGTGTGCGGGGTCTGTGCATGCCTGCCGGGGCTCTGTGCAGCATCACGGGGTTCTGTGCAGGCTGCCATGGCTCTGTGCGGGCTGCCGGGGCTCTGTGCGGGCTGCCGGGGCTCAGTTTGGGCGTGCCGGGGCTCTGTGCAGCATGCTGGGGCTCTGTGCGGCGTGACGGGGCTCTGTGCGGACGTGCCGGGGCTCTGTGAGGCGTGCCAGGGTTCTGTGCGGGGCTCTGTGCGTGTGTGCAGGCATCGTCCGATGGGACTACAAGTCCCATCGGACGATGCCTGCAACAGTGACAGTGATTGACACATTAGCAAATGAAGGGGCAGTAGTGTTTCCATCATCCGGCTAATGTGTTGAATGTAAAAACAAATAATACTACATACATACAACATACATACTACATACATACTACTGTTGAGGGAGAATCTAAATTGATCCTTCACGGTTGACCCAGTGATTTCCAAATTAATCTACAGGGCGTTGCCGGCAACAGAAAATGACCAGACGGAGAGGTCTTGCTTTCTCTTTAGGGGTAGTCAGTTTCTCAGGCTGCGTTGAGACGTCCAGGATTTTAGGCACGTTCACCGGCTACCTTTAGTGTGTTTGGATAGGATCAGGTTTTGCGGTCAGTCCAGTTACCATCTCCCTAGAGCTCGTGTCTATGTTTAGTTACTTAGCTAGTATTTCCTGTGATCCCCAGCCACTGGGATCATAACACCCCACGTTGGGTGCCAACTGTTGAGGGAGAATCTAAATTGATCCTTCACGGTTGACCCAGTGATTTCCAAATTAATCTACAGGGCATTGCCGGCAACTGAAAATGACCAGACGGAGACGTGTGCCTCTGTATGGGGGATCGAGCAGATCTCTGGCCCCCGTTTTATTGTGTATTGCTTTTCATAATCATAGAAATTATAGTTCAACCAATCAGCATAAGAACACGCTCACAGTTCTTAACCTATAAGAATGCAGGAAAAACTTAACCCATAAGAATACAGAAAAACTGGAAACTACATATATGGTCATATCTTCTTGGCATAGTATGTGTTTTTCTAACAGGTGTCTCAGTCTTGTATAGCAATACACCCCCGAATCTATTATCTGGCTCGAGTCAGAAGACTCAAGGTCTTTATACCAATTATGAACCATAGCCTAGTTGAATAACAGGCTTGTGAACAACAAGATAAAGTTACTTCATGGCAGCTGTAACCTTTTACCTAATTAAATAACAGAATTTATCTTTAAGCAACAAGAAAATGGAGTAAAAAACACAAAATGGAGAACCTTTCATAATTTGTTCCTTCATATTCCCCCCTAGATAAATTTTGTTAATTAATGTCCAGCATCAGAGGTACTATCCCAAGCTCTAAGCTCGAGGGGTACTGGTCTTCACATGACTGGTGCCATGTTACCAGCCATGGCTGTTGCGGCGTACCCATCCCCCCTGTATACTAGAATTTACAAATAACAATTATTGATAACAGTAGTGGGGATCTTTTGAAGATAGCCATGCGCTTGGCTTCAACATCTTCATCAGGTATCTTTGTGAAATCGATGTTTGTTGTCTTAGTGCAGAGTTTCCTAATACATACAGAAATACACCAAAGAACAAGTTTTAGTATTACATACATGACAAGGATAAAGGCAACAATATATAACAAACTTTGCAAGATTCCAGCTATCCAATCCCCAAGTCCCTCAAACCAATTGGCTGGATTAAGAAAGGAGAAGGTGTCTGTCCACCAACTGTCCTTATTACGGTCATTGTCTTTATCATATTGATCTCTGAGTCTTTGAATATCTTCTAACTTTAACTTCATAGTTCTATTGGGATCTATATAATGACAGCATGCGGGTCCAATAACCTGACACATACCATCCTGTGCTGCTGTTAAGTAATACAGTACTACAGTATGTTGATTAGTGACTATGATAAGTTGGTTTTGGACAACAACAGTAGTATTACGTATATCCAATATATCCCAAATTTGATCATCTAGATAGTCTGTGGCCCTAACCAATTTATCCCACATTTGTGTAATCATAGGGTAAATGAAAATAGAACTGACAATTTTATTGGCTATACACATCTGTACTACTATTCTTTCATGATATTGTACAAACTTATTATTCAAGGATATTGGGGAATTTAGGCTGTCCCATGCAGTTACCAATAATAATATAGAAAATGCGAAAAACCAAAACATTATGTCCCCTTATTTGCTTCTAGTCCGTTTGACCAGCTTGCAGTGCGATACGTGGATCCACGTCGGCCTTCCTTCCAGCTTTACTGACATAGGAGTGATAAGGAGGACTTGGTAGGGACTGTCATACAAGGGTTCTAGTCCGTGTTTTCTGACATGGCTTTTCACGACCACAAAACCACCAGACTTTAAGTTGTGACAAGTGTCGGTTTCTGCTGAATCTGGAAGGGAAGAAGAAACTAAAACATGGGTGTTAGCAAGATTTTTACTAAGCTGAATAACATTGAACAGCATGGTCAGTTTCCTTTGATAACTACTGAGGCTGGAAATTTGCAACTGCACCAAACAATATCTCATATGGGGACAGGCCATGTTTTGCCTTAGGGATAGTATGAATATGGTACAGTACAATGGGTAGGAGCTCTGGCCATGGAGCCGTAGTCTCCTGCATCATTTTGGTCAATTGTCCTTTCAGTGTGCCTTTCAGCCTCTCAACTTTCCCACTGGATTGTGGATGGTACGGAGTATGGAGAGCTACAGTAGATCCAAGCATTGTCAGAACCTCCTGATACACAAGAGAAGAAAAGGCCGGGCCTTGGTCACTTTTGACGACTTCTGGAACACCATATCGGCATATAACGTCCATCACCAGTTTCTTCGCTGTGGTTTTTGCAGTCATGTTGGTAACGGGGATTGCTTCTGGCCAACTGGAGAACATATCGACAACCACCACACAATATTCATACCTTCCAGACTTAGGCAACGTGATGTGGTCCACTTGGAGCCTTTGGAAAGGATAGTCGGGATTAGCAAGGTGCTTCGGGGGTACACGTTGAAGTTGACCTGAATTGCAGGTCTGACAGATATTACATGCATGGTTGAGTGCTGTCAGGACTGTAGAAATACCTGGAGCCCAGTAGAATTTTTGTACATTTTTTTCCTCGATGTGTGGGCCCATGTGCCCACGTGGCAATAGCAGGGTACATCCGCTTAGGGAGACACACAAGTTGGTCCTTTTTCCAGAGACCATGTCCATACGTGCTCCATCAGCCTTCCACTGCTTCACTTCATCCTTTGGAGACATTCTCTGCATCGTCATTAAGCGGGGTCCGGCAGAAAACCTCAGTCTGGCGTAGATCATCAGGTTCCTGTAAAGTCAGTGTTTCTTGTAACTGTTTACGCTGAGAGCGTGTGGTCACCATAGTTGGTATGGTTAGTTCAACAGGCAGAAGAGCAGTGGCTTTTGCTTGCATATCCGCAAAAGCGTTACCAACAGTCTGTGGACTTTTCTTAGGACCGTGCGCATTGACCTTGATAATGGCCACCTGGGTAGGTAATTTGATTGAGTCCATGAGGGTTTTAACAGCTTCAGCACTCTTCACTGGAGTCCCGGCGGTAGTAGTAAACCCTCGATTGGCCCATAGGGCTCCGAAATCATGAG
This sequence comes from Ranitomeya variabilis, assembly GCF_051348905.1. NCBI lineage: Eukaryota > Metazoa > Chordata > Amphibia > Anura > Dendrobatidae > Ranitomeya > Ranitomeya variabilis. Next base: position 343,004,468 of record NC_135235.1, read on the forward strand.
CAATACCAAATGCATACTGTGAGCCCGTGTATATATTAGCCCACCTGTCTTTGGCCAGAACACATGCAGTAGACAGAGTCTGAAGTTCTACTTCTTGTGCTGACTGTGAGGGAGGGAGTGCAGCTCCGTGCACTACAGTATCTTCCGTAGTAACAGCGTATCCGGTGTGGAATCTGCCAAATCATCAGCATATCTTGAACTGTCTTTCAGGGCATTGTAGAGAGGTTGCATTATGCGGGATGCGTCCGGTATCCACTGACGACAATAAGTACATAGTCCAAGAAAATGCTGGAGTTCAGTCTCATCTTTTGGGAAAGGAAGGGAGCTGATGGCTATTTTTCTTTCTTCTGTGAGGTGTCTGGCACCCTGAAGGAGACAGTGACCCAAAAATATCACTTGACCAAGGCAGAACCGAAGTTTCGAGGCCGAAACCCGACAGTTCAGATCTGCCAGATACTTGAGGAGGCTAACAGTGGCAGCAATGGCTTCCTGCTCTGTTGTCGTCCCTGATAAATAAATGCAAACAGAAACTGGCAATTTGGGTGTAATGGAATGCTGAAGAAGACATTGGCAAGATCGATGACTGTGAACCAAGCAGCATCCTGAGATATCTGGGAAAAAAGAGTATGTGGATTAGGCACCACCGGAGTTTCTAGAACAGTAACTGCATTAACTGCCCGTGGATCTTGTACCAGCCGGTACACAGGGGGTTGGCCGGGTGAGGTCTTTTTCTTAATGGGAAACAAGGGCGTGTTACATGGGGAAACACAGGGTACTAGGGCATCATTATCGAGTAACGTTTGTATTTGCCCCTTGAGGCCCCGCTCCTGATCATGTTTCAAAGGGTACTGATAGACTTTGGGAAAAGGGGTACCAGGTTTGAAAAACACTTTTACTGGTTTTACAGGCATTATTGGGGGTGGATCTGGGCCTATCAGGGCCATCATAACCGTGGGAAGGGCATGTAGGATACAGATCTCATTGTGTTCATCTGCATAGGGGTTATATAAAGTAAATACCAGCTGACCATCATCTTGGAATTGTATTCTGGAGCGAAACTGTGATAATAAATCTGCCCCCAGTAAATTTACCGGACATATAGGAGAGATTACGAACTGAGCCGTGACTTCAGGGAAGGGTCCCAATGGGATGGGTTTTGTAAGAGTATATTTATTGGGTCTGCCATCTACACCGATTAAAACAAGCTCTTGGTCTGAGAATTGACATGGCGGGGCTGGGGAGTGAGATTCCCATACATAGGGTTAAAAGGGATATTGGATGTGTGTAAGGTAGGGAGGGCAGGAGCTGAAGTCTGTTACTTGGGCCACTGATAAGGAACGGAGCTGCGTCCTTGCAGCTGTGAGGGGGGGGGCTGAGATTGGAGCAGTAATCGCTTCGGCCACTGATTTAACCTTTAATTTCCCTGCTGATGCAGAATGGGCTAAGTTCTTTAAACCTTTTTTACTACTTTTAATGTATCATCTGGAGTGGAAGTCTCGATATCAGGTCTAACTGACATTATTGCCTCTTTCAATTCAGATTTAAGGCCGAACATTAAAGCTGCCACAAAAATGTGTGAATGGGCTTTATTTTACAATGAAAATCCCAGATCTTTATATACCACCATAAGACGCCCATAGAACTTCTCGGCAGTCCAGGATATATTGGTGCCATGGGGTTAAGGGGCATAGGGCTTACAGTTGGGAGTAGAGGCTTAATTTCCTGGGGAGGGACCATATTATCTAGCAGGGAGACCCCCTGTCCCAAATTTTTGATTGTTTGTTTTCCCGACTCATTAATCTCAGTCACTTTCTCAGTTCCTTCTAGTACCTCAAAACATCCAGTTTTTTGTCATAGTAATAGACAACTTTCCTTTTTCAACGTAGCAAAAACAATCAGAATTCACATCCCCTGTTGATCCTCAATTTGCTATATATCAACAACTCAACTTGAAGCAGGTGGATCTTTTACCTCTTGTGGTCACAAGTGGTACTGTGTGAGTGCTTCTTTCTGCAGGTTTGTGACTGGCATCAGCTGTCTCGTTATCTGTGGGCTGGTGTTCTATTTAAGCTCACTTGGACTCTCAGTCTATGCCTGCTGTCAATGTATTCAGTGCTATTCTGATTCCTTCTGACTACCTTGCTCCCTGTCTCTTCAAGAGAAGCTAAGTTTCAGTTTTGTTCATTTTTTGATCATCAGTGTTCTATTTGTTTCTTGTCCAGCTTGCTAATATGTGATTTCCCAGCTTGCTGGTAGCTCTAGGGGGCTGAGTTTCTCCCCCCACACCGTTAATTGGTGAGGGTGTTCTTGAATTCTCAGCGTGGATATTTTGGTAGGGTTTTTTGCTGACCGCACAGTTCGCTATCTGTCTTCTGCTATCTAGTATTAGTTGGCCTCATTTGCTGAATCTGTTTTCATTCCTACGTGTGTCTTTTCTCCTTACCTCACCGTTATTATTTGTTGGGGGCTTCCTATATCTTTGGGGTTATTTCTCTTGAGGCAAGTGAGGTCTTGCTTTCTCTTTAGGGGTAGTCAGTTTCTCAGGCTGCGTCGAGACGTCCAGGATTTTAGGCACGTTCACCGGCTACCTTTAGTGTGTTTGGATAGGATCAGGTTTTGCGGTCAGTCCAGTTACCATCTCCCTAGAGCTCGTGTCTATGTTTAGTTACTTAGCTAGTATTTCCTGTGATCCCCAGCCACTGGGATCATAACACCCCACGTTGGGCGCCAACTGTTGAGGGAGAATCTAAATTGATCCTTCACGGTTGACCCAGTGATTTCCAAATTAATCTACAGGGCATTGCCGGCAACTGAAAATGACCAGACGGAGACGTGTGCCTCTGGGGGATCGAGCAGATCTCTGGCCCCCGTTTTATTGTGTATTGCTTTTCATAATCATAGAAATTATAGTTCAACCAATCAGCATAAGAACACGCTCACAGTTCTTAACCTATAAGAATGCAGGAAAAACTTAACCCATAAGAATACAGAAAAACCGGAAACTACATATATGGTCATATCTTCTTGGCATAGTATGTGTTTTTCTAACAGGTGTCTCAGTCTTGTATAGCAATACACCCCCGAATCTATTATCTGGCTCGAGTCAGAAGACTCAAGGTCTTTATACCAATTATGAACCATAGCCTAGTTGAATAACAGGCTTGTGAACAACAAGATAAAGTTACTTCATGGCAGCTGTAACCTTTTACCTAATTAAATAACAGAATTTATCTTTAAGCAACAAGAAAATGGAGTCAAAAACACAAAATGGAGAACATTTCATAATTTGTTCCTTTACACTACATACATACTACATACATACTACATACATACAACATACATACTACATACATACTACATACTATATATATACTACATACATACATACTACATACATACATACATACATACATACATACATACTACATACTGTGAGGCAGTGACCCCTGTTACAGCTAGGGGGCGCTGTATGTGCTCTGCAGAATGTGCATGGAAGCGTAGTGGGGCCATGAGGGCGTACTACAGACACAGGTGTGGCTGTAAATTAGAATAGTGAAGCAGTGACTGATTAAAAAGCCCTGTAGTAGTCAGGAGGTGTGTCAGTGTGTTCTTGGAAGCAGACAGGGCAGTTGTCTGCAGAGCTCTCTCTGTGTGGAGCAACACAGAGGCTAAAGAAACCAGAGAGACTGACACCCTGCGTCTTGAGCTGTCTTACGTGTACCCGGCTGCACTCCAGAGGATAAAGAGTGCAGTGCGCTGAGTGAGTACAGAGACTTGTTACCGGCGTGCGGTCACCCAGGGAAACTGGACAGAGGGAAGTTCGGCCTGTGTATTGACTGCGTCATATAGCCATGCATTATTAATGGACTGTATGAAGAAGCCATATACTAAATTGACTGTGTGAAGTAACACAATAAAATAACATTTTGTTTGAACTTGTTTGGGTCACTGCCATTTCACTGTGTATGGTCATACCGCTGCATCACATATGGTGGAAAGAATGCGGGCCATGTGAACTGAGGCATACCCGAAGCGTTCTGCATGTCAGTGATTAAGCCTGCAAAGCTACAGTTTAAGCCAGCTGATAAAATGGAGGAGCTTTTGAAGCAGTTTGCCTGCTCACAGCAGCAGCAGCAAGAGGCGCTGCAGTTACAGCGGCAACAGTTGGAGCTACAAAAGCAGCAACAGCAGCAGACTACTGAATTGTTGATGCAGCAGTTCACGGCTATGTGAGAGGCAGGTCCACCAGGGACAGCATTCTGGTCTGAGGCTCGGTACAAGGTCCGGTCGGCGCTGAGGAAGATGGAGCCTGAGGACGACATGGAGGCTTTTCACACCTTCTTTGAACGTACTGCGGAGCGGGAGAGCTTGCCAGTGACTCAGTGGGCTGAGGTAGTGTCCAATTTCCTGACGGGAGATGCCCAGAAAGCCTTCATAGACCTCAGTCGGGACGATGCCCTGGACTATGGGAAGGTTGGGACAGCTCAGATCCAGGGTCCCTTTCGGAGATGCAGATATAAAAGACGCAGGTATGAGAAGAGCCGAGAGTGTATGGTCACAGAGGCGACTGGGGACATGCGCACGAGGAACCCTCTGGCACCGGTCAAGGATGGCACCGGTCAAGGATGGGGCCGGGGGTCAGGGTAAATTAGATAGAGCGCTCGCTAGACAGCACTGTCGGTGAGGCTCAGGTTCGGGTGCGGCGTAGTACAGATATATGCTCAAAGTTGCCAGCGCGGTCCATGGCGTTTCAGCGTGATATAGTCACTGAAGCACGGGTAAGGGTACAGAGGAAGCGGTACCAGGGGCCTGAAAGCAGATACTTAGGTGACAGGATGACCCGTGGGGTTAGTGAACCTGAAGTAAACAAAGTAAAGACCACCCAAAACTGGCCCAAATCTGTGGTTAATCAGAAAAGAGGGTTTGGCTTCTTCGATGGAGATCGGGGTGGGTGGTCCCATAATGAAATATGGAGGAGAAATGCAAAGGGGAGGGATGCGTGCGTTGATCGATGGTTCCGGTCCCTACTTTGGTTTCTTAATGTAGTGAGCAGGAATGTCAGGGGGGCATACCGATGCCCTGTCTTTCGCCCTTACGGGGTAACAAATGTTCAACCCCACAGGTATGAACAGGGGGGGAGGATATGTGAGGCAGTGATCCCTGTTACAGCTAGGGGGCACTGTATGTGCTCTGCAGAATGTGCATGGAAGCGTAGTGAGGCCATGAGGGCGTACTACAGACACAGGTGTGGCTGTAAATTAGAATAGTGAAGCAGTGACTGATTAAAAACCCCTGTAGTAGTGGGGGAGGTGTGTCAGTGTGTTCTTGGAAGCAGACAGGGCAGTTGTCTGCAGAGCTCTCTCTGTGTGGAGCAACACAGAGGCTAAAGAAGAGAGACTGACACCCTGCGTCTTGGGCTGTCTTACGTGTACCCGGCTGCACTCCAGAGGATAAAGAGTGCAGTGCGCTGAGTGAGTACAGAGACTTGTTACCGGCGTGCGGTCACCCAGGGAAACTGGACAGAGGGAAGTTCGGCCTGTTTATTGACTGCATCATATAGCCATGCATTATTAATGGACTGTATGAAGAAGCCGTATACTAAATTGACTGTGTGAAGTAACACAATAAAAGGACATTTTGTTTGAACTTGTTTGGGTCACTGCCGTTTCACTGTGTATGGTCATACCGCTGCATCACAATACATACTACATACATACTACATACATACTACATACTACATACATACATACTACATACATAATGCATACTACATACAGTACATTCATACATTACATACATACATACATACAATACATTCATACAACACATACATACAGACATACAGTACATTAAACATAGATTACATACTCACCATTACTTGTCACTTTGTTCCCCGAAGCCACTGTCATCCGTAAAAAAGATTAAAATAACAAACAAGCAATATACTCCCTGTCCGCAGAAATCCACGAGTGTCCCACGACGATCTCCCGTGGAGAACGGCAGCATCAGCTGATGCGACCGCTCTCTAGGGGCTCCAGGAACACAATGACGGGAGGAAGGTATCCTTCTGCACTGTATTCCTCCGCCGCTGTAAAAAAAATAGTCCCTAGTCTCACTTTTGGCATTGCTGTATGAGAAGTTTTCCCATGCAGCAATTGCCATAAAGTAAGACTTTGTCCTAAGGTAACCTCTCAGTGATGCACTGCAGGAGCCATTGTCTCAGTGGGGTAATAAAGGGTTAATGTCACCTTGCTATTGTAAGGTGACATTAAGCCGGGTTAATAACGGAGAGGCGTCAATAAGACGTCTATCCATTATTAATCCAATAGTAGGAAAGGGTTAATAAAACACACACATTAGAAAAAAGTATTTTAATATTCTTCATTTAACCATCACGATACTTCAGCGCCTACAAAAAACGTAAAATAATAAACCGTATACTTCCTGTCCGCCGTAGTCCAATTAATAACGAGTGTCCCACGACGATCTCCCCTATAGAACAGTGACATTGGATGATGTCACTGCTCTATAGGACCCTCAGAGACAATGGCTCCTGCAGTGCATCACTGAGAGGTTACCTTAGGACAAGGTCTTACTTTATTGCAATTACTGCGTGGGAAAATTTCTCACACAGCAATGCATAAAGTGAGACTAGGGACTATTTTTTTACAGCAGCGGAGCAATACAGTGCGGACGGATACCTTCCTCCCGTCATTGTGTTCCTGGAGCCCCTAGAGAGCGGTCGCATCAGCTCATGCTGCCGTTCTCCACGGGAGATCGTCGTGGGACACTCGTGGATTTCTGCGGACAGGGAGTATATTGTTTGTTTGTTATTTTAATCTTTTTTACAGATGACACTGGCTTCGGGGAACAAAGTGACAAATAATGGTGAGTATGAAATCTATGTTTAATGTACTGTATGTCTGTATGTATGTATTGTATGTAATGTATGAAAGTAGGGTTGAGCAAAACAGATCGGTCAATCTCATAAATCGCCAACTTTCGGCAAATTCGGGTTTCATGAAACCCGAGCCGATCCCCGTGTGGGTTTCATATGACGTGTTCAGCTCCATTTCTGAGCCAATGAAGATGGACGCAGAGTGTGGGCAGCGTGATGACATAGGTTTCGGTCCCCACCATCTTAGAGAAGGGCATTACAGTGATTGACTTGCTTTCAGCGGCGTCACAGGGGCTATAAAGGGGCGTGCACGCCGACCGCCATCTTACTTCTGCCGATCGTAGCATAGGGAGAGGTTGCTGCAGCTTCGTCAGAAGCAGGGATATTGTTAGGGAGGAAATATAAACCACCAAACTGCTTGTGCTGTAGCGATTTTCACTGTCCAACACCACATTTTCTTTGCAGGGACAGTGGAGGCTAGATTTCTGTGCATCAGCTCTGTAGCTTATAAGGGTATGTGTCCACGTTCAGGATTGCATCAGGATTTGGTCAGGATTTTCCATCAGTATTTGTAAGCCAAAACCAGGAGTGGGTGATAAATGCAGAAGTGGTGCATATGTTGCTATTATACTTTTCCTCTATTTGTTCCACTCCTGGTTTTGGCTTACAAATACTGATGGAAAATCCTGACCAAATCCTGATGCAATCCTGAACGTGGACACATACCCTAAGGCTCCCTGATAGCTGCATTGCTGTTTGTATGCCGCTGTGCAAACCAACTGCTTTTTTCAAAGCAAAAATCCTGTTGCTTCTTTCTGCACGGTTCTCTTGTTTCTTTGTTTGTCCACACTTTTGTGTGCAGCAGTCCTTTTTACTGCTGGCTAGTGTTGAGCGATACCTTCCGATATCGGAAAGTATTGGTATCGGAAAGTATCGGCCAATACCGTCAAAGTATCGGATCTAATCCGATACCGATACCCGATCCCAATGCAAGTCAATGGGATGAAAATATCGGAATTAAAATAAACCCTTTCTTAACTTGTAGGTTAATTCTACATGAAGGAAAACAACTAAGAATAATGTAGGATGTATTGGGGGAGGTGGCGGAGACATTAAAGGCACAGAGGTTTAGCCCAATCAAATAGAATAGCATGATTTTTATTTTTTTTTATGACGTTCGGCGTTAGAAAGATTTTGACTATGTTATTTATTTATTTTTTTTGTCAGATATTGATGTTTCACTACTTCCACGCCCTTCACCTTCTTTTTAACTTCTCCCACACTTTCTTCTTCATTATCCTCATCATCAGCTTCTTTGACATCAACTTCTTCACCTTATTCATCTTCTTCTTCATCTTCTACCTATTATTTTTTTGTTATTGTTCATATTCTTTTTATTTTACTATTATCTTCTTCTTTATATTCAACTTCTTCATCATATTCTTATTTGTGACAGGCATTCCCGTAGTTGTTATCTATAAAAGTTTGAAGATTACACCTTCCGTTCTGCCTGTCACAAAACAGTTACATTTGTCCGCGTTCAGTTTGGCCTGCAGCATCAGGCTTTATCCAGGGGCACCACGAGGAGGAACGGACTCACCCCCATACACTGCTTAGTCTTCTTCTGCTTATAATTTAGATAATATCTTTTGCTCTGATATTTAGTCTTATGCTTAATGTTCTTCTGCTCTTTGTTCTGCAGCCTCTTGTTCTTCTGCTTCTCGGTCTTCCAGGTCGTCGTCGTCTCCAGGGTCATCGTCTCCGGGGTCGTCGTCATCGGGGTGGTCTTCAGGGTCATCGTCTCCAGGGTCGTCGTCATCTCAGTGGTTGTCGTCTCTGGTGTCGTCGTCATCTTAGGGGTGGTCTTCCGGGTCGTCGTCTTTAGGGTCTTGAACTTGGAAATGTAGCAGAAGGTACAAGTAGGCTGAGAAAATGCCGAGAAACAGCTGATGGAACTGGAACTCGGATGGCTACCCGAAGGTCCAAGAGCCAATGGAACTACCGAGGACCAGCTGACGTTACTGGAACCCGGTTACTAAGCAGGAGGTACCCGTGCTGAAAGCACTACCAAGGACCACCTGACGTTGGTGGAACTCGGATACCCAGAAGGAGGCACCTAAGCCAAAGGCTCTGCCCGGAACCAGCTGACGGTACTGGAACCAGGATGGGGAGCAGAAGGTACAAGAGCAAAAGACACTGCCGAGAACCAGCTGACGGTACTGGAACCCGGATGGGTAGCCGAAGGTCCAAGAGCCAATGGAACTATTGAGGACCAGCTGACGTTATTGGAACCCGGTTACTAAGCAGGAGGTACCCGTGCTGAAAGCACTACCAAGGACCACCTGACGTTGGTGGAACTCAGATACCCAGAGGGAGGCACCTAAGCCAAAGGCTCTGCCCGGAACCAGCGGATGGTGCTGGAACCAGGATGGGGACCTATTCAAGCTTGTCTTCCTAGAGCCCCAACTAGCGGTGTTAGAGCCCAGGCTCTGCAGGGGGAGCAGAGTGTAGGTCGAAGCCTAATTGAACCAATTTTAAAGGTAACCTTTAACCCCCCCTCAGGTGTCACAAACTAGAAGAGCCACAGCTTATGCAGCAGTAGTGCTGCACAAGTCAAAGGTTGCTCTTTTAATTTTTCTCCTTGCACACGCTGAATGAAACACGTATAACATTTAGCCCTTTATACAGTCAAACTGTGTTGGAGGCGGGAGTTCCCTTCATAATGAGATGCAGCACAGATGTCAAGAATCCCACCTTGGTGCTGGGCGCAGCCTCCTGAGCGTTGTTATTTGCTGTACAGGAGTCTGCGCTGTCGTTTTATCCCTTGGCCTTGCGCTGTTAGCGCTGCCCATCTTCTGGCATCATTTAATGTCGGCCGTTGCGGTTTGCGATGACCATGAATCCCAGCCCTGCAGTGTCTTTACATAGTTAAAACACTGCGGGGCTGGGATTCATGGCCTGGCGCAGTACATATGTTGGCCTCTCACACTCGGGTCCTTACACCCGCTTCAGACTGTGCGGCGTCAGCTGATCCCTTATCGCATGCCACGGCCATGAAGCCGCACAGTCTGAGGAAGGCGGAAGGAGATGAGCGACAAGCGAACATATGCACTGCTCATGCCCATCAATCACACCCTCACAGTCCAAATAAATAAGACACCGAGGGGTGTTGTGTGTGTCAGGGCGGCCGCAGAGGCGCAGGCAGCCAAACAATGATGCCAGAAGACGGGCAGCGCTACCAAGGGGGTTGCAGCGTGTCATTACAAAGGAAAGTCACACCTCCGGGACGGTTAAATGGTCACAGAGGACACATTTTAGACGTGTTCAGTTCCACATGTGCGAGGAGAATAAGTTTATGAGCCACCTTGCACACATGCAACATTACTGCTGTACAAGGTGGCTGTAAAACATACAAACACCTGGGGGAGGGGGGACAGGTTCCCTTCAATTTCAGTTCTTGTGTCTGCGTGGCATTTGCAGGACACGTTGCCGGCTACACAGCAGGGGAACAGCTGGCGGTGCTGAACCCCACTGACACATTGGCTGGTGTTTTTCTCTGTGCAGCTAGCAGTACCGGGCCCCAACTGGCGGTGTTAGAGCCCAGGGTCAGCAGGAGGAGAGGGAGCAGAGTGTAGGCCGAAGCCTGCACTGGCGGCAGCTTTGTGTCTGCGTGGCTGTTGCAGGACACGTTGCCGGCTACACAGCAGGGGAACAGCTGGCGGTGCTGAACCCCACTGACACATTGGCTGGTGTTTTTCTCTGTGCAGCTAGCAGTACCGGGCCCCAACTGGCGGTGTTAGAGCCCAGGCTCTGCAGGGGGAGCAGAGTGTAGGCCGAAGCCTAATTGAACCAATTTTAAAGGTAACCTTTAACCCCCCCTCAGGTGTTACACACTAGAAGAGCCACGCCTTATACAGCAGTAGTGCTGCAGAAGTGAAAGGTTGCTCTTTTAATTTTGTTCCTTGCACAAGCTGAATGAAACACGTACAACATTTTGGCCCTTATACAGTCAATCTGTCTTGGAGGCAGGAGTTCCCTTCGTAATGAGACGCAGCACAGCTGGCAAAAATACCACCTTTGTGCTTGGCGCGGCCTCCTGAGCATTGCATTTTGATGTACAGGAGTCTGCGTTGTTGCGTTATCCCTTGGCCATGCGCTGCCCGTCTTCTGACATCATTTCATGTCGGCTGGTGCGGTTCGCGATGCCCATGAATCCCAGCCCCGCAGTGTCTTTACAGTGTTTAACACTGCGGGGCTGGGATTCATGGCCTGGCGCAGTACATAGGTTCGCCTCTCGCTCGTGTCCTTACACCTGCTACATAGTAGAACAACTTGGCACACACGTGTTATGATGCAAATGTGATTTTAATAAGAGAGTACATACACCAGACGTTTCGGTCATAGACCTTCTTCAATGTACCTCTCTCAAAGAGATGTCAAGTGGACGGATATTTTGGGCAAAAAACCCCTTAGGCTATCCTGTATGGATCGGTCTGTGCGCTTGTAAAGCACTAATCGTTTTCTGCACTGGACGCGGCATCCACCGCTTGTCCTCAGTGTGTGAACGATTAGTGCTTTACAAGCGCACAGACCGATCCATACAGGATAGCCTAAGGGGTTTTTTGCCCAAAATATCCGTCCACTTGACATCTCTTTGAGAGAGGTACATTGAAGAAGGTCTATGACCGAAACGTCTGGTGTATGTACTCTCTTATTAAAATCACATTTGCATCATAACACGTGTGTGCCAAGTTGTTCTACTATGATATACGGTTTGGGCACCTACTTGCGCACCACTCCCAATAGTAGTGCCTACGGCTATCAACCTTACACCTGCTACAGACTGTGCGGCATCAGCTGATCCCTTATCGCATGCCGCGGCCATGAAGCCGCACAGTCTGAAGAAGGCGGAAGGAGCTGAGTGACAGCCTGGCGAAGATATGCACTGCTCATGCCCGTCAATCACACCCTCGCAGTCAAAATAAGACACCAAGGGGCATTGTGTCGGGCAGGGCTGCCGCAGAGGCGCAGCCAGCCAAACAATGATGTGAGAAGATGGGCAGCGCTACCAAGGGGGTTGCTGCGTGTCATTACAAAGGAAAGTCACACCTCAGGGACGTTTTAATGGTCTCAGGGGACACATTGTAGGCGTGTTCCGTTCCACGTGTGCAAGGAGAATAAGTTTATGAGCCACCTTGCACACATGCAGCATTACTGCTGTACAAGGTGGCTGTAAAACATACAAACACCTGGGGGTGGGGCGACAGGATCCCTTCAATTTCAGTTCTTGTGTCTGCGTGGCTTTTGCAGGACACGATGCCGGCTACACAGCAGGGGAACAGCTGGCGTTGCTGAACCCCACTGACACATTGGCTGGTGTATTTCTCTGTGCAGCTAGCAGTACCGGGCCCCAACTGGCAGTGTTAGAGCCCAGGGTCAGCAGGAGGAGCAGGGGGAGCAGAGTGTAGGCCGAAGCCTGCACTGGCGGCAGCTTTGGGTCTGTTGTGTCTGCGTGGCTGTTGCAGGACACGTTGCCGGCTAAACAGCAGGGGAACAGCTGGCGGTGCTGAACCCCACTGACACATTGGTGAGGTGTTTTTCTCTGTGCAGCCAGCACTTCCGGACAGCAACTATCGGTGTTGGAGCCCGGGCTCTGCAGGTGGAGCAGAGTGTAGGCCGCAGCCTGCACTGGAGCAAGTTGAAAGGGAACCTTTAACCCCCCCCCAGGCGTTTGTAGCTGAAAGAGCCATCTTGTACAGCACTAATGCTGGAAAAGGTAAACTTAGCTCTTTTAATTATGGTCCTTGCACATGCTGAACCTAACACTTTTGAAATGTGTCCCCTCACACGGTTAAACCGTCCGGTCGGTGGAACTTTCCTTTGTCATGTGACGCAGCACAGCCGTCATTCTTACCCCCTTGGCGCCGTGCGCCTCCTCCTCAGCATTGTTTGAATCTGTCCCGGAGTCTGCGCTGTTATGTTATCCCTTGGCCAGGCACACTTAGCGCTGTCCGTCTTCTGACATCATTTGGTGTCAGGATGGCTGCGCCTGTGCGGCCGCGCTGGACGAGATCCCGCCTCGCTGTGTCATCTAATGTAATCACTCTGCGGACCTGTGATCCATGGGCATGAGCAGTGCATATCCTCGCCTCTCACTCCCCTCCCTACGGCTTATTCAGACTGTGCGGCGTCACGGCCGTGGCATGCTATTAGGAATCAGCTGACGTTGCACAGTCTGAAGAAGGCGTAGGGAGATGAGTGAGAGGCGGAGGTTCAGATATGCACTGCTAATGTCCATGGATCACAGGTCCGCAGTGGGATTAAATCAGAAGACAATACGAGGCGGGATCTCGTCTAGCGCGGCCGCACAGGCGCAGCCATCCTGACACCAAATGATGTCAGAAGACGGACAGCGCTAAGTGTGCCTGGCCAATGGATAATATAACAGCGCAGACTCCGGGACAGATTCAAACAACGCTGAGGAGGAGGCGCACGGCGCCAAGGGGGTAAGAATGACGGCTGTGCTGCGTCACATGACAAAGGAAAGTTCCACCGACCGGACGGTTTAACCGTGTGAGGGGACACATTTCAAAAGTGTTAGGTTCAGCATGTGCAAGGAGCACCACGAAAAGAGGCACTTTTTCCCTTTGCATCATTACTGCTGCACAAGGTGTCTCCTTCAGTAACAAACACCTGGGGGGGGGGGGACAGGTTCCCTTAAATTTAACTTGTTGTGCCTGCGTGGCGGTCGCAGGACATGTTGCCGTATACACAGCAGGGGAGCAGCAGGCATTACTGAACCCCACTAACACATTGGCGAGGTGTTTGGCTCTGTGCGGACAGCACTTCTGGATGGCAACTAGCGGTGTTGGAGCCCAGGGACAGGAGGAGGAGGAGGTGGAGAAGATAGGAGGGATTGCCACACACACAGCTAGGGAACAGCTGACGTTACTGAACCCCAATAACAGGAGGGACTGTTGGGACTGTGCGGGCAGCACTTCTGGACGGCAACTAGCGGTGTTGGAGCCCAGGGACAGGAGGAGGAGGTGGAGGAGATAGGAAGGATTGCCACACACACAGCTGGGGAACAGCTGACGTTACTGTACCCCAATAACAGAGGAGGGACTGTTGCGACTGTGCGGGCAGCACTTCTGGACGGCAACTAGCGGTGTTGGAGCCCAGGGACAGGAGAAGGAGGAGGTGGAGGAGATAGGAGGGATTGCCACACACACAGCTGGGGAACAGCTGACGTTACTGAACCCCAATAACAGAGGAGGGACTGTTGGGACTGTGCGGGCAGCACTTCTGGACGGCAACTAGCGGTGTTGGAGCCCAGGGACAGGAGGAGGAGGAGGAGGTGGAGGAGATAGGAGGGATTGCCACACACACAGCTGGGGAACAGCTGACGTTACTGAACCCCAATAACAGAGGAGGGACTGTTGGGACTGTGCGGGCAGCACTTCTGGACGGCAACTAGCGGTTTTGGAGCCCAGGGACAGGAGGAGGAGGAGGAGGTGGAGGAGATAGGAGGGATTGCCACACACACAGCTGGGGAACAGCTGACGTTACTGAACCCCAATAACAGAGGAGGGACTGTTGGGACTGTGTGGGCAGCACTTCTGGACGGCAACTAGCGGTGTTGGAGCCCAAGGACAGGAGGAGGAGGAGGAGGTGGAGGAGATAGGAGGGATGCCACACACACAGCTGGGGAACAGCTGACGTTACTGAACCCCAATAACAGAGGAGGGACTGTTGGGACTGTGCGGGCAGCACTTCTGGACGGCAACTAGCGGTGTTGGAGCCCAGGGACAGGAGGAGGAGGAGGAGGTGGAGGAGATAGGAGGGATTGCCACACACACAGCTGGGGAACAGCTGACGTTACTGAACCCCAATAACAGAGGAGGGACTGTTGGGACTGTGCGGGCAGCACTTCTGGACGGCAACTAGCGGTGTTGGAGCCCAGGGACAGGAGGAGGAGGAGGAGGTGGAGGAGATAGGAAGGATTGCCACACACACAGCTGGGGAACAGCTGACGTTACTGAACCCCAATAACAGAGGAGGGACTGTTGGGACTGTGCGGGCAGCACTTCTGGACGGCAACTAGCGGTGTTGGAGCCCAGGGACAGGAGGAGGAGGAGGTGGAGGAGATAGGAGGGATTGCCACACACACAGCTGGGGAACAGCTGACGTTACTGAACCCCAATAACAGAGGAGCGACTGTTGACTGTGCGTACAGCACTACCAGGCAACAACTAGCGGTGTTGGAGCCCAGGGACAGCAGGAAAAGCAGAGGAACACAATGTAGGCCGAAGCCTGATTGGAGAAAGTCGAAAGGGAACCTTTAACCCCCCCCCCCCAAGGCGTTTGTAGCTGAAAGAGCCAGCTTGTGCAGCACAAAAGATGCAAAAGGAAAAGGTGGCTCTTTTCATTATGCTCCTTGCAAACACAGAACTAAACACTTATAAAATGTGTCCCCTGAAACCGTGAGACCGTCCCGGAGGTGGGACTTTCCTTCGTAATGTGACGCAGCACAGCCGTCATTCTTACCCCCCCGGTGCCGTGCCACGGCTCCTCAGCGTTGTTTGATTCCGTCCCGAAGCCTGTGCTGTTATGTTATCCCTTGGCCAGGCACACTTAGCGCTGCCCATCTTCTGACATCATTTGGTGTCAGGCTGGCTGCGCCTGTGCGGCCGCGCTGGCCGAGAGCCCGCCTCGCAGTGTCATCTAATGTAATCCCACCGCGGGCCTGGGATCCGTGGCCATGCGCAGTGCATATCCTCGCCTCTCACTCCCCTCCCTACGGCTTCTTCAGACTGTGCGGCGTCACGGCCGTGGCATGCTATTAGGGATCAGCTGACGGCGCACAGTCTGAAGAAGGCGTAGGGAGATGAGTGAGAGGCGGAGGTTCAGATATGCACTGCGCATGTCCATGGATCTCAGGCCCCCAGTGGGATTAAATCAGAAGACAGTGCGAGGCGGGCTCTCGGCCAGCGCGGCCGCACAGGCGCAGCCAGCCTGACACCAAATGATGTCAGAAGATGGGCAGCGCTAAGTGTGCCTGGCCAAGGGATAACATAACAGCGCAGGCTCCGTGACGGAATCAAACAACGCTGAGGAGCTGGGGCACGGTGCCAAGGGGGTAGGAATGACAGCTGTGCTGCGTCATATTACGAAGGAAAGTCCCACCTCCGGGACGGTTTTACGGTATCTGTGGACACATTTTATAAGTGTTAAGTTCTGCGTGTGCAAGGAGCTAAACAAAAATAGCTACCTTTTCCTTGTGCAGCATTACTGCTGCACAAGGTGGCTCTTTAAGTAACAAACGCCTTGGGGGGGGGACAGGTTCCCTTACATTTCAGTTGTTGTGTCAGCATGGCGGTCGCAGGACACATTGCCGGCTACACAGCTGGGGATCAGCTGACGTTACTGAAACCCAATAACACTGGGTCGTATGTTTTGACTGTGCAGACGGTACTTCTGAGCCTCAACTGGCGGTGTTGGAGCCCAGGAATTTAAGTTCAGGTGGTAGAAAGATGAACACAACAGGAGACCTGGATAACGTAGACAGTCACCTAATTATTTAATCAGGAAGAGGAGTAGCAAATTCCTGCGAGATCCAGGCCTTGTTCATTTTCAGGAAAGTAAGCCGGTCAACGTTATCGGAGGATAGTCGCATGCGACGGTCAGTTAGTACACCACCTGCAGCACTAAAGACGCGTTCCGATAATACACTAGCCGCATGGCAAGCCAGCACCTCCAATGCATACTGGCTTAGCTCTGGCCATGTATCCAGCTTTGAGACCCAAAACTTGAAAGGGGAAGAGCCGTCTGGGAGTACAGCAAGAGGGCAAGACATGTAGTCTGTCACCATCTGACGGAACCGTTGCCTCCTGCTGACTGGAGCCGTCTGTGATTGTGTAGACTTTTGTGGCGGGCACAGAAAACTGTGCCACAGTTGGGCCATACTGGTCTTGCCTTGGGCAGAGGCACTGCTTCTGCTCCCTCTTTGTGCAGAGCCTCCACCACTGCCTGGACGCACTGAGCTGCTTTGTAATGCACTAGCAGCACTTCTCTCACTTGGAATGGAGAAGATGATGGAATTCACCAGTGTGTCTTGGTACTCCCGCATTTTTCGCTCCCGGTTCAACGGTGTGATGAGGCTTTCTACCTTGTCCTGGTAGCGAGGATCGAGGAGGGTGAACACCCAATAATCAGACATGTTGAGAATGTGGGCGATGCGACGGTCATTTCTCAGGCACTGCAGCATGTAATCCACCATGTGCTGCAGACTGCCAACTGCCCAAGAAACGCTGTCCCCTGCTGGAGGCGTGATCTCTGCCCGCTCGTCATCACCCCACCCTCGCTGTACACACTGACTACTGGACAATTGTGTAACTCCCTCCTCTGGACGGATGTCTTCCTCCTCCATTGACTCCTCCTCATCCTCCTCACAAACTGTCCCCTGCCTACGCGTTTGTGAGGAACCACGTGGCGCTGACTGTCCAGAAGATGATGGAAATGGTGAATCCTCATCCTCCACCTCTTCCACAACATCATCCCTTAGCGCTTGCAGTGATTTTTCAAGCAGGCAGATAAGGGGGACAGTCATGCTGACTAGTGCATCATCTGCACTCGCCATCCGCGTGGAATAATCGAAGGGACGCAAAACCTGGCAGACGTCATTCATAGTGGCCCACTCTGTGGTTGTGAAGTCTGAACGGCGCTGAGTGCGACTTCTTTGCGCCTGAAGCAGCTGGTACTCCATTACAGCTTGCTGCTGCTCACACAACCACTCCAACATATGTAACGTGGAATTCCACCTGGTAGGTAGGTCACATATGATGCGATGTTCCGGCAGGCGGTGTCGGCGCTGCAGAGCCGCAATGCGCGCTTTTGCCGTGCTGGAACGCCGCAAGTGAGCACACTCTAGGCGGACCTTGTGCAGCAGTGCATCAAGATCTGGATAGTCCCTCAAAAAACTCTGCACGACCAAATTGAGCACATGTGCCATACATGGGATGTGAGTGAGGTTGCCGAGACCCAGAGCTGCCACCAGATTTCGGCCATTATCACACACTACCATGCCTGGCTGGAGATTCGCTGGCACAAACCACACATCGCTCTCCTGCTTGATGGCATTCCAGAGCTCCTGCGCTGTGTGGCTTCGATTCCCCAAAGAAATTAATTTCAAGACGGCCTGTTGACGTTTGGCCACGGCTGTGCTCAAGTCGGTCGTAACAGGTACACGTTCATCACGGGTCCATGTGGAGGTGGACTGTGACGGCTCCTGCAGCGATGATTCTGAGGAACTGGTGTAAGAGGAGGAGTCAATGCGTACAGAATGGATTCCTGCAATCCTTGGAGTGGGCAGGACACGTCCTGTGCCACTCGCACGATCTGTACCCGGCTCAACGACATTAACCCAATGGGCAGTGAGGGAAAGGTATCGCCCCTGTCCATGTTGACTGGTCCACGCATCGGTGGTGAGGTGGACCTTGCTACTGACTGCATTCAGTAGCGCATGTTTTATGTGTCCCTCCACATGCTTGTGCAGGGCAGGGATGGCTTGCCTGCTGAAGTAAAAGCGGCTGGGCACATTGTACTGTGGGACTGCCAATGACATCAAGTCACGGAAGCTGTCAGTCTCCACCAGCCTGAATGACAGCATTTCCAGTGACAGAAGTTTGGCAATGCCTGCAGTCAGAGCCTGTGCTCGTGGGTGGTTTGATGAGAAAGGCCGTCTTTTCTCCCATGCCTGTACTACCGATGGCTGTACACTGGGCTGGGAGTGTGTGGATGACTGGGAAAGTGGTGCTGCGGGTGGAATTACAGTGGGTCTCTGGACAACAGGGCCAGAGGTTCTTCCACGGTGATCCTGGGAGGAAGCCGAACCAGCTGCGTGTGAGCTGGAGGAAGAGGCAACGCGAGCTGAAGAGGTGGTAGCTGCCGCTGTTGGTTGGCCTAGCTCTTCAGTGTGTCTTTCTAACTCCGCCGCGTGCCTGTTGCACACATGTTTCCACATGTTGGAGGTATTGAGGTTGCTGACATTTCGACCTCTTTTGACTTTGTGATGACACACCTTGCATTTGACATAGCAAATGTCATCTGCAACTGTGTCAAAAAAGGACCAGGCACTGCAAGTCTTGGGAGCGCCCTTTTTAGCTTTTGGAAGAGACATGCTCCTAACGGGTGCCAAAGCGGAGGCTGCAGGATCCGCAGTCTTCCCCCTCCCTCTCCCTCTTTGGGCCATATGGGGAATCTCTTCCTCAGAGCTGCTCCCACCACCTTCCTGTCCCTCACGCCAAGATGGGTCAAGGACCTCATCATCTACACTACCCTCTGCCCCCAACTGCTCCTCCTGGGTAGTCTCAGCAGCAGAGCACGCACCAGAAAGTGGCACCTGAGTGTCATCAGCGGATGCGTCCTGCGATGTGGTGACCGGAGCCACTGGCCCACCCGCCTCTTCAGAGGAAGAGAGAAAAAGCTGTTGGGCATCACTGCACCCTGCCTCTTCTTCCATTTCTCCAATGCTGCTTGGCTGGCCCCCTGTTTCCAAGCCAAGAGATTCAGAGAACAGAAGTAGAGATGGCTCCTGTCCTGGGATCTCTGTCTGCCTGGGCAATTTGTCAGGTGGTGAAGAGACAGATGGCTGCTCTCCAGTGCTCTGTGTCTGAGAGGATGTGGCACTAATTGAAGTTGATGCATTAGCTGCCATCCATCCGACAACGGCTTCAATTTGTTCTTCACGCAGCAGCGGTGTACGGCGCTCTGCGACAAAGCTGTGCATGAAGGACTGTTCCCTGGTGAAAGTGGGTGCTGATGAGTCACCGGTGCCCGCAGCAGGCACAGAATCCCCACGTCCTCTCCCTGCTCCGCGCCCACGCCCACTTGCCTTACTCACTGCCTTCTTCATCTTGGTTGACTGATAAAGATAAGCAGAAAAGTACTAACGGCTTTGTGTGCTTATTCCTGAACAACTCCTAACAGGTATAAGAAACACTAATTTTCTAAAGTGTGGACTAGACTTTAATATGAGCTAATGTGGCCTACAAAAATGTAAAGTGGTGTCACTGGTGTGTTTGGTGAACTTTATTATTTATTTATTTTTTGGGGGCTGAACTGACAACAGAGAGAGCTGCAGTCACACGGAGACCGTGCAGACAGCCGTAAACGGCGCTGCAAGGCCCAAAAACCCTCCTCTACATTATCCTATGTAGTGTTTTGCCACAAGTTAGCTGGAGATGGGTGGAAAGACACTAATAGGAATTTTTTGAAAAAATGTGCAGCAGCCTGCACTACTTAAAACAAAAGGAAAATTGATTTTACGGTATGACGCAGTGAAGAACCCTGAGCTGGAGACAACCAGGCTATGGCTGCTCACAGACTACAGGGCGAGCTGCAGTCACACGGAGACCGTGCAGACAGCCGTAAACGGTGCTGCAAGGCCCAAAAACCCTCCTCTACGTTATCCTATGTAGTGTTTTTCCACAAGTTAGCTGGAGACGGGTGGAAAGACACTAATAGGAATTTTTTGAAAAAATGTGCAGCAGCCTGCACTACTTAAAACAAAAGGAAAATTGATTTTACGGTATGACGCAGTGAAGAACCCTGAGCTGGAGACAACCAGGCTATGGCTGCTCACAGACTACAGGGCGAGCTGCAGTCACACGGAGACCGTGCAGACAGCCGTAAACGGTGCTGCAAGGCCCAAAAACCCTCCTCTACGTTATCCTATGTAGTGTTTTTCCACAAGTTAGCTGGAGACGGGTGGAAAGACACTAATAGGAATTTTTTGAAAAAATGTGCAGCAGCCTGCACTACTTAAAACAAAAGGAAAATTGATTTTACGGTATGACGCAGTGAAGAACCCTGAGCTGGAGACAACCAGGCTATAGCTGCTCACAGACTACAGGGCGAGCTGCAGTCACACGGAGACCGTGCAGACAGCCGTAAACGGTGCTGCAAGGCCCAAAAACCCTCCTCTACGTTATCCTATGTAGTGTTTTTCCACAAGTTAGCTGGAGACGGGTGGAAAGACACTAATAGGAATTTTTTGAAAAAATGTGCAGCAGCCTGCACTACTTAAAACAAAAGGAAAATTGATTTTACGGTATGACGCAGTGAAGAACCCTGAGCTGGAGACAACCAGGCTATGGCTGCTCACAGACTACAGGGCGAGCTGCAGTCACACGGAGACCGTGCAGACAGCCGTAAACGGCGCTGCAAGGCCCAAAAACATTCCTCTACGTTATCCTATGTAGTGTTTTTCCACAAGTTAGCTGGAGACGGGTGGAAAGACACTAATAGGAATTTTTTGAAAAAATGAGCAGCAGACTACACTACTTGAAAAAAAAAAAAAAAAAGAACAGTATGAGGCAATGAACCACCCTCCCTGAACTGAATACAACCAGCTATGGATGGCCTATGGCTGCACTCAGACTAGAGAGTGGGCTGCACTCACACACACACACACACACACACACCTTGCAGATCGCTGTGAAAGCAGCGCTACAAGGCAAAAGCAAGGTGATTAGTAGGTGAACACAGCGGTTGCTAAATTAGCCTTTGAAAAGCACAAAGAAGCAAATCGCTATCTCTAAACTGGCCCTCAGTCAGCAAACAGCGTCCTGTCACTAACTGAATTCACAGCAGAGTGAGCGCAAAATGGCGCCAGCGACTTTTAAACTGCATCATGACATCATTTCAGCAGGCAATCACAGCCTTGCCAGTAGTTTCAGGCCCTCCATGCTGAACAGGATGTGCCCACATTTGGAATCATTCTCATTGGCTGATTTTGTACAAATTTGTGCAGTTTGAATCCTGGGAACTTCCGATTCCGGTATCCGATACGCGGCAAGTATCGGATCTCAGTATCGGAATTCCGATACCGCTAAGTATCGGCCGATACCCGATACTTGCGGTATCGGAATGCTCAACACTACTGCTGGCTGCCATACTTGTCCTGAGATCATTGTAGGGAGATAGACGGGGGCAGGAGTAGGGCGCAGCAAGACGGAGGCCCCCCATGACTGCTTTTGGCCAGGCAGTCTTTTTGAATAATGCCATGGGTCGGGATAGGAGGATTGCAGTGGGGAGGAGCTTTAAGGAGGGGGAAGTTGGGAGGAAAAGTGCGGGAAAACCGCCATTCCATCCCATATTCCAGACTGAGGCGTGGCAAGGTCTTAAGGGTGGACGTGTCCGTGCAGGAGGCCACCGCCCGTATCCCCAAAATGTGTTCCCGAACACGGACTTTAAGTTGACGTGTGGTCAACCCTATATAGATTAGACCACACGGACATGTAGCGTAATATATCACGTATCGGGAAACACAGGAGATATGTTGTCTAATAGTAAATTGTTTCGTGCCATCCGAGGTGGAAAAAGAGGCACATCTCTCAACACTGGGACAGGCGACGCACCGACCGCACGGCACACATCCACCCTCCGGCCGCAACGCATCCAAAAAAGTGGGTACAGCTTGACCAACATAATGACTACGTGTCAATTGATCACGAAGGTTTCTAGCACATCTAAACGTAATGAGGGGATTATCTGGGAGGAATTTTACAATGATTGGATCAGCCTTCAAGATAGGCCAAGCATTCTTAATGGCTGTACGTAACATCTCGTGTTGGGGGTTATAGGAAGTAATAAATCTTGCCATACTATTGATATTTGATTTTTTTAAAGTTTTATTGTATAGCAAGTTATTACGGTTGGCGTATTTAGCACGATGATATGCCTTCTTCACATTCCGACCACTATACCCCCTTGATAGAAAACGTCTCAACTCCTCCACCCGAACCTCAAAGTCGGCGTCAGTCGAACAAATCCCGTGAAGGTGGAGGAATTGACCCACCGGAATAGCCTGAACCATATGGCGCTGATGGCACGAAGAGGCATGGAGCAAGGTGTTAGTGGCCGTCTGCTTTCGAAAGATATCGGTCTGAATAACACCGGATCCATCCTTATAAATGGTAACATCGAGAAAATCATTTTTCCCTGAATCCCACACCGGGATCAGATGTATATTAAGATCATTATTGTTAAGAGAGGATATAAATTGCGCAAGGTCGGCGGCGGTGCCCTGCCAAACAAAGAAGATATTGTCGATATAGCGCGTCCACAATAGGATGCGATCTATCGACCCCTGTTTGTCCGACAGGCTCCCACCGACACCTATAAAGGGAAATTTCTATTGCCACTAAAGGCATCTGCGTCAGTCCTGTTCATGGCATATCTGTCAGCCACTTTCTGACACTGAAACTGTGTAGTGTAATACAGTGGGCCTGATTTTCCCAGCGGTCTCCCACACCTATAAAGGGAAATTTCTATTGCCACTAAGTGCATCTGCGTCAGTCCTGTTTGTGGCATATCTGTCAGCCACTTTCTGACACTGAAACTGTGTAGTGTAATACAGTGGGCCTGATTTTCCCAGCAGTCTCCCACCCACAGATAATAGAGTTGTGGCATACATATTACACACACGGAGAGCAAAATTACAATACGTCAAAATAAATACATAGATCAATATCCCATGTGTGCATGTTGGGACAGAATAGGGACAACTGCAAAACAGAAATCCTAAACTCCACAGAAAACAGTCAATATGTCCCGTAAAAAATATCTCTTTATTAAATATGAATTAAAAACTATACATAAGGAACAGGTACATTGGAAAAAACATGGGGACGATTAAACACTATGTGGCAGTACCAATAGTACACATAGGGCTACAGGGTACCACCCACCGCAAAAACACACTGCATAATACTATATAAATTATCAGGAATGGTACAATACGTACTGTATATAAATAGAATTATTACGGACACACCAAATAATAGTATACCAGGCTGATAGGCAAGAAATATGGTACAATGCAAGTGCAAATAGAATCATTGGAAATCAGCCATTTATCGCGGTAATACCATACAATAAACGCACAATACCTGGTATGTAAGGATGGTGAGGGGCCCAGAGCCCACCCTGACGCGTGTTTCGCTCCTTCCTCAGGGGTTGTGAAAGACAGGTGCCAAAAGGCATCTATTTATAAAGCCATACCGGAAACTCACCGCTAGTACGCGGCGCACCGCCCACATGTACTGCCAGCCAGAACGCCGCTGCCATCCGGAACCGGAAACACGCGGGCCCCACGTGATTCGGCATCACATGACAGCAGACGCCAGCAACGACAGACTGCAGGAGGGTGCCTGCGCAGCGATGAGTATCAAGCGCCATTAGCGTTTCGGGCAAAAGGAGTGGGCAACCAAAAAAATAACTTAGAATGAGACTAAATATAACAATATCTATAAATACAAAAATAAACAATAACCAATAAAAACACAAATATATGGCCGGTACTTCAAGTATATAAATATATATGTATAAACGTCACATGATAATGCATCACTAGATACACATAAACCGCACATGCATATTACAAAAAATATAAACAAACTATATCTCACAACAAAAGAAGGTGACAATAATACAATATACAAACAACACTGCACCTATAACTAATATACAAAAAATACATGCATGGGCAGACCATATGACCATTAATAACTAAATAGAACAAATATTACCATCCTCAGACAACACATAACCAGTACTACATCCAAATATAAGTATACATGTGTAAACATCACAGGATAATGCCACACTAAGTACGTATGGACTGCACATGCATAGTACAAGTAATATACATAATCTATGTCTCACAACAAAAGGATGATAATACTATAATACAGTATACACACAGCATTAAAAATATGATTAATATGCAAAAAGGAACATACATATATGAGCAGACCATGTGACTAACAATAACTATACATAATGATATACAAATACAAAAACCCATATTAACCCCAAAACCCCGGCATTAGGTTACCCACAGTAGTGAAGACAGTACGCATAACAATACACATATATATATATATATATATATATATATATATATATATATATATATATAAAAATTTGAAGAAAAGAAGGCAGCACTCCAAATCCTTTTCAAAGTGGAAAATGTGCAGTTTATTCAAGCCCACATCTTTCTTGTGCGACATTTCGGCTCGCAATGAGCCTTTCTCAAGCAGTGGGTGTGACTTACTATTGTGCTTATATAGGTATAATCTACACCCATTTACATATACAGCCATTAATATCTATTTACATACTCCTTTGAAATCCATCATTAATAATATTGATCCTCAGTGTACTTTCCTTATACATAAAGTGCGATTTATACCATAAAGTGCAGTGTGCTAAAGTGCTATTATACATCATGTATCTTCACAGTTATATTTCTCATCCATTGAGCACTATTTCATTAGGTCGGTATATTTATATCCCATATTTATATACATATTTATCAGTTTTTTTCTCCTTACCCTGCTGCGTCTGGGTAAACACACATGGAGGACGCTGTGTTCGCCATTGCTGGCGTTCTACTGCACCTACTGCGCATGTCATGGTCTCCCTCCTCTCTGTCATGGACTATCAACCAATCACAATATGTTTCAGTACCCTTCCCCTTGCGCTTGCGCACTGTTGTTTTGTCTTCAGTTAAGCGCCATCTTTAGTGGGGCTTCCAAACGGCACCTCTCAGTGCTTGCTTATTATTAACTAGATACCATTATTAATATGGCGATTTATTCCACCTTCTGCCACTCTTATTAATTTTCAAAGAGATTCCATAAAAGTGGATAATTTTCATACTTCAATAAATTTAACCATACACATCTAGTTTTTTCTATATGTTCGCTTTATTTCACTGCATACATTATTGTGACTGGCTGGCCGTCAATCATGACATAAAAATTAACGAAAAATATAATAAACATATATAGGGAGAAAGGGAGAAAAGAAAAAACTTTTTATCCTCCATGTGTTTCTATCCCGTTTTCTCGCAGGTTGATGATACATTGTGAAGATATCACTAAAATTAAAACATAAAATATACAAAGTTAAAAATTGAGGCAACACAACAAATTATATTATGTACTGTGCCCCAATATTTCAAACCGGAGTCTATATACACCTAATTCCCAAGTGTATCCCTATAGGGACTAATACATATTTGGCTGAATTTTAAATTCTGCATTAAGTCCTTTTGGTCTTAAGGTATTCAACTCGTAAATCCATTTAAGTTCTTGTCTTTTTAGTAGGCATACTCTATCTCCCCCTCTCCTCTGCACAGGGATTCTATCTATTATTCTGAACTTGAGATCTTTCTCTGCGTGTTTGAATTCCGTGAAATGTTTAGAGACCGGGAGGTCTAATCTTTTCTTCCTAATAGAATGGCGATGGTTATTAATCCGTACTTTCAACTCACAAGTTGTTTCTCCTACGTACCATAATTTGCACGGACATTCTAGTAGGTATATCACATGGTCTGAACTGCAGGTTAAAAACTGCCTTATCATGTATTCCTTACCCATATCTGGATGTTTGAAGGTGGAGCCTTTTATCATATGGGTACAATTGACGCATGAGAGGCATGGGAAACAGCCTTTTTGACTAATTCCCGTAATTGTGGTCTGACAAGAATTTTTTAAGGGGCCTATATCTGATTTCACTACTTAATCTTTGATGTTTTTACCTCTACAATAAGAGAATAATGGGGGTTCCCCAAACTCCCTTATTGTTGGTAGGCAATTTTTTAACATACCCCAATGTTTTCTAATGACTCCAACTATATTTTTGCTCTCTTCTGTATATGTCATGACACACGGTATTCTTGTTAATGCTTTTCTCTTATCACTCTTGACTAGTAGTCCCCTTCTATCTTTCTTTAGAGCCACAGATTTAGCTGCATTTAATATTTTCTTTGGATATCCTCTTTCCAAGAATTTATTTACCAGTGTATCCACAACTCCCTTTACTTCTCTCTCTTCTTTCACAATCCTGCGGACTCTAAGTAACTGGCTAAGAGGTATCGATCTCACCATATTACGGGGATGTTGACTATCATACGTTAATAGGTTATTTTTATCCGTTTCTTTTACAAATAAAGTGGTTACCAATTCTCCATTCTCTTGTCTAATTAAGACGTCTAAAAATTGGATATTGGATTTAGAGAAGATCAATGTAAATTTGATGGTTTCATCTATCTCGTTCAGATATTGGTGGAACTCCTCCAATTCTTTCTCTGTGCCCTTCCATAGGAGGAAGACATCATCTATGTACCGCCACCACATCTCCACATGCTTAAAGTGGTGGGATACATAGATGAGGTCCTCCTCCAGGATACTCATGACAATATTTGCATAAGCGGGGGCCATATTGGCCCCCATTGAAGTACCACGCTGTTGCGAATAGAAAGTATCTCCAAATAAAAAGTAGCTCCGAAATAATTTTATATTTCCAACAATTTAATCAAAAATTTTTTTCCTTCCATAGTGATCTCAGTTGTATCTAACTTCCTATTAACCGCTCTTATACCTGAGCTATGTCTAATCGAGGTATAAAGTGAGATGACATCAAATGATGCCAAAATCACTTCACCCTCCAACTGTGTTGATTCCAATTTATTTAAAAAGTCAGTGGTGTCTTGGATATATGATTTTGAATTTCTAGCAATGGGGTTGAGGATTCTGTCCAAGAATATGCCTATTCTACTGAATACTGAATCAACCCCCGATACTATTGGTCTCCCCGGGGGGTTGTTTAATGATTTATGAATCTTCGGGGTTATGTATAATACCGGAGTTCTAGGGAATTCTATTGACAAATAGTCCTTTAGTCCCTGATCGATTGTTCCAGATTGCAACGCTTCTTGTAGGCAGTCATTGATTTCACTCATTATTTTGAATTTAGGATCACCATCCAGTTTCTGATATACTCGCTCATCTCTTAACTGCCGATCTATTTCTGCAATATATTTTGTCCTGTCCATGATGACGACAGCACCACCCTTATCTGCGGGTTTTATTATGATGTCGTCATCATGGACAAGCTCCTGTAATGCTGTAAATTCCTCCCTCGTTACATTAGGGGGTCTAAATTCTCCTGAAACCTCATTTTTAATTTCCTCAATGTCCCTTCTCACCACTTTCTCAAATGCATCTATTATTGTGGAATTTGTGGGTGGCATGAAATCACTGTTTTTCCTCAATTCCATGTTTTTACAATCAAACTCGCTACTTTTTACTTTACTTACTATATTTTTATCCTGAAACCATTCTTTTAATTTTATTGATCTAAAAAATCTTTCTAGATCTAATTGTAAATTAAACCAATTTGTGTGTGTACACGGAACAAATGATAGTCCTCTACTCAAGATTGAAACCTGTGGAGGGGTCAATACCTTATCAGAAATGTTAACTACAAGTTCTGATCCTTTTTCTTGGATGCCGCTTGTCTTTGCGTTTGTGACCTGTTCTTCTCTAGTCTTTTTTTGGCCGCGGTGGTGGCGTTTACCTCCTCTCCTCTTGCGTTTTGTCCCTCCGTTGTATTGTCCTGGTCTTTAAAAATACAGGTCACAACCGCAAAGACAAGCGGCATCCAAGAAAAAGGATCAGAACTTGTAGTTAACATTTCTGATAAGGTATTGACCCCTCCACAGGTTTCAATCTTGAGTAGAGGACTATCATTTGTTCCGTGTACACACACAAATTGGTTTAATTTACAATTAGATCTAGAAAGATTTTTTAGATCAATAAAATTAAAAGAATGGTTTCAGGATAAAAATATAGTAAGTAAAGTAAAAAGTAGCGAGTTTGATTGTAAAAACATGGAATTGAGGAAAAACAGTGATTTCATGCCACCCACAAATTCCACAATAATAGATGCATTTGAGAAAGTGGTGAGAAGGGACATTGAGGAAATTAAAAATGAGGCTTCAGGAGAATTTAGACACCCTAATGTAACGAGGGAGGAATTTACAGCATTACAGGAGCTTGTCCATGATGACGACATCATATTAAAACCCGCAGATAAGGGTGGTGCTGTCGTCATCATGGACAGGACAAAATATATTGCAGAAATAGATCGGCAGTTAAGAGATGAACGAGTATATCAGAAACTGGATGGTGATCCTAAATTCAAAATAATGAGTGAAATCAATGACTGCCTACAAGAAGCGTTGCAATCTGGAACAATCGATCAGGGACTAAAGGACTATTTGTCAATAGAATTCCCTAGAACTCCGGTATTATACATAACCCCGAAGATTCATAAATCATTAAACAACCCCCCGGGGAGACCAATAGTATCGGGGGTTGATTCAGTATTCAGTAGAATAGGCATATTCTTGGACAGAATCCTCAACCCCATTGCTAGAAATTCAAAATCATATATCCAAGACACCACTGACTTTTTAAATAAATTGGAATCAACACAGTTGGAGGGTGAAGTGATTTTGGCATCATTTGATGTCATCACACTTTATACCTCGATTAGACATAGCTCAGGTATAAGAGCGGTTAATAGGAATTTAGATACAACTGAGATCACTATGGAAGGAAAAAATTTTTTTATTAAATTGTTGGAAATAATTTTAGGGCGGAGCTACTTTTTATTTGGAGATACTTTCTATTCGCAACAGCGTGGTACTTCAATGGGGGCCAATATGGCCCCCGCTTATGCAAATATTGTCATGAGTATCCTGGAGGAGGACCTCATCTATGTATCCCACCACTTTAAGCATGTGGAGATGTGGTGGCGGTACATAGATGATGTCTTCCTCCTATGGAAGGGCACAGAGAAAGAATTGGAGGAGTTCCATCAATATCTGAACAAGATAGATGAAACCATCAAATTTACATTGATCTTCTCTAAATCCAATATCCAATTTTTAGACGTCTTAATTAGACAAGAGAATGGAGAATTGGTAACCACTTTATTTGTAAAAGAAACGGATAAAAATAACCTATTAACGTATGATAGTCAACATCCCCGTAATATGGTGAGATCGATACCTCTTAGCCAGTTACTTAGAGTCCGCAGGATTGTGAAAGAAGAGAGAGAAGTAAAGGGAGTTGTGGATACACTGGTAAATAAATTCTTGGAAAGAGGATATCCAAAGAAAATATTAAATGCAGCTAAATCTGTGGCTCTAAAGAAAGATAGAAGGGGACTACTAGTCAAGAGTGATAAGAGAAAAGCATTAACAAGAATACCGTGTGTCATGACATATACAGAAGAGAGCAAAAATATAGTTGGAGTCATTAGAAAACATTGGGGTATGTTAAAAAATTGCCTACCAACAATAAGGGAGTTTGGGGAACCCCCATTATTCTCTTATTGTAGAGGTAAAAACATCAAAGATTATGTAGTGAAATCAGATATAGGCCCCTTAAAAAATTCTTGTCAGACCACAATTACGGGAATTAGTCAAAAAGGCTGTTTCCCATGCCTCTCATGCGTCAATTGTACCCATATGATAAAAGGCTCCACCTTCAAACATCCAGATACGGGTAAGGAATACATGATAAGGCCACGTTCACACGCTGCGGGTTCCTCTGCGGGTTAATCCCGCAGCGGAATTGAAAATCTGCAGGGCAAAACCGCTGCGGTTATCCCTGCAGATTTATCGCGGTTTGTTCCGCGGTTTCCGCTGCGGGATTATTCCTGTACTATTGATGCTGCATATGCAGCAATATGCAGCATCAATAGTAATGTAAAAAATAATAAAAATTGGTTATACTCACCCTCTGACGTCGTGATCTCCCCGGCGCTGCAAGCGGCTGTGCCGACAAGGACCTTCGTGACGTCACGGTCATGTGACCGCGGCGTCATCACGGTCATGTGACCGCGACGTCACCACAGGTCCTGTTCGGCACAGCAACTGAGACCGGACGCCGCGGGCCGCGCTGAGAGGTGAGTATAGCATTATTTTTTATTTTAATTCTTTTTTTACACCCAAATATGGTTCCCAGGGCCTGGAGGAGAGTCTCCTCTCCTCCACCCCGGGTACCACCCGCACATTAACCGCTTACTTCCCGCAACGTGGGCACAGCCCCATGCGGGAGGTTAGCGGTTCAATGCATTCCTATGGGTGCAGAATCGCTGCGATTCTGCACCAAGAAGTGACATGCTCCTTCTTTTTTTCTGCAGAAAATCCGCACGGATTTTCCACAGAAAAAAAGGATCGTCAGCACAGCGGGTTTTGTTTTCCATTAGGTTACATTGTACTGTAACCTACATGGAAAAAGGATGCGGACCCGCAGCTGCAAAACAGCTGCGGGTCCGCAGCAAAACCCGCAGCGTGTGAACATAGCCTAAGGCAGTTTTTAACCTGCAGTTCAGACCATGTGATATACCTACTAGAATGTCCGTGCAAATTATGGTACGTAGGAGAAACAACTTGTGAGTTGAAAGTACGGATTAATAACCATCGCCATTCTATTAGGAAGAAAAGATTAGACCTCCCGGTCTCTAAACATTTCACGGAATTCAAACACGCAGAGAAAGATCTCAAGTTCAGAATAATAGATAGAATCCCTGTGCAGAGGAGAGGGGGAGATAGAGTATGCCTACTAAAAAGACAAGAACTTAAATGGATTTACGAGTTGAATACCTTAAGACCAAAAGGACTTAATGCAGAATTTAAAATTCAGCCAAATATGTATTAGTCCCTATAGGGATACACTTGGGAATTAGGTGTATATAGACTCCGGTTTGAAATATTGGGGCACAGTACATAATATAATTTGT
The DNA here is from genome assembly GCF_051348905.1 of Ranitomeya variabilis. Lineage (NCBI taxonomy): Eukaryota > Metazoa > Chordata > Amphibia > Anura > Dendrobatidae > Ranitomeya > Ranitomeya variabilis. The sequence goes on from NC_135235.1 coordinate 343,036,032, forward strand.
TGGGTTGCCTCAATTTTTAACTTTGTATATTTTATGTTTTAATTTTAGTGATATCTTCACAATGTATCATCAACCTGTGAGAAAACGGGATAGAAACACATGGAGGATAAAAAGTTTTTTCTTTTCTCCCTTTCTCCCTATATACGTTTATTATATTTTTCGTTAATTTTTATGTCATGATTGACGGCCAGCCAGTCACAATAATGTATGCAGTGAAATAAAGCGAACATATAGAAAAAACTAGATGTGTATGGTTAAATTTATTGAAGTATGAAAATTATCCACTTTTATGGATTCTCTGTATGATGATGTTGTGGTCCGGAGGGGCTACACATCTGTGTGGAGACCCATTGACAATCGGAGACAGCCTGAATAAGGTGCCGTCCAGTATGTCAGAGTGGAAACAAAACGCTTTAAAAATTAATAAGAGTGGCAGAAGGTGGAATAAATCGCCATATTAATAATGGTATCTAGTTAATAATGAGCAAGCACTGAGAGGTGCCGTTTGGAAGCCCTACTAAAGATGGCGCTTAACTGAAGACAAAACAACAGTGCGCAAGCGCAAGGAGAAGGGTACTGAAACATATTGTGATTGGTTGATAGTCCATGACAGAGAGGAGGGAGACCATGACATGCGCAGCAGGTGCAGTAGAACGCCAGCAATGGCGAACACAGCGTCCTCCATGTGTGTTTACCCAGACGCAGCAGGGTAAGGAGAAAAAAAACGATAAATATGTATATAAATATGGGATATAAATATACCGACCTAATGAAATAGTGCTCAATGGATGAGAAATATAACTGTGAAGATACATGATGTATAATAGCACTTTAGCACACTGCACTTTATGTATAAATCGCACTTTATGTATAAGGAAAGTACACTGAGGATCAATATTATTAATGATGGATTTCAAAGGAGTATGTAAATAGATATTAATGGCTGTATATGTAAATGGGTGTAGATTATACCTATACAAGCACAATAGTAAGTCACACCCACTGCTTGAGAAAGGCTCATTGCGAGCTGAAACGTCGCACAAGAAAGATGTGGGCTTGAATAAACTGCACATTTTTCACTTTGAAAAGGATTTGGAGTGCTGCCTTCTTTTCTTCAAATTTGTATGCAATTTGGGTGGATGTCTGGACCATCTCACCCAGGAGGCCAGGCACCTGCTGGTGAGCATTGTGCTGTTCCATTTTTTTGTATATATATATATATATATATATATATATATATATATATATATATATAAAACAAGGCCACAGAACATGAACAACATCCAGCGAAGCTGATAGATGTATCTCAACAACATTCAGATGTATCTTCGATAATCCAATACCATCAGAACATAACGTGCACCTACCTAAATAAAAGAAAAAATGAATAAAACATAAGTAAGAACAATGTACATGCCAATAGTAGGTTCCACTATGGTGCCAGGTGTATATGATCACAGAAATGGAGCAAACAAAATATTCTAATTTAATCCGTGAGGGTGGATTGTCCGCAATGTCCAAATCCACTTAGACTCCAACTGCGCTAGACGTTTCGAGAGATTCCCTCCTCTAACATTATTTGTAATAGATCAATTCCACGTACTCTTAATAGTGCATCATCACAACGATGGAATTCCCTAAAATGGCGTGGCAAGGTCTTAAGGGTGGAGGTGTCCGTGCAGGAGGCCGCCGCCCGTATCCCCAAAACGTGTTCCCGAACACGGACTTTAAGTTGACGTGTGGTCAACCCTATATAGATTAGACCACACGGACATGTAGCATAATATATCACGTATCGGGAAACACAGGAGATATGTTGTCTAATAGTAAATTGTTTCGTGCCATCCGAGGTGGAAAAAGAGGAACATCTCTCAACATTGGGACAGGCGACGCACCGACCGCTCGGCACACATCCACCCCCCGGCCGCAACGCATCCAAAAAAGTGGGTACAGCTTGACCAACATAATGACTACGTGTCAATTGATCACGGAGGTTTCTAGCACATCTAAACGTAATGGGGGGATTATCTGGGAGGAATTTTACAATGATTGGATGAGCCTTCAAGATAGGCCAAGCATTCTTAATGGCTGTACGTAACATCTCGTGTTGGGGGTTATAGGAAGTAATAAATCTTGCCATACTATTGATATTTGATTTTTTTAAAGTTTTATTGTATAGCAAGTTATTACGGTTGGAGTATTTAGCACGATGATATGCCTTCTTCACATTCCGACCACTATACCCCCTTGATAGAAAACGTCTCAACTCCTCCGCCTGAACCTCAAAGTCGGCGTCAGTCGAACAAATCCCGCGAAGGTGGAGGAATTGACCCACCGGAATAGCCTGAACCATATGGCGCGGATGGCACGGAGAGGCATGGAGCAAGGTGTTAGTGGCCGCCTGCTTTCGAAAGATATCGGTCTGAATAACACCGGATCCATCCTTATAAATGGTAACATTGAGAAAATCAATTTTCCCTGAATCCCACACCGGGATCAGATGTATATTAAGATCATTATTGTTAAGAGAGGATATAAATTGCGCAAGGTCGGCGGCGGTGCCCTGCCAAACAAAGAAGATATCGTCGATATAGCGCGTCCACAATAGGATGCGATCTATCGACCCCTGTTTGTCCGACAGGCTCCCACCCACACCTATAAAGGGAAATTTCTATTGCCACTAAAGGCATCTGCGTCAGTCCTGTTTATTGCATATCTGTCAGCCACTTTCTGACACTGAAACTGTGTAGTGTAATACAATGGGCCAGATTTTCCCAGCAGGCTCCCACCCACACCTATAAAGGGAAATTTCTATTGCCACTAAAGGCATCTGCGTCAGTCCTGTTTATGGCATATCTGTCAGCCACTTTCTGACACTGAAACTGTGTAGTGTAATACAGTGGGCCTGATTTTCCCAGCAGTCTCCCACCCACACCTATAAAGGGAAATTTCTATTGCCACTAAGGGCATCTGCGTCAGTCCTGTTTGTGGCATATCTGTCAGCCACTTTCTGACACTGAAACTGTGTAGTGTAATACAGTGGGCCAGATTTTTCAAACAGTCTCCCACACCTATAAAGGGAGATTTAAATTCACAACAAGTTTACGTACAACTTCTACCTGGTTTTACAGTACCATATAACGGTTGTTAGTTTGGTTACATTTTTCCAAGAATGAGGAAGTCTGGTGGAAGAGGTCATGGCCGTGGGCGGTCACTGCCAGCTGGTAATAATGGTAGTGGTGGTGGAGCATCAGGTGGTCGTGGGAAAAGCAAAATAGCACCTAAGTCTGGAGTTGTTGAGCCAGCATCATCGTCTGGCTACACAAGGCCTCGAACGCTCCCTTTTCTGGGAGTAGGAAAACCGCTTTTAAAGCCGGAGCAGCAGGAAAAAGTTTTGGCTTTCCTTGCTGACTCTGCCTCTAGCTCTTTCGCCTCCTCTTCGGAAAGTGCAAAATTTAAAAGCAGTGCATCGTCAGTGGATGCTCCCGATCAGGAACAAGTCGCTTCCTTGTGTCCTTAACCCAGAACAACAGTGAAGGATGCGTCAGGCGACACAACAGGTTACTCCATGGAGCTCTTTACACATACCGTGCCTGGGTTAGAAAGGGAAATTGTTAACAGGCCATGCCCATTACAAGATGAATCGGACATGGAGTGCACAGATGCACAGCCACAGCTAGATTATTATGCTGTTCCATTGACTCAGATCACAACATTGCCCTCGCAGTGTACTGAGCCACAATCTGACCCTGATGAGACTATGGTGCCCCGTCCCGAACGCTATAGCACCGGCTTACATGGTGACACAGAGGAAGGTGCACAGGACATAGAAGAGGAGGTGATAGATGACCCAGTTGTTGACCCTGATTGGCAGCCATTGGGGGAACAGGGTGCCGCTGGCAGTAGCTCTGAATTGGAGGAGGAGGAGCCGTTGCAGGCATCAACATCGCAACAGCTTTCATCTGGCAGGCCCATATCTGGCCAAAAATGTGTGTCAAAACCAAAAACAGTTGTAGGACAGTGTGGCCATCCGCTTAAAGTAGCACAGTGTGCAATGCCTGAAAAGGTATTCGATAGTAGGAAGAGTGCAGTCTGGCAATTTTTTAACCAAGATCCGAATGATCAGTGCAAAGTGATCTGTAAGAAATGCTCAAGGACCTTTAGCAGAGGTCAGAATGTCAAAAACTTAAATACAACTTGCATGCATAGACATTTAACCACCATGCACTTGCAAGCCTGGACTAACTACCAAACGTCCCATAACGTTGTTGCACCCGCTCACAATGAAGCTAGTCAGCAACGCTACATTCCTTCCCTCACTGTAAGCCCACCGTTTATGACACCACCTGCAGCAAGTGTGGAGGTATCGTCGCAAGGCCAAAGCAGTCAGGGAATCACCAGGTTCTTGGTAGGAAACACTGTATGTAGGCCAACAGCAAGAATACCATCACCAACCCTTTCTCAGTCTGCCATGTCCACCACCACCCCCGCTAGTTCCACCATATGCAGCTCTGCAGTCCAGCTCACCCTACAAGAGACTCTCGTTAGGAATAGGAAGTACTCGTCCTCTCATCCGCGTACACAGAGTTTGAACGCCCACATTGCTAGACTAATCTCGTTAGCGATGATGCCCTACCGGTTAGTTGAAAGCGAAGCTTTCAAAGCCCTGATGGCCTACGCAGTACCACGCTATGACCTACCCAGTCGACACTTTTTTTGAGAAAAGCCATCCCAGCCCTCCACCAGCATGTCAAAGACCGCATTGTCCATGCACTCAGGCAATCTGTCAGTAGAATGGTGCACCCCACAACAGATGCATGGACCAGTAGGCATGGCCAGGGACGTTACGTGTCCATCACGGCACACTGGGTTAATGTGGTGGATGCAGGGTCTACAGGGGACAGCCATATTGGGACAGTTCTGCCTAGCCCACGGTCTAGGAAACAGTTGGCTGTAGGCGTTCGCCACCCCTCCTCCTCCTCCAGCAGAAGCGAGAGTTCGTCCACAGACCGCAGTCGCACGACCACTCCATCCGCAGCTGCCAGTGTTGCACACGAGGTGTCCCATTATGGAACAGCTAGTGGTAAGGGTCAGCAGGCTGTGTTGGAAATGAAGTGTTTGGGCGACAACAGACACACCACGGTAGTTCTGTCCGAGTTCTTTCAGCAAGAAACTCAGTCATGGCTGGGCAGTGTACATCTTGAGGCAGGCAAGGTAGTCAGTGATAACGGAAGGAATTTTATGGCTGCCATAACCCTTTCACAACTGAAACACATTCCTTGCCTGGCTCACACCTTGAACCTGGTGGTGCAGTGCTTCCTGAAAAGTTATCCGGGGTTACCCGCCCTGCTCCTGAAGGTGCGAAGACTTTGCTCGCACATCCACCATTCGCCCGTACACTCCAGCCGTATGCAGAACCATCAGCGATCTTTTCAGCTTCCCCAGCACCGCCTAATAATCGACGTTGCAACAAGGTGGAACTCCACACTGCACATGCTTCAGAGGCTGTGCGAACAGAGGCGTGCTGTTATGTATTTGTGGGAGGATACACATACACGGGCAGGCTGTTGGATGGTCGAAGCTACAAGACCTGTGTCAAGTCCTTCAGTGTTTTGAGGAATGCACACGCCTGGTTAGTGCAGACGACGCCAACATAATCATGAGCATCCCCCTAATGCATCTGCTGATGCAAAGTTTTTCACACATAAAGGACCAGGCATCTGCAGCCGAGGACGAGGGAAGCCTTGATGACAGTCAGCCATTGTCTGCTCAGGGAAGTCACCTGGGCGAGGTGGCAGACGAAGAGGAGGAGAAGGAGGAGGATGATGGGGATGAATATTTATGGGAGGAGGAAGCTTCTCAGGGGGCAATAGAAACTGGTGACGTTGCAAGGTCAGGTACAGGGATTTTGAGGGAGACAAGTGATGTTGATTTGCCAGAAAGTGCTCCTCAACCCAGCACAAGCAGTGAATTGACACCTGGAACATTGGCCCACATGGCGGATTATGCCTTGCGTATCCTAAGAAGGGACCCCTGCATTATCAAAATGATGACCGATGACGATTACTGGTTGGCCAGCCTCCTGGATCCACCCTTTAAAGGGAAATTGCATAATATCATGCCACACGAGAAACTTGAGCAAATATTGGCTACCAAACAAGCAACTCTTGTAGACCGTTTGGTTCAGGCATTCCCAGCACACACGAGCTGCAGGGGGCAACATGGCAGAGGTGTTAGAGGTACACAAATCAGAAGTGGCGTTGGACAGAGGGGTTTTATGACCAGGTTGTGGAGTGATTTCGCAATGACCGCAGACACGACAGGTACTGCAGCATCAATTCAAAGTGACAGGAGACAACATTTGTCCAGTATGGTTACTAACTATTTTTCCTCCCTTATCGATGTTCTCCCTCACACGTCATTCCCATTTGATTACTGGGCATCCAAAATAGACACCTGGCATGAATTTGCAGAACATGCATTACAGGAGCTTGCTTGCCCAGCTGCTAGTGTGCTATCAGAAAGAGTATTCAGTGCTGCTGGCTCAATACTCACCGAAAAAAGGACTCGTCTGGCTACCCAAAATGTTGATGATCTAACCTTCATTAAAATGAACCAATCATGGATTTCTAATTATTTTGCCCCACCTTTACCTGCTGACACCTAGCTTTCCTGTAAAAAGGTCTTGCTTTTGGACTCGTCTTACTGACTGCTCCAATTTCTCCATTTGCAGCTGCTGTATGTCCACCATAGGCCATTTTTACACCTCCCTAAATGGGCTGACTCCCCCCACGAGGCTGTGGTCACCATTTGGCGCAAGCACCCGTGCGAGTGCCGTTTGGCTGAACAGGTGGATGTGCCCACTTTTGGGCGACGGCACTGGCACAGGGTCCCTCATAGTACAAAGAAGTGTCTCTGGCGGTGGTGGTGCACACCCAATGTCAGACACATCGTCGTAACATGAGGGGCCCTGGGCCAGTACCGCCGCCCACGAGAGAGTGTCCCCCCCAGCTCAGACAGTGCTCTACCACTTGCAAAATTACCTCTCACTGCTCCACCACTGTTTAGTCTGTGCTGTTAAATCCTTCAGTGGCACTGCCAATACCAATTTGTTGACATGATTGAGTCTAGTAAAAACAGGGGCCCTGTCCTACATTTACACCAGTTAATACTTTGCGCCAACTACCACTGTCTGAAAGTCAGCAGAGGAGCCCAGCCCTGTACCTAGGTATGCCACCTGTTTATTTGTGAATTTTTTTTTTGCCAGACATTAACCTCACTTTATTATTTTGGCCTACTAACTGTGTCAGACACTCATTACAGTTGTCCTCCACTGAACAAAGCTAGGCCGCCTGCGTACTCCTGTAACCTATTTTTAACTGCATTTTGCCTATTACTTTTTTGGCCCTACTAACTGTGTCTGCCCCTTGTTGCAATCGTCCTCCGCTGAACACACCAATGCTGCCTGTGTACCCCTGTAACCTATTTTAAACTGCATAGAGCCAACTTTTTTATTTTAGGCCTAGTAAGTCTGTCTGCGGTCCCTCCTTGCAATCATCCTCCGCTGACCAAACCAATGCTGCCTGTGTACCCCGTAACCTATTTTAAACTGCATAGAGCCAACTTTTTTATTTTAGGCCTAGTAAGTCTGTCTGCGGTCCCTCCTTGCAATTGTCCTCCGCTGACCAAACCAATGCTGCCTGTGTACCCCTGTAACCTATTTAAAACTGCATAGAGCCTACTTTTTTATTTTAGGCCTAGTAAGTCTGCACCACTCCTTACAATTGTCCTCCGCTGACCACACCAATGCTGCCTGTGTACCCCTGTAACCTATTTTAAACTGCATAGAGCCAACTTTTTTATTTTAGGCCTAGTAAGTCTGTCTGCAGTCCCTCCTTGCAATCGTCCTCCGCTGACCAAACCAATGCTGCCTGTGTACCCCTGTAACCTATTTTAAACTGCATAGAGCCATGTTATGATCTGGTGGTTTAGGAGCAACATGGGACGTGCTCTGGAGGAGGTGGTACCTGTACTGACCGCAGTTCCTGAGCTAAACACAACACTAGAAGTAGCCGTGGGATGTTCCTGTCACTCCCTAGACACCTCGTCACAGCCGGAGGACTAACTGCCCCTAAAGATAGAAACAGGAAAGCTATCTTGCCTCAGAGAAAATCCCTAAAGGATAGGACAGCCCCCCACAAATATTGACTGTGAGTGGAGAGGGAAATGACATATGCAGAATGAAACCAGGATGTAGCAAAGGAGGCCAGTCTAGCTAGATAAATAGAACAGGAAGGAATACTGTGCGGTCAGTATTAAAAACTAGAAAAATCCACCACAGAGTTTACAAAAATCTCCACACCTGACTAAAGGTGTGGAGGGTAAATCTGCTTCCCAGAGCTTCCAGCTTAACTGAATAAATCCATACTGACAAGCTGGACTAGAAAAAACATAGAAAGTGCAGAAAGATTAAGTCTACAACAAGTGGACTGCAAAAGAACAAAGCAAGGACTTATTTTTGCTGAACTGGTCAGAATATCAGGGAAATCCAAGCAGAGATGTGAATCCAACCAGGAACCATTGACAACTGGCACAGGCTGAAGGATAGAACTAGGCTAAATAGCCGAGCCAGTAAGACAATCAGTGGAAGCAGCTGCTGACTACTAAATGCCAGGAGCAGCAGTACCACTTAAAACCACCGGAGGGAGCCCAAGGGCAGAACTCGCAAAAGTGCCACTTACAACCACCGGAGGGAGCCCAAGAGCGGAATTCACAACAGTACCCCCCCTTGAGGAGGGGTCACCGAACCCTCACCAGAGCCCCCAGGCCGATCAGGACGAGCCAAGTGAAAAGCACGAACCAAATCGGCGGCATGGAAATCGGAGGCAACAACCCAAGAATTATCCTCCTGGCCATAACCCTTCCACTTGACAAGATACTGAAGCCTCGAAAAACGAGAATCCAAAATTTTCTCCACCACATATTCCAACTCCCCATCAACCAACACCGGGGCAGGAGGATCAACAGAGGGAACAACGGGCATCACATATCTCTGCAACAAAGATCTATGGAAAACATTATGGATGGCAAAAGAGGCTGGAAGGGCCAAACGAAAAGATACCGGATTGATAATCTCAGAAATCTTATAAGGACCAATAAACCGAGGCTTGAACTTAGGGGAAGAAACCTTCATAGGAACATGACGAGAAGATAACCAGACTAAATCCCCCACCCGAAGCCGGGGACCAACACACCGACGGCGGTTAGCAAAACGTTGAGCCTTTTCCTGAGACAACGTCAAATTGTCTACCACATGAGTCCAAATCTGCTGTAACCTGTCCATTACAGAATCCACACCAGGACAATCAGACGGCTCAACCTGCCCCGAAGAAAAACGAGGATGAAACCCAAAATTACAAAAGAAAGGCGAAATCAAAGTAGCCGAACTAGCCCGATTATTAAGGGCAAACTCGGCCAACGGCAAGAAAGCCACCCAATCATCCTGGTCAGCAGACACAAAGCTTCTCAAATAGGTTTCCAAGGTCTGATTAGTTCGCTCAGTTTGGCCATTTGTCTGAGGATGAAATGCCGAAGAGAAAGACAAATCAATGCCCATCCTAGCACAAAAGGCCCGCCAAAACCTAGAAACAAACTGGGAACCTCTGTCAGACACAATATTCTCCGGAATGCCATGCAAACGAACCACATGCTGAAAAAACAATGGAACCAAGTCAGAGGAGGAAGGCAATTTAGGCAAAGGTACCAAATGGACCATTTTAGAGAACCAGTCACAAACCACCCAGATAACACACATCTTCTGGGAAACAGGAAGATCCGAAATAAAATCCATGGAAATATGCGTCCAGGGCCTCTCAGGGACCAACAAAGGCAAAAGCAACCCACTAGCGCGGGAACAGCAAGGCTTGGCCCGGGCACAAGTCCCACAGGACTGCACAAAAGAACGCACATCCCACTACAAGGAAGGCCACCAAAAGGACCTAGCAACCAAGTCTCTGGTACCAAAAATCCCAGGATGACCAGCCAACACCGAACAATGAACCTCAGAAATTACCTTTCTTGTCCATCTATCAGGAACAAACAGCTTCCCCACAGGACAGCGGTCAGGTTTATCAGCCTGAAATTCCTGAAGCACCCGCCGTAAATCAGGGGAGATGGCAGAAATAATCACCCCTTCCTTAAGAATGCCAACCGGCTCAAGGACTCCAGGAGAATCAGGCAAAAAACTCCTAGAGAGGGCATCAGCCTTAACATTCTTAAATCCCGGAAGATACGAGACCACAAAATCAAAACGGGAGAAAAACAGGGAACATCGAGCCTGTCTAGGGTTCAGCCGCTTGGCCGACTCGAGGTAAATCAGATTCTTATGATCGGTCAAGACCACAACGCGGTGCTTGGCTCCCTCAAGCCAATGTCGCCACTCCTCAAATGCCCACTTCATGGCCAACAACTCCCGATTGCCGACATCATAATTGCGCTCCGCAGGCGAAAACTTTCTGGAAAAAAAGGCACACGGTTTCATCAAAGAACCATCAGAACTCCTCTGAGACAAAACGGCCCCTGCCCCAATCTCAGAAGCGTCAACCTCAACCTGAAAAGGAAGAGAAACATCCGGCTGACGCAACACAGGGGCAGAAGTAAATCGGCATTTAAGCTCCTGAAAGGCCTCAACAGCCGCAGAGGACCAATTCGTCACATCAGCGCCTTTCTTCGTCAAATCGGTCAGGGGCTTAACCACACTGGAAAAGTTGGCAATGAAATGGCGATAAAAATTAGCAAAGCCCAAAAATTTCTGAAGACTCTTTACAGATGTGGGTTGAATCCAGTCATGAATGGCTTGGACCTTAACAGGATCCATTTCTATAGACGAGGGAGAAAAAATAAAACCCCAAAAAGAGACCTTCTGAACTCCAAATAGGCACTTAGACCCCTTCACAAATAAAGCATTATCACGAAGGATCTGGAATACCATCCTGACCTGCTTCACATGAGACTCCCAATCATCGGAAAAAATCGAAATATCATCCAAATACACAATCATGAATTTATCAAGATAATTGGGAAAATAAAATGCATGAAGGACTGAAATACAGAAGGAGCATTAGAGAGCCCGAAAGGCATCACAAGGTATTCAAAATGGCCTTCGGGCGTATTAAATGCAGTTTTCCATTCGTCACCCTGTTTAATACGAACAAGATTATATGCCCATCGAAGGTCAATCTTAGTAAACCAACTAGCCCCCTTGATCCGAGCAAACAAATCAGAAAGCAAAGGTAAAGGGTATTGGAATTTGACCGTGATCTTATTAAGAAGGCGATAATCAATACAGGGTCTCAAGGAGCCATCCTTCTTGGCAACAAAAAAGAATCCCGCTCCCAATGGTGACGAAGATGGCCGAATATGCCCCTTCTCTAAAGACTCCTTAACATAACTCCGCATGGCGGCATGCTCTGGCACAGACAGATTGAAAAGTCGGCCCTTAGGGAACTTACAGCCAGGAATCAAGTTAATAGCACAATCACAGTCCCTATGTGGAGGAAGGGAACTGGACTTGGGCTCATCAAATACATCCTGGAAATCCGACAAAAACTCAGGAACTGCAGAAGAGGGGGAAGAGGAAATTGACATCAAAGGAACGTCACTATGTACCCCTTGACAACCCCAACTAGTCACAGACATAGATTTCCAATCCAGCACAGGATTATGTCCCTGTAACCATGGAAAACCCAGTACAACAACATCATGCAAATTATGCAACACCAGAAAACGGCAATCTTCCTGATGTGCTGGAGCCATGCACATGGTCAGCTGTGTCCAATACTGAGGTTTGTCCTTGGCCAACGGTGTAGCATCAATGCCCCTCAAAGGAATAGGGCTCTGCAAAGGCTGCAAGGAAAAAACACAGCGCCTGGCGAATTCCAAGTCCATCAAGTTCAGGGCAGCGCCTGAATCCACAAATGCCATGACAGAAAAGGACGATAATGAGCAAATCAAGGTCACAGATAAGAGAAATTTAGGCTGTACAGTACTGTTATGATCTGGTGGTTTAGGAGCAACATGGGACGTGCTCTGGAGGAGGTGGTATCTGTACTGACCGCAGCTCCTGAGCTAAACACAACACTAGAAGTAGCCGTGGGATGTTCCTGTCACTCCCTAGACACCTCGTCACAGCCGGAGGACTAACTACCCCTAAAGATAGAAACAGGAAAGCTATCTTGCCTCAGAGAAAATCCCCAAAGGATAGGACAGCCCCCCACAAATATTGACTGTGAGTGGAGAGGGAAATGACATATGCAGAATGAAACCAGGATGTAGCAAAGGAGGCCAGTCTAGCTAGATAAATAGAACAGGAAGGAATACTGTGCGGTCAGTATTAAAAACTAGAAAAATCCACCACAGAGTTTACAAAAATCTCCACACCTGACTAAGGGTGTGGAGGGTAAATCTGCTTCCCAGAGCTTCCATCTTAACTGAATAAATCCATACTGACAATCTGGACTAGAAAAAACATAGAAAGTGCAGAAAGATTAACCCCTTCATGACCCAGCCTATTTTGGCCTTAATGACCTTGCCGTTTTTTGCAATTCTGACCAGTGTCCCTTTATGAGGTAATAACTCGGGAACGCTTCAACGGATCCTAGCGATTCTGAGATTGTTTTTTCGTGACATATTGTGCTTCATGATAGTGGTAAATTTAGGTCGATAATTTCTGCGTTTATTTGTGAAAAAAATGGAAATTTGGCGAAAATTTTGAAAATTTTGCAATTTTCACATTTTTAATTTTTATTCTGTTAAACCAGAGAGTTATGTGACACAAAATAGTTAATAAATAACGTTTCCCACATGTCTACTTTACATCAGCACAATTTTGGAAACAACATTTTTTTTTGCTAGGAAGTTATAAGGGTTAAAATTTGACCAGTGATTTCTCATTTTTACAACAAAATTTACAAAACCATTTTTTTTAGGGACCACCTCACATTTGAAGTCAATTTGAGGGTTCTATATGGCTGAAAATACCCAAAAGTGACACCCCCAAGTGCTTCACAGAAGTTTATAACGCAGAGCCGTGAAAATAAAAAATCATTTTTCTTTCCTCAAAAATAATTTTTTACCCTGCAATTTTTTATTTTCCCAAGGGTTACAGGAGAAATTGGACCCCAAAAGTTGTTGATCAGTTTCTCCTGAGTACGCTGGTACCCCATATGTGGGGGTAAACCACTGTTTGGGCACACGTCGGGGCTCGGAAGGGAGAGAGCACCATTTTACTTTTTCAACGCAAGATTGGCTGGAATCAATGGTGGTGCCGTGTCGCGTTTGGAGACCCCCTGATGTGCCTAAAAAGTGGAAACCCCTCAATTCTAACTCCAACACTAACCCCAACACACCCCTAACTCTAATCCCAACCCTAACTACAACCCTAACCCCAACACACCCCTAACCCTAGTCTTACCCCTAATTCCAACCCTAACCCTAAGGCTATGTGCTCACGTTGCGGATTTGTGTGGATTTTTCCGCAGTTTTTGAAAAATCTGCAGGTAAAACGCACTGCGCTTTACCTGCGGATTTACCGCGGATTTCCAGTGTTTTTTGTGTGGATTTCACTTGCGGATTCCTATTATGGAGCAGGTGTAAAACGCTGCGGAATTGCACAAAGAATTGACATGCTGCGGAAAATACAACGCAGCGTTTCCGCGCTGTATTTTCCGCACCATGGGCACAGCGGATTTGGTTTTCCATAGGTTTACGTGGTACTGTAAACGTGATGGAAAACTGATACGAATCCGCAGCGACCAATCCGCTGCGGATCCGCAGCCAAATCCGCACCGTGTGCACATAGCCTAATTCTAACCCTAATTCCAACCCTAACCCTAATTGCAACCCTAATTCTAACCCTAATTCTAACCCTAGCCCTAAGTGCAACCCTAGCCCTAAGTGCAACCCTAGCCCTAAGTGCATCCCTAGCCCTAAGTGCATCCCTAGCCCTAAGTGCAACCCTAGCCCTAAGTGCATCCCTAGCCCTAAGTGCAACCCTAAGTGCAACCCTAGCCCTAAGTGCAACCCTAAGTGCAACCCTAGCCCTAAGTGCAACCCTAATTCTAACCCTAATTCTAACCCTAGCCCTAAGTGCAACCCTAGCCCTAAGTGCAACCCTAGCCCTAAGTGCAACCCTAGCCCTAAGTGCATCCCTAGCCCTATGTGCAACCCTAGCTCTAAGTGCAACCCTAAGTGCAACCCTAGCCCTAAGTGCAACCCTAGCCCTAAGTGCAACCCTAACCCTAAGTGCAACCCTAAGTGCAACCCTAAGTGCAACCCTAGCCCTAAGTGCAACCCTAAGTGCAACCCTAAGTGCAACCCTAGCCCTAAGTGCAACCCTAAGTGCAACCCTAAGTGCAACCCTAAGTGCAACCCTAAATGCAACCCTAGCCCTAAGTGCAACCCTAAGTGCAACCCTACCCCTAACCCTACCCCTAACCCTACCCCTAACCGTACCCCTAACCCTAACCCTAATGGAAAAACAAAAATAATTATATTTTCTGTATTTTATTATTGTCCCTACCTATGGGGGTGATAAAGGGGGGGATTTATTTACTATTTTTTTTTATTTTGATCGCTGTGATAGAAAAATGTGCAGGAACGAATCTGCCGGCTGGCAGATTCGGTGGGCGCACTGCGCATGCGCCCGCCATTTTCCAAGATGGCGGCGCCCATGAAGAAGACGGCCGGACACCGGGAGGGACATCGGAGCTAGGTAAGTATGGGGGGGTGGGACCGGAACACGGGGGGGGGGGATCGGAGGACCTGGGGAGCGGACAGGAGGACCGGGGGAGCCGACAGGAGGGAGGAGGGGAGCGGAACGGAGATTGGGGCAAAAAGGACGACTGGGGAGGCGATCGGTGGGGTGGGGTGGGGGCAGATCGGGGTCTCCAGCCATGGCAGACGCTATTGCAGCATCGGCCATGGCTGGATTGTAATATTTCACCATTTTCATAGGTGAAATATTACAAATCGCTCTGATTGGCAGTTTCACTTTCAACAGCCAATCAGAGTGATCGTAGCCACGGGGGGGTGAAGCCACCCCCCTGGGCTGAAGTACCACTCCCCCTGTCCTTGCAGATCGGGTGAAATGGGAGTTAACCCCTTTCACCCGATCTGCAGGGACGCGATCATTCTGTGACACAGCATATGCGTCACAGGTCGGATTGGCACCGACTTTCATGACGCATACGCTGTGTCACAGGTCGGGAAGGGGTTAAGTCCACAACAAGTGGACTGCAAAAGAACAAAGCAAGGACTTATATCAGCCTTTCTTCGTCAAATCGGTCAGGGGCTTAACCACACTGGAAAAGTTGGCAATGAAACGGCGATAAAAATTAGCAAAGCCCAAAAATTTCTGAAGACTCTTCACAGATGTGGGTTGAATCCAGTCATGAATGGCTTGGACCTTAACAGGATCCATTTCTATAGACGAGGGAGAAAAAATAAAACCCTAAAAAGAGACCTTCTGAACTCCAAATAGGCACTTAGACCCCTTCACAAATAAAGCATTATCACGAAGAATCTGGAATACCATCCTGACCTGCTTCACATGAGACTCCCAATCATCGGAAAAAATCGAAATATCATCCAAATACACAATCATGAATTTATCAAGATAATTGCGGAAAATATCATGCATGAAGGACTGAAATACAGAAGGAGCATTAGAGAGCCCGAAAGGCATCACAAGGTATTCAAAATGGCCTTCGGGCGTATTAAATGCAGTTTTCCATTCGTCACCCTGTTTAATACGAATAAGATTATATGCCCCTCGAAGGTCAATCTTAGTAAACCAACTAGCCCCCTTGATCCGAGCAAACAAATCAGAAAGCAAAGGTAAAGGGTATTGGAATTTGACAGTGATCTTATTAAGAAGGCGATAATCAATACAGGGTCTCAAGGAGCCATCCTTCTTGGCAACAAAAAAGAATCCCGCTCCCAATGGTGACGAAGATGGCCGAATATGCCCCTTCTCTAAAGACTCCTTAACATAACTCCGCATGGCGGCATGCTCTGGCACAGACAGATTGAAAAGTCGGCCCTTAGGGAACTTACAGCCAGGAATCAAGTTAATAGCACAATCACAGTCCCTATGTGGAGGAAGGGAACTGGACTTGGGCTCATCAAATACATCCTGAAAATCCGACAAAAACTCAGGAACTTCAGAAGAGGGGGAAGAGGAAATTGACATCAAAGGAACGTCACTATGTACCCCTTGACAACCCCAACTAGTCACAGACATAGATTTCCAATCCAGCACAGGATTATGTCCCTGTAACCATAGAAAACCCAGTACAACAACATCATGCAAATTATGCAACACCAGAAAACGGCAATCTTCCTGATGTGCTGGAGCCATGCACATGGTCAGCTGTGTCCAATACTGAGGTTTGTCCTTGGCCAACGGTGTAGCATCAATGCCCCTCAAAGGAATAGGGCTCTGCAAAGGCTGCAAGGAAAAAACACAGCGCCTGGCGAATTCCAAGTCCATCAAGTTCAGGGCAGCGCCTGAATCCACAAATGCCATGACAGAAAAGGACGATAATGAGCAAATCAAAGTCACAGAAAAGAGAAATTTAGGCTGTACAGTACTGTTATGATCTGGTGGTTTAGGAGCAACATAGGACGTGCTCTGGAGGAGGTGGTACCTGTACTGACCGCAGTTCCTGAGCTAAACACAACACTAGAAGTAGCCGTGGGATGTTCCTGTCACTCCCTAGACACCTCGTCACAGCCGGAGGATTAACTACCCCTAAAGATAGAAACAGGAAAGCTATCTTGCCTTAGAGAAAATCCCCAAAGGATAGGACAGCCCCCCACAAATATTGACTGTGAGTGGAGAGGAAAATGACATACGCAGAATGAAACCAGGATGTAGCAAAGGAGGCCAGTCTAGCTAGATAAATAGAACAGGAAAGAATACTGTGCGGTCAGTATTAAAAACTAGAAAAATCCACCACAGAGTTTACAAAAATCTCCACACCTGACTAAAGGTGTGGAGGGTAAATCTGCTTCCCAGAGCTTCCAGCTTAACTGAATAAATCCATACTGACAAGCTGGACTAGAAAAAACATAGAAAGTGCAGAAAGATTAAGTCCACAACAAGTGGACTGCAAAAGAACAAAGCAAGGACTTATATTTGCTGAACTGGTCAGAATATCAGGGAAATCCAAGCAGAGATGTGAATCCAACCAGGAACCATTGACAACTGGCATAGGCTGAAGGATAGAACTAGGCTAAATAGCCGAGCCAGAAAGACAATCAGTGGAAGCAGCTGCTGACTACTAAATCCAAGGAGCAGCAGTACCACTTAAAACCACTGGAGGGAGCCCAAGGGCAGAACTCGCAAAAGTGCCACTTACAACCACCGGAGGGAGCCCAAGAGCGGAATTCACAACAGTATCCCCCCTTGAGGAGGGGTCACCGAACCCTCACCAGAGCCCCCAGGCCGATCAGGACGAGCCAAGTGAAAAGCACAAACCAAATCGGCAGCATGGAAATCGGAGGCAACAACCCAAGAATTATCCTCCTGGCCATAACCCTTCCACTTGACAAGATACTGAAGCCTCCGCCTTGAAAAACGAGAATCCAAAATTTTCTCCACCACATATTCCAACTCCCCATCAACCAACACCGGGGCAGGAGGATCAACAGAGGGAACAACGGGCACCACATATCTCCGCAACAAAGATCTATGGAAAACATTATGGATGGCAAAAGAGGCTGGAAGGGCCAAACGAAAAGATACCGGATTGATAATCTCAGAAATCTTATAAGGACCAATAAACCGAGGCTTGAACTTAGGGGAAGAAACCTTCATAGGAACATGACGAGAAGATAACCAGACTAAATCCCCCACCCGAAGCCGGGGACCAACACACCGACGGCGGTTAGCAAAACGTTGAGCCTTTTTCTGAGACAACGTCAAATTGTCTACCACATGAGTCCAAATCTGCTGTAACCTGTCCATTACAGAATCCACACCAGGACAATCAGACGGCTCAACCTGCCCTGAAGAAAAACAAGGATGAAACCCAAAATTACAAAAGAAAGGCGAAACCAAAGTAGCCGAACTAGCGCGATTATTAAGGGCAAACTCGGCCAATGGCAAGAAAGCCACCCAATCATCCTGGTCAGCAGACACAAAGCATCTCAAATAGGTTTCCAAGGTCTGATTAGTTCGCTCAGTTTGGCCATTTGTCTGAGGATGAAATGCCGAAGAGAAAGACAAATAAATGCCCATCCTAGCACAAAAGGCCTGCCAAAACCTAGAAACAAACTGGGAACCTCTGTCAGACACAATATTCTCCGGAATGCCATGCAAACGAACCACATGCTGAAAAAACAATGGAACCAAGTCAGAGGAGGAAGGCAATTTAGGCAAAGGTACCAAATGGACCATTTTAGAGAACCGGTCACAATCCACCCAGATAACTGACATCTTCTGGGAAACAGGAAGATCCGAAATAAAATCCATGGAAATATGCGTCCAGGGCCTCTCAGGGACCGGCAAAGGCAAAAGCAACCCACTAGCGCGGGAACAGCAAGGCTTGGCCCGGGCACAAGTCCCACAGGACTGCACAAAAGAATGCACATCCCGCGACAAGGAAGGCCACCAAAAGGACCTAGCAACCAAGTCTCTGGTACCAAAAATCCCAGGATGACCAGCCAACACCGAACAATGAACCTCAGAAATTACCTTACTTGTCCATCTATCAGGAACAAACAGCTTCCCCACATTACAGCGGTCAGGTTTATCAGCCTGAAATTCCTGAAGCACCCGCCGTAAATCAGGGGAGATGGCAGAAAGAATCACCCCTTCCTTAAGAATGCCAACCGGCTCAAGGACTCCAGGAGAATCAGGCAAAAAACTCCTAGAGAGGGCATCAGCCTTAACATTCTTAGATCCCGGAAGATACGAGACCACAAAATCAAAACAAGAGAAAAACAGGGACCATCGAGCCTGTCTGGGGTTCAGCCGCTTGGCCGACTCGAGGTAAATCAGATTCTTATGATCGGTCAAGACCACAACGCGGTGCTTGGCTCCCTCAAGCCAATGTCGCCACTCCTCAAATGCCCACTTCATGGCCAACAACTCCCGATTGCCGACATCATAATTGCGCTCCGCAGGCGAAAACTTTCTGGAAAAAAAGGCGCATGGTTTCATCAAAGAACCATCAGAACTCCTCTGAGACAAAACGGCCCCTGCCCCAATCTCTGAAGCGTCAACCTCAACCTGAAAAGGAAGAGAAACATCCGGCTGACGCAACACAGGTGCAGAAGTAAATCGGCATTTAAGCTCCTGAAAGGCCTCAACAGCCGCAGAGGACCAATTCGTCACATCAGCGCCTTTCTTCGTCAAATCGGTCAGGGGCTTAACCACACTGGAAAAGTTGGCAATGAAATGGCGATAAAAATTAGCAAAGCCCAAAAATTTCTGAAGACTCTTTACAGATGTGGGTTGAATCCAGTCATGAATGGCTTGGACCTTAACAGGATCCATTTCTATAGACGAGGGAGAAAAAATAAAACCCCAAAAAGAGACCTTCTGAACTCCAAATAGGCACTTAGACCCCTTCACAAATAAAGCATTATCACGAAGGATCTGGAATACCATCCTGACCTGCTTCACATGAGACTCCCAATCATCGGAAAAAATCAAAATATCATCCAAATACACAATCATGAATTTATCAAGATAATTGCGGAAAATATCATGCATGAAGGACTGAAATACAGAAGGAGCATTAGAGAGCCCGAAAGGAATCACAAGGTATTCAAAATGGCCTTCGGGCGTATTAAATGCAGTTTTCCATTCGTCACCCTGTTTAATACGAACAAGATTATATGCCCCTCGAAGGTCAATCTTAGTAAACCAACTAGCCCCCTTGATCCGAGCAAACAAATCAGAAAGCAAAGGTAAAGGGTATTGGAATTTGACCGTGATCTTATTAAGAAGGCGATAATCAATACAGGGTCTCAAGGAGCCATCCTTCTTGGCAACAAAAAAGAATCCCGCTCCCAATGGTGATGAAGATGGCCGAATATGCCCCTTCTCTAAAGACTCCTTAACATAACTCCGCATGGCGGCATGCTCTGGCACAGACAGATTGAAAAGTCGGCCCTTAGGGAACTTAAAGCCAGGAATCAAGTTAATAGCACAATCACAGTCCCTATGTGGAGGAAGGGAACTGGACTTGGGCTCATCAAATACATCCTGGAAATCCGACAAAAGCTCAGGAACTTCAGAAGAGGGGGAAGAGGAAATTGACATCAAAGGAACGTCACTATGTACCCCTTGACAACCCCAACGAGTCACAGACATAGATTTCCAATCCAGCACAGGATTATGTCCCTGTAACCATGGAAAACCCAGTACAACAACATCATGCAAATTATGCAACACCAGAAAACGGCAATCTTCCTGATGTGCTGGAGCCATGCACATGGTCAGCTGTGTCCAATACTGAGGTTTATCCTTGGCCAACGGTGTAGCATCAATGCCCCTCAAAGGAATAGGGCTCTGCAAAGGCTGCAAGGAAAAAACACAGCGCCTGGCGAATTCCAAGTCCATCAAGTTCAGGGCAGCGCCTGAATCCACAAATGCCATGACAGAAAAGGACGATAATGAGAAAATCAAGGTCACAGAAAAGAGAAATTTAGGCTGTACAGTACTGTTATGATCTGGTGGTTTAGGAGCAACATGGGACATGCTCTGGAGGAGGTGGTACCTGAACTGACCGCAGTTCCTGAGCTAAACACAACACTAGAAGTAGCCGTAGGATGTTCCTGTCACTCCCTAGACACCTCGTCACAGCCGGAGGATTAACTACCCCTAAAGATAGAAACAGGAAAGCTATCTTGCCTCAGAGAAAATCCCCAAAGGATAGGACAGCCCCCCACAAATATTGACTGTGAGTGGAGAGGGAAATGACATATGCAGAATGAAACCAGGATGTAGCAAAGGAGGCCAGTCTAGCTAGATAAATAGAACAGGAAAGAATACTGTGCGGTCAGTATTAAAAACTAGAAAAATCCACCACAGAGTTTACAAAAATCTCCACACCTGACTAAAGGTGTGGAGGGTAAATCTGCTTCCCAGAGCTTCCAGCTTAACTGAATAAATCCATACTGACAAGCTGGACTAGAAAAAACATAGAAAGTGCAGAAAGATTAAGTCCACAACAAGTGGACTGCAAAAGAACAAAACAAGGACTTATATTTGCTGAACTGGTCAGAATATCAGGGAAATCCAAGCAGAGATGTGAATCCAACCAGGAACCATTGACAACTGGCACAGGCTGAAGGATAGAACCAGGCTAAATAGCCGAGCCAGAAAGACAATCAGTGGAAGCAGCTGCTGACTACTAAATCCAAGGAGCAGCAGTACCACTTAAAACCACTGGAGGGAGCCCAAGGGCAGAACTCGCAAAAGTGCCACTTACAACCACCGGAGGGAGCCCAAGAGTGGAATTCACAACAGAGCCAACTTTTTTATTTTAGGCCTAGTAAGTCTGTCTGCGGTCCCTCCTTGCAATCGCACTCCGCTGACCTAACCAATGCTGCATGTGTACCCCTGTAACCTATTTAAAACTGTATAGAGCCTACTTTTTTATTTTAGGCCTAGTAAGTCTGCGCCACTCCTTCCAATTGTCCTCCACTGACCACACCAATGCTGCCTGTGTACCTCTGTAACCTATTTTAAACTGCATAGAGCCAACTTTTTTATTTTAGGCCTAGTAAGTCTGTCTGCGGTCCCTCCTTGCAATTGTCCTCCGCTGACCACACCAATGCTGCCTGTGTACCCCTGTAACCTATTTAAAACTGCATAGAGCCTACTTTTTTATTTTAGGCCTAGTAAGTCTGTGCCACTCCTTCCAATTGTCCTCTGCTGACCACACCAATGCTGCCTGTGCACCCCTGTAACCTATTTTAAACTGCATAGAGCCAACTTTTTTATTTTAGGCCTAGTAAGTCTGTCTGCGGTCCCTCCTTGAAATCGTCCTCCGCTGACCAAACCAATGCTGCCTGTGTACCCCTGTAACCTATTTTAAACTGCATAGAGCCTACTTTTTTATTTTAGGCCTAGTAAGTCTGCGACACTCCTTCCAATTGTCCTCCGCTGACCACACCAATGCTGCCTGTGTACCCCTGTAACCTTTTTTAAACTGCATTGAGCCAACTTTTTTGGTTAAGGCCTACTACCTGTGTCTGTCTGCGCCACTCAATACAGCTATCCTCCTCTGAAAAAAGCTGAGCTTCAATTGTCAGGTTTTCAGCCTATAGGAATTTGAAAACTGCATTGGGGCTACTAGTTTGGTTGGGCCTACTAACGGTGTCTGCCGCTCCTTGGTGTTCTCCTGGTTTTTTATCCTGAGCTTCTATCTTCAGGCTTTCGGCCTGTATTTAGAATATTAAACTGCATTTAGGCTACTAGTTTGGTTGGGCCAACTTACGGTGTCTGCCGCTCCTTGGTGTTCTCCTGTTTTTTTATCCTGAGCTTCAATCTTCAGGCTTTCGGCCTATATTTTTAATATGAAACTGCATTTGGCCTACTAGTTTGGTTGGGCTCTACTAACGGTGTCTGCCGCTGCTTGCTTTTCTCCTTCACTGAACAAAGCTGAGCTTCAATTTTCAGGCTTTCAGCCTATATCAGATATTAAACTGCATTTGACCGACTAGTTTGGTTGGGCCCCACTAACGGTGTCTGCCGCTCTTTGGTGTTCTCCTCCACTGAACAAAGCAGTGCCGCCTAGGGTTGAGCGACTTTCATTTTTTGTAAGGTCGAGTCGGGTTTTGTGAAACCCGACTTTGTCCAGAGTCGAGTCGAGTGCAGTCGGCCGACTATCGCTAAAAGTCGGGGATCGACCGAAACACGAAACCCAATGCAAGTCAATGGGGAACCATAGTCGGCAGTGAGTGGAGGCCAGGAAAACACCTACAGTGCCCATTTTAATGCCAAAAACATCCATTCTTGTTTCTGAAGCTTGTCAATCTAAATTAACTTTATAATAATAGTTGGGCATAGGAAATTGGGGGTCATTTGGCAAAAGTTGTGGGGGGTAGGGCTGGGTCAAGGCTTTAGTGGGCCCAGGAAATGTGGACTACGTCACGGCGGTGGAGCAGGGAGAGGTAAGTATTTCAACGTTGCAAGTGCTGTGATCCTGAGCAAGCAGGGGGGGCCCACTCGTTCGCATTGGCACTGGCACAGGGCCCCTCAAAGTACAGCGGTGTGTTTGCACGGCGGGGGCGCCTCCCACCAGCAGCGACACTTTTGCGTACTCTGAGGGGCCCTGTGCCAGTGACGTCGCCAACGAGTATGCCCCCCCCACCTGATGAAGGAACCTGCACTTTCATCTGCACCTTCCTCTTTGTCCCTGTGTAAGGTGGTTTAACATGCGGTAAGGGGGACCTTACTTCCAGGAGGGTCAGATTCTGGCTGTGTAGAGTGCAAGGGGAATGTAGTGTTCTGGGTCAATGTACCAGCAGACTCATCTAGCAGTGGCTGGGCAATGGGCAGGATGAGGAGGAAACAGATATAGGGCGAAAGAATAAAGTAGGCTAAATGCAGTTCAAAATTGGTAACAGGACTAAACAGGCGGCACTGCTTTGTTCAGTGGAGTAGCAAACCCAAGAGCAGCAGACACTGTTTTAAGGGCCCAACCACACTAGTAGGCCAAATGCAGTTTAATATCTGATACTATAGGCCGAAAGCCAGAAGGTAGAAGCTCAGCTGTATTCAGTTGAGGGCAACACCAGGGAGGGGCAGACACCGTTAGTAGGCCCTAACCACCATTTTTTAATTTAAAAACAGCACTTAATGAGAGCCAGAAGGTTGAAGCTCAGCTGTATTCAGTTGAGGAAAAACACCAGGGAGGGGCAGACACCGTTAGTAGGCCCTAAACACAATTTTTTTATTTAAAAACAGCACTTAATGAGAGCCAGAAGGTTGAAGCACAGCTGTATTCAGTTGAGGACAAACACCAGGCAGGGGCAGACACCGTTAGTAGGCCCTAAACACCATTTTTTTTATTTAAAAACAGCACTTAATGAGAGCCAGAAGGTTGAGGCTCAGCTGTATTCAGTTGAGGACAAACACCAGGCAGGGGCAGACACCGTTAGTAGGCCCTAAACACCATTTTTTTATTTAAAAACAGCACCTAATGAGAGCCAGAAGGTTGAGGCTCAGCTGTATTCAGTTGAGGACAAACACCAGGCAGGGGCAGACACCGTTAGTAGGCCCTAAACACCATTTTTTTATTTAAAAACAGCACTTAATGAGAGCCAGAAGGTTGAAGCTCAGCTGTATTCAGTTGAGGACAAACACCAGGCAGGGGCAGACACCGTTAGTAGGCCGTAACCAAAGTTGAAGGCCAAATGCAGTTTAATTTCTGATACTATAGGCCGAAAGCCAGAAGGTGGAAGCTCAGATTTAGACAGTGGAGGACAATTAGAATTAGGGACTGCAGACAGACTTAGTAGGCTGTCCCCTGTGGACCATGCATCCAACACATTAACCCATTGCGCCGTAATGGACACGTAATCTTCTGTGGCCATGCCTACAGGTCCATGCGTCTGTTGTCAGGTGCACCTTTGTACTCACAGATTGCCAGAGTGCATGGACAATGCGGTCTTCTACATGCTGGTGGAGGGTTGGGATGGCTTTTCTCGCAAAAGAAGTGTCGACTGGTTAGCTTGTAGCGTGGTACAGCGTAGTCCATCATGGCCTTATTAATAGTAAATAGAATATATAACTAGGCTCTATGAACTTTTAAATAGGTTCCAGGGGTACATGGGCAGCATTGGTGTGGTCAGTGGAGGAGTATTGCAAGTAGGGGCCGCAGACAGGCTCACAAAGGCCTAAAATAACAAACAGTAGGCAGTCATGGCAGTTTTACATCGGTTACATGGATACACAGGCAGGCACTCCAGGCAGCATTGTGGTCAGTGGAGGAGTATTGCAAGTAGGGGCCGCAGACAGGCTCACAAAGGCCTAAAATAACAAACAGTAGGCAGTCATGGCAGTTTTACATCGGTTACATGGATACACAGGCAGGCACTCCAGGCAGCATTGTGGTCAGTGGAGGAGTATTGCAAGTAGGGGCCGCAGACAGGCTCACAAAGGCCTAAAATAACAAACAGTAGGCAGTCATGGCAGTTTTACATCGGTTACATGGATACACAGGCAGGCACTCCAGGCAGCATTGTGGTCAGTGGAGGAGTATTGCAAGTAGGGGCCGCAGACAGGCTCACAAAGGCCTAAAATAACAAACAGTAGGCAGTCATGGCAGTTTTACATCGGTTACATGGATACACAGGCAGGCACTCCAGGCAGCATTGTGGTCAGTGGAGGAGTATTGCAAGTAGGGGCCGCAGACAGGCTCACAAAGGCCTAAAATAACAAACAGTAGGCAGTCATGGCAGTTTTACATCGGTTACATGGATACACAGGCAGGCACTCCAGGCAGCATTGTGGTCAGTGGAGGAGT
Source organism: Ranitomeya variabilis (assembly GCF_051348905.1). Classification (NCBI taxonomy): domain Eukaryota; kingdom Metazoa; phylum Chordata; class Amphibia; order Anura; family Dendrobatidae; genus Ranitomeya; species Ranitomeya variabilis. The sequence goes on from NC_135235.1 coordinate 343,061,579, forward strand.
ATTGCAAGTAGGGGCCGCAGACAGGCTCACAAAGGCCTAAAATAACAAACAGTAGGCAGTCATGGCAGTTTTACATCGGTTACATGGATACACAGGCAGGCACTCCAGGCAGCATTGTGGTCAGTGGAGGAGTATTGCAAGTAGGGGCCGCAGACAGGCTCACAAAGGCCTAAAATAACAAACAGTAGGCAGTCATGGCAGTTTTACATCGGTTACATGGATTCACAGGCAGGCACTCCAGGCAGCATTGTGGTCAGTGGAGGAGTATTGCAAGTAGGGGCCGCAGAGAGGCTCACAAAGGCCTAAAATAACAAAAAGTAGGCAGTCATGGCAGTTTTACATCGGTTACATGGATACACAGGCAGGCAGCATTGTGGTCAGTGGAGGAGTATTGCAAGGAGTGTCTGACACAGTTAGTACTCCAAAAAAATAAACAGATGTGAATGTCTCGCAAAACAACTATAAGTAAAAAAAGGGTGGCATGCTTAGGTACAGGGGTGGGCTCATCTGCAGAGTTTATGACAAAGTAATTTGGCAGTAAATTAGTATTTACTGGTGTCAATATAGGACACTGACCCAGACTACTTTAACTAGCATCATAGATGCAAACAAATTGGTATTGTTTGTCAGTGCCAGGCATTGAATGATGTCAGTGCATAGACTAAACATTGGTGGAGCTGTGCGAGATAATTTTGCACGTGGTAGAGCACAGTTTGAGCTGGGGGGGACTCTCTTGTGGCCGGCGGTACCGCCCCAGGGCCCCTCATGTTACAACGGTGTGTCTGACGTTGGGTGCGCACCACCACCGCCAGAGACACTACATTGTACTATGAGGGACCCAGTGGCAGTGCCGTCGACCAAAAGCGGGCACACCCACCTCTTCAGACAATCAGCACTGTAACGGGTGCTTGCGCCAAGTGGCGAGACAACGGCCCCGTGGGGGGATTTTTCCCATTGGGGGAGGTGTAAACATGTCGTATGCTGGACAAACAGCTGCTGCAAATTAACAGATTGGAACACTCAGTAAGACCAGTCCACAAGCAAGACCTTTTTATAGGAAAGCTAGGTGTCAGCCGGGAAAGGTGGGGCAAAATAATTTGAAATCCAGGAGTGGTTCATTTTAATGAAGGTGAAATCATCCACATTTTGGGTAGCCAGACAAGTCCTTTTTTCGGTTAATATTGAACCAGCAGCACTGAATACTCTTTCTGATAGCACACTAGCTGCTGGGCAAGCAAGCTCCTGCAACGCATATTCTGCCAATTCAGGCCAGGTGTCTAATTTTGCTGCCCAGTAATCAAATGGGAATGACGGTTGAGGGAGAACATCGATAAGGGAAGAAAAATAGTTAGTAACCATACTGGACAAATGTTGTCTCCTGTCACTTTGAATAGATGCTGCAGTACCTGTCCTGTCTGCGGTCATTGCGAAATCACTCCACAACCTGGTCAGAAAACCCCTCTGTCCAACGCCACTTCTGATCTGTGCACCTCTAACACCTCTTCCCTGTAGCCCCCTGCAGCTTGTGTGAGAACCATCACCGGCGCTGTGTGCTGGGAATGCCTGAATCAAACGGTCTACAAGAGTAGCTTGTTTGGTTGCTAATATTTGTTCGAGGTTCTCATGTGGCATAATATTTTGCAATTTGCCTTTATAGCGAGGGTCAAGGATGCAGGCCAACCAGTAATCGTCATCGCTAGGGTTGAGCGAAACGGGTCGATCATTTTCAAAAGTCGCCGACTTTTGGCTAAGTCGGCGTCTCATGAAACCCGATCCGACCCCTGTGCTTGTCGGCCATGCGGTACACGACTTTCGCGCCAAAGTCGCGTTTCAATGACGCGAAAAGCGCCATTTCTCAGCCAATGAAGGTGAACGCAGAGTGTGGGCAGCGTGATGACATAGATCCTGGTCCCCACCATCTTAGAGAAGGGCATTGCAGTGATTGGCTTGCTGTCTGCGGCGTCACAGGGGCTATAAAGGGGCGTTCCCGCCGACCGCCATCTTACTGCTGCTGATCTGAGCTTAGGGACAGGTTGCTGCCGCTTCGTCAGAAGCAGGGAGAGCGTTAGGCAGGGTCCACTAATCACCAAACCGCTTGTGCTGCAGCGATTTCCACTGTCCAACACCACCTTCGGTGTGCAGGGACTGTGGAAGCTATTTTTTTTTTTTTTTCCCTCAGCGCTGTAGCTCATTGGGCTGCCCTAGAAGGCTCCGTGATAGCTGTATTGCTGTGTGTACGCCACTGTGGAAACCAACTGCTTTTTTCAAAGCACATATCCTCTTGTTCCTTTCTGCACAGCTATCTTTTCTGTTTGTCCACACTTTTTATTTAATTTGTGCATCAGTCCACTCCTATTGCTGCCTGCCATACCTGGCTTAGATTACTGCAGGGAGATAGTAATTGTAGGACAGTCCCTGTTTTTTTTTTGTTTTTTTTGTGGGAGATTAAGATTGGCATTTCTGCTACAGTGCCATCCCTGTGTGTGCCATCTCTCACTGAGTGGGCCATAGAAAGCCTATTTATTTTTTCCGTGATTTGTGTTCTAAATTCTACCTCAACACAAAAACACTACATCAATCAGTGGGAGAAAAATATTGGCCTCAGTCAGGGCTTGTGTGCCACTGCTGTGTGTGCTATCTCTCATTCAGTGGGCTATAGAAAGCCTATTTATTTATTTATTTTTTTTAATATTATTTGGTTTCTAAAGTCTCCCAGAAAAAAAAAAAAAAACATAAAAAAAACAGTGGGAGAGTAATATTGCCCTTTCAGCTTGTGCGCCAGTCTTGACTCCTGGGTGTGCCACCTCTCTCTCTCATTCAGTGGGCCATAGAAAGGCTATTTATTTATTTTTTGTTTTTTTAATATTATTTGGTTTCTAAAGTCTCCCTGAAAATAATAAAAAAAGTTAAAAAAACAGTGGGAGAGTAATATTGCCCTTTCAGCTTGTGCGCCAGTCTTGACTCCTGGGTGTGCCACCTTTCTCTCTCATTCAGTGGGCCATAGAAAGGCTATTTATTTTTTTTTTGTTTTTTTTTTAATATTATTTGGTTTCTAAAGTCTCCCTGAAAATAAAAAAAAAAAGTTAAAAAAACAGTGGGAGAGTAATATTGCCCTTTCAGCTTGTGCGCCAGTCTTGACTCCTGGGTGTGCCACCTTTCTCTCTCATTCAGTGGGCCATAGAAAGGCTATTTATTTTTTTTTTTGTTTTTTTAATATTATTTGGTTTCTAAAGTCTCCCTGAAAATAAAAAAAAAAAGTTAAAAAAACAGTGGGAGAGTAATATTGCCCTTTCAGCTTGTGCGCCAGTCTTGACTCCTGGGTGTGCCACCTTTCTCTCTCATTCAGTGGGCCATAGAAAGGCTATTTATTTTTTTTTTGGTTTTTTTTTAATATTATTTGGTTTCTAAAGTCTCCCTGAAAATAAAAAAAAAAAGTTAAAAAAACAGTGGGAGAGTAATATTGCCCTTTCAGCTTGTGCGCCAGTCTTGACTCCTGGGTGTGCCACCTTTCTCTCTCATTCAGTGGGCCATAGAAAGGCTATTTATTTTTTTTTTTGTTTTTTTAATATTATTTGGTTTCTAAAGTCTCCCTGAAAAAAAAAAAAAAACCTAAAAAAACAGTGGGAGAGTAATATTGCCCTTTCAGCTTGTGTGCCAGTCTTGACTCCTGGGTGTGCCACCTCTCTCCCTCTCATTCAGTGGGCCATAGAAAGCCTATTTATTTTTTTTTTAAATATTATTGGGTTTCTAAAGTCTCCCTTAAAAAACAAAAAATACATAAAAAAAACAGTGGGAGAGTAATATTGCCCTTTCAGCTTGTGTGCCAGTCTTGACTCCTGGGTGTGCCACCTCTCTCCCTCTCATTCAGTGGGCCATAGAAAGCCTATTTTTTTTTTTTTTAAATATTATTGGGTTTCTAAAGTCTCCCTGAAAAAAAAAAAAAAGTTAAAATAACAGTGGGAGAGTAATATTGCCCTTTCAGCTTGTGCGCCAGTCTTGACTCCTGGGTGTGCCACCTTTCTCTCTCATTCAGTGGGCCATAGAAAGGCTATTTATTTTTTTTTTGTTTTTTTTTTAATATTATTTGGTTTCTAAAGTCTCCCTGAAAATAAAAAAAAAAAGTTAAAAAAACAGTGGGAGAGTAATATTGCCCTTTCAGCTTGTGCGCCAGTCTTGACTCCTGGGTGTGCCACCTTTCTCTCTCATTCAGTGGGCCATAGAAAGGCTATTTATTTTTTTTGGTTTTTTTAATATTATTTTTTTTCTAAAGTCTCCCTGAAAATAAAAAAAAAAAAGTTAAAATAACAGTGGGAGAGTAATATTGCCCTTTCAGCTTGTGCGCCAGTCTTGACTCCTGGGTGTGCCACCTTTCTCTCTCATTCAGTGGGCCATAGAAAGGCTATTTATTTTTTTTTTGTTTTTTTAATATTATTTGGTTTCTAAAGTCTCCCTGAAAATAAAAAAAAAAGTTAAAAAAACAGTGGGAGAGTAATATTGCCCTTTCAGCTTGTGCGCCAGTCTTGACTCCTGGGTGTGCCACCTTTCTCTCTCATTCAGTGGGCCATAGAAAGGCTATTTATTTTTTTTTTTGTTTTTTTTTAATATTATTTGGTTTCTAAAGTCTCCCTGAAAATAAAAAAAAAAAGTTAAAAAAACAGTGGGAGAGTAATATTGCCCTTTCAGCTTGTGCGCCAGTCTTGACTCCTGGGTGTGCCACCTTTCTCTCTCATTCAGTGGGCCATAGAAAGGCTATTTATTTATTTTTTTGTTTTTTTTTTAATATTATTTGGTTTCTAAAGTCTCCCTGAAAATAAAAAAAAAAGTTAAAAAAACAGTGGGAGAGTAATATTGCCCTTTCAGCTTGTGCGCCAGTCTTGACTCCTGGGTGTGCCACCTTTCTCTCTCATTCAGTGGGCCATAGAAAGGCTATTTATTTTTTTTTTGTTTTTTTAATATTATTTGGTTTCTAAAGTCTCCCTGAAAAAAAAAAAAAACCTAAAAAAACAGTGGGAGAGTAATATTGCCCTTTCAGCTTGTGTGCCAGTCTTGACTCCTGGGTGTGCCACCTCTCTCCCTCTCATTCAGTGGGCCATAGAAAGCCTATTTATTTTTTTTTTTTAATATTATTGGGTTTCTAAAGTCTCCCTTAAAAAACAAAAAATACATAAAAAAACAGTGGGAGAGTAATATTGCCCTTTCAGCTTGTGTGCCAGTCTTGACTCCTGGGTGTGCCACCTCTCTCCCTCTCATTCAGTGGGCCATAGAAAGCCTATTTTTTTAAAAAAAAAAATATTATTGGGTTTCTAAAGTCTCCCTGAAAAAAAAAAAAAAAGTTAAAATAACAGTGGGAGAGTAATATTGCCCTTTCAGCTTGTGCGCCAGTCTTGACTCCTGGGTGTGCCACCTTTCTCTCTCATTCAGTGGGCCATAGAAAGGCTATTTATTTTTTTTTTTTTTTTTTTTAATATTATTTGGTTTCTAAAGTCTCCCTGAAAATAAAAAAAAAAAGTTAAAAAAACAGTGGGAGAGTAATATTGCCCTTTCAGCTTGTGCGCCAGTCTTGACTCCTGGGTGTGCCACCTTTCTCTCTCATTCAGTGGGCCATAGAAAGGCTATTTATTTTTTTTGGTTTTTTTAATATTATTTGGTTTCTAAAGTCTCCCTGAAAATAAAAAAAAAAAGTTAAAAAAACAGTGGGAGAGTAATATTGCCCTTTCAGCTTGTGCGCCAGTCTTGACTCCTGGGTGTGCCACCTTTCTCTCTCATTCAGTGGGCCATAGAAAGGCTATTTATTTTTTTTTGTTTTTTTTTTTATATTATTTGGTTTCTAAAGTCTCCCTGAAAATAAAAAAAAAAAGTTAAAAAAACAGTGGGAGAGTAATATTGCCCTTTCAGCTTGTGCGCCAGTCTTGACTCCTGGGTGTGCCACCTTTCTCTCTCATTCAGTGGGCCATAGAAAGGCTATTTATTTTTTTTGTTTTTTTTAATATTATTTGGTTTCTAAAGTCTCCCTGAAAATAAAATAAAAAAAAGTTAAAAAAACAGTGGGAGAGTAATATTGCCCTTTCAGCTTGTGTGCCAGTCTTGACTCCTGGGTGTGCCACCTCTCTCTCTAATTGTGGGCCATAGAAAGCCTTTAAATTTTTTTCCTTCATTTGTGTTTTAAAATCTACCTCAACACAAAAACACTACATCAGTCAGTGGGAGAAAAATATTGGCCTCTGTCAGGGCTTGTGTGCCACTCCTGTGCGTGCCATCTCTCATTCAGTGGGCCATAGAAAGGTTTTTTTTTTTTTTTTTTTTTTTTTAAATATTCTTGGGTTTCTAAAGTCTCCCTGAGAAAAAAAAAAATAATAATTAGGTGGGAGATTAATATTGACAATAGTGCTTGAGTGACAGTCCTGCGTGTGTGTCATCTCTGTGATTTGGTGCCACAGAAAACAGAGTGTGTAACATTGTGCCTGATTTTCGTTGTGGTCTCACCAACCTGTTAAGGGATATAGAAATCATACTGAAGTTATAGCTCACCGTGTAAGTTGTTTGACAGCAACAAATAAAGTTACTTTGGTTAAGATTTTAAAACAATGAGGAAGTCTGGTGCAAGAGGTCGTCGTGGGCGTTCATTGTCAGCTGGTAATGATGGTAGTGGTAGTGGAGCATCAGGTGGTCGTGGGGATAAAAATATTCCACCTAAGTCTGGAGCTGTGGAGGCAGTTTCGTCGTCAGGCTACACAAGGCCTCGAACGCTCTCTTTTCTGGGAGTAGGAAAACCGCTTTTAAAGGCGGAGCAGCAACAGCAAGTTTTGGCTTACATTACAGACTCAGCCTCTAGCTCTTTTGCCTCCTCTTCAGAAACTGGTAAATGTAAAAGCAGCGCGTCGCTTGTGGAGGTTCACGGTCAGGGACAAGTCGCTTCCTTGTCCTCCTCAGCAAAAACTACAACAAGAGAGAAGGATGCAGCAGGCGACACAACGGGTCACTCCATGGAGCTCTTTACACATACCGTCCCTGGCTTAGAAAGTGAAACATTTAACAGGCCATGCCCATTACAAGTAGATTCTGACATGGAGTGCACTGATGCACAGCCACAGCCAGAGTACTATGCTGCTCCTTTGACTCAGACCACCACATTGCCCTCTCAGGGTACAGATCCACAATCAGACCCTGATGAGACTATGTTGCCCCGCCACGAACGCTATACCACCGACCGACACAGTGACACAGACGAAGTTGCACACGAGCTCGAAGAGGAGGTAATTGATGACCCAGTTATTGACCCCGATTGGCAGCCATTGGGGGAACAGGGTGCAGGCGGCAGTAGTTCAGAAGCGGAGGTGGAGGAGGGGCCGCAGCAGGCATCAACATCGCAACAGGTTCCATCTGCCGGGCCCGTATCTGGCCCAAAACGCGTGTCAAAGCCAAAACCTGTTGGAGGACAGCGTGGCCATCCGGTTAAAGCTCAGTCTGCAATCCCTGAAAAGGGATCCGAGTCTAGGAAGAGTGCAGTCTGGCATTTTTTTAAACAACATCCAACTGATCAGCGCAAAGTCATCTGTCAAAAATGTTCAACTAGCTTAAGCAGAGGTCAGAATCTGAAAAGTCTAAATACTAGTTGCATGCATAGACACTTTATTCACCATGCATTTTCAAGCCTGGACTAACTACCAAACGTCCCTTAAGGTTGTAGCACCCTCGGCCAATGAAGCTAGTCAGCAACGCAACATCCCTTCCGTCACTGTAAGGCCACCATTTTCCGCACCACCGGCAGTATCTGTGCAGGTTTCTTTGCCAGCCAAAAGCAGTCAGGGTCAGGGAATCACCAGTTTTGTAGGAGGAAATATTGCATCTAGGGCACCGGCGGAAACAATACCGTCTCCAACCGTCTCTCAGTCTGCCATGTACACCGGCACACCCGAAAGTTCCACGATCTCCAGCTCTCCAGTCCAGCTCACCCTACATGAGACTCTGGTTAGAAAAAGGAAGTACTTATCCTCGCATCCGCGTACACAGGGTTTTAACGCCCACATAGCTAGACTAATCTCGTTAGAGATGATGCCCTACCGGTTAGTTGAAAGCGAAGCTTTCAAAGCCCTGATGGAGTACGCTGAACCACGATACGAGCTACCCAGTCGACACTTTTTTTCCAGAAAAGCCATCCCAGCCCTGCACCAGCATGTTAAACAGCGCATCGTCCATGCACTCAGGCAATCTGTGAGTACAAAGGTGCACCTGACTACAGATGCATGGACCAGTAGGCATGGCCAGGGACGTTATGTGTCCATCACGGCACACTGGGTGAATGTGGTGGATGCAGGGTCCACAGGCGACATCAATTTAGGGACAGTTGTGCCTAGCCCACGGTCTAGGAAACAGTTGGCTGTAGGCGTTCGCACCCCCTCCTCCTCCTCCTCCTCGTCCTCCTGCAGAAGCTACAGCTCTTCCACAGAACGCAGTCTGCCAACCACTCCATCGGCAGATGACACTGTTGCACACCAGTTGTCCCATTATGGGCCAGCTACTGCCAAGCGTCAGCAGGCTGTATTGGCTATGAAGTGTTTGGGCGACAACAGACACACCGCGGAAGTTCTGTCCGAGTTCTTGCAACAAGAAACGCAGTCGTGGCTGGGCACAGTAGATCTTGAGGCAGGCAAGGTAGTGAGTGATAACGGAAGGAATTTCATGGCTGCCATCTCCCTTTCCCAACTGAAACACATTCCTTGCCTGGCTCACACCTTAAACCTGGTGGTGCAGTGCTTATTGAAAACTTATCCTGGGTTCTCCGACCTGCTCCTCAAAGTGCGTGCACTTTGCTCACATATCCGACGTTCGCCTGTACACGCCAGCCGTATGCAGACCTATCAGCGGTCTTTGAACCTTCCCCAGCATCGCCTAATCATAGACGTTGCAACAAGGTGGAACTCAACACTGCACATGCTTCAGAGACTGTGCGAACAGAGGCGTGCTGTTATTTATTTGTGGGAGGATACACGGGCAGGCAGTAGGATGGCAGACATGGAGTTGTCAGGTGTGCAGTGGTCTAAGATACAAGACATGTGTCAAGTCCTTCAGTGTTTTGAGGAATGCACACGGCTGGTTAGTGCAGACAACGCCGTAATAAGCATGAGCATCCCCCTAATGCGTCTGCTGATGCAAAGTTTGACGCACATAAAGGAGCAGGCGTCTGCACCAGAGGAAGAGGAAAGCCTTGATGACAGTCAGCCATTGTCTGGTCAGGGCAGTGTACAGGACGAGGTAGCGGGCGAAGAGGAGGTGGAGGACGAGGAGGATGATGGGGATGAGTATATTTTTAATGCGGAACCTTTCCCGGGGGCACAGGAAATTGGTTGCGTGTCACGGCCGGGTTCTGGTTTTTGGAGGGACACAAGTGACGTAGATTTGCCTGCAACTGCCCCTCAACCAATCACAACCGGAGATTTGACAACTGGAACTTTGGCCCACATGGCGGATTATGCCTTACGTATCCTAAAAAGGGACACACGCATTACGAAAATGATGAACGATGACGATTACTGGTTGGCCTGCCTCCTTGATCCACGCTATAAAGGCAAATTGCAAAATATTATGCCACATGAGAACTTGGAACTAATATTAGCAACCAAACAATCAACTCTTGTTGACCGTTTGCTTCAGGCATTCCCAGCACACAGCGCACGTGATCGTTCTCACACGAGCTCCAGGGGGCAGCAGACTAGGAGTGTTAGGGGTGCACACATCAGAAGTGGCGTTGGACAGAGGGGTTTTCTGACCAGGTTGTGGAGTGATTTTGCTATGACCGCAGACAGGACAGGTACTGCTGCATCAATTGAAAGTGACAGGAGACAACATTTGTCCAGTATGGTTACTAACTATTTTTCATCCCTTATCGATGTTCTCCCTCAACCGTCATTCCCATTTGATTACTGGGCCTCCAAATTAGACACCTGGCCAGAATTGGCAGAATATGCATTGCAGGAGCTTGCTTGCCCGGCAGCAAGTGTCCTATCAGAAAGAGTATTCAGTGCTGCAGGTTCAATATTAACCGAAAAAAGGACTCGTCTGGCTACCCAAAATGTTGACGATCTAACATTCATTAAAATGAACCACAACTGGATTTCGAAATCTTTTGCCCCACCTTGCCCGGCCGACACCTAGCTTTCCTATGAAAAGCTCTTGCCTGTGAATTACTTTTCTAATGTCTAATTTGCTGCAGCTGATTGTACAGTATACGACATGTTTACACCTCCCTAAATGGCCAAACTCCCCACACGGGGCCGTGGTATCGCGACTTGGCGCAAGCACCCGTGAGACTGCTGTTTGTCTGAAGAGGTGGGTGTGCTCGCTTTTGGTTGACGGCATTGCTACTGGGTCCCTCATAGTACAATGTAGTGTCTCTGGCGGTGGTGGTGCGCACCCAACGTCAGACACACCGTTGTAACATGAGGGGCCCTGGGGCGGTCCCGCCGGCCTCAAGAGAGTTCCCCCCTACCCCAGCTCAAAATGTGCTCTACCACGTGCAAAATTATGTCGCACAGCTCCACCAATCTTTAGTCTATTCGCTGACATCATTCAATGTCTGGCACTGACAATACAAATTTGTAGACATCTATGATGCAACTTAAAGTAGTCTGTGTCTGTGTCCTATATTGGCACCATTAAATAGTTACTGCCAAATTACTATGTCAGAAACTCAGTAGATGAGCCCACCCCTGTACCTAAGTATGCCACCTTTTTTTTTGTTTTGGTTGTTTTGCGAGACATTAACATCTATTTATATTTTGGAGTACTGGGACAGACACTCCTTGCACTACTCCTCCACTCACCACCAAGCTGCCTGTGTATCCATGTAACCGCTGTAAAACTGCCATGAGCCTATTGTTTGTTATTTTAGGCCTTTGATAGCCTGTCTGCGGTCCCTACTTTAAATACTCCTCCACTCATCACCAGCTGCCTGCCCGTGTATCCATGTAACCTCTGTAAAACTGCCATGAGCCTATTGTTTGTTATTTTAGGCCTTTGATAGCCTGTCTGCGGTCCCTACTTTAAATACTCCTCCACTCATCACCAGCTGCCTGCCCGTGTATCCATGTAACCGCTGTAAAACTGCCATGAGCCTATTGTTTGTTATTTTAGGCCTTTGATAGCCTGTCTGTGGTCCCTACTTTAAATACTCCTCCACTCATCACCAGCTGCCTGCCCGTGTATCCATGTAACCGCTGTAAAACTGCCATGAGCCTATTGTTTGTTATTTTAGGCCTTTGATAGCCTGTCTGCGGTCCCTACTTTAAATACTCCTCCACTCACCACCAAGCTGCCTGTGTATCCATGTAACCGCTGTAAAACTGCCATGAGCCTATTGTTTGTTATTTTAGGCCTTCGAAGCCTGTCTGCGGTCCCTCCTTCCACTAGGCCTCCACTGACCAGACCACTGCTGCCCGTGTACCCCTGGAACCAATTTTAAAGTGCCTACAGCCAGCCCATTTTTTTATGTTAGGCCTTTGAAGCCTGTCTGCGGTCCCTCCTTCCACTAGTCCTCCACTGACCAGACCACTGCTGCCCGTGTACCCCTGGAACCAATTATAAAGTGCCTACAGCCAGCCCATTTTTTTATGTTAGGCCTTTGAAGCCTGTCTGCGGTCCCTCCTTCCACTAGTCCTCCACTGGCCAGACCACTGCTGCCCGTGTACCCCTGGAACCAATTATAAAGTGCCTACAGCCAGCCCATTTTTTTATGTTAGGCCTTTGAAGCCTGTCTGCGGTCCCTCCTTCCACTAGTCCTCCACTGGCCAGACCACTGCTGCCCATGTACCCCTGGAACCAATTATAAAGTGCCTACAGCCAGCCCATTTTCTTATGTTAGGCCTTTGAAGCCTGTCTGCGGTCCCTACTTTAAATACTCCTCCACTCACCACCAAGCTGCCTGCCCGTGTATCCATGTAACCGATGTAAAACTGCCATGACTGCCTACTGTTTGTTATTTTAGGCCTTTGATAGCCTGTCTGCGGCCCCTACTTGCAATACTCCTCCACTGACCACAATGCTGCCTGCCTGTGTATCCATGTAACCGATGTAAAACTGCCATGACTGCCTATTGTTTGTTATTTTAGGCCTTCGAAGCCTGTCTGCGGTCCCTCCTTCCACTAGGCCTCCACTGACCAGACCACTGCTGCCCGTGTACCCCTGGAACCAATTTTAAAGTGCCTACAGCCAGCCCATTTTTTTATGTTAGGCCTTTGAAGCCTGTCTGCGGTCCCTCCTTCCACTAGTCCTCCACTGACCAGACCACTGCTGCCCGTGTACCCCTGGAACCAATTATAAAGTGCCTACAGCCAGCCCATTTTTTTATGTTAGGCCTTTGAAGCCTGTCTGCGGTCCCTCCTTCCACTAGTCCTCCACTGGCCAGACCACTGCTGCCCGTGTACCCCTGGAACCAATTATAAAGTGCCTACAGCCAGCCCATTTTTTTATGTTAGGCCTTTGAAGCCTGTCTGCGGTCCCTCCTTCCACTAGTCCTCCACTGGCCAGACCACTGCTGCCCATGTACCCCTGGAACCAATTATAAAGTGCCTACAGCCAGCCCATTTTCTTATGTTAGGCCTTTGAAGCCTGTCTGCGGTCCCTACTTTAAATACTCCTCCACTCACCACCAAGCTGCCTGCCCGTGTATCCATGTAACCGATGTAAAACTGCCATGACTGCCTACTGTTTGTTATTTTAGGCCTTTGATAGCCTGTCTGCGGCCCCTACTTGCAATACTCCTCCACTGACCACAATGCTGCCTGCCTGTGTATCCATGTAACCGATGTAAAACTGCCATGACTGCCTATTGTTTGTTATTTTAGGCCTTCGAAGCCTGTCTGCGGTCCCTCCTTCCACTAGGCCTCCACTGACCAGACCACTGCTGCCCGTGTACCCCTGGAACCAATTTTAAAGTGACTACAGCCAGCCCATTTTTTTATGTTAGGCCTTTGAAGCCTGTCTGCGGTCCCTCCTTCCACTAGTCCTCCACTGACCAGACCACTGCTGCCCGTGTACCCCTGGAACCAATTATAAAGTGCCTACAGCCAGCCCATTTTTTTATGTTAGGCCTTTGAAGCCTGTCTGCGGTCCCTCCTTCCACTAGTCCTCCACTGGCCAGACCACTGCTGCCCGTGTACCCCTGGAACCAATTATAAAGTGCCTACAGCCAGCCCATTTTTTTATGTTAGGCCTTTGAAGCCTGTCTGCGGTCCCTCCTTCCACTAGTCCTCCACTGGCCAGACCACTGCTGCCCATGTACCCCTGGAACCAATTATAAAGTGCCTACAGCCAGCCCATTTTCTTATGTTAGGCCTTTGAAGCCTGTCTGCGGTCCCTACTTTAAATACTCCTCCACTCACCACCAAGCTGCCTGCCCGTGTATCCATGTAACCGATGTAAAACTGCCATGACTGCCTACTGTTTGTTATTTTAGGCCTTTGATAGCCTGTCTGCAGCCCCTACTTGCAATACTCCTCCACTGACCACAATGCTGCCTGCCTGTGTATCCATGTAACCGATGTAAAACTGCCATGACTGCCTATTGTTTGTTATTTTAGGCCTTCGAAGCCTGTCTGCGGTCCCTCCTTCCACTAGGCCTCCACTGACCAGACCACTGCTGCCCGTGTACCCCTGGAACCAATTTTAAAGTGCCTACAGCCAGCCCATTTTTTTATGTTAGGCCTTTGAAGCCTGTCTGCGGTCCCTCCTTCCACTAGTCCTCCACTGACCAGACCACTGCTGCCCGTGTACCCCTGGAACCAATTATAAAGTGCCTACAGCCAGCCCATTTTTTTATGTTAGGCCTTTGAAGCCTGTCTGCGGTCCCTCCTTCCACTAGTCCTCCACTGACCAGACCACTGCTGCCCGTGTACCCCTGGAACCAATTATAAAGTGCCTACAGCCAGCCCATTTTTTTATGTTAGGCCTTTGAAGCCTGTCTGCGGTCCCTCCTTCCACTAGTCCTCCACTGGCCAGACCACTGCTGCCCATGTACCCCTGGAACCAATTATAAAGTGCCTACAGCCAGCCCATTTTCTTATGTTAGGCCTTTGAAGCCTGTCTTCGGTCCCTACTTTAAATACTCCTCCACTCACCACCAAGCTGCCTGCCCATGTATCCATGTAACCGATGTAAAACTGCCATGACTGCCTACTGTTTGTTATTTTAGGCCTTTGATAGCCTGTCTGCGGCCCCTACTTGCAATACTCCTCCACTGACCACAATGCTGCCTGCCTGTGTATCCATGTAACCGATGTAAAACTGCCATGACTGCCTACTGTTTGTTATTTTAGGCCTTTGATAGCCTGTCTGCGGCCCCTACTTGCAATACTCCTCCACTGACCACAATGCTGCCTGCCTGTGTATCCATGTAACCGATGTAAAACTGCCATGACTGCCTACTGTTTGTTATTTTAGGCCTTTGATAGCCTGTCTGCGGCCCCTACTTGCAATACTCCTCCACTGACCACAATGCTGCCTGCCTGTGTATCCATGTAACCGATGTAAAACTGCCATGACTGCCTACTGTTTGTTATTTTAGGCCTTTGATAGCCTGTCTGCGGCCCCTACTTGCAATACTCCTCCACTGACCACAATGCTGCCTGCCTGTGTATCCATGTAACCGATGTAAAACTGCCATGACTGCCTACTGTTTTTATTAATGGTGGTTAGGGCCTACTAACGGCTTCTGCCCCTCCCTGGTGTTGTCCTCAACTGAATAAAGCTGAGCTTCAACCTTCCGGCTCTCATTAATTGGTTTGTTAAAAACAAAATGGTGGTTAGGGCCTACTAACGGCTTCTGCCCCTCCCTGGTGTTGCCCTCAACTAAATAAAGCTGAGCTTCAACCTTCTGCTCCAAATTACCATTTTAAAAAATGCAATAGGCTTTTCCGGCCTACTAAAGGTGTCTGTCTGTGTGCCCCTGCCTGGTGTTGTCCTCAACTGAATAAAGCTGAGCTTCAACCTTCCGGCTCTCATTAATTGGTTTGTAAAAAACAAAATGGTGGTTAGGGCCTACTAACGGCTTCTGCCCCTCCCTGGTGTTGCCCTCAACTAAATAAAGCTGAGCTTCAACCTTCTGCTCCAAATTACCATTTAAAAAAATGCAATAGGCTTTTCCGGCCTACTAAAGGTGTCTGTCTGTGTGCCCCTGCCTGGTGTTGTCCTCAACTGAACAAAGCTGAGCTTCCACATTCTGGCTTTCGCCCTATACTATCAGATATTAAACTGCATTTGGACTACTAGTGTGGTTAGGCCCTTGAAACAGTGTCTGCTGCTCTTGGGTTTGCTACTCCACTGAACAAAGCAATGCCGCCTGTTTAGTCCTGTTACCAATTTTGAACTGCATTTAGCCTACTTTATTCTTTGGCCCTATATCTGTTTCCTCCTCATCCTGCCCATTGCCCAGCCACTGCTAAATGAGTCTGCTGGTACATTGACCTAGACCACTACATTCCCCTTGTACTCTACACAGCCAGAATCTGACCCTGCTGAAAGTAAGGTTCTCCTTCCCGCATGTTATACCACCTTACACAGGGACAAAGAGGAAGGTGCAGATGAAAGTGCAGGTTCCTTCATCAGGTGGGGGGGCATACACGTTGGCGACGTCACTGGCACAGGGCCCCTCAGAGTACGCAAAAGTGTCGCTGCTGGTGGGAGGCGCCCCCGCCATGCAAACACACCGCCGTACTTTGAGGGGCCCTGTGCCAGTGCCAATGCGAACGAGTGGGCCCCCCCCTGCTTGCTCAGGATCACAGCACTTGCAACGTTTAAATACTTACCTTTCCCTGCAACACCGCCGGGACGTAGTCCGCATTTCCTGGGCCCACGAAAAACTTGAGCCAGCCCTACTCCCCCCACAACTTTTGCCAAATGACCCCCAATTCCCTATGCCCAACTATTATTATACAGTTAATTAAGATTGGCAAGCTTCAGAAACAAGAATGGATGTTTTTGGCATTAAAATGGGCACTGTAGGTGTTTTCCTGGCCTCCACTCACTGCCGACTATGCTTCCCCATTGACTTGCATTGGGTTTCGTGTTTCGGTCGATCCCCGACTTTTAGCGATAATCGGCCGACTGCACTCGACTCGACTCTGGACAAAATCGGGTTTCCCAAAACCCTACTCGATCTTAAAAAAATGAAAGTCGCTCAACCCTAGTCATCGCTCATCATTTTAATAATGCGTGTGTCCCTTTTGAGGGTACGTAAGGCATAATCCGCCATGTGTGCCAAAGTTCCAGTTGTCAAATCTGCGGTTGTGCTGGTTGGAGGGGCTGTTACAGGCAAATCTACGTCACTTGTCTCCCTTAAAAAAACAGAACCCGGCCTTGCAACGCCACTAATTTCTGTTGGCCCAGGAGAAGCTTCCTCATTCAAAAAGTACTCATCCCCATCATCCTCCTCGTCCTCCTCCTCCTCTTCGCCCGCTACCGCGTCCTCTACACGGCCCTGACCAGACAATGGCTGACTGTCATCAAGGCTTTCCTCTTCCTCGGCTGCAGACGCCTGCTCCTTTATGTGCGTCAAACTTTGCATCAGCAGACGCATTAGGGGAATGCTCATGCCTATTATGGCGTTGTCTGCACTAACCAGCCGTGTGCATTCCTCAAAACACTGAAGGACTTGACACAGGTCTTGTAGCTTCGACCACTGCACACCTGACAACTCCATGTCTGCCATCCAACTGCCTGCCCGTGTATGTGTATCCTCCCACAAAAACATAACAGCACGCCTCTGTTCGCACAGTCTCTGAAGCATGTGCAGTGTGGAGTTCCACCTTGTTGAAATGTCGATGATTAGGTGATGCTGGGGAAGGTTCAAAGACCGCTGATAGTTCTGCATACGGCTGGAGTGTACGGGCGAACGGCGGATATGCGAGCAAAGTCTGCGCACTTTGAGGAGCAGGTCTGGTAACCCCGGGTAACTTTTCAGGAAGCACTGCACCACCAGGTTTAAGGTGTGAGCCAGGCAAGGAATGTGTTTCAGTTGGGAAAGGGCTATGGCATGTCATGAATCCCCAATGGCGAGGGATAGCACAGGACAAGCAAAGTATAATAAATATCGGACGAGCTCTAGGGTGATGGAACCTGGGCTGACCGCTGCCCTACACCTGACAAACGCAACTAGAGATAGCCAGGGAGCGTGCCTACGTTGGTTCTAGACGCCACGCACCAGCCTAAGAGCTAACTAGTACTGCAGAGAAAACAAAGACCTCACTTGCCTCCAGAGGAATTAACCCCAAAGGTATAGTTGCCCCCCACATGTATTGACGGTGAAATGAGAGGAAGGCACACACATAGAGATGATGTATATAGCTTTAGCAAATAGAGGCCCGCTGAAAACTAGAAAGCAGAATGACACAAAAGGGGACTGAGCGGTCAGCAAAAAACCCTAATCAAAAAAACCATCCTGCGATTACAAGAACCCATGTGCCAACTCATGGCACATGGGGAGAACCTCAGTCCACTAGAGCAACCAGCTAACATAGAGACATTCTAAGCCAGCTGGACAAAAAACCAAACAACTGAAAATCAGCACTTAGCTTATCCTGAAAGATCTGGGAGCAGGTAGGCAGGAACCAAACAGAGCACATCTGAACACATTGATAGCCGGCAAGGGAAATGACAGAAAGGCCAGGTAAAATAGGAAACACCTAGCCTCTGATGGACAGGTGGAAACCAAAGGCCGCAACCCACCAAAGTCACCCAGTACCAGCAGTAACCACCAAAGGGAGCCCACAAACAGAATCCACAACAGTACCCCCCCTTGAGGAGGGGTCACCGAACCCTCACGAGAACCCCCAGGGCGATCAGGGTGAGCTCTATGGAAGGCGCGGACCAAATCAGTCGCATGAACATCGGAGGCGACCACCCAGGAATTATCCTCCTGACCATAACCCTTCCACTTAACCAAATACTGGAGTTTGCGTCTGGAAACACGAGAATCCAAGATCTTTTCAACAACATACTCCAATTCTCCCTCCACCAGCACCGGAGCAGGAGGCTCGACCGAAGGAACAACGGGCACCTCATACCTCCGCAACAACGACCGATGGAACACATTATGAATAGCAAATGATGCTGGGAGATCCAAACGGAAAGATACAGGGTTAAGAATCTCCGAGATCCTATAAGGACCGATGAACCGAGGCTTGAACTTAGGAGAAGAGACCTTCATAGGGACAAAACGAGAAGACAACCACACCAAGTCCCCAACAAGAAGTCGGGGACCCACGCGGCGACGGCGATTAGCAAACTGCTGAGTCTTCTCCTGAGATAACTTCAAATTGTCCACCACCTGATTCCAAATCCGATGTAACCTGTCCACCACCACGTCCACTCCAGGACAATCCGAAGATTCCCCCTGACCAGAGGAAAAACGAGGATGAAACCCCGAATTACAAAAAAAAGGAGAGACCAACGTGGCAGAACTAGCCCGATTATTAAGAGCAAATTCGGCCAGTGGCAAAAAAGCAACCCAGTCATCCTGATCAGCAGAAACAAAACACCTCAAATAAGTTTCCAAGGTCTGATTAGTTCGCTCCGTCTGGCCATTCGTCTGAGGATGGAATGCAGACGAGAAAGACAAATCAATGCCCATCTTGGCACAAAACGTCCGCCAAAATCTAGACACAAACTGGGATCCCCTGTCAGAAACGATATTCTCCGGAATCCCATGCAAACGAACCACGTTCTGAAAAAACAAAGGAACCAACTCAGAGGAGGAGGGCAACTTAGGCAAGGGCACCAAATGAACCATCTTAGAAAAGCGGTCACACACAACCCAGATAACGGACATTTTCTGTGAAACCGGGAGATCAGAAATAAAATCCATGGAAATGTGCGTCCAAGGCCTCTTCGGGATGGGCAATGATAACAACAACCCACTAGCCCGTGAACAGCAAGGCTTAGCTCGAGCACACACTTCACAAGACTGCACAAAGCTACGCACATCCCTAGACAAGGAAGGCCACCAAAAAGACCTGGCCACCAAGTCTCTTGTACCAAATATTCCAGGATGACCAGCCAACACAGAAGAGTGGACCTCGGAGATGACTCTACTGGTCCAATCATCCGGAACAAACAGTCTTTCTGGTGGACATCGATCCGGTTTATCCACCTGAAACTCCTGCAATGCGCGTCACAAGTCTGGGGATACGGCGGACAATATTACCCCATCCCTAAGGATACCAGCAGGCCCAGTATCTCCAGGAGAGTCAGGCACAAAACTCCTGGAAAGAGCATCTGCCTTCACATTCTTTGAACCTGGCAGGTATGAAACCACGAAATTGAAACGAGAAAAAAATAACGACCAACGAGCCTGTCTAGGATTCAAACGCCTGGCAGACTCAAGGTAAATGAGATTCTTGTGATCAGTCAAGACCACCACACGATGTTTAGCACCCTCAAGCCAATGACGCCACTCCTCAAATGCCCACTTCATGGCCAAAAGCTCCCGATTACCCACATCATAATTGCGCTCGGCGGGCGAGAATTTTCTAGAGAAGAAAGCACATGGCTTCATCACCGAGCCATTAGAACTTCTCTGTGACAAAACCGCCCCCGCTCCAATCTCGGAAGCATCAACCTCCACCTGAAAAGGAAGTGAAACATCTGGCTGACACAACACAGGAGCAGAAGAAAACCGGCGCTTAAGTTCCCGAAAGGCCTCCACGGCCGCAGGAGACCAATCAGCAACATCAGCACCCTTTTTAGTCAAATCAGTCAAAGGTTTAACAATACTGGAAAAATTAGCAATGAACCGACGATAAAAATTAGCAAACCCCAAGAACTTTTGAAGGCTCTTAACAGATGTAGGTTGTGTCCAGTCACAAATAGCCTGAACCTTAACGGGATCCATCTCAATAGTAGAAGGAGAAAAAATGTACCCCAAAAAAGAAATCTTCTGGACTCCGAAGAGACACTTTGAGCCCTTCACAAACAGAGAATTGGCCCGCAAAACCTGAAACACCTTCCTGACCTGTAGAACATGAGACTCCCAGTCATCAGAAAACACCAAAATATCATCCAAATACACAATCATAAACTTATCCAGATATTCACGGAAAATATTGTGCATAAAGGACTGAAAGACTGACGGAGCATTGGAGAGTCCAAAAGGCATTACCAAATACTCAAAATGGCCCTCAGGCGTATTAAATGCGGTTTTCCACTCATCACCCTGTTTTATCCGCACCAGATTATACGCACCACGAAGATCTATTTTAGTGAACCACCTAGCCCCCTTAATGCGAGCAAACAAATCAGTAAATAATGGCAATGGATACTGGTATTTGACTGTAATCTTATTCAGAAGGTGATAATCTATACAAGGCCTCAGGGAACCATCCTTTTTTGCCACGAAAAAAAAACCTGCTCCCAGAGGGGACGAAGATGGACGAATATGTCCCTTTTCCAAGGACTCCTTAATATAATTCCGCATAGCAGTATGCTCTGGCAGTGACAGATTAAATAAATGACCCTTAGGGAACTTACTGCCAGGAATCAATTCTATAGCACAGTCACACTCTCTATGAGGAGGGAGCGAATTGAGCTTAGGCTCCTCAAAAACATCCCTATAATCCGACAAAAACGCAGGGATCTCCGAAGGAGTAGATGAAGCGATAGAAATCGGAGGTGCATCATCATGAACCCCCTGACATCCCCAGCTTAGCACAGACATTGTTTTCCAGTCCAGGACAGGATTATGAGTTTGTAACCATGGCAGACCAAGCACTAGTACATCATGTAAATTATACAGTACAAGGAAGCGAATCACCTCCTGATGAACGGGAGTCATGCGCATGGTCACTTGTGTCCAATACTGCGGTTTATTCATAGCCAATGGTGTAGAATCAATTCCCTTCAGAGGAATAGGAACTTCCAGAGGCTCTAGACTAAAACTGCAGCGTTTAGCAAATGACCAATCCATAAGACTCAGGGCAGCGCCTGAATCCACATAGGCATCGACGGAAATGGAAGACAGTGAAAAAATCAAAGTCACAGACAAAATGAACTTAGACTGCAGAGTATCAATGGCAAAAGATTTATCAACCCTTTTTGTGCGTTTAGAGCATGCTGATATAACATGAGCTGAATCACCACAATAAAAACACAAACCATTTTTCCGCCTATAATTTTGCCGTTCACTTCTGGACTGAATTCTATCACATTGCATAGTCTCAGGTGCCTGCCCAGAAGACACCGCCAACTGGTGCACGGGTTTGCGCTCCCGTAAACGCCGATCAATCTGAATGGCCATAGCCATAGACTCATTCAGACCTGTAGGCGCAGGGAACCCCACCATAATATCCTTAATGGCCTCAGAAAGACCATTTCTGAAGTT
This sequence comes from Ranitomeya variabilis, assembly GCF_051348905.1. Classification (NCBI taxonomy): domain Eukaryota; kingdom Metazoa; phylum Chordata; class Amphibia; order Anura; family Dendrobatidae; genus Ranitomeya; species Ranitomeya variabilis. Next base: position 343,082,943 of record NC_135235.1, read on the forward strand.
TGCAGCCAGGGCGCACTCATTCCACTGAGTAAGCACCGACCATTTCCGAAATTTCTGACAATATATTTCCGCTTCATCATGCCCCTGAGAGAGGGCTAATAAAGCCTTTTCAGCCTGAATCTCTAGGTTAGGTTCCTCATAGAGCAATCCCAATGCCAGAAAAAACGCATCCACACTGAGCAATGCAGGATCCCCTGGTGCCAATGCAAATGCCCAATTCTGAGGGTCGCCCCGTAGGAACGATATAACAATCTTGACCTGTTGAGCAGGGTCTCCAGAGGAGCAAGATTTCAAAGAGAGAAACAATTTACAATTGTTCCTGAAATTCAAGAAGGTAGATCTATCTCCAGAAAAAAACTCAGGAATAGGAATTCTAGGTTCAGACATGGGAGTGTGAACAACGAAATCCTGTATGTTTTGAACCTTTGCTGCGAGATTACTCAGGCTGGAAGCCAAACTCTGGACATCCATGATAAACAGCTAAGATCAAAGCCATTCAAGGGTTAAGAGGAGGTAAGAAGCAACTTGACAGCAATTAAGGGCTAGGCAGCAAAACTCTGAAGGAAAAAAAAAAAAAAAAATTTCCCTTGAACACTTCTTTTTCTCCTGCTTCAGCCCAAACAATTAACACTTTGTGGGCCGGCTATACTGTCATGAATCCCCAATGGCGAGGGATAGCACAGGACAAGCAAAGTATAATAAATATCGGACGAGCTCTAGGGTGATGGAACCTGGGCTGACCGCTGCCCTACGCCTGACAAACGCAACTAGAGATAGCCAGGGAGCGTGCCTACGTTGGTTCTAGACGCCACGCACCAGCCTAAGAGCTAACTAGTACTGCAGAGAAAACAAAGACCTCACTTGCCTCCAGAGGAATTAACCCCAAAGGTATAGTTGCCCCCCACATGTATTGACGGTGAAATGAGAGGAAGGCACACACATAGAGATGATGTATATAGCTTTAGCAAATAGAGGCCCGCTGAAAACTAGAAAGCAGAATGACACAAAAGGGGACTGAGCGGTCAGCAAAAAACCCTAATCAAAAAAACCATCCTGAGATTACAAGAACCCATGTGCCAACTCATGGCACATGGGGAGAACCTCAGTCCACTAGAGCAACCAGCTAACATAGAGACATTCTAAGCCAGCTGGACAAAAAACCAAACAACTGAAAATCAGCACTTAGCTTATCCTGAAAGATCTGGGAGCAGGTAGGCAGGAACCAAACAGAGCACATCTGAACACATTGATAGCCGGCAAGGGAAATGACAGAAAGGCCAGGTAAAATAGGAAACACCCAGCCTCTGATGGACAGGTGGAAACCAAAGGCCGCAACCCACCAAAGTCACCCAGTACCAGCAGTAACCACCAGAGGGAGCCCACAAACAGAATCCACAACAATGGCAGCCATGAAATTCCTTCCGTTATCACTCACAACCTTGCCTGCCTCAAGATGTACAGTGCCCAGCCATGACTGAGTTTCATTCAGCAAGAACTCAGACAGAACTTCCGCGGTGTGTCTGTTGTCGCCTAAACACTTCATTGCCAATACAGCCTGCTGACGCTTGCCACTAGCTGTCCCATAATGGCACACCTGGTGTGCAACAGTGGCAGCTGCGGATGGAGTGGATGTGCGACTGCGGTGTGTGGACGAGCTCTCGCTTCTGCATGAGGAGGAGTGTTGTGAATTTGGTTTTTGGGCTCCCCCGGTGGTCACTGGTGGTACTGGACTTGTGTGCTTCACTTTCTCTGTTCACCTGTTTCCATTAGGATATGGGAGTATCCTATTTAGCCTTGCTGCTCAGTCATTCTAGTGCCGGCCATCAATGTAACCAGAGCCTTTCTGTTGCATGTTCCAGCTCCTAGTCTTCTGATCAGCTAAGTTGGACTCTTAGTCCTAAGTTTGTTTTGTATTTTTGTTCCAGTTCACAGTTGTGTTATTTTTCTGTAGCTGGAAGCTCTTGTGGACTGAAATTGCCACTCCGGTGTCATGAGTTGACACATGAGTCTTAAAGTAATTTCAGGATGGTATTTTAAAGAGGGTTTTCAGCTGACCGTGAAGTCTCCTTTTGTATTTTCCTACTATCTAGTAAGCGGACCTCGCTTTGCTGAACCTACCTTCATACTACGTATGTCTTTTCCTCTGAATTCACCGTCAATATATGTGGGGGGCTTCTGTCTCCTTTTTGGGGGAATTTCTCTAGAGGTAAGCCAGGTCTGTTTTTCCTCTATTAGGGTTAGTTAGTCCTCCGGCTGGCGCTGGGCGTCTAGGGGCAACGTAGGTACGCCACCCGGCCACTATTAGTTGTGTGGTAGGTTTAGCTCACGGTCAGCTCGAGATTCCATCACCCAAGAGCTAGTCCTTATTTATGTTTTTCTGACGTTCTCTTGCCATTGGGAACCATGACAGTATGGCCGGCCAAGTGTTAAAACTGTTGGCAGAAGAAAGGAGAGAAAAAGAAGTCTGCAGATTTTTTTTTTTTTTTTCTGAGTTTGCTTTTTAGTTGACTCAGTTGCATTTCTGCTCTAATTGCAGCCTTTGTCTCTCTCTCCTTCTAATCCTTGAATGGCTCTGATTCCACCTGATTAAAATGGATCCTCAGAGTTTGGCTGCAGGTTTGAATAATCTTGCTACGAAGATTCAAAATTTACAGGATTTTGTTATTCATGCTCCTATATCTGAACCTAGAATTCCTTTACCAGAATTTTTCTCCGGGGATAGATCTCGTTTTCTGAATTTCAGATATAATTGTAAATTGTTTCTTTCTCTGAGATCTCGCTCCGCTGGAGATCCCGCACAGCAGGTTAGGATTGTAATTTCCTTGCTGCGGGGTGACCCTCAAGACTGCTCAATGTGGATGCGTTTTTTCTGGCTTTGGGGTTGCTTTATGAGGAACCTAATTTAGAGATTCAGGCTGAAAAAGCCTTGATGGCCCTATCTCAAGGGCAAGATGAAGCTGAAATATACTGCCAAAAATTTCGTAAATGGTCTGTGCTTACTCAGTGGAATGAGTGCGCCCTGGCGGCGATTTTCAGAGAGGGTCTCTCTGATGCCATTAAAGATGTTATGGTGGGGTTCCCTGCGCCTACTGGTCTGAATGAGTCCATGACAATGGCTATTCAGATAGATCGGCGTTTGCGGGAGCGCAAACCTGTGCACCATTTGGCGGTGTCTTCTGAGAAGGCGCCAGAGAATATGCAATGTGATAGAATTCTGTCCAGAAGCGAACGGCAGAATTTTAGGCGAAAAAATGGGTTGTGCTTCTATTGTGGTGATTCAACTCATGTTATATCAGCATGCTCTAAACGTACAAAAAAGGTTGATAAGTCTATTTCAATTGGCACTTTACAGTCTAAGTTTATTCTATCTGTGACCTTGATTTGTTCATTATCGTCAATTACCGCGGATGCCTATGTCGACTCTGGCGCCGCTTTGAGTCTTATGGATTGGTCCTTTGCCAGGCGCTGTGGGTTTAATTTAGAGCCTCTGGAAGTTCCTATACCTCTGAAGGGTATTGACTCTACGCCATTGGCTAGTAATAAACCACAATACTGGACACAAGTGACTATGCGTATGAATCCAGACCATCAGGAGATGATTCGCTTCCTTGTGTTGTACAATCTACATGATGTTTTGGTGCTTGGATTGCCATGGTTACAATCTCATAACCCAGTCCTTGACTGGAAAGCAATGTCTGTATTAAGCTGGGGATGTCAGGGGGCTCATGGGGACGTACCTTTGGTTTCCATTTCGTCATCTATTCCCTCTGAGATTCCGGAATTTTTATCTGATTATCGTGATGTTTTTGAGGAGCCTAAGCTTGGTTCACTACCTCCTCACAGAGATTGCGATTGTACCATAGATCTGATTCCGGGCAGTAAATTTCCAAAGGGTCGTTTATTTAATCTATCTGTACCTGAACATGCTGCTATGCGAGAATATATTAAGGAGTCCCTGGAAAAGGGACATATTCGTCCTTCTTCATCTCCCTTAGGAGCCGTTTTTTTCTTTGTATCTAAAAAAGATGGCTCTTTGAGGCCGTGTATTGATTATCGACTCTTGAATAAAATTACAGTCAAATATCAGTATCCTCTGCCACTGCTGACTGATTTGTTTGCTCGAATAAAGGGGGCTAAGTGGTTCTCTAAGATTGATCTCCGTGGGGCGTATAATTTAGTGCGAATTAAGCAGGGGGATGAGTGGAAAACCGCATTTAATACGCCCGAGGGCCATTTTGAGTATTTAGTAATGCCTTTTGGTCTTTTAAATGCCCCTTCAGTCTTTCAGTCCTTTATGCATAACATTTTCCGTGAATATTTGGATAAATTTATGATTGTGTATCTGGATGATATTTTGATTTTTTCGGATGAGTGGGACTCTCATGTCCAGCAGGTCATGAGGGTTTTTCAGGTTTTGCAGTCTAATTCCTTGTGTGTGAAGGGTTCTAAGTGTATTTTTGGGGTTCAAAAGATTTCTTTTTTGGGGTACATTTTTTCCCCCTCTTCCATTGAGATGGATCCTGTCAAGGTTCGGGCTATTTGTGATTGGACGCAACCTACTTCTCTTAAGAGCCTTCAGAAATTTTTGGGCTTTGCTAATTTTTATCGTCGATTTATAACTGGTTTTTCTGATGTTGCTAGACCTTTGACTGATTTGACTAAAAAGGGTGCTGATGTTGCTGATTGGTCTCCTGCTGCTGTGGAGGCCTTTCGGGAGCTTAAGCGCCGCTTTTCTTCCGCCCCTGTGTTGCGTCAGCCTGATGTTACTCTTCCTTTTCAGGTTGAGGTCGACGCTTCCGAGATCGGAGCTGGGGCAGTTTTGTCGCAAAAAAGTTCCGACTGCTCCGTGATGAGACCTTGTGCGTTCTTTTCTCGAAAATTTTCGCCCGCCGAGCGAAATTATGATATTGGTAATTGGGAGCTTTTGGCTATGAAGTGGGCTTTTGAGGAGTGGCGTCATTGGCTCGAGGGGGCTAGACATCAGGTGGTGGTATTGACCGATCACAAGAATTTGATTTATCTTGAGTCTGCCAGGCGCCTGAATCCTAGACAGGCGCGCTGGTCGTTGTTTTTCTCTCGGTTTAATTTTGTGGTCTCATATCTACCAGGTTCTAAAAATGTGAAGGCGGATGCCCTTTCTAGGAGTTTTGAGCCTGATTCCCCTGGTGATTCTGAACCTACAGGTATCCTTAAGGATGGAGTGATATTATCTGCTGTTTCCCCAGACCTGCGACGGGCTTTGCAGGAGTTTCAGGCGGATAGACCTGATCGTTGCCCGCCTGGTAGACTGTTTGTTCCTGATGATTGGACCAGTAGAGTCATCTCGGAGGTTCATTCTTCTGCGTTGGCAGGTCATCCTGGAATCTTTGGTACCAGGGATTTGGTGGCTAGGTCCTTCTGGTGGCCTTCCCTGTCTCGAGATGTACGAGTTTTTGTGCAGTCTTGTGATGTTTGTGCTCGGGCCAAGCCTTGTTGTTCTCGGGCTAGTGGATTGTTGTTATCCTTGCCTATTCCGAAGAGGCCTTGGACTCACATCTCTATGGATTTTATTTCTGATCTCCCTGTTTCTCAGAAAATGTCTGTCATCTGGGTGGTGTGTGACCGTTTTTCTAAGATGGTTCATTTGGTACCCTTGCCTAAGTTGCCTTCCTCATCCGAGTTGGTTCCTCTGTTTTTTCAAAATGTGGTTCGCTTGCATGGTATTCCGGAGAATATCGTTTCTGACAGGGGGACCCAGTTCGTGTCTAGATTTTGGCAGGCGTTCTGTGCTAGGATGGGCATTGATTTGTCTTTTTCGTCTGCGTTCCATCCTCAGACTAATGGCCAGACCGAGCGAACTAATCAGACCTTGGAGACTTATTTGAGGTGTTTTGTGTCTGCGGATCAGGATGACTGGGTTGCCTTTTTGCCGTTGGCGGAGTTTGCCCTCAATAATCGGGCTAGTTCTGCAACTTTAGTTTCTCCTTTCTTTTGCAATTCGGGGTTTCATCCTCGTTTTTCTTCCGGTCAGGTGGAGTCTTCGGATTGTCCTGGAGTGGATACTGTGGTGGATAGGTTGCATCGGATTTGGGGACAGGTGGTGGACAATTTGAAGTTGTCCCAGGAGAAGACTCAGCGTTTTGCCAACCGCCGTCATCGTGTTGGTCCTCGTCTTCGTGTTGGGGATTTGGTGTGGTTGTCTTCTCATTTTGTCCCTATGAGGGTTTCTTCTCCTAAGTTTAAGCCTCGGTTCATCGGCCCGTATAAGATTTTGGAGATTCTTAACCCTGTGTCCTTTCGATTAGACCTCCCTGCATCTTTTTCTATCCATAATGTCTTCCATCGGTCATTATTGCGCAGGTATGAGGTACCGGTTGTGCCTTCCGTTGAGCCTCCGGCTCCGGTGTTGGTTGAGGGTGAATTGGAGTACGTTGTGGAGAAGATCTTGGACTCCCGTGTTTCCAGACGGAAACTTCAGTATCTGGTCAAGTGGAAGGGCTACGGTCAGGAGGATAATTCTTGGGTGACAGCCTCTGATGTTCATGCCTCTGATTTGGTCCGTGCCTTTCATAGGGCTCATCCTGATCGCCCTGGTGGTTCTTGTGAGGGTTCGGTGCCCCCTCCTTGAGGGGGGGTACTGTTGTGAATTTGGTTTTTGGGCTCCCCCGGTGGTCACTGGTGGTACTGGACTTGTGTGCTTCACTTTCTCTGTTCACCTGTTTCCATTAGGATATGGGAGTATCCTATTTAGCCTTGCTGCTCAGTCATTCTAGTGCCGGCCATCAATGTAACCAGAGCCTTTCTGTTGCATGTTCCAGCTCCTAGTCTTCTGATCAGCTAAGTTGGACTCTTAGTCCTAAGTTTGTTTTGTATTTTTGTTCCAGTTCACAGTTGTGTTATTTTTCTGTAGCTGGAAGCTCTTGTGGACTGAAATTGCCACTCCGGTGTCATGAGTTGACACATGAGTCATAAAGTAATTTCAGGATGGTATTTTAAAGAGGGTTTTCAGCTGACCGTGAAGTCCCCTTTTGTATTTTCCTACTATCTAGTAAGCGGACCTCGCTTTGCTGAACCTACCTTCATACTACGTATGTCTTTTCCTCTGAATTCACCGTCAATATATGTGGGGGGCTTCTGTCTCCTTTTTGGGGGAATTTCTCTAGAGGTAAGCCAGGTCTGTTTTTCCTCTATTAGGGTTAGTTAGTCCTCCGGCTGGCGCTGGGCGTCTAGGGGCAACGTAGGTACGCCACCCGGCCACTATTAGTTGTGTGGTAGGTTTAGCTCACGGTCAGCTCGAGATTCCATCACCCAAGAGCTAGTCCTTATTTATGTTTTTCTGACGTTCTCTTGCCATTGGGAACCATGACAGAGGAGGAAGAGGAGGAGGGGGGGCTAACGCCTACAGCCAACTCTTTCCTTGACCGTGGACTAGGCAAAACTGTCCCAATATTGCTGTCCCCTGTGGACCCTGCATCCACCACATTCACCCAGTGTGCCGTGATGGACACGTAACGTCCCTGGCCATGCCTACTGGTCCATGCATCTGTTGTCAGGTGCACCTTTGTAGTCACAGACTGCCTGAGTGCATGGACGATGCGGTCTTTAACATGCTGTTGGAGGGCTGGGATGGCTTTTCTAGAAAAGAAGTGTCGACTGGGTAGCTCGTAGCGTGGTACAGCGTAGTCTATCAGCGCTTTGAAAGCTTTGCTTTCAACTAACCGTTAGGGCATCATCTCTAATGAGATTAGTCTAGCAATGTGGGCGTTCAAACCCTGTGTACGCGGATGCGAGGATGAGTACTTCCTTTTCCTAACAAGAGTCTCATGTAGGGTGAGCTGGACTGGAGAGCTGGAGATCGTGGAACTAGCGGTGGTGCCGGTGGACATGGCAGACTGAGAGAGGGTTGGAGATGGTATTCTTGCCGGTGCCCTACATGCAGTGTTTCCTACTGCAAACCTGGTGATTCCCTGACTGCTTTGGCCTGGCGACGAAAGCTGCACAGATACTGCCGGTGGTGCGGGAAATGGTGGGTTTACAGTGAGGGAAGGGATGTAGCGTTGCTGACTAGCTTCATTGGCCGAGGGTGCTGCAACCTTTAGGGACATTTGGTAGTTATTACAGGCTTGCAAATGCATGGTGGATAAATGTCTATGCATGCAACTTGTATTTAGACTTTTAAGATTCTGGCCTCTGCTTAAGGTAGTTGAACATTTTTGACAGATGACTTTGCGCTGATCATTTGGATGTTGTTTAAAAAAATGCCAGACTGCACTCTTTCTACTATCGGATAACTTTTCAGGCATTGCAGACTGAGCTTCTTTAACCGGATGGCCACGCTGTCCTCCAACAGGTTTTGGTTTTGCCACGCGTTTTTGGCCAGATACGGGCCCGGTAGATGGAACCTGTTGCGATGTTGATGCCTGCTGCGGCTCCTCCTCCTCCACTTCTAAACTACTGCCGCCTGCACCCTGTTCCCCCAATGGCTGCCAATCGGGGTCAACAACTGGGTCATCTATGACCTCCTCTTCTATGTCGTGTGCAACTTCGTCTGTGTCACCGTGTAAGCCGGTGGTATAGCGTTCGTGACGGGGCACCATAGTCTCCGCTGGGTTTGATTCTGCCTTAGTACACTGCGAGGGCAATGTTCTTGTCTGAGTCAAAGGAACAGCATAGTAATCTGGCTGTGGCTGTGCATCTGTGCACTCCATGTCTGATTCAACTTCTAATGGGCATGGCCTGTTAACTGTTTCACTGTCTAACCCAGGAACGGTATGTGTAAAGAGCTCCATGGAGTAACCTGTTGTGTCGACTGATGCATCCTTCACTGTTGTTCTGGGTGAAGGACACAAGGAAGCGACTTGTTCCTGACCGGGAGCATCCACTGATGATGCACTGCTCTGACATTTGGCACTTTCCGAGGAGGAGGCGAAAGAGCTAGAGGCAGAGTGAGCAATGAAAGCCAATACTTGTTCCTCCTGCTCCGGCTTCAAAAGTGGTTTTCCTACTCCCAGAAAAGAGAGCGTTCGAGGCCTTGTGTAGGCAGACGATGTTTTTGGCTCAACAACTCGAGACTTAGGTGCTGTACTGCTTTTACCACGACCACCTGATGCTCCACCACCACTACCATCATTACCAGCTGACAATGACCGCCCACGGCCACGACCTCTTCCACTAGACTTCCTCATTGTTTGCAAAACGTAACCAAAGTAACGCTATTTGTTACTGTAAAACAACTTATAAGGTGAACTCAAACTTCTGTAGAATTTATATATACCTTTATAGGTGCCTGACACTGAAAGGAAAATCAGCCCCAATGTTACACACTCGGTTTTCTGTGCCCCAATAATTTGAGACAGATGGCACACACAGGAGCAGCACTCAAGCAGACTTGCCAATATTTATCTCCCACTAATTTTTTTTTTTTTGAAAGGGGAGAATTTACCCCCCCCCCCAAAAAAAAATGGCCAAGTATCACACAGTGGTTTTTTCGGTGCCACACAATGAGAGTGAGATGCCACCCACAGCAATGGCACGGAGGCAGACTTGCCACTAATTATCCCCCACTAACTATTTTTTTTTTGAAAAGTGAGAATTTACCCAAAAAAAAAAAAAAAATGGCCAAGTATCACACAGTGGTTTTTTCGGTGCCACACAATGAGAGTGAGATGCCACCCACAGCAATGGCACGGAGGCAGACTTGCCAATATTTATCTCCCACTATTTTTTTTTTTGAAAACTGAGAATTTACCTCCCAAAAAAAAAAAATGGCCAAGTATCACACAGTGGTTTTTTCGGTGCCACACAATGAGAGTGAGATGACACCCACAGCAATGGCACGGAGGCAGACTTGCCAATATTTATCTCCCACTATTTTTTTTATGAAAAGTGAGAATTTACCCCCCCCCCCAAAAAAAATGGCCAAGTATCACACAGTGGTTTTTTCGGTGCCACACAATGAGAGTGAGATGCCACCCACAGCAATGGCACGGAGGCAGACTTGCCAAGATTTATCTCCCACTAACTTTTTTTTTTTTGAAAAGGGAGAATTTAGACAAAAAAAAAAAATGGCCAAGTATCACACAGTGGTTTTTTCAGTGCCACACAATGAGAGTGAGATGCCACCCATAGCAATGGCACGGAGGCAGACTTGCCAAGATTTATCTCCCACTAACTTTTTTTTTTTTGAAAAGGGGGAATTTAGACAAAAAAAAAATGGCCAAGTATCACACAGTGGTTTTTTCGGTGCCACACAATGAGAGTGAGATGCCACCCACAGCAATGGCACGGAGGCAGACTTGCCAAGATTTATCTCCCTGCAGTTATCTCAGAAAAGTATGGCAGGCAGCTAGAAAAAGGACTGCTGCACACAAAAGTGTGGACAAACACACAAGATAGCTGTGCAGAAAGGAAGGAAATACAGGATTTGTGCTTTAAAAAAAGCAGTTGGTTTGCACAGCGTCGTACACACACAGGCACAGCAACGCAGCTATCAGGGTCAGGGAGCCTTCTAGGGCAGCCCAATGAGCGACAGCGCTGAGGAAAAAAAAATGTAGCTTCCACTGTCCCTGCAAACAAAAGGTGGTGTTGGACAGTGGAAATCGCTACAGCACAAGCGGTTTGCAGCTTTATGTACCCTGCCTATCACTATCCCTGCTTCTGAAGAAGCGGCAGCAACCTCTCTCTACGCTCACATCAGCAGCAGTAACATGGCGGTCGGCGGGAACGCCCCTTTATAGCCCCTGTGACGCCGCAGAAAGCAAGCCAATCACTGCAATGCCCTTCTCTAAGATGGTGGGGACTGAGATCTATGTCATCACGCTGCCCACACTCTGCGTCCACCTTCATTGGCTGAGAAATGGTGCTTTTAGCGTCATTGAAACGCGACTTTAGCGCGAAAGTCGCGTACCGCATGGCAGACCCCACACAGGGATCGGCTCGGTTTCATGAGACGCCGACTTTGCCAAAAGTCGGCGACTTATGAAAATGAACGATCCGTTTCGCTCAACCCTAGTGCCGCCTGTTTACTCCTGTTACCAATTTTGAACTTTATTTGGCCCACTTTATTATTTGGGCCTACTAACTGTGTCTGCCTCTCATTACAGTTGTCCTCCACTGAACAAAGCAATGCCGCCTGGTTAGTCCTGTTACCAATTTTGAACTGCATTTAGCCCACTTTATTATTTGGGCCTATATCTGTGTTTCCTCCTCATCCTGCCCATTGCCCAGCCAGTGCTACATGAGTCTGCTGGTACATTGACCCAGACCACTACATTCCCCTTGCACTCTACACAGCCAGAGTCTGACTCTGCTGAAAGTCAGGTTCCCCTTCCCGCATACTATACCACCTTACACGGGGACAAAGAGGAAGGCGCAGATGAAAGTGCAGGTTCCTTCATCAGGTGGGGAGGGCCTACTCGTTGGCGACGTCATTGTCACAGGGCCCCTCATACTAAGCAAAAGTGTCTCTGCTAGTGGGAGGTGCCCCCGCCGTCAAACACAACGCCGTACTTTGAGGGGCCCCCCCTGCTTGCTCAGGATCACAGCACTTGCAAAGTTGAAATACTGACCTCTCCCTGCTCCACCGCCGTGACGTAGTCCGCGTTTCCTGGGCCCACGAAAAACTTGAGCCAGCCCTCCCCCCCTCCCCCACAACTTTAGCCAAATTACCCCCAATTTTCAATGCCTAACTTATTATAAGGTAAATTAAGATTCACAAGCTTAATTGACACGAATTGATGTTTTTGACATTAAAATGGGCACTGTAGGTGTTTTTTTGTCCTCCACTCACTGCCGACTTTGCTTCCCCATTGACTTACATTGGGTTTCGTGTTTCGGTCGATCCCCAACTTTGCGCAATAATCGGGCGATGTCACTCGACTCGACTTTCGACAAAGTCGGGTTTCGCGAAACCCGACTCGATCCTAAAAAAGTAAAAGTCGCTCAACCCTATATGAATGTATTGGATGTAGTATGTATGTATTTACTATGTATGTAGTATGTATGTAGTATGTATGTATGTATGTATGTAGTATGCATGTAGTATGTATTGTAAGATTGCTCTTACTGAGCGTATTGGGGAATACTCGCTTGGCAGCGATATAACACACAGCAAGACGTTTTCTTCAAAAGTTCAACTGGGTTTATTACTCCATAAACCCCAGTGGCAGAAAACACAAAACAACAATCTTCATATCACGGCAAAACAAAGTAACAATGTTCACAGCGTGACTCTGTTCCATCAGGACTGTGACCATACACTCTTGGTCGAGTCCAATATTCAGGTTCACTCTGGAGCCAAACGTACAGTCTGGTATTACCTGCTGACTCCTTGTCAGTCCACTGGGAAAGCTGCCCACGGGGATCACCAACTTGCCTGGGTGGCACACATTAGTTAGTCCAGACCCACCGGAGGACGGTAGCTTCCCCAAGTTTCACTGTGCGCTGCTCAGGGATCCGGTCCTACTCCCCGGACCTCCCAACACCAGCATGTGCTTTCCAGGAACATACACTGGGACATGTAACCCACACCCTGGTCAAATTATGTACCTTGTAACCACACCCCATAGGTGAGGTATATCACATGGGCTGGTCACGTGATCATGACATCACTGCAGGTCCTCATACTCCTGCAGGGAAAAAGGTACAGTGAGTGCCCTCACCCAGTGGTGAGGTATGTGGGTAGCCAGACCCTCCCATCTCTCATAGCTACCCGCAACCCGGACCCAGGTGCACTAAATGACATCTGCAGTGCTTATGTGCTCTAATGACAAGATACACCGGGTTGCATCGCAGGGAGCATCCATCCCTGTGACACATACCTCCCATTAACCACAATGCCAGACACTGTCTCACTACCACATCCTTGCATACCCATGGCCTCAATATGCCTCCGTGCGTATACTGGAGAGACCATGCAGCGCCCCCTACCTGTTACAGGGGTCACTGCATCACATATCCCCCCTCTGTTCAAGCCTGAGGGGTTGAACATCTGTCAGACACCTGGGGACCCGAGACCGGGTACCCAAGTCACCTTGCAATACTAGCCGAAAGGGCCCACTCAGTCGGGTTTGGACATCATGGTCAATCTGGCGTCGCAATCCCCTTGCACCCATATGACCTGTCTGGACTGACTCTTTGTCAACACGTCCGCTACCAGGTCTCCCCCCTAAGTCACTCAGCCCTGAGCTATCTGAGGAGACACTGCCTCTAACTCTTTCTTCAGGCTGGGTACTTCCACCCCTTTGTTTGTCTACATTTCGGGTTGAAAGTGGCCGCCATCTTCTTCGCCTTTCTGGCAGCTGTTTATTAACTTGCAGTCTCTCAAGTCTCAGCTGCTCTACCTCCCTTAGGTATTCCATGCGATATTCCAGAAGCATGCGGATATTCCTAAGACTCTCTCTGGATCCGACAACCAGGAACGGAACCATCCCATCTTCACCCATGACCTGGTCCTCTTCATCAGCCGGTATCCTCAGTCTCTTTAGACCGGATTTATCCACCATCTCCTGCATCACTCTCCCAAGTTTCCCAATGACTTTCGCCACCAGAATTTTGGGTACTTGGACTGTGTCTTCCACTAAGCCCAGTCAACTAAGAGCTTTCCTTTCACACTTCAAACGTCGAACGGCTTCAGCATTCTTCAAAATGATCCTCTGTTTGGTACGGAGACAGTGTAGGTGCATATCCCTCAGGACAGCCACCCGCTTCACTGTGACTTCCCTAGTCGACAGTATGACCAATTGCTGAGTCTCAGGCGCCCAGTGCACACTACATGCCTCTACTGCCTTTCTAAAGGCCTCATGCACACTTTTCCTGGCGCATGCTTCTCGCATGTCTTCAGGTATCTCCACCACACACTTGAAGAATGAGGTCTCATTTTCTTCACGAACAAATGGCTCCTGGTTTTCCTCCGAAACTTCCATCAAGACATCTGTCACGACCGGGCGACTGTCTTGTTCTGCCTTTAGCGCGAGCTCTTCCTCTGTTTTACACTTCTCAACATCCTTTGCCAAGATGGGCATTGGCAGCTCCGCCTTGTTATCACTCGGGGTTGACAGCTGTACGTCTCGGACTCGTAACTCCTCCTCTGGCAGAAGATCTCTTACTGCTTCTCGTAGCACTACCACATTTTCGCCTAAGGCCATATTCTCACTGTGCCACGCTGTCAGGTGACTTCTGAGCTCAGAGACGTCCTTCTCCAGCTCACCCAACCTGTGCTCCGTCATTTGTCTCAGGGCCTTTTCTCATTCAACATGCCCTTTTCGTGTTTTTATTTCAGCCTGTAGATCTGCCACCTTTTCCTTCTCACAAGATAACCCTTTAGCGAGGTCCTGGAACCCCTGTGCTTCCTTCGCTACAAGCCAGGCCTTGACTGCTGAGAGCTCGGACTCCAGGTAACGCACCTGATCCAGCTGCGCGAAGTTGGTGACTTCTATCTCAGGGACATTATCTTTGTTGGCACCTGTCCCTGTCTCCTCTTTAACACTCTTCTCCGAGGGTGCAATTTGTTCAGCCCCTTTTCCTCTTTTACGTCTCCGGCGACGGGAGGAAGTTTTGTTATTCATACCAGAGTCAGTCTTACTGCCCTCTTTTCCGCTTTCGTCACCGTCTGAATGGGAGTCACCACCACCCGATCGGTCATCCGGGAACCAGCCGTCCCCATCTAAACAGATCACATTTTCTGAAATGGCTGCCACCGCTATCATGACTTCAGCCTGTGGAGCCCTGTCGTTTCTCTGTGTCAGTACCTCTGATAGCACAGCGTCACACTCCGCTCTAGTGCTTGTTACTGGCCAAGACATGTCAGTCACCCTCAGAGCCAGTCTCACACCCCACAACATGGTGAACCTTCCCGCTGCTCCCTAACCGGGTGTCAGCTTCAGGGGCTTTATTAACCACATCACTTACAGTCTTCATGGGGTACACATCAGGTGACAGGTCCATAAGTTGGGCAGACGCTCCCTCCCCACTGGTCAACCGGACATTTGACCCTTCAATTTTGGGAGGAACACCTATTTTAAGGTATGCAACCCCACCAGCTGAGAGCCCTCCATTCACCTGTTGTAAAGAAGCTCCCTTCTCCCACAAGTCTGTGAAGAACTTAAAGTCCCGGCCAATTACCACTGGGCAGGGTAAGGTTGAGACTAGGGCCACATCATGGATTGCACGGTCCTTGGCTGTCTCTAGGACCACCCTGACTATTGGATAATCCTTAGTGTGCCCATGGATGCAGGTGACCTTGATTTTCCTACCGGGTATTTTGAGTCCCTCAGGTGCAACCCTCAGTAGAGTCACCAAGCCCCCAGAATCAACTAGTCCATACATTTCCATCTCATGCATCCGTAGGACACACCCCCGTAAATTCTCACCAGGTGGATAGTTCACAGAGCATACCGGACACACATAACTTACAGGCCCTGGGCACCAATTTGTCTGCGGTACCTCTTTGGGATGCTCCTGCCCCTTTTGGGAAACCACCATTTCCCGAGATTCCACCTCTTTTTTGGCGACTACCCTTCTTCGGGTTACCGCCCCTATTGGGACTCCACCCCCTTTTGGGCAATCATCCCCATTTGGGTCACCGCCCACTTTTTTTTGGACACTACCCCTTTTAGGGACACCACCCCTTCCCTGGGGTACACCCCGTATACTTCCCCACAGCACTCAGGCCCCAGTTCACACAGTACACCCCTATGTCTCTGGGCTTGTACTGGCCCTTTAAGAGTCTGCACGACTTGAGAGAGAAAAAAAAAATATATATATTTTTTTCTTTATATGTCCCTTCACCAGCTCCTGCTGGTACTGCCGCAGCTCCCGCTGCAGTCACATACAACCGGCACCTCCGGGTGCTGACCACAAGCCGCTGCTGCTGCCACTGCAGCTCCGGCTGCTGCGGAACCTCTTGTTGCAATCGCGGCTACACTCCACAAGGCTCTACCGCAGACTTCGTGGACCCGCCGATCCATAGCAAGCCGCTTGACCCCTTCGTGGACCCGCCGATCCACAGCAAGTCGCTTGTCAGCTTCGTAACCCCGCCGAGTTACAGTCAGACACAATCTTTGTGGCCCCACCGAGCCACAGCAATTAACTCCACGTGTGCGTGCTGGGTCGTTGCCCGCTTCGAGCACCATATGTAAGATTGCTCTTACTGAGCGTATTGGGGAATACTCGCTTGGCAGCGATATAACACACAGCAAGACGTTTTCTTCAAAAGTTCAACTGGGTTTATTACTCCATAAACCCCAGTGGCAGAAAACACAAAACAACAATCTTCATATCACGGCAAAACAAAGTAACAATGTTCACAGCGTGACTCTGTTCCATCAGGATTGTGACCATACACTCTTGGTCGAGTCCAATATTCAGGCTCACTCTGGAGCCAAATGCACAGTCTGGTATTACCTGCTGACTCCTTGTCAGTCCACTGGGAAAGCTGCCCACGGGGATCACCAACTTGCCTGGGTGGCACACATTAGTTAGTCCAGACCCACCAGAGGACGGTAGCTTCCCCAAGTTTCACTGTGCGCTGCTCAGGGATCCGGTCCTACTCCCCGGACCTCCCAACACCAGCATGTGCTTTCCAGGAACATACACCGGGACATGTGACCCACACCCTGGTCAAATTATGTACCTTGTAACCACACCCCATAGGTGAGGTATATCACATGGGCTGGTCACGTGATCATGACATCACTGCAGGTCCTCATACTCCTGCAGGGAAAAATGTACAGTGAGTGCCCTCACCCAGTGGTGAGGTATGTGGGTAGCCAGACCCTCCCATCTCTCATAGCTACCCGCAACCCGGACCCAGGTGCACTAAATGACATCTACAGTGCTTATGTGCTCTAATGACAAGATACACCGGGTTGCATCGCAGGGAGCATCCATCCCTGTGACGCATACCTCCCATTAACCACAATGCCAGACACTGTCTCACTACCACATCCTTGCATACCCATGGCCTCAATATGCCTCTGTGCGTATACTGGAGAGACCATGCAGCGCCCCCTACCTGTTACAGGGGTCACTGCATCACAGTATGTAATATGTATGGCTTCTTTTTTACATTCAACACATTAGCCAGATGATGGGACTACTACTGTCCCATCATTGGCTAATGTGTCAATCACTGTCGCTGTTGCAGGCATCGTCAGATGGGACTTGCAGTCCCATCGGACGATGCCTGCACAAACGCACAGACCCCTGGCATGCCGCACAGAGCCCCGGCATGCCGCACAGAGCCCTGGCATGCCGCACAGAGCCCAGCACAGAGTCCCGGCATGCCGCACAGAGCCCCGGCACGCCGCACAAAGCCCCACACAGAGCCCCGACACGCCGCACAGAGTCCCGGCACGCCGCACAGAGTCCCGGCACGCCACACAGAGCCCCGGCACGCTGCACAGAGCCCCAGCATGCCGCACAGAGCCCCAGCACGCCGCACAAAGCCCCACACAGAGCCCCGGCACACCGCACAGAGCCCCGGCATGCCGCACAGAGCCCCGGCACACCGCACAGACCGCACAGACCACACAGAGCCCCAGCACGCCGCACAGAGCCCCAGCACACCGCACAGAGCCCTGGCAGCCTACACAGAGCCCCGGCAGGCACGCACAGAGCCCCGGCAGGCACATACAGACCCCTGGCAGCCCGCACAGACCCCCATACAGATCCCCGGCAGGCCCGCACAGACCCCGCCCGCACACACAGACACGTACAGTGTCCGCCCACGCACCGCCCACACTCTTCCCCCCCCGGAACAGGATGTAAAAGCACAGAAAGGGCTTATTTACATTCCGATATTTGTGTCCCATTGACTTGCATTGGTATCGGGTATCGATATTGGCAATATCCGATATTTTTTGGATATCGGCCGATCCAATCCGATACCGATACTTATGGATATCAGAAGGTATCGCTCAACACTAGTGATCACATGATCTGATCAGGCTGTTCAGGTCGCCCAGTATGTGTGGTTCCACTCGTCCTGTTCTGCTCTGTTTGGCTCCCCTGTTGTATGCATGGCTCCCCCTGTCCCATCTTGTATGCATGGCTCCCCAGTCCCATCTTGTATACATGGCTCCCCTGTTGCATCTTGTATGCATAGCTCCCCTGTCCCATATTGTATGCATGGCTCCCCTGTCCCATCTTGTATGCATGGCCCCCCCAGTCCCATCTTGTATACATGGCTCCCCCTGTCCCATCTTGTATACATGGCTCCCCTTGTCCCATCTTATATGCATGGCTCCCCCTTCCCTTCCTTGTATGCATGGCTCCCACCTCCCATCCTTGTATGCATGGCTCCCCTGTCCCATCTTGTATGCTTGTATGCATGGCTCCCCTGTCTCATCTTGTATGCATGGCTCCCCCCTCCCATCTTGTATACATGGCTCCCCTGTCCCATCTTGTATGCATGGCTCCCCCTGTTCCATCTCGTATAAATGGCTCCCCTGTCCCATCTTCTATACATGGCTCCCCTGTTCCATCTTGTATGCATGGCTCCCCTGTCCCATCTTGTATGCATGGCTCCCCCAGTCCCATCTTGTATGCATGGCTCCCCCAGTCCCATCTTGTATGCATGGCTCCCCCAGTCCCATCTTGCATGCATGGCTCCCCCTGTCCCATCTTGTATGCATGGCTCCCCCTGTCCCATCTTGTATGCATGGCTCCCCCAGTCCCATCTTGTATGCATGGCTCCCCCAGTCCCATCTTGCATGCATGGCTCCCCCAGTCCCATCTTGTATGCATGGCTCCCCCTGTCCCATCTTGTATGCATGGCTACCCCTGTCCCATCTTGTATACATGGCTCCCCCAGTCCCATCTTGTATACATGGCTCCCCCCTCCCTTCTTGTATACATGGCTTCCCCCTCCCATCTTGTATACATGGCTCCCCCCTCCCATCTTGTATGCATGGCTCCCCCCTCCCATCTTGTATGCGATGAGTTAAACCGTCAGACGGTCAGAACAAAGTCCAAGGTCAGGCATAAAAAGATCAAGCATACAGAACTCACGGCACAGGAGAACAAACCTCACAAGCTTAATGT
This sequence comes from Ranitomeya variabilis, assembly GCF_051348905.1. Lineage (NCBI taxonomy): Eukaryota > Metazoa > Chordata > Amphibia > Anura > Dendrobatidae > Ranitomeya > Ranitomeya variabilis. Next base: position 343,101,963 of record NC_135235.1, read on the forward strand.
ATGTCTGGCAGTGGTCTGGGAGAAGCAGCTCAATTAAGTAGCATGGCAATCACCTGGAATAATGAACACTTGGAAACAGCCGACGCCTCCCAGTCTCAGATTGGATAATCGAGCTGTCAATCAACATGCTGACAGCTCAGCATGCCCCTGTACCTGATTGGATGGCCGAGCTGTCAGTAACTGCATCCCAGATACACTGAGGGGTGAAACCGTGACAGTACCACCTCTTCTAGGGGGTCCCTGGACCCCCAGTCTTCCCAGTAAATTTTATATGGAAGGTCCTGACTAAACGATCGGCCTTTACATCTCGAGCAGCGACCCAGGATCTCTTCTCTGGTCCATATCACCTCCAGTGGATGAGGTGCTGGGGGGGAATTACAGATCCTCAGAGAATCTACAACCCTCTAAACTTCATATTTAATAGGGATTTATGCAATACATTAGGGATGCAAAGGGATGGGGGAAGCTTTAATCTAAATGCCACAAGATTGACCACCTCTAAGATTTCATATGAACCAATAAACTTTGGACCCAACACAACACAAACAATACAATCCTCTACCATGTTAGATTCTGGAGCAAGAAGAAGTTTTATGGACTTACAATTTACACTTAATAACATTTCAAGTACAACTATATCCATGGAAACTGTGGATGGATCACCTTTATCTTCTAGACCTGTCAGGCATGAGACAATTGAACTTTAAATCTATATTGAACCGAACCATCATAAATCTGTTAGTTTAAATCTTATTTCCTCTCCAAAATTTCCAGTTATTCTAGGAATTCCCTGGTTTTCAATCCATAACCCATCTATCAACTGGCATCGAGGACCATTACCTTTCCCCCTGAGTACTGTAAGAACAATTGCCATACTAATTCATCTGTTCTCAAACAAATTCAAGTATCCAAGATTTCTCATCAGAATTATGATAAACTACCACCTCAGTACCAGCAGTTCAGTGAGGTCTGCAGCAAGAAGATTGCCCCATGGAATTGCTTCCTGGAGCCTCCATTCCATTTGAGAGAATTTACAATCTTTCTGAACCGGAATTGAAAGTACTGAAAGAATACCTAGATGAAAATGTAGAGAAAGGCTTCATTCAACTTTCTTCTTAGGCAGCAGGAGCATCCTTTTTCTTTGTAGAAAATAAGGACTCAAACCTGTGCCCTTGTATTTATTGCAGGGAAAGAACTAAGATTACCATTAAAACCGCTACACACTCCACTTGATTTTAACCAAACTTGATCTAAGAGGGACTTATAATCTCATACGAATTTGACTGGGAGATGAGTGGAAAACTGGCTTTAGGACTATATATGGACTTTTTAAAATATGGCTATGCCTTTTGGCCTTAGCAACACCCTTGCCACCTTTCAGCACTTCATTAATGATGTTTTCCGAGATTTCTTGGATTGATTTGTTGTTTATCTCGATGATATTCTTATATTTTCAAATTCCTTGGAGGAGCATTGCAGGCATGTCCAGTTAGTCCTGAAACATCTACAGGAGTATCAGCTCTATATCAAACTTGAAAAAATGTGAATTTGAACAAACCAGGACTCAACCTCTGGGATTTATCATCTCCCCAGAAGGTCTGAGCATGAATCCCAGTAAAATCGGAGTGGTACTTGATTGGCCTACCCCAGTAAAACTAAAAGACGCCCAACGCTTTATAAGATTAGCAAATTTCTACAGAAGATTCATTAAATCTTTTCAAAAATCATTTTACCAATTACTTCACTCACAAAGAAAACCAGAGTGTTTTCCTTGTCTGCAGAGGCACAAGTGGCTTTTGACAAACTAAAGACTCTATTTACTTCCACACCATTACTAGTTGATCCAAATCCTGAATTGCCATTTGTTGTCGAAGTAGACGCCTCAGACTCTGCGGTGGGAGATGTTTTATCACAACGAGTTGGAGACCAGATGCAGCTTCATCCATGTGCATTCCTTTCTCATACCATGTCATTTGCAGAAAATAATTTTGACATTGGAAAGAAAGAACTTTAAGCTGTTAAGGGCACCTTCATCAAATGGAGATATCGTTTAGAAAGGGACAATCATCCAGTGACTGTAACTACTGACCACAAAAACTTAGAATTCATCCGTACAGCTAAGAGGTTGTCTGCAAGGAAAGCACGTTCTGGCTTATTTTTCTTCAGGCTTAATTTTATCATTTCTTTTTGACCTGGTTCAAGAAACGGCTAGGCTCATGCTCTGTCCAGAATATTTACCGAACCTCATGAGAGGTCTAACACTGACTGTACCATTGTATACCCCCAAAATTTTTAGGGAATACTGAACACCAAAGAATTTTTAACAAAGATTAAAGTTGGATATCAAACTGACTTTTTTCTTAATCATCCTTCTAAAGACTTTGATCTTTCTTTTAAGGAGGGGTTTTGGATACAGAACCACCATATGTATGTCCCCAAATCTGCTTGACTTGAAGTCCTCAGACTTGTCCATGATTCTAAACTTGTAGGACACCATGGAGTCATGAAAAGGTAAGAACTACTGCTTCATTTTTGGGGGGCCTAAGTGTAGGAAGAATGTGAGAAAAGATGTTTTCTCCTTTTAACATGTGCGTGGAACAAAAAGCACAATCTTCACCTCTAGGACTCCTTCAACCTCTTCCAGGCCTTGGGGATCAATCTCAATGGATTTTATTGTGGACGTAACTCCCTCTAAAGAAATGACAGTTATCCTTGTGGTGGATGGATCGGCTCACAAAGCGTGTTTTATGTCTGCACTTATTCCAACTAAAGTGATTCCTACTGCTGAACAAACCACAGAATTAGTGGTCAAAGAGATATTTAGGCTGCATGGAATTCCTGACAATGTAATTCAGATTACATCAAAAGTTTGGAAAAGATTCTGTATAGCTTTAGGAGTTACTGTCAATTTGTCTACTGCCTTCCACCCACAATCTAATGGCCAGACTGAAAGAACTAACCAAACTCTCAAACAATACCTAAGCTGTTTTATTTCTTACCTGCAGGATGAATGGGTGGACTATATACCAACAGCAGAATTTGCCTATAATAATTCCAACACAGTTCTAAATTCTAAAGCCAACTACAGTATGCTAACTATGGCTTGCATCCGGTATTTATTCCTAATCTTCGATTAAATACTTTGATTTCTGCTGCTACTGACAGACTTACAAAGATGCAGAAAGCTCAGGAATAGCTAATTGACATGTTACCATAGGCCCAAGAAGTTACAGTCAGCGGATAAACATTGCAAAGCCCCTCCTACCCTTCAGGTTGATGACAAGGTTTGGCTATCTGCAAAAAAATCTGAAAGTGAATGACCATCTTCTAAATTGGGTCAAAAATTCATAGGACCTTTTCAAATTTCTGCACCAATTAACCCGGTTTATTTCCATTTAACCCCTTCCTCATATACTGTACATACATGCAGTGTATGTACAGTGGCGCGATCGAGCGGGCTCACGCTGAGTGCTGCAGTGATTGGGTGTGTGTGCCAACTATGTGTAAGAGCCTGCAGCAAAGCTTATGATCGGTGCTAGCACCGATCACGGGCATTTAACCCCTCTGATGGCGCTGTCAGCAGTGATAGTGACATAGAGGAGCATCGTGCAGGGAATCAGTTCCCTGCACGCTTGCATCAGGATAACGCGATGTGATTGCGTTGTCCTGATGGTCTCCATGGAGACCCTCAGCCGCAAGATGGCCACGGGGTCTTTCAGGGTTCTGCAGGGAAGGTGGCTTGTGAGCACCAATCATGGGCGTTGCTTCAGAGTGTCAGCTCTCACACAGACAGCAGTGCAGAGTATCAGATCAGCAAACTGACACTATACAGTAATGTCCCAGGATGGGAAAATGCAAAAATGTGAAAAAAAATATTAAAAAGTGTACAGATATTTTTTAAAAATCCCCAAATAAAAAATGAAACAAATATTCTTCCAATAAATACATTTATTTAAGTAAATAAAAAAAATAATAAAAGTACCCATATTTGGTATCGCTGTTTTCGTAACGACCCACCCTATAAATCTGTTCCACAACATAACCCCTTAAGTGAACACTGTAAAAAAAAAAAAAAATGAGGCAAAAAACAATGCTCTATCATCATACCGCAGAACAAAAAGTACAATACAACACGATAAAAAACATGAATGTAAATAACAATGGTACCACAGAAAATGGCATCTTGTCCCGTAAAAAAAAAACCCTTCATATAGCTCTAACAGCAGAAAAATTAAATGTTATAGCTCTCAGAATAAAGTGATGCAAAAATAATTTTTCTATAAAATAGTTTACATTATGTAAAAGTGCCAAAACATAAAAAAAGATATGAATTGGGTATCGCTATATAATCATACTGACCCAAAGAATTAAACTGCCTTAGGCTGGTTTCACACTTGCATTTTTATCTGCATGCGTTTTTAAAAAAAACGCATATGTGAAAAAACGCATGTAAACGTGGTAAAACGCATGCATTTTTTAGACACATGCATTTTTATAGAAAAACACAAGAAAACAAGAAAAAAACAAAAAACCCTACCCCTAACCCTAACCCTACCCCTAACCCTAACCTGAAATACGTGGCACTGAAATACGTTTATATACGTATATACGTATATACGTATTTAAGTGCCATGTATTTAAGTGCCACGTATTTAAGTGTCACGTATTTAAGTGCCACGCAAGTGCCACGTATTTAAGTGCCACGCAAGTGCCACGTATTTAAGTGCCACGTATGTGCCACGTATTTAAGTGCCACGTAAGTGCCACATATTTAAGTGCCACGTAAGTGCCACGTATATAAGTGCCACGTATTTAAGTGCCACGTATGTGCCACGTAAGTGCCACGTATTTAAGTGCCACGTATGTGCCACGTATTTAAGTGCCACGTAAGTGCCACATATTTAAGTGCCACGTAAGTGCCACGTATATAAGTGCCACATATTTAAGTGCCACGTATATAAGTGCCACGTATTTAAGTGCCACGTATTTCACGTAAATGCCACGATATTTCAGTGCCACGTATTTCAGTGCCACGCATTTAAGTGCCACGTATTTACGTTCCACGATATTTCAGTGCCACGCATAACCACGTAGTTATAGTATTCATAGTACGTGGCACTGAAATACGTGGCACTGAAATATGTGGCACTGAAATACATGGCACTGAAATATTGTGGCACTGAAAGACGTGGCACTGAAATACGTGGCACTGAAATACGTGGCACTGAAATATCGTGGCACTGAAATATGTGGCACTGAAATACGTGGCACTGAAATACGTGGCACTGAAATACGTGGCACTATGACTGTCAGAAAATGTTCATTAAACGGTTAGGGGTGAGGTTAGGGGTAGAGTTAGGGTTAGGGTTTGGATCCCTTTATCACCTTGATGGTGGTGGCTTTTCAGTGTGTTTTCTGTTTTTTTTTCTATAAAAACGCATGCGTTTTTAACGCAAAAAACGCATGTGCTTAAAAAGGCATGCGTTTACATAGACAGCAATGCATTTTTTTGCCGCGAAAAAACGCATGCGTTTTTTCGCGGCAAAAAAAACGCGCAAAAAAATACTACAGGTTGCATTTTTGAAAATGGACGCATGCAGAAAAAAAACGCATGCGTTTGAAAACGCGACCAAACGCGTACAAAAAACCGCATGCGTTTTCAATGTTAAATATAGGGGAAAAAACGCATGCGTTTTTTGTGCAAAAAACGCTGCAGACAAAAACGCAAGTGTGAAACCAGCCTTACCCATTTTACCACATGCGGAACAGTATAAAAAGAAAAGAAAAAGCAATTCCTGAATTGCTGGGTTTTGTTTATTCTGTCTCCCAAAAATCAGAATACAAAGCGATCAAAAACTGTAATGTATTTGAAAATGGTGCCAATAGAAACGTCAGCTCATCCTGCAAAAACAAGCCATAACATGCCTCTATAGGCAGAAATATGGAAAAAATTATAGCTCTCAAAATGTGGTGATGCAAAACCTAGTTTTTGAAATAAAAAGCGTCTTTTAGTGTGTGACAGCAGCCAAAAATAAAAATCTGATCTAAATCTGGTATTGCTGTAAACACACTGACCCCAAAGAATAAAGTTGCCTAATCACTTATACTGCACGAGGAATGGTGTAAAAAATAAATAAACCAATTCTTCACCAGCTGTTGATTTTAACATTTTTATTCTCTGACTCTAATGTACTCCACTAATCTAACCCCACTATTTACCGTATATACTCGAGTATAAGCCGACCCGAGTATAAGCCGACCCCCCTAATTTTGCCACAAAAAACTGGGAAAACTTAATGACTCGAGTATAAGCCTAGGGTGGAAAATGCAGCAGCTACCGGTAAATTTCAAAAATAAAAATAGATACCAATAAAAGTAAAATTAATTGAGACATCAGTAGGTTAAGTGTTTTTGAATATCCATATTGAATCAGGAGCCCCATATAATGTTCCATAAAGTTTGATGGGCCCCATTAGATGCTCCATATTAAAATATGGCCCATATAATCCTGCATAAAGGGTAATAAGGGCCCATAGAGATATTTGCCCTATATAGTGCTGCACAAACGTTATGGCCCCATAAGATCATCCATACAGTCACTTGCCCCATATAGTGCTGCACAAGCGTTATGGCCCCATAAGATGCTCCGTACTGTCACTTGCCCCATTATAATGCTGCACAAGCGTTATGGCCCCATAAGATGCTCCGTACAGTCACTTGCCCCATTATAGTGCTGCACAAGCGTTATGGCCCCATAAGATGATCCGTACAGTCACTGCCCCTTATAGTGCTGCACAAGCGTTATTGCCCCATAAGATGCTCCATATAAAGCTGTGCCCCATATATAATGCTCTGTACCGTTCATTATTGCCCCATAAGATGCTCCATATAAAGCTGTGCCCCATATAATGCTCTGTACCATTCATTATTGCCCCATAAGATGCTCCATATAAAGCTGTGCCCCATATACAATGCTGCTGCAATAAAAAAAAAAAAATGACATACTCACCTCTAGTTGCTGCCCGCAGCTCCTCAGTGTCCCGTCTCTCTGCACTGACTGTTCAGGCAGAGGGCGGCACGCACACTAATACATCATTGTGCCCTCTGACCTGAACAGTCACTGCAGAGGACGCGGAAGACGGAGCGGCGCCCGGCGTGTGGAACACGGACAGGTAAATATGACATACTTACCTGCCCCCGGCGTCCCTGGCTCCTTATCCAGGACAAATGGTCTCCGGGCACTGCGGCCTCTTCCTCTGTCAGCGGTCACTGGCACCGCTCATTACAGTTATGAATATGCAGCTCCACCCCTATGGGAGTGGAGTCCATATTCATAACTTTAATGAGCGGTGCCACGTGACCGCTGAACTGGGGAAGAGCTGCGGCACCCGAAGACCGTGGGACAGGCAGGGACAGCGCCAGGAGCGCCGGAAGCAGGTGAGTATGCGACAGACCTCTCTCCCCCTCACCCGCCGACCCTGCCGCCGACCGTGACTCGAGTATAAGCCGAGAGGGGCACTTTCAGCCCAAAAATTGGGGCTGAAAATCTCGGCTTATACTCGAGTATATACGGTACCTATGCTAATCTCTATACTATCGCTACTTCTATACATATATCAAATACATCACAATAAAGTACCTAGACAAGACAACACATTACCTTGACATAGCAAAATGGTATGGTGCCGCACGGAATATATGTGCACAGTGTCCACAGGGGGAAGATACCCGACGGACTCTGTCACCTCCTCACAACTGCACCCCTATATGAATTCATTGGGAGGTTTAGTTTGTGAAATGGGGTCACTTATGGGGGGTTCTGCTGCGTAGGCACCTCAGAGGCTCTCCCAATGTAACATGGCACCCTCAAACAAGTGCAGCAAGATCTGCACTATAATATGGCGTTTCTTCCCTTCCAAGCCCTGCCGTGTGTCCAAACAGTCGTTTTCCTCCACATAATGGGTATCGGCGTACTCAGGAGAAATTGCACAACAAATGTTAGGGAGCAATTTCTCCTGTTACCCTTATGAAACTGCAAAATTTGGAGCTAAAAAAAATTTATCTGGGAAAAATGTGATTTTTAAATTTTCACGGCTCTGTTATAAACTTCTGAGAAGCACCTGTGGGTTCAAGGTGCTCAATACACATCTAGATAAGTTCCCTAAGGGGTCTAGTTTCCAAAATGGTGTCACTTGTTGGGGGATTCCACTGTTTAGGCACATCAGGGGCTCTCCAAACGCAACATGGCATCTGCTAATTATTCCAGCAAATTTTACATTTAAAACGTCAAATGGCGCTTTTGGGTATTTTCTGTAATATAGACAACTCAAATTCAATTCAAATGTGAGGTGGTCCCTAAAAAAATGGTTTTGCTAATTTTGTAATAAAAATGACAAATCGCTGGTCTACTTTTAACCCTTATAACTTCCTGACAAAAAAGATAGGTTTCTAAATTGTGCTGATGTAAATTAGACGTGTGGGAAATGTTATTTATTAACTATTTTGTGAGGTATGACTCTCTGATTTAAGGGCATAAAAATTAAAAGTTTGAAAATTGCAACATTTTCTACATTTTTGCCAAATTTCAGGGTTTTTTTTGCCACAAATAAACATGTTATGTCAAATAAATTTTAACACTACCATGAAGTACAATATGTCAAGAGAAAACTGTCTCAGAATCAGTGGGATCCATTGAAGGGTTCCAGAGTTATGACCTCATAAAGTGACAGTGGTCAGAATTGTAAAAATTGGCATGGTCAAGAAGATGAAAACAGGCTTTGGGGTGAAGGGGTTAAAACTTCCTAACATCCTAAAAATACGCCATGGTAATCCATGTATCCTTGCTCAAACCATTCAGTGAGAACCTGTTCCTAGGAAGAACTCAGCCTTCTGCTCCACCAGAAAAAGTCCATGATGAAAAAGAGTAATATTGTGGATACAATTCTGGATTCTAGAATATTTAGAGGAAGATTGCAATATTTGTTGCAATGGAGGGGTTATGAACCAGAAGATAATTAATGGGAGCCGGAGGCCAACATCCATGCACTGAAGCCTGCAGGTAAGGCTTCTTTCACACTTCCGTCGGTCGTCCTGCGTCAGAGTGCAGTAAACCGACGTATCGACGGACGTTGCAAAAATAGTTGAAAACGCGTTATGACGGATGCGTTGCATGAATCATGGGCTGAAGGAGAGAGAGAGAGACTTTTCCCTGGGTTGGAATATGCTTCCAGGCATGCTCAGATGTAAAAACTGCATCCGTCACTGGATTCCTGTGTTTCACAGTGTGCGCAGGATCCAGTGTCCATAGGCTCCCATTCTGTGCAATGACGTTTGTCGCAGGAGGCATCGGGGAACTTTTTTCCACTGGAGGAAAAAAAAGTTCCTTTGAACGTTTTTTCCAAATGACGGTCCGTCAAATTCCACAGGATCCAGTGCACGACGGACGAAACGTGTGGCCAACCGTCGCGATACGTCGCTAATACAAGTCTATGAGAAAATGCAGGAACCTGTTTTCTCAAAAAACGTCGTATCTCGACGGGGCTACAAAGACGGAAGTGTGAAAGAGGCTTAAGATGTCCAGAGGCCATCCTGGTGGGGGGGGGAGTACTGTCAGAACTCGTGCCCAGCAGCTCTTGTGCATCAGGTGGAAGCTCTACCATCTGAGCTATTCAGCTCGCTGGACAGTTCCTTGCTTAACCCTGATACTAATACCTGTGTTGCTCCTGATTGTCTCAATCCCAAGTTCCTGATTGGCTCAACCCTCTGATCTCCTGATTGAACACCCTAATTAAACCTGGCATTGCACTTCCTTCCTTGCGAGATTATTGAGCTCCCAGCCTTTAGTTTAGCTTTTTTCCACCTGTTGCTTATCCTTAAGAATCTATTGCTGCACCGTGTACCAACCTCTGGCTATTTCCTGACTACGATACCTGCTTATCCTCCCAACTATACTGCTGCACCATGTACCGACCTCTGGCTATTTTCTGACAACCCTACCTGCTGGTACTGCCCCTAGTGGTTGCAATATCACTACTCCAACTCAGGTCAGCCCAAAACATGTGCAGACACAGAAGTAGATGTCCCAATAGGGAGAGTGCAGGGCATGTTACAATTTAGGGGTAGATGTGGACTGCCCTTGTAAGGGCGGGAGCTTGGGGATTCAGCTTTATTGATAGCCCCTTAGGGATTGACAGAGCATTGTCTCCCGACGCTGTTGTATAATGGACTCTTCCCTTCCAGCAAGCTTCGGCTCCGCCTTACCTGTCCTTGGCAATTGGTGAGATCATTCCAATATTGATATATCTGTAATACATTTGTTATCTTACCATTTGACCTTACCCCCTTTTTTCATCTCTCATGATACCTGCTGATATTTATGCAACCAGGGTTACCTATTTATTTGTTTTTGCATCTTAGAAGTTCCGTTGCATATATGCATCGTTATTAAAAAATAAGGCACCTTGAGATTGAGTGATAGCACATTGGGCCATTGCAAGTGTTGTCCTCATTAAACCCCTAAGAGTACTAATTCAGATACGGTATATTCCTTAAACAGGTTACACCATGTAGTACTTCTTTTTTTTAAAAAAAAGTCTTTTTTGGTGACGTCATTTTGATTTTTTACTTTTTAATACAATAAAAGTTAAGTTTTATAATTCCTCTATGTTCTCTGTTTTAAGCACACCACAACTTGTAGAGATAAGAGAGCAGTAGAGTAAAATTGTTTTTTAGGCCCAAAACTACCACAGACACCGCAACAGAGTGCAATTATTTTCTTGGTACACTGCGCATGAAGAGATGGCTGCAAAGTACCATATTTTCCGGCGTATAAGACGACTTTTTAACCCCTCAAAATCTTCTTAAAAGTCGGGGGTCGTCTTATACGCCGGATACAGACAAATGTGCATATGGTGGGTGGGGGGGAGTGGTCCCAATGACGAAGAGAGGGGGCGTCTCACAGGAAACTGTGAGTGGAGTAGCCCCGTTACCTCATTGCGGCAGCGTGGGGGTCTGTGCTGGGGAGCGGCGGATTCTCATTGCGGTGGCATAGGGTTTCTGTGATGGGAGCGGCAGCTTATCTTCGTGCCGTGGGGGCTCTGTGCTGTGGGGCGGTGCATCTTCTTGCAGCGTCGGGGCTCCTCCGGCATCTCCCCAAGGCCCGGAGGCTCCGGCAGCTCCATTGCTGCGATGCGGTGGCCTCTGGGAAAATGGCCGCTGGGGGCGGTGCATGCTCAGATTCAGATCTCGTCCCGATATCTCGGGAGACGAGATCTGAATCTGAGCATGCGCCGCCCCCAGCAGCCATTTTCCCGGAGGCCACCGCATCGCAGCAATGGAGCTGCCGGTGCCTCCAGACCTTGAGGAGATGCCGGAGGAGTCCCGACGCTGCAAGAAGATGCACCGCCCCACGGCACGAAGAGGAGCTGCCGCTCCCAGCACAGAAACCCTATGCTACCGCAATGAGGAGCCGCCGCTCCCCAGCACAGAGACCCCTATGCTGCCGCAATGAGGTAATAGGGGGCTACTCCACTCACACTTTCCTGTGAGACGCCCCCTCTTCATCATCGGGACCACTCCCCACCCCAAAAGGCACATTAGTCACCGGCCCAATAAGACGACATACGGCATATAAGAAGACCCCCGACTTTTAAGAAGATTTCATATTTTAACTGGAAAAGTTGGGGGGTCGTCTTATACGCCCAGTCGTCTTATATGCCGGAAAATACGGTATAATTTTTCTTTAGATCGATACTCATAAAAGACACAGCGATAGAGTGAAATTAGTATTTTAGGCCCACATCTCATACTGACACAGTGGGAGAGTAAAATTCATTTTTAGGCCCGGCCACAACTCGAACAGACACTGCAGTAAAGTATAATTATTGTTAGGCTCGCTACTTGCCAAAAACATGGCTGGAGAGTACACAGAGGCTTTTTGGCACAGTAATCCCACAGACAGGGGTGCAGAGTACACACAGAAGATAAAAGGCACAGTACTCCCACAGGCCGAGTTGCAGACTACATACAGAGGCTTTTTGCCACAGTACTTCCACAGGCAAGGGTGCAGAGTCCACACAGAAGCTTAAAGGAACAGTACTCCCACAGGCTGGGTTACAGACTATACACAGTGGCTTTTTGGCACAGTACTCACACTGAGATGTGTGCAGAGTGCACACACAGGCTTTTTTTCGGAATGCGCACACACAAAGTCTAATACTATCTCTCACTCCAGATGCATCCTGTCCCTACAATAATCAGAGCAGAATGGTGGCGGTATCCTTGATCCAGCATTTATACAGCCTTTCAACAAACTTTATTCGGAATCAGAACCCAAACAGTAAATTGGACATCTGGTAAAAAGTCAGTGTTTTGGGTTCAGTAACGTACACTAGGTGCCTGGTAGGAACCCCAGACTTTTCAGTTCTGGTTCGCTTATCCCTAGCCATGTTCACTATATGGTAAAACTGACCTAGCATTATGATTCTCCAGGTCAGTATAAGTATACAGAAACATGTATAGATTATTTTTTACTTAATGCTGAATAATATTGATTAGGTATTTGATTAGCTGCCTAGTCATGTAAATATGGCACACCACTAACCCACCCAAACTCTTTCTGAAGAAGTCAATTGGGAAATACGCATTAAAGGGATCAGTCGTAATTATGGTTCTCTCTATAGCCCATATGTGTCTGGTATTGAGGTATCATTTGTTAATGTGGTGTTCCTAGTAGGTTAACTTTATATTTAATTATTTAGTTGATTAGTCTCTTTCACATTGTGTTTTCTATCTAATAGATGATATCCAGTTGTCTATAAATGAATGTATCTACTTATTCGTGTAATTGCACTATTGTTGGCCCTTTAATTTAGTATACATACATTTTCTGTCATCAACTGTATTTTATCTGTGCACTGGACAGAAATGTTTAGTATGTATATATATATATATATATATATATATATATATATATATATATATATACACACATACACACACATATGCTGTGGTTTAGGTATGTTCTATTATTAGCACTGTACACTTTGTTGTTATATATATATATATATATCAGTATAATTCTGTTATGTTTTAATATAGGTATATGCGGCTATCATTATTTGACATCCTCTACCTTGACTATGTTTTATAAATATCACGCTAAGGTTGTCACTAAAATATGGAAACCTATGGAATTGTGATGTCTGTATCACTCTTTTTGTCCACTAGGTGGAGTCAGCGTCCTTTGTAGATAGCAATTCATTTATTTGGCGTTTTTCACACTAGTGCTTATTTATGGACATACTGTTTATAGTGCTTAATTGTTTGATACGGAGTTTCCTCATGAAATACCAAGAACTCATGACACTATACCGGGGACTAATGCCAAATTGTATATGTGACTAATTACCACTATATTCTCTGTACAAACCTGTATCCTCTGTATTTTAATTTGTCTTGTATCTAGTATTTTGTATAAATATTTGTTTAATTCCTTTAAATTCTTGGATAGTTCTGTCTCTGATGGTGATGTATTTTTATTTAACTTGTGAAAAAAAAATCTGAAAGTTTTTGTGTTTGTTGCAATTTTCTGAGACCCGTAGCGTTTTCATTTTGTGGAATCTAGGGCTGGGAGAGGGTTTTTTGCACCCTGAGCTGATGTTTTTATTGATACTATTTTGGGATGGATGTGATGTTTTGATCACTTATTTAATGAAAAGATGTAACTAAGTCATTTTGGCTTTTTTTTCTTGTTATGACACTTACTGATGTTAATAATTGTTTTTACATTTTGATTCATCTGACATTTCTGAATGCAGTGATATCAAATGTGTTTTTTTAATTGTTTAATTTTAATGGGGAAAATAGGAATGATTTTAACTTGAGGGTTTCTTTTCACATTTTTAAAAACTTTTTTCTTTCTCCTTTAATAGTCTGATTGCTTGTGATATATATATATATATATATATATATATATATATATATATATATATATATATATATATGAGGCCTTCCACACTGCTATTTATAGCAGAATTAACAATCTACTATGAAGGTCAGCCATGAACCAGCATTTACAAGAGTATCACAATGACCGGCACGGGGACTTCTACAGAACAGACCCCCGTCTGTCATGACAATGACAATCTATTGCCATCTTCTGATCACATGACTGGGATGCTGATGGAAAGGATCTCAGTGATTGACAGTGGGATTTAACTGGTTAACAGCCACGGGTGGAGCTCCGATCCACCAGCGTTGTTAACTACACATGACCGCTAATTAAACCGCTGGTGCCTGCCTGCAGAAGGGCTTTTTTTTCCCAAGCTATATATAATATTCACTAGATGGTGGCCCGATTCTAACTCATCTGGTATTCTAGAATATGTATGTAGTTTATTTATGAAGATTTCAGAATAATGCAATGAATACACAGGATTCGGCCGGCCGGGCACGACCAAATAGCGAAGCGTGGTTCAAATCCCGCGACAATTCATGGCCAGACTGCATCTGTCGCTGATTTAGAACAAAAGTCAAAATAAGCACAGAATGATACCAAGGCCGAGGGAGGCATGGGCCTCGCCCCCTAAGTATATGCATAAATGCAAGAAAATTCATCAGCTAGTGTACTACTCCCAAATTTATGAAAACACGGAGCACCATGGAGTACAATAAACACCAAGAAGTAGCGTAAAATCGAATAATCATTTATTAGACAAAATTCCATACAAGTAAAGTATAACCAGATAATAGAACAAAAAAAGAGGGACAGTATAGAGACCTGCTGGTACAGCAGGTAGACCAAATGATAAAGAATAATCAAAACACTAAAGGTGTATAAACATGAAGCCTCAATAATTTCAGTCTATATAACCATCATATTAGTAAGGGGTACAGGTGAAGGGAGCTGCCAATACATATCATAAGCACAACCCCCCCCAAAGAGGAAATCACACATACCCATAGGGCTGTTTATAACTCACCCATAATACCTAAATAAGGTATAGGTCGCTGATTGTTCGCGGCTGACCAGGCACGACCAATCAGTGAAGCCAAGGCCAGCTCCAGGTTTTTGAGGGCCCCGGGCGAAAGAGACTCACAGCCCACATAGCATATAGCACAGCTGTTATGCCGCCTAATACTTACCTTTCCGTTCGGCGCGCTCCCGACGCTCCTCCTCGCTCTCTTTCGTCCGAATTCTCCTGTGTTCGTCCCTTCTGTAGTCGGCGCATGCGCAGATGCGCTCCTCTCACTGCTGGGGCTTCTGGGAGGTCATGACGGTGCCCGTCGGGTACTTCTTCCCTGCGTCTTCCCAGGTAAGACGCCTTAGTGTCTATTGTCAGCGCTGGTTTTGGCTTGCGCTTCCTTTGATTCCTTCGGCTCCTCTGTCTCTGTTTTCTCCGCTGTGTCCCTGCTTTGGTTCGTTACTCATTGTCTCTTTCTTTTCAGCCCGTGCCTCTATCGTCCCTGCCAGTCGTGTCACTACCGTTCCTGCCAGTTCCTGTGTCACCATGCTGTGATTTTAATTACATCCAAACACAGTTGGTTCTAACCTCCTCTATAAATACAGGCTTTACCATTTTATTAGCCATAGGTAAGTGTTCACACTAGGCAGACAGGTTAGTTACCCATTCGATCTGAGATTACCTTGACGTTTGGTGAATGGGCTCACAACATTTGGCCAAATTTTGTGCTAAAAATCTCATGTGTTTTTTCATAAATTTCACAAGCCATTATGCTGTTCACATTTCATGTATTGCACATTTCCTTGCTTTAGCACAATAAACTTGAGTGCAGCCATTATCTATTTGCTATGTAAGACTTTTTGGTTATGCACCAGTTCAGACTAGATGGCTGTTCAGTCAGTTTTTCTATATTTACTATGTATTGCTTTTTCTGACTTGAACGCCCCGCCCTTCACCATGCTGTGATTTTAATTACATCCAAACACAGTTGGTTCTAACCTCCTCTATAAATACAGGCTTTACCATTTTATTAGCCATAGGTAAGTGTTCACACTAGGCAGACAGGTTAGTTACCCATTCGATCTGAGATTACCTTGACGTTTGGTGAATGGGCTCACAACATTTGGCCAAATTTTGTGCTAAAAATCTCATGTGTTTTTTCATAAATTTCACAAGCCATTATGCTGTTCACATTTCATGTATTGCACATTTCCTTGCTTTAGCACAATAAACTTGAGTGCAGCCATTATCTATTTGCTATGTAAGACTTTTTGGTTATGCACTAGTTCAGACTAGATGGCTGTTCAGTCAGTTTTTCTATAGTTCCTGTGTCACTACCGTCCCTGCCAGTCCTGTGTCTCTGCCATTCCTGCCAGTCCCTATGTCTCTACCGTCCCTGCCAGTCCTGTGTCACTACTGTCCCTGCCAGTCCTGTGTCTCTGCCACCCCTGCCAGTCCTGTGTTTCTGACCATCCCTGCCAGTCCTCATGTTTCTGCCATCCCAGCCAGTCCAGTGTCTCTGCTGTCCCAGTCAGTCCGGGGTCTTGGTCGCTCCTGCCACCTCTGTGTTCTCTGCTGTGTTCTCATTTCTCATCCTTAACTAAACCTATTTCAGCTCTTGTTCGCAAGGGGGTCGATCCTAATCACTGGCCTCCAGAGGCCGAGGACGCCTTCCAAACTGTGAAACAAGAATTTGCTTCTGCACCAGCGCTTCATCGACCGGATACTAATAGACCATTTACTCTTGAAGTAGATGCGTCTTCTATTGGAGCAGGAGCAGTACTTTTACAGAGATCTAACTCAGGTTGTTTAGTCTCTTGTGTTTTTTTTCTCTAAAGCATTTTCTTCTTCTAAGCATAATTATTCCATTGGGGACAAGGAACTATTGGCCATAAAATTGGCTTTAGAGGAGTGGCGGTACCTTCTTGAGGGGGCCGTTCACCCTATCATCATTTTTATGGATCACAAGAATCTGGCCTACATTCAGTCTGCCCAAAGGCTGAATCCTCGGCAAGCCAGATGGTCCTTGTTCTTCAGATGTTTTGATTTTGAGTTGCATTTTCGACCTGGTAATAAAAACATCTGAGCTGACACTCTATCAAGGTCTTTTCAACCACTGGATGAAGAGGAGAGACCTGCGCATATTGTCGATCCTGCTAAGATTGTCTCCATAGCGCCCCTGAACGTGATCACTCCTCCTCCGGGAAAGACCTTTGTGTCAAATCATGACAAGATGAAAGTCTTACATTGGAGCCATTCTTCCCGGTTTGCCGGACACGTTGGGGTCATGAAGACTCTCTTCTTAATTTCTCGCCATTATTGGTGGCCTTCACTTCCTCAAGATGTCCTGGATTTTGTTGCTTCCTGTTCCTCGTGTGCCAGGAACAAAGTTCATCGGCAGCTACCGTCGGGATCTCTGCAGCTACCGTCAGGATCTCTGCATCTACTTCCTGTGCCTTCTGTTCCTTGGAGTCATATCGTGATGGACTTTGCCACCGATTTACCGAAGTCCTCAAATTACACTGTTATTTTGGTGGCTGTGGATAGATTTTCCAAGATGGCTCACTTCATCTCCTTGCCTGGTTTACCTTCCGCTCCTGACTTAGCAAAGATCTTTTTACATCAAGTCTTTCGACTTCACGGATTCCCTCAGCATATTGTGTCCGACTGAGGAGTTCAATTTACCTCCCGTTTTTGGAGAGCCCTTTGTGGACTTATGAAAGTATCACTGGATTTCTCCTCCGCATACCATCCCCAGTCCAACGGTCAAGTGGAGCATGTAAATCAAATTCTCACGTCTTATCTTCGGCATTTCACCAATGCTATAATAATCACACTAGTGAATCTTCATCTAAGTTTCTGTTTTTTGCAGTTTTTGGGCAACATCCCAGCATTCCTCTCCCTGTTCTCCCCACCTCAGGTGTACCAGCAGCAGATTTCTTGTCCTTGGAATTTTCCAAAATTTGGCAAGAGACTAAAGAGGTGCTTGAAAAGGCTAGTAACAAAATGATAAAAATATGCTGATAAAAGGCGTTTAGATGTCCCTCCGTATCATCCTAGCGACAAAGTCTGGCTATCCTCATGCTACATCAGACTCAAGATTCCCTCTCAAAAGTTAGGTCCACGTTACATTGGTCCCTTTGAGGTTTCTAGCCGTATTAATGACGTAGCCTACAAGCTAAAGTTGCCTACTTCGTTGCGCATTCCCAATGCTTTTCATGTGTCTCTCTTCAAACCCTCAATTTTTAATCATTTTCATTCTGCTCCGTCTCACTCTCCTCTACCCAGTATTTCTGATGATTCTTTTGAAGTTAAGGATATTCTCGCCAGGAAATCTGTTAGAGGTAAAACCTTTTATTTGATCAATTGGAAGGGTTTCGGTCCTGAGGAGAGATCTTGGGAATCCCTAGAAAATATCAATGCTCCTCTTATTTTGAGGAGGTTCCTCTTCAGTTCTAGAGGGAGTAAGAGAGGGGGTACTGTTACGCCGCCTAATACTTACCTTTTCGGTCGGCGCGCTCCCCACGCTCCTCTTCGTTCTCCTCCATCTGAATTCTCCGGTGCTCGTCCCTTTGGCGGTCCACGCATGCACAGATGCGCTCCTCTCACCGCTGGGGCTTCAGGGAGGTCGTGACCTGATGGCTCCGCCCCAAATATGGCGGTGCCTGTCGGGTACTTCTTCCCTGCGTCTTCCCAGGTAAGATGCCTTAGTGTCTATTGTCGGCGCTGGTTTTGGCTTGCGCTTCCTTTGATACCTTTGGCTCCTCTGTCTCTGTTTTCTCCGCTATGTCCCTGCTTTGGTTTGTTACTCATTGTCTCTGCCTTTCTTTTCAGCCCGTGTCTCTACCGTCCCTGCCAGTCCTGTGTCACTACCGTTCCTGCCAGTTCCTGTGTCACTACCGTCCCTGCCAGTCCTGTGTCTCTGACTTTCTTGCCAGCCAGTCCCTGTGTCTCTACCGTCCCTGCCAGTCCTGTGTCACTACCGTTCCTGCCAGTTCCTGTGTCACTACCATCCCCGTCAGTCCTGTGTCTCTGCTGGTCCTACCAGTCCCTGTGTCTCTACCGTCCCTACCAGTCCTGTGTCTCAGCCGCCCCTGCCAGTCCTGTGTTTCTGACCTTCCCTGCCAGTCCCCGTGTTTCTGCCATCCCAGCCAGTCCAGTGACTCTGCTGTCCCAGTCAGTCCGGTGTCTCGGTCACTCCTGCCACCTCTGTGTTCTCTGCCGTCCCTGTCGGTCCTGTGACTCTGCAGTTTTGTCACTGTTGAGGCCCTGACTTCTTCCTGGCTTCACCTCTTCCTAGGACTAGTCTTTAGTCACCCCTTTAGCTCCGGAAGTTGCGGCTTCATCCTCCTTGGGCCTGTTCCAAACACTCCCTGTATAGGGGGTGGCTCTATCTGGTCTGCTCATCCTTGGAGGCTCTGTAGCCATGACCCAGAGGGTCCACTTCTCAGGTTTCTCTCTTCCGAAATATATATAGCACAGCTACATAGTATATGACACAGCCACAGCCCATGCAGTATATAACACAGCCCCTGCAGTATATAACATAGCCCATGTAGTATATAGCACAGCCCACGCAGTATATAACACAACCCACTTAGTATATAACACAGCCCACGTAGTATATAACACAGCCCATGCAGTATATCACACAGCCCATGTAGTATATAACAGCCACATAGCATATAACACAGCTTACGCAATATATAGCACAGTCCACATAGTATATAACACAGCCCACACAGTATGTAACACAGCCCACATAGTATATAACACAGCCACGTAGTATATAGCACAGCCCATGTAGTATATAGCACAGCCTACGCAGTATATGACACAGCCCACACAGTATATAACACAGCCCACTTAGTATATAATACAGCCACGTAGTATATAGCACAGTCACGTAGTATATTGCACAGCCACGTAGGATATAGCACAGTCCATGTAGTATATAGCACAGCAACATAGTATATAACACAGCCCACGCAGTATATAACACAGACCATGCTTTATATAACACAGCCCACATAGTATATAACACAGCCCACGTAGTATATACCAATGTGGGCACCATATGCCTTTTTAAAAAAAGAATTAAAATAAAAAATAGTTATATACTCACATTCCGGCGGCCCCCGGATCCAGCCCAGGCCTTTAGCGATGCTCCTCGCGACGCTATCTTCCCAGTAATGCCTTGCGGCAATAACTCGTGATGATGTAGCGGTCTCGCGACACTAGGAAAAAAGATATGCGGACGGCACTAGGGTATACGGCTATATGCTTTCTTTCTGAGCACTGAGGATCATGGGATTCACTTGGCAGTATAATTTGCAGGCTTGATAGGGGGTGCTCGACATGAATTAACCAGAGTGTGTCCATAAAAAAGTGAAAAAGAAATGTGGCACTCACCCTTCAGCACTGCTTTTTCAGAGTCCTTTATTCGTCTTTATAATAAAACATGTGTCATGCGGAGAGGCGGCTGGGATCGGGAGACAAGAGACAGAGGAGGGGGAAGGACGACGGCCGTTTCGCGCTTATGCGCTTCCACGGGTCCACGCGTCCTTCCCCCTCCTCTGTCTCTTGTCTCCCGATCCCAGCCGCCTCTCCGCATGACACATGTTTTATTATAAAGACGAATAAAGGACTCTGAAAAAGCAGTGCTGAAGGGTGAGTGCCACATTTCTTTTTCACTTTTTTATGGTCTCGCGACACTGCTACGTCATCCCGGGTCATTGCCGCTATGCATTCTTGGGACCGGAGCATCGCGAGGAGCGGGAAAGGCTGTCGCAGAGGCCTGAAGGTGAGAATATAATGATTTTTTTTTAAATTATTTTTAACATTACATGTTTTTACTATTGATGCTGCTTAGGCAGCATTTAATAGTAAAAAGTTGGTCACACTTACAGGGTTAATGGCAGCGTTAACGGACTGCGTTACACCACGTTATGCCACGGTGTAACGCAGTCCATTTAACGGACTGCTAAAATGCTATGTGGGTGCTGACTGGAGGGGAGTATGGAGGGGGCACTGACTGGAGGGGAGTAGGGAGGGGCCATTTCGCGGCTGGACTGTGCCTGTCGCTGATTAGTCACGCCCAGGGCTGCCACTAGAAATTTCGGGGCCCCATACTGGCTAAATTTTCGGGGCCCCCTTGAGACTCCACCCAGGCTCCACCCCAGCCCCGCCTCCATGCTCCACCCCTCGAACTGGCCACAGTCCCACCGCTCTCTCTTGGAAAATCTCCACTTCTCACCTATCACACATTGACAGTTCCCATCACCAGATCACACATGAAGCCGGCAGCTTTTGTTTTGGCCAAAAGATTTTTTAAGCCACCAAAATGACAAGGTAGACACTTTTGGCCAGGCCCTACTCTACTGTAACCTATTAAATATTTGTTAAAATATGCAATACAACTTAGGTTTATTTTTATTTATTTTTCAATTTTTAAAATGACCTATAATACCACATACAAGGAACAAATACCACAGCACCATGACCAGACACCATATTACCACCACAGTGACCGAATAATATCAAATACAAGGAACAAATACCACAACACCATGACCAGACCACATATTACCACCACATAGTGACTGAATACTACAATACTGATCAGTAATAAAAAACACCCCACAATACTATCACCATAAGTGCCAGTATTCACAGGAGATCTGTACTTAGTATGCAGTGTCTGTGTACAGGTAATACAGTGATCACCGGTGACATTATACACAGGAGCTCTGTATATAGTGTACAGTGTAGTGTCAGCGTATAGGTAACACACTGACTCATCAGTGAGGTCTCTAGGTGTAGTCCTTCATCTTTCATCCAGAACAGATCGCCGTCACTTCATCCAGCCAGGACTCGTTTCTGCAGGGAATAAAACAGTTATCTCGAGTTCCGCTTGCAGAACACATTACTTAATTTTCCCAACTTCTACATTACACAACATGAAGAAGGCAACATAGTATCACTCTACACAGTAACAGGACCACCCCCCATTTAAAACAGTATACTCAAAGAATAAAATAAATACATCACTGCAGTAATAATATCCCTTAATTAGCCCCTATGGTAATAATATTCGCCATCCTAGCCCCCGTGTGTCTCATTCCTGGCATCAGCCATATGTTCTCGCATCCTGCACTAATGAGTATCCATTCTGCCCCATATGATCTCCCCATCCTGCCCCATCTGTCTCCATCGTATCCATCCTGCCCCATGATCCTGCCCCATCTGTCTCCAATCCTGCCCCAATGTCTCCAATCATGCCCATATCGCCATTCTGCCCCGTCTCCAATCATGCCCCCATGTCTGCAATCATGCCCCCTGTGTCTCCATTCTGCCCCATCTGTTTCCAATCCTGCCCCATCTGTTTCCAATCCTGCCCCATCTGTCTCCAGTCATGCCCCAGTGTCTCCAGTCATGCTGCCATGTCTTTCATCCTGCCCCCTGTGTCTCCAATCATGCCCCGTATCTCCATTCTGCCCCTGTGTCCAGCTTTCTGCCCGTGTCCAGCTTTCTGCCCCAATGTCCAGCTTTCTGCCCCGTGTCCAGCATACTGCCCCCGTGTCCAGCATACTGCCCCCGTGTCCAGCATACTGCCCCCATGTCCAGCATACTGCCCCCGTGTCCAGCATACTGCCCCCGTGTCCAGCAAACTGCCCTCGTGTCCAGCAAACTGCCCCTGTGTCCAGCAAACTGCCCCCGTGTCCAGCATTCTGCCCGTGTCCAGCATCTCCTCTGCCCCTGTGTCCAGCTTTCTGCCCCCGTGTCCAGCATTTTACCCCCGTGTCCAGCATCTCCTCTGCCCCTGTGTCCAGCTTTCTGCCCCTTTGTCCAGCATTCTGCCCCTGTGTCCAGCATCTCCTCTGCCCCTGTGTCCAGCATTCTGCCCCCGTGTCCAGCATTCTGCCCCCGTGTCCAGAATTCTGCCCCCGTGTCCAGCATTCTGCCCCCGTGTCCAGCATTCTGCCCCCGTGTCTAGCATTCTGCCCTCGTGTCCAGCATCTCCTCTGCCCCTGTGTCCAGCTTTCTGCCCCTTTGTCCAGCATCTCCTCTGCCCCTGTGTCCAGCTTTCTGCCCCAATGTCCAGCCTTTTGCCCCTGTGTCCAGCATCTCCTCTGCCCAGCTTTCTGCCTCTTTGTCCAGAATTCTGCCCCTGTATCCAGCATCTCCTCTGCCCCAGCGTGTCCAGCATTCTGCCCCCGTGTCCAGCATACTGCCCCAGGCCCCCTCCTCCTCCTCCCCCAACCCCCCCCCCCCCCCCCCCCCGAATTGCCGCTAGCAAAAAAAAAAAAAAAAGAGTTCTTACCTGGCCTTGTGCTCCTGCGGCGAGCGAAGCCCACTTCCTCCACGCAGGTGAAGGACACACTCGCCGGCAGCTGACGATGACGTCAGATGCCGGCGAAGTGCGACTGCGCACTGCGGCCGCTCAAGTCTGTTGCCAGCCTCCGACTGGCTGGCGGCGGCTGTTAACTATTGACGTGCGGGCCCGACGTGTGTGCCCCAGCGCCTGCAGGGGGGGGGCCCGGTGAGCAGATTAGACAGGGCCCAATGCGGGCCCCCTCTGCCCACCGGGCCCCATATGCCAGTCATGGCTGTAATGCCCTGATGGCGGCCCTGGTCGCGCCCAGATGGCCGCGACCAATCAGTGACACGGGATTTCCGTGACAGACAGACAAACAGACGGAAGTGGACCTTACACTATTATATATAGATTGTGTAAACTAGGGGGAAGGTCAGTGAGGGATCAGTGACCTGTCAGAAGTCATACTGGTGAATGCCTAATGAGAGCACCACATGAAGACCCCCACAGGCCGTCCTAGAGCACGAGCATATCATTAACTCAAAACACAAAATAAGGATTACACAGCAACCACAAGATGGATTTCATCACCCAAGGTATCACTGTAATCAGTATAATGGTGCCGACCTGACACTGTCTGTAGGATACTGTGCACCACCCTGCTGACAGGTTCCCTTTAACAACTGTTGGGTTTAGTTTACGATTGCTGCCACGCTTAAAAAAAAAGTTTATTTTTATGGAAGCTATGATTGACAACTTAATTTAACTTCTGCTCAATGTGACAACTAGTGGACAAAACAGACTACATTCTAAGACATTTGATAAGTTTTGCAAGGCATTAAAATATGATATGGTAAGTAGGGATGAGAGACCGTGCTCCGTGAAACTCGATATCACTCAAGTATCTGGATTTTTGGATCTGCTCAGCACTCGACGGGCATTGGCTGGTGTTCGGATGTAATGCTCGAATCCCCGCTCCGCATGTTTAGTGCCTGTTGCGCAGCCTGCCAGTCACTGTAATACTGTAGCAATCTGGGTAGTAGTATTATAGTGATTGGCTGGCCACCTTTAAGCCAAGCTCGGCACACTGACACCATTACACAGCTCATGGACAGTTCGTATTAGAGGGAGAGAGTGTTTGTCAAGGGCTGTGTGTGCACTGTTGATTGAATTAGAGTCCTCTAGCATTCATACTGGTGGCGGTTCTGAATAATCTTGTGCTTTACTGTTTTTATCAGATACATTGTGCATTTTGCCTAGGGGCAGGAGCAGGGAGAATGGTAGACTAAAGGTACCGTCACACTCAGCGACGCTGCAGCGATATAGACAACGATCCGATCGCTGCAGCGTCGCTGTTTAAGTCGCTGTAGAGATGTCAAACACAGCAGCTCCACAACGATGCAGGAGCAATCCTGTGACGTAGCGGTGACTCACTTATCGTTCTCACAGGTCGTTAGCTCCATGTTTAACATTGCTGACATTGTTGCTTTTGGAGTCAAACACGATGATACACGCCGATCTGACAACCAAATAAAGTTCTGGACTTCTAGCTCCGACCAGCGATATCACAGCGGGATCCAGATCGCTGCTGCATGTCAAACACAACGAGATCGCTATCCAGGACGCTGCAACGTCACGGATCGTTGTTCTCGTTGTAAAGTTGTTTAGTGTGAAGGTACCTTAAAGGTTCAAGACAGATCTGTTTGCTTCCCAGTCTGTTCCTAAATATATAGGTGCTGCATGTGACCAGACTTTTTTTGGGGGGTGATAAAATTGACTATATTGTCATCAGCTTTGTGACACATTTCTTTGAAATATAACACTCCCATGAAGCATAATTTTTTTTTTCTGGATTCAATTACAACCCCATATAGTATTTAGTACTCAGTGATGCATTTCGGTCTTATAAAATACTTCCAAAAAGTGTTTGAAAAATGCTGTGGATTCAATTACTAACAAAATATAGTATCACGTACTCTGTGGTACATTTCAGTGTTATAAAAACACTTCCAAAAATCTTTTACATTTTTTTCCGGATTCAATTACTCACCCATATAGTATTATGTTCTCTGTGGTACATTTTGGACTTATAAAACAGTACCAAAAAGGGTTTAAAAAAATTTCTGGATTCAATTAGTCATCCATGTAGTATTACGTGGCCTGTTGTACATTTAATTTGTATCTAGAAAAAGCATTGAAAAAAAAATTCTGGATTCAGTTATTCACTCACATAGTATTACATACTCTGTTGTACATTTCGGTATTATAAAACACAAAAAGCTTTTAAAAATGTTTCTGTTTTCAATGACTCTCCCATATAGTATTACTTGCTCTGTAGTACATTTTTGTGTTATAAAACACTTCCAAAAAGCAATTAAAAATGTTTCTTGATTCAATTACAATTCTCAACCATGTAGTATTATGTGCTCTTTGGTGCATTTCTTTTGTATCTAGCATTCACAAAAAGCATTGAAAACATTTTCTGGATTCAGTTCCTTATCCATACAGTATTACGTAGTCTGTGGTACATTTCTATGTTATATAACACTTCCAAAAACTTTGAAAGCATTTTCTGGATTCAATTCCTCATCCATACAGTATTACGTGGTCTGTTGTAGAGATGAGCGAATATTTCAATGTTCGGTTTGGATTACACTCTCCAAATTTGCAATATTCGCCAATTTATTAGTTGAATATTCACCGAACATAACCGAACGCCATTCAAGGCAATGTAAGGCAAAAACAAATGCAGGCACAATAAATGATAACAGCCTCAATAGCTGCCAAAACACATCAAATGAGGGACACACACCGGGAAAGTGGCCTCAATTCACCCACAGGACAAATTGTAGCATGGAACTGCAGCAATCAGCCAGGCATGAGGTATCGGGGTCTGGGCCAGCATTTACAGCTTTCATTTGAACGTCACAGTAAGACGAAGTGGGTGAGGGATCAGTTTAGGACTCCTGTGCTGGGATCCCTGCTACCACATGCAACAGCTAAACTTGCTTTCATGCTCAGCCACACTCAGGTGGCACAAATATCAGTTTAATAAACTACTATTGTCAGAAAAATTTAAAGATAGTAACACGGGTAATTGACTTCAAGGAAGTGGAGGCCTGACAGTCTCAGAGGCCTACTGCTACAGGCAACACACATGAAGAACACCCAAACAGGAGTCTACACATTTATGAAAACTAGTGGCAGACACCAACAAAGTGGCATCAATTTCACTCCAGTATAGATAGTATAATATGGACAAACAGATCTTCCACTACACAAAACTCAGCAGATGGACACTCAACCAGGAGTGTTCACATTTCCAAACATTATTGGCAGACACCACCAAAGTGGCATCAATTCCACCACAGTAGAAATAGTATAATAGAGACTGACAGGTCTTCACTACGCCCAATCCTGCAGATGGACATCCACTGGGAGTGTTCACATTTCCAAAATTAATTGGCAGACACCACCAAAGTGGCATCAATTTCACCACAGTAAAAATAGTATAATAGGGATCGACAGGTCTTCAACTACACCCAATCCAACAGATGGACACCCAGCCAACAGTGTTCACATTTAAATAAATGAGGACCTGGCACCACCAAAGTGGCATAGATTTCACGAAAGTAGAAATAGTATGATTGGGACATCACGTCTTCCACTACAGCCAACCCAGCAGATGTTGACCAAACATGACTGTTCACATTTCCACAAATTTGTGCTAAAAACTGGAGAACCCAGCGCGGATCATTTTTATATATATACAAATTTGTGCTAATGTCTGCAGCTGCATCAGCAGCAGCAACAGCAACAGCAGGCACAGAAGCCACACTAAAGATATCAAAAAGTGCAGTTGTGCGACATTAATGCAGCATACTAAAATACCGGATTACTTACCGGTAATGCTCTTTTATAGAGCCCACGACAGCACCCACTAAAGAGAGGGGATCTGCCCCTAGGAACAGGAAACCTACAGAGAGATAAAAGGGGCGGCCCCTGTTATGATCCAGTGGTAGGATCTCAAAACTGACCAGACACATAAGACCTGAATATAAGGACAAGTTCTGGGGATGTGGAAGCTATACTGACCGCAATCCTGATCCTATCCACACACACTATAGGCAGCCGTGGAGCGTTACCTGAAAACCTAGACGCCTCTTCACAGCCTGAGAAACTGACTACCCCTAGAGAGAAAGCAAAGACCTCACTTGCCTCAGAGAAATAACCCCAAAGTTTTAGAGAGCCCCCCACAAATAATAACGGTGAGTTAAGGGGAAAACACAAACGAAATGAAACAGGTTTAGCAAATGAGGCCCGCTAAGACTAGATAGATAGAAAATAGATAGGAGTCTGTGCGGTCAGTACAAAAACTATCAAAAATAAGCCACGCAGAGAATGCAAGAACCCCCACACCGACTCACGATGTGGGGGGCGCACTCTGCACCCCAGAGCTAACCAGCAAGCGAAAAATCACATAAAAGCAAGCTGGACTGAACTCATCATATACAGAGAAACTTTTTCAAGGAAATAATGAGCAAAATGAACAAGCAAACTTAGCTTCTCAGCAGGAGACTGGTCACAAGGAATATTCAGGAAAGCTCAGAATCAAGACTGAATACACCGACAGCAGGCAACAAGTGAAGGTCCAGGTGAATTAAATAGGCCCAGCAAAGCAGGAAATGAAGCAGCTGAGCCCAGCCAAGACCAGCCATATCGCTAAAGGCCACCAGAGGGAGCCCAAGAACAAACTCACACAGTACCACTCATGACCACAGGAGGGAGCCCGAGAACGGAATTCACAACAGGCCCCCCCTCGATCCTCAGTTGTATTACAGAGAATAGGAGGAACCGCCGCCAGGTTTTAGTTAATAGGCTCAGGAATATTTACATATTTACAACCTTATACAATATTGTTCTATTATTTACAAATCACCACCAAGGCACCACGTGCTACTATAAAAGGGAGGGATGTGAATGGGTGCTGTCGTGGGCTCTATAAAAGAGCATTACCGGTAAGTAATCCGGTATTTTCTATTCGCCACGACAGCACCCACTAGAGAGATTTACAGAGACTATAAATTGGGTGGGTTCACCGTGTCAAGGACCGATATTCCAAAGGTTAGATCAGAGGCGGAAGATAGGTCTAATCTATAGTGCTTACAGAAAGTACTAGGTGAAGACCAGGTTGCGGCCTTACATATAAGGTCTATTGGCACGTCCGCCTTTTCTGCCCAGGAAGTCGACAAGGCTCTTGTAGAGTGTGCTCCCACATGTAGTGGAGGATCTCTTCCTCTAGCTTTATACGCCAAGATTATGGCATCTCTGATCCAGCGTGATAACGTATTCTTTGTGACTCTGGATCCTTTGTTTTTACCCTGGAAAGACACAGAGAGCCCTACTCTTCCTCCAGTCCTCTCTAAATAGGCCAGAACAGTCCTTTTTACATCTAGGGTATGAAGTCTCACTTCTTCTGGAGTAGAGTGGTCTTTATAAAAAATAGGTAGGAAGATCTCCTGGGATCTATGAAAACTAGTGGCTACTTTAGGGAGATAAGATGGGTCCGTTTTCAAAATTATCCTGTCAGATGTTACAGATAAGAATGGAGGATCTATTGATAAGCATGGAGATCACTCACTCTTCTAGCAGATACCAATGCTACTAACAATACCGATTTTAACGAAATATTTTTCAATGAGGTGGTATGAAGAGGCTCGAAAGGGTTCTGAGTTAATGCATCTAGGACTAAATTTAGATCCCACTGAGGGACCTGTGGTATATTGATTGGTCTTGATCGCTCACATGCAGATATAAAACGGGATATCCACCTATCGCCTGCAACATCATAATTAAAGAGAGCTCCTAGAGCTGAAATCTGAACCTTCAGAGTGCTTACAGAGAGCCCTTATTCAAGACCTTTCTTCAGAAACTCTAATATTGAGAATATGGGAACCTCAGAAGAAAATTGTGCTGTATGGAATTCAAGAAATTTTCTCCAGACTCGGACATAAATTTTGGTAGTAGAAGGTTTTCTACTCCTCATGAGGGTATCTATTAACCCTCTAGAAAATCCTCTAAGATTTAATAACTGCCTCTCAAATTCCAGACAGTTAAGTTCATGCCCTTTACCTGAGGGTGGAAGAATGGTCCCTGAGAGAGCAGGTCCTTGGTCTGAGGAAGAATCCAAGGGTCTGTAATTGACATTGCCCTGAGCCACGAAAACCATGGCCTCTTGGGCCAGAATGGGGCAATCAACAGAACTCTTGCCCCCTCTTCTCTTATTTTTCTTATAACTATGGGCAATAGATTCCATGAGGGAAAAGCATAAGCCAGACTGAATGTCCATGGCACCTGCAGGGCATCGAATATGTCCGGATTGTCCTGTCTGCATAGCGAGGCAAATGTTCTGACCTGACGGTTGGATCTTGTTGAAAACAAGTCTATTTGAGGTACGCCCCAACAAGCTGTTTTTAGTCTGAACATCTTCCTGTTGAGCATCCATTCCCCTTGATGAAGGGTGTGGCGGCTGAGGAAATCGGCATGAAAATTGTCTATGCCTCAGATGTGTACCGCTGACAGAGACAACAGATGACTTTCGACTAAATTAATGATGTCTGATGTAACATCCATGAGAGTGTCCGACCGTGTACCTCCTTGATGGTTTAGATAGACCACCGCAGTGGTGTTGTCGGAAAGGACCCTTGTGTGAGAGCCTCGCAGCTGAGGAAGAAAGTGGAGTATGGAATAATATATAGCTCTCAATTCTTTAACATTAGTAGAATTATAAGATTCTGATCTAGACCAAAGACCCTGAACCATCTGATCCTGAAAATGTGCTCCCCAGCCTTTAGGACTAGCATCTGTGGTCACTAGTGTTGAGCGATACCTTCCGATATCGGAAAGTATCGGTATCGGATTGGATCGGCCGATATTCAAAAAATATTGGATATCACAGATACCGATACCCGATACCCAATACCAATGCAAGTCAATGGGAGCAAAATATCGGAATTAAAATAAACCCTTTCTTTCCTTGTAGGTTCATTCTACATGAAGGAAAACAACTAAGAATAATGTAGGATGTATTGGGGGAGGTGGTGGAGACATTAAAAGCATATAGGTTTAGCCCAATCAACTAGAATAACAGGAATTTTAATTTTTTTTAAGACGTTCGGAGTTACAAAGATATTGACTATGTTAAGATTGTTTTAATTTTGTCAGATATTGATGTTTCACTACTTCCATGCCCTTCACCTTCTTTTTTACTTCTCCCACACTTTCTTCTTCATCATCCTCAGCAGCAGCATCTTTGACATCTACTTCTTCTTCACCTTATTCATCTTCTTCTTCATCTTCTACCTATTATTTTTTTGGGTTACATTCTTCATATTCTTTTTATTAAACTATTATTCTTCTTCATATTCTACTTCTTCATCATATTCTTATTTGTGACAGGCATTCCTGTAGTTGTTATCTATAACAGTTTGAAGATTACACCTTCTGTTCTGCCTGTCACAAAAGAGTTACATTTGTCCGCGTTCAGTTAGGCCTGCAGCAGCAGGCTTTTTCCAGGCGCACCACGAGGAGGAACGAACTCACCCCCATACACTGCTTAGTCTTCTTCTGCTTATAATTTAGATAATATCTTTTGCTCTGATGTTTAGTCTTATGCTTAAAGTTCTTCTGCTCTTTGTTCTGCAGCCTCTTGTTCTTCTGCTTATCGGTTTTCCGGGTCGTCATCTTTAGGGTCTTGAACTTGGAAATGTAGCAGAAGATACAAGAAAGCTGAGAAAATGCCGATAACCAGCTGATGGAACTGGAACTCGGATGGCTACCCGAAGGTCCAAGAGCCAATAGAACTACCGAGGACCAGCTGACGTTACTGGAACCCAGTTACTAAGCAGGAAGTACCCGTGCCATAAAGCACTACCAAGGACCACCTGATGTTGGTGGAACTCGGATACCCAGAAGGAGGCACCTAAGCCAAAGGCTCTGCCCGGAACCAGCTGACGGTACTGGAACCAGGATGGGGAGCAGAAGGTACAAGACCAAAAGACACTGCCGAGAACCAGCTGACGGTACTGGAACCCGGATGGGTAGCCGAACGTACAAGAGCCAATGGAACTACCGAGGACCAGCTGTTACTGGAACCCGGTTACTAAGCAGGAGGTACCCGTGCCAGAAAGCACTACCAAGGACCACCTGACGTTGGTGGAACTCGGATACCCAGAAGGAGGCACCTAAGCCAAAGGCTCTGCCCGGAACCAGCTGACGGTACTAGAACCAGGATGGGGAGCAGAAGGTACAAGAGCAAAAGACACTGCCGAGAACCAGCTGATGGTACTGGAACCCGGATGGGTAGCCGAACGTACAAGAGCCAATGGAACTACCGAGGACCAGCTCACGTTACTGGAACCTGGTTACTAAGCAGGAGGTACCCGTGCCAGAAAGCACTACCAAGGACCACCTGACGTTGGTGGAACTCGGATACCCAGAAGGAGGCACCTAAGCCAAAGGCTCTGTCCAGAACCAGCTGACGGTACTGGAACCAGGGGGACCAACTCAAGATTGTCTTCCTAGAGCCGCAACTAGCGGTGTTGGAGTCAAGGGTCAGCAGGGGGAGCAGAGTGTACTGCTACAGAGTGTACAGAGTGCACTGGAGGCAGTTTAATATCTGTTGTGTCTGCGTGGCATTTGCAGGACACGTTGCTGGCTACACAGCAGGGGAACAGCTGACGTTACTGAACCCCACTGACACAGTGGCGAGTGTTTTTCTCTGTGCAGCCAGCACTTCCGAGCACCAACTGGTGGTGTTAGAGCCCAGGGAATCAAGGAGGAGTGGAGTGAAGGCCGAAGCCTGCACTGGATGCAGTTTAATATCTGTTGTGTCTGCGTGGCATTTGCAGGACACGTTGCTGGCTACACAGCAGGGGAACAGCTGGTATTACTGAACCCGACTGACACAGTGGCGAGTGTTTTTCTCTGTGCAGCCAGCACTTCCGAGCACCAACTGGCGGTGTTAGAGCCCAGGGAATCAAGGAGGAGCGGAGTGTAGGCCGAGGCCTAATTGGAGCAAGTTGAAAGGGAACCTTTAAACCCCCCAGGCATTAGTAACTAGAAGAGCCACCTTGTGAAGCAGTAATGCTGCACAAGGAAAAGGTGGCTCTTTTAATTATGTTCCTTGCACACGCTGAATGAAATACTTCTAAAATTTTGCCCCTCATACCGTGAAACCGTCTTGGAGGCGGGACTTTCCTTCTTAATGAGACGAAGCACAGCTGTCAAAAATACCCCATTGGTCTTGGGCGCAGCCTCCTGAGCGTTGTTTTTTTGTGTTCCGGAGTCTGCGCTATTGTGTTATCCCTTGGCCATGCGCTGTTACTGCGCATGCCCATGAATCCCAGCCCCGCAGTGTCTTCCGATTTATTCACACTGCGGGGCTGGGATTCATGGCCTTGAGCAGTTAATATCTTCGCCTCTCACTCATGTCATTACACCTGCTTTAGACTGTGCGACGTCAGCTGATCCCTTATCGCATGCCACGGCCGTGAAGCCGCACAGTCTGAAGAAGGCAGAAGGAGATGAGTGAGAGGTGAAGATATGCACTGCGCATGCCCGTGGATCCCAGCCCCACAGTGTCTTCTGATTTATTCACACTGCGGGGCTGGGATTCATGGCCTTGCGCAGTAAATATCTTCACCTCTCACTCATGTCCTTAACCCCTTCAAGTCGCGGCCCTTTTTCGTTTTTGCGTTTTAGTTTTTCACTCCACTCCTTCCCAGAGCTATAACTTTTTTACTTTTCTGTCAACATGGCCATGTGAGGGCTTATTTTTTGCGGGACAACTTGTACTTTTGAACGACACCATTGGTTTTACCATGTCTTTTACTAGAAAACGGGAAAAACATTCCAAGTGCGGTGAAATTGCAAAAAAAAGTGCAATCCCACACTGGTTTTTTGTTTGGCTTTTTTGCTAGGTTCACTAAATGCTAAAACTGACCTGCCATTCTGATTCTCTAGGTCATTACGAGTTCATAGACACCTAACATGTCTAGGTTATTTTTTATCCAAGTGGTGAAAAAAAATTCAAAACTTTGCTTTAAAAAAAAAAAAAGTGCCATTTTCCGATACCCGAAGCGTCTCCATTTTTTGTGATCTGGGGTCAGGTGAGGGCTTATTTTTTGCATGCCGAGCTGACGTTTTTAATAATATCATGTTTGTGCAGATATGTTCTTTTGATCGCCCGTTATTGCATTTTAATGCAATGTCGCGGGGACAAAAAAAAGCGTAATTCTGGCGTTTCGAATTGTTTTCTCGCTACGCTGTTTAGCGATCAGGTTAATGCTTTTTTTTATTGATAGATCTGGCAATTCTGAACGCGGCGATACCAAATACATGTAGGTTTGATTTTTTTTTATTGATTTATTTAGGATGGGGCAAAAGGGGGGTGATTTAAACTCTTATTTTTTTAGGATATGTGCACACGCTGCGGATTTTGCTGCGGATCCGCAGCGGATGTGACGCTGTGGATCCGCAGCAGTTTTCCCTAAGTTCACAGTACCATGTAAACCTATGGGAAAAAAAAAACACTGTGCACATGCTGCGGAAAAATCCACGCGGAAACGCAGCGGATTATTTTCCGCAGCATGTCACTTCTTTCTGCATATTCCGCAGCGGTTTTCAACCTGCACCAATAGGAAAGTGCAGTTGAAAACCCGCAGAGGAATCCGCAGAAGAAACCGCGTGAAAATCCGCAGTGAAAACCGCAGTGGTTTTGCACTGCGGATTTTCCAAATCCGCTGCGGAAAAATCCGCAGCAGAATCCGCAACGTGTGCACTTACCCTTATATTTTTTTCATATTTTTAAAAACATTTTTTTTTGCCTGTGCCATGCTTCAATAGCCTCCATGGGAGGCTAGAAGCTGGCACAACTCGATCGGCTCAGCTACATAGCAGCGATCATCAGATTGCTGCTATGTAGCTGAAATGCAGGTGTGCTGTGAGCGCCGACCACAGGGGTCGCTCACAGCAGGCCTGCATCAGTAACCATAGAGGTGTCAAGGCCCTCTATGGTTACTGTCCTGACACATCGCCGACCCCCGATCATGTGACAGGGGTCGGCGATGAGGTCATTTCCGTCCGCCCGGCCGGAAGCTTTAGTTAAATGCCGCTGTCTGCGTTTGACAGCGGCATTTAACAGGTTAATAGCGGCGGGTGAATAGCGATTTCACCCGCCGCTATTGCGCGCACATGTCAGCTGTACAAAGCTGACATGTCGCGACTTTGATGTGGGCTCACCGCCGGAGCCCACATCAAAGGGGGATTCACGGCATGCGCAGTACATGTACGGCGCATGTCGTGAAAGGGTTAAGCCTGCTTCAGACTGTGCGGCGTCAGCTGATCCCTTATCGCATGCCACGGCCGTGAAGCCGCACAGTCTGAAGAAGGCAGAAGGAGATGAGTGAGAGGCGAAGATATGCACTGCGCATGCCCATGGATCCCAGTCCCACAGTGTCTTCTGATTTATTCACACTGCGGGGCTGGGATTCATGGCCTTGCGCAGTAAATATCTTCACCTCTCACTCATGTCCTTAACCCCTTCAAGTCGCGGCCCTTTTTCATTTTTGCGTTTTCGTTTTTCACTCCACTCCTTCCCAGAGCTATAACTTTTTTACT
This sequence comes from Ranitomeya variabilis, assembly GCF_051348905.1. NCBI lineage: Eukaryota > Metazoa > Chordata > Amphibia > Anura > Dendrobatidae > Ranitomeya > Ranitomeya variabilis. The sequence goes on from NC_135235.1 coordinate 343,136,922, forward strand.
TTTCCATCAATATGGCCATGTGAGGGCTTATTTTTTGCGGGACAACTTGTACTTTTGAACGACACCATTGGTTTTACCATGTCTTTTACTAGAAAACGGGAAAAACATTCCAAGTGCGGTGAAATTGCAAAAAAAAGTGCAATCCCACACTTGTTTTTTGTTTGGCTTTTTTGCTAGGTTCACTAAATGCTAAAACTGACCTATCATTCTGATTCTCTAGGTCATTACGAGTTCGTAGACACCTAACATGTCTAGGTTATTTTTTATCCAAGTGGTGAAAAAAAATTCAAAACTTTGCTTTAAAAAAAAAAAAAAGTGCCATTTTCCGATACCCGAAGCGTCTCCATTTTTCGTGATCTGGGGTCAGGTGAGGGCTTATTTTTTGCGTGCCGAGCTGACGTTTTTAATAATATCATGTTTGTGCAGATATATTCTTTTGATCGCCCGTTATTGCATTTTAATGCAATGTCGCGGGGACAAAAAAAAGCGTAATTCTGGCGTTTCGAATTGTTTTCTCACTACGCTGTTTAGCGATCAGGTTAATGCTTTTTTTTATTGATAGATCTGGCAATTCTGAACGCGGCGATACCAAATACATGTAGGTTTGATTTTTTTTTATTGATTTATTTAGGATGGGGCAAAAGGGGGGTGATTTAAACTCTTATTTTTTTTAGGGTATGTGCACACGCTGCGGATTTTGCTGCGGATCCGCAGCGGATGTGACGCTGCGGATCCACAGCAGTTTTCCCTAAGTTCACAGTACCATGTAAACCTATGGGAAAAAAAAAAACACTGTGCACATGCTGCGGAAAAATCCACGCGGAAACGCAGCGGATTATTTTCCGCAGCATGTCACTTCTTTCTGCGTATTCCGCAGCGGTTTTCAACCTGCACCAATAGGAAAGTGCAGCTGAAAACCCGCAGAGGAATCCGCAGAAGAAACCGCGTGAAAATCCGCAGTGAAAACCGCAGTGGTTTTTGTTGTGAATTTGCTTTTTGCTCCCTCTGGTGGTTACTAGTTTTTTGACTCTGGTTTTTCTGTCATTCCTTTTATCCGCACCTGGGTCGTTAGTTAAGGGTGTTGCTATATAAGCTCCCTGGACCTTCAGTTCAATGCCTGGCAACGTAGTTATCAGAGCTAGTCTGCTGTGCTCTTGTCTACTGATCCTGGTTCCAGTTATATCAGCTAAGTCTGCTTTTTGCTTTTTGCTATTTGTTTTGGTTTTGTATTTTTGTCCAGCTTGTTCCAATTATATATCCTGACCTTTGCTGGAAGCTCTAGGGGGCTGGTGTTCTCCCCCCGGACCGTTAGACGGTTCGGGGGTTCTTGAATTTCCAGTGTGGATTTTGATAGGGTTTTTGTTGACCATATAAGTTACCTTTCTTTATTCTGCTATCAGTAAGCGGGCCTCTCTGTGCTAAACCTGGTTCATTTCTGTGTTTGTCATTTCCTCTTACCTCACCGTTATTATTTGTGGGGGGCTTCTATCCAGCTTTGGGGTCCCCTTCTCTGGAGGCAAGAAAGGTCTTTGTTTTCCTCTACTAGGGGTAGCTAGATTCTCCGGCTGGCGCGTGTCATCTAGAATCAACGTAGGAATGATCCCCGGCTACTTCTAGTGTTGGCGTTAGGAGTAGATATATGGTCAACCCAGTTACCACTGCCCTATGAGCTGGATTTTTGTATTCTGCAGACTTCCACGTTCCTCTGAGACCCTCGCCATTGGGGTCATAACAGTTTGCCAGGCCAGTATTAAATGTTTAATGCATTGCAGAAGAGGGATTATAAGAAAGAAGATTCTGAGTTTTTTTTTTTTTCTTCTTCCCCTTTACCTCAGAGTGGCTATGCTTGCTGCAGACATGAATGTCCAGACCTTGATTACAAGTGTGGACCAGCTGGCTACTCGTGTGCAGGGCATACAAGACTATGTTATCAGAAATCCTAGGTCAGAACCTAAATATCGATTCCTGAACTGTTTTCCGGAGACAGGTTTAAGTTTAGGAATTTCATGAATAATTGTAAATTGTTTTTGTCCCTGAGACCCTGTTCATCTGGAGACTCTGCTCAGCAAGTAAAAATTGTTATTTCGTTCTTACGGGGCGACCCTCAGGATTGGGCTTTTTCGCTGGCGCCAGGAGATCCGGCATTGGCTGATATTGATGCGTTTTTTCTGGCGCTCGGTTTACTTTATGAGGAACCCAATCTTGAGATTCAGGCAGAAAAGGCCTTGCTGGCTATGTCTCAGGGGCAGGACGAGGCTGAAGTGTATTGCCAAAAATTTCGGAAATGGTCCGTGCTGACACATTGGAACGAGTGTGCTCTGGCCGCTAATTTTAGAAATGGCCTTTCTGAAGCCATTAAGAATGTTATGGTGGGTTTTCCCATTCCCACAGGTCTGAATGATACTATGGCACTGGCTATTCAAATTGACCGGCGGTTGCGGGAGCGCAAAACCGCAAATTCCCTCATGGTGTTGTCTGAACAGACACCTAATTCGGTGCAATGTGATAGAAAAACCGCAAATTCCCTCATGATGTTGTCTGAACAGACACCTGATTTAATGCAATGTGATAGAATCCTGACTAGAAATGAGCGGAAAATTCATAGACGCCGGAATGGCTTGTGCTACTACTGTGGTGATTCTACACATGTTATCTCAGCATGCTCTAAACGTATAGCTAAGGTTGTTAGTCCTGTCACCGTTGGTAATTTGCAACCTAAATTTATTCTGTCTGTAACTTTGATTTGCTCACTGTCGTCTTATCCTGTCATGGCGTTTGTAGATTCAGGTGCTGCCCTGAGTCTTATGGATCTGTCATTTGCTAAGCGCTGTGGTTTTACTCTTGAACCATTAGAAAATCCTATTCCTCTTAGGGGTATTGATGCTACGCCATTGGCAGCAAACAAACCGCAGTATTGGACACAGGTTACCATGTGCATGACTCCTGAACACCGCGAGGTGATACGTTTCCTGGTTTTACATAAAATGCATGATTTGGTTGTTTTAGGGCTGCCATGGTTACAGACCCATAATCCAGTCCTGGACTGGAAGGCTATGTCAGTCTCAAGTTGGGGCTGTCGTGGTATTCATGGGGATTCCCTGCCTGTGTCTATTGCTTCTTCTACGCCTTCGGAAGTTCCTGAGTATTTGTCTGATTATCAGGATGTCTTCAGTGAGTCTGAGTCCAGTGCACTGCCTCCTCATAGGGACTGTGACTGTGCTATAGATTTGATCCCAGGCAGTAAATTTCCTAAGGGAAGACTGTTTAATCTGTCGGTACCTGAGCATACCGCTATGCGTTCATATATCAAGGAGTCTCTGGAGAAAGGACATATTCGTCCGTCTTCTTCCCCTCTTGGTGCGGGATTCTTTTTTGTGGCAAAAAAGGACGGATCTTTGAGGCCTTGTATTGATTATCGGCTTTTAAATAAGATCACTGTCAAATTTCAGTATCCTTTACCGCTGTTGTCTGACTTGTTTGCCCGGATTAAAGGTGCCAAGTGGTTCACCAAGATAGACCTTCGTGGTGCGTACAACCTTGTGCGCATTAAGCAAGGTGATGAATGGAAAACCGCATTCAATACGCCCGAAGGTCATTTTGAGTACTTGGTGATGCCTTTTGGGCTCTCCAATGCGCCTTCAGTTTTTCAGTCCTTTATGCATGACATTTTCCGGTAGTATCTGGATAAATTTTTGATTGTTTATCTGGATGATATTTTGGTTTTTTCTGATGATTGGGATTCGCATGTGGAGCAGGTTAGGTTGGTCTTTAAAATTTTGCGTGAAAATTCTTTGTTTGTCAAGGGCTCAAAGTGTCTCTTTGGTGTACAGAAGGTTCCCTTTTTGGGGTTCATTTTTTCCCCTTCTGCTGTGGAGATGGACCCAGTCAAGGTCCGAGCTATTCTTGATTGGACTCAGCCCTCGTCAGTTAAGAGTCTTCAGAAGTTCTTGGGTTTCGCTAACTTCTACCGTCGTTTTATCGCTAATTTTTCTAGCATTGTGAAACCTTTGACGGATATGACCAAGAAGGGCTCCGATGTAGCTAACTGGGCTCCTGCTGCCGTGGAGGCTTTCCAGGAGTTGAAACGCCGGTTTACTTCGGCGCCTGTTTTGTGACAGCCCGATGTCTCACTTCCCTTTCAGGTTGAGGTGGATGCTTCAGAGATTGGAGCAGGGGCCGTTTTGTCGCAGAGAGGCCCTGGTTGCTCTGTTATGAAACCTTGTGCCTTTTTCTCTAGGAAGTTTTCGCCTGCCGAGCGAAATTATGATGTGGGCAATCGGGAGTTGTTGGCCATGAAATGGGCATTTGAGGAGTGGCGTCATTGGCTCGAGGGTGCTAGGCATCGTGTGGTGGTCTTGACTGATCACAAAAATCTGATGTATCTCGAGTCTGCTAAACGCCTTAATCCGAGACAGGCCCGCTGGTCATTGTTTTTCTCCCGCTTTGATTTTGTTGTCTCGTATTTACCAGGTTCAAAAAATGTGAAGGCCGATGCTCTTTCTAGGAGCTTTGTGCCTGATGCTCCTGAAGTCGCTGATCCTGTTGGTATTCTTAAAGATGGAGTTATCTTGTCAGCTATTTCTCCGGATCTGCGACGTGTGTTGCAGAGATTTCAGGCTGATAGGCCTGAGTCTTGTCCACCTGACAGACTGTTTGTCCCGGATAAGTGGACCAGCAGAGTCATTTCCGAGGTTCATTCCTCGGTGTTGGCAGGTCACCCGGGAATTTTTGGCACCAGAGATCTGGTGGCCAGGTCCTTTTGGTGGCCTTCCTTGTCAAGGGATGTGCGGTCATTTGTGCAGTCCTGTGGGACTTGTGCTCGAGCTAAGCCTTGCTGTTCTCGTGCCAGCGGTTTGCTCTTGCCCTTGCCTGTCCCGAAGAGACCTTGGACACATATCTCCATGGATTTCATTTCTGATCTTCCGCTATCTCAGGGCATGTCCGTTATCTGGGTGATATGTGATCGCTTCTCCAAGATGGTCCATTTGGTTCCTTTGCCTAAGCTGCCTTCCTCTTCCGATCTGGTTCCTGTGTTTTTCCAGAACGTGGTTCGTTTGCACGGCATCCCTGAGAATATTGTGTCAGACAGAGGATCCCAGTTCGTTTCCAGGTTCTGGCGATCCTTTTGTAGTAGGATGGGCATTGATTTGTCGTTTTCGTCTGCTTTCCATCCTCAGACTAATGGACAGACGGAGCGAACCAATCAGACTTTGGAGGCTTATTTGAGGTGTTTTGTCTCTGCTGATCAGGACGATTGGGTGACATTCTTGCCGTTGGCTGAGTTTGCCCTTAATAATCGGGCTAGTTCCGCCACCTTGGTTTCGCCTTTTTTCTGCAACTCTGGTTTCCATCCTCGCTTTTCTTCGGGTCATGTGGAGCCTTCTGACTGTCCTGGGGTGGATTCTGTGGTGGATAGGTTGCAGCGGATCTGGAATCATGTGGTGGACAACTTGAAGTTGTCACAGGAGAGGGCTCAGCGCTTTGCCAACCGCCGCCGCGGTGTGGGTCCCCGACTATGCGTTGGGGATTTGGTATGGCTTTCTTCCCGCTTTGTTCCTATGAAGGTCTCCTCTCCCAAATTTAAACCTCGTTTTATTGGGCCTTACAAGATATTGGAAATCCTTAATCCTGTATCTTTTCGTCTGGATCTTCCTGTGTCGTTTGCTATTCACAATGTATTTCATAGGTCCTTGTTGCGGCGGTACATTGTGCCTGTAGTTCCTTCTGCTGAGCCTCCTGCTCCAGTGTTGGTTGAGGGCGAGTTGGAGTACGTGGTGGAGAAGATCTTGGATTCTCGCCTCTCCAGGCGGAGGCTTCAGTACCTGGTCAAGTGGAAGGGCTATGGTCAGGAGGATAATTCCTGGGTGGTCGCCTCTGATGTTCATGCGGCCGATTTAGTTCGTGCCTTTCATGCCGCTCATCCTGATCGCCCTGGTGGTCGTGGTGAGGGTTCGGTGACCCCTCACTAAGGGGGGGGTACTGTTGTGAATTTGCTTTTTGCTCCCTCTGGTGGTTACTAGTTTTTTCTGTAATTCCTTTTATCCGCACCTGGGTCGTTAGTTAAGGGTGTTGCTATATAAGCTCCCTGGACCTTCAGTTCAATGCCTGGCAACGTAGTTATCAGAGCTAGTCTGCTGTGCTCTTGTCTACTGATCCTGGTTCCAGTTATATCAGCTAAGTCTGCTTTTTGCTTTTTGATATTTGTTTTGGTTTTGTATTTTTGTCCAGTTTGTTCCAATTATATATCCTGACCTTTGCTGGAAGCTCTAGGGGGCTGGTGTTCTCCCCCCGGACCGTTAGACGGTTCGGGGGTTCTTGAATTTCCAGTGTGGATTTTGATAGGGTTTTTGTTGACCATATAAGTTACCTTTCTTTATTCTGCTATCAGTAAGCGGGCCTCTCTGTGCTAAACCTGGTTCATTTCTGTGTTTGTCATTTCCTCTTACCTCACCGTTATTATTTGTGGGGGGCTTCTATCCAGCTTTGGGGTCCCCTTCTCTGGAGGCAAGAAAGGTCTTTGTTTTCCTCTACTAGGGGTAGCTAGATTCTCCGGCTGGCGCGTGTCATCTAGAATCAACGTAGGAATGATCCCCGGCTACTTCTAGTGTTGGCGTTAGGAGTAGATATATGGTCAACCCAGTTACCACTGCCCTATGAGCTGGATTTTTGTATTCTGCAGACTTCCACGTTCCTCTGAGACCCTCGCCATTGGGGTCATAACAGGTTTTGCACTGCGGATTTTCCAAATCCGCTGCGGAAAAATCCGCAGCAGAATCCGCAACGTGTGCACTTACCCTTATATTTTTTTCATATTTTTAAAAACATTTTTTTTTGCCTGTGCCATGCTTCAATAGCCTCCATGGGAGGCTAGAAGCTGGCACAACTCGATCGGCTCAGCTACATAGCAGCGATCATCAGATCGCTGCTATGTAGCTGAAATGCAGGTGTGCTGTGAGCGCCGACCACAGGGGTCGCTCACAGCAGGCCTGCATCAGTAACCATAGAGGTGTCAAGGCCCTCTATGGTTACTGTCCTGACACATCGCCGACCCCCGATCATGTGACAGGGGTCGGCGATGAGGTCATTTCCGTCCGCCCGGCCGGAAGCTTTAGTTAAATTCCGCTGTCTGCGTTTGACAGCGGCATTTAACAGGTTAATAGCGGCGGGTGAATAGCGATTTCACCCGCTGCTATTGCGCGCACATGTCAGCTGTACAAAGCTGACATGTTGCGACTTTGATGTGGGCTCACCGCCGGAGCCCACATCAAAGGGGGATTCACGGCATGCGCAGTACATGTACGGCGCATGTCGTGAAAGGGTTAAGCCTGCTTCAGACTGTGCGGCGTCAGCTGATCCCTTATCCCATGCCACGGCCGTGAAGCCGCACAGTCTGAAGAAGGCAGAAGGAGATGAGTGAGAGGCGAAGATATGCACTGCGCATGCCCATGGATCCCAGCCCCACAGTGTCTTCTGATTTATTCACACTGCGGGGCTGGGATTCATGGCCTTGCGCAGTAAATATCTTCACCTCTCACTCATGTCCTTAACCCCTTCAAGTCGCGGCCCTTTTTCGTTTTTGCGTTTTCGTTTTTCACTCCACTCCTTCCCAGAGCCATAACTTTTTTACTTTTCCGTCAATATGGCCATGTGAGGGCTTATTTTTTGCGGGACAACTTGTACTTTTGAACGACACCATTGGTTTTACCATGTCTTTTACTAGAAAACGGGAAAAACATTACAAGTGCGGTGAAATTGCAAAAAAAAGTGCAATCCCACACTTGTTTTTTGTTTGGCTTTTTTGCTAGGTTCACTAAATGCTAAAACTGACCTACCATTCTGATTCTCTCGGTCATTATGAGTTCATAGACACCTAACATGTCTAGGTTATTTTTTATCCAAGTGGTGAAAAAAAATTCAAAACTTTGCTTTAAAAAAAAAAAAAGTGCCATTTTCCGATACCCGAAGCGTCTCCATTTTTCGTGATCTCGGGTCAGGTGAGGGCTTATTTTTTGTGTGCCGAGCTGACGTTTTTAATAATATCATGTTTGTGCAGATATGTTCTTTTGATCGCCCGTTATTGCATTTTAATGCAATGTCGCGGGGACAAAAAAAAGCGTAATTCTGGCGTTTCGAATTGTTTTCTCGCTACGCTGTTTAGCGATCAGGTTAATGCTTTTTTTTTATTGATAGATCTGGCAATTCTGAATGCGGCGATACCAAATACATGTAGGTTTGATTTTTTTTTATTGATTTATTTAGGATGGGGCAAAAGGGGGGTGATTTAAACTCTTATTTTTTTTAGGATATGTGCACACGCTGCGGATTTTGCTGCGGATCCGCAGCGGATGTGACGCTGCGGATCCGCAGCAGTTTTCCCTAAGTTCACAGTACCATGTAAACCTATGGGAAAAAAAAAACACTGTGCACATGCTGCGGAAAAATCCACGCGGAAACGCAGCGGATTATTTTCCGCAGCATGTCACTTCTTTCTGCGTATTCCGCAGCGGTTTTCAACCTGCACCAATAGGAAAGTGCAGTTGAAAACCCGCAGAGGAATCCGCAGAAGAAACCGCGTGAAAATCCACAGTGAAAACCGCAGTGGTTTTGCACTGCGGATTTTCCAAATCCGCTGCGGAAAAATCCGCAGCAGAATCCGCAACGTGTGCACTTACCCTTATATTTTTTTCATATTTTTAAAAACATTTTTTTTTGCCTGTGCCATGCTTCAATAGCCTCCATGGGAGGCTAGAAGCTGGCACAACTCGATCGGCTCAGCTACATAGCAGCGATCATCAGATCGCTGCTATGTAGCTGAAATGCAGGTGTGCTGTGAGCGCCGACCACAGGGGTCGCTCACAGCAGGCCTGCATCAGTAACCATGGAGGTGTCAATGCCCTCTATGGTTACTGTCCTGACACATCGCCGACCCCCGATCATGTGACAGGGGTCGGCGATGAGGTCATTTCCGTCCGCCCGGCCGGAAGCTTTAGTTAAATGCCGCTGTCTGCGTTTGACAGCGGCATTTAACAGGTTAATAGCGGCGGGTGAATAGCGATTTCACCCGCCGCTATTGCGCGCACATGTCAGCTGTACAAAGCTGACATGTCGCGACTTTGATGTGGGCTCACCGCCGGAGCCCACATCAAAGGGGGATTCACGGCATGCGCTGTACATGTACGGCGCATGTCGTGAAAGGGTTAAGCCTGCTTCAGACTGTGCGGCGTCAGCTGATCCCTTATCGCATGCCACCGCCGTGAAGCCGCACAGTCTGAAGAAGGCGGAAGGAGATGAGTGAGAGGCGAAGATATGCACTGCGCATGCCCATGAATCCCAGCCCCTCAGTGAGAATAAATAAGACACTGCACGTTGCTGGCTACACAGCAGGGGAACAGCTGGCGTTACTGAACCCCACTGACACAGTGGCGGGTGTTTTTCTCTGTGCAGCCAGCACTTCCGGGCACCAACTGGCGGTGTTAGAGCCCAGGGAATCAAGGAGGAGCAGAGGAGCAGAGTGTAGGCCGAAGCCTGCACTGGAGGCAGTTTAATATCTGTTGTGTCTGCGTGGTGTTTGCAGGACACGTTGCTGGCTATACAGCAGGGGAACAGCTGGCGTTACTGAACCCCACTGACACAGTGGCGGGTGTTTTTCTCTGTGCAGCCAGCACTTCCAGGCACCAACTGGCGGTGTGAGAGCCCAGGGAATCAAGGAGGAGCAGAGGAGCAGAGTGTAGGCCGAAGCCTGCACTGGAGGCAGTTTAATATCTGTTGTGTCTGCGTGGCGTTTGCAGGACACATTGCTAGCTACACAGCAGGGGAACAGCTGGCGTTACTGAAACCCACTGACACAGTGGCGGGTGTTTTTCTCTGTGCAGCCAGCAATTCCAAGCACCAACTGGCGGTGTTAGAGCCCAAGGAATCAAGAAGGAGCGGAGTGTAGGCTGAGGCCTAATTGGAGCAAGTTGAAAGGGAAACTTTAACCCCCCCCAGGCGTTTGTAGCTGAAAGAGCCATCTTGTACAGTGCTAATGCTGCAAAAGGAAAAGGTGGCTCTTTTAGTTATGTTCCTTGCAAATGCAGAACTAGACACTTATGAAATGTGTCCCCTCACACTGTGAGACCGTCCCGGAGGTGGGACTTTCCTTCGTAATGGGACGCAGCACAGCCGTCATTCCTACCCCCTTGGTGCCGTGCGCCGCCTCCTCAGCATTGTTTGAATCTGTCCCGTAGCCTGCGCTGTTATGTTATCCCTTGGCCATGCGCATTTAGTGCTGCCCGTCTTCTGACATCATTTGTTGTCAGGCTGGCTGCGTCTGTGCGGCCGCGCTGCCCGAGATCCCGCCTCGCAGTCTCTTCTGATTTAATCACACTGCGGGCCTGGGATCCATGGGCATGCGCAGAGCATATCTTTGCCTCTCACTCCCCTTCTTCTGACTGTGCGGCGTCACGGCCGTGGCATAATATTAGGGATCAGCTGACGGCACACAGTCTGAAGAAGGGGGAGGGAGATGAGTGAGAGCCTGAGGTGAAGATAGCAGGGGAGCAGCTGGCGTTACTGAACCCCAATAACAGAGGAGCAACTGTTGACTGTGCAGACAGCACTTCCGAGCAGCAACTGGCCGTGTTGAAGCACAGGAACAGCAGGAGGAGCAGTCTGGAGATATTGCCACAACACAGCAGGGGAGCAGCTGGCGTTACTGAACCCCAATAACAGAGGAGCAACTGTTGACTGTGCAGACAGCACTTCCAAGCAGCAACTGGCAGTGTTGGAGCCCAGGGACAGCAGGAGGAGCAGGCTGGAGGTATTGCCGCAACACAGCAGGGGAGCCGCTGGCGTTACTGAACCCCAATAACAGAGGAGCAACTGTTGACTGTGCAGACAGCACTTCCAAGCAGCAACTGGCGGTGTTGAAGCCCAGGGACAGCAGGAGGAGCAGGCTGGAGGTATTGCCGCAACATAGCAGGGGATCCAAACAAAAACGATGATCATACAGACAATGTTTCGTTAGTATAAAACCACAATTTTATTAAATATACGCATATAAAAACATATTGCCAAGTATAAAGAAGCATGGACACTCACCTAAATTGCACCATCCCTAGTGTTGACGCACCGCGCCGTATGACACACAGCTAGCTCCCATATTGGGTATACAGTGGAGGGCAGTACTCCAAGAGTACAGAAATATAATGTGGATATCCGCTAAAATTATAATACAATGTTCATCCACCTGCTAATCACTGAAGACCATCCCATAACCACTGTGGCCTTTTTCGGGCAAAAATGTTTCAAAGAGGTATAATTACCTTACCCAGAGTGTTGCTGCTAGAGTGTCACCCGGCCGCGCGCGTCCGCCCCGACGTGCGTTTCGGACACCTTTCTCAAGGGGCCTGCTATGTGCACATCTAACCGCCATTAAATAGAGCCGGGATGCAGTGTGGTACGCCGTAAAACCGGATGTAGAATGTACTCACCCCGGAAGTGACGCGCCCTGTTGCCTGGTCACCAGCGATGCCAGCAGGTGTCGGCATCAGCATGTGGGCGGAGCCGGAGGCATCCACCACACACAAGACGCCGAGGGGCCCGCAGGCATAGCCAGGAGCAGGCAACATGCACGTACAAGGGGAGACATAGTGAGGCGGAGATTACCCTTAACTCTGCACACATATATGGCATCTATTCACAAAACCCTAAGTCACACCAATTAATTACCAGACAGTGCAACAATTCAAACACATGATATACATACACGCTGCATTTCAACAATATAACAGGAAAAACAAGTATAATGTACATAGATATATGCTTGAATGGTCTGATCCCATTCGGATTGACGTTCATATTTTGCTTTTTTTCATCACGTGTGTTTAATTCGTCCTGTCCCAACTCTTATTGCAGTGTATATCATGTATCATGTGACTAGATACTGGAAAAAAAACATATATATTATTAAAAAAATTATTCTTATATATAAAAATACACACCATTAAAAACACACAAAGATGGTACGAGATATACAAGTGAACGTCGACTGACGATAAGTAGAAATTAGAGAAATGGGACGTAACTGATATTTTCATTGAGTCCAGATGGATATAACGAACCAATGGTCCATATCCATCTGGACTCAAGTTGGGCAAGTCTCTTGATCATATCACCCCCCCGAATACCAGCATCAATCATATCTATGCCACGAACTCTAAAAAGGGACGCATCACAATTGTGGTATTGCCTAAAATGGCGAGGGATCGTTTTTAATGTCTGTATATCCATTGCAGTTGCCGCAGCCTCTATACCAAGTACGTGTTCTCTAACACGCACTTTTAACTGCCTACTGGTCATACCTACATAGATCTTGCGGCAGGGGCAGACTCCATAATAGATAACATACCTACTGGTACATGTTATCCATTTTTTTATTTTAAAAACTCGGGAGCCATCCTGACTCTCAAAGTCAAGACTCCTCTCAATGTTTGCACACGCAACACAACGGCCACAGGAGGAGCATCCCTGTCGCGTTGCCATATGATCCAGGAATGTATTGCGGGGTTCACCAGTATAATGGCTAGAGACCAAGTGATCCCGCAAATTCCTAGATCTCCTAGCTGTAATTGCAGCCTTTTCTGGTAGGAATTTAGCGATCACTGGATCTGCCCTTAAGATGTGCCATGACTTTTGCATGATACTCCTCATCCGGGCAAACTGCGAATGATAATTAGTTACGAATCTAGCCATATTTTGATCCTTCTTACATTGTTTCTGACCATATAGCAGAGTGTTTCTTGACGCATGCTTAGCCCTATTAAAGGCTTTTTTAATCATGCGGTTACTGTAACCACGTTCCCGGAATCGTAATTTTAAATCCTCCGCTTGGATAAAAAAATACTCATCAGTAGAACACAATCTGCGGAGGCGCAGGAACTGACCAGTAGGTACTGATTGTATCATATGTCCCGGATGGGATGAGGTCGCATGCAGCAACATATTGGTAGACGTTGGTTTGCGAAAAATATTGGTCTGAACTTCCCCTTTTGCATCCTTATGTAATGACACATCCAGGAACTCAATGGTCTCCGGATGATATTTATAGGTAATATATATATTTAACTCATTACGATTAAGGGATGTCATGAAGTTTTCTAAATCCTTGAGTGACCCCTGCCAGATCAGTAGTATGTCGTCAATGTACCGCGTCCATGAAAGGACGCGGCACACTGGCGACGACTGATCCGGCAGGGAGAGGTCTCTCTCCCACAGCCCCAGGAACAGGTTGGCGTATGCAGGGGCAAAGGAAGCCCCCATAGCTGTTCCCTGGAGCTGCAGGAAGAAAGACCCCTTAAAGGTGAAAAAATTATGGGTTAGTGTAAACCTCAGAAGTTCAACAATCAATTCCTGAATATCTATAGGCAAACTTGACATACTAAGAAACACCCTAGTTGCTCTAATGCCATCCTCATGTCTGATGCTCGTGTAGAGGGACTCGACGTCCCCCGTCACGAGCACCATATCCTCCTCTAATTGTAAACCATCTACCCGCTTCAATAGATCCCCAGTATCCTTCAAAAATGATGGCAACCCCTCGACCAACGGCTGTCATTTGGAATCTATCCACCGATTGACATGTTCTAGATAATTCCCCCTCCCTGAAATAATTGGGCATCCAGGGGGAGTCTGCGCGTCCTTATGGATCTTTGGTAACAAATAAAATGTGGGAATGGTGGGTTCAGAAACAATCAGAGCTGTTGCCAACTCTTTAGTTATTACACCCACCTCTACAGCCTGATTGATAATCAAGTGGAGTTGTGTGGTAAAGGAGGATAATGGGTTGAATGTCAGTTTTTTGTAACAAATGTTATTGTTCAGTTGGCGAAAAGCCTCTTTTTCATACAATTTTTTTGGCCAGACAACCACATTACCCCCCTTATCCGCTGGTTTATATACCACATCAGTCAATTCCTGTAGGACGCGCAGACGTCCCCTTTCCTCCCTGGTCAGGTTATCCCTATATATATTACGCGGAATCTCTCTAAATTCTTTCGATACAATTTGCACGAATAAGTCCACGTTAGTACAGGATGACAAGAGGGGGAATTTTTTTGACTTAGTACGTACTGTAGATGGAATTTTACCTCCTTCCGGAGTGCTCTGCTCGATGGATAGCTCCTCTAATACCCGTAGGGCTACTTGTTCTTCTTCTGTTGGAAAAAGCATATATCTATGTACATTATACTTGTTTTTCCTGTTATATTGTTGAAATGCAGCGTGTATGTATATCATGTGTTTGAATTGTTGCACTGTTTGGTAATTAATTGGTGTGACTTAGGGTTTTGTGAATAGATGCCATATATGTGTGCAGAGTTAAGGGTAATCTCCGCCTCACTATGTCTCCCCTTGTACGCGCATGTTGCCTGCTCCTGGCTATGCCTGCGGGCCCCTCAGCGTCTTGTGTGTGGTGGATGCCTCCGGCTCCGCCCACATGCTGACGCCGACGCCTGCTGGCATCGCCGGTGACCAGGCAACAGGGCGCGTCACTTCCGGGGTGAGTACATTCTACATCCGGTTTTACGGCGTACCACGCTGCATCCCGGCTCTATTTAATGGCGGTTAGATGTGCACATAGCAGGCCCCTTGAGAAAGGTGTCCGAAATGCGCGTCGGGGCGACACTCTAGCAGCAACACTCTGGGTAAGGTAATTATACCTCTTTGAAACATTTTTGGCCGAAAAAGGCCACAGTGGTTATGGGATGGTCTTCAGTGATTAGCAGGTGGATGAACATTGTATTATAATTTTAGCGGATATCCACATTATATTTCTGTACTCTTGGAGTACTGCCCTCCACTGTATACCCAATATGGGAGCTAGCTGTGTGTCATACGGCGCGGTGCGTCAACACTAGGGATGGTGCAATTTATGTGAGTGTCCATGCTTCTTTATACTTGGCAATATGTTTTTATATGCGTATATTTAATAAAATTGTGGTTTTATACTAACGAAACATTGTCTGTATGATCATCGTTTTTGTTTGGATCTTATATAGTAGTTGATGATGGACAATAATAATCCGATTTAAACACATGGGTATAATTTGAATAACGAATACTTTATTACCATGGTTTATTGTCTTATATATTTGTGGATAACATAGCAGGGGAGCAGCTGGCGTTACTGAACCCCAATAACAGAGGAGCAACTGTTGACTGTGCAGACAGCACTTCCGAGCAGCAACTGGCAGTGTTGGAGCCCAGGGACAGCAGGAGGCGCAGGCTGGAGGTATTGCCGCAACACAGCAGGGGAGCAGCTGGCATTACTGAACCCCAATAACAGAGGAGCAACTGTTGACTGTGCAGACAGCACTTCCGAGCAGCAACTGGCGGTGTTGAAGCCCAGGGACAGCAGGAGGAGCAGGCTGGAAGTATTGCCGCAACACAGCAGGAGAGCAGCTGGCGTTACTGAACCCCAATAACACAGGAGCAACTGTTGACTGTGCAGACAGCACTTTCGAGCAGCAACTGGCAATGTTGGAGCCCAGGGACAGCAGGAGGAGCAGGCTGGAGGTATTGCCGCAACACAGCAGGAGAGCAGCTGGCGTTACTGGACCCCAATAGCAGAGGAGCAACTGTTGACTGTGCAGACAGCACTTCCGGGCAGCAACTGGCGGTGTTGGAGCCCAGGGAATCAAGGAGGAGCAGAGGAACAGAGTGTAGGCCGAAGCCTGATTGGAGGAAGTTGAGCATGTGCATGTGCAAGGAGCTAAACTAAAAGAGCTACCTTTTCCTTGTGCAGCATTACTGCTGCACAAGGTGGCTCTTTCAGTAACAAATGCCTGGGGGGGGACAGGTTCCCTTAAATTTCAGTAGTTGTGTCAGCGTGGCGGTCGCAGGACACATTGCCGGCTACACAGCTGGGGATCAGCTGACGTTACTGAAACCCAATAACACTGGGTCATGTGTTTTGACTGTGCAGCCTGCACTTCTGAGCATCAACTGACGGTGTTGGAGCCCAGGGATTACAGTTCAGGTGGTAGAAACATGAACGCAACAGGAGACCTGGATACTGTAGCCAACCAATTATTTAATCTGGAAGAGGAGTGACAAATTCCTGCAAGATCCAGGTGTCATGCAGCGCTCGCCCCCGGCTTCTGCAGCTCGCCGGGTGCGCGCGCGCGGCGCATTCTGCTCTGCGCGTGCGCACATCTGATTCCTCTGTTGGCACTCCTTCCTGTCCTCTCCGTCATCCTGGAGGACTGTAACCCGGAAGTAGCTCTCACACTGGTATATAAGCTGCTTCCTGCTGCTCCTCTGTGCCTGATGATCATTTGTGTTTACAAGTGCTTCTGGTCACCTGTGGTCTCTGTGCGTTCCTAGCTTTCTGACCTTGGGACTCCTCCTTCCTCTGCAGTACCTGCCTGATTTTCCTGTGTTCCTGCTTTGTTCCTTCAGTTCCTGTTTCTCTGCGGTACCTGCCCGGCTCCTTTACCACACCTTGCTCCCGTCAGCCTCTGTGTCTCCATATTGTCTCGTCAGCCTCCGTGTCTCTGTAGTATTCCCATCTTCTCCCTCGTCTCAGTAGTTCCTTGCCATTCCCTCTGTTTCCTCCGCTGTTTCCTTCGGTCCCTGTGTTCCTGCAGTGTACCCTTCTTATCTCAGTCGACCCTCCAGCTTCCGTGGCGATAGTCCCTCACGGGCCTGCCCCTAACGCTCCCTGTATAGGGGGCGGTCCACCTGGTCAGCTCATCCGAGAGGGGTTCTTCGTCACGGTCCAGTGGGTCCACTCTCCGTTGTCCCTGTTAGAATCTACTCTCTCAAATGGGACTGCACTCGGATGACATCTGAGTGCAGCCTGATTCTTACAGCATCACAGTATCATCAGGCCATGGACCCCGCTGGAGCTTCCGCTACTCAAAAAGACTTACTCTTTTTGCGTGAAAACCAGACTAGGATCATGTCGTTTTTAAAAAATATGGAGTCTCGCCTAGCGGCTTTACAGCCTTCTGATCCTGGTATTGCTCCGCAGTTGGTTGCCCTTCAGCTGGAGCTAGGTCTACAATGGGACACTCAGTCCCATATTTCGAATTTTTTGGCCTCTATTAATGATCGGCTTCTCGCCCTCCAGAATGTGGCCTCTGTCTCCACCCCTGTCTCTGCGCCACAACCCTCGCCCTGACTTGCCACACCTCCTCGGTATGGTGGGGATCCTAAAGCGTGCCGCGGCTTTCTTAATCAATGCCAGTTGCATTTTGAATTGTCTCCGCTACTTTATCCCACCGATCGAGCTAAGGTTGTTTTTATAGTATCCCATTTGGAGGGTGAGGCTTTGGCGTGGGTTAATCCCCTCTGGGAGCGTAATGATCCTTTGGTCTCCCAACTCAATCCGTTCCTGGATACCTTCCGCAAGGTTTTTGATGAACCTGGACGTCTGGTCTCTACCACAGAGTCCCTCTTTAACCTTAGCCAGGCTACTCTCTCCGTAGCTCAGTACGCCATCCATTTCCGGACTCTGTCTTCAGACCTTGGGTGGAATAATGAGGCTTTGGTTGGAGCGTTTTGGCGTGGTTTGTCTTCACGGATTAAGGATGAGCTGGCAGGACGGGACACTCCCACCTCTTTGGATGATCTTATCTCCTTGGCCATACGCATTGATCTGCGCTTTCAGGAGCGCACTCGCGAGCTTGCCAGAGAAAAGAGACCTCTTCGCCAGACCACTATTGCTCGAGGGACTTCTTTTTCTCAAACAGCCCCGGTGGTTTCTTCATCTTCTCCTGAACCCATGCAGGTCGATCGCTTTGAGTCTTCCGAGCAGCGCCGCAAGGAGAGACTCGCACAAGGTCTCTGTTTTTACTGCGGTAGTGCCTCTCATCTCTTACGCGCCTGTCCTCAGAGGTCGGGAAACGCCTCCGCCTAGGACAGGTAAGAGAGGCCTTCCTAGGTGGTTATGACTCCTCTCCACCTCTGGTTTTGTCTGTTATTCTACATTTAGGTTCCCGTCACTTTTCTCTGGAGGCTTATGTTGATTCAGGAGCGGCTGGGAACTTTGTTCAGCTCGAGGTTGTTAACAGGCTTGGGATACCTGTTAGACCCTTGGAGACTCCTAGACAAATAGCTTCCGTCGATGGTCAGCCTTTGCGGGAGACCGTCAACTTAGTTACGGAGGAAGTTGAACTTCAGATTGGAGCTCTTCATCGTGAGAAACTGGCCTTTTATGTTTTACCTTCATTGTCTCATTCTTTCCTTTTGGGTCTTCCTTGGCTGAGAGATCACGAACCCACTCTGGACTGGCGCTCTGGAGATGTTCTACGGTGGGGACAGTCTTGTCTGAACAGGTGCCTGCTTCCTGTCAAGCCTGCGTCCTCCTTTCGGTCTGCTTCGGAATCCACGGGAATTCCTCCAGCCTATTGCGCCTTCTCGGATGTCTTTAACAAGAAGGAGGCGGAGATCTTGCCGCCTCACCGCTCTTATGACTGCCTGATAGACCTTGTTCCTGGTTCTACTCCACCTCGAGGACGTATTTACCCATTGTCTCCTACCGAAACTCAAGCCATGTCCGAATATATCAAAGAGAATCTGGCCAGAGGCTTCATTCGAAAGTCTTCCTCACCTGCAGGAGCTGGGTTCTTCTTCGTCAAGAAGAAGGACGGTTCTCTTCGCCCATGTATAGACTATCGGGGTCTCAACACTATCACGATCAAGAACAAGTACCCACTTCCTCTCATACCAGAACTCTTTGATCGTCTACGTGGAGCACGAATCTTTACCAAATTGGATCTCAGAGGAGCTTATAATTTGGTCCGTATCCATTCCGGTGACGAGTGTAAGACTGCGTTTAATACCAGAGATGGTCATTATGAATATTTGGTTATGCCATTCGGTTTATGCAACGCACCCGCAGTCTTCCAGGAGTTTGTAAATGATGTTTTTCGGGATCTACTTTACACCTGTGTTGTACTGTACTTGGACGATATCCTTGTGTTCTCTCCAGATCTGTCTACTCACAGAAGAGATGTACGGCAAGTACTTCAGCGTTTGAGAGAGAATCGGCTGTACGCAAAACTGGAAAAATGTGTCTTCGAACAGTCATCTCTTCCCTTCTTGGGTTTCATCATTTCCGACGCTGGTTTGTGTATGGATCCAGGAAAAGTTTCTGCCGTGCTCAACTGGCCACGTCCTCTTGGAGTGAAAGCAATTCAGCGATTTCTTGAATTTGCTAACTACTATCGACAGTTTATCCCTCACTTTTCCTCTCTTTCTGCTCCAATCTCCTCCATGATTCGGAAGGGTGCCAATCCTCATCTATGGTCGTCTGAGGCCGAAGAGGCTTTCCGGTCCATCAAGCAGGCCTTCGCCTCCGCTCCTATTCTTCATCGTCCTGTGGCCAATAAACCCTTCATCCTTGAAGTAGATGCTTCTGCAATTGGAGCTGGAGCTGTGCTCTCGCAGAAATCCTCTTCTGGTCGTCTTGTGCCCTGTGGTTTTTTCTCTAAGATCTTCTCCTCCTCTGAAAAGAATTATTCTATCGGTGATAAAGAACTTTTGGCAATCAGGTTGGCATTGGAGGAGTGGCGGTACCTCTTGGAGGGGGCTTTACATCGTTTTGTAATTTACACAGATCACAAGAATCTGGCATATATCCGCTCTGCGCAAAGACTAAATCCTCGGCAGGCCAGGTTGGCCTTGTTTTTTGCCAGGTTTGACTTCGAACTTCGTTTCCTGCCAGGAGATAAAAACTCCAGAGCCGACGCTCTGTCTAGGTCATTCCAGGCGGTGGATATGGAGGAAGAACCTGCGCACATCATCGATCCTGCAAGAGTCATCACAGTTGCTCCTCTCTCTCTTTCCTCGTTGCCTCCGGGTAAGACCTTAGTTGCTGAAGAGAACAGAGAACGCGTCTTACTTTGGGGTCATGCCTCCAAATTAGCTGGACATGTTGGTCTCAAAAAAACCCACCGTCTGATCTCTCGCTATTACTGGTGGCCTACGTTGTCCAAGGACGTCCAAAGTTTTGTCGCCTCTTGTCCCTCCTGTGCCAAGAATAAAATTCCCAGGCAACTACCTTCCGGGCTTTTGCATCCTCTACTCCGTGGCAACATTTATCGATGGAATTCATCACTGACCTGCCTTCTTCATCTGGTTGTACCGTCATCTTCGTGGTCATGGATCGTTTCTCCAAGATGGCTCATTTCATTGCACTACCTGGTTTGCCTTCTGCTCCCGAATTGGCAAAGATTTTTGTTCACCATATTTTTCGTCTTCATGGTCTTCCTTTACATATTGTTTCTGACCGAGGTGTTCAATTCACCGCCCGCTTCTGGAAATCCCTCTGCAAATCTATGAACATTTCGCTTGACTTTTCTTCGGCCTACCATCCGCAGTCCAATGGCCAGGTGGAACGTACTAATCAGACCTTGGTAACTTATCTCCGTCATTTTTCCAATTCCCATCAGAATGATTGGTCTGACTTGCTGCCATGGGCTGAGTTTTCTTACAATAACCATTCCAGCGAAGCTACTAACAAATCTCCATTTTTTATCGTCTACGGTCAACATCCTGGCCTTCCTCTTCCGGTTCCTCCTGTCTCTACTGTACCAGCGGCTGATCTTCTGTCTAGAGAGTTCTCCAGGGTCTGGCAGGAGACCAAGTCTGCCCTTGAGTTGGCTCAAGTCAGGATGAAGAGACATGCGGACAAAAGACGCCTCGATTCTCCTATATTCCATCCTGGGGACAAGGTTTGGGTTTCTTCTAAATTTATCCGTCTCAAAATTCCTTCACATAAGCTGGGTCCTCGCTATATCGGTCCATTCGAAGTTTTGTCTCGTATTAATGACGTTTCTTACAAACTTAAGTTGCCTGCCTCTCTGCGTATTTCTAATTCCTTTCATGTGTCTCTCCTTAAACCCGTAGTTTTTAATCAGTTTCATTCTTCTAACCTTTGTTCTCCTTCGCCTGTTTCCGAGGATGATGTCTTTGAAGTTAGGGACATTTTAGCCATGAAAAAACTTAGAGGGAGAACTTTGTTTTTGGTTGACTGGAAAGGTTTTGGTCCTGAGGAGAGGTCCTGGGAGCCTCGTGAGAACATTCAGGCCCCTCGCATTTTGTCCTGGTTTCTTTCAAGTCTTAAAAAGGAGGGGCGTAAAGACGGGGGTACTGTCATGCAGCGCTCGCCCCCGGCTTCTGCAGCTCGCCGGGTGCGCGCGCGCGGCGCATTCTGCTCTGCGCGTGCGCACATCTGATTCCTCTGTTGGCACTCCTTCCTGTCCTCTCCGTCATCCTGGAGGACTGTAACCCGGAAGTAGCTCTCACACTGGTATATAAGCTGCTTCCTGCTGCTCCTCTGTGCCTGATGATCATTTGTGTTTACAAGTGCTTCTGGTCACCTGTGGTCTCTGTGCGTTCCTAGCTTTCTGACCTTGGGACTCCTCCTTCCTCTGCAGTACCTGCCTGATTTTCCTGTGTTCCTGCTTTGTTCCTTCAGTTCCTGTTTCTCTGCGGTACCTGCCCGGCTCCTTTACCACACCTTGCTCCCGTCAGCCTCTGTGTCTCCATATTGTCTCGTCAGCCTCCGTGTCTCTGTAGTATTCCCATCTTCTCCCTCGTCTCAGTAGTTCCTTGCCATTCCCTCTGTTTCCTCCGCTGTTTCCTTCGGTCCCTGTGTTCCTGCAGTGTACCCTTCTTATCTCAGTCGACCCTCCAGCTTCCGTGGCGATAGTCCCTCACGGGCCTGCCCCTAACGCTCCCTGTATAGGGGGCGGTCCACCTGGTCAGCTCATCCGAGAGGGGTTCGTCGTCACGGTCCAGTGGGTCCACTCTCCGTTGTCCCTGTTAGAATCTACTCTCTCAAATGGGACTGCACTCGGATGACATCTGAGTGCAGCCTGATTCTTACAGCATCACAGTATCATCAGGCCATGGACCCCGCTGGAGCTTCCGCTACTCAAAAAGACTTACTCTTTTTGCGTGAAAACCAGACTAGGATCATGTCGTTTTTAAAAAATATGGAGTCTCGCCTAGCGGCTTTACAGCCTTCTGATCCTGGTATTGCTCCGCAGTTGGTTGCCCTTCAGCTGGAGCTAGGTCTACAATGGGACACTCAGTCCCATATTTCGAATTTTTTGGCCTCTATTAATGATCGGCTTCTCGCCCTCCAGAATGTGGCCTCTGTCTCCACCCCTGTCTCTGCGCCACAACCCTCGCCCCGACTTGCCAGACCTCCTCGGTATGGTGGGGATCCTAAAGCGTGCCGCAGCTTTCTTAATCAATGCCAGTTGCATTTTGAATTGTCTCCGCTACTTTATCCCACCGATCGAGCTAAGGTTGTTTTTATAGTATCCCATTTGGAGGGTGAGGCTTTGGCGTGGGTTAATCCCCTCTGGGAGCGTAATGATCCTTTGGTCTCCCAACTCAATCCGTTCCTGGATACCTTCCGCAAGGTTTTTGATGAACCTGGACATCTGGTCTCTACCACAGAGTCCCTCTTTAACCTTAGCCAGGCTACTCTCTCCGTAGCTCAGTACGCCATCCGTTTCCGGACTCTGTCTTCAGACTTTGGGTGGAATAATGAGGCTTTGGTTGGAGCGTTTTGGCGTGGTTTGTCTTCACGGATTAAGGATGAGCTGGCAGGACGGGACACTCCCACCTCTTTGGATGATCTTATCTCCTTGGCCATACGCATTGATCTGCGCTTTCAGGAGCGCACTCGCGAGCTTGCCAGAGAAAAGAGACCTCTTCGCCAGACCACTATTGCTCGAGGGACTTCTTTTTCTCAAACAGCCCCGGTGGTTTCTTCATCTTCTCCTGAACCCATGCAGGTCGATCGCTTTGAGTCTTCCGAGCAGCGCCGCAAGGAGAGACTCGCACAAGGTCTCTGTTTTTACTGCGGTAGTGCCTCTCATCTCTTACGCGCCTGTCCTCAGAGGTCGGGAAACGCCTCCGCCTAGGACAGGTAAGAGAGGCCTTCCTAGGTGGTTATGACTCCTCTCCACCTCTGGTTTTGTCTGTTATTCTACATTTAGGTTCCCGTCACTTTTCTCTGGAGGCTTATGTTGATTCAGGAGCGGCTGGGAACTTTGTTCAGCTCGAGGTTGTTAACAGGCTTGGGATACCTGTTAGACCCTTGGAGACTCCTAGACAAATAGCTTCCGTCGATGGTCAGCCTTTGCGGGAGACCGTCAACTTAGTTACGGAGGAAGTTGAACTTCAGATTGGAGCTCTTCATCGTGAGAAACTGGCCTTTTATGTTTTACCTTCATTGTCTCATTCTTTCCTTTTGGGTCTTCCTTGGCTGAGAGATCACGAACCCACTCTGGACTGGCGCTCTGGAGATGTTCTACGGTGGGGACAGTCTTGTCTGAACAGGTGCCTGCTTCCTGTCAAGCCTGCGTCCTCCTTTCGGTCTGCTTCGGAATCCACGGGAATTCCTCCAGCCTATTGCGCCTTCTCGGATGTCTTTAA
Organism: Ranitomeya variabilis; assembly: GCF_051348905.1. Taxonomy (NCBI): domain Eukaryota; kingdom Metazoa; phylum Chordata; class Amphibia; order Anura; family Dendrobatidae; genus Ranitomeya; species Ranitomeya variabilis. The sequence continues at coordinate 343,160,361 of NC_135235.1, forward strand.
CAAGAAGGAGGCGGAGATCTTGCCGCCTCACCGCTCTTATGACTGCCCGATAGACCTTGTTCCTGGTTCTACTCCACCTCGAGGACGTATTTACCCATTGTCTCCTACCGAAACTCAAGCCATGTCCGAATATATCCAAGAGAATCTGGCCAGAGGCTTCATTCGAAAGTCTTCCTCACCTGCAGGAGCTGGGTTCTTCTTCGTCAAGAAGAAGGACGGTTCTCTTCGCCCATGTATAGACTATCGGGGTCTCAACACTATCACGATCAAGAACAAGTACCCACTTCCTCTCATACCAGAACTCTTTGATCGTCTACGTGGAGCACGAATCTTTACCAAATTGGATCTCAGAGGAGCTTATAATTTGGTCCGTATCCGTTCCGGTGACGAGTGGAAGACTGCGTTTAATACCAGAGATGGTCATTATGAATATTTGGTTATGCCATTCGGTTTATGCAACGCACCCGCAGTCTTCCAGGAGTTTGTAAATGATGTTTTTCGGGATCTACTTTACACCTGTGTTGTAGTGTACTTGGACGATATCCTTGTGTTCTCTCCAGATCTGTCTACTCACAGAAGAGATGTACGGCAAGTACTTCAGCGTTTGAGAGAGAATCGGCTGTACGCAAAACTGGAAAAATGTGTCTTCGAACAGTCATCTCTTCCCTTCTTGGGTTTCATCATTTCCGACGCTGGTTTGTGTATGGATCCAGGAAAAGTTTCTGCCGTGCTCAACTGGCCACGTCCTCTTGGAGTGAAAGCAATTCAGCGATTTCTTGGATTTGCTAACTACTATCGGCAGTTTATCCCTCACTTTTCCTCTCTTTCTGCTCCAATCTCCTCCATGATTCGGAAGGGTGCCAATCCTCATCTATGGTCGTCTGAGGCCGAAGAGGCTTTCCGGTCCATCAAGCAGGCCTTCGCCTCCGCTCCTATTCTTCATCGTCCTGTGGCCAATAAACCCTTCATCCTTGAAGTAGATGCTTCTGCAATTGGAGCTGGAGCTGTGCTCTCGCAGAAATCCTCTTCTGGTCGTCTTGTGCCCTGTGGTTTTTTCTCTAAGATCTTCTCCTCCTCTGAAAAGAATTATTCTATCGGTGATAAAGAACTTTTGGCAATCAGGTTGGCATTGGAGGAGTGGCGGTACCTCTTGGAGGGGGCTTTACATCGTTTTGTAATTTACACAGATCACAAGAATCTGGCATATATCCGCTCTGCGCAAAGACTAAATCCTCGGCAGGCCAGGTTGGCCTTGTTTTTTGCCAGGTTTGACTTCGAACTTCGTTTCCTGCCAGGAGATAAAAACTCCAGAGCCGACGCTCTGTCTAGGTCATTCCAGGCGGTGGATATGGAGGAAGAACCTGTGCACATCATCGATCCTGCAAGAGTCATCACAGTTGCTCCTCTCTCTCTTTCCTCGTTGCCTCCGGGTAAGACCTTAGTTGCTGAAGAGAACAGAGAACGCGTCTTACTTTGGGGTCATGCCTCCAAATTAGCTGGACATGTTGGTCTCAAAAAAACCCACCGTCTGATCTCTCGCTATTACTGGTGGCCTACGTTGTCCAAGGACGTCCAAAGTTTTGTCGCCTCTTGTCCCTCCTGTGCCAAGAATAAAATTCCCAGGCAACTACCTTCTGGGCTTTTGCATCCTCTACCGGTACCCTCCACTCTGTGGCAACATTTATCGATGGAATTCATCACTGACCTGCCTTCTTCATCTGGTTGTACCGTCATCTTCGTGGTCATGGATCGTTTCTCCAAGATGGCTCATTTCATTGCACTACCTGGTTTGCCTTCTGCTCCCGAATTGGCAAAGATTTTTGTTCACCATATTTTTCGTCTTCATGGTCTTCCTTTACATATTGTTTCTGACCGAGGTGTTCAATTCACCGCCCGCTTCTGGAAATCCCTCTGCAAATCTATGAACATTTCGCTTGACTTTTCTTCGGCCTACCATCCGCAGTCCAATGGCCAGGTGGAACGTACTAATCAGACCTTGGTAACTTATCTCCGTCATTTTTCCAATTCCCATCAGAATGATTGGTCTGACTTGCTGCCATGGGCTGAGTTTTCTTACAATAACCATTCCAGCGAAGCTACTAACAAATCTCCATTTTTTATCGTCTACGGTCAACATCCTGGCCTTCCTCTTCCGGTTCCTCCTGTCTCTACTGTACCAGCGGCTGATCTTCTGTCTAGAGAGTTCTCCAGGGTCTGGCAGGAGACCAAGTCTGCCCTTGAGTTGGCTCAAGTCAGGATGAAGAGACATGCGGACAAAAGACGCCTCGATTCTCCTATATTCCATCCTGGGGACAAGGTTTGGGTTTCTTCTAAATTTATCCGTCTCAAAATTCCTTCACATAAGCTGGGTCCTCGCTATATCGGTCCATTCGAAGTTTTGTCTCGTATTAATGACGTTTCTTACAAACTTAAGTTGCCTGCCTCTCTGCGTATTTCTAATTCCTTTCATGTGTCTCTCCTTAAACCCGTAGTTTTTAATCAGTTTCATTCTTCTAACCTTTGTTCTCCTTCGCCTGTTTCCGAGGATGATGTCTTTGAAGTTAGGGACATTTTAGCCATGAAAAAACTTAGAGGGAGAACTTTGTTTTTGGTTGACTGGAAAGGTTTTGGTCCTGAGGAGAGGTCCTGGGAGCCTCGTGAGAACATTTAGGCCCCTCGCATTTTGTCCCGGTTTCTTTCAAGTCTTAAAAAGGAGGGGCGTAAAGACGGGGGTACTGTCATGCAGCGCTCGCCCCCGGCTTCTGCAGCTCGCCGGGTGCGCGCGCGCGGCGCATTCTGCTCTGCGCGTGCGCACATCTGATTCCTCTGTTGGCACTCCTTCCTGTCCTCTCCGTCATCCTGGAGGACTGTAACCCGGAAGTAGCTCTCACACTGGTATATAAGCTGCTTCCTGCTGCTCCTCTGTGCCTGATGATCATTTGTGTTTACAAGTGCTTCTGGTCACCTGTGGTCTCTGTGCGTTCCTAGCTTTCTGACCTTGGGACTCCTCCTTCCTCTGCAGTACCTGCCTGATTTTCCTGTGTTCCTGCTTTGTTCCTTCAGTTCCTGTTTCTCTGCGGTACCTGCCCGGCTCCTTTACCACACCTTGCTCCCGTCAGCCTCTGTGTCTCCATATTGTCTCGTCAGCCTCCGTGTCTCTGTAGTATTCCCATCTTCTCCCTCGTCTCAGTAGTTCCTTGCCATTCCCTCTGTTTCCTCCGCTGTTTCCTTCGGTCCCTGTGTTCCTGCAGTGTACCCTTCTTATCTCAGTCGACCCTCCAGCTTCCGTGGCGATAGTCCCTCACGGGCCTGCCCCTAACGCTCCCTGTATAGGGGGCGGTCCACCTGGTCAGCTCGTCCGAGAGGGGTTCGTCGTCACGGTCCAGTGGGTCCACTCTCCGTTGTCCCTGTTAGAATCTACTCTCTCAAATGGGACTGCACTCGGATGACATCTGAGTGCAGCCTGATTCTTACAGCATCACACCAGGCCTTGTTCATTTTCAGAAAAGTAAGCCGGTCAACGTTATCGGAGGATAGTCATATGCGACGGTCTGTTAGTACACCACCTGCGGCACTAAAGACGCGTTCCGATAATAAACTAGCAGCAGGGCAAGCCAGAACCTCCAGTAGTAGAGCATAGGACCCTTTCGTCAAACTCAATTTGACAGGTGGACCCGCCCCTATCAAAGTGTATCAAAGTGTGTAACCCCACCCCTCCCTGGCATCCAGCTGTCCCTCCTTGTCTGGTTGTCCCCTTTTGATATAGTTTAATATTATTATCACAGTATTTGCTGTCGTGAATATTATCCCAGTAATTGTTTTATATTAGATGTTTATATCTCATTTATATCTGTTTTATAATGGGGACATTATGTATGTGGACATATTACAACACCCGCAAGTATGAAGCGTGGTGTTTTATACGTTTATAAAAAGCAAAGACACAGTATTGTAAAAATGTAAAAGATTTTATTAAAAAATTATTAAAAATTAGTAAAATAAACACATCTCAAGGCATTTCAATGCTGTAAAATTCTTGCAGAGTATAAAAGCAATCACATTAAATAGTACAGGGATCATACAGCAACACACTTCGTACAAAATAAATAGTATCACTTGAATATACATCATTACACTTCTTACAAAATAATATAGTGTTACAAGTAATGTACGTCATTTATCCAGTACATTCTTTACATCGTGAGCCACATGGTTTGTAGCATCGGTAGAGACCTTTTTTTAGGTAGCAGAGTTCCACGTGTGGTACCTAATGACGGGGAATGTAAAGATTGGATTGTACGCGGTGTCGGAGCTAGCTTCTGCGGCGTAGATACACCGTGTGTCTCGCTGCTGGAAATTTTTAATTCATCTAAAAGCTTCCTAGTAGTGGGATTACCAACAACTGTAGACGGTATATTTAGCTCGGCCATAGCCTGCATAAATGCTTCCCAACCCGGCGGTAAATTTCTGCTGGTCAGACCATGACTCTGCGTAGTACTACGTACCAAATCCAGTAAGTTAGACCCCGGTATTACGGATCCTTTGAAAATAAATTCAGCTTTATTATTCCAGTCTGTAACATTTTTATTCTGTAGTAACCTGTTTAGTAAAAATTCAGCATTCTTTTTATATGTTTGGTTTATATGGCTGACAATTTCAGCGATCTCTTGATTTTTATCAGAGTCGGTATTTGACAATTGCTGCTGACCAGGATCAGGAGTGCTAACGAGATTTAAAGCCGTTACTTCTTTTGAGCTGTGCCTCATATGCACCAAGTAGCGCTGTAGCACGGTGCTATACATTTTAATTTTCACGACGTTGTAAAATGTCACTAATTTCACCATCAAGGCGGCGAATAACGCTGTCGCGTATGTTAGCTGAAGCGCCGGGTCTTAGTTTGTCTAGCTCCTGTTTGGGGACTAGATACATTTTCTCTGTATGCTCCATTATCTTCCTGCGAGCAGGCTTGTTATTATAGGGATTGCAAAAGCTAAAAGAGGACCGATAAACCCGCCGGCCTGCTTTAGTAGCCGCTTCTTTTTCTTTATGGGCTGAGATCTGTCGCTCAGGGTTCTTATAGCTTTACGCCACTTCTTTAATATGCCTTTTTGATGCTCTTTCAGCGGAATCCTGCCTTTTAAGATGTTTAAAGCAATCTCGCCTATGGCTGTAATTAAATCATTGCTTGCATTGCGCAAAATAGACTTTCGGACAGCCGGGGTTGCCTTCACCAGAGTTTTTAAGAGAGCCCAGTTACGCCGGAGTCTCTCAGACATCTTTACAGCACAACGCACACAGCGTAGAATGTCTGATACCTGGGTAAAATTCACTTTTTAGAAGTGTTTTTCTTTTGAACATAAACAGCAGGCAACGCTGGTGGAAACAAGCCGGTCCTTAAGCGAAGTTCCTCAGGGGTATTAGCTCTCAAATCTACAAGCAAATACCCATAAGGTTCCCGCGTGGCATCCTCAAAAGCTTCTAGGAAAAAACGTGTTTTTCCGGGATACATCTGGCGAGCTAGAGTTAAAATTTGTAATTTATCTCGGGGGTTATTAAAAAGCACCATGTATTTTGTGTTTAAATTTATCGTACAGCTTTTCTTACCCTGACAAAATATGTTTTGTACCAGGTAGAAAATGCTGAGATTTCTGTGGTGCACATACTTGGTAAAGGCTTTTTCTATCTCACAATTTTCACTAGCACTCTCCATGAGATCATCAACAATAGCCAAATTCACCTTCTCCGGTGAGAATAATTCGTCATCTACGAATGTATTCGGCAGACCCTCCACAAATCTGGCGTGGGGAAAAGAGAGAGAGATTTCATCATATAGTTTCTGCCAACATGAATAAAACCAAACAATATTATCAGGCTTCTGAGAAAAATTAGTTTCAATATTATACAGCAGTTGTTTTACAAAATAGCTCTTTCCAGAATTAGACGGCCCTGCTAGAATGCATGAGAATGGGTGTTGCAAGCGTGTATCCATCACCACAATACTCGGCTAATACCCAAAAGGCAGGGTTGTGAAACCGTCAATTAGTCGCCGCTTTGTATAAACGCACTTTTGTGTTTTGCGTAACGGCCTCGTTTCAATCTCCCAGTACTTTTTATTTCTTACAATGGACGGTTGTTGTACGACAATACGCTTCTGTGTATCTGTGTCTGAATTGCTCGGGTAGTCCAGAACTAGATCTTTTAGACTGTTGAAATTAATAGATTGAGAGTTACCAACATTTAGTGTTATCCCCTTAACTTTTAAGACAGTTTTACCGGTGTTGAGTTTGTATCCGTAAGTTTTGGGGCCCGCGGATGCAAATTCTGTGATGTGTGTACCGTCGGGTATTTCACTGGTCAGCTCCCCCAGGTAATCGCCTAAAGGCGGCTGCCACTCACCATCTCTCTGTACAAAAATAACAGAATCTGTGTCGTGATAAAGGCACCTCTCCTGCAGCCGGTCCAGCAGCGAATAGAGCTCTAGCAGGGCATACGCGGTTGTAAAACATGCACACCTCCGCTATTTTTAATGATGGTGACGACTAGCTTTAACGAATTGGATGCTAGACATTCAACGTTACTTTGAAGTGTGCGGGCAACAGCATTTAAAAAAGATTCTGAATTAAAATCTTCCCGGGTTTGTTTTGTAGCGAAAATAGGGTCTAGAGTATCACCGCATTCAAGCCTTAACTGTACAAAGTCACCAGGTTCAATGTCCCTGATGATTCTATCCAGTAATGACTGAACGCCATCATGAACAATATTCACGGCCTCTACAAATGATTGTACACGCTCCAAATTTACAAATCTAAAATGATCCGTATGTATATGTCCATTGAAATTGCGGAGAGCCCTTTGATGATGATAAAAATGCTGTAAAACGTCTGAACGATCTACGACCATTTCATTATCATAAACACCATTACCTACAGAGGCTGCATCATGCGCATTTTCAGTATGTGTTTCAAGATGCCCGCTGCTCTGAGCATCTGGAACAGCACTGCTGTTGACACTTCCAGGGTTGTCTTGGGTGTGTAAAACAGTAGTTGAATCATGTAACAGCCTCTGGGGATATTGTGTAGTTATAGCGCTGTAAACTGTATTTCGCCCACTTCTAGCTGCTTGCGACCTTCTGGATTTTTTCAAACCATGCCCAACCAAGCTTAGTCAGGTGGCTTTAGATTTATTTAGATTCACAGGTGGTGTATGTACACAGGCATGATTTAGTTTAAAATCATATAGCTCGGCGATAATGTCAGGTGTTGGACATGCATTTATCAGTCTTTCATACTTGTCACAGAAAGATTTTAGTTTGATCTGTGCGAGTTTGTTATGGACGTACTGAGCAGACATGCCAATAAACATTTTGACATGTTCATCGTCCCACACAGGCCCCCCTGTGTAAGACGATTGTTCAGCAACTTTCTGTTTTTTACTTATACGGCGACGTGACACTGAACGTTTCTTTAGAGGTAATACATTGGCAAAATCGCTAGAAGATCCTGCAAGAGTAGTATCTGCAGGTTGTACAGTTTGACACACACGTATATTACCACGGTTATTACTCTTCTTACCAGCGACGAGCTGCGTAATTTCTCTGTTTTCAGGACTAGCTTGCTGACGGCTGACTATGCTATTGACTTCCTGAGTTATGCAGGGGCTAGCGTTCTGCGACGCAGATCTCTCTCTTGAAACATTCTTATATTTTTGATGTGGGATCTTGGGGCTTGGATTCCCGGAGTGTTTGGGTGCCGCGTAGCTTTCCTCTCGATCCACAACACAGATGGGCGAAAGAGGAGTTGTTCTCACAGCTAGGGTTGAGCGAAACGGGTCGTTCATTTTCAAAAGTCGCCGACTTTTGGCAAAGTCGGGTTTCATGAAACCCGATCCGACCCCTGTGCGGGGTCGGCCATGCGGTATGCGACTTTCGCGCCAAAGTCGCGTTTCAATGACGCGAAAAGCGCCATTTCTCAGCCAATGAAGGTGAACGCAAAGTGTGGGCAGCGTGATGACATAGGTCCTGGTCCCCACCATCTTAGAGAAGGGCATTGCAGTGATTGGCTTGCTTTCTGTAGCGTCACAGGGGCTATAAAGGGGCGTTCCCGCCGACCGCCATCTTACTGCTGCTGATCTGAGCGTAGGGAGAGGTTGCTGCCGCTTCTTCAGAAGCAGGGATAGTGATAGGCAGGGTACATAAAGCTGCAAACCGCTTGTGCTGTAGCGATTTCCACTGTCCAACACCACCTTTTGTTTGCAGGGACAGTGGAAGCTACATTTTGTTTTCCTCAGCGCTGTCGCTCATTGGGCTGCCCTAGAAGGCTCCCTGACCCTGATAGCTGCGTTGCTGTGCCTGTGTGTGTACGACGCTGTGCAAACCAACTGCTTTTTTCAAAGCACAAATCCTCTTGTTCCTTCCTTTCTGCACAGCTATCTTTTTTGTTTGTCCACACTTTTTATTTAATTTGTGCATCAGTCCACTCCTTATTGCTGCCTGCCATACCTGGCTGAGATTACTGCAGGGAGATAGTAATTGTAGGACAGTCCCTGTTTTGTTTTTTTTGTGGGAGATTGGCATTTCTGCTAGAGTGCCATCCCTGTGTGTGCCATCTCTCACTCAGTGGGCCATAGAAAGCCTATTAATTTTTTTGCTTGATTTGGGTTCTAGAATCTACCTGAAAAAAAATCACTACATCAATCAGTGGGAGAAAAATATTGGCCTCAGGGCTTGTGTGCCACTCCTGACTCCTGTGTGTGCCATCTCTCACTCAGTGGGCCATAGAAAGCCTTTTTTTTATTATTATTTGGTTTCTAAAGTCTCCCTGAAAAAAAACAAAAAAAAATTCAAACAGTGGGAGATTAATATTGCCCTTTCTGCTTGTGTGCCAGTCTTGACTCCTGGGTGTGCCATCTCTCTCTCTCAAATTGTGGGCCATAGAAAGCCTATAAATTTTTTTGCTTGATTTGGGTTCTAAAATCTACCTGAAAAAAAATCACTACATCAATCAGTGGGAGAAAAATATTGGCCTCAGGGCTTGTGTGCCACTCCTGACTCCTGTGTGTGCCATCTCTCACTCAGTGGGCCATAGAAAGCCTATTAATTTTTTTGCTTGATTTGGGTTCTAAAATCTACCTGAAAAAAAATCACTACATCAATCAGTGGGAGAAAAATATTGGCCTCAGGGCTTGTGTGCCACTCCTGACTCCTGTGTGTGCCATCTCTCACTCAGTGGGCCATAGAAAGCCTATTAATTTTTTTGCTTGATTTGGGTTCTAAAATCTACCTGAAAAAAAATCACTACATCAATCAGTGGGAGAAAAATATTGGCCTCAGGGCTTGTGTGCCACTCCTGACCCCTGTGTGTGCCATCTCTCACTCAGTGGGCCATAGAAAGCCTATTAATTTTTTTGCTTGATTTGGTTTCTAAAATCTACCTGAAAAAAAATCACTACATCAATCAGTGGAAGAAAAATATTGGCCTCAGGGCTTGTGTGCCACTCCTGACTCCTGTGTGTGCCATCTCTCACTCAGTGGGCCATAGAAAGCCTTTTTTTTATTATTATTTGGTTTCTAAAGTCTCCCTGAAAAAAAAAAAAAATTCAAACGGTGGGAGATTAATATTGCCTTTTCTGCTTGTGTGCCAGTCTTGACTCCTGGGTGTGCCATCTCTCTCTCTCAAATTGTGGGCCATAGAAAGCCTATTAATTTTTTGCTTGATTTGGGTTCTAAAATCTACCTGAAAAAAAATTACTACATCAATCAGTGGGAGAAAAATATTGGCCTCAGGGCTTGTGTGCCACTCCTGACTCCTGTGTGTGCCATCTCTCACTCAGTGGGCCATAGAAAGCCTTTTTTTTATTATTTGGTTTCTAAAGTCTCCCTGAAAAAAAAAAAAATTCAAACAGTGGGAGATTAATATTGCCCTTTCTGCTTGTGTGCCAGTCTTGACTCCTGGGTGTGCCATCTCTCTCTCTCAAATTGTGGGACATAGAAAGCCTATTAATATTTTTGCTTGATTTGGTTTCTAAAATCTACCTGAAAAAAAATCACTACATCAATCAGTGGGAGAAAAATATTGGCCTCAGGGCTTGTGTGCCACTCCTGACTCCTGTGTGTGCCATCTCTCACTCAGTGGGCCATAGAAAGCCTTTTTTTTATTATTATTTGGTATCTAAAGTCTCCCTGAAAAAAAAAAAAAAAATTCAAACAGTGGGAGATTAATATTGCCCTTTCTGCTTGTGTGCCAGTCTTGACTCCTGGGTGTGCCATCTCTCTCTCTCAAATTGTGGGCCTATTAATTTTTTTGCTTGATTTGGGTTCTAAAATCTACCTGAAAAAAAATCACTACATCAATCAGTGGGAGAAAAATATTGGCCTCAGGGCTTGTGTGCCACTCCTGACTCCTGTGTGTGCCGTCTCTCACTCAGTGGGCCATAGAAAGCCTATTAATTTTTTTGCTTGATTTGGGTTCTAAAATCTACCTGAAAAAAATCACTACATCAATCAGTGGGAGAAAAATATTGGCCTCAGGGCTTGTGTGCCACTCCTGACTCCTGTGTGTGCCATCTCTCACTCAGTGGGCCATAGAAAGCCTATAAATTTTTTTGCTTGATTTGGGTTCTAAAATCTACCTGAAAAAAAATCACTACATCAATCAGTGGGAGAAAAATATTGGCCTCAGGGCTTGTGTGCCACTCCTGACTCCTGTGTGTGCCATCTCTCACTCAGTGGGCCATAGAAAGCCTATTAATTTTTTTGCTTGATTTGGGTTCTAAAATCTACCTGAAAAAAAATCACTACATCAATCAGTGGGAGAAAAATATTGGCCTCAGGGCTTGTGTGCCACTCCTGACTCCTGTGTGTGCCATCTCTCACTCAGTGGGCCATAGAAAGCCTATTAATTTTTTTGCTTGATTTGGTTTCTAAAATCTACCTGAAAAAAAATCACTACATCAATCAGTGGGAGAAAAATATTGGCCTCAGGGCTTGTGTGCCACTCCTGACTCCTGTGTGTGCCATCTCTCACTCAGTAGGCCATAGAAAGCCTTTTTTTATTATTATTTGGTTTCTAAAGTCTCCCTGAAAAAAAAAAAAAATTCAAACGGTGGGAGATTAATATTGCCCTTTCTGCTTGTGTGCCAGTCTTGACTCCTGGGTGTGCCATCTCTCTCTCTCAAATTGTGGGCCATAGAAAGCCTATTAATTTTTTTGCTTGATTTGGGTTCTAAAATCTACCTGAAAAAAAATCACTACATCAATCAGTGGGAGAAAAATATTGGCCTCAGGGCTTGTGTGCCACTCCTGACTCCTGTGTGTGCCATCTCTCACTCAGTGGGCCATAGAAAGCCTTTTTTTTTATTATTTGGTTTCTAAAGTCTCCCTGAAAAAAAAAAAAATTCAAACAGTGGGAGATTAATATTGCCCTTTCTGCTTGTGTGCCAGTCTTGACTCCTGGGTGTGCCATCTCTCTCTCTCAAATTGTGGGCCATAGAAAGCCTATTAATTTTTTTGCTTGAGTTGGTTTCTAAAATCTACCTGAAAAAAAATCACTACATCAATCAGTGGGAGAAAAATATTGGCCTCAGGGCTTGTGTGCCACTCCTGACTCCTGTGTGTGCCATCTCTCACTCAGTGGGCCATAGAAAGCCTATTAATTTTTTTGCTTGATTTGGTTTCTAAAATCTACCTGAAAAAAAATCACTACATCAATCAGTGGGAGAAAAATATTGGCCTCAGGGCTTGTGTGCCACTCCTGACTCCTGTGTGTGCCATCTCTCACTCAGTGGGCCATAGAAAGCCTATTAATTTTTTTGCTTGATTTGGGTTCTAAAATCTACCTGAAAAAAAATCACCACATCAATCAGTTGGAGAAAAATATTGGCCTCAGGGCTTGTGTGCCACTCCTGACTCCTGTGTGTGCCATCTCTCACTCAGTGGGCCATAGAAAGCCTATTAATTTTTTTGCTTGATTTGGGTTCTAAAATCTACCTGAAAAAAAATCACTACATCAATCAGTGGGAGAAAAATATTGGCCTCAGGGCTTGTGTGCCACTCCTGACTCCTGTGTGTGCCATCTCTCACTCAGTGGGCCATAGAAAGCCTATTAATTTTTTTGCTTGATTTGGGTTCTAAAATATACCTGAAAAAAAATCACTACATCAATCAGTGGGAGAAAAATATTGGCCTCAGGGCTTGTGTGCCACTCCTGACTCCTGTGTGTGCCATCTCTCACTCAGTGGGCCATAGAAAGCCTTTTTTTTATTATTTGGTTTCTAAAGTCTCCCTGAAAAAAAAAAAAATAATAAAATAGGTGGGAGATTAATATTGACATTTGTGCTTGAGTGACAGTCCTGCGTGTGTGGCATCTCTGTGATTTGGTGCCACAGAAAACAGTGTGTAACATTGGGCCTGATTTTCCTTGTGGTCTCACCAACCTGTAAAAGGATATTGAAATCATACTGAAGTTATAGCTCACCGTGTAAGTTGTTTGGCAGCAACAAATAAAGTTACTTTGGTTAAGTTTTTAAAACAATGAGGAAGTCTTGTGCAAGAGGTCGTGGCCGTGGGCGTTCATTGTCAGCTGGTAATGTTGGTAGTGGTAGTGGAGCATCAGGTGGTCGTGGGGATAAAAATATTCCACCTAAGTCTGGAGCTGTGGAGCCAGGTTCGTTGTCTGGCTACACAAGGCCTCGAACGCTCTCTTTTCTGGGAGTAGGAAAACCGCTTTTAAAGCCGGAGCAGCAACAGCAAGTTTTGGCTTACCTTGCAGACTCAGCCTCTAGCTCTTTTGCCTCTTCTTCTGAAACTGGTAAATGTAAAAACAGCGCGTCGCTTGTGGATGTTCACGGTCAGGGACAAGTCGCTTCCTTGTCCTCTTCAGCAAAAACAACAACAAGAGAGAAGGATGCAGCAGGCGACACAACGGGTTACTCCATGGAGCTCTTTACACATACCGTCCCTGGCTTAGAAAGTGAAACACTTAACAGGCCATGCCCATTACAAGTATATTCTGACATGGAGTGCACTGATGCACAGCCACAGCCAGAGTACTATGCTGCTCCTTTGACTCAGACCACAACATTGCCCTCTCAGGGTACTGATCCACAATCAGACCCTGATGAGACTATGTTGCCCCGCCACGAACGCTATACCACCGACCGACACGGTGACACAGACGAAGTTGCACACGAGCTCGAAGAGGAGGTAATAGATGACCCAGTTGTTGACCCCGATTAGCAGCCATTGGGGGAACAGGGTGCAGGCGGCAGTAGTTCAGAAGCGGAGGTGGAGGAGGGGCCGCAGCAGGCATCAACATCGCAACAGGTTCCATCTGCCGGTCCCGTATCTGGGCCAAAACGCGTGTCAAAGCCAAAACCTGTTGGAGGACAGCGTGGCCATCCGGTTAAAGCTCAGTCTTCAATCCCTGAAAAGGGATCCGATGCTAGGAAGAGTGCAGTCTGGCATTTTTTTAAACAACATCCAATTGATCAGCGCAAAGTCATCTGTCAAAAATGTTCAACTAGCTTAAGCAGAGGTCAGAATCTGAAAAGTCTCAATACTAGTTGCATGCATAGACACTTAACCACCATGCATTTTCAAGCCTGGAGTAACTACCAAACGTCCCTTAAGGTTGTAGCACCCTTGGCCAATGAAGCTAGTCAGCAACACAACATCCCTTCCGTCACTGTAAGGCCACCATTTTCCACACCACCGGCAGTATCTGTGCAGGTTTCTTTGCCAGCCAAAAGCAGTCAGGGTCAGGGAATCACCAGTTTTGTAGGAGGAAATATTGCATCTAGAGCACCGGCGGAAACAATACCGTCTCCAACCGTCTCTCAGTCTGCCATGTCCACCGGCACACCCGAAAGTTCCACGATCTCCATCTCTCCAGTCCAGCTCACCCTACATGAGACTCTGGTTAGAAAAAGGAAGTACTTATCCTCGCATCCGCGTACACAGGGTTTTAACGCCCACATAGCTAGACTAATCTCGTTAGAGATGATGCCCTACCGGTTAGTTGAAAGTGAAGCTTTCAAAGCCCTGATGGAGTACGCTGAACCACGATACGAGCTACCCAGTCGACACTTTTTTTCCAGAAAAGCCATCCCAGCCCTGCACCAGCATGTTAAACAGCGCATCATCCATGCACTCAGGCAATCTGTGAGTACAAAGGTGCACCTGACAACAGATGCATGGACCAGTAGGCATGGCCAGAGATGTTATGTGTCCATCACGGCACACTGGGTGAATGTGGTGGATGCAGGGTCCACAGGGGACATCAATTTCGGGACAGTTGTGCCTAGCCCACGGTCTAGGAAACAGTTGGCTGTAGGCGTTCGCACCCCCTCCTCCTCCTCCTCATCCTCCTGCAGAAGCTACAGCTCTTCCACAGACCGCAGTCGGCCAACCACTCCATCGGCAGATGACACTGTTGCACACCAGTTGTCCCATTATGGGCCAGCTACTAGCAAGCGTCAGCAGGCTGTATTGGCTATGAAGTGTTTGGGCGACAACAGACACACCGCGGAAGTTCTGTCCGAGTTCTTGCAACAAGAAACGCAGTCGTGGCTGGGCACAGTAGATCTTGAGGCAGGCAAGGTAGTGAGTGATAACGGAAGGAATTTCATGGCTGCCATCTCCCTTTCCCAACTGAAACACATTCCTTGCCTGGCTCACACCTTAAACCTGGTGGTGCAGTGCTTATTGAAAACTTATCCTGGGTTCTCCGACCTGCTCCTCAAAGTGCGTGGACTTTGCTCACATATCCGACGTTCGCCTGTACACTCCAGCCGTATGCAGACCTATCAGCGGTCTTTGAACCTTCCCCAGCATCGCCTAATCATAGACGTTGCAACAAGGTGGAACTCAACACTGCACATGCTTCAGAGACTGTGCCAACAGAAGCGGGCTGTTATGTTTTTGTGGGAGGATACACATACACGGGCAGGCAGTAGGATGGCAGACATGGAGTTGTCAGGTGTGCAGTGGTCGAAGATACAAGACATGTGTCAAGTCCTTCAGTGTTTTGAGGAATGCACACGGCTGGTTAGTGCAGACAACGCCATAATAAGCATGAGCATCCCCCTAATGTGTCTGCTGATGCAAAGTTTGATGCACATAAAGGATCAGGCATCTGCACCAGAGGAAGAGGAAAGCCTTGATGACAGTCAGCCATTGTCTGGTCAGGGCAGTGTACAGGACGAGGTAGCGGGCGAAGAGGAGGTGGAGGACGAGGAGGATGATGGGGATGAGTATATTTTAATGCGGAAGCTTTCCCGGGGGCACTGGAAATTGGTTGCCTGGCAAGGACGGGTTCTGGTTTTTTGAGGGACACAAGTGACGTAGATTTGCCTGAAACTGCCCCTCAACCAATCACAACCGTAGATTTGACAACTGGAACTTTGGCCCACATGGCGGATTATGACTTACGTATCCTAAAAAGGGACACACGCATTACGAAAATGATGAACGATGACGATTACTGGTTGGCCTGCCTCCTTGATCCACGCTATAAAGGCAAATTGCAAAATATTATGCCACATGAGAACTTGGAACTAATATTAGCAACCAAACAATCAACTCTTGTTGACCATTTGCTTCAGGCATTCCCAGCACACAGCGCACGTGATCGTTCTCACACGAGCTCCAGGGGGCAGCAGACTAGGAGTGTTAGGGGTGCACAGATCAGAAGTGGCGTTGGACAGAGGGGTTTTCTGACCAGGTTGTGGAGTGATTTTGCTATGACCGCAGACAGGACAGGTACTGCTGCATCAATTGAAAGTGACAGGAGACAACATTTGTCCAGTATGGTTACTAACTATTTTTCATCCCTTATCGATGTTCTCCCTCAACCGTCATTCCCATTTGATTACTGGGCATCAAAATTAGACACCTGGCCAGAATTGGCAGAATATGCATTGCAGGAGCTTGCTTGCCCGGCAGCAAGTGTCCTATCAGAAAGAGTATTCAGTGCTGCAGGTTCAATATTAACCGAAAAAAGGACTCGTCTGGCTACCCAAAATGTTGATGATCTAACATTCATTAAAATGAACCACAACTGGATTTCGAAATCTTTTGCCCCACCTTGCCCGGCCGACACCTAGCTTTCCTATGAAAAGCTCTTGCCTGTGGACTACTGTGAATTACTTTTCTAATGTCTAATTTGCTGCAGCTGATTGTCCAGCATACGACATGTTTACACCTCCCTAAATGGCCAAACTCCCCACACGGGGCCGTGGTATCGCGACTTGGCGCAAGCACCCGTGAGACTGCTGTTTGTCTGAAGAGGTGGGTGTGCTCGCTTTTGGTTGACGGCATTGCTACAAGGTCCCTCATAGTACAATAAAGTGTCTCTGGCGGGGGCGGTGCGCACCCAACGTCAGACACACTGTTGTAACATGAGGGGCCCTGGGCCTGTACCGCCGGCCACAAGAGAGTTCACCCACCCCCAGGTCAAACATTGGTCTACCACTTCCACAGTTATCTCTCACACTTCCACCAATGTTTAGTCTATGCGCTGACATCCTTCCATACCTGCCACTGACAATACCATTGTGTTGACATGTATGATGGTACTTAACATAGTAAGAGGGGAAGTGTCCTCTATTTACCACAGTAAATACTTTGCGCTAAATTAGTAGGTCTGAAACAATGCAGAGGATCCCACCCCTGAACCTAATGATTGCACCCTTTAGTGTTTTTGTTTTGTTTTAATGCGAGACATTCACATTTATTTGTTGTTTTGGACTACTAACTGGCAGACACTCATTACAATCGGCCTCCGTTGACCAGACCACTGCTGCCCGTGTACCCCTGGAACCAATTATAAAGTGCCTACAGCCAGCCCATTTTAGTCTGTTAGGCCTTCGAAGCCTGTCTGCGGTCTCTCCTTCCACTAGGCCTCCACTCACCTGACCACTGCTGCCCGTGTACCCCTGGAACCAATTATAAAGTGCCTACAGCCAGCCCATTTTATTATGTTAGGCCTTGGAAGCCTGTCTGCGGTCCCTCCTTCCACTAGGCCTCCACTCACCTGACCACTGCTGCCCGTGTACCCCTGGAACCAATTATAAAGTGCCTACAGCCAGCCCATTTTATTATGTTAGGCCTTGGAAGCCTGTCTGCGGTCCCTCCTTCCACTAGGCCTCCACTCACCTGACCACTGCTGCCCGTGTACCCCTGGAACCAATTATAAAGTTCCTACAGCCAGCCCATTTTATTATGTTAGGCCTTGGAAGCCTGTCTGCGGTCCCTCCTTCCACTAGGCCTCCACTGACCTGACCACTGCTGCCCGTGTACCCCTGGAACCAATTATAAAGTGCCTACAGCCAGCCCATTTTAGTATGTTAGGCCTTCGAAGCCTGTCTGCGGTCCCTCCTTCCACTAGGCCTCCACTCACCTGACCACTGCTGCCCGTGTACCCCTGGAACCAATTATAAAGTGCCTACAGCCAGCCCATTTTATTATGTTAGGCCTTGGAAGCCTGTCTGCGGTCCCTCCTTCCACTAGGCCTCCACTCACCTGACCACTGCTGCCCGTGTACCCCTGGAACCAATTATAAAGTGCCTACAGCCAGCCCATTTTATTATGTTAGGCCTTGGAAGCCTGTCTGCGGTCCCTCCTTCCACTAGGCCTCCACTGACCTGACCACTGCTGCCCGTGTACCCCTGGAACCAATTATAAAGTGCCTACAGCCAGCCCATTTTAGTATGTTAGGCCTTAGAAGCCTGTCTGCGGTCCCTCCTTCCACTAGGCCTCCACTCACCTGACCACTGCTGCCCGTGTACCCCTGGAACCAATTATAAAGTGCCTACAGCCAGCCCATTTTATTATGTTAGGCCTTGGAAGCCTGTCTGCGGTCCCTCCTTCCACTAGGCCTCCACTCACCTGACCACTGCTGCCCGTGTACCCCTGGAACCAATTATAAAGTGCCTACAGCCAGCCCATTTTAGTATGTTAGGCCTTCGAAGCCTGTCTGCGGTCCCTCCTTCCACTAGGCCTCCACTCACCTGACCACTGCTGCCTGTGTACCCCTGGAACCAATTATAAAGTGCCTACAGCCAGCCCATTTTATTATGTTAGGCCTTGGAAGCCTGTCTGCGGTCCCTCCTTCCACTAGGCCTCCACTCACCTGACCACTGCTGCCCGTGTACCCCTGGAACCAATTATAAAGTGCCTACAGCCAGCCCATTTTATTATGTTAGGCCTTGGAAGCCTGTCTGCGGTCCCTCCTTCCACTAGGCCTCCACTCACCTGACCACTGCTGCCCGTGTACCCCTGGAACCAATTATAAAGTGCCTACAGCCAGCCCATTTTATTATGTTAGGCCTTGGAAGCCTGTCTGCGGTCCCTCCTTCCACTAGGCCTCCACTCACCTGACCACTGCTGCCCATGTACCCCTGGAACCAATTATAAAGTGCCTACAGCCAGCCCATTTTAGTATGTTAGGCCTTCGAAGCCTGTCTGCGGTCCCTCCTTCCACTAGGCCTCCACTCACCTGACCACTGCTGCCCGTGTACCCCTGGAACCAATTATAAAGTGCCTACAGCCAGCCCATTTTAGTATGTTAGGCCTTCGAAGCCTGTCTGCGGTCCCTCCTTCCACTAGGCCTCCACTCACCTGACCACTGCTGCCCGTGTACCCCTGGAACCAATTATAAAGTGCCTACAGCCAGCCCATTTTATTATGTTAGGCCTTGGAAGCCTGTCTGCGGTCCCTCCTTCCACTAGGCCTCCACTCACCTGACCACTGCTGCCCGTGTACCCCTGGAACCAATTATAAAGTGCCTACAGCCAGCCCATTTTATTATGTTAGGCCTTGGAAGCCTGTCTGCGGTCCCTCCTTCCACTAGGCCTCCACTCACCTGACCACTGCTGCCCGTGTACCCCTGGAACCAATTATAAAGTGCCTACAGCCAGCCCATTTTATTATGTTAGGCCTTGGAAGCCTGTCTGCGGTCCCTCCTTCCACTAGGCCTCCACTCACCTGACCACTGCTGCCCGTGTACCCCTGGAACCAATTATAAAGTGCCTACAGCCAGCCCATTTTATTATGTTAGGCCTTGGAAGCCTGTCTGCGGTCCCTCCTTCCACTAGGCCTCCACTCACCTGACCACTGCTGCCCGTGTACCCCTGGAACCAATTATAAAGTGCCTACAGCCAGCCCATTTTATTATGTTAGGCCTTGGAAGCCTGTCTGCGGTCCCTCCTTCCACTAGGCCTCCACTCACCTGACCACTGCTGCCCATGCACCCCTGGAACCAATTTTACAGTGCATAGAGCCTATTTTTTTATTTTATTTAATATTAATAAAGCCATGATGTACTACTCTGTACCACGCTATGAGCTACCCAGTTGACAATTCTTTTGCGAGAAAAGCCATCCCACCCCTCCACCAGCATGTTAAAGACCACATTGTCCTTTCATTCTGTCAATCTGTGAGTCCAAAGGTACACCTGACAACAGACACATGGATCGGTAGGCATGGCCACGGAAGGTTACGTGTCCTTTGTGGCGCAATGGGTTAATGTATTGGATGCATGGTCCACACAGGGCACAGCCTGGTAAGTCTGTCTGCAGTCCCTAATTCAAGTTGTCCTCAAATGAATAAATCTGAGCTTCAACCTTCTGGCTCTCATTAAGTGCTGTGTTTTTAAAAATTGGTGGTTCCGGCCTACTAACGGTGTCTGCCCCTGCCTGGTGTTGTCCTCAACTGAATAAAGCTGAGCTTCTACCTTCTGGCTCTCATTAAGTGCTGTTTTTTAAAAGATTGGTGGTTCCGGCCTACTAACGGTGTCTGCCCCTGCCTGGTGTTGTCCTCAACTGAATAAAGCTGAGCTTCTACCTTCTGGCTCTGATTAAGCTTTTTTTTTTTTTTTTAATTGCTGGATGGGGCCTAATACCTCTGTTTGCTGCTCCCTGGTGTTTGCCCTCAACTGAATAAAGCTGAGCTTCTACCTTCTGGCTCTCATTAAGTGCTGTTTTTTAAAAGATTGGTGGTTCCGGCCTACTAACGGTGTCTGCCCCTGCCTGGTGTTGTCCTCAACTGAATAAAGCTGAGCTTCTACCTTCTGGCTCTCTTTAAGTGCTGTGTTTTTAAAAATTGGTGGTTCCGGCCTACTAACGGTGTCTGCCCCTGCCTGGTGTTGTCCTCAACTGAATAAAGCTGAGCTTCTACCTTCTGGCTCTCATTAACTGCTGTTTTTTAAAACATTGGTGGTTCCGGCCTACTAACGGTGTCTGCCCCTGCCTGGTGTTGTCCTCAACTGAATAAAGCTGAGCTTCTACCTTCTGGCTCTGATTAAGTTTTTTTTTTTTTTTTTTTAATTGCTGGATGGGGCCTAATAACTCTGTTTGCTGCTCCCTGGTGTTTGCCCTCAACTGAATAAAGCTGAGCTTCTACCTTCTGGCTCTCATTAAGTGCTGTTTTTTAAAAGATTGGTGGTTCCGGCCTACTAACGGTGTCTGCCCCTGCCTGGTGTTGTCCTCAACTGAATAAAGCTGAGCTTCTACCTTCTGGCTCTGATTAAGTTTTTTTTTTTTTTTTAATTGCTGGATGGGGCCTAATACCTCTGTTTGCTGCTCCCTGGTGTTTGCCCTCAACTGAATAAAGCTGAGCTTCTACCTTCTGGCTCTCTTTAAGTGCTGTGTTTTTAAAAATTGGTGGTTCCGGCCTACTAACGGTGTCTGCCCCTGCCTGGTGTTGTCCTCAACTGAATAAAGCTGAGCTTCTACCTTCTGGCTCTGATTAAGTTTTTTTTTTTTTTAATTGCTGGATGGGGCCTAATACCTCTGTTTGCTGCTCCCTGGTGTTTGTCCTCAACTGAATAAAGCTGAGCTTCTACCTTCTGGCTCTCATTAAGTGCTGTTTTTTAAAAGATTGGTGGTTCCGGCCTACTAACGGTGTCTGCCCCTGCCTGGTGTTGTCCTCAACTGAATAAAGCTGAGCTTCTACCTTCTGGCTCTCATTAAATGCTGTTTTTAAAAAGATTGGTGGTTCCGGCCTACTAACAGTGTCTGCCCCTGCCTGGTGTTGTCCTCAACTGAATAAAGCTGAGCTTCTACCTTCTGGCTCTCTTTAAGTGCTGTGTTTTTAAAAATTGGTGGTTCCGGCCTACTAACGGTGTCTGCCCCTGCCTGGTGTTGTCCTCAACTGAATAAAGCTGAGCTTCTACCTTCTGGCTCTGATTAAGTTTTTTTTTTTTTTTTTTTTTAATTGCTGGATGGGGCCTAATACCTCTGTTTGCTGCTCCCTGGTGTTTGTCCTCAACCGAATAAAGCTGAGCTTCTACCTTCTGGCTCTCATTAAGTGCTGTTTTTTAAAAGATTGGTGGTTCCGGCCTACTAACAGTGTCTGCCCCTGCCTGGTGTTGTCCTCAACTGAATAAACCTGAGCTTCTACCTTCTGGCTCTGATTAAGCTTTTTTTTTTTTTTTTTCTTTTAAATTGCTGGATGGGGCCTAATACCTCTGTTTGCTGCTCCCTGGTGTTTGTCCTCAACTGAATAAAGCTGAGCTTCTATCTTCTGGCTCTGATTAAGCTTTTTTTTTTTTTTTTTTTTTAATTGCTGGATGGGGCCTAATACCTCTGTTTGCTGCTCCCTGGTGTTTGTCCTCAACTGAATACAGCTGTGCTTCAACCTTCTGGCTCTCATTAAGTGCTGTGTTTTAAAAAATTGGTGGTTAGGGCCTACTAACGGTGTCTGCCCCTCCCTGGTGTTGCCCTCAACTGAATACAGCTGAGCTTCTACCTTCTGGCTTTCGGCCTATAGTATCAGATATTAAACTGCATTTGGCCTACTAGTGTGGTTGGGCCCTTAAAACAGTGTCTGCTGCTCTTGGGTTTGCTACTCCACTGAACAAAGCAGTGCCGCCTGTTTAGTCCTGTTACCAATTTTGAACTGCATTTAGCCTACTTTATTCTTTGGCCCTATATCTGTTTCCTCCTCATCCTGCCCATTGCCCAGCCACTGCTAGATGAGTCTGCTGGTACATTGACCCAGACCACTACATTCCCCTTGCACTCTACACAGCCAGAATCTGACCCTGCTGAAAGTAAGGTTCCCCTTCCCGCATGTTATACCACCTTACACAGGGACAAAGAGGAAGGTGCAGATGAAAGTGCAGGTTCCTTCATCAGGTGGGGGGGGCATACTCGTTGGCAACGTCACTGGCACAGGGCCCCTCAGAGTACGCAAAAGTGTCGCTGCTGGTGGGAGGCGCCCCCGCCGTGCAAACACACCGCTGTACTTTGAGGGGCCCTGTGCCAGTGCCAATGCCAACGAGTGGGCCCCCCTGCTTGCTTAGGATCACAGCACTTGCAAACTTGACATACTTACCTCTCACTGCTCCACCGCCGTGACGTAGTCCACATTTCCTGTGCCCACTAAAACCTTGAACCAGCCCTACCCCCCACAACTTTTGCCAAATGACCCCCAATTTCCAATGCCCAACTATTATTATAAAGTTAATTAAGATTGACAAGCTTCAGAAACAAGAATGGATGTTTTTGGCATTAAAATGGGCACTGTAGGTGTTTTCCTGGCCTCCACTCACTGCCGACTATGCTTCCCCATTGACTTGCATTGGATCTCGTGTTTCGGTCGATCTCCGACTTTCAGCGATAATCGGCCGACTGCACTCGACTCGACTCTGGACAAAATCGGGTTTCACAAAACCCGACTCGACCTTAAAAAAATGAAAGTCGCTCAACCCTACTCACAGCCACATCAGCCCTTTGTGGCTGATTCTGTGCAGATCCGTAATTACGCCGCTGCAAAACTCGTGGTTGAAGATCCGGCGTATCTAAAAGAAAAGACAAAAGTGTCTGTTGCCCGCGAAATCGGTGTAAAATTGGAAAAGCGACATGCTGGGTGTTATCCATGATCCTGCGTAATATTTGAAAAGTTAACTGTGACAGTTATCCATGAAATCATTGTAACAATATTTGCATAAACCCGGCATAGAGCAGACCAGATATACACTTACAAGTATGAAGCAGGAATTCCACCTCCGTGGCTCCTGGTTTAATGGACATCGTATTGATCGAGCTCATTGAGACGGGGATATTCTCTTTTTCAAATTGAATTTTTCTGGCAACTAGTTTAGCAGATGTAAATAAAATATGACTATTAACACAGAACTGATTTTCTACACAAAAGTGTGAATCGTATGTATTTCAAGTGAACCGTTACCTTTTCTATTCTTGAGACACCTGCTTAACGAATTTCCACGTCTTTTAGGAGCATCGGGTATCGGTGAAATTACAGTGTTCTTGACATCTATGATCTCGACGTCTGAATCCAGATTTCCGCATGGTTCGGGAACACACCAGTTTTCCGGTATACAGAGCGATGGCTGCGTGTCAGTATCTGTATGAGAAATTGCACTTAGTTCGTGTTTAAATACAGGGATTAAATCAGCTGATACAGTATAATATAGTTTACGGTATATCACTGTTTATGTTGTATCAGTTTTAATAATAGTATTATATTGATGGATCGCGGCATTATTTGTGTTAATAATTTAAGCGTGTATTTATTATGCCATGATTTGTGTAATACAGTACTTAATAGCTGTTAATACATCCTAACTGACGTACTTACTTATTACCAATGTTTGCTTAGTATAAACATATTTATGCCGAACTCACAAATTTATTTGTTACAGTATATAAAATGTGTTTGTCTGTGGTGTGAGATTAACATAGATAATATATATATATATATATATATATATATATATATATATATATATATATATATATATATATATATACACTCACCGGCCACTTTATTAGGTACACCATGCTAGTAACGGGTTGGACCCCCTTTTGCCTTCAGAACTGCCTCAATTCTTCGTGGCATAGATTCAACAAGGTGCTGGAAGCATTCCTCAGAGATTTTGGTCCATATTGACATGATGGCATCACACAGTTGCCGCAGATTTGTCGGCTGCACATCCCAAAGATGCTCCATACAAGGCAGGATGGATCCATGCTTTCATGTTGTTTACGCCAAATTCTGACCCTACCATCCGAATGTCGCAGCAGAAATCGAGACTCATCAGACCAAGCAACGTTTTTCCAATCTTCTACTGTCCAATTTCGATGAGCTTGTACAAATTGTAGCCTCAGTTTCCTGTTCTTAGCTGAAAGGAGTGGTACCCAGTGTGGTCTTCTGCTGCTGTAGCCCATCTGCCTCAAAGTTCGACGCACTGTGCGTTCAGAGATGCTCTTAGGCCTACCTTGGTTGTAACGGGTGGCGATTTGAGTCACTGTTGCCTTTCTATCAGCTCAAACCAGTCTGCCCATTCTCCTCTGAACTCTGGCATCAACAAGGCATTTCCGCCCACAGAACTGCCGCTCACTGGATTTTTTTTCTTTTTCGGACCATTCTCTGTAAACCCTAGAGATGGTTGTGCGTGAAAATCCCAGTAGATCAGCAGTTTCTGAAATACTCAGACCAGCCCTTCTGGCACCAACAACCATGCCACGTTCAAAGGCACTCAAATCACCTTTCTTCCCCATACTGATGCTCGGTTTGAACTGCAGGAGATTGTCTTGACCATGTCTACATGCCTAAATGCACTGAGTTGCCGCCATGTGATTGGCTGATTAGAAATTAAGTGTTAACAAGAAGTTGGACAGGCGTACCTAATAAAGTGGCCGGTGAGTGTATATATATATATATATATATATATATATATATATATATATATGTATATAGGCTTCCTACATGTAATACAGGAAAGATAAATATCACGGCACCGTGTTACAACGACATTTTTCCCTATCTAAATGCAAAAAGGAGAATCTAATTACCTGTGATAAGGTGAAGAGCAGGCTCATTATCTTCTAACGGTTCCTCAGCTACGTGTTCAAAGGGTTCATAATTCTAAGTGGCGAAATTATTGCGATAATCGGGAGACATACACTCCTCTTAAATAAGAAAGAATGCAGGAATATATAATTAATATAAATTACTTATAATATAATGACTTAATCAGAATGAACCAATACTCTGTACATTATATTCGGTATACCTAGTTGCGTGCTTGTAAGAAAAGGACTGTATTGATCGTGGTGATATTGGAATTCCATCTTAAATAAAAAAAGGGGTAGAGTTTCATCTATATGTATACCGACGATAAATACAGATTTTAAACATATAACAAATATATACTATATATGAATTAGTGCTGACAAAAATTACCTAACAAGGTATGAAGTGACACATTAGTAAATAAATGTAAAAATATCTTTATTGACATATTATTTTAAAAATTACATATCTTTAAAAGACAGGATGTTGGAAGAAATAGGACCTCCAAAACAGAAACAGGGGGTGACCCACAAACACAGATGGCAATGTGTTTTTTTTTTTTTTATATATATAAATATACGTGTATCTAATGTTTCTGAACTTAAATCAGTATCCCTATAGGAGGCAGGAAAGAGAAGGCTGACAATGTGGTTGGACGGCAAACGCCTCTTTAGAAGAACCGCTTGGCAGTCTTATATCTGATTGAAGGGTATAACTAAAAATAGGCAATCAGAAGTATAAATATATACATGGCAATGCCCTCACATCAAAAATGGCTTTGGTGATAGTGTTGATAGATTCTATAATGGCAAAAAGGTGGAAATAATAATTGCTGCTAAGCAAGAGAGAGATAGTAAAATACTGTAGTTAAAGAGATGGCCACTAGATGACAGTGTGATACCACGGAAGGAAACTTAAATTCCTAAGGCAGACTGCACATGAAAAAGAACGAAAAACATTGATCACAAAGCCATGAGGTATTTACCTGAAGCTGAGTGGGGACGGGTAGAGATGAACGTGGGAAGGCAGGTCACCTCCTGTGCCCGACAAGCGCTGTTTCGCTTTTCGGCTTCTTCAAACAAGAGACAACAACTATATATGAATTATAAAGATTCATTGTATAACTATCGCAAATATATACTATATATGAATTATAATAAAAAAGATAAATATAAATAACTAGACATTGCAGCGACAAATATATACTGTACATGAATTATAATAAAAAAGATAAATATAACTAACTAGACATTGCAGCGACAAATATATACTGTACATGAATTATAATAAAAAAGATAAATATAACTAACTAGACATTGCAGTGACAGATATATACTGTACATGAATTATAATATTGGGGAGCAAATAAATCAGTTAGCACTTACCTTTTCAAATAACAGCTATTCAGACTCGCAGAAAAGGTGTCTTCTGTGCCAAAGCTGTAGCAGTCTGACCTATATTTAAAGAGAAAACAAACAACTGTCTGTGTCCGGCTCTTCAGCGTTTTCAACCAGGCAGTATCGGATTACACTAATGACTTGCAGCTGTTGTGTTAAAAACTAAATAACTTATCTTGGACTGGAATATTTGGGATAAATACAGCGTTTAATATGAAATTTTATACAGTTGAATTTCTGTAAGAAGCAGACGGATATTGTTCATTGAGACACAATCATTTTATTCAATCATGGCTTCTAATTCCTATGAAATATATTATCTAGGGCTGGAATGTTTGGTATAAATACAGCTACAGCGTTTAATATGAAATTTTATACAACTGAATTTCTGAAAGAAGGAGGCTGCCGATTATCGAGACACAATCATTTTATTCAATCATGGGTTCTAATACCTGGGATCACATATTAGAAAAACAATATTTTACAGCTAGCAAGTCCGGATCATTCGGCGGAATTGACAAATTATTTAGAGCGATGAGAGACCGCGGAATAAAGAAATCTGACGTGACTGAGTGGCTGAATAGACAAGACGCCTATACGTTGCATAAGCCTATTAGAAAACGATTTTTGTCAAATAAAATTTATGTCTCGAACATTAATGCGCAGTGGCAGGCGGACCTCGTAAGTTTAATTGACTATTCAAGGGAAAATGATAATGTCAAATACATCCTGACGGTGATTGATACTCTATCGAGATACGCGTGGTGTGTGGCTTTATCAAACAAAACGGGCGCTAGTGTGGCTAGATCGTTCGAATTAATATTTCAAAATGATAAGCGCATACCGAAGAAATTGCAGACGGATCGCGGCAAAGAATTTATAAATTCGTCAGTCAAGCAACTATGTAATATGCATAATATTCACCACTTTTTTTACCAACAACGCTGTGAAAGCAGCTATGGTAGAGCGCTTTAATCGTACATTAAAAACCCGTATGTGGCGCTATCTTACGAAGCATAATACCTTTAGGTATATTGATATTTTACCGGATTTGGTGCATAGCTACAATCACACTTATCATTCTACCATACGTTGTAGCCCGGCTGAAGTGAGTTCGGAAAACGTGCTGCAAATCTGGTGCAATATTTACAGTTCTACTATTACTAATAAACCAATTAAACCAACTTTAAAGGTCGGGGATCATGTCAGGATATCGACCTATAAAGGTACCTTCTGTAAGGGGTATGAGAAATCGTACAGCGAAGAGATTTTTTTAATTACCGGCGTCTCCGATAAATTTCATAAACCTCTTTATAAAATTAGTGATTTAGCCGGCAACCCTGTAGAGGGGTCATTTTATAAGGAAGAACTGCAAAAAATACCTGCGGATGAGAATCGCGTCTACAGAGTGGAAAAGATTTTGAGAAAAAAACGTGTCGGGGGTGTGAGTCACTGCCTCGTCAAATGGCTGGGGTACCCCGAAAAATGCAATAGTTGGATCCCGGCCTCGGAGTTGACAGATATATAGCCATGGAAGCGCGCTCGTTTTTCGTGACACTGCCCAGTAATTCCTCAATTAAAATCTACCCCGATAACACCATATCGAATTACAACACCAAGTTAGCGAGGGCCGTTCATCTTTCAGACGCTTATGAAGTGGCGTTAACGGAAATACAGTACCCCCATACGTGGAACACGTTTGAGGCTTTTGAAGGGAACTTCTACGCTGCCAAACACGGCGAACCGTTAGAACATTATCACATAAAATCAGGATTTTACTCGAACATTCATAAGTTGGTTGGCGCGGTCAATGCCTGAATAGAGGCGCTGAATTTATCCGCGCCTGCCTACAGAATACGGTATGATGAGCTACGCCCGACCCGGCCCCTATACAGTTTGCTCTGGGTACTAAGCTAAAATTTATTTTCGGGCTACAGACTGTCGATGACTCCCCCGTTGCTTTAATGCCGTGGAATCGGCGCTTTTACCCCGATTCAAAGGCTGGTTTTTATTTTATTTTTATACACTGATATAATTCAGCACCAGCTTGTAGGCGAAAGTTACGTTCAGCTGTTACGAACCGTAGAAGTTAGCGGATATGATAATGATATTGTCACGGTGCGCTACACGCGGCCCGATTACATACCGCTGTGCAAACAACAGTTTGACTCCATAAACATTACAGTCATGTCGGACCAGGCTACGCCTGTTAAATTCAGATACGGAAAGTGTATAGTGCGATTACATTTCAGACAGCGACAGTATTGACACGATAAAATGGTGTCTCAAAGGGTGTATGGAGATCCCGCTGTTTATGCCCACTACTATACTGCCCAGTCGGGGCACGGGCTAGAGGGATTCCGCGGGAGCGAGTACATGTATGGCTCCGGCCTGGCCGGGATATTTAAAGGATTATTTCGGCGCGCCGTACCGCTTTTCAGAAAAGGCTTAGAATTAGTAAAACCGCACATAAAGACGGCGGTCCGGAACATCGCGACGGACGCCGTCACGACCGCCTCAATGGCCCTTATGAAACGGATAAATACACAACCGCAGCAAGACGGATCTGGGTTAATTTATGTCGCTAAAAAAGCGCAAAAAAGAAAGAGGCGCGCTTGCCCGCCTTTATCGCCAGTGCTCATGAATAAAACTACCGCCAAGAGACGTCACCGTCAGAAACGAGTAAGACGCTCTGCGGACGACATCTTCTAATCAGTTATCATGGCTTTCCTGCATGACGCTTCTGTAGAGTGTGCAAAATCTGAACTGGATATTTTTGTCGTACCCCCGACACAAACAAGTATAGAGAAATCTCTATTTGTAGAAGTACAGCCGGTTGCGGCTCTGTCAGACAATGGCCCATTGGAATTTTTCATATCTGGGAGCGGCGATTATTATTATGATCTGAACAATACTCTGTTGTACGTAAGCTGTCGCATCGTGAAGCAAGATAATACGGCTATTGCCGATGGTGCCCGGGTGGCCCTCATAAATTATCCTCTAGCCACCCTTTTTAACCAGGTCGATATTACTCTGGGAGATCGACTTATCTCACAATCGGACAATCTGTACAGCTATAGAGCGTACATAGAGACCCTTTTAAATTACAGCTCGCAGACGCTGGCATCACAATTTACAGCCGGTTTGTTCTATAAAGACACTGCGGGCCATCATAATGATCGGAGCTTGGATGGCGCAAATGCGGGGTTTATCAAAAGAGCCAATGCAGCTTCTCGCTCAAAGCCCATCGACCTCTTGGGTCCCATCTTTGGGGATATATTTAATCAGCCAAAGTTAATATTGAACGGTCTTGACCTTAAGGTTAAGTTAACAAGAAATAAGGATGCTTTCTGCCTCATGTCCGCAGAAGCTGAGCCGCTGAAGGTGCAAATCTCGCAAGCGGGTCTCTGCGTGAAAAGAGTGCAGGTGTCTCCGGCTGTCCGAATCGGCCACAGCCAGGCCCTCCTATCCGCAACCGCCAAGTACGCTATTGACCGAACATGTCTGAAAGTGTACAGCATCGCCGCAGGGACACGGATAATGAACCACGAGAACCTCTTCCTAGGCCAGATACCAAAGACTGTTATATTGGGATTTGTAGATAATGAATCGTTCAGCGGGGCTTACGCAAAAAATCCGTTGCAGTTCGGCCACTACCATATCAATCACGCCGCTTTATATCTGGACGGTCAGCAGATACCCGCGAGACCTTGTAATCCTAATTTTAATAATGGTTTAGCCATCACAGAGTATATGGCGCTTGCCCATATATCCGGCAAGCAAAAGGCTGATTGTGGCATGGCGATAGATCGTGAAGAATTTATGGATGGATTCACTCTATTTGCTTTTGATTTATCGCCTGATCAAGAGCCTGGAGGACATTTCTCGCTCATTAAAACAGGTAACCTACGTGCTGAAGTCCGATTTGCGCTAGCAACACCCCACACGATAAATATGATTGTTTTTGCAGTCAATCACACCATTCTGGAAATTAATAATAGGAGAGAGATCTTGTACGATTTTAATTAAGTAACGATGGACAGTCTGCAGCTTACAACGATACTGAAGGCCGATAATTATACAGCCCGCATATTCGCCGGTGTGTTTCCGTGTGATTTGCTTCCGGAAGAAAGGGTGACTCAGAGACTAGCGGCATATATCGTGAATACAGACCCGGCAAATCAAGCTGGACGCCACTGGGTATTAATCGTACTCTGCGATGATAAGACGGGCATATTTTTTGATAGTTACGGCTTTAACCCTGAAAATATTATCTTCCCACGTGATTTTGTGACATTCCTGAACAAGAATTGTGACACGTATTGTTATCAAGACGCCCAAATCCAAGATGTGTATAGTCATGCATGCGGACACTACTGCGTATATGTTTTGCATCATTTAGCGCTTGGATTACCATTCAAGATGGTTTTACAGCGTTTCAGTTCTGATGTACAAAGAAATGATAGAACCGTAACAGATTTTATTTCATCAACATTTTAAAATTTAACTACGATTAGAACGAATTATCAATTTAATCAAAAATGCACATGCTTTCGATGATCTAAATAATTGACCAGGTCCTAGTTAGAAGGTATTCAGGGTGACAGCTGCTAGCAATTAGATCTGTTGTGGTTTACTTCTCACAATAAAAGATTTTTAACCATTCTGTGTTTGCGCAGCTATCTGGGATACCAGAGAAACAGCTGCTGGGACCCCCAAACATCGGTGGGAAGCAAATGCAGCCAGTTTTGCTGCGTTGATTGATGAACCATGTGTATGACGATGCCTACAAATGCATGTTGTGTGTGTGTGAACAAGCTTTGCAGGCATATCCCAGCATCGCGATCACAGCTGCTTGTGTGATTATGTAGGAACCAACTCCTGCCTGTCGTTTTTGCAATATTCACTATAGAATGTGTTCACTGATAATGAAACACATCTTATAGTGGATAAATGACATACATGACTTGTAACACTATATTATTTTGTAAGAAGTGTAATGATGTATATTCAAGTGATACTATTTATTTTGTACGAAGTGTGTTGCTGTATGATCCCTGTACTATTTAATGTGATTGCTTTTATACTCTGCAAGAATTTTACAGTATTGAAATGCCTTGAGATGTGTTTATTTTACAATAAAATCTTTTACATTTTTACAATACCGTGTCTTTGCTTTTTATAAACGTATAAAACACCACGCTTCATACTTGCGGGTGTTGTAATATGTCCACATACATAATGTCCCCATTATAAAACACATATAAATGAGATATAAACATCTAATATAAAACAATTACTGGGATTATATTCACGGCAGCAAATACTGTGATAATAATATTAAACTATATCAAAAGGGGACAGCCAAACAAGGAGGACAGCTGGATGCCAGGGAGGGGTGGAGTTACACACTTTGATACACTTTGATAGGGGCGGGTCCACCTGTCAAATTGAGTTTGAAGAAAGGGCCCTATGCTCTACTACTACCTCCAATGCATACTGGCTTAGCTCTGGCCATGTATCCAGCTTAGAGACCCAAAATTTGAAGGGGAAGAGCCGTCTGGGAGTACAGTAAGAGGGCAAGACATGTAGTCTGTCACCATCTGACGGAAACGTTGCCTCCTGCTGACTGGAGCCATCTGTGATGGTGTAGACATGTGTGGCGGGCACACAAAACTGTGCCACAGTTGGGCCATACTGGTCTTGCCCTGTGCTGAGGCACTGATTCTGCTCCCTCTTTGTGCAGAGCTTCCTCCACTGTCTCGACGCACTGAGCTGCTTTGTAAAGCACTAGCAGCACTGCTCACACTTTGACTGGAGAAGATGATGGAATTCACCAGTATGTCTTGGTACTCCCGCATTTTACGCTCCCGGTTCAACGGTGTTATGAGGCTTTGTAAGTTGCCCCGGTAGCGAGGATCTAGGAGGGTGTACACCCAATAATCTGCCGTGCTGAGAATGTGGGTGATGCGGCGGTCGCTTCTCAGGCACTGCAGCATGTAATCAGCCATGTGCTGCAGACTGCCAACTGGCCAAGAAATGCTGTCCCCTGCTTGAGGCGTGATCTCTGCCTGCTGTGCATCACCCCACCCTCGCTCTACACACTGACTACTGGAGAATTGTGTAACTCCCTCCTCTGGACCGATATCTTCCTCCTCCATTGACTCCTCCTCATCCTCCTCACAAAGTGTCCCCTGCCTAGGCCTTTGAGAGGAACCACGTAGCGCTGACTGTCCAGAAGCTGATGGAATTGGTGACTCCTCATCCTCCACCTCTTCCACAACATCATCCCTTAGTGCTTGCAGTGTTTGTTGTATCAGGCAGATAAGGGGGACAGTCATGCTGACTAGTGCATCATCTACACTCACCATCCGCGTGGAATCATCGAAGGAACGCAAAACCTGGCAGACGTCCTTCATAGTGGCCCACTCAGTGGTTGTGAAGTCTGAACGGCGCGGAGTGGAACTTCTTTGTGCCTGATGCAGCTGGTACTCCATTACTGCTGGCTGCTGCTCACCCAACCGCTCCAACATATGTAACATGGAATTCCACCTGGTGGGTAGGTCACATATGATGCGATGTTCCGGAAGGCAGAATCGGCGCTGCAGAGCTGCAATGCGCGATCTTGCCATGCTGGAATGCTGCAAGTGAGCACACTCTCGGTGGACCTTGTGCAGCAGTGCATCAAGATCTGGATAGTCCCTCAAAAAACTCTGCACGACCAAGTTGAGCACATGTGCCAGACATGGGATGTGAGTGAGGTTGCCTAGGGCCAGAGCTGCCACCAGATTTCGGCCATTGTCACACACTACCATGCCTGGCTGGAGATTCGCTGGCACAAACCACACGTTGCTCTCCTGCTTGATGACATTCCAGAGCTCCTGCGCTGTGTGGCTTCGATTCCCCAAAGAAATTAATTTCAAGACAGCCTGTTGAAGTTTCGCCACTGCTGTGCTCATGTCGGTCATAACAGGTAAACGTTCACGGGTCCATGTGGAGGTGGACTGTGACGGTTCCTGCAGCGATGATTCTGAGGAACTTGTGTATGAGGAGGAGTCAATGCGTACAGACTGCATTCCTGCAATCCTTGGAGTTGGCAGAACACGTCCTGCGCCACTCGCATGATCTGTACCCGGCTCAACAACATTAACCCAATGGGCAGTGAGGGAAAGGTATCGCCCCTGTCCCTGGTGACTGTTCCACGCATCGGTGGTGAGGTGGACCTTGCTACTGACGGCGTTCAGTAGCGCGTGTTTTATGTGTCCCTCCACATGCTTGTGCAGGGCAGGGACAGCTTGCCTGCTGAAATAAAAGCGGCTAGGCACATTGTATTGTGGGACTGCCAATGCCATCAAGTTACGGAAGCTGTCAGTCTCCACCAGCCTGAATGACAGCATTTCAAGGGACAGTAGTTTTGCAATGCCAGCACTCAGAGCCTGTGCTCGGGGGTGGTTTGCCGAGAATGGCCGCCTTTTCTCCCATACCTGTGCTACCCATGGCTGTAGACTGGGCTGGGAGTGTGAGGATGACTGGGAACGTGGTGCTGTGGGTGGAATTACAGTGGGTCCCTGGACAACAGTGCCAGAGGTTCTTCCATGGCGATCCTGTGAGGAAGCCGAACCAGCTGTGTGTGAGCTGGAGGAAGAGGCAACAACACGAGCTGAAGAGGTGGTAGGTGCCGCTGTTGGTTGGCCTAGGTCTTCAGTGTGTTTTTGTAACTCCACCACATGCTTGGTCCCCACGTTTCCACATATTTGTGGTATTGAGGTTGCTGACATTTTTCTCTCTTTTGACTTTCTGATGACACACCTTGCATTTGACAAAGCAAATGTCATCTGCAACTGTGTCAAAAAAGGACCAGGCACTGCAAGTCTTGGGAGCGCCCGTTTTGGCTTTTGGAAGAGGCGTGCTCCTAACGGGTGCCGAAGTGGAGGCTACAGGAACTGCAGTCTTCCCCCTCCCTCTCCCTCTTTGGCCCGTTCGGGGAATCTCTTCCTCAGAGCTGCTTCCACCACCTTCCTGTACCTCACGCCACGATGGGTCAAGTACCTCATCATCTACACTACCCTCTGCCACCAACTGCTCCTCCTGGGTAGTCTTGGCAGCACAGTATGCACCAGAAAGTGGCATCTAAGTCTCATCATCAGATGCGTACTGCGGTGTGGTGACCGGAGGCACTGGCCCACCCGCCTCTTCAGAGTCAGAGAGACAAAGCTGTTGGGCATCACTGCACACTGCCTCTTCTTCCATTTCTCCAATGCTGCTTGGCTGGCCCCGTTTCCAAGCCAAGAGATTCAGAGAACAGAAGTAGAGATGGCTCCTGTCCTGGGCTCTCTGACTGCCTGGGCAATTTGGCAGGTGGTGAAGAGACAGATGGGTGCTCTCCAGTGCTCTGTGCCTGAGAGGATGTGGCACTAATTGAAGTCGATGCGTTAGCTGCCATCCGTCCGACAACGGCTTCAATTTGTTCTTCATGCAGCAGCTGTGTACGGCGATCTCCTACAAAGCTGCGCATGAAGGACTGTTCCCTGCTGAAACTGGGTGATGATGAGTCACCGGTGCCCGCAGCAGGCACAGAATCCCCACGTCCTCTCCCTGCTCCGCGCCCACTCCCACGCCCACGTGCCTTACTCCCTGCCCTCTTCATCTTGGTTGACTGATAAAGATAAGCAGAAAAGTACTGAGGGCTTAGTGTGCTTATTCCTGAACAGCTCCTAACAGGTATAAGAAACACTAATTTTCTAAACTAGACTTTAATATGAGCTAATGTGGCCTACACAACTGTAAAGTGGTGTGCTTGGTGAACTTTATTATTTATTTATTTATTTTTTTGCAGAAATGACTACAGAGCGATGTGCACTCATACAGAGACCATGCAGACAGCCGTAAATGGCTCTGCAAGGCCAAAAAAAGCTCCTCAATGTAATCCTATGTAGTGTTTTTCCACAATTTAGCTGGATACGGGTGGAAAGCCACTAATAGGAAATATTTGAAAAAATGTGAAGCAGGCTGCACTAATTGCAAAAAAGGACAATGGATTTAACGGTATGAGGCAGTGACGCACCCTGAGCTTACTGCAACCGGCTGTGGCTGCGGACAGACTACACAGCGATGTGCACTCACACAGAGACCGTGCAGACAGCCGTAAAGGTGCTGCAAGGCCAAAAAAAGCTCCTCAATGTAATCCTATGTAGTGTTTTTCCACAATTTAGCTGGATACGGGTGGAAAGCCACTAATAGGAAATATTTGAAATTATGTGCAGCAGGCTGCACTAATTGCAAAAATGGACAATGGATTTTACGGTATGAGGCAGTGAAGCACCCTGAGCTTACTGCAACCGGCTGTGGCTGCGGACAGACTACAGAGCGATGTGCACTCACACGGAGACCGTGCAGACAGCCGTAAACGGCACTGCAAGGCCAAAAAAAGCTCCTCTATGTTATCCTATGTAGTGTTTTTCCACAATGTAGCTGGATATGGGTGGAAAGCCACTAATAGGAAATATTTGAAAAAAATGCAGCAGGCTGCACTAATAGCAAAAAAGGACAATGGATAGAATGGTATGAGGCAGTGACGCACCCTTAGCTGAATAAAACCGGCTGTGGCTGCACACAGACTACAGAGCGATGTGCACTCACACAGAGACCTTGCAGACAGCTGTGAACAGTGCTGCAAGGCAAAAGTAAGGTTCTCACACAGTGGTTGCTAAATTAGCCTGGGTAAAGCACAATGAAGCAAATCGCTATCTCTAAACTGGCCCTCAGTCAGAACACAGCATCCTGTCCCTAACTGAATTCACAGCAGAGTGAGCCCAAAATGGCGGCAGCGGCTTTTAAACTGCAGCATGACATCATTTCAGCAGCCAATCACAGCCATGCCAGTAGTTACATGCCCACCATGCAGAACAGGATGTGCCTACACTTCTAATCAGTCCTCATTGGCTGAATTCGGGCAGTTTGAATTCTGGGAACTTCCGATTCCGGTATCTTATATACGGAAAATATCGGAACTTGGTATCGGAATTCCGATACCGCAAATATCGGCCGATACCCGATACTTGCGGTATCGGAATGCTCAACACTAGTGGTCACTATACTTGAAGGAGTTATCACCCATGGAACTCCTCTCGAGAGATTTTCCCAATCCAACCACCATGTAAGGGAATGAACCACCTCTAAAGTTAACAAAACTGTGTGATCTAAATGTCCACGGTTTTTAATGTCCTCTTCTAACACAAACTTCTGAAGTTGTCTCGTATGAAACTGTGCCCACTGAATGGCAGGAATACATGAAGTCAGTGAACCTAACAAGGACATGGCACTTCTTAATGACATACTGCGTTTTTTAATCGCTAAGTTCACCTTATCCATTATGGAGGCCTTCTTATCTTCAGGAAGCCAACATACCTGGTCTACTGAATCTAGAAGGAGCCCAAGAAATTTTTGACATGTTACAGGTTGGAGTCTGGATTTTTCCCAATTGATAATCCAGCCAAGTGTTTGCAGAGAAACCACAACTTCCCCCAACCTTTGCTCGCACTGGAGAGGGTTTTTCCCAATAATCAGTAGGTCATCCAGATACGGAATGATCAGTGTGTCCTTTAGCCGTAGAAAAGACATTACTTTAAAAATAATAATTTGGTAAAAACCCTCGGGGCCATAGATAGTCCAAAGGGCATTGCTCTGAACTGAAAATGACAAACCTGACCATTCATTATTACCGCCACCCGGAGAAACTGCTGGTGTAACTGGTGTATAGGAAGATGATAATAAGCATCCTTAAGATCCAATACTACCATATAACAGTTTGGGAATACATTTTTTATAGCTGAACGAATGGATTCCATTTTAAATGTTTTGGATTTTATGAAGGTGTTCAATTTCCTCAAATTAATTATAGTTCTGAAAGACCCATCAGGCTTATTGATCAGAAACAAGGGAGAGTAGAATCCTTTCCCTATCTGAAATGACGGAACCTCTATTAAAACCTGTTTAGTTAAGAGGGATCTAATTTCAAGTTCAAGTGTCTCTTGCTGTAGCTTGGATTTTAAGGAAGTTAGAAGGAAAGAATCCGGAGGTGTTCGATAATGTCTAAAGTAAGGCCTGAAGATACTAAATTTATGGCCCATGAATTAGCTGTTATTTCCTTCCATTGATTGACAAATTTTAATAATCTACCTCCCACAGGTAGAATAGGATTAACGGAATTTATCCGCTGGTTTGTCCTCTTCATTAAAAACTTGCAGAGATTCTCTCTGAGGGTTCCCATCTAGGAACAGGAAACCAACTGAGTAGGGTTGAGCGACTTTTATTTTTTTAAGATCGAGTCGGCTTTTGTGAAACCCGACTTTGTCCAGAGTCGAGTCGAGTGCAGTCGGCCGATTATCGCTAAAAGTCGGGGATCGACCGAAACACGAAACCCAATGCAAGTCAATGGGGAAGCATAGTCGGCAGTGAGTGGAGGCCAGGAAAACACCTAAAGTGCCCATTTTAATGCCAAAAACATCCATTCTTGTTTTCTGAAGCTTGTCAATCTTAATTAACTTTATAATAATAGTTGGGCATTGGAAATTGGGGGTCTTTTGGCAAAAGTTGTGGGGGGTAGGGCTGGTTCAAGGTTTTAGTGGGCCCAGGAAACGTGGACTACGTCACGGCGGTGGAGCAGTGAGAGGTAAGTATGTCAAGTTTGCAAGTGCTGTGATCCTAAGCAAGCAGGGGGGCCAACTCGTTGGCATTGGCACAGGGCCCCTCAAAGTACAGCGGTGTGTTTGCACGGCGGGGGCGCCTCCCACCAGCAGCGACACTTTTGCGTACTCTGAGGAGCCCTGTGCCAGTGACGTCGCCAACGAGTATGCCCCCCCACCTGATGAAGGAACCTGCACTTTCATCTGCACCTTCCTCTTTGTCCCTGTGTAAGGTGGTATAACATGCCGGTAGGGGAACCTTACTTTCAGCAGGGTCAGATTCTGGCTGTGTAGAGTGCAAGGGGAATGTAGTGGTCTAGGTCAATGTACCAGCAGACTCATCTAGCAGTGGCTGGGCAATGGGCAGGATGAGGAGGAAACACAGATATAGGGTCAAAGAATAAAGTAGGCTAAATGCAGTTCAAAATTGGTAACAGGACTAAACAGGCGGCATTGCTTTGTTCAGTGGAGTAGCAAACCCAGGAGCAGCAGACACTGTTTTAAGGGCCCAACCACACTAGTAGGCCAAATGCAGTTTAATATCTGCTACTATAGGCCAAAAGCCTAAAGACTGAAGCTCAGCTTTATACAGTGGAGGACAATACCAGGGAGCGGCAGACCCCGTTAGTAGGCCGTAACCACCAAGCTTTTTAAAAAACAGCACTTAATGAGAGCCAGAAGGTTGAAGCTCAGATTTATTCAGTTGAGGACAAACACCTGGGAGGGGCAGACACCGTTAGTAGGCCCTAACCACCAATTTTTTAAAAAACATCACTTAATGAGAGCCAGAAGGTTGAAGCTCAGATTTATTCAGTTGAGGACAAACAACAGGGAGGGGCAGACACCGTTAGTAGGCCGTAACCACCAAGTTTTTTAAAAAACAGCACTTAATGAGAGCCAGAAGGTTGAAGCTCAGATTTATTCAGTTGAGGAAAACACCAGGGAGCGGCAGACACCGTTAGTGTAGGCCCTAACCACCAATTTTTTAAAAAACATCACTTAATGAGAGCCAGAAGGTTGAAGCTCAGATTTATTCACTTGAGGTCAACACCAGGGAGCGGCAGACACCGTTAGTAGGCGGTAACCAAAGTTGAAGGCCAAATGCAGTTTAATATCTGATATTATAGGCCGAAAGCCAGAAGGTTGAAACTCAGCTTTATACAGTTGAGGACAAACACCAGGGAGGGGCAGACACCGTTAGTAGGCCCTAACCACCAATTTTTTTAAAAACATCACTTAATGAGAGCCAGAAGGTTGAAGCTCAGATTTATTCAGTTGAGGACAAACACCAGGGAGGGGCAGACACCGTTAGTAGGCCCTAACCACCAATTTTTTTAAAAACATCACTTAATGAGAGCCAGAAGGTTGAAGCTCAGATTTATTCAGTTGAGGACAAACACCAGGGAGGGGCAGACACCGTTAGTAGGCCCTAACCACCAATTTTTTAAAAAACAGCACTTAATGAGAGCCAGAAGGTTGAAGCTTAGATTTATTCAGTTGAGGACAAACACCAGGGAGGGGCAGACACCGTTAGTAGGCCCTAACCACCAATTTTTTTAAAAACATCACTTAATGAGAGCCAGAAGGTTGAAGCTCAGATTTATTCAGTTGAGGACAAACACCAGGGAGGGGCAGACACCGTTAGTAGGCCCTAACCACCAATTTTTTTAAAAACAGCACTTAATGAAAGCCAGTGTTACAGACGCCGCTCTCCTGCGGCGCCGTTCTCACCGCTCTGTTCCCGGCGCTGCGCTCCTGCGTTCTCGCTCCACCGCTGCACCGCCCGGGTCCCGCCGCTCTCACCGCTCCATTCCTGGCGCTGCGCTCCTGCGTCCCCGCTCGGTCCTGGCACCTGCTTCCGTCCGCTCTGCTCCTGGTCCTGTGATTGCCGGGTCTTCCTTCCCTGCTGCTGCATGTCCTCGACTATCCATGTCTGGGTCCGCGCGCTCCTCTGCTTCCCTGGCACTTCCGGTGTCCAGGTCCTCTGCAGGTATTCTCTCTTTGCGCAGGCGCTCTAGCTTCCCTCAGGGACGCAGGCTCAGCTCCACTGTTACCTCTTCCTGAGGTCATGAGGTCATCTGTCTCTCACCCAATCCCGTTCCTGCCTCTACTATAAGAGGTAGGTCTTCCTGCTCCCTGGTGCCTGATTGTTTTAGCATTTCTGCTATTGCGTTTGGCCCTTCATTGTTTCCCTGCTCTGCGTTCGCACTCCGTTCTTGTCCGTGCCAACCTTGTCTTCTGTTCCGTCCCTTCCTTTGTTTTTACCCCTCAGTTCCTGGTTACCCGTTCCTGTTGTTTACCTATTGTTTTGTTTTGCTTTTTCCCTCAGCGGTCTCTCCGTTCCGGCTTCCCAGCCCTCCTGGTTCTCCCGCTGTTTTCCATATTCCTCTCCTGTATCCAGCCTTCTTCCTGGAGCCGTCCCTCCTGGTATCTCACCGTGGGTAAGTGACCTCTGGGCTTGCTCCTTGCGGTCCCTGTATAGGGGTCGTTTCCCACCTAGGCCGCTCGCCCAGAGGTAGGTCTCCCCACGGTCCAGAGGGTCCACTCTAGTTCCTCTAGTCCGCTATAGTACAATCAGGCCATGGACCCCGCAGGTACCCCTTTTTCGGCCCAGAAAGAGTTAGCCCATTTGCGCGATAATCAACAGCGCATAATGGCTTTTTTGAAGTCTATGGAATCTCGCCTTATGTCTATACAGACTTCTGACCCGGTTAACGCCGCCCAATTAGCTAGCCTCCAGCAAGAGCTGGCCCAGCAACGTGATACTCAGACCCGCATGCTGAGTTATATGGCCTCTATAGATGATCGTCTGTTTAATCTCCAGTCCGCCCCTGCTGCGGCCGCCCAAGTACCTTCCCTTGACTCCAGTTCTCCGTCTACCGCTCATCCTCCCCCTCGTTTAGGTAAACCTCCCAGGTACTCCGGCGATCCTAAGCTTTGTAGGGGTTTTTTAAATCAATGCCGCCTCCACTTTGAGCTTTTGCCTCTTCAATACCCCTCGGACCGGGCAAGGGTGGTGTTCATAGTGTCTCATCTAGAGGGAGAGGCGTTAGCATGGGTTAATCCCTTGTGGGAGCGTGACGATCCCATAGTCTGTCACCTGGAGGATTTCCTTGAGACCTTTCGTAAAGTTTTTGATGAGCCCGGTCGGTTAGCCTCTACGACCGAGTCTCTCTTTAATTTGCGTCAGGGTTCTTCTTCCGTTGGACAATATGCCATCCGCTTCCGTACCCTGGCCTCGGAGTTAGGGTGGAACAATGAAGCACTCGTGGGTGCTTTTTGGCGGGGCTTGTCTAGCCGGATTAAAGACGAGCTCGCTGGTCGTGACACTCCAACTACTCTTGAGGACCTTATCTCCCTTGCCACCCGAATTGACCTCTGCTTTCAAGAGCGATCTCGGGAGTCTGCTCGAGAGAGGAGACCTATTCCTGTCTCTTCTACCTTCCATCAGTCTAGCTCTCCTCGTGCTCCCGTTTCCGTTCCCTCCTCTGTTCCAACCTCTGAACCCATGCAAGTGGATCGAGTTAAAATGGCGGAACAACGCCGCAAGGAGAGGCGTACCCAGGGTCTCTGCTTCTATTGTGGTAGTGCAGCCCATTTACTCCGCAGTTGCCCTGACAGACCGGAAAACTCTTCCGCCTAGGACAGGTAAGAGAGGCCTCCCTAGGTGCCCGCGTTTCCTCTCAACCTTTGACTCTTTCCATTCTTTTTATCTCTAACCAGCATCGGTCGTCCGAGGTGGCGTATGTGGATTCAGGTGCAGCAGGCAATTTTATCAGTCTTGGGGCGGCTCGGAGGCTTCGCGTACCAGTAATCTCTTTGGACTCCCCTCGCCTAATCGCCTCTGTGGATGGAAGACCTTTACAGGAGGCTATTTCTTTCGTCACTGAAGAGGTGGAGATACAAATCGGGGCTCTCCATCACGAGAAGATCGCTTTTTATGTTCTGCCTAACCTCTCTTACGCCTTCTTGCTGGGTCTTCCCTGGCTTCGAGTTCATGAACCTACACTGAATTGGCGCACTGGAGACGTGCTTCGGTGGGGACCTTCATGCCATGATCGTTGTCTTCGGTCTGTATGTCCGGTTTCCCGTACCCAGCCTGCTGAAATTCCTGGTGGTTTACCTTCTCCTTACTGGCCATACGCTGACGTCTTCAACAAGAGGGAGGCTGAGAATCTTCCTCCCCATCGTTCTTACGATTGTCCTGTGGAACTCCTTCCCGGTTGCTCTCCTCCTAGTGGAAGAATTTACCCGCTTTCTGCAGCCGAGACCAAGTCTATGTCTGAGTACATTCAAGAGAACCTGGCTAAAGGATTCATCCGGAAGTCCTCTTCTCCTGCTGGAGCTGGGTTCTTCTTTGTGAAGAAGAAGGACGGTTCCTTAAGGCCATGTATAGACTATCGGGGATTGAACAGCATCACTATCAAGAATCGGTATCCTCTGCCCCTTATACCGGAGCTCTTCGATCACCTCCGAGGCGCTCGTATTTTTACTAAGCTTGATTTACGAGGCGCCTACAATTTGGTCCGGATCCGCTCCGGCGACGAGTGGAAGACCGCCTTTAACACCCGGGATGGACATTACGAGTATTTAGTTATGCCTTTCGGTCTCTGCAATGCTCCCGCGGTTTTCCAAGAGTTCGTCAACGATGTGTTCCGGGATCTTCTCTACTCTTGTGTTGTGGTTTATTTGGATGATATCCTTGTTTTTTCCCCAGATCTCCCATCGCATCGCAGGAGTGTTCGCGAGGTCTTGCAACGTTTAAGAGACAACCACTTGTATGCCAAGATTGAGAAATGCTTGTTCGAGCAAACCTCTTTGCCCTTCCTTGGATACATTGTCTCGGACTCTGGCCTTAAGATGGACCCTGAAAAGGTGAATGCCATTATTAACTGGCCGCAGCCCTGCGGAGTGAAAGCCATCCAACGTTTCATCGGGTTCGCCAACTACTACAGGCAATTCATCCCGCATTTTTCTTCCGTGATCCGTCCTCTTTCTGTTCTCACTCGCAAAGGTTCCTGCTCCAAGGGATGGACTCCTGAGGCTGAGGAGTCCTTTGTTCTACTCAAAAAATCTTTTTCTTCTGCCCCAGTCTTGCATCACCCGGAGGTGAACAAGCCTTTTATTCTGGAAGTTGACGCCTCCTCTTCCGGGGCTGGAGCTGTGCTCTCACTAAGGACTTCTGACGGTCAAACAGCTCCATGCGGCTTCTTCTCAAAAGCCTTTTCGGCCTCTGAACGAAACTACACAATTGGAGATCGAGAATTGTTGGCCATCAAGTTGGCTCTAGAGGAGTGGAGATATCTACTGGAGGGGTCTGTGCATCCTTTTGTAATCTACTCCGATCACAAGAATCTTACTTATCTGCAGACTGCACAAAGATTGAATCCACGTCAAGCTAGATGGTCTTTGTTTTTTGCTCGCTTTGAATTTGAGCTTCGTTTTCGGCCCGGCAACAGGAACATAAGAGCTGACGCTCTGTCCAGGTCATTCCAATCATCTGATGCCGTGGAGGAACCAGCATACATCATTAACCCCACTAAGATGGTAACCGTTGCTCCTTTACAGATGCTCTCTCCTCCACCGGGTAAGACTCTTGTCTTGGACGAAGACACTAGGAGGGTCCTATCCTGGGGCCATTCTTCCAAATTGGCTGGGCATGCCGGTACGAAAAAGACTTTCCTTCTCATTTCACGGTACTATTGGTGGCCTACTTTACGTCAAGACGTAAAGGAGTTCGTGGTCTTTTGTCCTTCTTGTGCCAGAAACAAAGTACCTAGACGACTACCGCTTGGAAATCTGCTTCCTCTCCCAGTTCCGTCCGCACCGTGGCAACATATCGCCATGGACTTCATCACCGATCTTCCCTGCTCTTCCGCATGTACGGTCATCTTCGTCGTTGTGGACAGATTCTCTAAAATGGCTCACTTCATTCCGTTGTCCGGGTTACCTTCAGCTCCTGAGTTGGCAAACATTTTTATTCTTAACATCTTCAAATTCCATGGTCTACCTCAGCACATCGTGTTGGACAGAGGGGTTCAATTTACTTCCCGTTTTTGGAGAGCTTTGTGCAGACTTTTAAAGGTGAATCTGGACTTCTCTTCTTCATATCACCCTCAAACTAACGGTCAAGCAGAACGAACTAACCAGACTTTGGCTGCTTATCTACGGCATTTTTCTAATGCTCACCATAATGACTGGGTCTCTCTGCTTCCTTGGGCTGAGTTTGCCTATAACAACCATTCCAGCGAGTCCTCTGCAAAGTCTCCGTTTTTCATTGTTTTTGGGCGACATCCTGGTGTGCCCCTACCAGT
The DNA here is from genome assembly GCF_051348905.1 of Ranitomeya variabilis. NCBI lineage: Eukaryota > Metazoa > Chordata > Amphibia > Anura > Dendrobatidae > Ranitomeya > Ranitomeya variabilis. Next base: position 343,204,570 of record NC_135235.1, read on the forward strand.
TTCTCCTGCCTCTGGTGTTCCAGCAGCTGATTCTATGGCTCTCGAGTTTTCTTCTATCTGGGACGAGGTCAAAGAGACGTTAAACCGAGCTTCATCAAGAATGAAGGAACAAGCAGACAAGAGGCGTTTAGATTCTCCTCCTTTCTCTCCTGGCGATAAAGTTTGGCTTTCTTCAAAATTCATCAGACTCAAGATCCCTTCCTACAAGCTTGGTCCACGTTTCATCGGTCCTTTTGAGATTCTGCGTCGAGTCAACGATGTCGCCTACAAGCTGAAATTGCCTGCTTCACTTCGTATACCCAATACGTTTCATGTCTCTCTTCTCAAACCAGCCGTCTTTAACCGTTTTCATCCCTCCTCTTGTTCCCCTTCGCAACCAGTCAGCACAGACAACGTCTTTGAGGTAAAGGACATATTAGCTGTTAAAAAGGTTCGGGGTAAGGAATTTTTTCTGGTGGATTGGAAGGGTTTTGGTCCGGAGGAGAGGTCTTGGGAGCCCTTGAAAAACATCAATGCTCCTCGTATTCGTAACAAATTTTTTGCTATTCTTCGTAAAGGGGGGTGTAAGAAGGGGGGTACTGTTACAGATGCTGCTCTCCTACGGCGCCGTTCTCACCGCTCTGTTCCCGGCACTGCGCTCCTGCGTTCTCGCTCCACCGCTGCACCGCCCGGGTCCCGCCGCTCTCACCGCTCCATTCCTGGTGCTGCGCTCCTGCGTCCCCGCTCGGTCCCGGCACCTGCTTCCGTCCGCTATGCTCCTGGTCCTGTGATCGCCGGGTCTTCCTTCCCTGCTGCTGCATGTCCTCGACTATCCATGTCTGGGTCCGCGCGCTCCTCTGCTTCCCTGGCACTTCCGGTGTCCAGGTCCTCTGCAGGTATTCTCTCTTTGCGCAGGCGCTCTAGCTTCCCTCAGGGACGCAGGCTCAGCTCCACTGTTACCTCTTCCTGAGGTCATGAGGTCATCTGTCTCTCACCCAATCCCGTTCCTGCCTCTACTATAAGAGGTAGGTCTTCCTGCTCCCTGGTGCCTGATTGTTTTAGCATTTCTGCTATTGCGTTTGGCCCTTCATTGTTTCCCTGCTCTGCGTTCGCACTCCGTTCTTGTCCGTGCCAACCTTGTCTTCTGTTCCGTCCCTTCCTTTGTTTTTACCCCTCAGTTCCTGGTTACCCGTTCCTGTTGTTTACCTATTGTTTTGTTTTGCTTTTTCCCTCAGCGGTCTCTCCGTTCCGGCTTCCCAGCCCTCCTGGTTCTCCCGCTGTTTTCCATATTCCTCTCCTGTATCCAGCCTTCTTCCTGGAGCCGTCCCTCCTGGTATCTCACCGTGGGTAAGTGACCTCTGGGCTTGCTCCTTGCGGTCCCTGTATAGGGGTCGTTTCCCACCTAGGCCGCTCGCCCAGAGGTAGGTCTCCCCACGGTCCAGAGGGTCCACTCTAGTTCCTCTAGTCCGCTATAGCCAGAAGGTTGAAGCTCAGATTTATTCAGTTGAGGAAAACACCAGGGAGCGGCAGACACTGTTAGTAGGTCGTAACCACCAAGTTTTTTAAAAAACAGCACTTAATGAGAGTCAGAAGGTTGAAGCTCAGATTTATTCACTTGAGGTCAACACCAGGGAGTGGCAGACACCGATAGTAGGCCGTAACCAAAGTTGAAGGCCAAATGCAGTTTAATATCTGATACTATAGGCCGAAAGCCAGAAGGTTGAAGCTCAGCTTTATACAGTTGAGGACAAACACCAGGGAGGGGCAGACACCGTTAGTAGGCCCTAACCACCAATTTTTTTAAAAACATCACTTAATGAGAGCCAGAAGGTTGAAGCTCAGATTTATTCAGTTGAGGACAAACACCAGGGAGGGGCAGACACCGTTAGTAGGCCCTAACCACCAATTTTTTAAAAAACATCACTTAATGAGAACCAGAAGGTTGAAGCTCAGATTTATTCAGTTGAGGACAAACACCAGGGAGGGGCAGACACCGTTAGTAGGCCCTAATCACCAATTTTTTTAAAAAACAGCACTTAATGAGAGCCAGAAGGTTGAAGCTCAGATTTATTCACTTGAGGTCAACACCAGGGAGCGGCAGACACCGTTAGTAGGCCGTAACCAAAGTTGAAGGCCAAATGCAGTTTAATATCTGATACTATAGGCCGAAAGCCAGAAGGTTGAAGCTCAGCTTTATACAGTTAAGGACAAACACCAGGGAGGGGCAGACACCGTTAGTAGGCCCTAACCACCAATTTTTTTAAAAACATCACTTAATGAGAGCCAGAAGGTTGAAGCTCAGATTTATTCAGTTGAGGAAAACACCAGGGAGGGCAGACACCGTTAGTAGGCCGTAACCACCGAGTTTTTTAAAAAACAGCACTTAATGAGAGCCAGAAGGTTGAAGCTCAGATTTAGACAGTGGAGGACAATTTGAATTAGGGACTGCAGACAGACTTAGTAGGCTGTCCCCTGTGGACCATGCATCCACCACATTAACCCATTGCGCCGTAATGGACACGTAACCTTCCGTGGCCATGCCTACAGGTCCATGCGTCTGTTGTCAGGTGCACCTTTGTACTCACAGATTGCCAGAGTGCATGGACAATGCGGTCTTTTACATGCTGGTGGAGGGTTGGGATGGCTTTTCTCGCAAAAGAAGTGTCTACTGGTTATCTTGTAGCGTGGTACAGCGTAGTCCATCATGGCTTTATTAATATTAAATAAAATATATTAATAGGCTCTATGAACTTTTAAATAGGTTCCAGGGGTACACGGGAAGCATTGGTGTGGTCAGTGGAGGAGTATTGCAAGGAGGGAACGCAGACAGGCTAACGAAGGCCTAAAATAAATAAAAATAGGCTCAAGGCAGTTTTAAATCGGTTACATGGATACACAGGCAGCATTGTGGTCAGTGGAGGAGTATTGCAAGGAGGGACCGCAGACAGGCTAACGAGGGCCTAAAATAACAAAAAATAGGCTCATGGCAGTTTTAAATCGGTTACATGGATACACAGGCAGCATTGTGGTCAGTGGAGGAGTATTGCAAGGAGGGACCGCAGACAGGCTAACGAGGGCCTAGAATAACAAAAAATAGGCTCATGGCAGTTTTAAATCAGTTACATGGATACACAGGCAGCATTGTGGTCAGTGGAGGAGTATTGCAAGGAGGGACCGCAGACAGGTTAACAAAGGCCTAAAATAAATAAAAATAGGCTCAAGGCAGTTTTAAATCGGTTACATGGATACACAGGCAGCATTGTGGTCAGCGGAGGAGTATTGCAAGGAGGGACCGCAGACAGGCTAACGAAGGCCTAAAATAAATAAAAATAGGCTCAAGGCAGTTTTAAATCAGTTACATGGATACACAGGCAGCATTGTGGTCAGTGGAGGAGTATTGCAAGGAGGGACCGCAGACAGGCTAACGAGGGCCTAGAATAACAAAAAATAGGCTCATGGCAGGTTTAAATCGGTTACATGGATACACAGGCAGCATTGTGGTCAGTGGAGGAGTATTGCAAGGAGGGACCGCAGATAGGCTAACGAGGGCCTAGAATAACAAAAAATAGGCTCATGGCAGTTTTAAATCGGTTACATGGATACACAGGCAGCATTGTGGTCAGTGGAGGAGTATTGCAAGGAGGGACCGCAGACAGGCTAACGAAGGCCTAAAATAAATAAAAATAGGCTCAAGGCAGTTTTAAATCGGTTACATGGATACACAGGCAGCATTGTGGTCAGCAGAGGAGTATTGCAAGGAGGGACCGCAGACAGGCTAACGAAGGCCTAAAATAAATAAAAATAGGCTCAAGGCAGTTTTAAATCAGTTACATGGATACACAGGCACCATTGTGGTCAGTGGAGGAGTATTGCAAGGAGGGACCGCAGACAGGCTAACGAGGGCCTAAAATAACAAAAAATAGGCTCATGGCAGTTTTAAATCGGTTACATGGATACACAGGCAGCATTGTGGTCAGTGGAGGAGTATTGCAAGGAGGGACCGCAGACAGGCTAACGAGGGCCTAAAATAACAAAAAATAGGCTCATGGCAGTTTTAAATCGGTTACATGGATACACAGGCAGCATTGTGGTCAGTGGAGGAGTATTGCAAGGAGGGACCGCAGACAGGCTAACGAGGGCCTAAAATAACAAAAAATAGGCTCATGGCAGTTTTAAATCGGTTACATGGATACACAGGCAGCATTGTGGTCAGTGGAGGAGTATTGCAAGGAGGGACCGCAGACAGGCTAACGAAGGCCTAAAATAAATAAAAATAGGGTCAAGGCAGTTTTAAATCAGTTACATGGATACACAGGCAGCATTGTGGTCGGCGGAGGAGGATTGCAAGGAGTGTCTGACACAGTTAGTACTCACAAAAAATAAATAGATGTTAATGTCTCGCAAAACAACAAAAAAAAAATGTGGCATACTTAGGTACAGGGGTGGGCTCATCTGCTGAGTTTCTGACAAAGTAATTTGGCAGTAAGTATTTACTGGTGTCAATATAGGACACTGACCCAGACTAGCACTAACACTAACTAGCATCATAGATGTCAACAAATTGGTATTGTCAGTGCCAGGCATTGAATGATGTCAGCGCATAGACTAAACATTGGTGGAGCTGTGCGAGATAATTTTGCACGTGGAAGAGCACAGTTTGAGCTGGGGGGTGGGGGGGAACTCTCTTGTGGCCGGCGGTACCGTCCCAGGGCCCCTCATTTTACAACGGTGTGTCTGACGTTGGGTGCGCACTACCACCACCAGAGACACTTCATTGTACTATGAGGGACCCAGTGCAGTGCCGTCGACCAAAAGCGGGCACACCCACCTCTTCAGACAAACAGCACTGTAACGGGTGCTTGCGCCAAGTGGCGAGACCACGGCCCCGTGGGGGGAATTTTCCCTTTGAGGGAGGTGTAAACATGTCGTATGATGGACAAACAGCTGCTGCAAATTAAGAGATTGGAACACTCAGTAAGACCAATCCACAAGCAAGACCTTTTTATAGGAAAGCTAGGTGTCAGCCGGGAAAGGTGGGGCAAAATAATTTGAAATCCAGGAGTGGTTCATTTTAATGAAGGTGAGATCATCCACATTTTGGGTAGCCAGGCGAGTCCTTTTTTCGGTTAATATTGAACCAGCAGCACTGAATACTCTTTCTGATAGCACACTAGCTGCTGGGCAAGCAAGCTCCTGCAATGCATATTCTGCCAATTCAGGCCAGGTGTCTAATTTGGATGCCCAGTAATCAAATGGGAATGACGGTTGAGGGAGAACATCGATAAGGGATGAAAAATAGTTAGTAACCATACTGGACAAATGATGTCTCCTGTCACTTTGAATAGATGCTGCAGTACCTGTCCTGTCTGCGGTCATTGCGAAATCACTCCACAACCTGGTCAGAAAACCCCTCTGTCCAACGCCACTTCTGATCTGTGCACCTCTAACACCTCAGCCCTGTAGCCCCCTGCAGCTTGTGTGAGAACCATCACCGGCGCTGTGTGCTGGGAATGCCTGAATCAAACGGTCTACAAGAGTAGCTTGTTTGGTTGCTAATATTTGTTCGAGGTTCTCATGTGGCATAATATTTAGCAATTTGCCTTTATAGCGAGGGTCAAGGATGCAGGCCAACCAGTAATCGTCATCGCTCATCATTTTAATAATGCGTGGGTCCTTTTTGAGGATACGTAAGGCATAATCCGCCATGTGGGCCAAAGTTCCAGTTGGCAAATCTGCGGTTGTGCTGGTTTGAGGGGCAGTTACAGGCAAATCTACGTCACTTGTCTCCCTTAAAAAAACAGAACCCGGCCTTGCAACGCCACTAATTTCTGTTGGCCCAGGAGAAGCTTCCTCATTAAAAAAGTAGTCATCCCCATCATCCTCCTCGTCCTCCTCCTCCTCTTCGCCCGCTACCGCGTCCTCTACACGGCACTGACCAGACAATGGCTGACTGTCATCAAGGCTTTCCTCTTCCTCGGCTGCAGACGCCTGCTCCTTTATGTGCGTCAAACTTTGCATCAGCAGACGCATTAGGGGGATGCTCATGCTTATTATGGCGTTGTCTGCACTAACCAGCCATGTGCATTCCTCAAAACACTGAAGGACTTGACACAGGTCTTGTAGCTTCGACCACTGCACACCTGACAACTCCATGTCTGCCATCCAACTGCCTGCCCGTGTATCCTCCCACAAATACATAACAGCACACCTCTGTTCGCACACTCTCTGAAGCATGTGCAGTGTGGAGTTCCACCTTGTTGCAACGTCGATGATTAGGCGATGCTGAGGAAGGTTCAAAGAACGCTGATAGTTCTGCATACGGCTGGAGTGTACGGGCGAACGGCGGATATGCGAGCAAAGTCTGCGCACTTTGAGGAGCAGGTCAGGTAACCCCGGATAACTTTTCAGGAAGCACTGCACCACCAGGTTTAAGGTGTGAGTCAGGCAAGGAATGTGTTTCAGTTGGGAAAGGGCTATGGCAGCCATGAAATTCCTTCCATTATCACTCACTACCTTGCCTGCCTCAAGATGTACAGTGCCCAGCCATGACTGAGTTTCTTTCTGCAAGAACTCGGACAGAACTTCCGCGGTGTGTCTGTTGTCGCCCAAACACTTCATTGCCAATACAGCCTGCTGACACTTGCCACTAGCTGTCCCATAATGGGACACCTGGTGTGCAACAGTGGCAGCTGCGGATGGAGTGGATGTGCGACTGCGGTCTGTGGACGAGCTCTCGCTTCTGCAGGAGGAGGAGGAAGAGGAGGAGGGGGGGCGAACGCCTACAGCCAGCTCTTTCCTTGACCGTGGGCTAGGCAGAACTGTCCCAATATTGCTGTCCCCTGTGGACCCTGCATCTACCACATTCACCCAGTGTGCTGTGATGGACACGTAACGTCCCTGGCCATGCCTACTGGTCCATGCATCTGTTGTCAGGTGCATCTTTGTAGTCACAGACTGCCTGAGTGCATGGACGATGCGGTCTTTAACATGCTGTTGGAGGGCTGGGATGGCTTTTCTAGAAAAGAAGTGCCGATCTCTAATGAGATTAGTCTAGCAATGTGGGCGTTCAAACCCTGTGTACGCGGATGCGAGGATGAGTACTTCCTTTTCCTAACAAGAGTCTCATGTAGGGTGACCTGGACTGGAGAGCTGGAGATCGTGGAACTAGCGGTGGTGCCGGTGGACATGGGTGAGTGAGAGAGGGTTTGAGATGGTATTCTTGCCGGTGCCCTACATGCAGTGTTTCCTACTACTAACCTGGTGATTCCCTGACTGCTTTGGCCTGGCAACGAAAGCTGCACAGATACTGCAGGTGGCGCGGGAAATGGTGGGCTTACAGGGAGGGAAGGGATGTAGCGTTGCTGACTAGCTTCATTGGCCGAGGGTGCTGCAACCTTTAGGGACGTTTGGTAGTTAGTCCAGGCTTGCAAATGCATGGTGGATAAATGTCTATGCATGCAACTTGTATTTAGACTTTTAAGATTCTGACCTCTCCTTAAGGTAGTTGAACATTTTTGACAGATGACTTTGCGCTGATCATTTGGATGTTGTTTAAAAAAATGCCAGACTGCACTCTTTCTACTATCGGATACCTTTTCAGGCATTGCAGACTTAACTTCTTTAACTGGATGGCCACGCTGTCCTCCAACTGGTTTTGGTTTTGCCACGCGTTTTTGGCCAGATACGGGCCCGGTAGATGGAACCTGTTGTGATGTTGATGCCTGCTGCGGCTCCTCCTCCTCCGCTTCAGAACTACTGCCGCCTGCACCCTGTTCCCCCAATGGCTGCCAATCGGGGTCAACAACTGGGTCATCTATGACCTCGTCTTCTATGTCGTGTGCAACTTCGTCTGTGTCACCGTGTAAGCCGGTGGTATTGCGTTCGTGACGGGGCACCATAGTCTCAGCTGGGTTTGATTCTGCCTCAGTACACTGCTGGTCTGAGTCAAAGGAACAGCATAGTAATCTGGCTGTGGCTGTGCATCTGTGCACTCCATGTCCGATTCAACTTCGAATGGGCATGGCCTGTTAACTGTTTCACTGTCTAACCCAGGAACGGTATGTGGAAAGAGCTCCATGGAGTAACCTGTTCTGTCGACTGATGCATCCTTCACTGTTGTTCTGGGTGAAGGACACAAGGAAGCGACTTGTTCCTGACCGGGAGCATCCACTGACGATGCAGTGCTCTGACATTTGGCACTTTCCGAGGAGGAGGCGAAAGAGCTAGAGGCAGAGTCAGCAATGAAAGCCAATACTTGTTCCTCCTGCTCCGGCTTCAAAAGTGGTTTTCCTACTCCCAGAAAAGAGAGCGTTCGAGGCCTTGTGTAGCCAGACAACGAACCTGGCTCAACAACTCGAGACTTAGGTGCTGTACTGCTTTTACCACGACCACCTGATGCTCCACCACCACTACCATCATTACCAGCTGACAATGACCGCCCACGGCCACGACCTCTTCCACCAGAGTTCCTCATTGTTTGCAAAACGTAACCAAAGTAACGGTATTTGTTACTGTAAAACAACTTATAAGGTGAACTCAAACTTCTGTAGGATTAATATATACCTTTATAGGTGCCTGACACTGAAAGGAAAATCAGGCCCAATGTTACACACTAGGTTTTCTGTGCCCCAATAATTTGAGACAGATGGCACACACAGGACCAGCACTCAAGCAGAAATGCCAATCTTAATCTCCCACTATTTTTTTTTTTCTGGGAGAATTTAAAAAAAAACAAAAAAAAAACAATATTACACACTAGGTTTTCTGTGGCACACAATGAGAGACAGATGCCACACACAGGACTGGCACAGAGGCAGACTTGCCAATCTTTATCTCCCACTAATTATTTTTTTTTTTACAGGGAGAATTTACCCCCAAAAAATAAATGGCCAAGTATTACACAGTGGTTTTCGGTGGCACACAATGAGAGACAGATGCCACACACAGGACTGGCACAGAGGCAGACTTGCCAATCTTTATCTCCCACTAATTTTTTTTTTTTTTACAGGGAGAATTTACCCCAAAAAAATAAATGGCCAAGTATTACACAGTGGTTTTCGGTGGCACACAATGAGAGACAGATGCCACACACAGGACTGGCACAGAGGCAGACTTGCCAATCTTTATCTCCCACTAATTATTTTTTTTTTAAAAGGGAGAATTTAGAAAAAAAAAAAAAAGGCCCAGTATTACACAGTGGTTTTCGGTGGCACACAATGAGAGACAGATGCCACACACAGGACTGGCACAGAGGCAGACTTGCCAATCTTTATCTCCCACTAATTTTTTTTTTTTTTAAAGGGAGAATTTAGAAAAAAAAAGGCCCAGTATTACACAGTGGTTTTCGGTGGCACACAATGAGAGACAGATGCCACACACAGGAGTGGCACAGAGGCAGACTTGCCAATCTTTATCTCCCACTAATTTTTTTTTTTTTTTAAAGGGAGAATTTAGAAAAAAAAAAGGCCCAGTATTACACAGTGGTTTTCGGTGGCACACAATGAGAGACAGATGCCACACACAGGACTGGCACAGAGGCAGACTTGCCAATCTTTATCTCCCACTAATTATTATTTTTTTTTAAAGGGAGAATTTAGAAAAAAAAACAAAAAGGCCCAGTATTACACAGTGGTTTTCGGTGGCACACAATGAGAGACAGATGCCACACACAGGACTGGCACAGAGGCAGACTTGCCAATCTTTATCTCCCACTAATTATTTTTTTTTTTAAAGGGAGAATTTAGAAAAAAAAACAAAAAGGCCCAGTATTACACAGTGGTTTTCGGTGGCACACAATGAGAGACAGATGCCACACACAGGAGTGGCACAGAGGCAGACTTGCCAATCTTTATCTCCCACTATTTTTTTTTTTTTTTAAAGGGAGAATTTAGAAAAAAAAAAGGCCCAGTATTACACAGTGGTTTTCGGTGGCACACAATGAGAGACAGATGCCACACACAGGACTGGCACAGAGGCAGACTTGCCAATCTTTATCTCCCTGCAGTAATCTCAGGAAAGTATGGCAGGCAGCTATAAAAAGGACTGCTGCACACAAAAGTGGGGACAAACACACAAGATAGCTGTGCAGAAAGGAAGGAACAACAGGATTTGTGCTTTGAAAAAAGCAGTTGGTTTGCACAGCGGCGTACACACACAGCAACACAGCTATCAGGGAGCCTTCTAGGGCAGCCCAATGAGCTACAGCGCTGAGGAAAAAAAAATGTATCTTCCACTGTCCCTGCAAACAAAAGGTGGTGTTGGACAGTGGAAATCGCTACAGCACAAGCGATTTGTGGCTTTATGTACCCTGCCTATCACTATCCCTGCTTCTGAAGAAGCGGCAGCAACCTCTCCCTACGCTCAGATCAGCAGCAGTAAGATGGCGGTCGGCGGGAATGCCCCTTTATAGCCCCTGTGACGCGGCAGAAAGCAAGCCAATCACTGCAATGCCCTTCTCTAAGATGGTGGGGACTGAGATCTATGTCATCACACTGCCCACACTCTGCGTCCACCTTCATTGGCTGAGAAATGGCGCTTCTAGCGTCATTGAAACGCGACTTTGGCGCGAAAGTCGCGTACCGCATGGCCAACCCCACACAGGGATCGGGTCGGTTTCATGAGAAGCCGACTTTGCCAAAAGTCGGCGACTTATGAAAATGAACGATCCATTTCGCTCAACCCTACAACTGAGGAGCGAGGGGGGCCGCCCCTTTTATCTCTCTGTAGGTTTCCTGTTCCTAGGGGCGGATCCCCTCTCTCCAGTGGGTGCTGTCGTGGCGAATAGAAAAAATGCAATTTCACCTAGTCTGTCCAGTCTGCGATTGGGGTGCAAAAGTCCTTGGACTTGTTCATCTTGATGAAAGTTAGGCGGTCAACAGTTTCAGTAGACTGCCGGCTGCGTTTTTCCATCAGGATACCACCAGCAGCGCTGACAACACGTTCTGAGAGAACGCTGGCTGCCGGGCATTATAAAACCTCCGAGGCATGTGAGGCGAGCTCAGGCCACTCATCCATTTTGCAAGACCAAAATGTGAAAGGGTCCAAACCCTCCCTGATGGTATTGATATTCAGTTATAGATACTCCTTCACCATTCTCTCCATTCGTTCACCACATGTAAGACTTGGACTCTGCTGGTGCATGAGCTGGTCTAAAAAAAAGTGTCAAAGGACTCACAGAAATTGCTTCTTCCACTTACACTACTGCTGCTACTAATATTTTGGCTATGACTAGTGATGAGCAATCGTGCTCGCCACTACTCGTTGTTACTCGCCCGAGTATCGGGGTACTCAGGGTACTCGTCGAGCAGCGAGCATTTCTGGTGGTAACTGCAGTCTCCACCCAGTAGTTTTGGCAGACTTTAGAGACCCAATCACGGTGCAGGGATTGTTTGCCAGGCCAGGAAACGCCGCAGTCATCTTTGTTCTGGTTGTGCAGTGATTGGCTGGGCCGCACAGCATCATCCCGAGTATAAGAGACCTGGCACCGCCCTGCTCGCTGCATTCTGTTCCTGTTTCAGCAAGAGTAGGGAGAGCTGGTGCCGAAATAGGGTCAGAATCGTGGTTTTTAGAGATAGTGTAGGTTTGCAACTCTTACATCCACAACTCCTGAGAAACCAACAGTCCTTTTTAGGGCTAATTCGTGGGTCCCGATATTTCAGCGCTAGGCAGGCAGGGCACAGCATATTCACATCAGTGCAAGGCCTGCAGGCACTGTATGTGCATCCATTGGTCCCACTGCATCCTTCGCAAACCTCCATAACTGTCTGTTGCTTTTTTTTTTTCAAAACATTCCCCACACCCGAAAAAAAAATTATACAGTCTGTTCTGTTAAACTGAGGCCTGTTTAAAAATTATAGTTTATCAGGCATACGTAGTATAGTTGTGTCCCTTGTGCCCCGTTTTTTGTTTTTTTTTGGTGTTTTAAATTCACCGAAAAAGGCCTCATATATCTGGTGCTCCAAGTTTGGTCATTGGAGACCGCTGTATTTTTTTTCTGGCTGTCTGATTCTATACAGCACTATTTCGCCTAAAAAAAATTGAAAGGCCATTTGAAAGGCCACAGATTTGCCAGTGTGGTATTTCTGTTACAACCGTCATATATCTCTGCTCCAAGTTTTGGCATTGGAGGCCTGTGTACTTATTTTTTGGCTGTCTGATACTCAAATTCTATACAGCTCTATTTCACATAAATTAAAAAAAAAATAAAAAAATTGAATACAGTCTGTTAGGTCAGGCTGAGGCCTGCCTGGTGTTTGGGTTTTAAAAATTGTAGATTTGCAGGCATACTGATCACATATTATTTCGCTAGTAATAAAGACATTTGTGTTAAGCATTTGGAATAGTGCAGTAGTCCATTTAAAACGGGCAAGGCAAGGGGCAAGAGACGGGGAAGTGGACGTGATGCTGATGGTGCATCCAGAGGACGAGACCGTGGGCAAGGTGAAAGTGGGCAACAACAAAAACCCACATCTTCTCGCTCGACCTTCCTGTCCCAGTTTCTAGGGGACCGCAGCACACCACTATTGAAGACAGAGCAGTGTGAAATGGTTGTTGGTTGGATAGTGGATAATGATTCCAGTCACTTAGCCACCACCACCACCTTGTCTTCCACATGGTCAAGTCTGAGCAGCCGTGAGTGTGGCCCTGATCCTCCTTCCTCCCACCATGCTGAGTGCCCTGAGACAACTGACCCCACACTTGGACACTCTGAAGAGCTGTTCAGTTTTCCATTTCAAGATTCAGAAATCTCTGCCAGTCAACTTGAAGTGGGGAAAGATGAGATCGCATGTAGAGCTGCCCAAAGCTTTGACCAGCCCCGGTCACACGAAGACGATGGTGGGAAAGTGTCACAAGAGGTGGATGATGAGACACAATTGCTAGTGACTAGGTAGCTAGAAGAAATAGGAATTGCTAGTGACTGACATATTGACTGACCAAACCTGGCAGGAGGACATGCATAGCAAGGACAGCAGCACAAATGGGGAAGTAGGCATATCCCCCCAACAGGCAGGAAGAAGCAGTGTGGTGGCCACAGACAGAAGGCGTGCATACGTTCCCCGTAACACCAACGTGAGAGAAGTTGCCATTCCACCTGTGAGATCTTCCCGAGTCTGGCTATTTTTTAAAGACTCTGCTGATAACCCCAAACAGGCCATTTTCAGCACCTGCCATGCCAGCATCAGCAGGGGTAGCAAAACAACCAGCCTGACCACCACCAGCATGATCAGGCACATGCAAGCAAAGCACCCGATTTTGTGGGCAAAACCCCAGGCTCCAGGACCACTGACCGGTGGTCACACCACTGCTTCTTCCACTGTTTTGCATAGAAGCCAATCCCCAGTACACCGTGCATGTGAAGATGCCTCCAGACCTGCACCTGTTGTGGCCCACAGTCAAGCAGCACCATCATCAAGCGCGTCCACGTCCTTGTCCCAGCACAGCATTCAGTTGTCTATAACCCAGTCTTTGGAACGCAAGCGGAAATACCCAGCCAATTCCCCACAGGCCACAGTCCTAAAATATAATATTTCTCTTCTGCTTGCGCTAGAAATGCTGCCTTTTAGGCTTGTTGAGATGGAGGCTTTCCGCAACCTGATGGCGGCAGCCATCCCAAGGTACTCGGTCCCCAGTCGCCACTACTTCTCCTGGTGTGCCGTACCGGCATTACACCAGCATGTGTCCCACAACATTAGCTGTGCCCTCAACAATGCTGTTACCGGGAAAGCCCACCTAACCATGGACACGTGGACAAGTGCTTGTGGGCAGGGACGGTACATCTCAATGACGGCACACTGGGTTAACATAACACTTTGCTTCCACATTCTGGGGGGGAGTTACCTGACTGGTATAAGGACTTACCAGACTGGAGATCACCTGATGACCCACATGACTGTGTAAAAGCACTGGAACAAGAAATCTCTGCACCACAGAATGTGGTAACTCAAGAACTTCTCAACCCTGACTTGCAACTATGGACTGATGGATCTCGATTTGCAGACTCTCATGGCAAGTTCCACACTGGATATGCTGTCACCACTGAAACAGAAGTCCTTCTGGCTGAAGCCTTGCCACCTCACCTTTCAGCTCAAGAAGCCGAACTTGTGGCCCTACAACAAGCATGTTATCTAGCAGAAGGGAAGACGGCCAATGTCTACACTGACTCAAGATACCGCCATGGGATCTGTCACGATTTTGGATTTCTATGGAAGTCCCGAGGGTTCATTACGGCTACAGGAACCCCTGTTAAACATGCACTAAGGATTAAAGCCCTGATGGAGGCACTGGAGCTCCCCGCACAGATTGCGGTGATCAAAGTTAAAGCTCATGGGAAAGTCAACTCGAAGGAGACTAGAGGAAACCATTTAGCAGACCAAGCTGCCAAAGCTGCTGCCATAAAGAATGTCTCAGCAAAGTGGGAAGAAGAAGAAACAGCACCTGAAAAACCCTATTGGGAAGACACTGCTACACCTGTGATGCCTGTCCTTACCAGAGCACAAACAAAAGAACAAGCAACCAAAGAAGCTACCCAAACCGAAGAAGAACAAGACTTTGAGAAGTCCGAAGCCCGAAGAAAGAAGAGGGAGTTGATAGAAGACATGGAAATGGAATACCCTGCCACCGGATCTGTCTGGAAGCCAGCCCGACCACCTGAAGAAAGATTGTGGGAAGAACAAAAATTGACCTCTAAAGAAGAGAAAAAACAGTGGGAAGAAGCAGGAGCCATTCATGGGAATCGTAGTTCTGCCGGACAATACCAATTTCCCAGACTCTATAAGGTGGATGGGAAACCCTGTCTACCCAAAAGAATGTATCCAGCCATTGCAGCATGGGCTCATGGATCAACTCATCGAGGAAAGAACCAAGCTCTAGCCTGTATCAAGAAGCTCTACTGGGCCCCAGGAATCTCCACCACTGTCACAGCCTACTCAAGAGCCTGCCCAGTCTGTGCCATCTGTAACCCAACAGCCACCGCCAAGGTTCCACTTCAGCAACTTGCCAAACCAGACTACCCTTGGCAGAGAATCCAGGTTGATCATATTCAGATGCCCAAGTCAGGAAAGTATGAGTACGTCCTAGTGGCCGTGGATATGTTCTCAGGATGGCCTGAAGCCTACCCAGTGACCAATATGACTGCCAAGACTACAGCTAAGAAGCTCATCACTGAAATTTCGTGCAGATTTGAAATCCCCAAAGTTGTTGAATCAGATCAAGGCCCAGCTTTCACTGCCAATGTCTACGAGGAATTGTGGCATATGTTAGGGACAGATTTGGGTCTACACACTCCTTATCACCCCTCCAGTTCAGCCAAAGTTGAGAGAATGAACTCCACAATTAAGACCCAGTTGCTTAAAATGAGCCAGGTCCACCCACTCCCATGGCCAGATTTGCTCCCCGTGGTCCTATATCATATCAGACACACCCCACAGGGAAAACACGGCCTGACTCCCTTTGAGATTCTTTTTGGTGCTCCACCTAAAATAGGAGATATTAGGCCCCAAGAGTTGTCTGAAACAAATGATAAAGTTGTACAATTTGTGATTGCATTGTCTAAAGAACTGTCTAACACCCACCCTACAGTCTCTGCTTCTCTTCCAGAATCTACAGGAGACGTGGCCCATGACTTTGTGCCAGGAGACCTGGTGTATGTGAAAAAGTTTGTGCGCAGAGATTGTCTCCAGCCAAGATTTGAAGGACCTCACACAGTGATCCTGGTTACCCCCACTGCAGTCAAACTTGAAGGAAAGAGCACTTGGGTCCACGCCTCACACTGTAAAAGAGACCGAACCAGTGTTTAGTCACAGTAGTGACTGAAGGGAAATGTTGCTGTTGTTTTTGATCTTGGGGTTGGGGGCCATCCTCGCCCCTACCTCTTCGGCCCCTATTGTAAATAAGAATCCTGGTCCCACTATTCTCTGGGTAAACCTGACAGCCCCGGTAAATATCTGGCAATTTGATTTTTGCGATGTAGTCAAGTGCCTCGAGACTGGACGGGTGGTAGAGGGAATCATCCAGTTTTATATATGTGTTACCAGAAATGACAACAATAACTGTTATTATTGGTCAGATGCTGCCTGGAATACGGGAGATGATTGGGGATATAAACCTAGCGAAGCCATGTTCCCTAAGGATGGGACGGGTATGAGTCTTCGTGAGAGAATGCATCTAACAGCCCTTCTGCAACCACTTAGGGTCTGTAAATGGGGTAGAAGCTGTCACCCCCTCCTCCTAAATCTTGAAAAACCCCAATCTGCTGATCTGCAGACGTTTGCACTGGGCAGACATTATCATGATGTATTTAATGGTGGATACTATGGGAATTTAGGCCATATACAGCTCCAGGATATTAGCTCCAGACCAACCAAAGCCCCTGTTACCAGTACAGCTAAGACAGGCCCAGGTGAGCGTTTGCAAAATGTAGTTAATGAAGTAATCCCCATTCCAGGTCTCAGTTGGCAAGAGGTTTTCTCCATAGAAACACAAACAGACCCAAGGAAAAATGTATGGTTAGAATGGGTGAGATACAATGTAAGAGTCCAGAATATCTCTGTAGGATGTATTGCTTGTGCTGCTGCGAATACACATCTCTACACACATGCATTGCTTTTTCCTGATGACAACACCACTGCCTGTGTCATGAATCTGTTGAAAGGTCTGAAGTCCACTGATTGCCCAGATTATGTCCCACTAATTCATAAGGAACCTAGACTAAAGGTCCCAGGAGAAGTAACCGTATTAGCTGACAATTACACTTGCTATAATTCCCACGACACCACAGGTACACCAGTAGGGATCTTCAAGACAGGTTTCTGCAAGGAGAACAGTTCTTTAGATACTGACTTGCTAATCAAACATACACAATATATGTACGATATTTATTGGTTATGTGGAGATGGTAAGCTCCATCCTAGGTTGCCTAATGCCTGGATAGGCCAATGCACCCTTGTTAAATTAGCTATGCAGTTCAAGATTTTACCTTGGGATCCAAAGATACCTGATGAACCTACCAGAAAGAGGAGAAGTCTCGATCAGCTCCACATGAGTTATGAAGAAGATCCACTAGTATATATTGATGCCATTGGAGTGCCAAGGGGGGTGCCTGACCAGTTTAAAGCCCAGAACCAGATTTATGCCGGCATTGCTTCTATAATCCCACAGGTGCAGATTAATAAAAATGTTGATTGGATCAATTACATATATTACAGTGAACAAAGGTTTGTCAATTTTAGCCAAGATGCCTTTCAGGGTATAGTTGAAGAATTGGGCCCTAACACTAGAATGACCCTCCAAAACCGACTAGCCCTTGATATGATCTTGGCTGAGAAAGGAGGAGTTTGTGGGATGGTAGGAGAAGAATGTTGTACCTATATCCCTCAGAACTCTGGAGTGAATGGAAAAACCATGATAGCCCTTAAAAAGATAACTGGGTTAGCAGCAGAATTGAAAACTAATGCTGGAGTAGACAAATCTTTCTTTTCCGGCTGGTTGGGTGGGCTCAAGGGATTCCTTCAACAAGCTTGTCTGGTACTGATTGCCCTCCTTATAATTGGATCGATTATCCTCTGTTGTGTTATTCCCCTGTATAAAAAGGTTATTGCCAAAGCAACTCCGACTGGCACTTTCTTCAATCAAGAAGTAGACCCACCAGAGTACGATGGTACTGACTCAGGGGAGATCCCTAAGTATATTCCCCTCAAGAGAGTAGACAAAACCCCCCATTCTCAGATGATACTAAGAGATTTAGTTTAGGGACAGTGGGAGAACTCCATGTGAGGTTAGTGAAGGGTTCAGCTGCCTGGAGGCCTCTCGCTAGGGGAGAGTTTCTGAGGTGTCTGGATGAAGAAATCCACCTCCCCTTTTCCCATCACATAGACAGTCTCGAAGGATCTTTCTTTAAGGGAAAAACTTAGTGTTTAGGGGGGATTGTCAAGGTGAAAATATATTTCTTTATATACTTTTGTATTTTTATATATATCTTATACTGTGAAACAATAAGATTTTTCCCTTGCTTGCAAATGTAATTGTATTAAAGATGGCTGCCAGTGTTCATCTTTAATTTAGTTTCGTTTCCGAGGAGACAAGTATCATTTCTTCTGAAATCGAAACTCAGGAATGTGAAGGAAGGAGAAACCACCAGGAGATGTCCGAACGAATCAGAAGAGACTGGACACTAGACGTATACTGCTTAAACTCCGCCTAATGCATTCCTTTTCCTAAACAATAGTACTGTGTATTCTAAAATAAAGCCAGTTGCTGTACCGCTGCTGACACAAGTGGACGCACGTGCATCAGCTAAGATTGAATCAGCTGCGTGTCTGACTCATTTTTACTCGGTACCAGATGCCCTGCACACACTTTAATTTGGAATGACTGGTGAATGAGGATTATTGTCATGACGACCCCGACAGTAACAAAGAGATCATGGATGTAGGAAAGCTTGTTACAGACAGAGCGAGCGTTCCACAGAGCTCCTGTTAGTGGGACTGGGGAAGTGGGGGCTGGGCGAATGGGTATAAGGTTAGAGAGGGTACGGAAGTTTGTGATGGAGCGTGGATGGGAGGTAGAAATGACTGTGGGAATATGGTGAGGAGGACCAGGATTTGGAGAGATATTACCAGCAGTGAGAAGGAGCAGAGATAGTGTTAGCAGGTGGGAGCAGGAGAGGGCATGAGGGGGCTGCCTGTGCTTTGAGACAGAGGATTGTATGTTAAGGAACAGTTCTGAGGAGGAGGTGAGGTGGATGGGGAGGATTGAAGAGGAGATGAACAGTTCCTTACTTGGTGTGGGGATTGGGGGAGGTAGCAGAAAGTGAAAGATTATAGGGGTAAAAGTGAAAACAAACTGAAACATTGTTTGCAGTTACTGGCCAGTTACCTTCAGTTCCCTTCAGGTTCAATTCAGGTTTTAATTCTAATGTAATCCACACTTTACACTTCTAGAAATCACACTGCAGACTAAAGTCATGCAGACTTGTGCTATGCAATATATGGAAAACTAAGTGCGTTCAGGTGTGAAGCAGAGAGGAGTGGTCTCTGCTCATCTTGGTCAGAGAATTAAGGGTGGACCAGATGCATACAATCAAGCCTAAGTAAACAAGGTCATAAATATCACAGGGTAAGTTGGGGTTAGCTGAAAGGCATACCATGAGAATGCTAGGAGCAGAGGAAAGTCTATGTGCAAAGCTGGGTGATGTACTATGTGCACTTCATAGCAGGAGAGCTGGGTGGATGAACATACCTGTTGGAAGAATAGAGATGCTTGTTAGAGTGCGATGGTGGTAGGTAGCAGGGCACAGTCTGTATACATCTTTCAGGTTTTAATTCTAATGTAATCCACACTTTTAGGACACACTTCTAGGGATCACACACACACACACATTCTCACACACACACACACATTCTTACACACACACACACATTCACACACATTCTCACACACACACATACACACACACACATTCACATACACACTGAGTGATATTATACACTGTGTGTACAATCAATATGGCCGCCGCAAGGTGGGAAATCGGGGTCCGTGTGGCGGTATAACCAGACATATCAGATGTCAGCCAGCTCTCCCATCCCCCTGTACATCATGTGTTATACTCAGTTATACTCCAGTCTCCTCCAGAGCTGTTTTCACAATTCTGCGTAGAGGAGCGTTACACGGTGAGATCCCGGCTCTCAGGTTATGAATCACAAGGTCAGGTGCTGCCAAAAATGTGAACGCAGCTCTCGATGTGACTTGGGAAAATGACAATAAATCCCAAAATTAATAGCACAAAGTATTGATCTGTGTCTGGAAAATTATAGGGTCTGTTAGGGGTTGAGACACTTACAGGAGTCCGGTCCCCATGTCTGAGCCTCTCATAGGGGCACTGCCGCTCCTGTGTGTGAGAAACCTATAGGGTCCCTGTGCCAGAAACACTCATGGAGCACCCATATCTGAGCTACTTATGGGGGCACGTGTGCCTGAAAAATGTATGGAGGTCCTATGTCTGACCTGCTTATGGGGGTCTCCATGCTTTAAATACTTATAGAAGCCCCTGAGTGTGCAACACTTATAGGGGTCCCCATGCCTGAGATGCTTATAGGGGACTCATATCGGCGACACTTATGGGGGCTCCTGAGTGTGCAACACTTATGGGGGTCACCATACCAGCAGCTATTTTTCTGTCTTCACAAATGGTAAATCTCCATAACCCTCATTAGTGCCATTGAGCCACTTATGGGGGTCCTCATGCCTGAGGCACTAATGGGGGCCTGGAGTGTGTGACACTTATGGGGGTCCCCCTGACTTAGACATTAGGGGTCATCATGCCAGCAGCTTTTTTTCTGTTTTCACACATCAAAAATGTTCAAAACTCTTCTTTGTGCCATTGTACGACACTTCCATCCATGGTGTAGGTCTATGGTAGAATTTTAAACAAAACAATTAAGATGCAGTTGAAGTTCAGACTTTCAGCTTTCATTTGAGGGTATCCACATTAAAATTGGATGAAGGGCTTAGGAGTTTCAGATCCTTAACATGTGCCACCATGTTTTTAAAGGGACCAAAAGTAATTGGACAATTGGCTATTTCACGGACAGGTGTGGGCAATCCCTTTATGTCATTCTCAATTAAGCAGATAAAAGGCCTGGAGTTGATTTGAGGTGTGGTGCTTGCATTTGGAAGGTTTTGCGGTGAAGTAAACATGCGGTCAAAGGAGCTCTCAATGGAGGTGAAACAAGCCATCCTTAAGCTGCGAAAACAGAAAAAACCCATCCGAGAAATTGCTACAATATTAGGAGTGGCAAAATCTACAGTTTGGTACATCCTGAGAAAGAAAGAAAGCACTGGTGAACTCATCAATGCAAAAAGACCTGGGCGCCCACGGAAGACAACAGTGGTGGATGATCGCAGAATAATCTCCATGGTGAAGAACATTCTTTGGACAGATGAAACCAAAATCAACCTCTACCAGAATGATGGAAAGAAACGTATGGCGAAGACGTGGTACAGCTCATGATCCAAAACATACCACATCATCTGTAAAACACGGCGGAGGTAGTGTGATGGCTTGTGCATGCATGGCTGCCAGTGGCACTGGGTCACTTGTGTTTATTGATGATGTGACACAGGACAGAAGCAGCCGAATGAATTCTGAGGTATTCAGAGACATACTGTGTGCTCAGATACAGCCAAATGCAGCAAAACTGATTGGTCGTCGTTTCATACTACAGATGGACAATGACCCAAAACATAAAGCCAAAGCAACCCAAAACTTTATTAAAGCAAAGAAGTGGAATATTCATGAATGGCCAAGTCAGTCACCTGATCTCAACCCAATGGAGCATGCATTTCACTTGTTAAAGACTAAACTTCAGACAGAAAGGCCCACAAACAAACAGCAACTGAAAACCACCGCAGTGAAGGCCGGGCAGAGCATCAAAAAGGAGGAAACACAGCATCTGGTGATGTCCATGAGTTCAAGACTTCAGGCAGTCATTCCAAACGAAGGGTTTTCAGCCAAGTACTAAAGATCAACATTTTATTTAAAATTATTGAATCTGTCCAATTACTTTTGGTCCCTTTAAAAACAGGGTGGCACAGGTTAAGGAGCTGAAACTCCTAAATCCTTCATCCAATTTTAATACCTTCTGGACCCGTTGAAGCACATTTGTGTGCGAAACGGCCGTCGTCTGTACTCCAATACCGCACCCTCCTATATACCTGCATTTTTGATGTCCTGATGGATATATTCCACTTTCTTTTCCAATAAAGTCAACGATCTTCACTGCAACTTTGGGGTGAGTGCCGCATATTCTTTTCTTCATGTATTTATTAGGAAATGTTTCATCAAGATACTCGCGGACTACTCTTGAATAATGTGGAGGGGCCCCATCTTGTTGGAAATAAAGGTCATTTGAATTAGGCTGTTGTTGTAACTGGGGAACAACTTGATTCATTAGAATTTCGAGATACTTATCTCCTGTGACTGTTCCATAAAAAAAAAAAAAAAAAAAAATGGCCCAAAAACACCAAAACTTGAAATACCACCCCAAACATTGACACCAGGCTCCTTTAGTTGTTGCGCTAACGTTAAATGCATGTTCTCATTATACCAATAAATTCAATTGTCTGTTAATATGGCCAGTTAACCTCACTAAATTGCAGCCGCTTGTCTGGATCATCCTACAATAAACCATGAATTAGACGTGGACGATAAGCTTTCCACCCAATAGATTTCAGGATTCGCATGATGGAAGCTCGTGAAATTCCCAATTCTAAAGAGACTCTTCTGGTGGACTTTTTTGGACTCTGAACAAATGTTTCAGCTACAAGTTGTTTCTTATTTTCTGTACAGGCTGTTTTGGATCGACCAGTTTTTGGAGCATTAAGGATTGAGCCAGTGGCATCGACTTTGTCACGAATGCGGTAAATGATTTGTCTCTTTGGGGCTTGAGTACCAAATGTTTCAACCCAATTTGCTCTGTTTCAGCATTTTGAGATTTCCAATACTCTTTTAAAATCCATTTTATTTGATCTGTATTTAAATTATTTGCCATTATGGGTTATCTGAATTATCTGAAAAGAAAACAGATTTGGGGGAGATTTATCTGGGAAAACTGGATCTGTGAAACTGACTCAGTTGCCCTTAGCAACCAATCAGATTCCACCTTTCATTTTCCAAAGAGTCTGTGAAGCATGAAAAGTGGAATCTGATTGGTTGCTAAGGGCAACTGAGTCAGTTTCACTTTACACCATGTTTGATAAATCTCCCCCTTCATAATATAGTCACTTATATTTGTGTGTGTAAGACATTATACATTTGAACATGGTCTATAATGACATTATGGTCTTCAGTTCCAAAATGGAGAATAAAAAAAAGAGGTTGAACAAGGAAATAACATCATAATTCTTGTTTTCTTTTTAATAATATATCTTTATTTAGCTCTTTGGATTGGAAATAAAAATGCATCAAAAATGCGCGTTTTCCTGCAAGAGATGCAGAAACCTTGCAGAAATTTCTGCAAGCAAATACGCAACGTGCGCACATAGCCTAAAATCTGCCGCTCCATAATCGAATAATCCACATTTTTATGAATGTGTAAATGAGGCTGTAAGTGCTCTGAGTATGGGGGAGCACTTCCCGAGCTCCTGCCTCCCCAGCTCAGGTCCTTGCCTTAAGCCTCCTTTTGCTGCTGACTGACAGCTCACTGGCTGTGTGATGTCACAAGCTAGGACAGGAGATCTCACTCTAGTCAAGCAGAAGTGGGAAGCAGGGTTTCGGGAAGTGCTCCCTCACACGCAGAGCACTTACAGCCTCATTTACACATTGATAAAAAATGTGGATTTTATAAAATAAGGTATGGATTTGACCACCAAATGTGACAGTACACGGGTTCCGTGCTTCTACACGCTGCATGCTGCTGCAGGTGAGCTGGTTATTTTTTTTGTCCTTTATGGATTAAAGATGAATTGCTATCTCCAAGATCACATCAAAATATGCCGTAAATATAATATTAACAAATACTTCCAATTAGAAATCTAGTAGTGTTCTTCTGATTTGCTATGTCTCTTTCCTCATGTGCAGGCATTGCAGGTGTCATGAACCGGGGGTGTTTGGTTGCCCCCAGTTCTTCATCAGGGATTTATATCCCACTTCCGATTTGGAACTTGTAGCTCTCTGGCACCCCCGTTACCCTCAGGTCAGTCAGGGAACTGCACCTAGGATTAGTCACCAGAAAGGCTGCCTGCTCGTGTACTGGCTATCGGGCATGTTGCAGTGAGGGCGATATAACTATTCCCAGCCGCAGCCAGGCAATACACTTATAAAACCCTTTCCGTCACTGCCAGCTTTGCCCCACAAGCTCAGTACGCTCCGCTGCCACCAGCTCCTATTACTAAGGTTAGTAGCGGGTCAGGAGCCAACCCAATCAGTATCGAAGATTTAGGTCGGAGAACTTAGAGTACGTTTAGAGCAAGGAAAATGAGACTAGTAAATATAACTTTTATTCCAAAAAGATAAGGTAGTGTTTACAAAAAGTATAAAAACTATATTACAAGATGAGACAATTATAGTATGTACAGAACGATTACAAAATAAAAGGGATTAAAGATGAAAAGCACTTACAGTTCTCTCATATCATGGCTGCCATGTGGCGTGGGGGGAAGGGAGTGACATCCCAATGCTTCAGACCGGTTGCAGGGCCTCCTGAAGCAGGCTTCCTGAGCAAAAAAACCACCTCCCAACTCAGCTGGTCAATGTTATACCCTGTGCTTCATGACCTCACTGAGTGAGCGGAACTATGACATGCACTCCCTTCTGGAAGTTATGAAAAACATTACATCGGTCATAACTCGGGGTGGGAACCTCGTAGAAGGATGCCAAAACTATAATTCTCCCGAGCATGAGATTGTCATTCATTTAAGTCCAAACATGACTTGGCTATGTGACTTGGGCAAGCAGTAATGCGTTTCTCAGGTTTTGCTAGGCGCTGAGCTTCGAAAACGCACGGGAGGGTAGCTCTACCGATGCATGTGCCAAAAATGTAAATTTCACACCTATATCAATAATTGGTGCCATTATATGTAAGTTTGCAAAAACAAAGAAAACACATGCTTTTAAGGAACTTTCTTTAACTAGTTTTCTCAAGCTGCTCTGTAGCACACTGGGGTCTCAGGTTAACCACACAGCTGTATAGCACGGGACAAGGAGAAGTGGACTCTCACACATATTCTTGAGGGAGGGGGGATGAGTGGTTTAGAACTACACAGGCAGACTGAGGGGTCATGCAGCTGTGTGTTTAGACCAGCAACCCTAATGGGGGGGGTTGCTGAGCTGGCATGTAATTTACAAAACCATGGAGATGTAGCAGGGCTGTGTATATTGATGACAGCAGGACCTTAGGTATCCATGGTTACAACAAGCTGTCATTATATCAGTGGTCATAACCATGGATACCTAAGGTCCTGCAATGCCTGCACATGAGGAATGAGAAGGGCTGTGGAGTCGGTAAACTTCCAAATCCTCAATTTCTACGACACGGACTCCCTCATACCAGGGCTGTGGAGTCGGTAAGCCAAACCTCCAACTCCACCAAAATGGTCTCCGACTCCCACAGACCTGGGAACGAGACATAGCGAAGCAGAAGAACGCTACTACATTTCTAATTGGAGGTATTTGCTAATATTATTTACACCTAGAACACATTGGGAGAGGATCCTGGAGGTGGTAACACTCTAACTTGTCCTTACAAGAGCTTCCTCACCATATAACCCATGTGGGGTGCACCCTGATAATTTAAAGGGACCTGTCACCAGGTATGGCCACTATAAGATGTGACTACTGCCTTTCAGGGCTGATGTATAGCATTCTATAATGCTGCAGAAAAGCCCCCGACCCCAACTGCAAGAGAAGAAAAAGGACAGAGGCCCAGCGCCTGCGCACTGCAGGAATTTCTTCTGTCCTCAACAGGTCAGAGAAGTACGCCTGCGCAGGAGCACGATGCCGGGGAGCCATGAAGAAGCAGGAGGGCGGCATCGGAAGATGGGAGGCGCCGGACCTGCGACACCCATGGGACCGGTCTGCCCAGCACGTTAGTATAATAAGCTATTTTTCTTCTCTTGCAGGTTGGATCGGGGCAGATATACAGCATTATGCAAGATTATAGCCCTGAAGGGCGGTGACCATAACACGTATCGGCCAAACCTGGTGACAGGTTTCCTCGAATACAGAAAGGTGCGGCGGCGGCGGCGCTGCCTGGCGGACACAGTACTGGCCCGTGTGATGGGCCCTGCAGTCTAATAGCTCATCATAGTGCACAATTCCAAGTTTGTAGATGGGAATATGCCCCCTCACATGGAGGACCCGCGCGGCTGTACAAGAGCTCCCTCACCATGAGCTGGCTGGGCACTGTAGTTCTCCCCATACATCCTCGATCACTGGGGTCCAGCCGGTGGATGAAGGGTCGTGTGTGACTGGAGCCATCTGCTCCAGTCTGGTGTAGTGGGACCCCGGGACACTGCGCTCACCGCTCTTTATGCCTTAGGCTACTTTCACACTAGCGTTAACTGCAATACGTTAAAATGCGTCGTTTTGCAGAAAAAACGCATCCTGCAAAAGTGTTTGCAGGATGCGTTTTTTCCCCATAGACTTGTATTGGCGACGCATTGCAACGGATTGTCATACGTCGTGTCCGTCGTACGACGTATGCGTCGAAATTTGGCGACACGTCGTCGGCAAAAAAACGTTGATTGTAACGTTTTTTGTCTCCGCCTAAAAAACGTGTCGCGACGCATCCTGCGGCATGCGTCGTTGGCTACAATGGAAGCCTATGAGCGACGGATGCGTTGGGACACGTCGTACGACGCAATGCAGCGCTGCAATACGTTTTTTTACACTGAGCATGCTCAGAAGCTGGATTTTGTTGCCATTTGGCCAGACACCCCCAAATCTATATAAACTTGGCCTGGGCCTTCAACCCCACATATGCCAGCAAGAAGACAGAGAGGAGAAGCCTGCCAGCAAGAGCCAGCCTGCCACAAGACTCCAGCCAGCCTGCCACAAGACTCCAGTCAGCCTGCCACAAGACTCCAGCCAGCCTGCCACAAGACTCCAGCCACCATAGAGCCAGTGTGAGTATTGCCATTTTTGTGTGCGTCTGTGTGCCTGTGCATTTTTGTGTGTATGAGGTACTGACTACAGCAAGAGCTTAAAACCTGAAGAGAACCAGAGGCCTGCCATCGTCCAGCAACAGCCAGTGCCATGCTAGAGTCCAGATCCACCCTTATGCCAGCCACTGTGAAGACCTGCAGCTCCAGCCGGAGGACTGTCAGCCTTTTTTACGTGTGTGTGCGTATGCGTCTTCTGTTTGGGTACACCTTTGTGCCTTTGTTGTACATATGTGTATTTGCATAAAGCTTATGTGCTTTTATGTGTGTGTGTGTGTGTATTTTTGTACGGCTGTGTGCTTTTGTATGTCTTCATGTGCCTGCACCTTATTATGCCTTCGCCAATCTTATGCCTGTTCATGTGGGAGGGTATGTGTCCACGTTCAGAATTGCATCAGGATTTGGTCAGTATTTTACATCAGTATTTGTAAGCCAAAACCAGGAGTGGGTGATAAATGCAGAAGTGGTGCATGTTTTTTTTATTATACTTTTCCTAATTGTTACACTCCTGGTTTTGGATTACAAAAACTGCTGGAAAATCCTGACCAAATCCTGATGCAATCCTGAACGTGGACACATACCAGGCATGTTTGTGTGCGTCTTGTTGATTGCATGTGCATTTGTCCATGCCTTAATTGGTTAATTGCCTTTTTCTGATGTATTTACTAAGTATAGTAGTGTGTGCAGCATGTGGTTTAACCCCTTCACCCCCAAGGGTGGTTTGCACGTTAATGACCAGGCCAATTTTTACAATTCTGACCACTGTCCCTTTATGAGGTTATAACTCTGGAACGCTTCAACGGATCTTGGCGATTCTGACATTGTTTTCTCGTGACATATTGTACTTCATGACAGTGGTAAAATTTCTTTGATATAACTTGCGTTTATTTGTGAAAAAAATGGATATTTAGCGAAAATGTTGAACATTTCGCAATTTTCCAACTTTGAACTTTTATGCCCTTAAATCACAGACATATGTCATGCAAAATACTTAATAAGTAACATTTCCCACATGTCTACTTTACATCAGCACAATTTTGGAACCAAATTTTTTTTTGTTAGGGAGTTATAAGGGTTAAAAGTTGACCAGAAATTTCTCATTTTTACAACACCATTTTTTTTTAGGGACCACATCTCATTTGAAGTCATTTTGAGGGGTCTATATGACAGAAAATACCCAAGTGTGACACTATTCTAAAAACTGCACCCCTCAAGGTGCTCAAAACCACATTCAAGAAATTTATTAACCCTTCAGGTGTTTCACAGGAATTTTTGGAATGTTTAAATAAAAATAAACATTTAACTTTTTTCACACAAAATTTATTTCAGCTCCAATTTGTTTTATTTTACCAAGGGTAACAGGAGAAAATGGACCCCAAAAGTTGTTGTACAATTTGTCCTGAGTACGTTGATACCCCATATGTAGGGGTAAACCACTGTTTGGGCGCATGGCAGAGCTCGGAAGGAAAGGAGCGCCATTTGACTTTTCAATGCAAAATTGACTGGAATTGACATGGGACGCCATGTTGCGTTTGTAGAGCCCCTGATGTGCCTAAACATTGAAACCCCCCACAAGTGACACCGTTTTGGAAAGTAGACCCCCTAAGGAACTTATCTAGATGTGTGGTGAGCACTTTGACCCAACAAGTACTTCTCAGAAGTTTATAATGCAGAGCCGTAAAAATAAAAAATCATATTTTTTCACAAAAATGATATTTTCGCCCCCATTTTTTTATTTTCCCAAGGGTAAGAGAAGAAATTAGACCACAAAAGTTGTTGTGCAATTTGTCCTGAGTACGAAGATACCCCATATGTGGGTGTAAACCATTATTTGGGTGCAGGGCAGAGCTCGGAAGGGAAGAAGCGCCATTTGACTTTTCAATGCAAAATTGACTGGAATTGAGATGGGACGCCATTTTGCGTTTGGAGAGCCCCTGATGTGCCTAAACATTGAAACCCCCCACAAGTGACAACATTTTGGAAAGTAGACCCCTTAAGGAACTTATCTAGATGTGAGTTGAGCACTTTGACCCAACAAGTGCTTCACAGAAGTTTATAATGCAGAGCCATAAAAATAAAAAATAATATTTTTTCACAAAAATGATCTTTTCGCCCCCATTTTTTTATTTTCCCAAGGGTAAGAAAAGAAATTAGACCACAAAAGTTGTTGTGCAATTTGTCCTGAGTACGACGATACCCCATATGTGGGGGTAAACCACTGTTTGGGCGCATAACAGAGCTCGGAAGGGAAGGAGCGCTATTTTACTTTTCAATGCAAAATTGACTGGAATTAAGATGGGACGCCATGTTGCGTTTGGAGAGCCCCTGATGTGCCTAAACATTAAAACCCCCAACAAGTGACACCATTTTGGAAAATAGACCCCCTAAGGAACACATCTAAAAAAAACTTAGATGTGTTTTGAGAGCTTTGAACCCCCAAGTGTTTCACTACAGTTTATAACGCAGAGCCGTGAAAATAAAAATTCCTCTTTTTTTTCACAGAAATGATTTTTTAGCCCCCAGCTTTGTATTATTACAAGGGTAGCATAATAAATTGGACCACAAAAGTTGTTGTCCAATTTGTCCTGAGTACGCTGATACCCCATATGTGGGGGGAACCACTGTTTGGGCACATGACAGAGCTTGGAATGGAAGGAGCACCATTTGGAATGCAGACTTAATTGGATTGGTCTGCAGGCGTCACGTTGCATTTGCAGAGCCCCTGATGTACCCAAACAGTAGAAACCCCCACAAGTGACCCCAAATTGGAAACTAGACCTCCCAAGGAACTTATCTAGATGTGTTGTGAGAACTTTGAACCCCCAAGTGTTTCACTACAGTTTATAACGCAGAGCCGTGAAAATAAAAATTCCTCTTTTTTTTCACAGAAATGATTTTTTAGCCCCCAGCTTTGTATTTTTACAAGGGTAACATAATAAATTGGACCCCAAAAGTTGTTGTCCAATTTGTCCTGAGTACTCTGATACCCCATATGTGGGGGGGAACCACTGTTTGGGCACATGACAGAGCTCGGAATGGAAGGAGCACCATTTGGAATGCAGACTTAATTGGATTGGTCTGCAGGCGTCACGTTGCATTTGCAGAGCCCCTGATGTACCCAAACAGTAGAAACCCCCACAAGTGACCCCAAATTGGAAACTAGACCTCCCAAGGAACTTATCTAGATGTGTTGTGAGAACTTTGAACCCCCAAGTGTTTCACTACAGTTTATAACGCAGAGCCGTGAAAATAAAAATTCCTCTTTTTTTTCACAGAAATGATTTTTTAGCCCCCAGCTTTGTATTTTTACAATGGTAACATAATAAATTGGACCCCAAAAGTTGTTGTCCAATTTGTCCTGAGTACGCTGATACCCCAAATGTGGGGGGGAACCACTGTTTGGGCGCATGACAGAGCTCGGAAGGGAAGGAGCGCCGTTTGGAATGCAGACTTAGATGGATTGGTCTGCAGGCGTCACGTTGCATTTGCAGAGCCCCTGATGTACCTAAACAGTAGAAACCCCCCACAAGTGACCCCATATTGGAAATTAGACCCCCCAAGGAACTTATCTAGATGTGTTGTGAAAACTTTGAACCCCCAAGTGTTTCACTACAGTTTACAACGCAGAGCCGTGAAAATAAAAAATCTTTTCTTTCCCACAAAACTTATTTTTTAGACCCCAGTTTTGTATTTTCCCAAGGGTAACAGGAGAAATTGGACCCCAAAAGATGTTGGCCAATTTATCCTGAGTATGCCGATACCCCATATGTTGTGGTAAACCCCAGTTTGGGTAAACGGGAGAGCTCTGAAGGGAAGGAGCACTGTTTTACTATTTCAACGCAGAATTGTCTGGAATTGAGATCGGATGCCATGTCCCATTTGGAGAGCCCCTGATGTGCCTAAACAGTGGAAACCCCCCAATTATAACTGAAACCCTAATCCAAACACACCTGTTCTGCCCATCTTAATGTGCAGAAAGTTAATTGTCATGTTATTCAAGTTATGGCCACTGGAGGTCATCAGTTGTCTACTTTTCATGTTGTTTACCAACTTTCACTCAGAAGAGCAATGCCTTCTGGGTAAGTTCCGCCCTCATTCTTCTTGTGGAAGACAAGCTTCAGTAGCCATTTCTCCTCAGGACTGAAGGGAGGCACACATGCTCCTGTCTCACTTACTTTCCTATCCCTGTCCTAACGGATCTCGGTACGTTTATAAAGGGTTAAATGCATCTTATGTTTGTGTTAGTATCTGAGCCTTATGCAGCTCCTATAGTCTGATATAGTTAGGCAGATTGTGCTCTGCAGCTTGCAGTTAGGTTAATGTATGTTTACTCTGCATGTAGACAGATGCATCTTTGTATAGAATAGGGCAGTGCTGTTAGAATTACTGTGTAATGCACTCTGTATAATTCTTGCTGTAATGTCCCAGTTATATATGTGATTGCACCCTGTATGTGCATATACTGATATGCTGTTATTCTTTACAGTTTTTCACCAGTCATCCACTATGATTATTCACTGAACATCCACTTTGTACATCAACATCATTCACTATTCGATCATCTACTATGAATACTATCCACCATTGTTGTTCAACGTTATAGTTTATGTTATCATCACCCTAATAAATAAGACTTGAGCTTCAATACAGTCTGTTTAATGGGATGTGAATGAAGGTTTAGCCGTATGTTGGAATCCACACAGCATCCTACGTGGAGGAAGGCAGAACAGTGAAAAACGAGACCGCCAGTCGCAGGCGGTGATTGTAAAGTAAGAACAGATTAGCTGCCTTCAGTGAAACTGATAGCCGGTCGCAGGCTGTAGTTGACCAGACTGTACGGAACCGCTAACACCCACACTGCTCCGCATTCGGGTATTACAGCAGCAGCCATACAGCCGCAGAATTTACTGCAGCCCGCCAAGAAGAGCTACATCGTTCCCGCCACGCGGAAGCCCACTGCACATAGACTCAGTTTCACGCCAAAACACTCAGCAGTACGCAGCTAAGCGCACAATGTCTCAAAACAGCACATCCTCACTCAAGACGAGATCACGAGCAAGCTCTAGCAGGTCATCATTAGCAGAGCTGGCTGCTGTCGCCCGTGCTGAAGCTGAAGCAGCCAAAGCGAGGTCCTCCTTCGCCGAGAAAGAAATGCATCTAAAGCTGAGACAAGCAGAGCATGAAGCAGAAAATGCACGTCTGCAGACAGAAAGTGCACGTTTGCGGGCAGAGCAAGAGGCAGAAGGTGCGCGCCTGCAAGTGTCTCTAGAAAGACTTATGGCAGACAAAGAGACAGCAGCTGCAATAGCTAAGGCAGAGTACTTGGAAGCCATGAAGGATCCTGATTATGAGAGACACAGCAACATTCTTGGAACAGATCTAGAGCAGCAAGATCCAGCTCAGCACGTTGCAGAGTACGTCCATCGACACTCCAGCATGGACAACACCCTCGACAGGCTACATCGATCAGCCTACGCCGATTATCATCGATCCAACCCCGAACTTCGCTAGTACAAACAAGACGTCCAGCACAGAGATGTCAACCACAGCTACCGTTCCACTGAGAAGAAGGTACAGCTCCCACCTCACCTTAAAGAGACATCTTCTTCACCAGAAAGGTACTATGCAGACTGTCCGAAGCCAAGAGCGTCTCACAGGTATGGTGATGCACCACACACTAGACATGACTATAACATACCGGCTCGTACCAACACTGATCAAGCCACCATAGACTTGTAAAGCTCACTGACAAAGCCGAAAACTATAGGTCATGGCGAGCTTCGTTCCAGAACGCCATTCAGGGACTGGACCTTTCTAGTAGTGAGGAGTTAGATCTCCTGGTAAAGTGGCTTGGAACTTAATCGGTCGAGCATGCTAAAAGACTAAGAGACATTAACATAGAACACCCACACATAGGTCTACGTAAAGTGTGGGAAAGACTTGATGAATGCTATGGGTCCGTAGAAGTAATAGAGAATGCTTTATTCAAAAGAATTGATGATTTCCCTAAGATAAGGCCCAAAGGTTATCAAAGGCTTAGAGAATTAAGTGATTTATTGATAGAGTTACAGGTCGCCCAGAAGGAAGGTCACTTGCCTGGATTGGCATTCTTAGACACTGCTAGGGGTGTCAATCCAATAGTACAAAAACTTCCTTACAATCTTCAAGAAAGGTGGGTTATACATGGTTCACGGTATCAACAAATTCATAATGTACCATTCCCTCCTTTTACTGTATTTGTTGAGTTTGTCACCCAGCAAGCCAGGATCAGAAATGACACTAGTTTTGATTTCACTCTGTCATGTTCCACTACCCCTGGTGTCAAACTCAGTAAGACACCCGTGGCAGTCCATAAAACTAATATTGATTCCACAGGTCCTCCTCACAAGACAACTAAGCCCCCTACAGAAGAGAGCAAACCTCAGGATGTCAGTAAGCAGTGTCCTCTACACAGGAAACCACATCCTCTACTAAAGTGCAGAGCCTTCAGGGAGAAGACTTTAGAGGATCGCAAAGGTTTCCTCAAGGAAAACAACATCTGCTTCAAATGCTGTGCTACAACCTCTCACTTCGCCAGGAACTGTGAAGCTAGCGTGAAATGTGCAGAATGCAGCAGCACGGATCACAATACAGCCTTGCACCCCGGACCACCTCCACGAGTGTTGTCACAGGCAGAGGAGCACGATGAGAAGCAGAAGAACACCGACGAAGACACCCCTGCGGTCATCTCTAAATGTACGGAGATCTGTAAGGGACTCACAGGAGGAAGATCCTGTTCAAAAATCTGCTTTGTCCGAGTCTATCCAGCAGGCCACAGAGACAAAGCGCTCAAGATATATGCAATCCTGGATGACCAAAGTAATAGGTCTTTAGCCAGGTCCATCTTCTTTGACAACTTCAACATTGTAGGCCCCGGTTCTCCCTACTCCCTTAGGACATGTTCAGGTACCATCGAGACGGCGGGGAAGAAAGCAACCGGATACAAAGTGGAGTCCATAGATGGCCAGACCTGCCTGTCACTACCGACCATCCTGGAGTGCAACCAGATTCCCGACAATAGGTCTGAGATACCTTCACCAGAGGTGGCAACATATCACCCCCACCTGAAGCATATAGCCCACTTGATACCTGAGTTGGAACTAGAAGCTCCAATAGCTTTACTTCTGGGAAGAGATATACTACGAGTCCACAAGACTAGAGAATATATCAATGGCTCCCGGAATGCCCCATACGCTCAGAGGCAAGACCTTGGATGGGTCATTGTAGGAGATGTCTGCCTAGGAGGAGCACACAAGCCGGTCTCAGTCAACAGTATGCTTACCAGCACACTAGAAAATGGACGTCCATCTCTCTTCCAGCCATGTCACAATAGTCTGCTGGTAAAGGAACTACCGAGCAGCATTCCCCTACCTTGCCCTTTCTCAGTTCCTATCAACGAAGACCACGCCTGTGAAGGTGAACAAGACCACATAGGATGTACAGTCTTCCACAGGACAAAGGAAGACAACAAGGTAGCGATGTCTATAGAAGACAGGATGTTCTTGGACATCATGGATGAACAAATAGTCAAGGATACGTCGAACAGTTGGGTCGCACCTCTACCATTTCGACCTCAGAGGAGACGCCTACCCAACAACAGGGAATTGGTCTACAGCAGATTTATCTCCCTAAGACACAAGCTTCAGAAGTCACCTGAGATGAGGGATCATTTCTTTACTTTCATGGGAAAGATATTCCAGAACAACCACGCAGAGATTGCACCTGCACTTCGACACTCAGAGGAGTGTTGGTACCTGCCCATCTTCGGAGTGTACCATCCTAAGAAGCCAGGTCAAATTAGAGTGGTATTCGACTCAAGCGCCAAATGCGAAGATGTGTCATTGAATGACGTCTTACTGTCGGGCCCAGACCTCAACAACAGACTTCTGGAAGTATTACTCTGTTTTCATAGAGATTCAGTGGCATTTATGGCTGACATACAGCAGATATTCCACTGTTTTCTCATCAAAGAGGAACACAGAAACTATTTGAGGTTCTTCTGGTACCGTGACAACGACCCAGACAAAGACATCGCAGAGTACCGGATGCGGGTACACATCTTTGGGAACAGCCCTTCCCCAGCAGTCGCAATCTACGGCCTCCGACATTCTGCCAAAAAGGGTAAAGAAGAGTATGGCTTGGACATTAGGTCCTTCGTGGAAAAGGATTTCTACGTGGATGACTGTTTGAAGTCCACACCGACAAGTGAAGCCGCAATCAGTCTACTAAAGAGGACACGTGACATGCTCACTCAGTCTAACCTAAGGTTACACAAGATTTCCTCCAACAGCCGAGAGTTGATGGAAGCCTTTCCCTCTGAAGACTATTCCAGCGATCTAAAGGATTTAGACCTCAGCATTGACTCCCTTCCCATGCAGCGGAGCCTCGGATTACTGTGGGACCTGAAGACAGATGCTTTCACCTTTCAGATCAGCAAGGATGAGAAACAAGGAGTTCTTTCCTTCGTGAATAGTTTATACGACCCCTTGGGATTTGTAGCTCCAGTAACCATCCAAGGAAAGCTGATGCTCAGGGACTTCACCCAAGACACTACTGATTGGGATGATCCACTTCCAGCAGAAAAGGCTGACATGTGGGCAGAGTGGAGGAAGTCTCTTGAAGCCCTGACCAACCTTCGTGTGAAACGACCGTATGCTCCTGTCCACAGAGGTCAAAACGCAAAGACTTTGTATTTTCTGTGATGCATCAGTCAAAGCGATTGCAGCAGTAGTGTACCTCAAAACCATAGACGTAAGCGGACAGTGCCATATCGGGTTCGTTATGAGCCGGACAAAATTGGCGCCACTTCGTGAACACACGATACCCAGACTGGAACTCTGTGCTGCTGTCCTTGCAGTTGAGTTGGCCGAACTGATCTCTGATGCGATGAGTCTGAAGATCAAGGATGCAGAGTTCTACACCGATAGCAAGGTGGTACTGGGGTACATCTGTAACGAGACATGACGCTTCTACGTCTACGACAGCAACCGGGTACTTCAGATAAGAAGATCCACCGGCCCTAATCAGTGGCACTACGTACCTACTCACCACAATCCTGCGGACCACGCGACTAGATCTGTTGCATCCAGTTATCTGAAGGACACTACATGGTTCACAGGTCCTCCCTCTTTGTACCGTTCGATGCCCCACATCAGCAGGCCTGATACTTTCGAACTAGTGGGTCCAGACACAGATGAAGAGATCCGACCTCAAGTGTCTGCTCTACATACAGAGACTTCAAGCTGTCACCTCGAATCTCACCGGTTCAGCAGGTTCTCCACATGGAAGTCACTTGTTCAAGCTATAGCCTATTTCATGTAACCCAGTCCTACAAGTCAACACTACCTGATAGCCCGAGACCTTGTAAAGGTTGGCATCACTGCAGGCTTGCGTTTACTGCTCCCGACCTGGAAAGAGCCAAGGTTATAATACTTCGTGTCGTACAAAGAGAAACTTATGGCAGAGAAATAGACAACCTCAACAAGGGACAAACCATTCCTGAAGTCAGTGGGCTGAGGAAGCTCGATCCGATTGTCGATCAGGATGGGCTGCTGAGAGTCGGAGGCCATCTTCAAGAAGCGGAGGTAGAAGTTTCAGAGAAGCACCCGGTAATAATTCCTGGATGTCATCACGTAACAACCCTGCTAATTCAACATCATCATGTCTTAGTGAGACACCAAGGCCGTTTTTTTACTGAAGGAAACCTACGGGCGGCTGGACTATGGATAGTTGGAGCAAAGAGAAGAGTGAGCAAACTCATCTACGACTGTGTTACGTGTCGCAAACTCCGGGGCACATTCCAAAATCCGAAGATGGCCAATCTTCCACCCGACAGACTCAGTACTGAACCCCCCTTCACCAACGTTGGACTAGATGTATTCGGTCCTTGGTCTGTGGCTACACGACGGACTAGGAAAATACTTACAGAAGCAAAGTGTTGGGCAGTTCTATTCACGTGTCTGTCCATCAGAGCCGTTCATATCGATGTAATCAAATCGATGGACACATCAAGTTTTATAAACGCACTTCGACGCTTCATCGCAATCAGAGGCCCTGTGAAGCATATTCGTTCTGACCGAGGTACGAATTTTGTCGGAGCGGCAAGAGAACTCCAAATCCCTTCCAATCTGGACATCGCTAATGTGGAAAGGTATCTAGGCGAGCAAGGATGTACCTGGACTTTCAATCTACCACACTCTTCGCACATGGGAGGTGCGTGGGAAAGGATGATAGGGATAGCACGCAAAATACTAGACTCTATCTTCTTGCAAGCTAACACCAGACTTACACAAGAGAGTTTAACCACGTTCTTGGCAGAGGTCTCAGCCATCATGAATGCCAGGCCACTGACAGCACTTTTTAGTGATTCCGGAGATCCATCCATCCTTACTCCGGCGATGTTACTCACACAGAAAACCTGTGTCCCGAAAGCTCCACTCGGAGAATTCAATGACAAAGACCTCTACAGACGACAATGGAGGCAAGTACAAAGCGTGTCCAACGTCTTCTGGGATAGATGGAGGAAACAGTATCTCTCCACTCTGCAAACCAGGACAAAGTGGCAAAAAGACCGCCCAAATATTCAATCTGGCGATGTTGTACTCATCAAAGACAGTCAGTCACATCGGAACGAGTGGCCTCTCGGCCTAGTCGTCAAGACCCTTCCCAGCAAAGATGGGAAAGTGCGGAAAGTAGAGGTCAGAGTGTGCAAGCTTGGGGAGAACAAACTGTTCCTCAGGCCCGTTACCGAGCTTGTATTATTATTTTCCCCAAAGGAACCTAATTGTGGCATCTGTTGACGCCAAGCGGGGAGTGTTCTGCCCATCTTAATGTGCAGAAAGTTAATTGTCATGTTATTCAAGTTATGGCCACTGGAGGTCATTAGTTGTCTACTTTTCATGTTGTTTACCAACTTTCCCTCAGAAGAGCAATGCCTTCTGGGTAAGTTCCGCCCTCATTCTTCTTGTGGAAGACAAGCTTCAGTAGCCATTTCTCCTCAGGACTGAAGGGAGGCACACGTGCTCCTGTCTCACTTACTTTCCTACCCCTGTCCTAACGGATCTCGGTACGTTTATAAAGGGTTAAATGCATCTTATGTTTGTGTTAGTATCTGAGCCTTATGCAGATCCTATAGTCTGATATAGTTAGGTAGATTGTGCTCTGCAGCTTGCAGTTAGGTTAATGTATGTTTACTCTGCATGTAGACAGATGCATCTTTGTATAGAATAGGGCAGTGCTGTTAGAATTACTGTGTAATGCACTCTGTATAATTCTAGCTGTAATGTCCCAGTTATTTATGTGATTGCACCCTGTATGTGCATATACTGATATGCTGTTATTCTTTACAGTTTTTCACCAGTCATCCACTATGATTATTCACTGAACATCCACTTTGTACATCAACATCATTCACTATTCGATCATCTGCTATGAATACTATCCACCATTGTTGTTCAACGTTATAGTTTATGTTATCATCACCCTAATAAATAAGACTTGAGCTTCAATACAGTCTGTTTAATGGGATGTGGATGAAGGTTTAGCCGTATGTTGGAATCCACACAGCATCCTACGTGGAGGAAGGCAGAACAACACCCCTTACCCTAATCCCAACGGTAACCCTAACCACACCCCTAACCCTGACACACCCCTAACCCTAATCCCAACCCTATTCCCAACCGCAAATGTAATCCAAACCCTAACTTTAGCCCCAACCCTAACTGTAGCCTTAACCCTAGCCCCAACCCTAACCCTAGCAATAACCCTAGCCCTAACCCTAGCAATAATCCTAACCCTAACCCTAGCAATAACCCTAGCCCTAACCCTAGCAATAACCCTAGCCCTAACCCTAACCCTAATGGGAAAATGGAAAAAAATACATTTTTTTTATTTTTCCCTAACTAAGGGGGTGATGAAGGGGGGTTTGATTTACTTTTATAGCGGGTTATTTAGCGGAATTTTATGATTGGCAGCCGTCACACACTGAAAGACGCTTTTTATTGCAAAAAATATTTTTTGCGTTACCACATTTTGAGAGCTATAATTTTTCCATATTTGAGTCCACAGAGTCATGTGAAGTCTTGTTTTTTGCGGGACGAGTTGACGTTTTTATTGGTAACATTTTTGGGCACATGACATTTTTTGACCGCTTTTTATTCCGATTTTTGTGAGGCAGAATGATCAAAAACCAGCTATTCATGAATTTCTTTTGGGGGAGGCGTTTATACCGTTCCGCGTTTGGTAAAATTGATAAAGCAGTTTTATTCTTCGGGTCAGTACGATTACAGCGATACCTGTTATGATCCTGGTGGCAAGGACCACAAAACTGACCTGATAGGTAAACCAAATAAAGACAAGCTCTGGGAGTGTGGTAACTATACTGACCGCAAGCCTGTACCTATCGACACCACACTATAGGCAGCCGTGGAGCTTTCCTGACAAGGCCTAGACGCCTCTTCACAGCCTGAGAAACTAGCTACCCCTAGAGAGAAACAAAGCCTCACTTGCCTCAGAGAAATTACCCCAAAGTTATAGACAGCCCCCCACAAATAATAACGGTGAGTTAAGGGGAAAACACAAACGTAGGAGTGAAAACAGGTTTTAGCAAATGAGGCCCGCTACTCTAAATAGACAGAAGATAGCAAGGAATCTGTGCGGTCAGTATAAAACACTATCAAAATTATCCACGCAGAGAATACAAAAAAACCCCACACCGACTCACGATGTGAGGGGCGCAACTCCGCACCCCAGAGCTTCCGGCGAGCGAGGAAATCACATTTAAGCAAGCTGGACTGAACTCATCATATGCTGAGAAACATTTTCAAGGAAATAATGAGAAAACATGAACTAGCAAACTTAGCTTCTCCAGAAGGAGACAGATCACAAGGGAAGTCCAAGAGAGCTCTGAACCAGTACTGAATACAACGACAGCAGGCAACAAGTAAAGGTCCAGGTGGAGTTAAATAGGAGCCAGACTAGCAGAAAACAAGGCAGCTGAGCCCAGCCGTATAGCTAAAAGCCACCAGAGGGAGCCCAAGAATAGAACTCACACAGTACCAGTCATGACCACAGGAGGGAGCCCGAGAACGGAATTCACAACAGTACCCCCCCCTTGAGGAGGGGTCACCGAACCCTCACCAGAGCCCCCAGGCCGATCAGGACAAGCCAAATGAAAGGCACGAACCAAATCGGCCGCATGGACATCAGAGGCAACAACCCAGGAATTATCCTCCTGACCATAGCCCTTCCACTTAACCAAGTACTGAAGCTTTCGTCTCGAAATACGAGAATCCAAGATCTTCTCCACCACATACTCCAACTCTCCCTCGACCAACACCGGAGCAGGAGGATCAACAGAAGGAACCACAGGCACAACATACCTCCGCAACAATGACC
Source organism: Ranitomeya variabilis (assembly GCF_051348905.1). Taxonomy (NCBI): domain Eukaryota; kingdom Metazoa; phylum Chordata; class Amphibia; order Anura; family Dendrobatidae; genus Ranitomeya; species Ranitomeya variabilis. The sequence goes on from NC_135235.1 coordinate 343,244,635, forward strand.
TATGGAACACATTATGAATGGCAAACGATGCTGGGAGGTCCAAACGAAAAGACACAGGGTTGAGGATTTCTAAAATCTTATAAGGACCGATGAAACGAGACTTGAACTTAGGAGAGGAAACCTTCATAGGAACATAATGAGAAGACAACCACACCAAATCCCCCACACAAAGTCGGGGACCCTGTTGTGAATTAGACTTTTTTGGCTCCCTCTTGTGGTCACTAGTGATATGACTCTGGGATTGTCTTTCTTCAGTTTTGGCACCCACCTGGGTCGTTAGTCCAGGGGTGTCGCTATATAAGCTTCCTGAATTCTCAGTCTGGTGCCTGGCATCGTTGTAATCAGTTCCTTTCTGTTTGCTCCTGTCTGCTGGTCCTGGATCTTGCAAAATTAAGCTAAGTCTTGCTTCCTTGTTTTTTGGTTATTTGCATTGCTATTATTTTTTGTCCAGCTTGTACTAAATGTGATTCCTGATTCTGCTGGAAGCTCTAGGGGGCTGGTGTTCTCCCCCCGGGCCGTTAGACGGTTCGGGGGTTCTTGAATATCCAGCGTGGAAATTTTGATAGGGTTTTTGCTGACCGTATAAGTCATCTTACTATATTCTGCTATTAGTCAGTGGGCCTCTCTTTGCTAAATATCTAGTTCATTCTTACGTTTGTCTTTTCTTCTTACCTCACCGTTATTATTTGTTGGGGGCTTGTATCCAACTTTTGGGGTCTTTTCTCTGGAGGCAAGAAAGGTCTATCTTTTCCCTTCTAGGGTTAGTTAGTTCTCCGGCTGGCGCGAGACGTCTAGAACCAACGTAGGCACGTTCCCCGGCTGCTGCTATTTGTGGTGCTAGGATTAGATATATGGTCAGCCCAGTTACCACTGCCCTATGAGCTGGTTTTTTGTGTTTGCAGACTTGGTATGTATTTTTGAGACCCTCTGCCATTGGGGTCATAACAGTATGCCAGGCCAAGGTTGAATGTTTAATGCATTGCAGAAGTGGGATTACAAGAAAGGAAAGTCTGAGTTTTTTTTTTTTTTTTTTCTTTCCTCTCTTTTTTCCTCCCCCTTACCTCTGAGTGGCTTGTGCTTGCTGCAGACATGAATGTCCAGACTTTGATTACAAGTGCGGATCAGCTTGCTGCTCGTGTGCAGGGTATACAAGATTTTGTTACCAGTAGTCCAATGTCTGAACCTAAAATACCTATTCCTGAACTGTTCTCTGGAGACCGATTTTAAGTTTAGGAATTTCAGGAATAATTGTAAATTGTTTCTGTCTCTGAGACCCCGTTCATCTGGAGATTCAGCTCAGCAAGTAAAAATTGTTATCTCTTTCTTACGGGGCGACCCTCAGGATTGGGCCTTCTCGCTAGCGCCAGGAGATCCGGCATTGGCAAATGTTGATGCGTTTTTTCTGGCGCTCGGATTGCTTTACGAGGAACCCAATCTTGAAATTCAGGCAGAAAAAGCCTTGTTGGCTATTTCTCAGGGGCAGGATGAAGCTGAAGTGTATTGCCAAAAATTTCGGAAATGGTCCGTGCTTACTCAGTGGAATGAGTGTGCTCTGGCCGCAAATTTCAGAAATGGCCTTTCTGAAGCCATTAAGAATGTGATGGTGGGTTTCTCCATTCCTACAGGTCTGAATGATTCCATGGCGCTGGCTATTCAAATTGACCGGCGTTTGCGGGAGCGCAAAGCCGCGAATCCTCTGGTGGTGTTGTCTGAACAAACACCTGATTTAATGCAATGTGGTAGAATTCAGACTAGAAATGAACGGAAAAATCATAGACGTCAGAATGGGTTGTGTTTTTACTGTGGTGATTCTACACATGTTATATCAGCATGCTCTAAACGCCTAACTAGGGTTGTTAGTCCTGTCGCCATTGGTAATTTGCAACCTAAATTTATTTTGTCTGAGACTTTAATTTGCTCATTGTCCTCCTACCCTGTTATGGCGTTTGTGGATTCAGGTGCTGCCCTGAGTCTTATGGATCTGTCGTTTGCCAAGCGTTGTGGTTTTGTTCTTGAGCCATTGGTAAATCCTATCCCTCTTAGAGGTATTGATGCTACGCCATTGGCGGAAAATAAACCGCAGTTTTGGACACAGGTAACCATGTGCATGACTCCTGAACATCGGGAGGTGATTCGTTTTCTTGTTCTGCATAAAATGCATGATTTGGTCGTTTTGGATCTGCCATGGTTACAGACCCATAATCCAGTCTTGGATTGGAAGGCAATGTCTGTGTCAAGTTGGGGCTGTCAGGGAATTCATGGTGACTTCCCGCCGGTGTCTATTGCTTCCTCTACTCCTTCGGAAGTTCCTGAGTATTTGTCTGATTACCAGCATGTATTCAGCGAGTCCAGCTCCAGTGCTCTTCCTCCTCATAGGGACTGTGACTGCGCTATAGATTTGATTCCAGGTAGTAAATTTCCTAAGGGAAGATTATTTAATCTGTCTGTACCTGAGCATACCGCAATGCATTCGTATATCAAGGAATCTCTGGAGAAGGGGCATATCCGTCCATCCTCTTCCCCTCTTGGTGCGGGATTCTTTTTTGTGGCCAAGAAGGACGGATCTTTGAGACCTTGTATTGAATATCGGCTTCTGAATAAAATCACTGTTAAATTTCAGTATCCTTTGCCTCTGTTGTCGGACTTGTTTGCCCGGATTAAAGGTGCCAAGTGGTTCACCAAGATAGATCTTCGTGGTGCGTACAACCTTGTGCGCATTAAGCAAGGAGATGAATGGAAAACTGCATTTAATACGCCCGAAGGTCATTTTGAGTACTTGGTGATGCCTTTCGGGCTCTCTAATGCTCCTTCAGTGTTTCAGTCCTTTATGCATGATATTTTCCGGAAGTATCTGGATAAATTTATGATTGTTTATCTGGATGATATTCTGTTTTTTTCTGATGATTGGGACTCGCATGTAGAGCAGGTCAGGATGGTGTTTCAGGTTTTGCGTGAGAATGCTTTGTTTGTTAAGGGCTCAAAGTGTCTCTTTGGAGTACAGAAGGTTCCGTTTTTGGGTTTTATTTTTTCCCCTTCTGCGGTGGAGATGGACCCAGTCAAGGTCCGAGCTATTCATGATTGGACTCAACCCACGTCAGTTAAGAGTCTTCAGAAGTTCTTGGGTTTTGCTAACTTCTACCGTCGTTTTATCGCTAATTTTTCTAGCGTTGTTAAACCTTTGACGGATATGACCAAGAAAGGTTCTGATGTTGCTAACTGGGCTCCTGCAGCCGTGGAAGCTTTTCAAGAGTTGAAGCGCCGGTTTACTTCAGCGCCTGTTTTGTGCCAGCCTGATGTCTCACTTCCCTTTCAGGTTGAAGTGGATGCTTCTGAGATTGGGGCAGGGGCCGTTTTGTCGCAGAGAGGCCCTGGTTGCTCTGTAATGAGACCATGTGCTTTCTTCTCTAGGAAGTTTTCGCCTGCTGAGCGGAATTATGATGTTGGCAATCGGGAGTTGCTGGCCATGAAGTGGGCATTTGAGGAGTGGCGTCATTGGCTCGAGGGTGCTAAGCATCGTGTGGTGGTCTTGACTGATCACAAGAATCTGATGTATCTCGAGTCTGCTAAACGCCTGAATCCTAGACAGGCCCGTTGGTCATTGTTTTTCTCCCGTTTTGACTTTGTGGTCTCGTATTTACCAGGTTCAAAGAATGTGAAGGCTGATGCTCTTTCAAGGAGCTTTGTGCCTGACTCTCCTGGAATCGCAGAACCAGTTGGTATTCTTAAAGAGGGAGTAATCTTGTCAGCCATTTCTCCGGATTTGCGACGTGTGTTGCAGAGATTTCAGGCTGGTAGACCTGACTCTTGTCCACCTGACAGACTGTTTGTTCCTGATAAGTGGACCAGCAGAGTCATTTCCGAGGTTCATTCCTCGGTGTTGGCAGGGCATCCGGGAATTTTTGGCACCAGAGATCTGGTGGCTAGGTCCTTTTGGTGGCCTTCCTTGTCACGGGATGTGCGGTCATTTGTGCAGTCCTGTGTGACTTGTGCTCGGCCTAAGCCTTGTTCTCGTGCCAGCGGCTTGCTCTTGCTCTTGCCTGTCCCGAAGAGGCCTTGGACACACATTTCCATGGATTTCATTTCAGATCTTCCGGTGTCTCAAGGTATGTCTGTCATCTGGGTGGTATGTGATCGCGTTTCCAAGATGGTCCATTTGGTATCTTTGCCTAAACTGCCTTCCTCTTCCGATCTGGTTCCCTTGTTCTTTCAGAATGTGGTTCGTTTACACGGCATTCCTGAGAATATTGTGTCTGACAGAGGATCCCAGTTTGTTTCCAGGTTCTGGCGATCCTTTTGTGCTAAGATGGGCATTGATTTGTCGTTTTCGTCTGCCTTTCATCCTCAAACTAATGGACAAACGGAGCGAACTAATCAGACTCTGGAGGCTTATTTGAGGTGTTTTGTTTCTGCAGATCAGGATGATTGGGTGACCTTCTTACCGTTGGCTGAGTTTGCCCTTAATAATCGGGCTAGTTCCGCTACCTTGGTTTCGCCATTTTTTTGCAACTCTGGTTTCCATCCTCGTTTTTCCTCGGGACATGTGGAGCCTTCTGACTGTCCTGGGGTAGATTCCGTGGTGGATAGGCTGCAGCAGATCTGGAATCATGTGGTGGACAACTTGAAGTTGTCACAGGAGAAGGCTCAGCGTTTTGCCAACCGCCGCCGCGGTGTGGGTCCCCGACTTCGTGTTGGGGATTTGGTATGGCTGTCTTCTCGATTTGTTCCTATGAAGGTCTCCTCTCCTAAATTTAAGCCTCGTTTCATCGGTCCTTACAAGATATTGGAAATCCTTAATCCTGTGTCCTTTCGCTTGGATCTTCCGGTGTCGTTTGCCATTCACAACGTGTTCCATAGGTCTTTGTTGCGGCGGTACGTTGTACCTGTGGTTCCTTCTGTTGAGCCTCCTGCTCCAGTGTTGGTTGAGGGCGAGTTGGAGTACGTGGTGGAGAAGATCTTGGATTCTCGTCTCTCCAGGCGGAGTCTTCAGTATCTGGTCAAGTGGAAGGGCTATGGTCAGGAGGATAATTCCTGGGTGGTTGCCTCTGATGTGCATGCGGCCGATTTAGTTCGTGCCTTTCACGCTGCTCATCCGGATCGCCCTGGTGGTCTTGGTGAGGGTTCGGTGACCCCTCCTTAAAGGGGGGGTACTCTTGTGAATTAGACTTTTTTGGCTCCCTCTTGTGGTCACTAGTGATATGACTCTGGGATTGTCTTTCTTCAGTTTTGGCACCCACCTGGGTCGTTAGTCCAGGGGTGTCGCTATATTAGCTTCCTGAATTCTCAGTCTGGTGCCTGGCATCGTTGTAATCAGTTCCTTTCTGTTTGCTCCTGTCTGCTGGTCCTGGATCTTGCAAAATTAAGCTAAGTCTTGCTTCCTTGTTTTTTGGTTATTTGCATTGCTATTATTTTTTGTCCAGCTTGTACTAAATGTGATTCCTGATTCTGCTGGAAGCTCTAGGGGGCTGGTGTTCTCCCCCCGGGCCGTTAGACGGTTCGGGGGTTCTTGAATATCCAGCGTGGAAATTTTGATAGGGTTTTTGCTGACCGTATAAGTCATCTTACTATATTCTGCTATTAGTCAGTGGGCCTCTCTTTGCTAAATATCTAGTTCATTCTTACGTTTGTCTTTTCTTCTTACCTCACCGTTATTATTTGTTGGGGGCTTGTATCCAACTTTTGGGGTCTTTTCTCTGGAGGCAAGAAAGGTCTATCTTTTCCCTTCTAGGGTTAGTTAGTTCTCCGGCTGGCGCGAGACGTCTAGAACCAACGTAGGCACGTTCCCCGGCTGCTGCTATTTGTGGTGCTAGGATTAGATATATGGTCAGCCCAGTTACCACTGCCCTATGAGCTGGTTTTTTGTGTTTGCAGACTTGGTATGTATTTTTGAGACCCTCTGCCATTGGGGTCATAACAGGACCCGCACAGCGACGGCGGTTAGCAAAGCACTGAGCCTTCTCTTGAGACAACGTCAAATTGTCCACTACGTGGTTCCAAATCTGCTGCAACCTATCCACCACAGAATCTACCCCAGGACAGTCAGAAGGCTCAACCTGACCTGAGGAAAAACGAGGATGAAAACCAGAATTACAAAAAAAAGGCGAAACCAAAGTAGCAGAGCTAGCCCGATTATTGAGGGCGTACTCAGCCAATGGCAAAAAAGTCACCCAATCATCCTGATCAGCAGAAACAAAACATCTCAGATAAGTTTCCAAGGTCTGATTAGTTCGTTCGGTTTGGCCATTCGTCTGAGGATGGAAGGCCGACGAAAAAGACAAATCAATGCCCATCTTAGCACAAAAGGACCGCCAAAATCTGGACACAAACTGGGATCCTCTGTCAGACACAATGTTCTCTGGAATACCATGCAAACGAACCACATTCTGAAAAAACAGCGGAACCAAATCGGAGGAGGAAGGCAGCTTAGGCAAGGGCACCAAATGGACCATTTTAGAAAAACGATCACAAACCACCCAGATGACAGACATCCTCTGAGAGACTGGAAGATCCGAAATAAAATCCATGGAAATATGCGTCCAGGGCCTCTTAGGGACAGGCAAGGGCAAAAGCAATCCACTGGCACGAGAACAGCAAGGCTTGGCCCGGGCACAAATCCCACAGGACTGCACAAAGAAACGCACATCCCGCGACAAGGAAGGCCACCAAAAGGACCTAGCCACCAAATCCCTGGTACCAAAAATTCCAGGATGACCCGCCAACACCGAAGAATGAACCTCGGAAATAACTCTACTGGTCCATCTATCCGGGACAAACAGTCTCTCCGGTGGACAACGGTCAGGTCTATTGGTCTGAAATTCCTGCAGCACCCGCCGCAAATCTGGGGAGATGGCCGACAAAATCACCCCCTCTCTGAGGATACCAGCCGGTTCAGAAACTCCCGGAGAGTCAGGCACAAAACTCCTAGAAAGGGCATCAGCCTTCACATTCTTTGAGCCCGGGAGATATGAAACCATGAAATCGAAACGGGAGAAAAACAGCGACCATCGAGCCTGTCTAGGATTTAACCGTTTGGCAGACTCGAGGTAAGTCAAATTCTTGTGATCCGTCAAGACCACCACACGATGTTTAGCTCCCTCAAATCAATGTCGCCACTCCTCGAATGCCCACTTCATTGCCAACTCCCGATTACCAACATCATAATTCCGCTCGGCAGGCGAAAACTTTCTAGAAAAGAAAGCACATGGCCTCATCACAGAGCCATCAGAGCCTTTCTGCGACAAGACAGCCCCTGCTCCAATCTCAGAAGCATCAACCTCGACCTGGAAGGGAAGCGAGACATCCGGCTGACGCAAGACAGGAGCTGAAGAAAACCGACGTTTCAGCTCCTGAAAGGCCTCCACGGCCGCAGGAGACCAATTCGTAACATCAGAACCCTTTTTGGTCAAATCCGTCAAAGGCTTAACCACACTAGAAAAATTAGTGATAAAGCGACGGTAAAAATTAGCAAAGCCCAAGAACTTCTGGAGACTATTCACCGATGTAGGTTGAGTCCAATCATAAATAGCCTGGACCTTGACTGGATCCATCTCGATAGTAGAAGGAGAAAAAATAAAGCCCAAAAAGGAAACCTTCTGGACTCCGAAGAGACATTTAGAGCCCTTTACAAACAAGGCATTGGCACGCAGGACCTGAAAAACCATCCTGACCTGCTTCACATGAGACTCCCAATCATCAGAAAAGACCAAAATATCATCCAGGTACACAATCATAAATCTATCCAGATACTCTCGGAAGATGTCGTGCATGAAGGACTGGAACACGGACGGGGCGTTAGAAAGCCCAAAAGGCATCACCAAGTACTCAAAATGACCTTCAGGCGTATTAAATGCTGTTTTCCATTCATCGCCCTGCTTTATACGCACAAGATTATAAGCTCCACGAAGATCAATCTTGGTGAACCAACTAGCCCCCTTAATCCGAGCAAACAGATCGGACAGCAGTGGCAAAGGATACTGAAATTTGACCGTGATGTTATTTAGAAGGCGATAATCTATACAGGGTCTCAGAGAACCATCCTTCTTGGCCACAAAAAAGAATCCCGCACCCATAGGTGATGAGGACGGGCGAATATGCCCCTTCTCCAATGACTCCTTTATATAACTCCACATAGCGGCCTGTTCTGGTACAGATAAATTAAAAAGTCGTCCCTTAGGGAACTTACTACCAGGAATCAAATTTATAACACAATCACAATCCCTATGAGGAGGTAGGGCACTGGATTAGGGCTCATCAAATACATCCTGGTAGTCGGACAAAAATTCAGGGACTTCAGAAGGAGTAGAAGAAGCAATTGACACCAAAGGAGCATCGCCATGAATTCCCTTGCAACCCCAACTTGACAAAGACATTGCTTTCCAATCTAGAACTGGATTATGAGCCTGCAGCCATGGCAGACCCAACACGACAACATCATGCAAATTATGTAGCACAAGGAAGCGAATCTCCTCCTGATGTGCAGGAGTCATGCACATAGTCACTTGAGTCCAGTACTGAGGCTTATTCTTGGCCAATGGCGTAGCATTAATTCCTTTTAGTGGAATAGGAAATTGCAAAGGCTCCAAGATAAAACCACAGCGCCTGGCAAATGACAAGTCCATCAAATTCAGGGCAGTGCCTGAATCCACAAAAGCCATAACTGAGTAGGATGACAGGGAGCAAATCAAAGTAACAGACAAAATGAATTTAGGCTGTACAGTACCAATGGTGACCGACTTAGCGAACCTATTTGTGCGCTTAAAACAATCTGAGATAACATGAGTAGAATCACCACAGTAAAAGCACAACCCATTCTGACGTCTGTGATTTTGCCTTTCAATTCTGGTCAGAATCCTGTCACATTGCAAAGACTCAGGCTTCTGCTCAGAAAATACCGCCAGATGGTGCACAGGTTTGCGCTCCCGCAAACGTCGATCAATCTGAATGGCCAACGACATTGACTCATTCAGACCGGCAGGCGTGGGGAACCCCACCATAACATCTTTAATGGCTTCAGAAAGACCCTTTCTGAAAGTCGCTGCCAGGGCACACTCATTCCATTGAGGGAGCACAGACCACTTCCTAAACTTCTGACAGTAAACCTCCGCTTCATCCTGACCCTGAGAAAGAGCCAGCAAAACCTTTTCTGCCTGGTCTACCAGATTAGGTTCCTCATAAAGCAATCCAAGCGCCAGAAAAAACGCATCCACATTTAGCAATGCAGGATCTCCTGGCGTCAGGGAGAATGCCCAATCTTGAGGGTCACCACGCAACAAAGAAATAATAATTTTAACTTGCTGAACAGGGTCACCAGAGGAACGAGGTCTCAGAGAAAGGAATAATTTGCAATTATTTTTGAAGTTCAAAAACCTAGATCTATCTCCAGAGAAACACTCAGGAATTGGTATCTTAGGCTCTGACATAGGACTGTGAACTACATAATCCTGAATGCTGTGCACCCTTGCAGTGAGATGATCCACACTAGAGGTCAGACTCTGAATGTCCATATCTGCAGCTGAATTCTGAACCACCCAGAGATTAAGGGGAGGAGAGAAGGTAGACAAACTGCAAAGGAAAAAAAAAATGAACTCAGGACTTCTCTTATCCCTCTTCTGCGATGCATTAACACTTTACTGGCCTGCTGTACTGTTATGATCCTGGTGGCAAGAACCATAAAAACGGACCTGATAGGTAAACCAAATAAAGACAAGCTCTGGGAGTGTGGTAACTATACTGACCGCAAGCCTGTACCTATCGACACCACACTATAGGCAGCCGTGGAGCGTTCCTGACAAGGCCTAGACGCCTCTTCACAGCCTGAGAAACTAGCTACCCCTACAGAGAAAGAAAGCCTCACTTGCCTCAGAGAAATTACCCCAAAGTTATAGACAGCCCCCCACAAATAATAACGGTGAGTTAAGGGGAAAACACAAACGTAGGAGTGAAAACAGGTTTTAGCAAATGAGGCCCGCTACTCTAAATAGACAGAAGATAGCAAGGAATCTGTGCGGTCAGTATAAAACACTATCAAAATTATCCACGCAGAGAATACAAAAAAACCCCACACCGACTCACGATGTGAGGGGCGCAACGCCGCACCCCAGAGCTTCCAGCGAGCGAGGAAATCACATTTAAGCAAGCTGGACTGAACTCATCATATGCTGAGAAACATTTTCCAGGAAATAATGAGAAAACATGAACTAGCAAACTTAGCTTCTCCAGAAGGAGACAGGTCACAAGGGAAGTCCAAGAGAGCTCTGAACCAGTACTGAATACAACGACAGCAGGCAACAAGTAAAGGTCCAGGTGGAGTTAAATAGGAGCCAGACTAGCAGAAAACGAGGCAGCTGAGCCCAGCTAGAGACCAGCCGTATAGCTCAAAGCCACCAGAGGGAGCCCAAGAATAGAACTCACACAGTACCAGTCATGACCACAGGAGGGAGCCCGAGAACGGAATTCACAACAACAGATACCTCATTTATATAATTTTTTTATGTTTTGGCGCTTTTATACGATAAATGCTATTTTATAGAAAAAATAATTATTTTGGTATCGCTTTATTCTCAGGACTATAACTTTTTTATTTTTTTGCTGATGATGCTGTATCATGGCTCGTTTTTTGCGGGACAAGATGACGTTTTCAGCGGTACCATGGTTATTTATATCTGTCTTTTTGATCGCGTGTTATTCCACTTTTTGCTCGGCGATATGGTAATAAAGCGTTGTTTTTTGCCTCATTTTTTTTTTATTCTCACGGTGTTTACTGAAGGGGTTAACTAGTGGGGCAGTTTTATAGGTTGGGTCGTTACGGACGCGGCAATACTAAATATGTGTACTTTTATTGTTTTTTTTTTATTTAGATAAAGAAATGTATTTATGGGAATAATATTTTTTTTTTTCTTTATTTAGGAATTTATTTTTTATTTATTTTTTTACACATGTGGAAAAAATTTTTTTTTACTTTGTCCCAGGGGGGGACATTACAGATCGGTGATCTGACAGTGTGCACAGCACTCTGTCAGATCGGCGATCTGCTGTGCAGGGCTGCAAGCTTACCAGCGCCTGCTCTGAGCAGGCACTCGGTAAGCCACCTCCCTCCCTGCAGGACCCGGATGCCGCGGCCATCTTGGATCCGGGACCTGCGGCGAGGAGGGAGGTAGGAGACCCTCGGAGCAACGTGATCACATCGCGTTGCTCCGGGGGTCTCAGGGAAGCCCACAGGGAGCCCCCTCCCTGCGCGATGCTTCCCTATACCGCCGGTACACCGCGATCATGTTTGATCGCGGTGTGCCGGGGGTTAATGTGCCGGGGGCGGTCCGTGACCGCTCCTGGCACATAGTGCCGGATGTCAGCTGTGAGATCGCGTATGACGTACTATCCCGTCGGTGGTCATACGGGCCCACCCCACCTCGACGGGATAGTACGTCAGATGTCAGAAAGGGGTTAAATGTGCTTTTTTTTCTCAATTTTTTTTGTTTAAATCGGATGTATTTTTGCAAAGTCTAGTGGTCTGCAGCTTGTGGTTTGAATGTGTGAGAGTGCTTTTTTTTTTTTTTCTATCTTAAAGTGTTGATTTTCTTATTACTGTTGAAACCATTCGCAGTTGATGTACTTGTATTTAAAATAAAGAGCATTTCAGCTCCTAATTGTGATGTTAAAAAAAAAAAAAGAAAATAATAAAATGTTTGTTAAAAAAATGTCCGTAGTATCATTTCAGAAAGGTAAATTTAAAACTGGTGTATGTACCAATGGTTACACATGCAATACAGAGTTGGTTGAGGGCTCTTTTTTTAATAAAGGCTATACTTTAAAGGTTTTTTGGGGGAGGTGATTTTTGAAAATAAAATGTGGTAAATATATTTTTACATGGTGGGTTCACATTTAAAAATATTATTTTTGGGACATGGAAATGAATGGTATAACGTGCACCTGTTTTTGGGTTTTGGTGTTCACCTTTAATGAACTTTTCTCACATCATTTTAGCAGGGTGTTTATCGTTAAACATTACCTAGTTCAGGGGGTGGTCTAACTATAAATCCATTATACTTATTATCGATACACCAGGGACCAGGACCACAGCCGCCACCTGTGTTCCCCACCAGGACCAGACCACCAGGACCAGCCCACCAGGACCACAGCCACAAATCTTGAAAAGTAAGTTTTGAAGACCCCAAATCTGCTACTTCAATGTGTAGAGCAGATTGCAAGTGTCTTTTAACTTAGAGACCACAGGACCACAGCCGCCGCCTGTGTTCCCCACCAGGACCAGCCCACCAGGACCACAGCCACAAATCTTGAAAAGTAAGTTTTGAAGACCCCAAATCTGCTACTTCAATGTGTAGAGCAGATTGCAAGTGTCTTTTAACTTACAGAGACCCCAGGACCACAGCCGCCGCCTGGCTAACGCAACAATGTCCTCTTCTGACAGCCCTCCTCCACAGCAACAGCGAGTATCGGTAAGTTAACACAAAAAATGTTTTTGGGGTTTTTTTTTTTGTTTTTTTAATTTACATTTTTGGTTGATCACTACATGCATAAATTATGTTTAAACAGGAAGCTGAATCAGATGAGGAGCTGTCAGAAGGGGGGGAGATGGGTGGAGAGAGGAACCAAGTGTAAGTAGTGGTGAAACAGTTGCTTCACACATCTAACTGCACCATACACAAAACAGATTTTCATACATAACTAAACACAGAAAACATATGCCTACATTACAGAGAATTTGCTTCCTTTATATCAGTCTCCTGCTGCTGCTGCTGCTGAACAGTCAGCAAACCGTGAAGGTTCTCCCATCCGCTCCCAGAGTCGGCGGAATCGTCGCCGCGGTCGGCCATCAGTGAGTTTTTTTTTTGGGGGGGATGTTATTGGTACTTTTGTGTTTCAGTGTACTAATTTTTTTGTTTTTCTTCTTTTTTTGGCACAGGCTTCACAGCGTGCTCCCGCAGAAGACTTTGATGATGATATTGACATCGACAGTCTCATCGAGGAGGTTCGCAAGCGGGAGCCGCTGTGGAACATGGCTGACCGCAGCCATGCTGATACCAGTGTAACCCGTCGGCTCTGGGGGGGAAGTATGCCAGAACATCTTTCCAAGGTGGGCGGACCTTCATCCACAGCAGCAGAGCAAAATATGTAAGTATTCACTTTTCAGTGATGTTTTGAGCTGGCTGTAATGTATTGCATTTACCAATTTTTTTTTTCTTTTCATTCTTGTCTTCACAGGTGGAAAGGTTAGGAAGCGGTGGCGGTCACTGAGGGATCGCTTTAAGAGGGAATTTAACGAGGAGATGCAGGCCCCGAGTGGCTCAGCAGGAAGGAAGAGGAGCAGATATAAATATGGCCCGGCCCTCTCCTTCCTGACGCGAACCATGCTGAGCATAGTGTAAGTATTCTACAGCCCACTAATAACCATGTTAACCTGTCTTAGTTTGGTTTCAGTCAGGGCTTTTCATATCAATATATTAATTGTTTTTTTTTTTCTTTCACAGCACCTTCTCCAGCCACCGGGCGCCTGCATCTTCCTCTGCGCCCTCTGGAGCGATCCCTCCTGAGTCCGCCACCGAGGGCCACGTCGGTAGGCCCCACACCTCTGACCCCTCTACTTCATCCGCCCCAAGCAGTGGAGCATTATTGCAGCCTTCCTTGCTCGCATCTGATGCTCAACAGATAGCGTTCCCTTTACCCCACCCCTCTGATCCTGCCACCTCTAGACCACCATTAGGTTCGTGGCGGCAGCGACAGAGGGGTCAGGAAAGGAGCTATGCTCCTGAGTTCTTACATCTGAATGCATCCTTCCAAAGCTCTTTCAAAATTTTGGGAGAGCAAGTGACTGCTGATTTCAACATGGTGCAATCACGCATCAGTGAAAAGCCATGAAACCAGCAGTCGCTTGGATAGTCTGCATTCAGATGTAAGTCAGTCTCCGGCCAATCTTTTTTTTCAATCCATGCTCAGGAGCATGGAAAAGCTTTCTTTTGAGCAACAGATGCAGGTAATGAATACCTGCCATAATGCTCTACTGAAGGCCCTTCACGAACCCCAATCTACCCCCACACCTCCACTACAATTCCACCCCAGGCCCCATTTCCACACCATGCCCCACCCCAGGCCCCATTTCCACACCATGCCCCACCCAAGGCCCCATTTCCACACCATACACCCCAATACCCACACCAGCCCCAATCCCCACGCCAGCCCCATTACCAAACCCAGCCCCAAACCCCACGCGAGCCCCAATACCAAACCCAGTCCCAATACCCAACCCAGTCCCCATACCCATCCCGGCCCCCAAACCAAATTCCTTCCCCAATGTTTTCTTCCTTGCCCAGCTTTTCTTCCCCAGTAAGTATTCCCCCTACCCCAACACCACCCCCCTCTGGTCAGCCTGCTGCTTTTACCCCCCCTTCCACTGCACCCTAACCAAGTAGGGTTTCCCCACCTATCGACGTGGTCCAACCTTCCAACCCCTCCTCCCCTTGTATCTCCACCCCACAGTTTGAAGACTTGTAAAACATGTTATTATGTTCAAGTTTATTAATGTTATAAAAAAAAATTTGAAAATAACTAATATATTTCTATTTTTTTGGCAGAAAAATAAAATAAAAAAAGTTAAAATAAAATTAAGTATGATTTAAATTCTGCTCTTTGTGTGTGTGGATTCATTAAGGTAATATGGTAACTAATAAAAAAGGTAAAATCAAAATAAACACCAGACGTGTGAAAGGTCTAACATATTGGTTTTATTACCAAGAAAACCACACTTTTGGACCTTTTTTTTGGGGGGGGGGGGGAGAAACACATTTTTACATAAACAAAACACATGGAAAACATGTCACACAATCATGTCTTGCCATGGAATCCGCCCGACTGGTGACACAAAATAATCCGCAAACTGGTCCCTCATCCTGGTAACAGAACCTGTGGAGCGAACAGAGCTGCTGCGGTAATCCCACAAGGTTGTCTCCAATTCTTCTTCATCCAAGGAAACGGGCTCCTTTGAAAGGACAAATTTATGGAGCACCACACATGCCTTAACAACCTCGTCTACAGTTGTGGTTTGCAGTTTGATTGCCGTAAGCAGAACTCTCCACTTTGCCGTCAATATACCAAAAGAACACTCGACTACTCTTCTTGCTCTAGTAAGGCGGTAATTAAATACCCGTTTGGTACGGGTTAAGTCCCGGCTACTATATGGTTTCAGTAGGTGTGGCGAGAGTTAAAACGCTTCATCACCTACACAAACATATTGCATGGCTGGTTCACTTGTTCCTGGGAGTGGTCTGGCTGGCGGGAAATCGTATGTCTCTCCATACAGGCAACGACCCATTGGAGAGTTTTTAAAAACTTGAGAATCGTTGGACCGGCCCTACGCTCCTATGTCCACAGCAAGGAACTTGCAGTTGGCGTCTGCAATAGCCATGAGTACGATTGAGAAATATTTCTTGTAATTGTAGTACTGCGACCCTGTTCCTGCCGGTTTCGCAATCCTTATGTGTTTCCCGTCAACGGCACCAACACAATTTGGGACATGGCAAATTTGCTGAAACTGTTCTGCACTTCTCAACCAGATGTCCATGGATGGTTGGGGGATATACTCCGGCTGTAAAATGT
The DNA here is from genome assembly GCF_051348905.1 of Ranitomeya variabilis. Lineage (NCBI taxonomy): Eukaryota > Metazoa > Chordata > Amphibia > Anura > Dendrobatidae > Ranitomeya > Ranitomeya variabilis. The sequence goes on from NC_135235.1 coordinate 343,260,238, forward strand.
CCCAAATAGCCCGACATGTCTCCTTCATTATTCCAGAAATAGTGGAAATGCCCAGCCGGAATTGGTAATGGAGCGACGTCAGAGATTCACCTGTAGCTAGGAAGCTGAAAACAAAAAAAAAGGTTAGAAAAAATTGCACAGACCAACAACCTTTTTTTTTTTTTTTTGGGGGGGGGGGGGTTTCCTGGTAAAGTTTCAATAAATGGCACTGTGAACATTTTTTTTTTAAGGACGGAACACACAATAAAACCTGCATGAAACCGGTGTAAAATAGTGGAATGGCCGCAAACAATACAAAAATTACATGCTGCAGAAAATAGTGCGCAATATGTCAGCGCAGTATTGTCTGCAGCATGTAATATAACATTAAATATGAGCAATGACATAAAAAAAAGCAGTTGCATGTCAACAAACCCCCCCCCCAAAAAAAACATTCTGCAGAAAATGCAACGCAATGTTTCAGCGCAGTATTTTCTGCAGTCTGTTATAGGACATTCAATATGAGCAATGACATTAAAAAAAAGCAGTGGAATGGCCGCAAACAAAACAAACATTACATGCTGCAGAAAATAGTGCGCAGTATGTCAGCGCAGTATTGTCTGCAGCATGTAATATAACATTAAATATGAGCAATGACATAAAAAAAAGAGGCTTACCGCAGGGTCACCATCAGCCGCTCCGCCGGTGTGATGGCAAGCCTCATCCTTGTGTCCTGTCTTCGGATGACATCCTCCAGTTTTTCAAGCAAATTGTCAAAATGTTCCATCCTCATCCGCACGTAGTTGTAGAATTTGTGTGGATTGTGCCGCAACTCCAGGTACAGAGTGGACTGGACACCCCGGGTCATCCGCAGTTCATTAATCGGATGTATCCAGAGTCGTCTCCGTCTCCGTTGCTGCAGAAGCATCCTACGCCTTTCCGCTGCCGCCTCCTTCTCCCGCACTATGATATCCAGGCGATTCGTCTCAAAGATAACGTCGGTAACCAAACTCGCAATCCTACCAAGTACACCTTCCATCGCTGCCACAAAACTAAAACCCTCAAAGATGGGCTGTAAAAACAGTAACTATATAGTTTTTCATATTTTCCAGTAGCCAATCAAATTTGGGAGCTTCCCATTTTAAAAACGGATCCGTCGTAAAAACGGATGCAAAGGATGGTAAAAACGGATGCAACGGATCCAGTATTTCGACGGAACCGTTTAGCGGATTTGCGACGGATCTGTCGAAATGCTGTATGCGTTGCATACGTTTTTCACTTTTTTTGACGCATCCGTTTTTTCGGCAAAAAGACGATTTGTGACAGTTTGCAGTTAACGCTAGTGTGAAAGTAGCCTTACTGTCGGCCCCCAGTGATCGGGAATGGGTGGGAGTCCAGATAGGGTTAATACAGTGACCAGTCAGGTGTCTGTATAACGTGCGCGCTGCTATACCTATAGACGTGTATAGCGCAGTGCCCGGAGATTATCATTCCCAATTCAGTGTCACTCTGCGTCGTCTGCGATATTCAAACCGCCCAATCCAGAGCCGCGTTCTTTGGTGCGAGGCCACGCTCTTGCACGGCACCCTGTGATTGGACGCTGTGAATGCCATTCCTTGCGTAGGAGCAGCTACGGATCAAAATTCGTTTATGTGTACGGCTATTGGTTAACAGGTGTGACGTCGCAGCTCTCTGATAGGTCAGAGAGAAAGGTTTGGAGTGGGCGTGTCCAGAAAATAGACGAAGGTTATATGAAGGGGTGTCGGTGGGCCGTGGAGGCTTAGTGCCGGGGAGCCAAGGCTAGCACGGGAGGCCTGGGTGTTGGGAGACCAGGCTGCACGGTAAGGGGAGGGGCCCGTGAGCTTACGAATTGGAGAAGAACGTCTACGGACGTAAGTGTAAGCTAGGCCCCAGCTTGGCATCAGCGTCACTTCCATTTCCTTCTCGTTAGCTGCTACCAGGCCCTTGTTTCCGGATTCCCCTTACTGGAGCGCTGTACACACCGGAGGAGAGCGCGGTATCTTCTGTGGCAGCCCGTAACCTCCTGCGGCATGGTGAGTGTGTGTGCACGGGCCTCCTGCGGAGTCTCCCATTGTCTGACTGCTCATTCCTGCGGCCTCCTCATATGACAGGGTCCTGGCTGGGCCCCGATGTGTGTACATGTGCCAGCTGGGCATTGTTGGGGTGCCGACGCCGTATTTGCCGGGTGTGTTCCCTAGTAGTGCTGCATGCGGTGCCACTTTCCTGTTGCGGGCGGTCTCCTTGGTTGCGCCTGACTCTCGGGCAGCATGTTCCCTGAATCCAAGCTGCTGATGCGATTACTGACCAGTGTATAAATAAGCAGTAAGAACTCTTAGGGTATGTGCACACGTTCCGGATTTTGCTGCGGATCTGCAGCGGTTTTGACCCTGCGGATTCGCAGCAGTTTTCCATGCGTTGTACAGTACCATGTAAACCGATGGAAAATAAAATCCGCAGTGCACATGCTGCGGAAAATACAGCGTGGAAATGCTGCCTTGTTTCTTCCGCAGCATGTCAATTCTTTGTGTGGATTCCGCAGCGGTTTACACCTGTTCCATAATAGGAATTCGCACAAAAACCGCATTAAAGGGCCACTGTCACCCCCTCCAGCCGTTATAAACCAAAAGAGCCACCTTGTGCAGCAGTAATGCTGCATTCTAACAAGGTGGCTCTTTTAGTTTTTGCTTCTGTTATTCCCTCAATAAAGCGTTTTATAATTTTCCCTAAATACCTGTCTTTGTACCTGGAGGCAGGTCTGAAGCCTCCTTTGTGAAGCGCCCAACTGCCGTCACTCATCTCTTCTGGGGTGATGGTCGCCGCCCCCTGTGCGCTGTTCTTAAATCCGGCGCCTGTGCGTGCCTGGGGCAGGCGCAGTGTTCATTGCGACTGATGCTGGGTGCCTGACTAAGCCTGTGCGGTCAGTGCGGCCACCCTGTTGCTGAATCCCCGCCCCGCAGTGTTATGCATTATGCACAGTGCGGGGCTGGGATTCCTGGGCATGCGCACTGCGCTTGTCTGACGCTCCCCAGGTCCCCCGCCTTTCAGCGTTGTTCTTTGTGGCTGTTCCAAAACGTCGGCAAGGAAACCTGTATATTCGGGCAACGCTGGAAGGCGGGGGAGCGTCTGAACAGCGCAGTGCGCATGCCCAGGAATCCCAGCCCCGCACTGTGCATAATGCATAACACTGCGGGGCGGGGATTCAGCAACAGGGTGGCCGCACTGACCGCACAGGCGCAGTCAGGCACCCGGCATCAGTCGCAATGAACACTGCGCCTGCCCCAGGCACGCACAGGCGCCGGATTTAAGAACAGCGCGCAGGGGGCGGCGACCATCGCCCCAGAAGAGATGAGTGACGGCAGTTGGGCGCTTCACAAAGGAGGCTTCGGACCTGCCTCCAGGTACAAAGACAGGTATTTAGGGAAAATTATAAAACGCTTTATTGAGGGAATAACAGAAGCAAAAACTAAAAGAGCCACCTTGTTAGACTGCAGCATTACTGCTGCACAAGGTGGCTCTTTTAGTTTATAACGTCTGGAGGGGGGTGACAGTGGCCCTATAAATCCGCAGGTAAAACGCAGTGCTGTTTACCTGCAGATTTCTCAAAACAGGTGCGGAAAAATCCAGAGCTTCCATCTACGTGTGCACATGCCCTTAGGCTTCTTTTGACAACTATAAACACTGCCCCTTCAGTCTTTCGTTCCCCCTCTTCAGTTTGTTGAAAAATATAATTCTGTGCCATACTCTCCTTCCCCAGGTCTGCCTGCAAGTCTCCGCTGCTGCTGTCCGGCATTGGCTGCGGTGCTGACGTCACGTCCTCTGAGGGGGGATTTCTGGTGACCCTAGCAGAGCTTACTGATTGGCTGCGAGACGAAGGCCCTGCAGCCAATGCTAGAACCTGGAAGCCTTTACAATTTCAATGTTGCACCTGGGGAAGGAAAGAGCAGCACGGATTGAAATTTTTTAATGGGCACCTCTCATGTAAAATAACGCTATTAATTTGCCAATTTGGGGTTAATCTACAGGTTAATAGTAATCTGACACCTTGCAGTGCCTGAAATGAGATCCCCTCTGCCGGGAGGAAATTGGCTTTATTCTTGCCAGCAGCATTTGGCTTCAGTCACAGCTCAGTGTATAGAAGGTGGTGGCTGCACCTGTGACCCCCACACTGAGGGACAGCCAGCTCAGCATTAGGGTGCTGGGGTCGTGGGTACAGTCGATACACTGAGCGGTGACAAAGGGTGAGACTGCCAGTGGGAATAAAGTTAATGTGCTCCCATCAGAGGGGCTCAGTGCGGACTCCATACTGTCATGGCAGGTTCTCTTTATCGGACTGCAGCTGAAGCAGAACATTACAGAAAACTAAAGCAGCAAATATCTAGTTTCTCTAAAGAATCTTTTCAGGTTTTAGCTGCACTAGAAGTTTGCATGTTTTGGTGTGAATTGTTACTCCTCCATTTGATATAATACTAATGGGGTTTTCTTTTGCTTTCTCTTTGCAGAATTCAAACGTTGAAAACTTGCCTCCACATATAATTCGCCAGGTTTACAAAGAGGTCTTTACTTTGACATCTGACCCTCCCGAAGGCATAAAAATCATTCCAAATGAAGAAGATATAACGGATGTACAAGTTAGCATTGAAGGGCCAGGTTAGTATATTATACTGAGAATTCTTTCATGGGGGTTTTCCACTTTTAGAAAAGTAAACCTGAAGCGTCTCTTCTAATGTAAAACAATGAGGGTTGTGCCCGTGCATCCACAGCCGGAGCCTGGCTGCTGTACCCAGCCAAGCGCCTGCATGGGCTGCTAGACAAACCTCCTATCCCAGCACTTTAATAAAGGCTAGTTACCTGAAGGTAACAGGCGTTCTGGTGCTGTCCTTTTTACTGGAACTGCAGATCCTTAAGGAAAATGAACTCTCCTCCCGGAAGCAGTTAATCACTGCTATACATTGCTTTCGTTGACTGTATCCATGCTCTGGCACTTTGACAGCCAGCTCTGGAAAAAAAAAAACTCCCTGCGAGCTGTCAAAGCACTGGGGTGTTCTTACAGGCACTGCCCACCGTATAGTCGGTTGTGTGCGGTGACTAAGGGTATGTGCACACGTTCAGGAACTGGCAGCACATGTCCGCTTCGTCCAAAGCGCTGCTGGCTATTGATCGCACGTGTTCATTGAACTGTGTGGCTTCGCTGAGTCAAATACATTGTGGTGAAATTTATCTTGTGGAGGCTCGCGTCTCCGCAAGATAGACCTGATCAGTCTGGAAAGACTCTGCATGTCTGTCTCCGCATGTGTCTGTGAACGCGTAGTGGACATGGAATTTCTTGAAATTCCATCCACTATGCTGTAATATCTGGATGCTGCATGAGTAGTACTCTGCGTCCAATCTGCAGCGTTTACTGATTGTGTGCACACTAAAGCAGTGTTGTACACGCTCCCATGAATGAAAGATGGTGGCTCCTGTGAGAAAATAAGCTGTGATTGCAAGGTGCTGATGTGCTGTCATTTGTTGGGTCTGTGGATGACACCCGTGACGGTCATTACTATCCTCCTGTGAAAGCCAGGCCATGGCTGATGGTCATAGGTCTCGATTTTCTCTATACATAGTGCTCCAACCTAGGATGTATGGCTAGGTAATGGCAATTGCGCGGGCACACCTGCTGCACACGATTGTCGGGTTGTTCAGCAAAAATTACAGCTGACTCACTGCCTGGAATGGTGCTTGCTCCACTCCTGGCTGACCCCTAAGATCGATCACAGCATTTAGAAGGCAGAGAGGGGGTCCCTATCTGTGCCCCCGCAATGTCTGTGTGAGGACTGTTGCCATGGTGACCCGAGGTTGTCATGACGAGATCTAGGTCACCATGCTATAGCAAGCCTGTTGGATCGTGTAAGCACAGCACTGACCGTTCTAAATCATTGCATTGCTTTATAACTATTTTTGACTGCAAAAAGTTAAAGTTTAGGGACTAAGTAGAAAAGTTAAAGGGAATCTGTCACCACCCCCAAGGCGTTTTTAACTAAAAGAGCCACCTTGTGCAGCAGTAATGCTGCATTCTGACGAGGTGGCTTTTACTTCTGTGTGCTGTAACTGCCGAAATAATCAGTGTTATTTGTCCTAAATACCTTGTCTTCAGTCAAGGAGTCAGGAGGTTTTAGACGCCACACAGCCGTCACTCAAATCTTGGCGCCGCCTCCTCAGCTCTGTTTTGAAATGTTGAGGCGCCTGCACTCTTTTCTCCTGCCTTGGGCAGGCGCAGTGAGCGCTGTCTGTCCCCTGTGCATACGTACACCCTGCCTGTGAATTCCAGCCCCTGCTGGATTGTACCATAATTCATTTTATGTAAAAAAAATAAAAATACACATTTGGTACCGGCACGTCCAGAATGACATGACCTATAAAACTTTCCCACTAGTTAAAGGGAACCTGTCAGCAGGATTGTGCAACAGTAAGTGTCAGGTCGGCGCCATTATACTGATTAATGATACCTGGTGATGAAATCCGCTCTTGTGGTTGTTTAATCTTTATTTTCAGTTTTGAGTTAATAATATGCCCGTGCTCCAGGGTAGCCTGTGGGGGTCTTCATGTGGTGCTGTGATTAGGTATTTATCTGTATGGCTTATGACAAGCCACTGATCCTTCACTTACCTGAACTTTATTTTACATGCATATAATGTGAGGCTTAGAAATTTTTTTACATCCAACAAAATGGCGCTTTCACAGTAGCATCTATCTTACTTATTGGCGGCACATGCTCAGTAGCATCTATCAGTAAGAGATAGATGCTGCTGTCCCGGTGCCATTTTGTGGATGTAAAAAAAAAACTCTTAAGGGTATGTGTCCACGGGCCGGTTTACATCTGGATTAGCAGATTGAACGCTGCATACAACCGCAGCGTCCAGATGTTACAGCATAGTGGAGGGGATTTTATGAAATCCCGTCTCCACTATGCGTGCGAACACGCACCCGGCGACCCTGCGTTTACGGATATACAGCACATCTTTTTAGAACGCATGTCTGTTTACCTTGCGCCGACGCTCCGTCGCCGCAAGGTAAATCACAGGGCACTATGCATAGGGTGCAGAGATTCCTGATGTCTGCAATGAACACATCTAGAATAACCGCGCGTATAGAAGGGGGTGGAGCTGGTTTTCCGCTCCATCCAAAGCACCGTAAATCCGGACAGTGGACACGCACCCTAAAGCTCACATTATATGCATTATGTAAAATAAAGGGCATGTCAGTGAAGGATCAGTGGCCTATCATAAGCCCATAAGGGTGCATATGTAAGCAGAGCTCAACATAAAGACCCTCCCAGGCTGTCTGGAATCACGAGAATCTCATTAACTTCTTTATGAACAGCTACTGACAGCACGTCATGAGTGGGTGTCAGTTCCTGCACTATGACGTGCTATGTCCGTCGTGTGTAAACATGCAGTGACGGTTCAGTGGCCGATAAATGAGGCATGGGAAGAGGTGCAGAGACCCATGCTGTCGGTCCCTGCCCCCCAGATCTGTGATCGCGCAGGAGATGCTGAAATATCAGCAATTATTGCCCGATCTGTGCAGGAGCTCAGAGGTGCCAGTGGCTGAGCTTCACTTATCATGAGCAGTGTCAGTGCTGCTCCTGGCTAACCCACTAAATGCTACGCTAGATTGCAACATTCAGGGGGACGGGAGCTCCCTCTGCCTTCAGATCGGCATGGCCCGATCATTGTCATGACCCCTGGGTCACCAAGCTACAGAAAGCATACTCGCAGCATGATCTCATAAGCATTCAGTATAGATATAGTGCATTGCAATGCATTGTACCTGGAATCAAAGTAAAAGTTAGTCCCATAAAGGGACTAAGAAGTTAAAAAAAAAAAAAATTATAAAATTACACTAATTCATTTTAATGTAAAATTTTTTTTTTTTTAAATGTGAAATAAACTAATAAAAAGTACTTATTTGGTATTGCTGCTTCCAGAGCAACCCAATCTAGAAGTCAAGCTAGTTAACTCCTTCAGTGAACGCCGTAAAAAAAATATTAAAAAGGAAAAACATTGATTTATTTATTGTTGGAATAAAGTGAAATAAAATGAAAAAAAACAAATATAAATAAAAATGATACTGCTGAAAATGTCATCTTGTTCCCAAAAACAAGCATACCGCTCCATCAGCGGAAAAATAAGTTTTAGCTCTCAGAATAAAGCGATGCGAAAATATATTGTACTATAAAAATTTAGTGTAAAAGCACTAAAACATAAGATATAAATGTGGTATTTCTGTAATCGTAGTGACTCGAAGAATAGCTGCCTTATCAGTTTCACCACACAGCGAATGGAATAAAAAAAAAAATCCTGAATTGCTGGTTTTTGTTCATTCTGCTGCCTCAAAAATCAGAATAAAAAGCAATCAAAACCTGTCAACTGACCAAAAACAGCACCAATAAAAACGTCAGCTCATCCTGTAAACAAGCCCTCACATGACTGTCGGCAGAAATATGGAAAAATTATAGTTCTCAAAATATGGCAATGTGCAATAAAAAGCATTTTTTTAGTGTGACAGCAGCCAAACAAAAAAGAAATCTGATATATTTGTAATTGCACCGACCTTCAGAAGATTAGTAATCTAATCGCTGGAATGGAGTAAAAAATAAATAAAACCAATTCTTCACCCCTGCATTTGATTTGTTCATTCTGTTTCCCAAATGTCGCGGTAAGTTTGCGTTCTACGCTGAACACGTACACCAGAGTTTCCGTGTAAATTTGTGTGTTATAAAAGGCAGATGGAGGTACTTTGGATGCCGTCTGACATGTGATCTGGCAGTGTGTCTTTTTAGGATTGCATAAAAGCGTTGTTTGCCAGAGTTTTGTGCACTTTTGCAAAGGACTCCGCTGAACAGAGGTCAGACGGAGCCCAGAGTAACTTCATTATACTGAATGAATCCCTTGGGGGTTTCATCTAAATCGTGTCACTCAGATTTAGGTGGAAACCCTAAAGTGGTCAGTGTAGAGGTCAGGGTAAATGATCCCAAACCTTATGTAAATTTTCCCCATAAGCTTCAACTCAATCCACAAAAAATCCCCACTCTGGTCCTTCCATCTGTAAATGGAGCTATTGGGGCTTCCATGTTACTGCTAGCAAAAAGGATCTGGAGATGGAAAAGCACTATGGCTCCTCATCCCCCAAAAGAAATCCAGCAAATTCTGCACTCCTAAATCCTTTTTCTTAAGCATGGGTAGGTCACAGAAATGAGCAATAGAAGTACTCGCCCTAATTTTGGTATAGTGGTTACCCTACCTTGCGGTGGAGGTTGACACCCTAATAAAACATATGGCGCTCCTGCACAATGTTAGCTCACCCTTGGTGGCCCTATTTGACCCTGCAACGAGGTAGCACCATAGGGATAATCTAGTAGTTATCCCCCCCACCCTTTCCCCTTTTCTGTCAACTGTCTATTTACTTATATTTTAGTGGATGGGAAGAGCAACATGCAGCAGGAAGTTTAATCAAAGTGCATGTTCTTACAGAGTCCCCTAGCATATGCATAACTTCATGAGGAAAACGACACTCAGCATCTCAGAATACAGAAAATTAGTGTCAATAGTGAATAATATTAAAATTATAGAGACAGAGTGTCAGATCCACACTGGAGAGATGCAATACTGTAAGTACAGAAATTAAGTGCATATCACTTTAAGGGAACAAAAGGTAACCTGTATTTTGCTGCAAACACCTCTCCACTGTAGGACTCTGTGCTTACAGCCTCAACACCCGTTTTGCATTTTCTGTTTTCATCCTATTTGGCTGGTTTGGACACTTGCATTTTGTCATAGCTCTCACCCTAAGAGCTACTGTACAGTAGCATGAGGCTGAGTCTACACCCACAGAAGTTGCTAAGGTAATGCGGCTCATTCAGAATGACACACTAATGCAAGGTGTGGCAAGAATGATAGCTGTCTGTCAGCAGTGTCCAGACAATGGAGCAGATACATTGAGACTTGAATGGGGCCATAGGAGGGCAATAACCCAGCAGCAGGACCTCTACCTCCTCCTTTGTGCAAGGAGGAGCAGTGTGAGCCCTGCAAAATGACATCCAGCAGGCCACTAGCTTCAATGTCTGCTCAAACTGTCAGAAACAGAGGGCCTGACGTCCACAAGTGGGTGTTGTGCGAACAGCCCAACACTCTGCAGGGTGATTGTCATTTGCCAGAGAACAGAGTGGCAGATTTGACATTGGCGCTCTGTCCTCTTCACGAATGAGAGCAGGTTCACACTGAGCAAATCTGACAGACGTGACAGTGTGGAAACGCCGTGGAGAACTTTCTGCTGCCTGCAACATCCTCCAGCATGACCAGTTTTGCATTGGGTCAGTAATGGTGTGGGGTGGCATTTCTTTGGAGGGCCGCACAGCCCTCCATGTGCTCACCAGAGGTAGCCTGACTGCCATTAGGTATTGGGATGAGATCCTCAGACCCATCGCGAGACCAAATGCAGGTGCCCTGGGTTCATTCTGATGCATGACAATGCCAGACCTCATGTGGCTGAAGTGTCAGCAGTTCCTGCATGATGAAGGCATTGAAGCTATGGACTGGCCCGCCCTTTCCCCGCACCTGAATCCAATCAAATGCATCTGGGACATCATGTCTCGCACCATCCACCAACGCCATGTTGGACCACATTGTCCAGGAGTTGGCGGATGCTTTAGTCCAGGTCTGGGAGGAGATCCCTCGGGAGAACATCCACTGCTTCATCAGGACCATGCCCAGGTATAGGGAGGTCATAAAGGCACATGGAGGTACACACTACTGAGCACCATTTTCTTATCTTAAAGCATTTCCACTGAAGTTGGATCAGCCTGTAATTTGATTTTCCATTTTGATTATCATTCTAAATCCAGATCTCCATGGGATAATATTTTTGATTTACATTCATTTTTGTATTCTCAACACATTCCACTATGTAATGAATAAAGATTTGCAACTGGAATATTTAATTCAGTGATATCTAGGATGTGGGATTTTAGTGTTGCCTTTATTTTTTCCGCAGGGTATATATGTATCCAAGCTTAACTTGCGCTAGGTCCTTTTTAATGCAGTCTGTTCCACTATATTTGTATCTGGTAAGCAGGGCTGTGGAGTCGGTAAGCCACAGTTGCGACTCCGACTCCTGGATTTTATCAGGTTCCGGCTCCGACACCGGCTCCATAAATGGCCAATTCGTAACAATAAATTTACTGTTGTAAAATATTAACATCGTGCTTATTCAGTTTCTCACCATCATATAAGTAATCAGACCACTTAGAGCAAAAACTATATTTATTAGAATACAATTAGAATATAGCAACTAACTTTTATTAACTTTTCTAAACTCTTGTAAGTAAATATGCAATAAACACTGTTATGCAGTTAATAAGAAGAAATCTATAAATTTGTCCTCAGAAAAAGTATTGCCTCTGTCAGATCCTCCTTCATGGATGCCCTCAAATCTGATCTAATTATTTTGAGAGCAGAGAACAACCTCTCTACACTAACTTGGGTTGGTGGCAAAGCAGTAACCACTCGGGCAACATCTCTGACAATGTCAGGATACAGAGGAATCGTTTGTTGCACTGTTATTTTTGATGAATGGTCAAATTTCTCAATTTCTTTTAGTGCGCATGAAAAATTCTGCTGAAATGTACTGGCTGTGTTCTTTGGTGGGGATGACTCTTCTATGCGGGAACGCTTTGCACGGTCCTTGTGATCCAAATATTTTTCGAAATTAAATTCTTCATCAGTTGATGAGGGTGAAGATGTGGCAGGACGACCAAATTCTTCTTGTTCCTCCTGACTGTTCTGCAACCCTTTCATCCTTACTGCTATTTCAAACAGAGCTTCTTTTCCTTTAGTTAGCTGTTGATCATCTAGAAGAATCCGATGCATTGGGTCTACATAAACAGCTGCCAAAAGAATGTTATTTTGTATTAGTAGCTCCTCTCTCCGTTTCATTGATGTAGCAATGCCACTTGCAATTAACCCTCCTCTTTGGGACAGGCGAAACATCATGTTCTTACACTCCTTTAAGAAAATACCTGGAGTTAAGTCCTCTGCTTGTAATTTTTTTAGTCACTGTAAATGGGTGCTCTAGCAATTTTTCCAGCTCAGTCACCTGATTCCACTGACTTTCATTTAGTGTCAGTTGAGGGTTAGCCATGTCTACAAGAAAGGTTTTCAGTTCAACCAAGCGCTGAATCATTAAGTACTGCCCCATCGTGTGGCTTGATCAATAATTGCCACTTTTCCAGCACGTCTCTTCAAAATTGAGTCAACTTTAGGGGTTCTGGCAACAGTAGCCAATTTTCTCACCTTGCCAATCAGTGCAGCAGCATGTCCTTCTTGCAGACTGTCTCTTATAGCCAGCTGTAGCGTATGCACAACACAGCGCATGTGATGAATGAAAGAACATATTGACACAGTTTCAACAAGATCATCTAAACGATCATGTTGCTGTTCATCTGAAGCAACTTCAGTTTGCTCCTCAGTTACAATACTGTGTTCCTCTATTTCAAACATTTGTGTCTGTGGACCCAGAATGTTCTTCTAGCTGCTGGTCACCATCATTACTCATTCATTAGCTTAATAGTACTTATTATATTTGAAGCATTGTCAGTTACGACAGAAAGAACTTGCTCTTTTTTAAGTTTATAGTCTTGCAGAACCTTTTCCACCAAGACCTGGAGAAACTCACTGGTGTGATGAGCTTTGGTGTCTTTTACTGCCAATGTCTTGGTAACTATTTCATTTTTGTCACAAACAAATCGGACGTTGATGGCAAAATAGTTCTCTCTGTGACGTGTGCAGGCATCCATTTTAAGAAACAGAAAGCGTCCCTTGAGAGTTTATTAAGTTCTTCCTTTTGTTTAAAAGCTGCTTCGATTACTAATTTTCTAATTCTCTCTCCAGAGAGACACCAAGCTTGCGGGCCATTTCCCCATTCAGACACATAAAAGCTGGTTGTGAAAATAATGAAATAGGCACACTATCCTTTACAACAAGCTCTATGATCTGTTTTTTAAATTTATCTGTCATTTTCACAGTAACTTTGTCACTGACAAAATATCTTGCAACTGATGGCTGCAAAGTTCTGCTCCTTTGGCTGGAAGAGCTGGGCACTGGTTCATTGGTTTGGATGCAGTCTTTCTCATCCACTACTTTAATTACTTCTGGATGAAAGCGCTGTAAATGTCTCTTTAGATTAGAAGCTCTGGTAGGAGCATTTTTATCTTTGCCTGAATATGCACTGATCTTGGCTTCACAGGATTTGTTTTCGTCTGGATCATTTGTCATACACTGACAGACATAATGTTTTCTATCTTGAGTGATGGTGAAATGTTCAAATACAGCTGATTTATTGTGACGCTTCTTTGACATTCTCAGGTTTTTAATTCTGCATTCACAATCCAAATGACAATTGTTTTTCCTAAAAACAATTGTACAAAATTATTGCCAGGTCGTACAACTGATATAGTGGTCAGTAATACTGTTATTCCTCATGTACTCAGTTAACTGATGCAAAGTTTGTTGAAAGGATAATACTACTTAAGGTACCTTCACACGAAGCGACGCTGCAGCGATAGCGACAACGATGCCGATCGCTGCAGCGTCGCTGTTTGATCGCTGGGGAGCTGTCACACAGACCGCTCTCCAGCGACCAACGATGCCGAGGTCCCCGGGTAACCAGGGTAAACATCGGGTTGCTAAGCGCAGGGCCGCGCTTAGTAACCCGATGTTTACCCTGGTTACCAGCGTAAAAGTAAAAAAACAAACAGTACATGCTCACCTGCGCGTCCCCCGGCGTCCGCTTCCTGACACTGACTGAGCTCCGGCCCTAACAGCACAGCGGTGACGTCACCGCTGTGCTTTCACTTTAGGGCCGGCGCTCAGTAAGTGTCAGGAAGCAGACGCTGGGGGACGCGCAGGTGAGCGTGTACTGTTTGTTTTTTTTTACTTTTACGCTGGTAACCAGGGTAAACATCGGGTTACTAAGCGCGGCCCTGCGCTTGGTAACCCGATGTTTACCCTGGTTACCAGTGTAAAACATCGCTGGTATCGTTGCTTTTGCTTTCAAACACAACGATACACGGCGATCGGACGACCAAATAAAGTTCTGGACTTTATTCAGCGACCAGCGACATCACAGCAGGATCCTGATCGCTGCTGCGTGTCAAACTAAACGATATCGCTAGCGAGGACGCTGCAACGTCACGGATCGCTAGCGATATCGTTACAAAGTCGTTTTGTGTGAAGGTACCTTAAGTCTTCCTCTTCTGAGTAGCAGCTGTGAGATGCTTGGAAGACACACACCTAGTAAACATCTAGTCTAGAGGAGGAGCTTTACTACTAAGAATTTGCAACACATTTTCACTTTCAGTTTCATACATTGTAAGTAGGGGGGTTTGGGCAGCATGAGGTTAACCAATTATAAGATTAGATAAGGGCAGTGGAAAACAGTGATACACAAGAAGTTAGGGTGCCGTCTCACAGTGGCACTTTGGTCGCTACGACGGTACGATCCGTGACGTTCCAGCGATATCCATACGATATCGCTGTGTCTGACACGCAGCAGCGATCAGGGACCCCGCTGAGAATCGTACGTCGTAGCAGATCGTTTGGAACTTTATTTCGTCGCTGGATCTCCCGCTGTCATCGCTGGATCGGTGTGTGTGACACCGATCCAGCGATGCGTTCGCTTGTAACCAGGGTAAACATCGGGTTACTAAGCGCAGGGCCGCGCTTAGTAACCCGATGTTTACCCTGGTTACCATCGTAATGTAAAAAAACAAACAGTACATATTCACATTCCGGTGTCCGTCAGGTCCCTCGCCGTCTGCTTCCCGCACTGACTGTGAGCGCCGGCCGGAAAGCAGGGCACAGCGGTGACGTCACCGCTGTGCTCTGCTTTTACTTTACGGCCGGCACTCAGTGTGGGAAGCAGACGGCGAGGGACCTGACTGACACCGGAATGTGAGTATGTACTGTTTTTTTTGTTTTTTTTTTTACATTTACGATGGTAACCAGGGTAAACATCGGGTTACTAAGCGCGGCCCTGGTAAATCGTTTAGTGTAACGGTATCCTAAGAAATGTCTCTATCTCCAGCAGAACTGCTTATCACTGTTGTTCATAGTTTGATAGAACATATATATTTGAGTAACATTTATAAAATTCATATAAAAGTTCAATTATTAAATATTAATACATTTTTTTTTTAAAGCTGGAGTCGGTACATTTCTACTGACTCCAACCAAAACGAACTCCGACTCCTCAGCCCTGCTGGTAAGGTAACTACTAGGGATGAGCGAATAGCTCTGGATAAGAGCTTATTTGAATAGCTATAGCGCTTCCTGAATAGCTACCTTTGTATGCTGGCTAATCGGAGCGATCCTGGTCATCAGCTGTTGGGCACCACTGCTGCATGTGTTACAGCTGTGTGACAGTAACACATGCATGGAGACTGCTGCATGTTTCTGGAACACTCATGGAGTCAAATCATCGCTACACCTGTAAATAAATTCCCAAAGGTGTATAATTTCCAAAATAGGGTCACTTGAGGGGGGGGGACTCTGCCCTTCTAGTACTTAGTGGCTCTGTGCTCCTTGAGACAAATAGCTATCCGCCTTGCCATGTAGCTAAGATTGCCACTCATGACAGCACAACAGGAGGTAGTCCTTCTCGTCCTCTAGGGACAGGAAACACACAAATTGAAATTCGTGACAATTACCGTATCTTTATAAACCTAAATCAGTGGGTTGAGTACAGAAAATTAAAAATAGACTATAAAATCAGTCATTCCACTAATAAGGGGGGATTCTGTAATGTGCACATTAGATCTGAGGCTCATATGTCCATCCAATCTACTAACAGTTCCTGAGATTTGCACTGGAATGTCAGGGAGTAATCCACCAATTTCAGTGCCTACTGTTCGGCCTGTCCTTGGCACCTCATATTCACATATTCACAAAGATAATGACAGAGGTGGCTGCCTTCTTGAGAAAAACGAATCGTCACGTACCTGAGTGATCTCCTGGTGGCAGATTGAGCGGCCAATCTCAATCAACATCTAGCCCTGACTATCCGCACACTAAAAAATCTAGGATGGTGCATAAACTGGGAAGTCTGATCTACATCTGGACACCCACATTATTTTTAGGGTTCCTCTTCGACTCACATTTTGATATGTCCTCTTCCCTTCCTCTTATATTGTAAACACACAGCAAGTATAAGTCTTTTATTTGAATTAAAAACAAAACACACTTTTCTTTTTATTTATAAATAACCTAAATCAGTTATACTCACCAAACGCCCATTCCATTGAATCCCTCATCTCCTGTAATCAAACAAAAAATATAAAACAAAATCCCACATTTTGGCATTGTCCAGGTTAAAAACTAGTAATCCCCAGACATGGATTACAGCGTGGGACAGAATGACGGACAGGTGAGGGATATTGTTGTTTTATATTTTTTTTTAGGAGACAATTGATTCAATGGAATGGGTGTTAGGTAAATGTAACTGCTATTTTTAAATAAAGGAAGTGTGTTTTGTTTTTATTTCAAATAAGACTTTGTACTTGCTGTGTTTATTTACAATATAACTACAGTATTAGTAAAAGATAGGCATCTTATAGATGCCCCTCCATTACTAAGCCGTGGGCTTGATGTCACCTGACAGTATAAAGGTGATATCAACTCCACATATTACTCCCACTTGCTACTGCTACAGGGCAAGTGGGAAGAGCCGGGCAAAGCGCCAGAATTGGTACATCTTATAGATGTACCATTTCTGGGTCAGCTGTGGGCTGCTATTTTTAGGGGCGGGGGGCACAATATCAATGTCCTCTTACCAGCCTGAGAATAGTAGCCTCCAGTTGTCAGCTTTAGCTTGGCTGGTTGTCAAAAATGGGGGAAAGCATGCAGTTTTTTAAAATTATTTAAATAATTAAAAATACATCATGGGGACCCTTCTATTCTTGATAACCAGCCTTGCTAAAGCTGAGGGCTACAGTCCGCAGCTATCATTTTTGCCTGGTTGGTTATCAAAAATACAGGGAAACCCACGCTGAGTTTTTTGGATTTAGAGCACGGGCGTAGGCTGATAGGAGCAATTAGTCCCATCAGCTGACGCCAGTGACCAGAGGTAAAATTTTTACCTCCGCTCACAACTGCGGGCTCACACTGTCATTTGACAGGATGCATGGGAACTGTGGCTGTCCGGTGGTAATGATTTTACCTCCGATCCGAAGCAGTTTTTGCCCCTCTGTGATATCATTTCTTTTTATATCGCCAACATATTCCGCAGTGCACACATTATCATCGCTGTCCCCAATGGGGCTCACAGTCTAAAGAATACCCGGAGGAAACCCACGCAAACACAGGGAGAACATGCAAACTCTTTGCAGATGTTGTCCTGGGTGGGGTTTGAACCCAGGACTCCAGCACTGCAAGGCTGCAGTGCTAACCACTGAGCCACCATGTTGCCCATGTGAGGCGCATGACAGCTCAACAAACACCCAGTGTTGGTAGTGGTGGGGGGGGGGGGTTGGGGAAGCGAACCTGAACAGTAACATGGACGTCCTGGTGAAGTCAGTGTTTGGTGTCCGAACAGTAGGTGTTCGGCACGGGCACTGAACTTTACTGTTCTGGTTCGCCTATCTCTACTCAAAGGAATGAAAGAAAAATTATTCCATATGCTGAATGTAAGCAGATCGGTGATGCGTTACTTGAAAGCTATGGAGCCCTGGAGACAGGACTCAAATGTTTGTGCAGCATTCAGGGGCAAAAAAGCCTCACAAGGGACTTTAGCCGGGTAGATCAATTCAACTATATCCCTGACATACCAATCGGGATGGAAGGAGTCTAATGAACATCATTGCACACTTAAAAAGGGGAGTCTGTGTCATGGGCTGAGGACCAGAACCTCTATGGACCAGATTTGTAGGGCTGCAACCTGGTCTAGTCTAACCACCTTCTCTAGGCACTACAAACTGGATATACTATCAGGACAACAGTTAAGCCAGGAGTCTAAAACACTGCTGGGTATATGGGCTGCATATAGAAAAAAATTTAATTTGGGGAGCCACATTCTTTAAAGGACAAAGGGACATTTTTAGTGGTAACATTTTTTTTTCTAAACATCTTTTGAGCATCTTTGCTTTGGTTTATTTATTTTTTCAGAGCTTGGGTCGTTATGGATGTGGTGATGGCAAATGTGTACTCATATTGTAGTTATGTTCCTATATTGTAGTCACAGTTTATACTCGAGTATAAGCCGACCCCCCCCCCCTAATTTTGCCACAAAAAACTGGGAAAACTTAGTGACTCGAGTATAAGCCTAGGGTGGGAAATGCAGCAGCTACCGGTAAATATCAAAAGTAAAAATAGGTACCAATAAAAGTAAAATTAATTGAGACATCAGTAGGTTAAGTGTTTTTGAATATCCATATTGAATCAGGAGCCCCATATAATGCTCCATAAAGTTTATGATGGCCCGATAATAAAAATCACATACTCACTTCTCCGTCGCTCAGGCCCCCCGGCACTTTCAATATTCACCTGACTTCGTTCCGTTCCATCTTCAGCGTCTTCTGCACTGACGTTCAGGCAGAGGGCGCGCACTAACCACGTCACTGCGCCCTCTGACCTGAGTGTCACTGCAGAAGACGCTGAAGACAGAGCGGCGCCCGGAACGAGGAGCAGGTGAATATTGCGCAGCACTCCCCTACCCGTTATACTCACCTGCTCCTGGCGCTGTGCAGTCCCTGTTCCCCAGTGCCGCAGCTTCTTCCTGTATTGAGGTCACCGTTACCGCTCATTACAGTAATGAATATGCGACTCCACCCCTATGGGAGGTGGAGCCGCATATTCATTACTGTAATAAGCGGTACCATGTGACCGCTCGGTACAGGAAGAAGCTGGGGAGCCATGGACCTGCAGGGACCGCGCCAGGAGCAGGTGACTATAATTAGACAGCCCCCACTCCGCTTTCCCTGCCGACCCCTGGGTATGACTCACATATAAGCCAAGAGGGGGACTTTAAGCCCCCAAAAATGGGCTGAAAATCTGGCTTATACTCGAGTATATACGGTATGTCCCCATCCAGGTTCTTGTATTGTATCCATGTAGAAAATAGAGTGAAAAAAAAGTGAAGAAAAAAATAGTTAATTCTGTACCAATGTTCCCAATCCTGGTATGCGTGGCCCCCTCATCCCTACCCTGGTATGCATGGCCCCTCATCCTTATCATATAACCCACCCCCACACAGTATAATGCTGCATGCGTCTCGTGTTTTTGAGACCCCTGAGCTAGACTATGGAAGGAAGGTCCTTCAGGCAGTAGTCCCACCCTAGAGATTCCATTTATTTGGTATTTCTCCTACCGGTAATTGTATTTCCAGGAGTCCATCATTCTTGCACCTTAACATCCGCAGGGACTCAAACATATTATTCGATCACTCCGGACACGCTCGGCTAGCACCTGAGCATGCTTAGATAACATGTTGTGAGCACGATTGCTCATCCCTACTAATCACCTTAGACTAACATACTCAATAATCCGAACCTCCCACTCTCGTCTCCAAGACTTCTCCTGTGCTGTCAGTTCTTTGAAATGCACTACCCAGGACTATTCGATTAATCCAAAATATCCAGTTTTAAGCGTGCCCTAAAAATGCACTTTATACTGACATATCACCTCGCCACACTTATCTAACTAATCCTGTTTTACCCACACACAAATTTTCTTCCAAATGAGGACCATCTTAGCATCTTCACACACCTTTCACTTAACTCTGTGTCCGTACTTGTATGGATACTGGCTGGTGACTGGTTCATGCAGTGTTTAAAATCCCCCTATGTATCCACATAGTAGTATTTAACCCCTTCATGACCCGGCCTATTTTGGCCTTAATGACCTTGCCGTTTTTTGCAATTCTGACCAGTGTCCCTTTATGATGTAATAACTCAGGAACGCTTCAACGGATCCTAGCGATTCGGAGATTGTTTTTTCGTGACATATTGGGCTTCATGTTAGTGGTAAATTTAGGTCGATAATTTCTGAGTTTATTTGTGAAAAAAATGGAAAATTGGCGAAAATTTTGAAAATTTCCCAATTTTCACATTTTGAATTTTTATACTGTTAAACCAGAGAGTTATGTGACACAAAATAGTTAATAAATAACATCAGCACAATTTTGGAAACACATTTTTTTTTTTTTTTGCTAGGAAGTTATAAGGGTTAAAATTTGACCAGTGATTTCTCATTTTTACAACACCATTTACAAAACCATTTTTTTAGGGACCACCTCACATTTGAAGTCAGTTTGAGGGTTCTATATGGCTGAAAATACCCAAAAGTGACACCATTCTAAAAACTGCACCCCTCAAGGTGCTCAAAACCACATTCAAGAAGTTTATTAACCCTTCAGGTGTTTCACAGCAGCAGAAGCAACATGGAAGTAAAAAATGAACATTTAACTTTTTAGTCACAAAAATGATCTTTTAGCAACAATTTTTTTATTTTCCCAAGGGTAAAAGGAGAAACTGGACCACGAGCATTGTTGTCCAATTTGTCCTGAGTACGCTGATACCTCATATGTGGGGGTAAACCACTGTTTGAGCGCACGGCAGGGCTTGGAAGGGAAGGAGCGCCATTTGACTTTTTGAATGAAAAATTGGCTCCAATCTTTAGTGGACACCATGTCGCGTTTAGAGAGCCCCCGTGTGCCTAAACATTTGAGCTCCCCCACAAGTGACCCCATTTTGGAAACTAGACCACCCAAGGAACTTATCTAGAAGCATAGTGAGCACTTTAAACCCTCAGGTGCTTCACCAATTGATCCATAAAAATGAAAAAGTACTTTTTTTCACACACAATTTCTTTTAGCCTCAATTTTTTCATTTTCACATGGGCAACAGGATAAAATGGATCCTAAAATTTGTTGGGCAATTTCTCCTGAGTACGCCGATACCTCATATGTGGGGGTAAACCACTGTTTGGGTGCACGGCAAGGCTCGGAAGGGGAGGCGTGCCATTTGACTTTTTGAATGGAAAATTAGCTCCGATCATTAGCGGACACCATGTCGCGTTTGGAGAGCCCCTGTGTGCCTAAACATTGGAGCTCCCCTACAAGTGACCCCATTTTGGAAACTAGACCCCCCCCCAGGAACTTATCTAGATGCATAGTGAGCACTTATAACCCCCAGGTGCTTCACAGAAGTTTATAACGCAGAGCCGTGAAAATAAAAAATAATTTTTCTTTCCTCAAAAATGATTTTTAGCCCAGAATTTTTTATTTTCACAAGGGTAAAAGGAGAAATTGGACCCCAATATTTGTTGCCCAGTTTGTTGTGAGTACGCTGATACCCCATATGTGGGGGTAAACCACTGTTTGGGCACACGTCAGGGCTCGGAAGGGAAGTAATGACATTTGAAATGCAGACTTTGATGGAATGGTCTGCGGGCGTCACATTGCATTTGCAGAGCCCCTGATGTGCCTAAACAGTAGAAACACCCCACAAGTGACCCCATTTTGGAAACTAGACCCCCCAAGGAACTTATCTAGATGTGTGGTGAGCACTTTCAACCCCCAAGTGCTTCACAGAAGTTTATAACGCAGAGCCGTGAAAATAAAAAATGATTGTTCTTTCCTCAAAAATTATGTTTTAGCAAGTAATTTTTTATTTTTGCAAGGGTAACAGGAGAAATTGGACCCCAACAGTTGCCCAGTTTGTCCTGAGTACACTGGTACCCCATATGTGGGGGTAAACCACTGTTTGGGCGCACGTCGGGGCTTGGAAGGGAGGGAGCACCATTTGACTTTTTGAACGCAAGATTGTCTGGAATCAATGGTGGCGCCATGTTGCGTTTGGAGACCCCTGATGTGCCTAAACAGTGGAAACCCCTCAATTCTAACTTCAACACTAACCCCAACACAATCCTAATCCCAACTGTAGCCATAACCCTAATCACAACCCTAACCCCAACACACCCCTAACCACAACCCTAACCCCAACACACCCGTAACGCTAATCCTAACCCTAATCACAACTGTAACCCCAACACACCCCTAACCCTATCCGTAACCCTAACCACAAGCCTAATCTTAACCCTATTTCCAACCCTAGCCCTAATTCCAACCCTAACTCTAATTCCAACCCTAACCCTAAGGCTATGTGCCCACGTTGTGGATTCGTGAGATTTTTCCGCACGATTTTTGAAAAATCTGCAGGTAAAAGGCACTGCGTTTTACCTGCGGATTTACAGCGGATTTCCAGTGTTTTTTTTGTGCGGATTTCACCTGCGGATTCCTATTGAGGAACAGGTGTAAAACGCTGTGGAATCCGCACAAAGAATTGACATGCTGCGGAAAATACAACGCAGCGTTTCTGCACGGAATTTTCCGCACCATGGGCACAGCGGATTTGGTTTTCCATAGGTGTACATGGTACTGTAAACCTGATGGAAAACTGCTACGAATCCGCAGCCGCCAATCCGCTGCGGAACCGCGGCCAATCCGCTGCGGATCCGCGGCCAATCTGCTGCGGATCCGCAGCCAAATCCGCACTGTGTGCACATGCCATAACCCTAACCCCCTACCCCTAGTTCTAACCCTAGTTCTAACCCTAACCCTAGTGGAAAAAGAAAAAAAAATATTTTCTTTATTTTATTATTGTCCCTACCTATGGGGGTGATAAAGGGGGGGGTTTATTATTTTTTATTTTGATCGCTGTGATAGGTTCTATCACAGCGATCAAAATGTACTTGTAACGAATCTGCCGGCGGGCGCACTGCGCATGCGCCTGCCATTTTGGAAGATGGCGGCGCCCATAGAGAAGACGGATGGACACCGGGAGCCTCGGTAAGTATGGGGGGGGGGCGTCGGAGCACGGGGGGGGGCATAGGAGCACGGGGGGAGCGGACAGGAGGACGGGGGAGCGGAGCACAGATCGGTGGCTTGGGGGGGGCGATCGGTGTGGTGGGGGGGTCAAATAAGTGTTTCCAGCCATGGCCGATTATATTGCAGCATCGGCCATGGCTGGATTGTAATATTTCACCAGTTTTTTAGGTGAAATATTGCAAATCGCTCTGATTGGCAGTTTCACTTTCAACAGCCAATCAGAGCGATCGTAGCCACGAGCGGGTGAAGCCACCCCCCCTGGGCTGAAGTACCACTCCCCCTGTCCCTGCAGATCGGGTGAAATTGGAGTTAACCCTTTCACCCGATCTGCAGGGACGCGATCATTCCATGACGCCATATAGGCGTCACAAGTCGAATTGGCACCGACTTTCATGATGCCTACGTGGCGTCAAAGGTCGGGAAGGGGTTAAAGGGAACCTGTCACCCCCAAAATCGATGGTGAGCTAAGCCCACCGGCATCAGGGGCTTATCTACCCCCGATGTATCCTGAAAGATGAGAAAGGCCTCTCTGACCTTTCCCGGCGCCTGCTCACTGCAGTACTTTGCTCTGCCCTCAACAGGGCAGACAAAGTACGCCGCAGCCTGAAGACGAAAAGAGGAAGTCATCATAAGAAGATGGGAGGCCCTGGATCGGAGTGCAACGCCCATCGGACCAGAACAGAACCGGGACCTCTTCTGGGTGAGTATAATATAACCTCTTTCTCCTCTTTCAGGACACATCCGGGGGCTTATCTACAGCATTACAGAATACTGTAGATAAGCCCCTGATGCCGGTAGGCTTAGCTTGCCTTCGATTTTGGGGGTGACAGGTTCCCTTTAAGGTTGAAGGAAGACTTTAAGACCATCTACTTAAACCCATAGCCTAACATGTTGATCCAGAGAAATGCAATAAGGTGTTGCTGGCTGGACAGTACAATACAAGCTTTTACCATTTTCCTTTCATGTCTCACCTAGCTCCTAGATTGTAGCTTGAGTAGGACCCTCACTCCTCTTGGTATTTATAATAATCTTTATTTTTTATATAGCGCTAACATATTCCGCAGCGCTTTACAGTTTGCACACATTATCGTCGCTGTCCCAGTTGGGGCTCACAATCTAAATTCCCTATGTCTTTGGAATGTGGGAGGAAACCGGAGTACCCGGAGGAAACCCACGCAAACACGGAGAGAACATACAAACTCTTGTCCTTGGTGGAGTTTGAACCCAGGACTTCAGCGCTGCAAGGCTGCAGTGCTAACCACTGCGCCACTGTGGTGCCCTGATTGTTTTTCTGTAATGTCTTTGTACAAGTCCCCTCTAAAATGTAAAGTGATAACAAATGTTGGTGCTGTAGAAATAAAAAAAGAAAATATACTAGAACATCTAAACTTTTATATGGGGTTAATCAGAGTCCATGTAAATGACAACTGTGTATTGATTATTTACTATGAGTGTAAATGTGATATTCTGAACACAACCACATCCCCAGTAATAAGAGGGTGTTCACACGTATGCATGAACATTTTTTGTTTTTCTCCCTCCAAAATGATTTTTGTTCAATTCATTGAGATACAGATTATGGGTGACATTAAAAGTGCAAAAAGTTCTCAAATGATCCTCCTTCATAAAATTTTACATGCCAAAATCCTGGCATTTTACCAATGGTGTGTAGACTTTTTTTCTTTTTATATATATCCACTGAATTTTATGTAATCAAAAATTTGCTCTTGGAATGTGGCAATAGAAAAGTTGAAAACATATGGTCTGGCATAAAGGCCAAAACTTGCTGTAACACCAAAGAGCTGGGCGGTGGTGAGACACAAGCCACTTTCCTTGGACATGTTCACACGTTGCATTTTTACAGTTTTTTTCTGCAGGCAAAACCTGATCTCTAGGCAGTAAAGAGATCTCTTGCAAAAAGGTTTTGCTGTATTTTTCAGGATCCGAACGTTCAGCTTTGCTTCCACCAGAGAAGCATTAACAGTTCAGCAATGCAAGACACATGTGAAACCATAAAACCATTTTTTGGAAAAAAGATAAATTTCATGAAATTTAGTTGAAGATTTGTTTTGTCTGAAAAAAGTGACTATTCTGAACAAAAAAGTTCACATGAGTTCATGAAAAAATACACAATATTACAAATGTAACAGCAGGGGGAGGTGAACTATTTGGGAATAGTTTACCTAAGGCATGGACCGGGTATTCCGTTTGTAGGACACGGCTTACTTTAAACGTTAGTAGGACAAAGGCATTGTTCAGTCTCTCGCCTTGGTTGGCCAATGTTTTTACATCACTAATTTAAACTGTACTTATCCCAACTAACAGGCTAATGTGAAGAGACCAAGACAGTATGGTTTAACCCCTTAGTGACAGCCAATACGTCTTTTAACTGACCTGAGATATAAGAGAATAGTCTCCCCATACAGGTCACAATCCAGCAGCTGTCTTCTGTACACTATAGCTGACAACTTGCAGTATCAGCCAAGATCAGTGTTTGCACCTCCCAAATCTGGTTAACCCCTTAGATGCTGCTGTTAATAGTGACTACATCATTATAAATGGTTAACAGAGTGTGGAGGTTTTCTCTTTATCCAAACTGGTGCCCTCAGATCATGATTGTGTGGTCCTGATGTTTGCCATGGCAATTCACGACCAAGTAGCGGCCTTAGAGTCTGACGGCTGTAGTAACCTGTTCAGAAGTTAGCGGCATTTAGGTGGTAAAAATACATATTTTCATTTCTGTCATGTCACTTTGCATTAATTCCTGTAAAGCACCTGAAGGGTTAATAAACTACCTGACAGCCGTTTTCAATATGTCTAGGGGTGCTGTTTTTAAAATGGCATCATGTTTGGGGGTTTCCCAATATATGGGACCCCTAAAGTCACTTCAAACATGGAGAGGTCCATAAAAAATAAATTTTGTAAATTTCCTTGAAAAAATGAAAAATTGCTGCTACATTTTTAAACCTCCTAATATGCTAAGAAAATAAAATAACATTTTACAAATGGTGCTGATGTAAAGCAGACATGAGGGAAATGTTACTTATTAATGGTTTGATGTGGTATGACCATCTGGATTAAAGGGATAATCATTCAAATTTAGAAAATTGCTAATTTTTTAACATTTTTCTCAAATTTTTGATATTTTTTTATAAATAAACCCAACATATTGACCTAAATTTACCATTAACATAAAGTATAATGTGTCATGAAAAAACAATCTCAAAATCACTGGGATTTGTTGAAGCGTTGCAGTTACCACATAAAGTGACACTGGTCAGATTTCAGAAATTTGGCTCTGTCACTAAGGGGTTAAACTTGGGAAAATCACAAAAATATATTGGCTTCATATACTGCTGTCGGGTTTTCACTAAAAACACAGCAAAACCTGATACCTGCATTTCCTGCTGCATTTTTGCACTTAGTCATTGTTTTCTATGGGTGAAAAATGAAAGTGACATGCTGCAGTTTTCCAAATCTGTCAGGAAAAAACATGCATATGAGTTTTCTGGAATCGTACTTTTCTGGTACTGTAAAACGCAGCTTAAAATTTGCATTAAAAAGCAGCAAAAATGCAACGTGTGAACATGGCTTTAGGGTGGCAATAAGGGATAATTGAGGGGTGAACAATCAGTCTGTGTTCAATGGACCGCACACAGACCCCTTATTGCCAGTGTACCTGGCTGATTTTTCCACCCAGACGAATGGTTGTCTGGAATTGCAGGAATATTGTCCATTTTACAGACCAGAATAATGTAAAGGCATCTCCAGTCACAGCCAGTCAAGTATGTAGTCACGACTAGCCTGACTTTCAATGCTGCCATCTGAACACATCCTTGCATTGATGGAACATGCCTGTGGGTTTCTTACCTGTAAGTTAATATCAAACTTGTTTTTTTTTTGTTGTTGTTGTTTTGCAGAGGGAACTCCATATTCAGGGGGAGTTTTCAGAATGAAGTTAATCTTGGGCAAAGATTTTCCCGCTGCCCCTCCAAAGGGATACTTCCTTACCAAAATATTTCATCCAAATGTTAGCAACAATGGAGAAATCTGTGTAAATGTTTTAAAGAAAGACTGGAAAGCAGAACTTGGCATTAGACACGTGTTACTGGTAAGAAAGTGTCCCACAAAAGTGATGCATTGTCGGCGTACAGACGAGCATGGTTTATGATGAAAATTCCCTTACAATTTTAATGTTCTTGAAAAAATGCTGGATGATGTCATCTAAGTAACAATCTAGTGTAAATTGTCCAGTATGACAGAGCATATACACTGTTTTGAGACCCCTTGAAGAGTAACTGTCGACTTAAATTTTTATTGCATAAACCAATAGTACACATGAAAATAAATAG
The DNA here is from genome assembly GCF_051348905.1 of Ranitomeya variabilis. NCBI lineage: Eukaryota > Metazoa > Chordata > Amphibia > Anura > Dendrobatidae > Ranitomeya > Ranitomeya variabilis. The sequence goes on from NC_135235.1 coordinate 343,287,507, forward strand.
CTTACATATTGTCAGTGAAATTGGCTTTTCTCCTCCAGAACTAATCATTCTCCGTATTCAGTGAAGACCTGTTTTCCCCAGCACACTGTGCAGGCTTTCAGACCTCTGTATCCCTGGTGTTTTGGGGAAGAATGTGTTGGTCCTCCTGCAGTAATAATGAACAATACTCGCAGGAGTCTTGTGATTTTATGGTGCCACACGTTTGCGTCACAAGAACAATGAGGTACAAGCATTTCAGCCCTAACACAATGTTAACGCTGCAATGTCTGTTCCAAGGCGTGTGCATCTTTGGCAATTTTTCTGCTTTTTCTGCCAGCTCTGACAAATTTCGAAAGTGGACAAATTTTAGCAGTTCACTATTTTTCTATTATGTTGACTGACATACTGGCACCCCAACTCCAGCAGACTTGTGTGACTCGTCCATGCAGTTTCTCCACAATACTGTCATGAAACAACTTTGAAAAGTTGCCAAATTTGCAGAGTTGTGCAAAAATTAGTGCCTTCTGGCATTTCACGCCATGTTTAAACATCTCTGCTAAAATGGCAGCTTTGGGGACTAGGTGTGACGGATCTCAGCTCTTTGCATCTGACATATGCACACATAGGAGGCATAATTTTCCCGTCTCCCATGACAGCACACATGAGAGGGGATCCGCCCAGTCAGGACAGGAAACCTACTGAAATAAAAGGGCGGTACCTCTCCCTTGCTTCAGTTGGGTTTCCTGTCCTGATGGGAACCCTTGTGCTAAAGTCACTCACCCACTCCTGTCCTGGCACTGGAAGAACAGGCAGCATGCCTGTATGCCGGCCTTCAGGGTGTGGAAGCGCCGTTCGCAGGTCCTGGGGCATTTGCGCACGTGCGGCGTTGGGCAGCGCAGTCCGGAGTCCTGTGGCTCTTCTGCGGCTGCCACGCCGCTCTCTGCCCTCTCTGCTGTTGCCGTCGGCTCTGGTCTGGCTTCCGGGTGCGCAGCGGTGATGCGCGCAGGGCACGCTGGGATTGGGCGTGCCCGCGTGACGTCGCTGCTGCGCGCCGGATCCAAGATGGCGGCGCCCATAGACAGACGCTGCAGCGTCACAGGGATCTCCTGGGTCTCCTGGTGGGCGAAGAGGTGGGGGAGGAGCAGAGTTTTGTACCGGATGAGGCGGTGAGCAGAGTGGATCACCCTTCAAAAGGGGGTGAGTCCACAGGAAAAGTGCTCACATCTACAGAGCTCCGCTATGGAGGATTGTATGGAGCAGCACTCACAACAGTCATCACCACAGCAGCAGCAGGAGGGCTTACCAGGTACTATGTCTGCTCACCAGCATGCTAAGAGGAGAAGCGGCAGTCGTCCGGATCGAAGGTCGCAGGACTCCTCAGCTTCTAGGAGGGATGTTATCCGTACTCCAGATCAGCCTCAAAATCCGATACCCTTGAGTGTCAGCGGGTGGTGAGTGATCTTCGTGAATGTCACATTGGTGGTAATGGGCTACATTTCTCTGCTTGCTTCTCAGGCGCCGAGGAAGGCTAGTGCCAAGTCCAAGAACAAAGAATGTGCCCTCTGCAAAGCCCCGCTAGCAGTCCAATGGCAGAAAAGCCTCTGTGCGGACTGCATCCAAAAAACTATTCAGGATGAATCCCCTGACTTTGCCGCTAGCCTCAGGGCCATGATTAGAGCAGAGGTTAAAGGGTCTTTAAAATCAGTCCTTAAAAAGAGAAGTAGCAAGATCCTAGAGACTGTTTCAGATTCTGGTACCCCTCAATCTGAGGAATATCAAGAAGGATCTCTGTCTCCATGTTCGTCCTCTTCTGTGTTCTCTGGCTCCTCTTCGGATAGCGATGTTGGGGGCCGACCATGCTTCCTAACTGAGAATACAGATAAACTGGTTAAATCAGTTAGGGCTACAATGGGCCTTAAAGATGAGAAGGAGTCCAGATCAGTAGAGGACGTTATGTTTGGAGGAAAAGAGGAAGCGTACCTTCCCAGTAAATGCTAGTTAAAATCCTTATAGAAAGAGTGGAAGAAGCCTGAAAAGTCTGGTAGTCTTCCCTCAGCTTCTAAGAGACGTTATCCTTTTGAGGAAAAGGATTCAGAAGTATGGGATAAAGCCCCTAAAATTGATGGTGCGGTGGCTAGGTCATCTAAAAGGTCATCCCTAACCTTGGAGGATTCAGGCGTCCTAAGAGACCCTTTAGATAAAAAAGCGGATGCTTTTTTAAAACATACCTGGGAAGCAGCCGCAGGAGGTCTTAAACCGGCAATAGCTGGAACATGTGTTGCCCGCTCCCTTATTGTCTGGCTGCAACAAATAGAGGATCAGTTGAAATCTAGAGTGCCGAGAGACGAGGTCCTGACCAATATGGCAATGGCACAAGGAGCGGCAGCCTTTATAGCTGATTCTTCAGCAGACTCTGTAAGACTTGCAGCTAGGGCAGCAGGGTTGTCTAACGCGGCAAGACGTGCCTTGTGGTTGAAGGGGTGCCCAGGGGACTTACCCTCAAAAAATAGACTCTGTTCCATTCCGTGTGACGGCAAATTCCTCTTTGGTCAGAAACTGGAGGACATTTTAGAAAAAGCTGGCGACAAGAAAAAAGGTTTTCCTTGTTTTCCAGTGGATATCAGACGGCCTTATTTTCGGAGAGGAAAATTCAATAGAGGTCGCCCTCCGGGAGATAGAAGGAACTGGGACTATAGAGATAGAAAAGGATCGGGGTATATGTTTAAGGGCCCCTCCACATCCACAAAAAAGCCCTCCCAATGACGCCAAGCTAGAAGTAGGGGGAAGGCTTTCTTTCTATCTTCACGCCTGGTTAAATATTTCCCTCAGTTGCTGGGCGTTGAATGTTGTCGGCGACGGACTAAAAATAAAATTTATTCATCCACCTCGACAGACTTTTGTGTTGACACCATGCAGAAAACTTCCAGAGGAACAACTAGCTCTGGAAACAGAGGTATTGGGGCTAGTTCTAAAAAAGGTCCTAGTAGAAGTTCCAAAAGAAAAGGAAAAGGGTTTTATTCCCCTCTTCTTGATACGAAAACCAGATGGCTCACTAAGGACTATTGTCAACTTAAAAAAACTCAACCGGTCAATAAAAAATTACTCCTTCAAGATGGAGTCGGTAAGCTCCGCGATAAAGATACTGTTCGCGGACTGCTTCATGGCAGCTATAGACTTAAAAGACGCTTACTACCATGTCCCAATTCATCGGGACTATCAAAGATTTCTGAGAGTAGCAGTGATTGTCCAAGGACAACTCAAACACTACCAGTATGCTGCCCTTCCATTTGGTCTATCAATAGCGCCAAGATTTACAAAATTAATGTCAGGTCATGTCCTTCCTCCGTTCCCGGGACATAGTCATTGTTCCGTACCTAGACGACTTCCTGGTAATAGGCAGATCAGTAGATCACTGTCTTGCACAAATAGAAGTGACTACGACCCTAGCAGTGTTAGGTTGGGAGGTAAATGTCGCCAAGTCGAGATTAACACCAGAAAAGGTTCAATCCTTCCTGGGGTTGGTTCTAGACTCCATGCATCAACTGTCTCCTGCCGGAGAGCAAAATATCCAAAATACAAAGTCTTCTGGAACTGGCGATACATCAGCCTGTGATGACGTTAAGAAAGGCGATGTCTCTGCTAGGGTCACTAACATCCTGTATTCCCGCTGTAAAATGGGCACAGTTCCACCTGAGGCAATTGCAGTGGGAGGTCCTGTCAACACAAAGGTTGTTAGAAGGGCATTTAGAGGGAAAAGTTCATCTCTCGTTACGCGTCAGAGATTCCCTAGTCTGGTGGTCAGTGAGGGATCACTTGAGCTCAGGGGTTCAGTGGCTAACTCCGATAGAAGACGTGATCACAACGGACTCGAGTGGTACAGGATGGGGTGCACATCTAGGGACCCTTTCCATACAGGGGTCTTGGTCCCATACAGAAAAATATCAAACATCCAATATGAGAGTTATGGGCTGTAGAAAGGGCAGTAAGACATTTCCTTCCAATCCTTCAGGGTCGTCATACCAGAGTGATGTCCGAAAATTACGCAGTAGTAGCCTATGTCAATCATCAGGGGGGAACGAGGTCCCTTTCACTCATGAGGGCAACATCGGCGCTTCAGTTAGCAGAATCTCACCTACTGTCCCTCACAGCTCTGCACATAAAGGGGGTCGAAAACACGAAGGCGGACTACTTAAGTCGCAAAAAGCTAAGACAGGGAGAATGGTCGCTGAATCCCAGGGTGTTCCAACAAATAGTGCAGGCCTGGGGCGAACCGGTAATAGACTTGTTTGCCACGCTTCACAACAGGAAGGTGGAGAGGTTCTGCTCGTTAGACCCGAGGGGGAACCCTGTTGCAGTAGATGCCCTCCGAATACCGTGGAAGTTCAGCCTCGCTTGCGTGTTTCCACCGATATCATTAATTCCGGTTGTAGTGAGGAAGATCAGGATGGAGCAGGCAAGAGTGATTCTGATTGCTCCATTTTGGCCAAAAAGACCATGGTTTTCTCTCCTAAGACAAATGTCGGTAACCGATCCATGGATCCTACCAGAGGTCCCGGACCTGCTTACCCAGGGTCCAGTATGCCACTCAAGTGAAGGGCTTCCATCTGGCAGCCTGGAATTTGAGAGGGCATTACTAAGCCGACAGGGATTCTCGCCAGGGCTAGTCTCCACCCTACTGAAAAGTAGGAAGCCGATTACATCGAGAATTTATGGTAGGACATGGAAGAGGTTTCTAGAGTTTTTAGGACAACCTTTGTCGGATGAGGCTCCTGTGGGTGCTATTTTAGAGTTTCTGCAAGCAGGCTTACAGCTAGGGTTGGCTACCAATACACTTAAGGTTCAAGTGTCAGCATTAGGAGCTTTATATCATTGTAATTTAGCCTCCAATAAGTGGGTTGCCCATTTCATTAAATCATGTAGTAGGTCTAGACCTGTAGTAATTCAGATAATTCCTCCCTGGGATTTAAATCTGGTTTTAGATGCTCGAACTAAGAGTCCTTTTGAGCCTTTGCAAGAATTATCGATAAAATTTCTCACTCTAAAAACAGTGCTATTGGTAGCTTTGACATCCGCACGTAGGGTGAGTGACTTGCAAGCCCTGTCCGTTTGTCCTCCATACACTCAGATATATGACGACAGGGTGATTCTAAGACCAGATCCGGCTTATCTACCTAAGGTAGTTCTTAAATTTCATAGGAGTCAGGAGATTGTATTACCCTCATTTTGTGTTAATCCAAAAAATCCAGGTGAGGAAACGTTTCATACTCTTGACGTAAGGAGTTCTATGTTACAGTACATATCCTTAACCAGTCAGTGGAGGAAAGATCAGTCTCTATTTGTAGCTTTCCAGGGTAGCAGGAAAGGTCATGGGGTGTCCAAAGGTACTATTGCCAGGTGGATTAGGGAGGCCATTAGCTTATCCTATGCTGCATGTGGCGTTCCGATCCCTGAAGGCATCAAGGCTCACTCCACCAGGGCCGTGGCTACTTCCTGGGCTGAAAAGTAGAGGTATCGATTGATCACATATGTAAAGCCGCTACCTGGTCCTCACCGTCTACCTTCTTTAAACACTACCGACTGAACTTATCTTCCTCTACTGACCTTACCTTTGGTAGAAGGGTGCTGCAAGCGGTGGTCCCTCCCTAAGGTGTTCCTTTCTCCAAAAATCTCTCGTGTGCTGTCATGGGAGACAGGAAAACACCAAGGTTACTTACCGGTAGCCGTTTTTTCCGGAGCCCATGACAGCACCTGTATATTCCCTCCCTTCTTTTTTCACCCTTTGGTGCGCACTTTTTAGTTGGGTGTTTTTTGTTATTATGATGTGGTGGTGGATTGCCATGTGTACTAACCAAGGGGGCCTCTCATGCTCTGAAAACCAACTGAAGCGAGGGAGAGGTACCGCCCTTTTATTTCAGTAGGTTTCCTGTCCTGACTGGGCGGATCCCCTCTCTCATGTGTGCTGTCATGGGCTCCGAAAAAACCGGCCAGCGGTAAGTAACCTTGGTGTTTCCTTTGTGTATTTGTTGGACATGTGAAGCTAAAGGGATTGTCATCTACTGATAAACTCTTAATTACTTAAATGGTAATAGTCTTTTTATTTCTAAATAGTGACTATGAAAATAAGCATCAGTGTAATATATTTTATCAGAAAAATCAGCTCCTTTCTCCCCCAGAATTGAACGGTTATTAAAATTCTCAATTCTGAGGTAGAATCTGTATTCAGTGACAACTTTCCCATTACTGAGATGGGAGATGGCGGAGGCTACTGATACAATTCTATGTAGACTGAAGCTAAAGGCTGAGCTCCTCCTGCTCCCCCTCAATCTACATCAAATCTCATCAGTATCCCACCACTACCTCCTACTTTCCCACTAATGGAAAAGTGCCGTTACGGAATACAGATTCTACCTCAGTGAGAATTTTCAGAATTACTGATCAGTCATGGAGGAGAAAGAAGCAGATTTCTCTAAGCTATATTAGTTACTTTTCTTCATTTGTGCGATTTATGAAATAAAAGTTAAACCGGTTAGGGTAGATGCACACAATCTGTAAATGCTAGGTACTTATGCAGCACTTATGCAGATTTCAGGAAATTCCATGCTCACAATGCGTGCAGACTCCTGCGGATCACTTGCGTAGACTGACATACAGCACGTTTCTCCAGACTGCAGCATGTCCATTTCTCTTGCAGAGGCACGAGTCTCTGAAAGATAAATATCACCCGTTCAATGTATTGGACATAGTAATTCCGCACAGTTCAGTGATCAGATGCAGATTCACCTGCGTTCAATAGACGGCAGCGCTTTGGATGTGGCGAACATATGCTGCATCCAAAGCGCTTCTAGGCACCTGCCCTTACTCCAAGGCTTAAATATCTCCTGGACCAGCGGCTCACCTGCGTTGTCAGTGCTGGGGTTCCCAATGTGACAGTCACCTGACCGCTTCAGCCGTCACTTTTCTACATTGTGGAAGCGGAAAGGAGTGTGGTGTTTGCACTTTAAATGGGTTACTTCGAGTAAAGGTACCGTCACACTCAGTGACGCAGCAGCGATATAGACAACGAGCCGATCGCTGCAGCGTCGCTGTTTAGGTCGCTGTAGAGACGTCAAACACAGCAGCTCCAGAACGATGCAGGAGCGATCCTGTGACGTAACGGTGACTCACTTATCGTTCTCACAGGTCGTTAGCTCCATGTAAAACATTGCTGGCATCGTTGCTTTTGCTGTCAAACACGACGATACACGCCGACCTGACGACCAAATAAAGTTCTGGTCTTCTAGCTCCGACCAGCGATATCACAGCGGGATCTAGATCGCTGCTGCGTGTCAAACACAACGAGATCGCTATCCAGGATGCTGCAACGTCACGGATCGTTGTCGTTCTCGTAAAGTTGCTGAGTGTGAAGGTACCTTTACTGTTAATAACTTTTATATCACAAATCAATAGTGCACATGAAAATAAGCAGCTTTGTGCTATATCTTATCAGAGGAATCTGCTTTTCTCTTCCTGGATTGATCTTTGACTCTCAATTTATAGGTAAAATCTGTATTCAGAAGACCGATCCTCCCACTACAAATAAATGATACCCTTACAAATCCTATGGGAAGGATGGGAAAGAAAAGCTGAGGGTGGAGAGGCTAGAGGCAGATGTCCTCCTGCCAGTGCTCCTGAAATCAGTAAGGCTGGGTTCACATTACGTTTACAGCAGCCCGCTCAACAAATACGGTTACGGGCTGCTGTAAACGTAAGTGCCGGTATGGCAGCATGCTAGAGCAGATAGAGCATCTGCTATCTATATCTGTGCTAGCAGTGACGGACCTGGAAACGCTGCAGCCCACATCTCAGGGTCCTTCACTCAATGACGGCACATCCCTAGCGCACGCCCATTGTGGACGTGTGCTAGTGATGCGTCCGTCATTGAGTCAATGGTGGCGTTAAACAGACTATGTTACAGTGTTATGCCGCTGTATAACGTAGTCCGTCTAACGGACGCCAGCAACGCAGTGTGAACCCAGCCTTACCCTTCTCCATAGACCTTTGCGCACGGACTGCCATCTATCTCGGTAATGGGAAAGTCTGTGTTCATTGAAGACATTACCCGTGAGTTGGAAATGAAGGCTCGGTCCAGGAGAAACAGTCAGATTTCTGTAATCAGATATATTACAATATTTATACGTGCTATTGATTTATGAATGAAAATAAAATAAGCAATTACAAGTAGTCCAGCAGTGGAACCCCTTAGTTACTCCACCGATGAAGGTGCAGCTGCAGGCTGCTGATGCACCAGTTATCTCACTGATGTTTTTTTCTCTTTTCTCAAAGACCATAAAGTGTTTGTTGATTCATCCGAACCCTGAATCAGCGCTGAATGAAGAGGCCGGCCGTCTTTTATTGGAGAACTATGAGGAGTATGCATCCCGTGCAAGACTAATGACAGAAATTCATGCCCAGAGCTCATCTTTAAGGGGCAAAGATGCCACGGACCCCTGCTCATCTGCATCGGCTGCAGTGGCTGTTGGGGATGGGCCAATGGCCAAGAAACATGCTGGAGACCGTGACAAAAAACTGGCAGCAAAAAAGAAGACAGACAAAAAGCGAGCTTTGCGGCGACTTTAGGTGGAAGTCTCAGGAGGGTTGAGATTGGAGTGAACTTTTAGACCAGGTAGGGAGGGACCGTGCAACAGGTTTTGGGGGAAGTAATAAATCCATATCCTGTTTTTCCCCTTTTTGTTTTCTTTTTTTTTTTTTTTTAAAGCCTGCTTTTGTTAGTTTTTTTCCAATCTAAGTTATTTAAATTATACGTCTATTAAAATACATTTTTTTCATAAAGAAATCTGATTTTATTTGAACGTTTATTTCAAGCATTCCATATGAAACGAGCTTTTGATTATTGAAAGGATGTGAACATTATTTTTTTTGTTTGGCATGTTAAAAATTCTTACATTTCATAAACTAACTCCTTTTCAATTATTTTTAGGAAACAAGTATTGTAGTGTTCCACATTTAATGTTAAACGAGCAGCTTTTTGGGTTGGGGATGCAGAAAAAGCACAAAAAAACAGGCAAAAAAACCATCTATCTAAAAAAGCCTTGGAGGATAGTTATCAAATGTATATTTCTGTGTAAGCAGCCTGACATCAAATACTGAAAACAAAAAGGATAAATGCCGAACAAAGGGAAAACAGATTCTTCAACACATTACTGTGAATTAGTCTTAGCCAAAAAAACCCTTAATTTCAGTATCTTTAATTTTCTAAGGGCTCCCACCACAGCCAGGTTTTGTTTATTCCCAGGAACCAGAATTATATTTTTCAGATTACTCGACCATAAAAGGACTTGTACTTTGCAGCAAGAATTGCATTTACTGGCTCAGTTTAATGTACCAGATAATGAACTTAAAAGTAGAAGTAAATTTCTGTGGGTTAAAATATATAGCAGCTTCATAATTTTAATTATTTTGCTCATAAGTAATTGCTCACCGATGAAAATTTTCTACTGGTCAGTACAATAATGGCAATATCAGATTTATAGTTTACTACATTCGACATATTTAGCAAGTTTTGTCATAAGAAGTTGGCTTATAGTAGCAGCAAAAGCAGTGAGATTTCAGAAATCTCATGCCCACTTGTTTGTGTTTTTTTTTAATTCCTGACAGTTTGAGCTCTGCAGTGTTTTGACCCAAATCTGCAGCGCAGCAAACAGGTTTTGCTGCGTTCTTGCTGCTTTTTTTAGTGAAAAAAACCCTATTAAACATGTACTGTAGATAAATCACACAAGTAACCTGCACCCAAGAACGCTGCAAAATGTTTTTATCGCAGGGTTTTTACTGCCAATAAAGCAGGTTTTGGCTGCTGAAAAAAAGCTAGGTGTGAACGTACCTGAAGTCTCTGAAAAATGATTCTGAATGACTAATCACTCACTGTAAGGTGTCAGACCGAATCAATTTAAACTCTGACCTCTTATCCAGCATTGTCCCATCTGGGAAAAGCTATTGACCATTTTTCTGCATCTCTAAAGAGATGCCATTGGAATAGAGGCTGGAGAGTCCAAAGTGACTCAATAGGCCAGAAACTTAAAAGCTCAGCTTAGAGCACCAGGGTAAATGTGGTCTGAGCCAAATATAATGTACCCCAAAATGTTACCAATAAACACTTCTACGCAACCAAAAAAGATAGCCAAGGTCTTTCAATTCAAACATAGGGGGTTATCCCGCTTACTGGCAGCTCAAAGACTCTAAGACTCTGGAAAAGTGACAAAACTCCCCACAAAAAATCCTGGGAAATGTTTTCAAATGCCTGACACTTCAGCACCCCACAGTGTGCCTAAGCTGCTGATAGTGTACACATGTATGTCATTGTATTAGAGAGCTGTTTCTCCCACTTTCACAAGAAAATGATTATAATGCAGGACTTGACCATCAAATATTTCTAATTTCTTCTAGCGATCTTTTGCTGATAACCTGCAGCAAAGACCACTGGACGTCTGAGGTGTGGACTACATTAAACCAAGCAGCTGTAAAATCCTATCACGCTTGCTCCCGTACTGGACACGGTGGCATCTGGACTCTGCTTAGTTTAGTGTAGCCCACAGGTCTGACTTCGGGTGGTCTGAGCTGCAAATTACACTAGTCAACAGCAAAATTGGTTCAAACATGAAAACCGTTCAACTTAAACATCATTTTTGCTTTAAGCACCCCAAAATTAGTTACATTTTGAAATTGGCTCTAGTTTGAGATAGAGGTGCGTGATATTTCTCACAGCCTTTGATATGCTAGGCAAGGAATAAATCAGCCTTGTATCATCAGTTTGGCACCATCCAACTGACTAATGGATTGCTTCATCAATATTGTATCATCTCCAAATGACTAATGAATTGAGGCAATAGTATTTCATCATCTCTAAATGACCAATGATAGATGCCAAAGAAAGATGATGCAATCCTAATTAAACTTGCATCACACAACTCTATTAACGGTGCATGTTCTCTATCAGTCACACAGCAATTTCAGCGGTCGACTGATAGCATCATTCAGCTATTCAGTGATGCATTGGACTTGCATTAATAAAGATAATTTCTGCTATATCTGTGGTGAGGTAACTTTTGAGTCACAAAAGCGAAACTTGTCTCATATGGTTAAGAAAGCCAACAACCTGTATTTTGGCTGCAAAATAGTTGGGCTCCACATACATGCTGTAATTGATGTTCATTCACCTCACACAGTGGTTGAATGGGAAAAGACAATGCCTTTTGCTGTGCCTATGGTATGGGGAGAGCCAACTGACCATATTACCAATTGTTACTTCTGCATGGTGCCCCCAATTGGGAAAGGAATTTCTAAGAAAAAGTGGACTATACATCCATCCACCACTTGTCGAACCACAGAAAATTCTGTTACCTCCATTGGATATCAAGTTGGGTCTCATGAAGACTTCCATACCAGGAAAGATCTTTGAACAAATTAAACATGTATGCAAGTACCTGCATAAGAATGAAGTGATTAACTAGAGTCAGTATGGGTTTGTAACAAATAGGTCATGTCAGACTAACTTAATTTCCTTCTATGACAGAATGAAATGCTGTAGATATAGTATATCTTGACTTCAGCAAAGCATTTGACAAAGTATCTCACACCATCCTTATTGAAAAAATGACTAGTATGGAATGGACAAGGCAACTGTTAGGTGGATTCCTAACTGGTTTAGTGATCGGATCCAAAGAGTGGTCGTAAATGGCTGCACATCCAGTTGGAAGAATGTCTCAAGTGGGGTACCACAGGGTTCTGTCCTGGGCCCTGTATTGTTCAACATCTTTATCAATTATTTAGATGCAGAAATTGAGGGTACACTAAATAAATTTGCTGATGACACAAAGCTAGAGGGGATAGCTAATACTACAGAAGAGAGAGAGGATTCAAAAATATATAAATAAACTGGAGCAGTGGGCTGCAACTAACAATGGTTTTTAACAAGGAAAAATACAAAGTACTACATCTGGGCAATAAAAATGAAAAAAGCATTTACAGAATGGGAGAAATAGGGCTAAGCAACAGCACATGTGCAAAAGACTTGGGTATACGAATAGATCATAAACTAAACATGAGTCAACAGTGTTGCAGCAGCAAAAAAGGCAAATGCAATTCTGGGATGTATTAACAGAAGCATACAGTCTAGATCACGTGAAGTCATTATTGCCCTTTACTCCTCTTTGGTCAGACCTCACCTGGAATACTGTGTCCAGTTTTGGGCACCACATTTTAAAAACAAACAAACTCGAGCAAGTTCAGAGAAGAGCGACCAGAATGGTGACCGGTCTGCAAACCATGTCCTATGAGGAGCAGTTGCAGGATTTGGGAATGTTTAGCTTGCAGAAAAGACTGAGAGGAGACTTAATAGCTATCTACAAATATCTCAAGGGCTGTCACATTATAGAAGGATCATCTTTATTCTCATTTGCACAAGGAAAGACTAGAAGCAATGAAATGAAACTGAATGGGAGGAGACAGATTAGATATTAGAAAAAACTTTGACAGGTTGATCAATGAGTGGAACAGGCTGCCATGACAGGTGGTGAGTTCTTCAATGGAAGTCTTCAAACAGAGGCTGGACAGATATCTGTCTGGGATGATTTAGTGAATCCTGCTTTGAGCGGGGGGTTGGACCAGATGACCCAGGAGGTCCCTTCCAACTCTCATTCTATGAATTCGCAAAGGCAATGGACAAAAATGCAGAAGCATTCAAGTATCTCATTTGTAAATTTCCAAGGTTGAGTGAAGCAAAGATAAAGGAAGGAGTCTTCATTGGTCTTCAGATTTGTGTACTTCTGCAAGACGAGGAGTTTCACTGTTTAATGTGTGGCAAGGGAAAGGCTGCATGGGTAGCATTCCAGATAGTGGTAACAAATCTCCTTGGAAACACCAAGTCAGACTACTATAAAGAGCTGGTGGAAAATCTTCAGGCATATCCTAATCTTAACTTCAACATGTCATTAAAGATTCATCTCTTGCATTCGCATCTAGACTTATTTGCACAAAACTGCGGAGCAGTGAGTGACGAGCACGGTGAGCGATTTCACCAGGAAATTGCGACTATGGGAAAAAGATATCAGGGTAATTGGAACCCTTCGATGCTTGCAGACTGCTGTTGGCCAATCACCAGAGATAATCCAATGCTTTGAATACAAGAGACAAGTAAAAAGGAGCAGAGTATCCAGTGACTAAGGACATATTTTGTACTGTGCAATAACGTACAGTATATTAATAGTTAAAATTGACCAAAGTGCTTAGACATGTGAATTAATTATATAATAGATTTAAATATACTTGAGTTTCCTCTGAATACATCTAATAAAATTTGTTTGACATCTGCAGTTTAATATTTGTAGAAGTAATAACGACATGTTATAATTTATTCATTTACGTAACAGAAAAATGCAAAATCTTCGATTTCATGGAAACTAGAGCTAAATAAGTTTTCCTTGTCATGTTTGAATTCAGCGCATCAAAATCATTAAGAAATGGCTAATATGATTTCTGAACCAGACAACTTTTCAAAATTTTGTTACTTAGTGTTATCTGTAAAAGATCTGTAGCAGAAATTAGAATATAAATCACAATCAATAGTTTACTGGTGAAAGTATTGGTATACGGCTTACAGAGAACCTTCCATACTGGGAAATGCCATTTACCTGCTGATACAGGGTCAGTTTGCAGATAAATAGCATTAAAATCCCCCTAGCTTTCTGGGAAGCCCAGCTACAGTGAGAAAATGAACTTGTGTCCTCACTGTAGCCGCTGGCTGTCAGACATACGGGCACGTAGGGAGCGGCTACAGTCACCACCCGCTATGTTGAGTGTTGGCTGTACTACTGCCCCGACTCTGTAGTATGTATGTGTGCAAAGCCCACTGTCAAAGTAGAGGGCAATGATTACAGCTGCCACTTTCAATATGGTGGATACTGCCTGTTTCTGCTCTCCACGTGCCCGTATGACTGAAAGCCAATGGCTACAGTGAGGATACAGGTTCATTATCGGTGTTACTGCTGCTCCATTAAAGGGCCACTGTCACCCCCCCCCCAGCCGTTATAAACTAAAAGCCACCTTGTGCAGCAGTAATGCTGCAGTCTAACAAGGTGGCTCTTTTAGTTTTTGATTCATTTATTACCTCAATAAAGCGTTTTAAAAATTGGCCACAAATACCAGATATTGTACCGGGAGGCGGTCCGAATCGTCCTCTATCAATCTCCCAACTGCCGTCACTCTTCTCTTCAGGGGCGATGGTCGCCGCCCCCTTCGCGCTGTTGCTTCTTAAATCCGGCGCCTGCGCTGTGCGTGCCTGCCTGGGGCAGGCGCAGTCTTCATTGTCAGTCACAGCTCAGACGCAGGATGCCTGTGCGGGCAGTGCGGCCACCCTGTTCCTGAATCCCCGCCCCGCACTGTGTTATTCATTATGCACAGTGCGGGGCTGGGGTTCCTGGGCATGCGCACTGTGCTTGTCAGACGCTCCCCCGGTCCCCCGCCTTCCAGCGTTGTTCTTTGTGGCTGTTCAAAACGTCGGCAATGAAACCTGTATATTCCGGCAATGCTGGAAGGCGGGGGAGCGTCTGACAAGCGCAGTGCGCATGCCCAGGAACCCCAGCCCCGCACTGTGCATAATGAATAACACAGTGCGGGCCCCAGGCAGGCACGCACAGCGCAGGCGCCGGATTTAAGAAGCAACAGCGCTCAGGGGGCGGCGACCATCGCCCCTGAAGAGAAGAGTGACGGCAGTTGGGAGATTGATAGAGGACGATTCGGACCGCCTCCCGGTACAATATCTGGTATTTGTGGCCAATTTTTAAAACGCTTTATTGAGGTAATAAATGAATCAAAAACTAAAAGAGCCACCTTGTTAGACTGCAGCATTACTGCTGCACAAGGTGGCTCTTTTAGTTTATAACGGCTGGAGGGGGTGACAGTGGCCCTTTAAAGCAGGCTGGATTGTAATGCTATTTACCTGCCAATAAACACACTATCTGTAGGCAACTGGCATTTCTGACTTGACAGGTCCCTTTTTAATAATTTACAAGGTCTGTCTATGGAGGCACAAGCTGGGCACAATGTATTGGGCACTACAATGGCATAAATGCCATTCTCCCTTTGCAACACCAACTTAATGCTTATATCTGGAAACACATGTGGAGTCTAAACAGTCACTAGATCAGTATTTGAATTCCCAGAGGTGTGACATTTCCAAAATGGCATGTCTTGAGTGGGTGATTTCCAATGTGCGGGCAACATTTGTGTAGGTGCCAGAAGATTATTCCAGGAAAATCTGCATTACAACACAGTAGTTTCCAACCACATATGGGGCATTGCCCTGTTAGGTAAAAATGGATCCTACAATTTGTTACACAATTTCTTCTGATTAACTCTGGTGAAAATAAAGAATCTGGAGCCAATTTCTCTTGTGGAACACGGAGTTTACTGTGCAGATTTTCCCCATAAAATTCCATTAGATGCAGAAAATCTGCAGCAAAAAAATGCACATGCGAAAATGAATTAAAACCGCATGTAATCCAATCATGACTATCATTAGTTTTGTCAAAGCCAGATATCAAGATGTGTCAAAAGCAAAGCAGCCTTTTATAAATCATGACCTCTCACCGAGGCAAAAAATCACAACATGAAAAGTGCAATGGAAAAAATGCAAGAAACTTAATTTACCTAATAAGTGGTGAAAATCTGTGACCTCAAAAACTTACAAATATTCATTGTAGTTGTGTAGTCTTAAATGGCTCCGTCCATTTATGAGCGGTGCGGTGTTCCCCGAAAAGCAGCTTCCATACACATGTGGGATGTCTGTGTACGCTGGAGAAAAATTACACAACAAACTCTGGGGTCCATTATCTCCTTTTCTTTGTGAAAATAAAAAAAATGGGGTAATGTAACATCTAAGGACATACCGTCATTTTCATTTTTTTAATTTAATTTTAATTTTTATGATGCACCTAAAGGGCTAAACTTCCTGAATATGGCTTTGAATACTTAAAGGTTGCAGAGTCATCAGATTTTCATCATTTGTGCCTGTGAACCATTTTCATACAACTACATTAAATCATGTAAATATCCAAATACAATTTCCTAAATTTATAATAGAATTGTATCTGTAAAAATCTGAGGCCACACAGGTGCTCTGATTTTATTTATTGTTTTTGTACTCATAGACTTGAGTCTCATCTGAAGCTCTGATGCAAGTAATGCATGCTGTGATCTCTCAGACGCTTTCATACTTTTTTTCCTCCCCGTCTAAAAGTTATAACTTATTTTTCCATCCACTTGGCTACACTTGTTTTTGTGTTTTTCTGGACAAGTTGTAATTTTGTATGTCACAATAAACTTTAAAATATAAAAATACTAATAAAAAATAGGGGAAATAAATCCAAGAGCAGTGAAATGGTTAGAAAAAAAGTGCAATTCTGCCATAGTTTTGCATTTTTTTTTTTATTGACTTTCATTGTGCAGCAGAAACATCCTGGCCAAGTGATTATTCATGTCAGTATGACTATGGCCTAACCAAAATAAATTAAATACATTTTTTTTGTGGGTGGATGAGGGGTTGCATATTGGTAGATACAAATTCAGAACTTTGTTAAAAAATAGAGACCAATATTTGTTTTTGCATGAATGGAACTGAGGGCCTTTTTATTACACACTGACATGACTTTTTTTTTTTTAAATTATTGAGCTATCTGCAGTATGGACACTACTGTATTCTAACTGCTGTGGCCGGACAATCTTCCCTTTAGAACACACAGATGGTGGCTACCTCATGTTCTACACTGTATAGGATAAATTACAAATATAAATCTATTTACTGCCTCACATCTCACCCATGTCCACTGTAAGGGCTTGAATAAACATTTGTCAAATTCAATCTGAGCATGGGCCTCAATGCATGGACTGCCTGTGGGTCTCCAGCCTGGAACCTTATGCATGCCTGTGAGGCTGGGGAAAACCCTTGGACAAGTCTGCTCATTGCGGTCTGTTCTTCAACAGTTTCACAGGTGACTGCATGAGACCTAAAGAACAAAATATCTTAATTACAAGGGCTCATTAGTAGAGATGGGCAGACCCCTGGATCTGTGGGTTCGGCCTAACCGTTTAAAAACGCTTAGGGTACCAGAACAGTAACTGTACCCTCTTAACTTAAACGGGGGGCCCGAACACTGCCTCTGATCAGCGGTAAAAACATAACCGCTGGTCAGAAAGCTGCTGTTCCCACACTATCAAATGACAGCGTGAGCCTGCAGCTATGATCCGAGGTAAAAGTTTACCTCCGACCACTGGTGTCGGCCGATGGGACTACTCCAATCAGTCTACGATTACTGCCACTAATAACAGCGAGAGCAGGTGGCGGCTGATGGGAGTATTCATCAGTCAGTGCCTGCGCTCTAAATAAAAAAAAAAAAAACTGGGTTACCCTATATTTTTGATAACCAGCCTGGTAAAACTGACAACTTTTGCCTGCAAACCTCAGCTGTTAGCGTTAGCAAGGCTGGTTATCAAGAATAAAGGGGTCCCCACACCGTATTTTTTAGTTATTTAAATAGTGTGGGGTTCCCACTCCATTTTTTTGACAACCAGCCAAGGTAAAGCAGACAACTGGGGCTGGTATTCTCAGTATGATAAGATGCCATGGAAATTAGGCCCCCCAGCCTAAAAATAACAGGTTGCAGCTGTCCAGAAAAGACTTGTCTATTAGATGCGCCAAATCTGGTGCTTTCCCTGACTTCCCACATACCCTGTGGTGGTGGCAAGTGGGGTTCATATTTATGGGATTGATGTCACCTTTGTATTGACAGGGATATCAAGGTCACTTCTTAGTAATGGAGAGGTGTCTTATAGACAACTCTCCATTACTAATCCTATAGTTATATTGTAAATAAACACACAGCCAGTATAAAATCCTTTATTTGAAATAAAAAAACACTTCCTTTTTTATTTAAAAAGTTATACTCCCCTTACACCCATCCCATTGAAGCCATGGTCTATTGAAATAAAATTTAAAAAAACATCCCTCACCTGTCCCCGTAGATCTGGGAATACAGTTTTCTACCTGGAGGGTGCCGAGATGCGACCATCCAGGCTGAGAACCACCGGGGAATGAGCTGCTGCGAGCTCAACCTCCATGACTAACGGTGACGTCATCGAGGTTACTGCAGGTCATTGAGGCTGCGTTCCCAGCCGGGCCCGTGAACTACAGGGACCTCGGTGATATCACTGCTAGCTCCTGAGAAAAAGTATCACAGTGCAGCGTTGAGCTCAGAGTTTATTGGGCAAAATGAGCATTTTCTCACAGTGAACTCACTGCTGCACCCTGAGACACTTTCTTACTGTGCTAGCGGTGATCTCACAGAGGTCTCTGTAGTTCAGGGGCCCAGCTGGCAGCGCAGCCTCAGTGCCTGTGTTAACATATATGACATCATCACTAGTCACTGAGGCTGAGCTTGCAGCAGCTCATTTCTCAGTGGTTCTCAGCCTGGACGGTCACATCTTGGCATCGTCCAGGTTGAAAACTGTTTATTCCCAGACATGGATTACAGGTGAGGGATATGGTTGTTTTTTGTTTTATTACAACAGACAAGGACTTCAATGGAATGGGCTTTAGGTGAGTATAAGTGTTTGGTTTTTTTTTAAATTTAGATAAGTTTTTTTTTAAATTTCAAATACAGGAATCTATTCTTGCTGTGTTTATTTACAATATAACTATAGGATTAGTAATGAATAGGTGTCTTATTGACGCCTCTCCATTACTAAGCCGTGGGCTTGATATCACCGAAAAATACAAAGGTGACATTAACCTCACAAATAATAGATGTGCCTTTTCTGGGCAGCTGCCGGCTGTTTTTAGGCTGGGGAGGGGGCAGTATCCATGGCCCCTTACCAGCCCCCAGTTGTCTGCTTTAGCTGGGCTGGTTGTCAAAAATGAGGGGGGACCCCACACTTTATTTAAATTTATGTAAATAATTTAAAAAAACAGCGTGGGGACCCCTCTTCTTGATAAGCAGCCTTGGTAATGCTGACAGCTGAGAGTTGGAGCCCACAACTGTCAGTTTTCCCTGGCTAATTAATAAAAAAACATAATACAGGGGAACACACCCTGTATGTGTATATGTATATATATAATATTATAGCGCAGGCTTCGGCTGAATAATTGCCCGGTCCTGCTCTTGCTGTTACTAACGGCAGCAGGCGTAGGCTGATGAAACTAGTAGTTCCAGCAGCCAATGCCAGTGACCAAAGGTAAACTTTTTACCTCTGATCATAGCTGAGGGCACGCACTGTTATTTAATAATGTAATGATTTTACCACCAGTCAAAGCCACACCGATGTTCGGGATGTCAAACACAAAAAGTAACATGGAATTCCTGGTGAAAATTACTGTTCGGGTTCTCCCTTCTCTATTCATTGGCACACCAGTAGAGATAAGTGGATCACTTTGCACAACCATGCATCCTGGTCAGTGCTTTCTGAAGGTAGACACTGCATGCTTTCCAAGAGCTTCTGGGTTCCCCTGCACAGCGTCTGATTTATTGGCATGATGTCACCCATGCAGCACATAGTTGGTGGTCCACACTGGCTACGTTGAGGCTGGGATCCTGGAAGCTAAAGAAATTCTTGTTGCTTCTGTCCACAGCCAGAGAGCACTAATGTGGACTAGGGTTACGGGAAGCGATCCAGTCATCTCTACACCTCCGTGTTTATCACTAACAATGCACCGACACATTATATTCTGTAGGGCTGTATCAGTCAAGTGTGAAGATTTTTGTTACTGACCACATAAAAAAAAGTGAAAATTGTGCTATTTTATTGCGGATTGAACTCTCCCTTCAAGAGAATCAGTGGAGGAAAATAAGGACAGCTCACTGACGCTATCCTAAAACTGTTTTTCCACTAATTGCTTTTTTTGTTTGAGAAAATGAATGATGACAAAAACTATTACACAGACCAAAAACTGATAGTCTGATCCGGCACATACATGAAAAGCGCTCCCAAGTTGTTTACATGAGAAGAATCACTGCAGTGTGAATTCAGCCTTATAGTGAGCGGAGATGTAAACTGTTCCATTATTTCTTTGCTCTCCAATTTCACACCCAGAATTGCTAATATTTATCAGAAAAGGTCTTCATGTACCTCTCCCGCATTTCACCTCCATGATTAGTAAAGTACTTGCTGGTCACAGACTTTTTACATTTTCAGTGCCGCTGTGATGGTCCTCTGGATTATGTGACTGGTGTTGTGACCAGCTGGCTCTTCTCAATGTAAGTCTATGAGAATAAGAACGAGGCTTTCATAGACTTACATTGAGGAAAAGTAATTGCAGATATTTCCAACCAGTCGAAGCTGCGGAGACTGAGCAGATGGCGATCTGGAAGTATTCTACTACACACAGGGAACATACATTATGGATACCTACGGTAACTGGAAATAAAGAAAAAAAAAGGGAGCTGCACTTTACTGTGGCTTCATTTTACACCTTAGGCTGGAGTCACACATGGCGTAAGACAATACGCCACGTATTATACGTCCGTACTACGGCCGTAATACGGAGAAATGATCCCAAAATATTGATCCGTAGGCAGGGTGTGTCAGCGTATTTTGCGCATGGCATCCTCCGTATGTAATCCGTATGGCATCCGTACTGCGAGATTTTCGCGCAGGCTTGCAAAACCGACATCTAATGGATTTATGTGCTCAAATGTTAGGGAAAACATATATACAGTATATATATATATATATATATATACAGGTCCTTCTCAAAAAATTAGCATATAGTGTTAAATTTCATTATTTACCATAATGTAATGATTACAATTAAACTTTCATATATTATAGATTCATTATCCACCAACTGAAATTTGTCAGGTCTTTTATTGTTTTAATACTGATGATTTTGGCATACAACTCCTGATAACCCAAAAAACCTGTCTCAATAAATTAGCATATTTCACCCGTCCAATCAAATAAAAATGTTTTTTAATAACAAACAAAAAAACCATCAAATAATAATGTTCAGTTATGCACTCAATACTTGGTCGGGAATCCTTTGGCAGAAATGACTGCTTCAATGCGGCGTGGCATGGAGGCAATCAGCCTGTGACACTGCTGAGATGTTATGGAGGCCCAGGATGCTTCAATAGCGGCCTTAAGCTCATCCAGAGTGTTGGGTCTTGCGTCTCTCAATTTTCTCTTCACAATATCCCACAGATTCTCTATGGGGTTCAGGTCAGGAGAGTTGGCAGGCCAATTGAGCACAGTAATACCATGGTCAGTAAACCATTTACCAGTGGTTTTGGCACTGTGAGCAGGTGCCAGGTCGTGCTGAAAAATGAAATCTTCATCTCCATAAAGCATTTCAGCCGATGGAAGCATGAAGTGCTCCAAAATCTCCTGATAGCTAGCTGCATTGACCCTGCCCTTGATGAAACACAGTGGACCAACACCAGCAGCTGACATGGCACCCCACACCATCACTGACTGTGGGTACTTGACACTGGACTTCAGGCATTTTGGCATTTCCTTCTCCCCAGTCTTCCTCCAGACTCTGGCACCTTGATTTCCGAATGACATGCAAAATTTGCTTTCATCAGAAAAAAGTACTTGGGACCACTTAGCAACAGTCCAGTGCTGCTTCTCTGTAGCCCAGGTCAGGCGCTTCTGCCGCTGTAGCCCATTTCCTGCACACGCCTGTGCACGGTGGATCTGGATGTTTCCACACCAGACTCAGTCCACTGCTTCCTCAGGTTCCCCAAGGTCTGGAATCGGTCCTTCTCCACAATCTTCCTCAGGGTCTGGTCACCTCTTCTCGTTGTACAGCGTTTTCTGCCACATTTTTGCCTTCAAACAGACTTACCATTGAGGTGCCTTGATACAGCACTCTGGGAACAGCCTATTTGTTGAGAAATTTCTTTCTGGGTCTTACCCTCTTGCTTGAGGGTGTCAATGATGGCCTTCTTGACATCTGTCAGGTCGCTAGTCTTACCCATGATGGGGGTTTTGAGTAATGAACCAGGCAGGGAGTTTTTAAAAGCCTCAGGTATCTTTTGCATGTGTTTAGAGTTAATTAGTTGATTCAGAAGATTAGGGTAATAGGTCGTTTAGAGAACCTTTTCTTGATATGCTAATTTATTGAGACAGGTTTTTTGGGTTATCAGGAGTTGTATGCCAAAATCATCAGTATTAAAACAATAAAAGACCTGACAAATTTCAGTTGGTGGATAATGAATCTATAATATATGAAAGTTTAATTGTAATCATTACATTATGGTAAATAATGAAATTTAACACTATATGCTAATTTTTTGAGAAGGACCTGTATATATGTCATTGAGACACATATATATATATTCTGTATTTATATTTCATTCAGCGCGATATCTGTGAACAGCCGGTAATTCAATTGCCGGCTTCTCATTTCTCCTGCACAAACCCGACATGATATGAGACATGGTTTACATACAGTAAACCATCTCATATCCCCCTTTTTTTTGCATATTCCACACTACTAATGTTAGTAGTGTGTATGTGCAAAATTTCAGCGCTGTAGCTGCTGAAATAAAGGGTTAAATGGCGGAAAAAATTGGCGTGGGCTCTCGCGCAATTTTCTCCGCCAGAATGGTAAAGCCAGTGACTAAGGGCAGATATTAATAGCCAGGAGACGGTCCATGGCTATTGGCCCCCCTGTGGCTAAAAACATCTGCCCCCAGCCACCCCAGAAAAGGCACATCTGGAAGATGCGCCTATTCTGGCACTTGGCCACTCTCTTCCCACTCCCGTGTAGCGGTGGGATATGGGGTAATGAAGGGTTAATGTCACCTTGCTATTGTAAGATGACATTAAGCCAGATTAATAATGGAGAGGCGTCAATTATGACACCTATCCATTATTAATCCAATTGTTTGAAAGGGTTAAAAAACACACACACACATGATTAAAAAGGATTTTAATGAAATAAACACAGCGGTTGTTGTAATAATTTATTGTTCTCGCAATCCATTTCCAGGCCCTCGCTTGGCAAAATAATAAACGCACAAGATACATACCTTCTGATGTCAGATCACGTCCCACGAAGTAATCCATCTGAAGGGGTTAACTAATATTACAGGCAGGAGCCCTGCTAATGCAGCTGTGTGCTCGTGCCTGTAATCCCCGGGTGCTGAAAGGAAAGCTGGATCTGTACTTACATTGAGTCGCGGTGAGGCGCCCTCTGGTGGATGTTCTCATGAACTGCAGCCTGGGAACTTTTTCCCACGCTCCAGGTCATATGAGGACATCCACCAGGGGGCGCATCACCGCGACTGAAGGAAATGTAGGTCAATGACCTACATTTCATTCATTCGCCGGGGATTACAGGCACGGAGCACAGCTGCATTTAGCAGGGCTCGTGCCTGTAATATTAGTTAACCCCTTCAGATGGATTACTTCGTGGGACGTGATCTGACATCAGAAGGTATGTATATTGTGTGTATATTGTGCGTTTATTATTTTGCCAAGCGAGGGTTTGCAAATGGATTGCGAGAACAATAAATTATTACAACAACCGCTGTGTTTATTTCATTAAAATCCTTTTTAATCATGTCTGTGTGTGTTTTTTAACCCTTTCCTACAATTGGATTAATAATGGATAGGTGTCATAATTGACGCCTCTCCATTATTAATCTGGCTTAATGTCACCTTACAATAGCAAGGTGGCATTAACCCTTCATTACCCCATATCCCACCGCTACAGGGAATGGGAAGAGAGTGGCCAAGTGCCAGAATAGGCGCATCTTCCAGATGTGCCTTTTCTGGGGTGTCTGGGGGCAGATGTTTTTAACCACGGGGGGGCCAATAACCATGGACCCTCTCCTGGCTATTAATATCTGCCCTCAGTCACTGGCTTTACCATTCTGGCGGAGAAAATGGCGCGGGAGCCCACGCCAATTTTTTCCGCCATTTAACCCTTTATTTTAGCAGCTACAGTGCACAAATTTTGCACATACACACTACTAACATTAGTAGTGTGGAATATGCAAAAAAAATGGGGATATGAGATGGTTTACTGTATGTAAACCATGTCTCATATCATGTCGGGTTTGTGAAGGAGAAGGAAAAAGCCGGCAATTGAATTACCGACTTTTCAATAACACCGCTGCGTATTTCTCGCAAGTCACACTGCAGGTCCGTGTGGAATCCGTATTTTTCTCGCCCCCATAGACTTTCATTGGCGTATTATTTGCGCAATACGCTGACAAACGCAGCATGCTGCAATTTTGTACGGCCGTAGAAAGCCATATAATACTGAACCGTAATATACGGCTAATAGGAGCAGCCCCATTGAGAAGCATTGTGCCGTATGTAATGCGAGTTTTACGTACGTAGTTTTTGCGCTCTTACGTACGTAAAACACGCATGTGTGACCCCGGCCTTAGTCTTTTACAACCACACATCTCAGTGTGACTGTGGGTCTATTGACCAAAACGTGATGCTATCAGTTAATGGAAATTAATCCAACCCCTTTAACCCAGCTTTATTCTGCAAAAAACAGACATCAGACAACCCTTCAAAGTTCATTCCTGCCCTTTTTCACTTTTGTTTCTTCATCCCCATCCAAAAGCAAGAACTTTTTTATTTTTCTACCCAGATACTTGTTTGAGGGCTTTTTATTTTTGTGTGGTCAAGTTGTATTCCTGAATTACTTATGTACCATATAATAAACTGAAACTGAAAACAGGAAAAAAAATGCTTTGTGGGGTACAATGTAGAAAAAAAGCAATTACACCATTGCTCGGGTTTACTATGGAGTCAAGGTGACCTGGTATCTTATGCAGGACTGTACGATTGTGGTTAAACTGATTTTTTATTTATTTTTTATGTATATTTTACTGCATTAAAAAATCTTTTAACTGAAAGTAGAATTTGGTTTGTTTCACTATACACTGATTTTTTTTTAATGTAATTCCGTTCATTGAGCTGTGTGGAGCCATGTGTTTTTTTTTGTGTGAGCTGTAGTTTTCATTGCTGCCATTTTGGGGGGGGTTATACAACTTTCCATCACTTTCTACTTCATTTTTGTAGTGGCAAAGTGAAATGAGAATTGTTTATTTCCAGTTCACCATCCTGACAGCACCATTGGAGGATGTCCTTCTTACCATCAGTGGGACAGGAACAACAAGCGGTTAAAAGGACCCTCCCCACTCCACCCACCAGTGTTTTTCCTGTCCCACTGTGGATAGGAACGGCAAGCTTTTCCTCCGACGGTGCTGTGCAGATGGTGGGGATCGGGGGGCCCAGCCTTTCCCTTCCCCGCCGCAAGGTATCTGCGGCTGATACCTGCGATGGGGGGTCCCTCAGCCTCCCCAGTGTAGCGCTGCTCCTGGGATTGGATCCGTTCCTCCATGCTGGGGGCCCTCGGTCCGGGCGCCTGTTTGCTGGGGGTGTATACGGGGGCCATCTCCAGATGGCGGCCGATCCCAGCATGCGGCCGCGTCCATCTCTGGCAAGTGCTCTCAGCGCGGCAGTCGCTGCTGGCTCCAGGACCTGCGGCCGTGTCACTTCCGGCCGACGGCCGCGTCACTTCCGGTTGCGACAAGCGCCAGACAGAGGGACGCCAGCGACGGCGCCGGCCTCAGGAGAGGCCTTTCAGCACGGTCAACCTCGTGGACGCGGTAAGGAGGGCAGGATCAACCAGGTAAAACCTATATAAACGCTTTACGGGGGTCTTTATCCACCGGCCATCCTGACACAAGGAGCACACGGCTGTATGGTAATTTGTCCTCACTATGGAGGAGACTGCCAGACCTGAGGGTACTGACCAGCTTCAGGGGCACGTGAGCAGGCTATACTAATCCATACCACAATGCTCCCCCCTCCCCCTACGTCCCTGTCTACAAAGTGTACTATGTATTCTATCCTAGGTAGAGCCTCCTATCCCCACATCCGAAAGAAAGAAATCAGGGAAAAATAAATGCCCAATATGTGCTGCTAAGTTTCCAGAAAATTGACGGAAGCCACTATGCAAGTCGTGCACAGCTAAAATTGTGGGTGATGAGCAGACTGCATTATTAACCAGTATGAGGACAATGATTCGTCAAGAGGTTCAGGCATCCATCTCAAGCTTGAATCTTCCCCAGACAAGCCAGTCAGAACAGCAGACATCCCGGAAAAGGCCAAGAGAGTCTAGTCCCTCTTCCGAAGGAGAGATTTCGGAGGATTCAGACCTGGAGGAAAGAGACGGATCATTGGGCAGAGGGAAGAGATATCTCTTCTCGGCAGCAGATACAGATGAGCTTCTGTATGCAGTTCGTAACACGATGCAGTTACAGGACACTCCAGAGGAGACCTCGATCCAGGATGAGATGTTTGGCGGATTACATGCCCAGGTCACAAAGGTTTTTCCAGTCAACAACCACATCCGTTCCATGATTCTGGAAGAATGGCAGGAAGCGGAGAAGAGACTAGTAGTACCCAGAGATTTCAGACTCCGTTTGCCTTATAATCCAGAGGACATTAAAGTGTGGGATGAAGTTCCCAAGATTGATGTTCTGTTGGCAAAGGTGGCGAAGAAGACCTCAATCCCATTTGAGGACTCCTCCGCTTTAAAAGATCCTATGGATCGCAAAGCAGATGGACTGCTCAGGAGAACTTGGGAGTCCTCCGCAGCAATAATACGGGCCAATATAGCTGCAACATCGGTAGCCCGGTCAATGCATCTATGGATAGACGATTTGGAGGAACATCTCAAAACTAAAACTTCCAGAGATGTTATTCTCAAATCCCTACCATTACTTAAGCTTGCAACAGGCTTTATGGCAGACGCTTCTGCAGAGTCTGTACGCTTCGCTGCCAGAAGCGAATCCTTATCCAACGTGGCCAGAAGAGCCATCTGGCTAAAGACCTGGTCGGGGGATATCCAATCCAAAAATAAATTGTGCGGAATCCCATTCTCAGGGAATAAAGTATTTGGGCCTATTCTAGATGACATCCTAGAAAAAGCCTCAGATAAAAAGAAGGGGTTCCCTGAGGAAAATACAAAAAAATACCAGCCCTTTCGTAGATCAGAAGACAGACTACAGGGGAAAAGGGAAGACTGGGAGGTGGTCTTATCCCAAGGGTGGAAAGGGTAGAGACTCCATCTTCCCAAGTGCAGGTACAGGAAAGTCTAATAAATGACATCAAGGTGGGTGGTCGGTTACAAAAATTTCTAGAGGGTTGGCAGAAAATATCCCCAAATCCTTGGATTCTGCAGGTAATTGCTCAGGGGTACAGGCTAGAGTTCTCCAGCAGTCCCCCAGAAAGATTTGTTGTAACACGACCCTGTCCACTCTCAGACTCTGTGGACAAACATCCAGGAGTTGATAAAGTTAAACGCAGTAATCCCAGTGCCCATCTCAGAAAGAGGCATAGGCCATTACTCCCATTTATTTTCAATAAAAAAGCCGTCGGGGGACTCCCGAACGATTATAAATTTAAAACCCCTAAACAGGTGGATCCGGTACAAAAGATTCAGGATGGAATCTATAAAGTCCACAACGCCTCTCATAGACAAGGACATGGTGATGTGCACCTTGGATCTAAGCAATGCATACTACCATGTCCCAATACACGCTGCCTACCAAATATTTCTGGGGTTTGCCCTAATGAACAATGGAATATTGTACCACTTCCAGTTCAAATGTCTCCCCTTCGGGCTTGCTTTGGCGCCCAGGATATTCACCAAACTGATGTCAGAAGTTGTGGCCTATCTAAAACATCAGAATGTGACCATAGTACCATATCTGGACGACTTTCTGATAATGGCGAGATCAGAGAAACTTCTCAGAATAGACTGCAGCTTCACACTTTCCATCCTACAGGATCTGGGGTGGATTGTGAATTGGAAGAGATCTTGCCTGGTCCCAGATTCCAGAATGAAATTTTTGGGGGTCATATTAGACTCCAAACTCAGAACATCTTTTTTACCAGAAGACAGACAGGAGGCCTTGATCAGGCACATACATCAATTCAGGAGAAGTACCCCTCCATAAGAGAGGCAATGAGGATTCTGGGCTTTATGACGGCATGCATAACTTGTGTGAATTTGAGCCAATTCCACTCGCGGGGATTACAGAGAGAAATTTTGAGATCTTGGAACAGGAAACAGAGTTCCCTAGACAAGAAGATGATTGTGTCTCCGCCAGTAAAGAGATCCCTGACCTGGTGGACCACACCGGAAAACCTAAAAGAGGGAGTTCCATGGATCCTCGATCCCTGTGTTACGGTTACTACAGATGCCAGTCAATTCGGATGGGGTGGTCATATAGAAAGAACATATTACCAGGGAGAATGGACTCCTCAGATTGCCGCAAGGTCGTCAAACTTCAGGGAGCTGTATGCGATCTGGAAGGTGTTATACCAGGCCCAGTCACAGGTCAGGGGCAGACACGTAAGAATACTGTCCGACAATGTCACAGCAGTGGCATTTCTAAGACACCAAGGAGGTCCGAGACATCCACCGCTGCAACACCTAGCAGACCAGATTTTCAGATGGGTAGAGAAATCTGTCAAATCCATCTCGGCAGTTCACCTGGAAGGCGCCAAGAATCAAGTAGCAGACTTCTTGAGCAGAACATCTGTACATCCCGGAGAATGGGAACTGAACCCAGAAGTATTCAACAGTCTGTGCCAAAGATGGGGAACACCTCAGGTGGATCTTTTTGCCACCAGGTCAAATGCAAAAACCAGAGCATTTTTCTCTCTCAATCCCCTAGACGGAGCCACTGCAGTAGACGCCTTGTCTCAGTGTTTGGAAGAAGGTCTCCTGTACGCATTCCCGCCTCTTCCTCTGATACCGAAGACACTCAGGAAGATACGAGACGAGAGAGCAACCGTAATCCTGGTGGTTCCTTTTTGGCCAAAAATGAGCCGCCAACATATCAATAAGACTGTTTTAAGCGTGTGGCGATTCAGTTAAACAATGTAAACTGCATCAATAATGCCAATGATATCGCCGCATGCCCATATGCAAAAACAGTGTGCAAAGTAAAATAGGATAAGAGTTAATTACCCATTAGTGCGACAGGTCCCGTCCAGATCCCTGTCAGCTACTGGGGTAGCTGACCAGAATCTGGACGGGACCTGTCGCACTAATGGGTAATTAACTCATCCCATTTTACTTTGCACACTGTTTTTGCATATGGGCATGCGGCGATATCATTGGCATTATTGATGTAGTTTACATTGTTTAACTGAGTCGCCACACGCTTAAGACAGTCTTATTGATATGTTGGCAGCATACTGATCGTATATTTGGTAACACGTATTTACATCTGGCATGTTTAATACTGTCCTGGTCCTTGTTGGTCCTTGATCTCGGGTCACTCTTTGTATCCATGGATCATTCACATGGTTTTTATTGACTACTATATGGTAATATTTTTGTAAGCTTTAAGTCTCAATAAAGTTACATGAGATTATTTACCCTTTGGCTATTTTTGGACTCTTAGTTCTCCTGGGTTTCATCTCTATCACTGTTGGTGACTCTCAGGGTGAGGAGTAGGAGAACATATAGGATGACGATGAGGTTGTAGATCCTACTTGGTGTGAACCCAAAGTTATGCAGCCGAGAAGCTCAGCAGACAAAGTGTAGGAGAAGGAAGATAAGGAGGTTAAGTTGTGGTTTGCCACACAGACATGGAGTGATGCAACCACGACAAGCACTGCATCCTCAGCCACAACTCTAGCTGTTGCCAGCCATGGCCATAGGTCTGCAGTTTGCAGGGGTGACAAGGGTTTCCCAGTCTGGTCCTTTTTTTGAGACTGCAAAGTATGACCCAACTCATATTATCTGCTAACTTTATAAAATATGTCTCAGTAGAGGAAAACATTCCAATAATTTGATTACTACATGCATGGACCGGCACATCACAATCAACAAGCATTAGTCTAGCAATCTCACTGCGCTAAAATGCGGCCTAAAAGGCCTTGCCAACCACTACCTGCCCCATCATCTGCATCTGCTGCTTCTTCCTCCGTCATCATGGCAAGTGTTCTCACACAGATCTCTGGCTTCAGAACCTCCACTTGTTTACCCTCTACAGTTGAGGTGAGTGAGAGCCCATCAGCTGTTACGAAAGTGGACATGCCTGCTGTTTTTGACAGACCGAGCACACCACATCTTTCTCCATCCTCCATAACATCTCTACCTACACCTCACAGTCCAGCAGTTTGTCGTGTACACCCTGCTCCACCCTCTCTCGGCACAGCAGCCACTCTTGGTCCCGCAACTGTGGACCCGTAAAAGATTTTTTCCTCCTCTACATGCCAAAGCTAAAAGCTTGAACTTCACCATGGAAATGCTGCATTTCCCCCTGGTGGATACAGACATTTTCCAAAAGCTGATGGCCGTTGCAGTGCCCCAGTACCAGTTGCCAGCTGTGCCTGTGCTACACCAGCATATCGCAGACATCACCCGTTCTTGGAAAAAATCTATGGGTGACATGGTGCATTTCACCACTGAAACCTGGATGAGCAAGCATGGCCAGGGCTCTTACAGTGCAGAGAGAGTCCCCCACATCCGTATTGTGCAGCCATGACTCACTGCATTCTGGCAGTGTTTAAATTAAAATGCTTGGGAGATTGCAGTCACACAGCTCAGGAATTGTGGACAGCTATCCAGGCTGAGTTTGAGCAATGGCTGTCTCCACTGAACCTGGAGCTAAGGAAGGCAGTGTGTGGTAATGGTGCATATCTGGTGGCAGCCCTACGCTGGGGCAATCTCACACACGTTCCTTGCATGGCTCACGTCCTCAACCTGGTGGTACAGTTATTTCTCCACCACTATCCTGGCCTGGATGGGCTGTGCAGAAAGCACAGTCACTGTTTGCTCACTTCTACCGCTCATACCCTGTGGGTCATCAACTTGCATTGCTGCAGAGGTCTTTCGCCTACTTGTTAAGCGGTTGATGTGCAACGTGCCGACACAGTGGAATTCCACTCTGCGCATGTTGCATCAACTGTGCCGTTAGCGACGAGCCCTGGTCCAGTATGTCATTTTGTATAGCCTGGGCCAATCAGGGAACTGGGCACATATGAAGGACCTCCGCACCCTTCTGCATAGTTCTGAAATGGCTATTAAGATGGTTAGTGCTGACTATGCTGTCATCAGCATCACTATTCCAGTCATCTACGTGCTGGAGCACACTTTGAATAGTCTGATGGAGAAGGTGGTGGTCCCAGAGGAAGAGGAGGATACGGAAGGGATAACAATATCTCTTAAGTTACGAACTGTCATCACATAGGAGGGTGCCATGGGAGGGTGGATTACAGCAAACGAGGGGTGTTTATGGTACCAAACTGTTAGTGCAGGAGCCAAGGAACACATGTAGGAGGATGAGGAGGAAAAGTTGATGGGCATGCAACAGTCAGAAGATGAAAAGGATAATGATCCCCTCTGTGTTGCCCATGGTTGTTGGGAGGGGACAGAGGAAGTAAGCTTGTGAATAAACTTACCACAACACACCATGAACTTGGACTTCATGAAAGCACCTGACACATGAGCGCCTTCTTCCTGCAGTATCTGCAACATGATGCTCATATTGTTAGGTTTAGGATTACCTCTACAGCTCCTGTATCGTTGATGTGGCTGCTTAACCCCTGATGAACCCCCGTTATTCCCAATGGGGGGGAAACGCGTCGGCATTGTCTGGGGATTTTCTAATAGATGTTGATCACGTACATCCTCATTGAATGATCTGCACCTCTGGGTTTAGCTGGACGAATAGGTTGGGAGACCTCAGCAAATAGATGAGTATTGCGGTGGCATTATATATACTCTTTATTCATCTGCATTAGCAGGACGATTGTGTCCCCTTTTTTTGCTGTGTTAGAGAATTCTCCTTTATTTGTTTGCCTATGATTGGCTGTGATTACGTCCTTGCTACCCAGAAAACCTGTTTAATGGTCTGTTCACATCTTGTAGTGGCAAAACAGCTGCCGATTTCTGTTGATTATTAGATCACAGTGAACATGTGGGTGCATTCATTTGGTTATTATTGAGTAACTAACCTCTTATATCTAGCACTCATATATCATAAGACATTTTATAGCAAGACAAGATGGGACTCACTTTTTGAATAGAGGAGTGCTTGTTCAATATCTGATATTTGTATTTTTATAGGCACTTTGGTGCTGTTATAAAAGCTGTATCTGGACAAACATACATCTTTTTTGCACTCTGTGTACTCGTGTATATATATATATATATTTTTTTTTTGGCTCAAGGTCATTGAACTTGATGGTAGTCCCTTATGGGTACTAATATTGAATTGTTCTCATACTAATTATTTTGATTTTGTTGATTTTTTCTGATTAATTTTTTTCTTATTTTTCTTTTTTTCTTATGGGTATCAGAGGTGTTTGTGGGACATTATCTTTTGTCTGTCTATAACTGTAGGGATTGTGAGGGACCCTAGGGGCAGTCATCGGTGAGTGGGGGCACCTACCGCAGTAAATTAGGGTGTCTACCTCCACTGCCAGGCAGGTGATAGTATAGGTACAGTATTTTAGGGTTCACCAGTTTTCCTTAATTGTAGGTATTTTCTAGGGAATAAAAGGGTGAGCCATCGAGGAGTGGGGGCGCCAACCGAAAAAAAGTAGGGTGCCAACCTCCACTGCCAGGTAGTACTCATTGTAGTTTGACCTAGGGTTTTTTTTAGGTACATTGACTATCTTCTCACTTTTTCACCTTTTTAATTAGTCATGTTAAATAGAGTTTTTTATTGGTTCTATTAAAAGTTACATTTTAGGGATCCTTGTCTTTTTGGTTTATAGATTTTTCTAGGATTTCGGTCCATCATAGTTTGGTTTTTTCTAGGTTTAGGAATAGTTCTGACTACTGGGTTGCCACTCTGTTAGATCTACGATACAAGAGTAAATTTTGCTAGATGCTTCCCCCCCCCCCCGGAAAGGGATGCGCTCGTGCTGGAGTATCGAAATACGTTTGTAGACAATCTTAAGAGTGGTTTTCCCAAAGGCAGCAATGAGGCACACAGTGTACATCTCAGTTCTAGACTTACAACCCCGGTAACGTCGAGCCGTCAACGCAAAAACATTAGCAGGAGCAGCTGTGTAAGTGACAGAAGCAATTTCTGTCAGTCATTTAACACATTTTTTATACCATCCCATGCACCAGTAGAACAGAACACAAGTCTGACACAGTGAACGACTGGAGAGGATGGTGCAGGTATATCTCAAGCTCAATATCGATAGCATCAGGGGGGTTTGGCCCCTTTTGAATTTTGGTCTTCAAAAATGGAAGACTGACCTGATCTCGCCAGTCACGCCATGAAGATTTTGTCATGCACGACAGCCAGCGTTCTCTCCGAACTTGTCTTCAGCGCTGCTGCTGGTGTTCTGACCGATAAGCACATCCGCCTGTTCCCTGAAAGTGTAGACTGCCTAACTTTCATCAAGATGAACAAGTCATGTATCTCAAATGACTTTTGCACCCCATTCGCCAACTGCGCAGACTAGGCGATGGTGTAGTTTTCAGTGTGCTGCATTGATCTTGTGGTATTGCAGTCTGGGACACCTTTGCCGTGGCTTCTGTGGCTGCTGTGGCTGCTGTTGCTGATGTTACTAATAAGTGTCTTGGTTGGACAACAATCAGAAGGTGTGTCCACCACTGTTACTTTTACTATTTGTCTTTTTTTAAAACCACCTAATATTTCTCCTATTCCTCTTCCTTTTGCTTCCTCCTTCAGGTCTCCTTGTGTGTTGCCTGTAGTAGAAAGGGTCTTAGAGCAACATTATACTATTTCTACTCCGGGGAAATTGATGCCACTTTAGTGGTGTGTGCCAATAATTTTTTGAACTCTGGAGACTCCAAGTTGGGTCTCCATCTGGTGGGTTACCTGTAGGGAAAGGGGTCTCAGAACACCAGACCTACACCTGTCACTCCTCCACCTTTTACTGATCAATTTGTAAGATACAAATGCCCTGTCCCATCCGTATATGCTGCACCATTATAACATTTGTTGACTCCAAATTGGGTCTCCTTCCTGTGTGTTGCCTTTAGCAGTAGGGCTCCCAGACCAGCAGGCCTGCACTTACTTTCAGCTAACTATCTGTGTTACTATCCTTAAATGTATCTAACAATAGTAGTTTACTAAGCTGGTATGTGTGCTACCTGAGTGTGGCTGAGCAGAAACGCAGTTCATGAGGTATCAAGGCTCCCAGCACAGAAGGCTTACACTGATAACTCACCCACCTCTTAATTTCAACTTAATTTCAAAGCTGTAAATGCTGGCCCAGACCATGTCTCGTACATTGCCTATGCCTGACTGTTGCACGATTATAAAATTTCTACTGTGGGTCAATTGATGCCACTTTTCATGGTGTCTGCCCCTATTGTCAGCCCTTTTGGCAGCTTTTGGGCCTCCCTGAAAGTGTTGTGTATGTGTTTTGTTTTGCCTCCCATTGAATTCAACCGGGTTTGAATACATTTGGGAACTGTTCAGCAAATATTGGGAAGTCTGTGAGTACTAACCGAACTGAACCTTAAAAGGTCCACTCATCTCTATTCCCCATTCCTTACTGCATGCTTTACACATTTTCTAATTGCTAGGTCTCTGGAAAACAAGTTTCCTTTATTGATTGAAACTAAAAAAATGTAATGAACAAAAAAATGTGGTGAACTTTAGCAGGCCAAGTGGTTTTTAAAAATTTTAAACCACCATCATTTTACACAGAGCACATTGTATGGCTGACTAATCGATTCCAGAAAAAAAGTTTTTTTACTTTTTTTGGAGTTTTATATACCACCGTAATATAACACTAAAATCTATGGATGACTAATTGAATCCGGAAAAAAAATGTGAACATTTTTTGTCAATTTTATATCCTACTGTAATGAAATACAAACCACGTTAAACTGTACGGATGACTAATTCAGTCCAGGAAAATTTTTTAATGTTGTTTGGAGTTTTATATACCACTGTATTGTAATACTAAGCACTTTAAACTGTATGAATGACAACATAGTCAATGTTTTCACCCTCAAAAAAAGAATGTGGTCATGAGCAGCAGCTATATATTTAGCAATGGACTTCAAAGCCCCTAAGACCTTCCTAGAGGCTATATTCTGTCACTCTCCCTGCTCCTGCAACTGTCCCTAGGGTAAATGTATAATGTAACTGATTGAAACAGCAAAGCACAAAATTAGCCCTTAGAAGGTATGTTAGTGTGATGGTTCAGTATCAACACTAGAGGACTCTGATTAGGTAAACTGTGCACACACAGGCCTGGATAACTGCTCTCTCTCTCCAATCAGAACTGTTCCTGAGCTGTGCAATGGCATCAGAGAGGCGGCGTGGCAGTGCCGGTCCTTTTATAACCTCTGATGAGGTAATGCAGCCAGCCAATCACAGTAATGCCAATACCAAGATGGCTATGGCATTACAGTGAATGTCATGCAATCCCTGCATGCTTATTGCCTGTGTAACAGGTGCCAAACATGGGGAGTGGGGATTCAAGCTTCAAATCCAAACACCATTCGATGCTCGTCGAGTGCCGAGCACATCGGAGCACCCAGATACTCGAGTGATATTTAAGTTCGCTCATCCCTAGTCTTGATACTAACACTGGTGTGTAATCTTTAATTGTACGCCCCTCAGTATTCAGCTGTAAACACTGCATGTGTTTGCTCACAGAGCAAGAAGAAATTAATGGGTCAGCGGCCATCAAAATTCAGCTGCTGGCCCAAGTGCTGTGGTCCCTGGGAATCTCTTGGGGAGCCGGAGAAAAGTTAATTGAGGTCCATAAATAGCCCCTGGGCCTGAGATTCCCCAACCCTGTCTTAGGCTGGAGTCACACTTAGCGTAAGACAATACGGTCCGTTTTTTACGGCCGTAATACGGAGAAATGTTCCCAAAATAGTGATCCATAGGCAGGGTGTGTCAGCGTATTTTGCGCATGGCATCCTCCGTATGTAATCCGTATGGCATCCGTACTGCGATATTTTCTCGCAGGCTTGAAAAACCGACATCTAATGGATTTATGTGCTCAAATGTTCTGGAAAACATATATACTGTATATATATACAGTTAGGTCCATATGTATTTGGACAGAGACAACATTTTTCTTATTTTGGTTATAGACATTACCACAATGAATTTTAAACAAAACAATTCAGATGCAGTTGAAGTTCAGACTTTCAGCTTTCATTTAAGGGTATCCACATTAAAATTGGATGAAGGGTTTAGAAGTTTCAGCTTCTTAACATGTGCCACCCTGTTTTTAAAGGGACCAAAAGTAATTGGACAGATTCAATAATTTTAAATAAAATGTTTATTTTTAGTGCTTGGTTGAAAACCCTTTGTTGGCAATGACTGCCTGAAGTCTTGAACTCATGGACATCACCAGACTCTGTGTTTCCTCCTTTTTTATGCTCTGCCAGGCCTTCACTGCAGTGGTTTTCAGTTGCTGTTTGTTTGTGGGCCTTTCTGTCTGAAGTTTAGTCTTTAACAAGTGAAATGCATGCTCAATTGGGTTGAGATCAGGTGACTGACTTGGCCATTCAGGAATATTCCACTTCTTTGCTTTAATAAACTCCTGGGTTGCTTTGGCTTTATGTTTTGGGTCATTGTCCATCTGTAGTATGAAACGACGACCAATCAGTTTGGCTGCATTTGGCTGGATCTGAGCACACAGTATGGCTCTGAATACCTCAGAATTCATTCGGCTGCTTTTGTCCTGTGTCACACCATCAATAAACACTAGTGACCCAGTACCACTGGCAGCCATGCATGCCCAAGCCATCACACTGCCTCCGCCGTGTTTTACAGATGATGTGATATGCTTTGGATCATGAGCTGTACCACGCCTTCGCCATACTTTTCTCTTTCCATCATTCTGGTAGAGGTTGATCTTGGTTTCATCTGTCCAAAAAATGTTCTTCCAGAACTGTGCTGGCTTTTTTAGATGTTTTTTAGCAAATTCCAGTCTAGCCTTTTTATTCTTGATGCTTATGAGTGGCTTGCACCGTGCAGTGAACCCTCTGTATTTACTTTCATGCAGTCTTCTCTTTATGGTAGATTTGGATATTGATACGCCTACCTCCTGGAGAGTGTTGTTCACTTGGTTGGCTGTTGTGAAGGGGTTTCTCTTCACCATGGAGATTATTCTGCGATCATCCACCACTGTTGTCTTCCGTGGGCGCCCAGGTCTTTTTGCATT
Source organism: Ranitomeya variabilis (assembly GCF_051348905.1). NCBI lineage: Eukaryota > Metazoa > Chordata > Amphibia > Anura > Dendrobatidae > Ranitomeya > Ranitomeya variabilis. The sequence goes on from NC_135235.1 coordinate 343,324,713, forward strand.
GATGAGTTCACCAGTGCTTTCTTTCTTTCTCAGGATGTACCAAACTGTATATTTTGCCACTCCTAATATTGTAGCAATTTCTCGGATGGGTTTTTTCTGTTTTCGCAGCTTAAGGATGGCTTGTTTCACCTGCATGGAGAGCAGGTTTACTTCACAGCAAAACCTTCCAAATGCAAGCACCACACTTCAAATCAACTCCAGACCTTTTATCTGCTTAATTGAGAATGACATAACGAAGGGATTACCCACACCTGTCCATGAAATAGCCTTGGAGTCAATTGTCCAATTACTTTTGGTCCCTTTAAAAACAGGGTGGCACATGTTAAGGAGCTGAAACTCCTAAACCCTTCATCCAATTTTAATGTGGATACCCTCAAATGAAAGCTGAAAGTCTGAACTTCAACTGCATCTGAATTGTTTTGTTTAAAATTCATTGTGGTAATGTCTATAACCAAAATAAGAAAAATGTTGTCTCTGTCCAAATATATATGGACCTAACTGTATATGTCATTGAGACACACATATATATATATATATTCTGTATTTATATTTACTTCAGCGCGATGTATGTGAAAAGCCGGTAATTCAATTGCCGGCTTTTCATTTCTCCTTCACAAACCCGACAGGATATGAGACATGGTTTACATACAGTAAACCATCTCATATCCCCTTTTTTTGCATATTCCACACTACTAATGTTAGTAGTGTGTATGTGCAAAATTTGGGCGCTGTAGCTGCTAAAATAAAGGGTTAAATCGCGGAAAAAATTGGCATGGGCTCCTGCGCAATTTTCTCCACCAGAGTGGTAAAGCCAGTGACTGAGGGCAGATATTAATAGCCAGGAGAGGGTCCATGGTTATTGGCCCCCCGTGGCTAAAAACATCTGCCCCCAGCGACCCCAGAAAAGGCACATCTGGAAGATGCGCCTATTCTGGCACTTGGCCACTCTCTTCCCACTCCCGTGTAGCAATGGGATATGGGGTAATGAAGGGTTAATGCCACCTTGCTATTGTAAGGTGACATTAAGCCAGATTAATAATGGAGAGGCGTCAATTATGTCACCTATCCATTATTAATCCAATTGTCTGAAAGGGTTAAAAAAACACATACACACATTATTAAAAAGTATTTTAATGAAATAAACACACAGGTTGTTTTAGTATTTTATTGCTCTCTCAATCCATCTGAAGACCCTCGCTTGGCAAAATAATAAACCCACAATATACATACCTTCTGATGAACTGTCAGGTCCCACGAGGTAATCCATCTGAAGGGGTTATATCATTTTACAGCCAGGAGCAGTGCTAAAGCACTCGCTCGTGTCTTGTAATCGCCCGGGTGCTGAAAGGAAAGCTGAGTGATCTTTACTTACATTGAGTTGCGGTGAGGCGCCCTATGGTGGATGAACTCATATGAACTCGAGCCTGGGAACTTTTCCAAGGCTCCAGTTCATGAGAACATCCACCAGAGGGCGCCTCACCGCAACTCAATGTAAGTAAAGATCACTCATCTTTCCTTTCAGCACCCGGGGGATTACAGACACGAGCGAGTGCTTTAGCATTGCTCCTGGCTGTAAAATGATTTAACCCCTTCAGATGGATTACCTCGTGGGACGTGACAGGTCAGCAGAGGGTATGTATATTGTAGGTTTATTATTTTGCCAAGCGAGGGTCTTCAGATGGATTGAGAGAGCAATAAAATACTAAAACAACCTGTGTGTTTATTTCATTAAAATAATTTTTAATAATGTGTGTGTGTGTGTGTGTGTGTGTGTGTGTGTGTGTGTGTGTGTGTGTGTGTGTGTGTGTGTGTGTGTGTTTTTTAACCCTTTCAGACAATTGGATTAATAATGGATAGGTGACATAATTGACGCCTCTCCATTATTAATCTGGCTTAATGTCACCTTACAATAGCAAGGTGGCATTAACCCTTCATTACCCCATATCCCACCGCTACACGGGAGTGGAAAGAGAGTGGCCAAGTGCCAGAATAGGTGCATCTTCCAGATGTGCCTTTCCTGGGGTGGCTGGGGGCAGATGTTTGTAGCCAGGGGGGGCCAATAACCATGGACCCTCTCCTGGCTATTAATATCTGCCCTCAGTCACTGGCTTTACCACTCTGGCGGAGAAAATTGCGCGGGAGCCCACGCCAATTTTTTCCGCGATTTAACCCTTTATTTTAGCAGCTACAGCGCCCAAATTTTGCACATACACACTACTAACATTAGTAGTGTGGAATATGCAAAAAAAAAAAGGGGATATGAGATGGTTTACTGTATGTAAAGCATGTCTCATATCATGTCGGGTTTGTGAAGGAGAAATGAAAAGCCGGCAATTGAATACCGGCTTTTCACTAACACCGCTGCGTATTTCTCGCAAGTTACACTGCTGGTCCGTGTGGAATCCGTATTTTTCTCGCCCCCATAGACTTTCATTGGCGTTTTTTTGCGCAATACGCTGACAAACGCAGCATGCTGCGATTTTGTACGGCCGTAGAAAGCCGTATAATACTGAACCGTAATATACGGCTGATAGGAGCAGCCCCATTGAGAATAATTGTGCCGTTTGTTTGGCGAGTTTTACGGACGTATTTTCTGCGCTCTTACGTCCGTAAAACTCGCTAGTGTGACTCCAGCCTTACACTGACACCGGAACATCCCCACATCACATTCACAAGGATTCAAAACTCTGCAGCTCCATAGAGTGACTGCAGACTTGTAGATTAAGACTGGACAACCTCTTTAACTGCTTTTTTATGCTCTTTTTTAGATATTCAATTGACTGTATCAAAACCGCTGAAAAAAATTGACATACTGCAGATTTTAAAAATACATGGATGAATTAAAAATGCAAAGCAAAATGCAGCATTTGAATGACATTTTGGATGTTTCATTCTTCATGTTGGGATTCTAAAACTTAAATTTTTTGCACACAAAAAAATACGGGAAGAAATGCTGCAAATACTCAACATGTGAACATGCTCATAGAGTAACGGCAGAATGGACAATCCCTTAAAGGCCCAATACACAATGGCCTAAAGTTAACAGTGAGATAGGCTTGCAGTCTAATGTGTATTGGGGCTGTCCGACCCTCCCACAGCAGATGATGTCGGTATAAAGAAGGATTCAGCATGTTGGATTTCCAATGTCAGATCTTCATGGACATAACTGAGATGTTACCATGGCCGTGAAATGCACACAATTTCTCCTATTAGGCTCTTTTTACCAATTACCTCTATTATTATCATTATATCTAAGAACCAGAACAGGAAGAAGGAATGACATACTGACATAATGGAGCTTTCAGTCCGGACTCAACCTCACCCTGGTCTGGTGTTTGTTGTCACTTTGTTAGAAATAATGTACAACCTTCTATGTTTTCATACAGGAAAGATATATATATCTTGGTACAATGTTAGCCAGTAGATAGAAAGATGTTTAGAATTGAGAGTCCTCAGTGGTTGATACCTTTTAATACCATTAAAAGGTATCAACCACTGAGGACTCTCAATTCTATGTTTTCATACACATTTTATTTTCCATAGAACCCCTTTATTGTGTGGTTCAGCGTGAGTTCAGTGTCTGTGTGCATGAACTGTACAAGCTCCAGAGTATTTCAAGCTACATCTGCTGTCCAGATAAATATTACGGATGTTTGCACTTCTGGGAATATGCACATAGTCTCTTCAGAGAGGAAGAGGAATTGAACTCTAGTGCCACCTATTGGAAGTAGCAATACAGAAAGTCAATATCGACCCTTTAACGATCCTTGTCACACGACTTAGGATAAAATCCAAACCAGAATCTCAATTTGCAGACACATGTTTCAGGGTGTTGCCCCTCGTCAGTGCAAACCAGAAGATCTGATTTGGCCGTGTGAGAAGCCTTCTGACTGGTGTATAAGGGGTAATATTTTACCCTGGCATGTCAGGAATGTCACTCTCCACAAGAAGAAATGTTACCTCTTAGCACTTCTGTGAGAAATGCTTCTATAGCTGAAGATGGGGAGTCACACTACAAAAAGTCTATGTAGGCTCAGTCTTCCGGCAAGAAATCTCACTATTACGCTTTGGACAACATGAAGCAACAAGTATAAGTAGACTTCGCATTATTCCCTGTTCAAGGTGTTGGATTCAAGATGCTCATCCTTATTCCCAAGAACACAGACAGGACAGTTAGTAGAGAAGAGTCTTTAATGAAGGTAAAATGTTTTAATGTGATTGATTACAGTAAACAATAAATTGAAGTGGGATTGATTATTTTTAGACAACATGGCTCATTTGCAGGAATAAGACACAAAAATAAAAATATGATTAGAAGCCAAAATTTAGAAAACAGTGGAATAATCTTAACCTTTTTGTTGACATAGTAGCACAAATGTTTTACATTTTGTGACTTCTGAGTTATAATTACAAAATTTAAAGTATATACTGCTGATCAAACCTAAAAAGATCTATGAGAGTCACCACAATGTTGTATTGGCACGGTACAGTAAGTGGTATAGTACATGCTTTTGGTGCAAGGCCCAAGTTGTCTTTTGAATGTGACCTTAGACATTATACTTGCAACAAAAAAGGTTAAATATTTGGTGTTTGTAGTCCATTGTACAGTATCATGCAACTTTGCAATGTTCAGACATAATATTGCAGAATATTACTGTACTACTGTACTATTTGTGGAATCATGTGTATGTCGGCTTCTAGTGATTTCAGGATGGTCAGAACACAAAGTTTTGCTTTAGTATATCTATATACCCTTCAAACAATGGCATGGAGGGAAGCACAAGTTCTAAAGTACCTTGATATAGTTGCATGCACGCATAAAAAATAGACCCTTACTTTAAACATTAGACACTTACTATGAAGACGTTAAATTGTGAAGGATCAGTGTTAAACGGCTTGCTTAAAACACAAAATGTCACATTTTCAATTTCATATCAGTTGGTAAAAATAACAGAGGAAGGGAAATAAAAAAGAATCTTCTAAATCTGTGCTATCACGGACATTTGTTTAAAAAAAAAAATCCAAAACCTTTGTTACAAAATGATTTTCTATATGTATAATTAAAATCAATGTAACTACATTTTTTCACATAGAGATATATGCATTTGACATTCAAAAAGAATGGAAAAAAATAAATTGTGGGACAAATAAAGAACACTTTGTACATTGAGGAATGGCACCCAACACAATCTTTTATGTATTTGCCTATTGGCAGCAAAAGGTTTGTGTAGCATTTATTAGCCCTTACAAGGTTTACAGAGATCTACCCGTTATAGGTGGTCTCTAACACAAACATACACACACGTAGGAAGGAGAAGAAAAAAGCTTCTGCTATTCGGCAACATGGTCTTAAGAAACTGTAAGTTCGATGTAGAAATGCACATAAACAATGAATATAATATGTAGTGCATGTCTTATATAAAGCACTTTATATGGTATATCCTCTTTGCTGGTTAAAGACTCACAAGTATGATACTATTGGTGTATGTATTTTATGGGGTAACTGAAAGTCACCCATATTCAGTCTGCAGCCTGTAAAAAAAAGATGTCACATCTTATTAATAGGAAAATTAATTGAATGCTTAGGAAGGTTAGTAAAAATGTAGCTGATAGAAATGTACTGTTAAATTGTGGGGTTGAGAAATCTTTGCTCTCCAGCTTGCACCGATACATTGAACATATATTATTTTAGACTTCCTGGAAGCACACTGAGTTTTACGGTTCAATAGAATATGTAGTGCAATAATAACAGTTACCAAAACGCGCCTGTGCAGCTAAGGTAAATGTTACCAATTCTTGGTGAAGTATTACAAGAAAAGTTAATTGTTACAGCCAGTAATCCTAGGATTTAAAGTGCACCCCTCCAAAAAAGGAAAATTGCTGAAAAATAAATCAGTAATAAAGTACTATATTTTTTGGAATATAATACACACTTTTTGGGGAAAATGGGGGTGGGTCTTGTAATCCGAATGTAGCTTATTGGCTAGAGTGGGGGATCGCTGCCGCAGGAAGATTCCGGCAGGAGTGTGGCGCTGCTGTGGGTCTCAGGCTGATAGTTGGGAGCGTTCAAGCCCCGAGATCTCAATTGATCATGTGCCGAATCCAGCAGACATTTCCCCGAGTCCACCGCATTGAAAAGCATGGAAAGTACGGGGCTTTCCAGGTTTTCACAAAATGTCGGTGGAGCCTCTGCACCACTGAACACCACCTCCTACCAGCCCCGCAGAATCTCTTGACTCCACCAACTCCAGCTTCCTGCAGCAGCGACCCACCAACTCTACCCCCTAGGTAGGCTACTTTAAAAGCAGATTATAAGATTCACCATCATTTTATTTTAAAAATTGCTTTCCTATTTTCCGCCTCAAAATTTGTGGTGCATCTTATAATCCGCTGCCTCTTATAATCTGCAAAATGCGGGAACTGAAAACTGATCTTCTACTGTTCAATTAAAATGCGCTATGTAGATGAGTGTAAATGCATCTGCTGTGCGTAGTAATATCACAAATACCGCTAGTGACGATCAGAAAATTAAACACAGCATAGAAAGAATGAAACAAATCAACCCTGAGGAACAACATAGTAAGACCATATCCTCCAGGTCACAGTCACAACAATATTAGGCAAACGACACAAATCATCTGTATTATAAAATTAGGTATCAGTTCAAATAGCAGAAGAGGCTATCATGAAATATGATGACTGTGATAAAAAATGGAGTCTTTGTACTGATATACTGCACTGGAAAATCTATGTCAATTACTGATGAAAATTCTAATTCTAAAAACCCTACCTAGATCTACAAGAAAATATTCAATACATAACACATTAGACATTGATCCCCCAACTCTCAGCTGGGAAATGCCTCAATCCAGGCTCAGTTAGGACAGGCTCAATACACGGCTTGTCAACTGTCAGGCTGTGACTTTTAGGCTTATTTTTTTTTTTCTAAATCTTAAAGTTCCCTATCTGAGATATACAAACACTTATTATTCCTAGCACTTTTGATAGACAAGAAAAAATATGTTTAATTATATTCACAAGCACGTTTAAGATATGGTTTACTAAATACAAGGAACAAGGTAAAGTACTGAAAACTCTGTCTTGCGTGTGACCATGGACAGTGATGTGCACACTGCAGACTATAAAGTTTAATCTATTAGGTCTGGTATTCAAACTTTTGATTCTGACATTGAAAATGTCATGATTCTTTATGTAATACACTTATTTATTCCCATTATAAAAGCAGTTAAAGAATGACCTTCTAAATGTATGGTACAAAAAATCTGGGAAATGCTGCAGCATTCTTGATATCACTCATATGATCAGGTGAAAGCTGGATTGCCCCTGTGCTCAAAGCAAAGTATCATCTCCAGTTTTTTATAGTTAAAACAGATACTGATAAACATTATTTTGTTTTTTATTTTTTTTACTGTAGTTTTTTTATTTTACATATTTTTTGTATTTTATTAGTGTTTTTATGCCTTAACGGCTAACAACATATACAGAAATGCTTTAAAGCAACTACATGAACCACAGAAAAAGACAGTTTGGAAATGTTAAGTGACTTCCATGGGTGAATTATCTACAGATGATCATTGTACAGGATGGTGGAGATGATGAGCTCTGATCAGCACCCACCATCATTGGGAATGGTGTGATCCTCAGTGATCTGTGCAATGATTATTGTACAGGATGGTGGAGACAAGCTCTGATCATCACCCGCCATCATTGGGAATGGTGTAATCCTCAGTGATCTGTGCATTGATCATAGTACAGGATTGTGGAGATGATGAGCTCTAATCAGCACCACCATCATTGGGAATGGTGTGATCCTCAGTGATCTATGTAATGATCATTGTAGAGGATAGTGGAGACGATGAACTCTGTTCATCACCCGCCATCATTGGGAATTGGCCAGTTTATGCGCTAAGCATCCTCAATTTTTGCTATTTCTAGTGCACTAGTGCAATTTAATTTTCATATTTCATGTTTGCATGCCATAGCATAACAGAGTGCTGCCTTACCTGTTTCATTGTATATGAGTTGGCGACTCTAGGTAAGCACCTGTTCAGACCTGATTTATGTTTGGATGTGATGGTCAGTTTTTTTGATCATTGGGAATGATGTGATTCTCAGTGATCTGTGCAATGATCATTGTACAAGATGGTGGAGATGATGAGGTCTGATCATCACCCACCATCATTGGGAATAGTGTGATCCTCAGTGATCTGTGCAATGATCATTGTACAGGACACTGAAGACGATGAGCTCTGATCATCACCCGCCATCATTGGGAATGATGTGATCCTCAGTGATCTGTGCAATGATCATTGTACAGGACAGTGAAGACGATGAGCTCTGATCATCACCTGCCATCATTGGGAATGATGTGATCCTCAGTGATCTGTGCAATGATCATTGTACAGGACACTGAAGACGATGAGCTCTGATCATCACCCGCCATCATTGGGAATGATGTGATCCTCAGTGATCTGTGCAATGATCATTGTGCAGGATAGTGAAGACGATGAGCTCTGATCATCACCCGCCATCATTGGGAATGATGTGATCCTCAGTGATCTGTGCAATGATCATTGTGCAGGATAGTGAAGCTCTGATCATCACCCGCCATCATTGGGAATTATGTGATCCTCAGTGATCTGTGCAATGATCATTGTACAGGACAGTGAAGACGGTGAGCTCTGATCATCACCCGCCATCATTGGGAATGATGTGATCCTCAGTGATCTGTCTTTAGGCTTTACCTTGTATTATTATCCTGTGAAATGACCACCGAAAACAGTTCTCAACTGAATAAGATGTTTCTGTCTATTATTTTGTTTAGTGACCACAGAAAAAAAGATCTTTCTTTAACCCCTTTACTCCTATGCAATTTTGCACTTTTGTTTTTTTCTCCTCGTCTTCTTACAAAACTCATACGTTTGTAAAAAGTCTGTGTCACCATTTTCTGAGACTTAAAGGGAATCTGTCACCCCCAAAATCGAGGGTGAGGTAAGCCCACCGGCATCAGGAGCTAATCTACAGCATTCTGTAATGCTGTAGATAAGCCCCCGATGTATCCTAAAAGATGAGAAAAAGAGGTTATATTATATTCACCCAGGGGCGGTCCCGCTGCTGGTCCGGTACAGCACCTCCCATCTTCTTACGATGACGTCCTCTTCTTGTCTTCACACTGAGGGTCTGGCGCAGGCGTACTTTGTCTGCCCTGTTGAGGGCAGAGCTAAGTACTGCAGTGCGCAGGCGCCAGGAAAGGTCAGAGAGGCCCAGCGCCTGCTCACTGCAGTACTTTGCTCTGCCCTTAACAGGGCAGACAAAGTACACCTGCGCCGGCGCCGCAGTGTGAAGACAAGAAGAGGATGTTATCCTATGAAGATGGGAGGCCCCGGACCGGACCGCGACACCCATCGGACCGGACCAGCAGTGGGACTGCCCCTGGGTGAGTATAATCTAACCTCTTTTTCTCATCTTTTAGGATACATAGGGAGCTTATCTACAGCATTACAGAATGCTGTAGTTAAGCCCCTGATGCTGGTGGGCTTACCTCACCCTCGATTTTGGGGGTGACAGGTTCCCTTTGACATTTTACCTTTTCCATCCATTGAGCTGTGTGATGTTTTCATTGATACCATTTTGGGATACATTAGACATTTCGATTGCTTTTTCTTGTATTTTTAGGGAGGTGTGGTGACCAAAAAACTCAGTTCTGATGTTTTGACTTATCCTCATTTCAGCATTTACTGAATGGGTTAATTAATGTTCTATGGTGGAACACATTTCCTCATCTGGCAGAACTTTGATCAGTGTGTGATTGGCATAATGGGCCTGATTCTCTCACATGAAAAAATATACACTGGGGTGACCCTGGCCTAAAGGTCATGTTATCAGAAAATGAGCTATTGATTACATTAGGTTTTTATGTTAAACATATTTTTTAATAATTTTTTGTGAATTTGATCAAAATTTCATGTCATCATTATTTTAAAACAAACTCTTGCGGTTTTCATTCATTCTTGCGGTCTTCTGATTACCATCACAGGCAAGATTGCAATAGACACTAGCAGCTAAGTGTAGATGACACAAGAGCACACCATTCACAATAGATAATGGTCACGACTTGCCACTTCACCTTTTCTCTACAGGTCACAGAGCCGCCAAGCACCCTCTCTCTTAGAAGTGCTTCTACATCTACAGTCTGTTGTTTTTCAGGGTCCACGTGGCTCCAGCTAACATATCTGTGAATTATGCTTACAATATAGCTATCCATCCATATAATTACACAGAGAAAATAGCTGATAAGATCTAGTCATAAAAAAAGTTGTAAAAATTATGTTTCACAATCTAGTTTTAATTGGCATAAAATACAGAGATGAGACGCGCCCTATAGAAAAACAGACATATAAAACCAAAAATACCAATGGGGCATTATGTAAAAGCTGCAATTCTGGCTCTAGATTATGGCCTACAATTAGTCATGGGTCTCTAAAAGATGGGATGTCTGGAGCTTGGTGAAATATTCACATGAATTTTGACACCTATTGACGAATAGGATTGCTATCAATATGCTTCCATTGCAGCTAGATGTGGGGGTTATTACGTCATAGATATACTCATAAGAGCTTGTTTCCACTTGCGAGAAACACGTCCGTGTCTCGCATGTGGAAACCAAGCTCTGGCGCCGGCACTCCAGAGCGGAGTGTGCAGCTCCATGTGTTCCTATGCGGCCGCACGCTCCGCTCTGGACTACCGGCGCCACAGCTTGGTTTCCACATGTGAGACACGGACGTGATTCTAGCAAGTGGAAACATGCCCTTACTGTGACTCTCACGGCTCTTTATAGCTATTCCTAACATAATATGATATAATTGGTTAGGGACTAAGGTTCCAATTCGTGAAGACTCACTTAAGTACAATGTGCCAAATTCATGTACGAGGTGTACTCCACTTACTAAATTAAGCTCATGTTCTGAGTGGCTTGTGCCCTGTACACCTCTCCAGAAATACTACTCCAGTCAGAGAGTGGAGTACCTTTTCTGGCATACAGGATGGCAACATTTTTAATGAATTGGACAGGCATGCATGACCACGTCTGCCAGGCCCCAGCTCCTCCATTTCAGTGTGCAACATTTCTGCACAAATCAGCGTTGTGCAAAAACATTGCAACTTTTAACATCTTTTGTGATGTATCGACTCCTATCTGTTTGAAAACACAGAAAGTATGTTGCAGTGTGAACGTGGCGCCCCTGAGGGTCCAGTTGCCACAGAGGTACTGCACCTCAGCCAGAAGTGTGGTACTCCGCCCTTGGGTAAGGAGGGGACACTACCCAGTACCTACACACTAGCATGCAACACTAGACCTCTATAAGCCTGAAGGGAACTAGGTAGAAGGTGTGGTTGGAGGAAGTAGAGAGGGGAGGAGTCAGTGACAAGAGGAGTCAGACGAGTTGGAGCTGGGGACTTGAGGAGTGAGGAGCTCGTCCCAGCACCAGAGAGAACAAGGAAGATAGAGAGGATAAAGGAGTCCTAGGGGCACGGGTAGTTGGGCCTGAATCCATGCCGACTGTAGTTGGGTGGAGAGACCAGGTCGCAGTAGGGGACCGGCCCCAGACTAGTGGAGAAACTGAAGACTCAGCAAACCGGATGCTGAAGCAACTGCATGTGCTACAGCCACATCCACACACATTAGCTGAAAAGGCAGCCACATAGGATAAAGGAAACCAAGAGGATGTTGCCCGACAGGATCCGAGGCTGCTGGCTTGGGACACTGTGTGTGAAGGCGCAGCGCAGGAGAGGCGGGAGCCAGCGCAGTGAGACAGCCAGGAAAGGAACATAAGAAGGGGGTTCTGGCAAAGTGTACTCCAAATTACCTGAGAGCTGACTGGACCACAGACCCAGAAGACACAGCACCCTGCTGCGAACTGCCTATAAGAACTGTGAGTAAAATGTTGAAACTGCACCCTGCTGTGTCCTCTGAATTATTACTGCGCCACCTGCCCTGCACTATGACCACCACCATCACATTTAACACCCTATAACTGCCCTGGGGTCTAGTTCTACCCATGGAGAGCTGTACCAACTCTGCTGCATCACCAACTGCCCCAGTGGACTTGAACCGCAGTGTTGGCCATCCACTGTCAAACACCACGGGTGGCGTCACAAACAATCTCCCGATAAACTTTATTCCCCTTTAATTTAATTGACTTTGCCGTGACCACCCCTTTAAGAACCATCGGACCCGGCCCGAGTGCCCTACGGCCCTAGCAGCGGGCACTCCATGAATCATTTTCAAACGGTTATCCAGCAAAGAAAGCAGCCCAGTATGGTGTAAATTAAAGGGGTAAAATGCAGGGCATTGCAGTAGCTTAGGTATCCATGGTTACGACTACTGACATAGTGACAGTTAGTGTGCTGTTAGTGGTCGTAACTACCTAAGCTACTGCAATGTCCTGCACATGGAGTAAGCGACATAGCGAATCAGAACTACACTACATTTCTAAGTGGTGGTATTTGCTAATATTATTATTATTATTATTATTACATCTACTACATATTTGGATTGTCTCTTGGAGATAAGATTACTCCTTGAAAGAAGCCCTCCCATGAATATTTTTTCACTAAATCGGTGTGTATGTGCATGTAGTAGGAGAGTATTAATATGCTCCATTCCCACAGCTTTCTCCGGGATCCAGTGCCGTTCTGGGGATGTGATCACTCTGCAGACTCTGCGTGACCCAGAAGTGGCTTTTATAATGTAATTCTATGGAGCATTAGAATGAGGCTCCATAGACTTTCATTATAAAAGGGATTTTCGGGTCACGCATAGAGTGATCGTGACAGTCTGCAGTGATGTCTTTCAGAAGAGGAGAAGATCGATGCTGGACACTGGAGAGAGCAGTGGTCGGTGAGTATATTAACACACTTACACTGCATTAAATGCACATATACACACATTTAATTAAAAAAAATGCAAACTCTCCTCACTAATCCCATACCAGTCCCTTTCAGTGCTGCCCAGTCTTTATTTCTAAGGCCACATTCACACATTCAGTATTTGGTCAGTATTTTACCTCAGTATCTGTAAGCCAAAACCAGGAGTGGAATAATCAGAGGAGAAGTATAATAGAAACACGTCACCACTAGTGATGAGCGAATATACTCCTTGCTCGGGTTTTCCTGAGCACGCTCTGGTGGTCTCCAAGTATTTGTGAGTGCTCGGAGATTTAGTTTTCGTTTAGTTTTCGTTGGCGCAGCTGCATGATTTACAGCTGCTAGACAGGCTGAATACACGTGAGGAATCCCTGTTAGGCTACTTTCACACTAGCGTCATTTTGAATACGTCGCAATGCATCGTTTTTGGAGAAAAAAACGCATCCTGCAAAGTTGTCTGCAAGATGTGTTTTTCCCCATAGACTAACATTAGCAATGCATTGCGACGTATGGCCACACGTCGCAACCGTCATGTGACGGTTGCGTCGTGTTTTGGCGGACCGTCGGCACAAAAAAAGTTACATGTAACGTTTTTTTGCGCGTCGTGTCCGCCATTTTCGACCGCGCATGCGCAGCCAAACTCCACCCCCTCCTCCCCGGACCTTACAATGGGGCAGCGGAAGCGTCGTAAGACAGGCATTATTTTCACAACGCGCGTCGGCACGTCGGGCCGACGCATAGCGATGGCCCCGTGCTGACGCTAGTGTGAAAGCAGCCTTAGTTAGGGAATTTCCACATGTTTTAAGCCTGTCTAGCAGCCGTAAATCATGCAGCTGAGGCGACAAAAACTAAATCTCCGAGCACTAACAAATACTCGGAGACCACCCGAGCGTGCTCAGGAAAACCCGAGCAACAAGTACACTCGCTCATCACTAGTCACCACTTCTGGATTTATCACCCACTCCTGATTTTGACTTACAAGCAAAGGAAAAGTGTGATAGAAACATGTCACCACTTCTGTATTTTTGCCTTACAAATACCGAGGTAAAATACTGACCAAATGCTGAACGTGTGAACTAGACCTAAGGGAGATATTCACTAGTTGTTTTGCTGCAGATGGTGATTGGCTGCAGCACTCAAGTTCTTGAATGGGTCATCATTGAAGCATCGAGAAGTGGAGGCCAGAGTAAGTAAAACTAGGCTGCATCTGAAAGGGAGCAGTGGTAGATCTGTGAGTCGAGTTTGCCTTATTTTTAATTTTTAAATTGTTTTTTTTTTTAAAGCTGTTTTCAAAAGTCATTATTCTATACTGACAATCCCTTTAATAAAATGATAGTGAATACCAACAATTTCTTTTAATGCATTAAACAACATACACCCTTGAATGATATGTTTGTTCTAAATGTAAATGATGTACAATAAAAAAAAAATAATATTGTGGTAACGTGTTAGCCAGAGAAATCGATGGAAATACTTTTATGCCCAAAAATGACAAAAGTGTTCCCGGAGTGATACCTTTATTGGCTAATAAATAGAAAACTATGGAGAAAATAGCACAAATAGGGTCTTACCCAATGATATTAAACACTTCCAATCAGATTATGCTAACCTGATACTTCCGGTGTCTGAGGTTTTTATGACCGCTGCAGCAGATCCACGGATCAGCAAGTGACCGTTGGTGTCTGGATGAAAAAGGATATTTGTGGATATATTCCACACTGCTGAATTAATAAAGTCGTCAGTCCATGTAACTGGCACATGTGTTTGCTTCCTGAAGAAGAATTGTTTGAAATGTGGAGAATAAACCATGAATATCTTTCATCTATCCATCTCTAGAGTGACGTCTTTATTTATTCAGCAGCGCAGAATATATTCACAAATATCCTTTTTCATCCAGACCTTTATAGGCTAGCCAGAAGAATGATGTTTGCAAGCTTTCCGAGTACAGAGGCTCCTTCTTCAGGCAGGTTTAAGGAAAGCAATTTACAGACTGATTTCTAGAAAAACTTGCAGTGTCAGCAAAGCTCTTAGACTGTTGTGGGGTCCCGGTCCTGAGCTTGCCACCAATAGCTGTAAATACTACTGAGAAGTGCGCAGATCAGGAGCAGAAGCATACATGCACTCTTGGCTGAGTGCACACACAGACCACGGCACTGACTAAATAGGTGGTCTAATCCTTGTAGACTGTTGTGGGGTCCCAGTCCTGAGCCTGCCACCAATAGCTCTAAATACTACTGTGAAGTGCGCAGCTCACGAGCAGAAGCATACATGCACTCTTGGCTGAGTGCACACACAGAGCACAACACTGGCTCAATAGATAGTCTAATCCTTGTAGACTGCTGTGGGGTCCCGGTTCTGAGCCCACCACCAATAGCTGTAAATACTACTGAGAAGTGCGCAGCTCAGGAGCAGAAGCATGCATGCACTCTTGGTTGAGTGCACACAGAGTACAGCACTGGCTCAATAGATAGTCTAATCCTTGTAGACTGTTGTGAGGTTCTGGACCTGAGCCTGCCACCAATATCTCTAAATACTACTGAGAAGTACGCAGCTCAGGAGCAGAAGCATACATGCACTCTTGGTTGAGTGCACACAGAGTACAGCACTGACTTGATAGATAGTCTATTCCTTGTAGACTGTTGTGGGTCCCGGTCCTGAGCCCTCCACCAATAGCTCAAAAGCCTGCTGAAAAGTGTGGAGCCTTGGCTGAAGTGCACAGAAGCAGAGTACACACTCCTTATAAAGTATATGTTATATGGCGTATGGATTCTGTGACTTTCTATTTAATCTATTCTATGCTCTTAGCTTGTGGTCTGTCGGGAACTGTGTAGATTGTTGAGCCACATGCTGTAAATGATGTAGGTTTATATAGGTAAGATGATTTTCAAACATACCGCTAGACCAGGTAACATTCAGACTTGGGGCTCCTCCATAATTTCCTTGTGGAAACAACCAGTTGTAAATCTTTCTGTTTAACTTGGATGCTTAGGCACGTCCTTTCATTTTGGCACTGTGTGTGGACTCTTTAGTCTGATAGTTTGCCAATTGGTAAATCATAATAATGGGGACATTGCTTCTGAGGAAGGACGTCATACACACTCTGTAGTCTAACAAAAGTCATTGAGAAATCCTATCTAAATGGAAATGCTGAAAACCCAGGCATTGCTTGGCTTATATTTGTGCAGTGGGTTATAAAGATTAATATCTCAACTTCTACATACACAAATCTTACAGCAATCTAAGATACTGTACAAAATGAGGTATTTACGAACCCTCGTTAGATGTCACCAAAGCAAAAAGCGCTGAACAATGCAATTGATAATGCTAAAAAAATACTAGGTAACATTTTGCTCATATCTAAAGCATCATGAACAGAATTGATAAATTATATAAAAGTACAACACAGTCATTAGCTTATGTTCATGCTGCACAGGAGGTTCTTGCCGTCACCAGTCAATGGAGTTTTATGAAACCACTTTAAGATAACAATAGGGCACGGTATACCTAGTATGGTTGTATTTAGTGTCTTAGTAATGGTAATATTTTAGCAACCAGATGTGACTAGTGCATGTGGCACATAATCAATGTGACACTGCCATATAAATAAATCAATCAGCACAGTTTTGCCAAAACACTTAGTGAAACCCCAATAAATAATCTGAATAATAATTTTCTGTAAATGGGATGTTTTAGGTTTTTAACATCTGGATCGGAGATATTGATTGGCACAACGAAATGTCACACATCGCAAATTTAGAAGTTATTTCGCTGGCAGAATACACAAATCTGGAACTAGTATAATTCAAAATGCCGCCTGAGGGGAGGAGATATTATTGAAACAGTTAAGGCCATTTGTGTTTTAGCGAACTCCATGGGATTGTATAAAGTGGGAAGGGAAACTTTACAGGTCAGGTTGCCAGGAACGTCAGTAATGGCGCAGAGATAAAAAGTTTAGAAAGAAGTCTGAAAGTCTGAAATAGTGTGACGTCATTGAGGTAAAAAATATAATAATAAAATAAAGATTTCTTTATGGCACGATCCTTTTTCTTTTTACTTGAAGAGGGTCAAAGGTTGTTCTTGTAGACCAAAGCAGGCTTTTCTGATGTAGTCCTTATCTTTAATTTATGGCAAAAGCAACAAACTTGGATGTAGTTCATTGTAGCTGCTTACATTGTGAGAAAAGTTGTATTAGCATTGGACTGATTAACTGGCACAGATTGCGCTGCATGGAACTGCCTGCGATAACACATTATACTGTATATAACAAAGTTCTTCAGTAGCAAACTTGATGAAATTCAGTTTGGGAACCAACCATATATGCATTAAAGTCTATGTAGTGCTACTCTGGTGGTCATCCTATGTATATGTAGAAATGTTACTGTGCAATCGTTTTGTTTTTTGTATTTTTTTGCCCTGGCACTTTATAAATCCAGACTGACATTTTCATCTCAGTGATACTTCTTCTGGCAAACACTCAAAGAAAATGTTTCAGTACCTTTCTATATCATGAGACTTTCATGGGCTTTCAAAGTAACATTTAGTCAAATAAGGTGCTGTGTTTTCAACTTGCTTTCATTTTTAACACCATCACCTGTGACATCTTTTAATGCCAATGACTTTTCCATCAACCTGGCGCTGGAGGCAGCTTCATACAATAAAGCGAGTAACTAAAAAGGCAAAAAACGCTCCTTCCATGACTCCAGGAAACTGGAGCGCTCCTCTGCATATTCTAAAAGCAGCTGATTACAAAGTAAGCGATAAGAAAATTGTAAGGAAGCCACATAACAAAATCAACTGCCTTTTTACCTAATGTAGAAAAAGGGAACAGTAAAAACAAGCAGCTTAGACTGTAACCTCATTCTTGCTCCCAGTACGCAGATGTTGGCTGGGCAGATGGCCAGGAATAAATTGGAGTTGTTCAATGGTGTTTTGACGCTTTGAAGCAAAGGCTTGCCGCCGATTGGCAGTGTGGTTGGCCATATCCCATGCCATCTTGGGAGAATTGGAAGAAGTTGGGTGGGAATTCATTTTAATCATATGGTGACGGTCTAGCATTGGTGTGCTAACACAAACATTGGTGTGAGAAAGGGCTTTTTGGTGCCCAAGACGCATTTCTTGGAATGGTGTTGGCCCTCGATGGTGGATTCTTTCAGGAGACAGAAGATGCTCTTGTGAGTGCAAGACCTCGCGGGAAAGAAGACGTTCTTGAGAAATGAGGCGATCTCTGGGTATTGTGTAATCATGATGAACAGGATAGTGATTGTCTGAAAGGATGTGCTCCTGGGACATGACACGTCTTGGTGCCTGGGATTTTTCAAGGTAGCCATCACGTTCATAGTTCATCTTCATGACATGAAGGGGAAGGGTACCACGTGTTAATTCTGCTAGATGTTTTCGCTTTAAATAAAAGTCATCCATATCTTTCTCTGCTTTAAGAAAAATGCAATAGAAATCATAGTTAGCAAAAGAAACTGTCAGTCATTTCAAATTGTAATGATTTTTTTGGTGAAAAAATCATTAGTTTTGTACAATATTAATGTTCTGAAAGAAACTAAGTCAGGAAGGATGCTTTGTGCATGTCAAAACCTACCGTATGTTAAAAAAATAAAAAGATTGCATATTATGAAATCAATGAAGACAGAATTTGCAACCTATTTTGAAAAAATAGCAGATATTTACTTTTGTGAACCCTACCTTTACTATAAGGCTGTAGCTGCCACTTGTGGCTTAAGTTGCACTCTTGCTTATGGCTGCATGATTTTCAGGGTAATATTTGCATTATGTATAACTATTGGCAATCACCTGACGGCATGATTTCAGTCTTGCGTAGTTTGAAGACCAGGCCTAGCACTGCAACCGGGAGCTATTTTTTTTTTTGTTTTAAAGAAGCAGTTTCTGTAACAGTCTCTGCAACTTTTTTTAATTTGAATGGAGTTGCGATGTCAGGCACAGGTCCATATTTCTCATGGTGGCTGTGCTTAGTATTAAAGCTATGCCTAATAAACATTAAAAAGTATGAAGTAGCTGCGTTTCACAGTAACAGTAAAGTCTATGAGATTTCAGAAATCTCATGTACACAGCTTGTTTTTTTACTGTTTACTGTTTCATCAAAGAGCTGTGTTTTTGCAAAATGCAGCATGTCACTTCTTTCAGTGTTTTTTCAAAGTTTTTCACCTATTGAAAGCAATGGGTTGTTGAAAAAAATGCTGCAAAAGACCAAGTATCAGTTTTTGCTGCGTTTTTGGTGCTAAAACCTTATGAAGTTGAATCAGAATATTTTTTATGCACTAAACTTTATCAGCATGCATAAGATACAAATGTAACCTGACAAAAGTCCAATAAAAAAGGCACCAAAAATGCAGCAAAAACCCCTAAAAAAAAGTATCAAACACTCAGCAAAACCTGCTTTTTTATGTTGCTTCTTTAAAGGGAACTTGTCAGCAGGATTGTGTACAGTAACCCACAGACATTTCAAACCGTTTAAAAAGAGGTACGTTGCTGGAACTTACTTCTGTGGTTATCTCAGCTAAGATTGAAATCTACCTGGGTGTAGGCTGGACACCAGAGAACTGAGGAAATACGGGTGCACACCAAAAAATAAATCAATTACACTGGTCAACAGCATTTTTGGTGCCAAAGATATTTCATCGAATTTAGGGTATTTTTGGGGTGCTGATTCTGAATATGTCATCAGTTTTGCCAGATTGGCTCAAGTTTTTGAGATTTTTGGTATCTTATTTATAGCACTTGTTGGTAAATGCGACGCATCATCTCATTAATTTCTTTGGATTAGTACTTGAACTGAGCAGTTCTCAATATAGTTTTGTGTTAATTAGTGTTCTAAAAGTTTGTTCATAGCTTGATTTTTGCACTAACTTTATGTTGTTGTCTGTTTTCCAGTGAAAAGCATGAACTCATCAAGAAGAAGTTGTCTTAACGATCCAGACTCATTCTGTTACATTTGTGGTGAATACACACTGCCAAAACATAGAAGAAACATAACAGACTTCGTAAAAAAAGTGTATTTTGCCTATTTTGGGGTTATGCTTGGGGACCAAGACAAGTTTTGGGCACCACACATAGTGTGCAAAGCATGTATCGAATTATTACGAAAATGGAGCAAAGGACAAAGAAAAAGCTTCAAATTTGGTGTTCCAATGGTGTGGAGAGAGCCAAAAAATCATCATGATGACTGTTATTTATGGTAAACACAGGTACAGGCACATCTTCACAATGAGGGACAGGCCTTCTTGCAGATTCCATGTTACTCCCATTTTCGTTTCTTATGCTTATTGAATCCTTGCACTTGCACTGCACAGAAATAACAGTCATCATGATGATTTTTTGGCTCTCTCCACACCATTGGAACACCAAATTTGAAGCTTTTTCTTTGTCCTTTGCTCCATTTTCGTAATAATTCGATACATGCTTTGCACACTATGTGTGGTGCCCAAAACTTGTCTTGGTCCCCAAGCATAACCCCAAAATAGGCAAAATACACTTTTTTTACGAAGTCTGTTATGTTTCTTCTATGTTTTGGCAGTGTGTATTCACCACAAATGTAACAGAATGAGTCTGGATCGTTAAGACAACTTCTTCTTGATGAGTTCATGCTTTTCACTGGAAAACAGACAACAACATATAGTTAGTGTAAAAATCAAGCTATGAACAAACTTTTAGAACACTAATTAACACAAAACTATATTGAGAACTGCTCAGTTCAAGTACTAATCCAAAGAAATTAATGAGATGATGCGTCGCAGTTACCAACAAGTGCTATAAATAAGATACCAAAAATGTCAAAAACTTGAGCCAATCTGGCAAAACTGATAGCATATTCAGAATCAGCACCCCAAAAATACCCCAAATTCATTAAAATATTTTGGACACCAGAAAAAAAAAATTTTTTTGTTGACCTGTGTTACAGTCCAAAAACAGAGAAAAAAGGTAGCACTCACCGTCCTGTAAAACATTCCTTTATTTAGGCCATAACACGGGTACAGCAGGAGAGGAGCGGATATCTTCTGTGGACGACGGACATTTTGTGCTAGCTGCACTTCAACAGGTCCTATGCTAACAGGAAATGACAGGGCACCCCGATATAGAGAATGAATCACAGGCGATTCCAACCGAGTAAGTATGGAACACCAAGTCACTCCTCCCAGCAAAACAAAATAAAACATCACAGAAAATGGACCACAGAACATTAAAAAAAAACATATATGCAAGTATACCTTTAAATAAACAACCAATGTGTATTATGACATAATACCCTATTGCAGAAATACCGTCATATCTATTTTGAAATGGAAAGTTGTGGACAAGATCTGCGTCACTGAATAAGGCTACTTTCACATTTGCGTTTGGAGCCGCTGCAGAGGGCTGTGGACTTCCTCCGTGAAGCCCCGCCCCCCGCCGCTAGCTCCGCCTACTTCTGCATGCGGCCGGCATGCGACCTGGGTACCTATATTTAACATTAGGTATGCAGGTCGTGCCGCAGTATGCGGATGCTGCCGCATGCGTCGTTTTGACGATGCGGAGACCAGCGTACGACGCAGCTCGTAGCAATTTTTTTTTTTCCGCATCGTCAAAACGACGCATGCGGCAGCATCCGCATACTGCGGCACGACCTGCGTACCTAATGTTAAATATAGGTACCCAGGTCGCATGCCGGCCGCATGCAGAAGTAGGCGGAGCTAGCGGCGGAGGGCGGGGCTTCACGGAGGAAGTCCACAGCCCTCCGCAGCGGCTCCAAACGCAAATGTGAAAGTAGCCTAAGATGTAGGTCCAGATATATTAATATAGAAGATGGTGGTTTTATTCTACGCGTTTTGGAGTCAAATGACTCCTTCCTCAGGAAATTACCACAGATATTTGTGGTAATGTCCTGAGGAAGGAGTCATTTGGCTCTGGAACACGTAGAATAAAACCACCATCTTTTATATTAATACGTCTGGACCTACATCTTATTCAGTAGTGCAGATCATGTCCACAATTTTCCATTTCAATGATTTCTAACACGGTCACTTGTTGACCCGTGGATCTGTTGCAGCTGACATCTCTATGATATATAAACGCTTAAGGATCATCAGGTTAGTGCAATTTGAATACATGTTGTAATTGTCCATCAGCTAAGACCCTATTTGCGCTGAGCCCTTGTGTGCAGAATCCATCTGGACTCTTTTTTCAACAAAAGCTTATGGAGATCGCCCTCTTGTGGAGGAAAATGAACCTGTTCCAGTCCTGCAAATGTAAGTCTGGATTCCCTGCATTCTTTTCCTGCATGTGCCCAACTAGACGCCTGGAACCTTTACCTGTAATAATGGATCTGGAATGCTCATGAAACCGAACAAACAACGGGTGAATACAAGAGAAGATAGTATTCTGCTACAGATGGATCTGGATAAGTTGGAAACTGTTTATAGCAAGGAAGGTGATGGTCACAAGGGGGCATTCTCTGCGTCTGGAGGAGAGAAGGTTTTTCTACCAACATAGAAGAGTATTCTTTACTGTTAGGGCAGTGAGAATCTGGAATTTCTTGCCTGAGGAGGTGGTGATGGTGAACTTAGTCGAGGGGTTCAAGAGAGGCCTGGATGTCTTCCTGGAGCGTAACAATATTGTATCTTACATTTATTAGGTTCTTTAGAAGGACGTAGATCTGGTGATTTATTCTGACGGAATATAGGCTGAACTGGATGGACAAATGTCTTTTTTCATCATAGGAAACAAAAACGCGGTCTAGTGAGGAGCGCTGAGTAGAATATGTGGGAAACAACAAGAGGGATTAAAAGGTTCAGACTTTTCTTGGTAGATAATCCACAACACGTTTCAACAACGTTTGACTTCGTTGACTTTAAAATTGATTTGTTTAAAGCAATTCAGAAAATATATTTGCATAAATCTTTTTGTTTCCTCCCAGGCATGTCCCCTACCCCTTCCCCCTCCAGGAGAAATACCCTGTAGGAATGGGTCACTGGGTTTTACGGTGTATGATGTCTAGCCTGAGAACTTAGCTGCAGTAGCAGAAGATGCTGCTTTGTTATTGAGCATTAATGATGAAAATCATACACCAGAGAATAAGGTCCATATATCTCCAATTAAACCTTTTGTTGGAGAATTCAAATCAAATTACATGCCCCCAATACCACCGGAGAATGCTATTGATATTTTCCATGAGCAAGTCATAATAGATATGGAGGCACACATATATCCCAAACCACCTTCCAATCTCACCTTGGGGGAATAAAGAACATTGAAAATGACAAAAATTTGGGATGACATGATAGACAGACAAGCTGACAAGGGTGGCAATTTGGTACTACTTACAAGGGATTATTATATACAGGAGGTGTATAGGCAGCGAGACACCTACGCAAAGCTTCCCCATGATCCCCCAAGTAAATACCGTAGTCAACTGCATTCATTTCTAAGACACTATGTTGATCTAGGCACTATCACAAGCCAAAAAGCTGAAAAGTTGTTTCCCGAATTTCCTAAAAATCCATATTGGTACTTTATACCAAAACTCCACAAGTCAAGAACCCATCCCCAGGCTGTCCTATAGTGTCTGGGATAGGGTCTCTGACAGAGCCCATTTCCCAGTATGTTGATTGGCTGCTACGACCGCTATTGAAAAGTGTACCCTCTTATTTGAGGGATACTAGTGATTTTTTACATATTTTCCAGGGTTTCACCCGGCAAGAAGGCTTTACACTCATGTCCATCAGCGTGGAAAGCTTTTACACCAGAATCCCCCGAAAGCAAGGGGTAGATGTGGTACGGCCGGTCATGGTAAATATGCACAACGCTGGGGATTTTATTGACTTCACATGTGGAGCTTTAGAGTTCATTCTGAAACAAAACACCTTTAAATTTTTAGTCGCATGGTACCTACAAAAAACGGCACAACCATGGGCACACCAGTAGCGTGCACACTTGCACATTTATTTTTTGCTGTGCTTGAGGAATATGTCGTCTACACAGGGTGGAACCCCTTTTTGAAGTACATCGGATTATACTGTACCTGCACTATGTGGACAACATCTTCATAGTCTGGGCAAGAACTGAGACAATATTTGAGGATTTTGTCCACGACCTGAATACTGTAAACACCATGAACATAAAGTTCACCTCTGTTTTTGGAGGGTTGGAGTTGGTTTTCTTGGACCTCAGAATTAACATAGTGAATGGTAACATAAGAATTGAAGTGCGTTGAAAACCTACAGCTTCTAATTCCTTTCTACACTTTTCTAGCGCACATCCACCTTACACAAAAGCAGCCTTACTTTATAGCCAGTTTTTAAGGTTAAGAAGAATAAAAAGTGACCATACATGTTGTTTGGAACAGGCTATTGACCTTAAAAGCAAATTAGAAAAAAAGGGGGTATCCATCTAGGTCCCTAGATGAGGCAATAAATGGAGCGGGCAGTGTTGTGAATTTACCTTTTGGCTCCCTCTAGTGGCTACTAGTGATTGGACTCTGGGTATGTCATTCATCCCTTGTATGCTCACCTGGGTCGTTAGGTCAGGGGCGTTGCTATATAAGCTCCCTGGACCTTCAGTTCAATGCCTGGCAACGTTGATATCAGAGCTAATCTGTAGTGCTCTAGTCTTCTGATCCGGTTCCTGCTTGATTAAGCTAAGTCTGCTTTTTCGCTTTTTGCTATTTGTTTTTGTTTGCATTTTTGTCCAGCTTGTATATAATCTGTATCCTGACCTTGCTGGAAGCTCTAGGGTGGCTGGTGTTCTCCCCCCGGGCCGTTAGACGGTTCGGGGGTTCTTGAATCTCCAGTGTGGATTTTTGATAGGGTTTTTGTTGACCATATAAGTTATCTTACTACATTCTGCTATTAGTAAGTGGGCCTCTCTTTGCTAAACCTAGTTCATCTCTGTGTTTGTCATTTCCTCTTACCTCACCGTTATTATTTGTGGGGGGCTTCTATCCTACTTTTGGGGTCCTTTCTCTGGAGGCAAGAGAGGTCTTTGTTTTCCTCTTCTAGGGGTAGTTAGCTCTCTGGCTGGCGCGAGACATCTAGCGACCAACGTAGGCATGTTCCCCGGCTACTTCTAGTGTTGGCGTTAGGAGTAGATATATGGTCAACCCAGTTACCACTGACCTATGAGCTGGATTTTTGTACCTTGCAGACTTGCTGATATCTCTGAGACCCTCGCCATTGGGGTCATAACAGTTTGCCAGGCCTGTATTAAATGTTAAATGCATTGCAGAAGCGGGATTATAAGAAAGAAAGTTCTGAGTTTTTTTTTCTCTCTCTCATTTTTTTTTCTTTTCCCCTTACCCTTTGAGTGGCTTGTGATTGCTGCAGACATGAATGTCCAGACCTTGATTACAAGTGTGGACCAGCTTGCTGCTCGTGTGCAGGGCATACAAGATTATGTTACCAGAAATCCTATGTCAGAACCTAAGATACCGATTCCTGAACTGTTTTCCGGAGATCGATTTAAGTTTAGAAATTTCAGGAATAATTGTAAATTGTTTTTGTCCCTGAGACCCTGTTCCTCTGGAGACTCCGCTCAGCAAGTGAAAATTGTTATTTCTTTTTTACGGGGCGACCCTCAGGATTGGGCTTTCTCGCTAGCGCCAGGAGATCCGGCATTGGCTGATATTGATGCGTTTTTTCTGGCGCTCGGTTTGCTTTATGAGGAACCCAATCTTGAGATTCAGGCAGAAAAAGCCTTGCTGGCTATGTCTCAGGGTCAGGACGAGGCTGAAGTGTATTGCCAAAAATTTCGGAAATGGTCCGTGCTGACCCAGTGGAACGAATGTGCATTGGCTGCAAATTTTAGAAATGGCCTTTCTGAAGCCATTAAGAATGTGATGGTGGGTTTTCCCATTCCCACAGGTCTGAATGATTCCATGGCCCTGGCAATTCAAATTGACCGGCGGTTGCGGGAGCGCAAAACCGCAAATTCCCTCATGGTGTTATCTGAACAGGCACCTGATTTAATGCAATGTGATAGAATCCTGACTAGAAATGAGCGGAAAATTCATAGACGCCAGAATGGCTTGTGTTACTACTGTGGTGATTCTACACATGTTATCTCAGCATGCTCTAAGCGTCTTACTAAGGTTGTTGGTCCTGTCGCCATTGGTAATTTGCAACCTAAGTTTATTCTATCTGTAACTTTGATTTGCTCACTGTCATCGTATCCTGTCATGGCGTTTGTAGATTCAGGTGCTGCCCTGAGTCTTATGGATCTGTCATTTGCCAAGCGCTGCGGTTTTGTTCTTGAGCCACTAGAAAATCCTATCCCTCTTAGGGGTATTGATGCTACACCATTGGCAGAAAATAAACCGCAGTTTTGGACACAGGTTACCATGTGCATGACTCCTGAACATCGGGAGGTGATACGTTTTCTTGTTCTGCATAAGATGCATGATTTGGTTGTTTTGGGTTTGCCATGGTTACAGACCCATAATCCAGTCTTGGACTGGAAGGCAATGTCAGTGTCAAGTTGGGGATGCCGTGGAAATCATGGAGATTCCCTGCCCGTGTCTATTGCTACTTCTACGCCTTCGGAAGTTCCGGCGTATTTGTCTGATTATCAGGATGTCTTCAGCGAGTCTAGGTCAAGTGCATTGCCTCCTCATCGGGAATGTGACTGTGCAATAGATTTGATTACAGGCAGTAAGTTTCCTAAGGGAAGACTGTTTAATCTGTCGGTACCTGAACATACCGCAATGCGTTCATATATCAAGGAGTCTCTGGAGAAGGGGCATATCCGTCCTTCTTCTTCCCCTCTTGGTGCGGGATTCTTTTTTGTGGCCAAAAAGGACGGATCTTTGAGGCCTTGTATTGACTATCGGCTTTTAAATAAGATCACTGTCAAATTTCAGTATCCTTTGCCGCTGTTTTCAGACTTGTTTGCCCGGATTAAAGGTGCCAAGTGGTTCACCAAGATAGACCTTCGTGGTGCGTACAACCTTGTGCGCATTAAGCAAGGAGATGAATGGAAAACCGCATTCAATACGCCCGAAGGTCATTTTGAGTACTTGGTGATGCCATTTGGGCTCTCTAATGCACCTTCAGTTTTTCAGTCCTTTATGCATGACATTTTCCGGAAGTATCTGGATAAATTTTTGATCGTTTATCTGGATGATATTCTGGTTTTTTCTGATGATTGGGACTCGCATGTGGAGCAGGTCAGGATGGTTTTCAAGATTTTGCGTGAAAATTCTTTGTTTGTTAAAGGCTCAAAGTGTCTCTTTGGTGTACAGAAGGTTCCCTTTTTAGGGTTCATTTTTTCCCCTTCTGCTGTGGAGATGGACCCAGTCAAGGTCCGAGCTATTCATGATTGGACTCAACCCTCGTCAGTTAAGAGTCTTCAGAAGTTCTTGGGTTTTGCTAACTTCTACCGTCGTTTTATCGCTAATTTTTCTAGCGTTGTTAAACCGTTGACGGATATGACCAAGAAAGGCTCTGATGTGGCTAACTGGGCTCCTGCTGCCGTGGAGGCGTTCCAGGAGTTGAAACGCCGGTTTACTTCGGCGCCTGTTTTGTGCCAGCCTGACATCTCACTTCCCTTTCAAGTTGAGGTGGATGCTTCGGAGATTGGGGCAGGGGCCGTTTTGTCACAGAGAGGCCCTGGTTGCTCTACTATGAGACCTTGTGCCTTTTTCTCTAGGAAGTTTTCGCCGGCAGAGCGAAATTATGATGTGGGCAATCGGGAGTTGTTGGCCATGAAGTGGGCATTTGAGGAGTGGCGTCATTGGCTCGAGGGTGCTAAGCATCGTGTGGTGGTCTTGACTGATCACAAAAATCTGATGTACCTCGAGTCTGCTAAACGCCTGAATCCTAGACAGGCCCGCTGGTCATTGTTTTTCTCCCGTTTTGACTTTGTGGTCTCGTATTTACCAGGTTCTAAGAATGTGAAGGCAGATGCTCTGTCTAGGAGCTTTGTGCCTGATGCTCCTGGAGTCGCTGAACCTGTGGGTATTCTTAAGGAAGGAGTTATCTTGTCAGCTATTTCTCCAGATCTGCGACGTGTGTTGCAGAGATTTCAGGCTGGTAGGCCTGACTCTTGTCCACCTGACAGATTGTTTGTGCCTGCTAAATGGACCAGCAGAGTCATTTCCGAGGTTCATTCCTCGGTGTTGGCAGGGCACCCGGGAATTTTTGGCACCAGGGATCTGGTGGCCAGGTCCTTTTGGTGGCCTTCCTTGTCAAGGGATGTGCGGTCATTTGTGCAGTCCTGTGGTACTTGTGCTCGAGCTAAGCCTTGCTGTTCTCGTGCCAGCGGGTTGCTCTTGCCCTTGCCTGTCCCGAAGAGACCTTGGACACACATCTCTATGGATTTCATTTCGGATCTTCCGGTGTCTCAGGGCATGTCTGTCATCTGGGTGATATGTGATCGTTTCTCCAAGATGGTCCATCTGGTTCCTTTGCCTAAGCTGCCTTCCTCTTCTGATCTGGTTCCTGTGTTCTTCCAGAACGTGGTTCGTTTGCACGGCATTCCTGAGAATATTGTGTCGGACAGAGGATCCCAGTTTGTTTCCAGGTTCTGGCGATCCTTTTGTGGTAGGATGGGCATTGATTTGTCGTTTTCGTCCGCTTTTCATCCACAGACTAACGGACAGACGGAACGAACTAATCAGACTCTGGAGGCGTATTTGAGGTGTTTTGTCTCTTCTGATCAGGATGATTGGGTGACCTTCTTGCCGTTGGCTGAATTTGCTCTTAATAATCGGGCTAGTTCTGCCACCTTGGTTTCGCCATTTTTCTGCAACTCTGGTTTCCATCCTCGTTTTTCCTCGGGGCATGTGGAGCCTTCTGACTGTCCTGGGGTGGATTCTGTGGTGGATAGGTTGCAGCGGATCTGGAAACATGTGGTGGACAACTTGAAGTTGTCACAGGAGAAGGCTCAGCGTTTTGCCAACCGCCGCCGCGGTGTGGGTCCCCGACTTCGCGTTGGGGATTTGGTATGGCTGTCTTCTCGATTTGTTCCTATGAAGGTCTCCTCTCCCAAATTTAAGCCTCGCTTTATTGGTCCTTACAAGATATTGGAAATCATTAATCCTGTATCCTTTCGCCTGGATCTTCCGGTGTCGTTTGCCATTCACAACGTATTTCATAGGTCCTTGTTGCGGCGGTACGTTGTGCCTGTGGTTCCTTCTGCTGAGCCTCCTGCTCCGGTGTTGGTTGAGGGCGAGTTGGAGTACGTGGTGGAGAAGATCTTAGATTCTCGTCTCTCCAGGCGGAGGCTTCAGTACCTGGTCAAGTGGAAGGGCTATGGTCAGGAGGATAATTCCTGGGTGGTCGCCTCTGATGTGCATGCGGCCGATTTAGTTCGTGCCTTTCACGCCGCTCATCCTGATCGCCCTGGTGGTCTTGGTGAGGGTTCGGTGACCCCTCACTAAGGGGGGGGGTACTGTTGTGAATTTACCTTTTGGCTCCCTCTAGTGGCTACTAGTGATTGGACTCTGGGTATGTCATTCATCCCTTGTATGCTCACCTGGGTCGTTAGGTCAGGGGCGTTGCTATATAAGCTCCCTGGACCTTCAGTTCAATGCCTGGCAACGTTGATATCAGAGCTAATCTGTAGTGCTCTAGTCTTCTGATCCGGTTCCTGCTTGATTAAGCTAAGTCTGCTTTTTCGCTTTTTGCTATTTGTTTTTGTTTGCATTTTTGTCCAGCTTGTATATAATCTGTATCCTGACCTTGCTGGAAGCTCTAGGGTGGCTGGTGTTCTCCCCCCGGGCCGTTAGACGGTTCGGGGGTTCTTGAATCTCCAGTGTGGATTTTTGATAGGGTTTTTGTTGACCATATAAGTTACCTTACTACATTCTGCTATTAGTAAGTGGGCCTCTCTTTGCTAAACCTAGTTCATCTCTGTGTTTGTCATTTCCTCTTACCTCACCGTTATTATTTGTGGGGGGCTTCTATCCTACTTTTGGGGTCCTTTCTCTGGAGGCAAGAGAGGTCTTTGTTTTCCTCT
Organism: Ranitomeya variabilis; assembly: GCF_051348905.1. NCBI lineage: Eukaryota > Metazoa > Chordata > Amphibia > Anura > Dendrobatidae > Ranitomeya > Ranitomeya variabilis. The sequence continues at coordinate 343,354,611 of NC_135235.1, forward strand.
TCTAGGGGTAGTTAGCTCTCTGGCTGGCGCGAGACATCTAGCGACCAACGTAGGCATGTTCCCCGGCTACTTCTAGTGTTGGCGTTAGGAGTAGATATATGGTCAACCCAGTTACCACTGACCTATGAGCTGGATTTTTGTACCTTGCAGACTTGCTGATATCTCTGAGACCCTCGCCATTGGGGTCATAACAGGGCAGCTTCATCCTAAAGAGATCTATTAGGTATGAATATTGACCATGATATCCCAAAAAAGAAAAAAGGTTTGTTTTTTGTTTTCAATTCGGCCCAATGGACAGCCACATCAGGGCATCTATAAACAAAATTTGGCACATCTTGAGCAAAGATGCAGATTTGACAGAGATGTTGTTCCGTAGACCCTTAATTGCTAATAAAAGAAGTACCAACTTGAAGGACCAGCTAGTGCAAAATCGGATAGATTCCACACAGAGCACCTGGCTGGATGGTTACAAACCAAAAGGTAACTTCAAATGTGGTTAGTGCTCCTTTTGCTGGTTTAATTTAGCCAATAAGATACTTACAGTCTGGCCCATTTATCACCAGGTCCAGGATTTTATCTCATGCAGGACTTGTCTGTTAGTGTATGTTATCTTTTGTCCATGCATATTCTTTTACGTCGGTAAGACCAAACGCCCGTGGTTTGTTCGGTTCCGTGAGCATTCCAGATCCATTATTACAGGTAAAGGTTCCAGGCGTCTAGCTGAGCATATGCAGGAAAAGCATGCAGGGAATACGGACTTACTTATTGTTTGCATGATTGGAACAGGTTCATTTGCCTCCACAAGGGGGCAATCTCCATAAGCTTTTGTTGCAAAAAGAGTCCAGATGGATTCTGCACACACGGGTGCGGGGTCCCTCTGGACTAAATTACAAAATAGATAAGACGGTATTTCTGTTCATGGGTATTATATTACAGTACACATTGGTTTGTTTTTATTTAAAGGTATATTTACACATATTTTTTGGTCCATTTTGTTAGGTGTTGGGTTCCCGTCGCTGCACAGGGGTAATCTCAAACAATGTCCACTGCGGGTCTCCCATTCTCCTCCGGCCGCAGTGGAACCTGCTCAGCAGAGACATCAGTCCCAGCATTTGGCTCAAGTTGATACTGTGCGCTTGGTTACTGCTGATCAGCAGCGAACAGGCCTTTCAGGGACTACGTCCTGCTTTTCTCATACTGAGCATGCCCACGGGACGACCTCCCATTGGAGGTCAGGGGTCACATGCTCAGGTCCTGTTGCAGCTCCTATTGGACCATCAGGAAGGTCCCAGAGCGCTACTACTATAAAAGGTTCACATGGCCCCTCGGCCATGCGCTAGTGTAAACTTGCTAACGTGTGTGTGTGGATGTATGCCTGTCGATGGACGAAAACTCCAAATCATTCCCATCCCTAGAGTTTTTGACTGCTCGCGAATGGTGGAAGCTACCTAGCACCTGACAGTGCTATCCCGCACATCTAGCACACGATACTGCATCTGTTAGCAGTGACCGTCAGTGCGGCGCCGTGCGCTAATAGTGCGCTTTCCTGGCCTAAGTTTGGGTGGTTAGTGGTGTGCACCAGAGTGGCTCTGCACGCACACTTGTGCAGTAAATTTTTAGTTCTGATTAATCTCTGACACCCCAGTAGCAGTGTCGAGCACAAGAGGTCTAGAGGAACTCTTTCCCTGAGTCTTGGGACAGAGTTCTGTGACTCTTTGCTTGCACTCTCTGTGCGGTATCGCGGCCCTGTGACACAAAAGGGTTCGCTTCCTTCATACCGGGTGAAGCTAACCCGTGTGTGTATTCACATTATACCGCCATATAGTCCGTCATTACCGAGCAGCAGGTGTCTTTTCTGCACGGTGGACCCCGGACTGCGAACGCACCTCATATCCTCTCTAATTATTATTTGGTGCGTTCCGCCAATCCTAACACATTTTCTGTGATTTTTTTTCAGTTTAGCTGGGAGGATTGACTTGGTGTTCCAGACCTACTTGACTGGAATCACCTGTGATTCATTATCTTATCAGGGTGCTCTGTCATTTTCTGTTAGCCTACAACCCGTTGAAGCCCAGCTAGCACGAAATATCCATTGTCCACAGAAGATATCCGCTCCTCTCCCGCTGTACCCGTATTATGGACTAAATAAAGGAATATTTTACCAGATGATGAGTGCCACCTTTTTTCTCTCTTTTTGGACTATAACCTACAGACAGTGTCAGGTCGGCTCTGTTATACTGAATGAGACCTGGTGATGAAATCCGTCTTTTGGTTGTTGTTTAATCATTATTTTCAGTTTTGAGTTAATGATATGCCTGTGCTCCGGGGCGGCCGGTGGGGGTCTTCATGTGGAGCGCTGATTAGGTATTCATTAATATGGCTTCTGACAAGTCACTGATCCCTCACTGACCTGCCCCCTAGTTTACATAATGAATATTATATATATATATATATATATATATATATATATATATATATACATATCTTGGGAAAAATCCCCTTCTGATGGCATATGTAATGTGTATAAAATTCATTTTGTTGAGGTTATCCTGAAAATCATAAAAAAAAGAAAAAATGCATTTAAAAATGGTGCCGGAGGAGACAACTTTGTACAGAAAAAAAAAAATCCTCCTCCAAGATGGCGCAGCTGACGCCTGCACAATCGGGGTAATTTTCAAATAGATGTTTATTTTAATGAATTTCATGATAACCTCAAACAAATTCATTATATACACATTACATATGAGATCAGGCTGCAGCACAGGTGACACTGTTGGCACTTAACCTGCAGAAGGGGATTTTTTTCCAAGCTACACATATATTATGTAAACTGGGGGGAGGTCAGTGAGGGATCAGTGACCTGTCAGAAGCCGTACTGGTGAATACCTAATATATATTGATATAATTAAGAAATTTAATATATGTGACATTTCCTTCAAAGGTATATACTATCTAGATTTACCGTATACAATGTATATACATACAAGTATTTTTATTATATTTCTTGATCTTGCTAAGGCTTTTATTATAATTATATTGTTTTCCTTTTTTTAGTGCAATCGGTCAGTAAATAAAGTAAGTATGCTAGTTCTATTCTATTTCTATGCTAAGCATTCATATTTACCTTGGTGCAATCATTCACAACACACATGAGTAAAGCACAATCTAGAGGAACACATACCTAGGCGCTTGAGAGAAGAATACCTGCTGATGTCAGACTTAATGGCAGATTCATAAGAGGGTGGTAAGTGAGAGAGGTTATGAAAAGACCGAGAGAAGGACATGGTATTATATTTCATGGAAGAAGGTGGAAGCTGAATGTTGTTAATTCGGTAGTCTAGAAAAGAGCAAATAACTAAAGGTTAGAAATGTGAGCAGCACAAATGTCAGAAATTAGAGGCGATGATGTTGGAGAAAGCATTTAGTATAAGTCCTACACTACTACCTATTTGCCTTTCTATTGAGATCATCAAAATAATTGTACTGGGAATACATGTTATCGCTGCTCCACAGAATAGGTGATGACTTGATAATTTCTGAGGGCCCAAATGCTGTTTCTCGGCAGAAATAGAGCCCTGATCTCATATATATCCATCAGTCCCATTGACTTTAAATAGAGAAACACTGTGGATGTTTGTCCGACACTCCATTCAAATCAAATACTCTTGTAATCGGGGGGAGATCAGACCCCAAATGAACTGAAGGCTATATCCTGTGGATAGGTGATATTTTGAAATTATGGTACAAACCCTTTTAGGGTTGCTTTCTAGGAATCATTGTTTTTACGTAATGTTAAAATACTGATTACTGTTCTACAGTGGCAGAATAAAACAATTAAGTCTTAGCAACTATACATGTCAGCTCTATTTTGTATGTTCCCCTTTACCCTTAGCTATTTAACAACAGTGCCGAATGGAGGCTGTCCAGCCCAAGAGCAAACTGTGAAAAGGTCATTGATCATTGCATATCTGTCTCATGTAACACAAAGTAGAGGTGGTGGAGAGGTCCTGCTGCAATTTTGTGGCTCATATGCAAGAGGTGAGGTCATTTATGATGATTTCCAGGGGTCAACATTTTGAAAAGAAGGAGTATAATCATTATATTTAGAATATCCTATATATAATAATGTTGGCTGGACCGTACATGACAAGAAAGGTCTACCTATTGTGTCCCCCCTATTTCCTTGTAGATTGTAGCTTGTGAGCAGGACTCTCAATACTCCTGTAACCGTTGATCTATGTGTTACTTTGTAATGTCCTCGCTTAATTGTAAAGTGCTGCCGAATATGTCGGCGCTATAGAAATAAAATTATTCTTAATCTTATTTATTATATTTTGATTGAAGAACTTGAGGGACTATTTCAGACAGTTAACATAATTTATTTAAAGGGAAAGCAGCTGTACACATCTTTCTGTAGCAGTCCCATAGAGAATTAATGGATTGGTAGTCAAATATATACTTAATTCAGATGGGGACAAAAGGGCCCTACTCTGGCAAAAGGTAGTGGTCTTGTAGTGACACTGACAGTGTCACTGTGGAAAGCTTAGATGGTGCGATCAGTGGGTCCAAGACAGAGGGATGGAGGTGTAAGGAGCAGAGCACGCAGTGCACAGAGAGCTAATGCACGCAGTAAGCACAGGACCTGAGACAAGACAGTCACGTGACCGCAGAGGGGTGGGCCTACCACTCGAGAGGATGGGGAGATGGCTGAGAGCACGGAGCACAGGACAGAGAACATCAACGTAGTCAGTGGGGAGCCGAGGGTCAAAAGCCAGACGAGAGCAAGGTGCAAGGGACAAAACCAAAGAGTAAACCGAGACAAGCCAAGGGGTCAGAGAACCAGGAAGGACAGAACAGTACGAGCAGAAAACAGAGGCAGGAGTCAGGGGACAAAAGTGAGTCATACACAGCAAAGCATGCACACACTGAGGCACAGCGATTACAGAGAGTACCCTGGGTCAGCAACCACAAGCCGAGTAAACGGAAGTATCACTGACACCTGACCCAGGAACCAGCAGCATTAAATAGATTTCCCAAAACCAAAGAGAGGCAATCCTAGTTAACTCTGTCCTGACCAGAGTCATGGCAGTACAAGACAGTACAGGCAAATAAAATAATGGGATGTATTAAAAGAGGCATAGATGCTCATGAGGAAAACATACTTTTACCTCTATACAAGTCACTAGTTCGACCACACTTAGAATACTGTGCACAGTTCTGGTCTCCGGTGTATAAGAAAGACATAGCTGAACTGGAGCGGGTGCAGAGAAGAGCGACCAAGGTTATTAGAGGACTGGGGGGATTGCAATACCAAGATAGGTTATTAGTTACACTTGGGGCTATTTAGTTTGGAAAAACGAAGACTAAGGGGTGATCTTATTTTAATGTATAAATATATGAGGGGACAGTACAAAGACCTTTCTGATGATCTTTTTAATCATAGACCTGAGACAGGGACAAGGGGGCATCCTCTACGTCTGGAGGAAAGAAGGTTTAAGCATAATAACAGACGCGGATTCTTTACTGTAAGAGCAGTGAGACTATGGAACTCTCTGCCGTATGATGTTGTAATGAGTGATTCATTAATTAAATTTAAGAGGGGACTGGATACCTTTCTGGAAAAGTATAATGTTACAGGGTATATACACTAGATTCCTTGATAAGGCGTTGATCCAGGGAACTAGTCTGATTGCCGTATGTGGAGTCGGGAAGGAATTTTTTTCCCCATGGTGGAGTTACTCTTTGCCACATGGGTTTTTTTTGCCTTCCCCTGGATCAACATGTTAGGGCATGTTAGGTTAGGCTATGGGTTGAACTAGATGGACTTACAGTCTTCCTTCAACCTTAATAACTATGTTACTATGTTACCCTCTTCTCAATGGGGGGCCACCGGACTCCCAGGTTTCCTAGGAAAATGGGCATGAAAGGACTGCACCAGACAGTCGATGTGAACTGATCGGGCAGGAACCCAGGACTGGTGCTCCGGACCATACCCCTTCCAGTGTACAAGATACTGGAGGGAACGATGGACAAACCGGGAATCTACAATGCACTCAACCTCATACTCCTCCTGACTATCCACCAATACAGGTGACGAGGAACCCAATGACTCTTCTTCCACAGCCCCCAATGGTTTTAGCAAGGCCCTATGGAATGCATTGGGAATCTTAAAAGAGAATGGAAGACGTAAATGAAATGCCACTGGGTTAACCACTTCTGTGATCACATAGGGAACAATAAACTTAGGCACCAATTTCGCTGAAGGAACCCTAAGCTTAATGTTCCTAGTAGACAGCCACACTTATCCCCAACCCGAAGGGTCCCACAGTCCGTCTTCTGTCTGTAAAAACTTTAAACTTCCTCTGAGCTTGCACAATATTCTTTTGGACCACCCGCCACAAATTTCCCAAGTGCTGTACAGCTATATCAGCCCCGGGGCAACCAGAATCCAACTGAGAAAACTCCCCGAAGTGTGGATTAAACCCATAATTACAAAAAAGGGGAAGTAACCGTGGAGTGGTTAACACAGTTATTGAACGCAAACTCTGCTAAAGGTAAGGCATCGGACCAGTTCATCCTGACTGGAAGTGGAAAGAGAGCGTACAATTTGCTCCAAGGACTGGTTGGTCCGTTTGGTCTGACCATTGGTCTCTGGATGGTAAGCAGATGAAAAGGACAACACAATACCCAACCTTTTACAAAACGACGCCCTCCAAAACCTGGACATGAACTGCACTCCACAGTCAGACACCACATTCAAGGGCACACCATGCAAATGAACAACATGCTGAACAAACAATCTAGACAAAGACTTTGCAGAGGGCAACCCCCAAGGGTACAAAGTGTGCCTGCTTGGTAAACCTGTCCACCACCACCCAGATGACAGTATTCCCCTTGGAAGGAGGAAGACTGGTGAAAAAAATCCATGGACTAATGTGTCCATGGTCTATTAGGAATTGGCAAGGGTACCAATTCCCCAGCCAGCAGTTATGAGAGCTCTTAGCATGAGCACAAACTTCACAAAGAGACACAAACTTCTTAACATCAGACCTAAGCGAGGACCACTAAAAAACCCTCGCAATGGCCTTACGAGTAGCCGAAATCCCCAGATGTCCACTCAGAGCTGAGTTATGAAACTCTTGAAGAACCCTGAGTCGAAACTGAACAGGACCAAACAATTTATCAGCTGGCTTGGACGGGAGAGCCAGAGACTGAGCTTCCTGAATCTTCCATTCCAAGCTTGACGACACATCAGCCATGACCACTCCCCCCCGTTTGAAGAAAGGATGATGGAGGCTCGGGAGGAGAAACTGGGTCCAGACTCCGGGACAAGGCATTCTTGGAAACAGGGCGAAACGTGATCGAGGATTGGAACCGGGGGAAAAAAGTGATCATCTAGCCTGCCTAGGAGTTAACCTTTTAGCAGATTAAATGTATGCCAGATTTTTGTGATCAGTTATCACAGTAATGGGATGAGCCTCCCCCTCCAAAAAATGCTTCCATTCCTCAAAGACCAATTTAACTGCCAGAGGTTCCCGATTACCTATGTCAGAATTTCTTTCTGCAAGGGAAGACTTCTTGGAGAAGAAGGCACATGGTCTTGGATTGGTCAAGGTGGTGGGAACCTGGGACAACACTGCCCCACTCCCACCTTTGAGGCATCCACCTCCACCACAAAAGGTTTAAATGGGTCTGGTTGGACCAGAACCGGGGCAGTCATAAAACAATTTTTTAGGGATAGAAACGCCGCTACGACTGTGGCAGACCAGTTCTTCACATCAGCCCCCTTCTGTGTCAAGTTGGTGAGGGCTTGACCACCTGTAAGAACCCTTTAATAAACCTCCGGTAGTAATTGGCAAATCCCAAGAAGCGTTGAAGACCCTTAAGATTCTGGGGCTGCACCCAATCCACAATGGCCTGAACTTTCTTGGGATCCATGTGGAACCCCTCACTAGAGACAATAAACCCCAAGCAAGACAGTTCCTGGACAAAAAGCGAGCACTTCTCCAACTTAGGGAAAAGCTAGTTCTCCCTGAGTCTTTGGAGAACTGCTCGAAGGTGACCAACATGGGTCTGCTTATCAAATGAATACACCAGAATGTCATCTAGGTAAATAACCACAAACCGCCCAATGAAATCAGAGAACACATGGCTGATAAAGTTCTAAAGACTGCAGGGGCATTGGTCAAATCAAAAGGCATAACTAAATTTTCTAGCAACCCTTCAGAGGTGAGAAATGCAGACTTCCACTCATCCCCCTCCCGTACCCGGATTAGGTTATATGCACCCCCGTAAGTCAAACTTACAAAGGCATTTGGCCCCAGGCAATTGGTTACACAAATCGTAAATAAGTGGAAGAGGGTACATGTTTCTTACAGTAATCTCGTTAAGTTCCCAAAAGTCAAGGCACGGCCAGAGACCACCATCTTCTTTTTTTTACAAAAAAGAATCCTGCAGCAACACTGAAGGTTGAATGTGTCCCTTGCGGAGACTCTCAGATATATACTCCTTAATGGCAGCCCACTCGGAACCAGAAAGGTTAAACAATCGGGCTTTGGGCAATTTAGTCCTGGAAATCAGGTTGATTGTGCAGCGCCCCAGAGTCCTGGTCGTTGCAGTACTGTCGCTCCGCCACTAAGGGGAGTTGCAGCGCCCCAGAGTCCTGGTCGTTGCAGTACTGGAGCTCTGCCGCTAAGGGGGGCTATGGTACGTCTGATGGCACTGAAGGAGTTCTCCTGACCAGGTATCACAGTCACCAATACACTTCACAGTCTGGCCTCCAGGGGGAGCTAAGGGTTCTATGTATTAGGCCACTCCTCACAATCTGGTAAAACTGGGGGTTAGGCAGAAAGTTAGAGAGAAGCTGGCTGGGTTGGAACCAGGCAACACCTTGTGGCAGAGGGTGTTGTAGGGGAAGATTCAGAGGGGTCCCTGCCAGGGGTGGGATCCTGGCAGAGGCCTAGCAAACAGAGAAGAACGTTACGGGACCGCGCCTGCACGATATAGCGGCGGTACCCCAAGAAAGGATAAGAAGCGAGGTTCATTGTGCTGAGTGAGAAACGAGATCAACGCAACAAGGAGAATACCAGTAGGAGTCATGCTGTAAGACGAGGCAACATCCTATTGAGGCGCATAACCGGTGGCTGGAACGCCGAGGAAGTATAGAGCTCCAGGCCAAACTTCAAACCTACGGCAGGACAGTCAGTTATAGGCGGGCTGTCTCACCCAATTGACCTAGGAAGACACAGGGGGGTAACAACAGGAGTGGGGCGACGCTAGAGTCCCGGAAGAGCTCCCAGCCTCCCCATCATACGGGTGCGTCCTAACCATAAGATCTGGGGGACGTGGAAGAACATCAGAATCGAGTTGTGAGGGAACACGAGAAACAGACACAACAGTTGTGAGGACTATCCCGTGGTGCTTAGCAGGGAAGGACTACAACACACAAGCGCTAGAAGGTAGGCACAGATTTCCACCTGCAAAGGGAACTCTGGAGGTGCCATCGGACCGGCCAGGCTTGCGCAGCCCGGTTAACCGTATTCCGGATTGAGGATCCTGAAGCCTTCAGTAAAGAGGTAAAGAGACTGCAACCTGGTGTCCTCGTTATTTACTGCAACCTGCACCGCACCACGACAACATCATCACCATCACGCACACCATTCCCTCCACCTTTATTGTACGCCCCTCAGCAGGGTCATGGACCAGGTCTAGCCACCGTGACAACCCCAGAACAGAGACTTAGAGGCCCGGTACCGGGTACCCCTCGGCCCTGCGACAGTGGGGGCGCTACAGAGTGATGGTACGTCTGATTGCACTAAAAGAGTTCACCTTGCAGGTATCACAGACACACATGACACTTCACACTCCGGCCACCAGGGGGAGCAAAAGGTCCTATCTACTAGGGCACTGCTCACACATGGGTAAAACTGGGGGTTGGATAGGAAGTCAGGAAGAAAAAGTAGCTGGGGAGAGCTAGAGAGAGGACCTGACAGAGGCCTAGAAAAGGACAGATCGTTACGGAGCCGTGCCTGTGCCTTATAGCGGCAGACTCCTAAGAAAGGACACGAAGCGAAGCATATTGTGGAGAAGTGAGAAACGGGATCACAGCACAAAGGAGATAGAACCAGAAGGAGTCATGCCTCAAGATCAGCAACATCCTTCTGAGGCACGTAGCGGGCGGCCGGAACGCCGAGGAAGTAAGAGACTCTATGCATTACTTTGAACTACGGCCGGGCAGTTAACTTTAGGTTGGCTGTCTCACCTTTACACCTAACGAAGACAATGGAGGCAATTGTGGGAGAGGGGCGTCTCTAGGGTCCCTATAAAATAACTCCAGGCCTACCCCGTCATACGGGTGCATCCTATCCATATCATCTGGGGGACGGAGAGAAAGAACAGAAACATACACGACAGTTGTGAGAACTATCCCGTGGTGCTCAGCAGGGAGGTACTACAACACACAGGCGCTGGTAGGAAGGACACTGATTTCCACCTGTAAAGGGAACTCTGGATGTGCCTTTGGACCGGCCGGTCTCAGCCAGTCCTGTTAGCAGTGCTCTGGATTGAGGATGCCGAAGACTTCAGTAAAGAGGTAAAGAGACTGCAACCCTGTGTCCTCATTATTTACTGCAATCCACACTGTCACCTACACCTTTTATTGGGCGCCCCTTAGCAGGATCACGGACCGGGTCGGGCCACCGTGACATCCTCAGAACCGAGAGACCCGGATTCGAGTACCCTGTTGTCCTGCGTCTGGGGGCCGCTCCAACTGCATCAAAAGGGCAGTGGTAGTGGTAACCCCTCTGCCTGACTTTTGGAGAACATGTCCTCAAAGTCCTTCAGGTACTCCGGAATACCCTCCAGACCGATGGACGACACAGATACAGAATTCAGACATTTGTTTTCACAATTGGACCCCCATTTACCAATCTCCCGGGCCTCCCAATCAATGACTGGATTATGACATTGAAGCCAAGGAAACCCCAATATCAACCAAGCAGGGAGATCATCCAGAACAAAACAGGCTATATGCTCCAGATGAACAGGGCCCACCTTAAGGACAAATTCTTTAGTTATGGAAAGAATCCCATCCTTAGTAAAAGGGGTAGAGTCAATAGACACCACACCCATGGGTTTCTCCAATCTATCTGTCCATATCTCACAGTGGGCCACCAGTCTCGAGTCAATCAGGTTAACTGAAGAGCCGCAATCCACAAAAGCAGAAGAGGGTGAAAAACAATTGTTCACCCCAATTTCCACTTGTAACAACATTTTGAAGACTGAGGAAAAAAGTACCTGTGGGTCTGGGTAGCCTCAGCGGCAGCTACCCAGACCTAGTCATTTCCTGAAACCTTGGGACCCGGGGGACAGGAGGGACAGTCCTTTCTCCAATGGCCCAGGGCTCCACAATAGAAGCAGAGTTTATTCTTTGTACGATGTCTCCTCTCTTTTTCCTTAATAGAGACAGCCCCCATCTCCATTGGTTCAACAGATAAAGAAGGTTCTGGTTTAACAGGCAACAGAGGAGCCTCATGTTGCACCACTCCTTTCTCACGCAGCCTGCAGTCCATGCAGACAGCCTCAGTCACAGCCTCTTCCAGAAAATCAGGCGGGGGATGCAGGGCCAAGGCATCCTTTAAATGTTCAGAGAGACCCTGTAACAATTATAGGGGATAATTCAGGAGACTCTTTGCGTGGAACAAGACAACAGGACACAGTTTTATAAGTGGTAAAGTTTATATTATCACACGGTGATTCAAACAGGTGCAGAGAGAAACTCAAGTCCACAACACTTGGTGCAAATAATGAACGCAGCTTAGCAGTCAATAGGAAACTTCAGAGGTAGATGCAAACAAACAGAAAGTCTATGAAGCACAGTTATTCTTGAGGAAACGTGACACGAATAGATCCTTGACTTAGTCCAGACACAGATAGATATGCTATAAGGCAGTTCAAATCATATGTTAGCTCCACCAGGGAGGCCTGGTTAATAGTCTCAGGTTATGCAGAGCAGCAAACAGCTTACATGTCCAGCAAATGCAGATGGAAGTAACACGAGCAGCAGATGAAGGAGGATTACTGAACACTGGTGTATGCAGCAGGAACTCAGAGCAGAGTGGCAGGATCTCTAACACAGGTTCACAGGAGCAGGTGCAGGTGCAAGGCCAGGGAGTAAACAGGAGCAGGATGCAAAGCAGAATAATCTAGCACAGACTGAAGGCTGGGGTGGAGTTTTATAGCAGGAAGACAAGTGCACATGAGACCAAAGACGCCATGTTGGAAAAGGGCAGTAATGCACAAAAGGTAAAAAATGTTCAGAGTCCTGACATTACTCCCTCCTTAGAAGTGGCCTCAGGACGATCCTGGACCTGGTTTCTCAGGGACTCTCTGATGAAAACGAGAAATCTTCTGTTGGGCATTGATGTTTTCCACAGGTTCCCAAGAGTCTTCCTCAGGGGGATATCCCTGCCATCTTATCAGATATTGGAGCCGATTCGTGCGAATCCTGGAATCAATAATTTCCTCCACCACAAATTGTTCTGGCCCATCAATCAACACAGGCTGCGGAGGTGGCACAACACGTCCCTGGAAGGTATTAGGAGATACAGGCTTTAGTAAAGATACATGAAAAACTGGGTGTACCTTCATTGTCCTAGGTAGCTTCAGCCTGCAGGGCACAGAGTTCACAATACTGTTGATCTTGAAAGGGCCAATGAATTTCTGTCCAAGTTTTTGTGAAGGAATGTTTAACTTCAGATTCTTAGTTGCTAACCACACGGAATCTCCTACCTTGTACATGGGTGCAGGTTTACGGAATCTATCAGCCGATCTCTTATAACGTTCTTGAGCTGTGGTCAGGGATTCCTTCAGAATCTCCAGATTTTGTCTCATCGCAGTCAGACTCTCCTCCACTGCTGGAACCGGAGAATTAATTGGAGACCTAGGTAAAATACACGGATGATAACCCAGATTGGCAAAGAAAGTTGTAAATTTAGTGGAGGCGCTCTGAGAATTATTATATGAAAATTCAGCTAACGGCAACAACTCCAACCAATCATCCTGGAGATGGTTGACATAGCATCTTAGATATTGTTCCAGCATCTGGTTGGTACGCTCACTCTGACCATTTGTCTGGGGATGGTAAGCAGAAGAGAGACAGACATTAATATTGAGTGCAGAGCAAAACCCCTTCTAGAATCTTGAAGTGAACTGTACTCCACGGTCAGAGATGATCTCATCCGGCACCCCATGCAACCGAAAGACATTCTGTATAACCAAGTTCACTGTATCTTTAGCTGAGGGGAGGCCGGTGCACGGAACAAAATGAGCAGCTTTAGTCAGGCGATCAACTACCACCATGATTGTATTCATGCCCCCTGATGTAGGCAGCTCCACAATAAAGTCCATTGATATAGACCCCCAAGGGTGGGATGGAATAGGTAATGGTTGTAGAAGACCCGTAGGTGCCACATGAGGAGTCTTGTAACGGGCACATACCTCGCAAGAGAGAACATAATCCTTGGTATCCTTCAGGCAAGTTGGCCACCAGAAGAATCGTCTCAGGAACTCTTGTGTCTTCTGTACCCCCCTGTGACCAGCCAACTTGGAGTCATGTACCAACTTGAGGATCTGCAGACGGACGACCTCCGGGACGTACATACGTCGATCTCTGAATCACATGCCACCCTTAAAGACAAGATTAATATCCACAGGTGGGTTGGCCAGAAATACATCACCGTCATAGGCCTCCCTGCACTCCTTCCACAAGTCCTGATCGTGGATAACTCCGATGAAATTGGCATGAGATAGAATAGTCTTGGACGGGGCTCCAGATATGGAATCCGCAGCATGGATTCGGGATAAAGCATCAGCCTTCCCATTACGAGAACCTGGACGGTATGAGATAAGAAAGTTAAATTGATTTAAAAATAAGTTCCAACAAGCCTGAAGAGGAGAAAGACATCTAGCGGATCTAAGGAACTCTAGATTGCGATGGTCAGTTAGCACTATGATCTGTTGTGCAGCTCCTTGCAGATGATGCCTCCATTCTTTGAAAGCCGCAATAATAGCCAGCAATTCCTTGTCTTCCACGTCATAATTCTCTACTGAGGTTAGTCTACGGGAAAAGAAAGCACAAGCATGTAGCTTGTAGAACCTTCTCTCCAGTTCTTTGAGAGAGAATAGCCCCCAAAGCATTATCAGAAGCGTCCACCTCCACAATGAAAGGATGTGTTGGATCTGGGTGTATCAACAGAGGTGCTGATGTGAAACAGATCTTCAGCCGATCAAAAGCTTCTTGAGCCTGTGATGACCACTTAAAGGGCTTTTCCTTCTTTGTCAAGGAAGTAATGGGACGGACAATATCAGAAAAATTTCGAATGAAGCGTCTGTAGAAATTTGCAAAACCAATAAAACGTTGGACCTCCTTAACGTTCTTGGGTGCCGGCCAGTCAAGGATAGCCTGAATCTTACCAGATTCCATGTTCAGCCCCTGGGGAGAGATGATATAACCCAAGAACTGTATCTCAGAACGATGGAACTCGCATTTCTCCGGCTTGATATACAGTTGGTTCTCTTTCAGATGTCTTAAAACAGTTTTGACATGTTCTTCATGTTCCTGTAGAGAGTCAGAAAAGATTAGTATATCGTCCAAATAGATCACCACAAACTGGTCCAACAAATCTCTGAAGATGTCATTAACAAGGTGTTGAAATGCTGCAGGGGCGTTACAAACCCCGAAGGGCATCACAAGAGATTAAAAGTGTCCATACCGGCATCTGAATGCTGTCTTCCACTCATCCCCTTGACGAATACGCACCAAATTATAAGCCCCACGAAGATCCAGCTTAGAGAACACCTTAGCATGGCGGACTCTTTCCAGTAATTCGGGAATCAGAGGCAAAGGGTAACGGTTTCGTACGGTTACCTTATTGAGTTTCCGATAGTCAACACAGGGTCTCAGGGTCCCATCCTTCTTCTTTACAAAAAAAATGGGTGTCCCTGCTGGTGAGGAAGAAGGACTTATGAAGCCTTTGGCCAGATTTTCATCAATTTACTCCTTTAAGGCTTGAAGCTCAGGTGCCACAAAAGGGTATACGTGACCAAAAGGAATATCTGCCCCAGGAAGCAACTCAATGGAACAGTCATAATGCCTGTGTGGAGGAATCTGATCTGCATTCTTCTTGTCACAGAGGTCAGAGAACTCTTTATATGCTGGAGGTAAAGAAAATACCTGTACATGTGGTTCCGTAACCGTGGACTCAGGGACAGCTTCTGTTAACTCTGAGTTGCTCCTTGTTGGAAAGATAATCTCCTTTGTCTCCCAGTTGATAATTGGGTTCTGAGAACGCAACCAAGGAATGCCTAAAATCACAGGAAAATGAGGAGAAGAAATTAGCAAGAAAGAAAATTGCTCCTGATGATTAGGCTCCAACAAAATTTCAAGGGGTACGGTCTCCTGATCCACAGGCCCAGAGATTAAAGGTGACCCATCCACTGTTTCCATGGTAATTGGAGAGGCTCTTTGCTGAATTTTAATACCATGCTCCTTGGCAAATGTGATATCCATGAAATTGCCACCTACACCAGAATCAATCATAGCTGAACTGGAAATCCACTGTCCTGAACACAGGATCTTAATAGGG
The DNA here is from genome assembly GCF_051348905.1 of Ranitomeya variabilis. Taxonomy (NCBI): domain Eukaryota; kingdom Metazoa; phylum Chordata; class Amphibia; order Anura; family Dendrobatidae; genus Ranitomeya; species Ranitomeya variabilis. The sequence goes on from NC_135235.1 coordinate 343,370,255, forward strand.
AGAGAACAGTGAGAGTTCCTTTCCTTCAGCTCCTTGGGGGGTGAAGCCATAGAAAGTGAATGGAATACAGCGTTTAAAGGCAGGCTACATTCAGAGATGTCAGATTCATCATCACAGTTGTCATACTCCCCTATTGCTGCTAGCACCTTGTTAGGCCGTCTAGGACACTTAGGACAATTGATCAAGAAGTGGTCAGACTGGCCGCAGTAGAAACATAGACTTTCACGAAGGCGATGCTCCCGGCGCTCATTGATCTCGTGTCTCTGAATGGAATCAATCAGCATGGGCACCTCCTCCACTTCCCGAGATGTTTTACCTGCAGGCTCTTTGGAAGGAAGGGAAAAGTTATAAATACGGTTATATGCAGCAAACTTCTCCTGCCTACGCTCAGTAAGGCGAATGTCTATGTGCACACAATGCTGTATAAATGTCTCTAGTTCTTGTGTTGACTCCGAGTGAGCTAGTTCATCTTTTATAATACTAGACAGACCCCTTTTAAAAATAGGCAATTGTGCATAACTGTCCCAATTGGTATCTACCACCAATCTCCTGAATTCAGTGGCATACTCAATAACAGAACGTTTAGCCTGGCGTAAAGACAACAAAGCAGATTCAGCGGTTGCACGGTGATGTTATGATATGGTGGCCTAGGAGCAGCATGGGGGACACTCTGGAGAAGGTGGTACCTGTACTGACCACAGACCCTGAACTTAACACCGCAACTAGAAGCAGCCGTGGGATGTACCTAACACTCCCTAGACACCTCGTCACAGCCGGAGATCTAAATACCCCTAGAGATAAGAAACGGGAAAACTATCTTGCCTCAGAGAAAACCCCCAAAGGATAGACAGCCCCCACAAATATTGACTGTGAGAGGAGAGGGAAAAAACATACGCAGACTGAAATCAGGATTTAGCAAAGGAGGCCGTACTAGCTAGATAGAAAGGAGAGAACAGAGTACTATGCGGTCAGTATTAAAATACTAGAAAATATCCACCACAGAAAAATACAAAAGCTCCACATCTAACTAAAGATATGGAGGGTATATCTGCATCTCCAGAGATACCAGCATGGCTGAACAAATCCTTGCACAGACCAAGCTGGACAAAACAAACATGAAAATGAACTGAACTATTAAGCCTACAGCATGTGGACAGCAAAAAGCAAAGCCAGAACTTATCTTTGATGAACTGCACAGCAAGCAGGAGAGACCAGGAAAGGATGTGAATCCTCCAGAAGTGGACACACCTGATGACTGCTGTGAATGACAGACAGCAGCGCTACCACTTATAACCACCGGAGGGAGCCCAAGAGCAGAATTCACAACAGGCTATTAGGGTCATCAAACATTAATGCCATAGCGGCCAAGGAATCATCCAAGTCATTTAACCGTGGGTCACGAGACTCAATCATCGGATTCGCCCAGGCGAGCGCTCGTGAGGTCAGTAGCATTATTACACACAATACTTTGGATCTATCAGTAGGAAAATGGTCAGCATGCACATCAAAATATAGCATACATTGATTCACAAAGCCACGAAATTTGTCGCAATCACCATTAAATCTGAATGGGGGCAACTTACGTGGGCTAGCTGGTGGCGGTTGCCCAGAGGGTAAAGTCACTTGTGCAGCTATTTGCGTGCTTATGTCCTGAAAAGCCCGTCCATACTGGGACTCTATGCCAGCAAGTTTGTTTTCCTGGGCTGCCATGCGATTGCTTAAGTCCTGCAAAGTTTGTCCAAATACTTGTTGATTGTGTTCAAAGCTTCCAAACTTCTTTTGCAGACCTTCCACATCTTTCTGCAGTGATCTAATTATGGAAAACACCTGCTCTAATCTGCTCTCTGCAGTCATTGTTCCAGCAGTCTCCTTTTTTTTTTTGGCTAGATTATCCTGTAACAATTATAGGGGATAATTCAGGAGACTCTTTGCATGGAACAAGACAACAAAACACAGTTTTATAAGTGGTGATAAGACGGTGATTCAAACAGGTGCAGACAGAAACTCAAGTCCACAACACTTGGTGCAAATAATGAACGCAGCTTAGCAGTCAATAGGAAACTTCAGAGGTAGATGCAAACAAACAGAAAGTCTATGAAGCACAGTTATTCTTGAGGAAACTTGACACGAATAGATCCTTGACTTAGTCCAGACACAGATAGATATGCTATAAGGCAGTTCAAATCATATGTTAGCTCCACCAGGGAGGCCTGGTTAATAGTCTCAGGTTATGCAGAGCAGCAAACAGCTTACATGTCCAGCAAATGCAGATGGAAGTAACACGAGCAGCAGATGAAGGAGGATTACTGAACACTGGTGTATGCAGCAGGAACTCAGAGCAGAGTGGCAGGATCTCCAACACAGGTTCACAGGAGCAGGTGCAGGTGCAAGGCCAGGGAGTAATCAGGAGCTGGATGCAAAGCAGAATAATCTAGCACAGACTGAAGGCTGGGGTGGAGTTTTATAGCAGGAAGACAAGTGCACATGAGACCAAAGACGCCATGTTGGAAAAGGGCAGTAATGCACAAAACGTAAAAAATTTTCAGAGTCCTGACAGACCCCTTTGGAATAGCCCTCTGAGAGCTGAGTCGTTCCATGATACTTCAGGTGCCCACCGCCTGAACTTGAAACAGTACCACTCCACAGAAAGCTTTCCTTGGGTGAGACCCATAATAGTATCCTCAGCCAATCTGACTCAAACAGGTTCACTGTAAATCAGACCCAAGGCCTCAAAGAACCGATCAACAGACATTCTCTCAGGGGAGGTAGAAGGTTGGTAGAAAGCCCAGGACTGTGGCACCTCACGTAACAGAGAAATAACTATCCCCGCCCTTTGACTCTCATCACCTGAGGACCAAGGACGCAGGGAAAAAAGTAATATGCAAACCTCCCTAAACACCTGGAATTTTCTTTTATCCCCAGAAAAGGTATCCGGAAGTTTGACAGAGGGTTCAAGAAAGGACAAGAAGACATCAGATACAGCACCATCCACATTGCCAGATGGAGAGGAGGCACTCTGAACAGTGTTAACAGTATCTGCCCACTCCCTTTGTACCTGTTTATGAAGTGACTAATGCTATTTGCTCAACAGACAGGTTCTGCATTATCTTGGTCAGGTTAGCCACCTGAAGGGTCGGTGATAATGTAGTGTCACTGTGGAAAGCCTAGATGGCGCGATCAGGGGGTCCGGGACCAAGGGACGGAAGTGTAAGGAGCAAGGCACGTAGTGCGCACAGGACTAAGGCACGCAGTAAGCACAGGAACTGAGACAAGACAGTCACGTGACTGCAGAGGGGCGGAGCTACCACACGAGAGGACGGGGAGACAGCTGAGAGTGTGGATCACAGGACAGAGAACAACAGCCAGATGAGAGCGAGGTACCAGGGACAAAACCAAAGAGTAAACTGAGACAAGTCAAGGGGTCAGAGAACCAGGAAGAACAGAACAGTACCGATCAGAAAACAGAGGCAGGAGTCAGGGGACAGAACCGGGTCATACACAGCAAAGCACACATACACTGAGGCACAGCGATTTCAGAGAGTAACCTGGGTCAGCAACCACAAGCCGAGTAAATGGAAGTATCACTGACACCTGACCCAGGAACCAGCAGCATTGAATAGCTGCCCCAGAACCAGAGAGAGGCAATCCTAGTTAATCCTGCCCTGACCTGGACGAAGGCTGGATAATCCCATCCAGAGTCATGACAGTTCTCATTAGTTAGACCTCCACAAATCTGTGGAACACCGTAGCGGCATCATGCTTTGCTGGAGGCACCTATGTGTTATCATACTGAGCGTGAATATAGAAGTAGAGCGCACTGCAAATACAAGTAATCTCACTGCTGAACGGGTGCTACATTTTGTAGTGAGCCACGATAACAGTACATAATGGAAGAGAAAAAGAAAGAACTACATAATAATGTGCACACCTGAGATATTTAGAAACTCACATAAATATTTTTTGGGAAAAAGATATACACACATGTTAAAAACAATTAAAACAGCGCAAATCCCTGCCAGTACAAACAGTGGCGTATAACCTGTAAGAAATCATGCAAAGTACTCCATGAATAGATACCTGTTGTCACAAAAGAGGATACCAAGATAGCCAGATATAGCATTAATAGGGTATGCAAAAAATAATAATAAGCAATCAGGTATACGTATAAACACACCCCAACCATAAAAGGAGATAATGGACAGATATACAAGGAGATAAGTATCCCTATGAGTAGCACAATGGATAATTCTTAATGGTGGCAATCATATAATACCTATACATATGGAAAATGAGGATCCATTATTAGTAAGTTGTAGTTGAGCTAGTGTGCATTTAGTATATAAAGCCATGTCCCATATTGCTATCCCCAAGAAATGACTAAAGCAATACAGACCCATGTTGAGTATTGACATGCCAAAGAAATACCAAGAAACGTCAATATATAAATATAAAAGGAGTGAGAAAGAATAATGCTGCCCTCCTTTTATCAGCAAGATAGGACAGGGGGTAAGGGGAAGGGTTAAGCAAAGGAAAGAGGAAAATAACTGCTGGCACCCATAATAAGGAGACCCCCAAGAGCAAGAGAAATACCAAGAATTAATGAGGCATGGTGAGGCAGATCCCCCCAGATGTAGAGACTGTATACCATTTTATCTTGTTTTAATGTTTTGCCAGAAAGAATGTGTTTGATATCACTTCACGTTGGTTTATGCTGCCTGTATAGTAAACCAACAAAACATTTAAAGAGACAGTGTTCCTGTTTTTATCTCCGTGTACCACTGAGTGAGCTGATCTACCACAATTAGTGTTTTGAATGCGGGCAATGATCCAGGAACAAGAGTAGTGGCTGTGGACAAACCATATATCTTGGGTAAAGTGGACAAAAGACAGGAGATAAAGTAAGACAGTTTGGAGGACCTGATTAACAAACCAAAATAAATAAACCAGGGTAAATTACTTAGAGAACCAAAAAGAGAAAATCCCTTAAAAAATACCTTTTATTACACTTTGTTAAAAGAATAATTAGTTAAAAATATCAAATATATGAAACTAACACCAAGAGAGGGCTGGGTGTAGGTGGGCCGATAATAGGGGTCACATGGACCAAGGGGGGAAAAAGATGGCAAATACCTAAAGGACCCTAGTAAGATCCTAAATGACCTGTGCCCTACCTAGCAGTGGAGGTTGGCACCCTAACACACGATGTGGTGCCCCCACTCCGCGTCAACTGTCCCTTATGTCCCTATTCTGCCCTCACCACTACCCAACACCCAAAACCCTTCACACCATACACACAAAGAAAACAGGTCTAGCTGAGTATTCTAAACCTTAATAGGTTTTTACCTAGCAATGGACCAGATAAGCAAAAGCTTGGCCAGTTAGGTAAGGCTATAACAAACTTTTGAAAATGTATGTCAGCCAAATGTAGACACAGTCTAACCTGGTAATGCTAGAAAAAGGGTATACTATATATTAATATTGTTATTGATGATGGGGTGAAAACCAACAGATTATTAACGCTGATCTGTTATTTATAATTTAGGTCCACACATATAATAGACTGACAAAGAGTAATATATCTCAGTGACCAGTAACTTAACCTATCATGCTAAACAAAAGTTAGTAAACACCTTGTTGCTTATATAATGGAGCATACTATAGTCAGGTGCTTTTTGTAATAGATGTGCCAACATTTCAGCAACAGCATGCTAGGAATACCATAATGGATAGACTTATCTGGGTAAACGACATTCTTTGTCTCAGTATCCTTGCCCCAACGCGTTTCACCCCCTCCTAGTATAGGGGCTCATCAGGGGACCATAAATTGGAGTAAGCCATAATGGCAAAAGTAGTATGTGGAAAGAGGGGGCGGTATGTTGTGCCTTAAATAGTACCCGGATACCGTATTGCCACTAGGTATATATCCGTTAATGAATGGGACCATATTCTACTTACACTTTGTAGGTGCCAATACGGCGCTCCCACCTGCTTGCTAAGTTGAAACGCACGCCACAATCCAAGCCTCCTTTCGGCAGTATCCACGAGACTTGTTTGATCTAAGATACGTCATACCGGACATGTGCACTGCTCCGTCAATGACGTGGAACAAGACCCGCCCAGGTATTCACAGTGGTTTGTGAAACGCAAACTGCATTCCACTAGAATGACATGCGCAATGGTGCTCCCTAACTGACTTATTCCAGCTCCAGTTGATCTGCAACTGAAAAGACGGGGCACATATATATTGTATGCTATTCAGAGCAGACGTTAAGCCAGAGTGACTGCATTAAACCCAAATGACATGCACGATAGTGCTCCCAAGCAAGATTGTTTCAATTGCAGTTAGTCTTTAACTGAAATAGCAGGGCAAATATATATTGTATAATATTAGGGGCACAACGCACACCGCCACAATATTCAAAACACTTAGAAGCCTGTTTTTATTGATAAATATTCATTATATTAGATTCACAATAAGGCATCTATCCACATTTTAAAAAAAAGCACCAGATAAGAGTTGCATACTTGCATGTATTCAAATAGCCACCGAGGGCATAGTCTCAGAAAGATTATTTTTCAGAAAAATTATAGACATGCCCCCATACTATATAGGGTGTCAGTATTACCGCAGTACAAAATTGTACGGCGGTGTAAGAAGGAACTATACATCAGTTCTTAACAGGCAAAAAAACGAGTTTTCTATCACTTATATACATATTGAACACATAGATTTAGATGAAGCAGGTGTAATTCAGTTGTTCATTCATGCCTCTTGGGCTTATGCTCTCCATCCAAAAAATCCATCTGCATTCTCGCTGAAGGATTTTATTGTCCCAATCACCTTGCCTTATTGGGGGATCGACCACTTCGATAACCTTGAATGTTACACTGTCCACATTGCCCCCATGATGGGAGTTTACATGCCTCGCTAAGGGGGTATCTCGTTTGTTCCTGATGTCACCTAGGTGTTCCCCTATTCTCACCATCAGTTGTCTTTTTGTCTTACCCACGTAATCCATGGGACAGGGGCAAGTACATAGGTAGATGTGGTTCACAAACCACTGTGAATACCTGGAGCTGGAATAAGTCAGTTAGGGAGCACCATTGCGCATGTCATTCTAGTGGAACGCAGTTTGCGTTTCACAAACCACTGTGAATACCTGGGCGGGTCTTGTTCCACGTCATTGACGGAGCAGTGCGCATGTCCGGTATGACGTATCTCAGATCAAACAAGTCTCGCGGATACAGCCGAAAGGAGGCTTGGATTGTGGCATGCGTTTCAACTTAGCAAGCAGGTGGGAGCGCCGTATTGACACCTACAAAGTGTAAGTAGAATATGGTCCCATTCATTAACGGATATATACCTAGTGGCAATACGGTATCCGGGTACTATTTAAGGCACAACATACCGCCCCCTCTTTCCACATACTACTTTTGCCATTATGGCTTACTCCAATTTATGGTCCCCTGATGAGCCCCTATACTAGGAGGGGGTGAAACGCGTTGGGGCAAGGATACTGGGACAAAGAATGTCGTTTACCCAGATAAGTCTATCCATTATGGTATTCCTAGCATGCTGTTGCTGAAATGTTGGCACGTCTATTACAAAAAGCACCTGACTATAGTATGCTCCATTATATAAGCAACAAGGTGTTTACTAACTTTTGTTTAGCATGATAGGTTAAGTTACTGGTCGCTGAGATATATTACTCTTTGTCAGTCTATTATATGTGTGGACCTAAATTATAAATAACAGATCAGCGTTAATAATCTGTTGGTTTTCACACCATCATCAATAACACTATTAATATATAGTATACCTTTTTTCTAGCATTACCAGGTTAGACTGTGTCTACATTTGGCTGACATACATTTTCAAAATTTTGTTATAGCCTTACCTAACTGGCCAATCTTTTGCTTATCTGGTCTATTGCTAGGTAAAAACCTATTAGGGTTTAGAATACTCAGCTAGACCTGTTTTCTTTGTGTGTATGGTGTGAAGGGTTTTGGGTGTTGGGTAGTGGTTAGGGCGGAATAGGGACATAAGGGACAGTCGACGCGGAGTGGGGGCGCCACATCGTGTGTTAGGGTGCCAACCTCCACTGCTAGGTAGGGCACAGGTCATTTAGGATCTTACTAGGGTCCTTTAGGTATTTGCCATCTTTTTCCCCCCTTGGTCCATGTGACCCCTATTATCGGCCCACCTACACCCAGCCCTCTCTTGGTGTTAGTTTCATATATTTGATATTTTTAACTAATTATTCTTTTAACACAGTGTAATAAAAGGTATTTTTTAAGGGTTTTTCTCTTTTTGGTTCTCTGAGGACCTGATTAAGCATCTACTGAACACACAGCAGCAGCAACAGCTGGCACATTGGAGACAAGTAAGCTGCTTATCCAACAGATGGAACAAAAAGCAGCACCAACAGCAGCTCCAACAACAGCAGCACCAACATGAACACTTCAGACAAGAGCAGCAGCAGATTGAGTTGCTTGCATGGGCAGGTTGTGGAAGGCCTGAAGTCCATTCCCCAAGTCCAGTTGATGACACATATTTCTGGAAAGCTGTAAGATGAATGCAGACAATGATGCCGGGCGATGATGTGGAGGCATTTTTGACTGCGTTGGGACTGGTTGCAGAGTGGAAGAAGCTGCCCCCAGAGCAGTGAGTGGAAATGCTGGCCCCCTATCTGACTGGTGAACCCCAGAAGGCTTATTATGACTTGGCCTTAAAAGATGCCCAGGAATATGCGAAATTAAAAACAGAGATATTGACATGCTCATGTGTCACTATGTCTATCAAATCTCAAAGGGTTCATCACTGGGCGTATGATGTTGACAAACCCCCTCACTATCAGATCTTTGACTTACTGCATTCTGGTACAGAAATGGTTGCAGCCAGAGTCCTCCTCTTCATCCTAGATGGTCGAGAGGGTTGTCATGGACAGATTTATTCACTCCAACCCTAGGCCAGGGCAGACCTGTGTTGCCCATGGAGAACCCCAGAATGCAGATGACCTGGTAGGCCTCATAGAAAAGAACTAGGTGGTAGAGAGGTCCCTAAGGAAGCTGAATAGTGGTGCATCTCCATACTGGAGTACCCAGCAGGAGCCCAAGTCCCAAAAGAGGGATAGTATAGCTACCACTTCGCGGAGTTTGAGATACCAAGGAGTCACTGAGTGGATGCCAAAGGCTACTGTTAAAGACCTGGCTTGCTGGAGATGCAATGATCTTGGACACATAGATGCCCGTTGTCCTATGTCCTTTGAGCAGATGGACTGCAGCCTAGAGAGGCTCTGTTCGTGCTATACCTATCACACCTTCTGTGTGGACTATCAGCACGGAGAGAGGCCGCAGTCATGTCCTGTGACAATAAATGGTACTAGTGTCGGGACTCTTAGACTTGTGGAGTTTGGTGACTCTGGTAAGGGCCACACTTCCCCACCATTTGGTCCCTGGAAAAACCATAGATGTCCATTGTATTCACAGGGATGCCAAGGACTATCCAGTCTCCAGAGTGACTATAAAAAACATTGGGGCACTGTATCCCATGAGGTTGGTGTGGACAAAGACTTGCTACACAAAGTAATATCAGGAGGGATTTCAATGCCTACTAACTCAGACAGAAAGTCAATTCACCCAGGAAGAATCCCCATTGCAGTCAGAGGTGGATGAGTTTCCTTTATGTGTCCTTGCTGAAGGCGAGGACAAGACTGTGACCCATGAGAATGAGATTCCTGATTTGGGTGTTTTGGGGGGAATTTTGGGACTGCTCAAATGAAGGACCTTATGTTAAAAGAGACCTGAGGCAATGTGACTTTGTTAAATGGAGTTGCCCAAGAGGTGGGGGCTGACACCAGGTTCCCTTAAGGTACCGTCACACTAAACGATATCGCTAGCGATCCGTGACGTTGCAGCGTCCTCGCTAGCGATATCGTTTAGTTTGACACGCAGCAGCGATCAGGATCCTGCTGTGATGTCGCTGGTCGCTGAATAAAGTCCAGAACTTTATTTGGTCATCCGATCGCCGTGTATCGTTGTGTTTGACACCAAAAGCAACGATACCAGCGATGTTTTACACTGGTAACCAGGGTAAACATCGGGTTACCAAGCGCAGGGCCGCGCTTAGTAACCCGATGTTTACCCTGGTTACCAGCGTAAAAGTAAAAAAAACAAACAGTACATACTCACCCAGCGTCATACCTCCCCCAGCGTCTGCTTCCTGACACTGACTGAGCGCCGGCCCTAAAGTGAAAGTGAAAGCCGCTGTGCTGTTAGGGCCGGAGCTCAGTCAGTGTCAGGAAGCAGAAGCTGGGGGACGCGCAGGTGAGTATGTACTGTTTGTTTTTTTTACTTTTACGCTGGTAACCAGGGTAAACATCGGGTTACTAAGCGCGGCCCTGCGCTTAGCAACCCGATGTTTACCTTGGTTACCCGGGGACCTCGGCATCGTTGGTCGCTGGAGAGCGGTCTGTATGACAGCTCTCCAGCGATCAAACAGCGACGCTGCAGCGATCGGCATCGTTGTCGCTATCGCTGCAGCGTCGCTTAATGTGACGGTACCTTTACTTTGCAGTTAATGAGGAGTTGCTTTATCGGGTCACTAAACAGCGAGGGGAAGTGTTAGAGCAGCTATTAGTCCCAGGACCCCATAGACATAGGCTACTAGACCTGGCCCATTCTCATGTCTTGGGGGGCATCTGAGCATAGATAAAACCCAAGAGTGGGTCCCTCAAAGGTTCTACTGGCCCTAGAGCCACCAGGAGATTGTTAGTTATTTTCGGTCCTGTCCTACATGTCAGTTAACTGTTCCCATTTCCCACCTCTGCAGTCTCCTACTTCTGTTACCCATTATAGAGGCCCCGTTTGAATGGATGGCCATGGACTTTGTAGGAAACCTAGTTAAGAGGCCACCAATACATCCTGGTGGTCATGGACTATGCAACATGGAACCCAGAGACGGTACCACTGAGAAACTCTTCAGCCAGGAGTAGAGCACAAGAGCTAGTCCATTTTTTCTCCTGAATGGGCCTGCCCAGGGACATTCTGACTGACCAAGAAACACTGTTCATGTTCAAGGTAATGAGATAGTTATGTAAGGCCATCTAGATTACCCAACTCAGGTCATCTGTGTACCATCTGCAGATGGATGGCCTTGTGGAAAGGTTCAACAAGACCTTGAAGTCGATGCTGAAGAAAGTCATGGAGAAGGATGGCAGGGACTGGGATTGCCTATTATCTTACCTACTGTTCTTCATTAGAGAAGTTCCACAAGCCTCTACAGGGTTCTTGTAATTCGAGCTGCTATACAGATGGCACCCTCGGGGACTCCTGGATACCGAAAAGGAGACCTGGGAAGTGGAGGTAACACTCCACTATAGCATCATCAAACATGTGGCTGACTTGGAAGACAGGATCACGATGGTGATGCCACTTGTGAGGGAGAGCCTCCTTCAAGCACAAGAGGCCCAGGCAAGAGTCTACAATCAGTTGGTGAAACTGGGAAAGTTTGGCCCTGGAGATCGGGTGTTGTATTGGTGTTGATCCCCACAGTGAAAAGTAAGTTTCTGGCCAAGTGGAAAAGGCCATATGAAGTGGTTGAAAAACTGTGTGATGTCAACTACAAGGTCCACCAGACAGGGGGAAGAAATCTGCACTAAGTGTACCACATCAACCTGCTCAAACCATGGCAAGACAGGGAACCGGTGGAAGCTACATACCTGATGGCCAGTCCTGAAGTCTGGGTCGAGGATGTCACAGTGGCAAAGACACTGTCACTGGCCCAGAAACAACAGTTCCGTGAGCTGCTTCAGTGGAACCAGGACTTGTTTACAGAGTTACCATGTATGCAGGTTGTGGAGCATGAAATCCAGACTGAACCGCGTGTGAGTGTGAACCAAAAGCCGTATCGGATTCCCAAAGCATGCCACGAGGTAATCTCCAAGGAGGTGAGGAGAATGCTGAGCCTGGGTGTCATTGAGCAGTCAAAGAATGGCTGGTCCAGCCCTACAGTCCTTGTGCCAAAGCCAGATGGAGAGTGGCGCTTTTGTAATGACTACAGAAAGCTAAATGAGGTATCCAAGTTTGACACATATCCAATTTTTTTTCAGCGCTGTAGTGGTGTTACTAATCTTAAGTCACTAACTCAAGTATTATACTTTATAACAAAAGGGGAAAAAAGAAAAATGAACGGCACTCTCCAAAAGTATGTTACTTGTGAAGCCGGAGTGTATTTAGTCTGAAACAGCCATAGCAAAGAAGATCACGGGTGCAACTCCATTGGAAGTGTTATTCCATAAGATGAAAAGAGAAAAAAGCACGGAATGCACTCACCAATCTTCTATAAATAGCAGCTTTATTTAAATCTTCATGAGTAAAACTGGGGGAAGAGGAATGCAGACCCGTTGAAGCGCCAGCACTGCGCGAAACGGCCGTCGTCTCCTCCTGCTCGCACGAGCCCCATTCCTCTTCCCCCGGTTATGAAGTTTTACTCATGAAGATTGAAATAAAGCTGCTATTTATAGAAGATTGGTGAGTGCATTCCGTGCTTTTTTCTCTTTTCATCTCAAGTATTATACTTACCCGCCACCATCTTCACATTTTATCAGTGTTGCTCCAGTCCTGCAGCACCATCTTCTGATTTACCGGGCTTGCTAGAATGAGAGTCTCATAAACTTATATTGAAAAGTGACTGGCAGCTCGCTTCAGCAAACACAGGAGGATCCGGCAGGTCACAACCTCCTGAAGACTGACCAAAGATGTGGCAATATAAGGTGAAGATACTGTAGCAACGGGTGAGTATAAGACAAGGGTCATGGACCTTAGATTAGAAGCACCACTCCAGCGTTGCAATAAAAAAAAGTTAGAGTGGTGCTTTAACAAATCTTATATCAGTGAAATAGAATTGAAGATAAAAAATATGATATTAACACATATTACAAAGTGGTAGATTTTTACATTTTATAACTACTTGCAATTCAATCAATACCTCCATAATTATTAGTAAAATAGAAAAAAAAAAACATAATTACAAATTTAACACAACAATTTCTTTGCTATTTCAATAGGTTGTTTCATAAAATGGTAGTAGATGCACTACTAACTAGTTGCTACATATAGATCTATTACTATTTGCTGAAACATGTAAAAACTGAGACCTTGATTCATCAAGCAGTTTTCGGCGGTTTGCTGGTGTACAATTGCTTGAAAGTTTTACAAAATATTTACGCAACTTGCAGATATGCAAAAAATGTTGGAGTTTTTAGGCAATGTGCACACGTCAGGATTTCTTGCAGAAATTTCCTGAACAAAACCGGACATTTTCTGCAAGAAATCCGCATGCGTTTTGTTTGCGTTTTTTGCACGTTCTTCGTGCGGTTTTTGTGCATTTTTTTGCGGATTTTTCCGGAGGTTCCCAATGCAATAATATAGTGGGAAATCCGCAAAAAATCTGTAAAATTAATGAACATGCTGCGTTTTTTACCGTGATGCGTTTTTTTCGTGGAAAAAGACGCAACATAGGCACAAAAATTGCGGTATGCATTCTAAATGACGGGATGCATATGTGTGCGTTTTTTATGCATTTTTATCGCGTTTTTATAGCGAAAAAACACTAAAAAAATGCAGAAAAAATGGAACGTGTTCACACAGCCTTACACGAGTCACTAGCGTTCCTTCACTTATTTTAAAATTGTAGTGAACAGTGCCATGGCAGTCTTGTCCCAGATGGTAGACTCCATAAATGTGATGTTTGATTACTAAGCAATAAATGTAAAACATGCCATTTTTAATGAAAAACTTACCTAATGTGGCTGCATGCTTTGGGCTATTAACAGTGAGGATAAAATTATGGTGCATGTTATCTAGGAAAAGATAGAAAAATATATTTTCACAATCAATCTCAATATAAGCACATTTTTTTTCAAATATATAAGGACTCATTCAGACATCAGTTTCCCACATACATGCTCTGTGTCTTCTATGTTATAGTTTGTGGTGCTGTACACGCTTCTGTGTTTTCTGTTAAACTAGTGGTCTGCACCGAAACATGGAGACATGTACAATTTTGATTCAAGTCATGGAACAAATTTACTAATACAAGTCTATGAGTTGTGGTGATGATTAGAAGACAGCGAAAATACGGTGCTTCCAAAATGCTGCAATTTCCTGATCGCAGCGACTTACCCTAAGGAAAAGTTTACACGTTCAGCATTTGGTGAGTTTTTCACCGCAATATTTGTAAGATAAAACCAGGAGTGGAACAATCAGAGGAAAAGTATAGTAGAAACACATTATCACTTATGAATTTATCACCCACTCCTGGTTTTGGCTTAAAATACTGAGGTAAAAAAAACTCACCAAAAAACTCAATGTGTCCCAACAGTAAAAAGTAATATACTGACTAGAGATGACTAGAATTCTTCATGCAACCACGGTCCAGGTCAGTGCTCTCTGACCATGGACAGGAGCTGTATCAGGGTCATGAGCTTCCAATTTCTGGCATTTGATTGCCCAGCCTGGCATAACAGCATCTGGACAAGTGACAAAGTGCCAGGTCAGCAGATCTTAAATCGAGCCTGAGTTCGGAAATTCGTCCAGCTCCTATCCACAGCCTGGGAGCCTCCTACCAATGGCCTGGGAACCTCTTATCCACTGACCTAGAGCGTGGACCAGGGTTGTGTAAAGCGATCTGCTTATCTCTAATACTAATACTGACCAAACACTCATGAAAATCTTATAAAAAACACTGATGAAAACCAGTACTTTCTTGCATGCCTGAAAAATCACTAGCATCTGGATAAGCCTAAAGCAAATGACAGTTATATTTTGAGTTATTTCGAGATTTTTTGCTTATTTCGTTTCATGACTCTCCAATTGTTATTTTAATTAAATGAGATTGTTTTAATCACATTGAATTTTATGTTAGCGGTAAATTTAGCCCAATATAATTTGAGCTTATTTATTAAAATATTTGAAATTTGACTACAATTTAGAAAATTTTTTATTTACACTTAATCCCTTAGTGACAGAGCCAATTTTGATCTTAAAGGGGGTATTCGGTCCAAATCTATACGTCTGCAGTCACTCTATGTGACTGCAGACCTATGAATAGCCCCAGCAGACGGCCAGTGAGTGCAGCCTCGCTCCATACGCTTGTTTCTTTAGCCCTTAACGTGAGAACAGCATCAAAAAAAAAAAAAAGTGACCCCATTGTAGAAATTGCGCTTCTCAATGAATTCATCTACAGTACGGCTGCAGTGACTATTTTGTAACATCGTGAAGTGATGACCTTTGGCACTCAATAAGTCACAAAAAGTTTTTCAAAGTAATATCCACTTTAATTCACAGCTGACATAAGAGGATATACCGACATCAATCCATCCAACGTTTCGGCATCAATGCCTTTATCAAGGGTGTCTGTGAAAGGTATCTGTCAGTGGTCGGTGCTGCAGTGTGGTTTGGTGGATGCAGGAATATTTATAAACAGCTATCATGCTGTGAGTGGTATCCGTCAGCGTATTCCCGGAGTAGAGGTATTTTGTAACATCCACACTTTTTTTTTTCTTCTGAAGATTTGGATATCTGCCTGTTTATTGTCGATACATTGTGAGCCCATACAGTGTAGTGCCCCATATGATGCAGCGCCCCCTATACATTGTGCCCTGCTTATGCTTCTAGAAACATGCACCCCACAAATTAAGTGCGCGCATCCCACTACAATAATGCCAAATATGTGTGCCTCTTACTGCGGTTAAGGCACAGTGGGGCTCAGATGGAGGGGGACATTTGGATTTGGAGTGCAGATATTACTGGATTTTATTTGTGGGGCTGGAAGACCTTAATAGATAGTAGAATTTGGTAGTTTTGATCTGTATTGTAGGCAATAAACCCAGAAGCAGATTATACATGTCCATAGAGATATATTGCTTATAACAATGTATTTCTCTATTCCCTGTATACTAAACGTGAAGAAAAAGTCAGATTTTTATGTTCCAAAAAAACGACTAAAATTAATAAAAAGCAATTACAAAAACATCATGTTATTCTTTTTTGTGAGTCTCCATGGTATTTGAACCCAGAACATTACAGACAGGAACTAGACCTATTGAGCCACAATTTCTGGTCATGTAACAGGGAGAATTTTGTATACATGATCTGTATTGCAGGCTCTGACTCCACAGGCAGAATACATAGAGATACATCCCTATATAGAAGTGTATTTCTATGTATTTGTATTCTAAAGGGAGAATAAGAGATTTTTTCCATCCTATAAAATTGCAAAAAAATAATGAAAAACATTTGTTGATGAAAAAATGTACCTTTTAATGTGCTTTTTTTTATAATACACATCACAAATTAGCAAATAGACATACCATATATACTCAAGTATAAGCCGAGGTTTTCAGCCGAAAAAAATGGGCTGAAAGTGCCCCTCTCAGCTTATACTCGAGTCATGGTCGGCCGAGGGGGTCGGCAGGTGAGGGGGAGCGACGACGTTCACCTACTCCTGGCGCTCCTGACGCGATCCCTGCATGTCCCACGGTCTCCGGCGCCGGCAGCTTCTTCCCCTGTTCAGCGGTCATGTGGTGCCGCTCATTAAAGTAATGAATATGGACTCCACTCCCATAGGGGTGGAGCCGTATATTCATTACTGTAATGAGCGGTACCACTGAACAGAGGAAGAAGGTGTGGGCGCCGGAGACCATCTGTCCGGGAGAAGCTGCCAGGGACCGCTTCGGGAGCAGGTGAGTATTTCATTTTCACCTTTCCCCGTTCCACCGACGCTCCGTCTTCCGCATCCTCTGCAGTGACTGTTCAGGTCACGCGCGATGACGTATTAGTGTGCACGCTGCCCTCTGCCTGAACAGTCAGTGCGGAGAGACGGGACGGTGAGGAGCAGAGGGCAGCGACGAGAGGTATGTCATTTTTTTTTATTGCAGCAGCAGCATTATATGTGGCACATTGTTATATGGAGTATCTATGGGGCCATAATGAACTGTGTGGAGCATTATATGGGGCACATTGTTATATGGAGCATCTATGGGGCCACAATGAACTGTATTGAGCATTATATGGGGCACATTGTTATATGGAGCATCTATGGGGCCATAGTGAACTGCATGGAGCATTATATGGGGCACATTGTTAAATGGAGCATCTATGGGGCCATAATGAACTGTATGGAGCATTATATGTGGCACATTTGTATATGAAGCATCTTATGGGGCCATAATGAACTTTATGGAGCATTATATGTGGCACATTGTTATATGGAGCATCTATGGGGCCATAATGAACTGTATGGAGCATTATATGGGTCAAATATCTGTATGGAGCATTTTGTGGGGCTATAATCAGCATTTGTGCAGCATTATATGGGGCATATTTTAATATGGAGCATCTTATGGGGCCCATCATGAACTGTATGGAGCATTATATGGGGCTCCTAATTCAATATGGATATTCAAAAACACAATCTACTGATGTCTCAATTAATTTTACTTTTATTTCTATCTACCGTATTTTTATTTTTGACATTTACCGGTAGCTGCTGCATTTACCACCATAGGCTTATACTCGAGTCAATAAGTTTTCCCAGTTTTTTGTTGCAAAATTAAGGGGGTCGGCTTATACTCGGGTCAGCTTATACTCAAGTATATGCGGTACTTTCTGGAGGTGTCCTTACCATACAACACAATAACAATCCTCTCTGATTATTAATGTGTTTGCTGCATTTCTTTTATACTTTTCCCCTTTATTTGATGCGATTTTTCTGCAAATATGAAGCAGACTTTTTAACGCTTTTTTAATGGTACAGAAAAACTTTGATTCTGTGCGTAAAAATGCAAGTTTTTGTTTTCATGCTTTTTTTTTTAAGATGAGGCCTATAGAGAAAAATGCACCAAAACCGCAGAGTTCAGATGATTTTTTCTCTCTCTAGTCTTCTATGTGGCGCCTAAAAAAAAATGTAAAAACTGAAACTGCAGTTAAGTGCAGAATCAAAGCTTTTCTGTACTATAAAAAATACATTAAAAACATGGCTTCAGATCTGCACCAAAACCACATCACATAAGAGAAGATTGTTATTGTGTAGTTTGGTACAGATCCTGCGTAAAACAAAAAACATAGTATTTATGCAAAGTGTGAACACGGCCGTACAGACACAAAAAAGCCAGATGTCAATTAGTGTAGCTACACAAGGATGAGAACGTTCTGGCTGCTACGACATTGAATGAATGAACAAAAAATAAATCCATAGGTCTCAGCTAGAGATGAGCAGGACACTCAGATGATGTTGAGCCAGCCCTGGCTAATGAAAGGCCGTGCCATGACCGTGTATGGTCAATATGGCTCCCCCTAATATCCCAACCTCACCCACCATTTTTTGATAAACCAATCAATATTACAAATAAAAACGTAACACCAATTTCAATTTTTGGATAATTATGGCCATAGCGGCCAGTTTATTAAAAAACAAACAAAAAACATTTTATTAAACATTAGCATAATTTATGCAAAATTAGAAGGGAGGGTTCTTGGAGCCCAACGGGAAAATTCTGGCTTAAATTATTTTGGCAAAACCAAAAAACATAAAAACACCTCAATTTACCCCCAGCCATACCACCAGCTCGAGGGCACCATAATTCCCGTTTTGGGAAAAATTTACCACCACCAGCTCCAAGGGTAAACACCCCGTCCAGAGCCTGTAACCAAAATGCCAGAACACCAAACCCGTTTAACTGTCCGAAATTTCCTTCAAATTCCTTAGCCGCTGAATCCGCATAAACTCCAAGAACCCCACCCCCGCCACAAACTCGCAGCCCTGAACACCTCAGGCCTGCGAGTGCCCCAACGCTTTCTCAATTCCTTCTTGAATAACCAAGGCCCATAAATCAATGCCAATCTCGTTCAGGTGCACCCCATCGTCCCTCCAAAATTCTCCAACACCTGACTCCAACTCGAAATGCCGAACACATATACCTCCATTTCTGGATACAAACTTGGTAATAGCCCTATTTAACTTCACTCAAGCCCTGTTGATCCCCTTGACGGATCGCGCACCCCTCCATGTCTTACGAGGGACAATATCCGACCACACCGTCAGAACCCTAGGAAAAGACATCCACAACCGTAGAAAATCGGAACGAATATCCCGTATCAAGTCCTTCACCGGTTTTGACCCCAAATCATTCCCACCCAGATGAAACACCACAATATCTGGTGCTCCATCCAAGCGGGCAACACGGAAAAAATAATGAATCGCCCTACTCCAAGCCATACCCCGAAAACCGAGCCACCGAATTAACGCTTCCTTATGGCAGAAACCCAATTGCCTACCGTCCGGCCTGGCGTCCGCCCGAAGCGCCCCCCAATAAACAAAGGAATGTCCAAATATCCAGACAAGATATGGATCCTGACCTGCAATATATAATAACAGTAACCGTTAACAAAAAATGCCCATTACACAACAACCCTTTAGTGCCGAATATAAGACCGATAACGGCTTGAACTCCAGCGACCAATACGTTTTATAACATCAGGCCCCAAACCTAAGCCATCAGCCTCCGACGCTGCCCCTATCCTGAAGGAATGCGATCCGAATTCGTCCCGCGAAAAGCCCAAGGCCTTCAAACTTCTATGTAGAATCGCAATAAATTGAAAACGGGATAAGAAAACCCCGTCCTGATGGCACAACAGTGGGCCAGAACGACCGGCCCATAAACTCCAATACTCCCGTAAGCATTGTTCCGGGCACATAAATGACCCCGTAACTCTTCCTAACACCACCCGTTTTCCAAACCCCATTTGATCCGTCTTGGAACGCCGGATCCAAAATACAATGCCTCCCGTCCAAAAATCAACATCTTGGGCCAATAAACCACCAGCATTAACCCTGCTGCGTGACACCAACTCCCCAACTCGTAATGCCCCGAAAAAGGCCAGAGAAAAAGCCAACCGAAACAGCACCGCTTCAAAATGAGAGCAGCACAAATCAACCAAAACTCCACCCAAACGTTCCAGGACCTGAAACGATATAGGCCTGCGCCCATCCACCATTCTAATATCCCTACGGTAACCTTTTAATGCTTGACGCACCAGAAAATTCTTCGTCACATCTACTGAGCCCTCCAGCTTAAAGCCAAACGCTAACCCAGTCACGAACTTATTAACTTTAGAAACCGACCAACCTGCCTCAGCTGCTCTTCCGACCAAAAACAAAACGGCTAACAACTTGTCCTCGTCGAACTCCAAGTCCCACCTTTCCAAAACCGAACTCTGCCAAACCTGCCAGGAAGCTTCATATGCTGCCCAAGTCTGACTCGTAACCGAGGCCCGAATCAACCGTCCCGCTCCTCCATAGGAATCCGCCACAAGTGAGAAGGGCATACCGCTCCTGCCGCGTCCGCCTCTGGTGCCAGCTCCCGGAAACGCTCCCACTGTAAACGAGATAATGCATCCGCTAACGAATTTTGAACGCCCGGAACATGCACCGCTGAAATCCAAGTATTGATCCTCAAACATCTTGAAACAAGTTCTCTTACCAATTTTATCACCGGCGGAGACGATGCCGACAGCGAATTGATCACCGACACCACACTCATGTTGTCACAATGGAATCTAATCCTGCGATTAGCAAAAGCGTCCCCCCAAATGAACACTGCCACCACAATGGGAAACAACTCCAACAACGCAAGATTCTTTGTGAAACCACTCGCGCGCCAGAAGTCTGGCCACGCTCCAACACTCCACTGACCAGCGCAATAGGCCCCATATTCTACACTGCCTGCTGCATCCGTGTAAATTTTGCTGTCAAAATTGTTGACCACCTGATGCTGCATCAAAGAGCGACCGTTATAGTGCACCAAAAAATCGTGCCAAACCAACAAGTCGTCCTTATGCTCCTGACCAAGTCGAATGAAATGATGCGGAGCACGCACCCCCACCGTCGCCCTGGACAACCTCCGACAAAATATGCGTCCCATGGGCATAATCCTACACGCAAAGTTCAGCCGACCAAGCAAAGACTGCAATTCTTTTAATGTGACCTTCTTGAACCTGACCACGCGACCAACCTCTTGCTTCAGAGCCAACAATTTATCCTCAGGCAACCGGCATTCCATGTTTTCTGAGTCTATCAAGATCCCAAGAAAACTCAAGACCGTACAAGGACCCTCGGTTTTTTCCCTCGCAAGGGGAACCCCAAAATGATCCGCCACCCACTCCATGGCCGCCAACAAATTCCTACACACAATCGAATCCGGAGGACCTATGAACAAAAAATCATCCAAATAATGAATGACAGATGAAACACCAGCCACCTCTCTAACAACCCATTCCAGAAAGGTACTGAAAGTCTCGAACAAGGAACACAAAATAGCACAACCCATCGGTAGACATCTGTCCACATAATAACCATCATTCCAAAACATACCCAACAACGGTATACTGTCCGGATGAATAGGAAGCAAACGAAAAGCAGACTCCACGTCCGTCTTAGCCAACAGCGCTCCCGTCCCACAACAACGCACCCAGTGAACTGCCATATCAAATGACATGTATAAACAACTGAACACAACTCCTGCGAAATGCCATCATTCACGGACAACCCCTTCGGGTATGACAAGTGGTGAATCAGAAGAAATTTTTTCGGCTCTTTTTTGGGGACCACCCCCAACGGGGAAATGATCATCCCCTCAATCGGTAAACAAGGGAACGGCCCAGCCATTCGCCCCAACTCCACCTCTTTTTTCAACTTGTGATTCACCACACCTGCATGAACCACAGCCGACCTCAAATTTTTAATCACAAACGGAACAACATGTTCAGGGGGAGGGATACGAAAACCGTCCGCAAAACCCTGAGTAATCACACTAGCCTTCTCCCGATCCGTATACCTACTTAGAAAGGGGGCCATCTTTTCCAGCCTTACCGGAGTCACCCCCTTGACCGGCACCCACTGCCGATTTGCCTCTTGCTTTCTTGAAGCATTTGGAAGCCCCGTGCGAAACTCCGTTGCAATGGGAACACACATGCTTAAATTTGCAGGTGTTCCCGAATTTACACTGGCCCTCATTAAATTGCCAGCACGTTCCCGTTTTCTCTTTAGATCCCTGTCCTCCCTGACCACTGCTGCTATGTCCTGCCTGCTGGCCGGCATTACTTCCGCTCCCATGAAAGGACTGCCCGTACCTGCTTGGAGCCATCACTTTTAACCAGAGCCCTATGTCCTTTTGGTCCCAACGTATCTCAGGCCGAACCGCCTTCATCTGCCTGAACTGTTCATCATAGCGCAACCATGTTTGTCCGCCATATGTACGTTGCGTCTCCCCAATCGCATCCAAATAACAAAATAAGCCTGAACAATTCTCAGGGGCCTTCTCACCTATCACACTCGCTAGTATTGCAAACGCTTGCAACCAGTTAACAAACGTCTGCGGTATAAGCCGCCACCTCCTGTTCTCCTCTTCCTCTTTCTTACTATCATCCTTTTTCCCTTTATCAAGATTAAATTTCTCTAGCGGGAGTAATGAAAATATCTCCACATAATCATCACGCCAGATCTTTTCTTTAACCTCCTTTTTCAAATGAGCCCCCAACGGCCCCTCAAAACAGACGTACACCTCGCCTTTAGCTATATCGTCCAACTTCACCGTGTCCCCTTTATTCTTCTCCGTTTGCATGGATACGGACACACCAGACACCGATGGCGACTGCTCGCCCGTTAACAAACTCCCCGTATCAATTACGGACGGGCCCAAAACCCCAGACCCAGGGATCCATGCCCTGGCCAGTGATACCCCCGTCTCTCTTCCTGCCCCGCTCTGTAAACTGCTCAAAAGTTGTGAAACACTCGCCAAGACATCCCTCAATGCAGGCTCCGACAAACCACCGCTCCCCCTGCTATCAGACGCACGCCCTCCCGACGCCTGATCAGCTATAACCTCCCCACAAAAAGCCCCTCCGGGCGACAAATTAGACATAGAGTGATACTCACCGAGCTGCACAGGTGCTGTGTCCCTGCCAGCCGTGCGTCCTGTATCCCGCCGATCTTCCCCAACGTCCAGTTCACCATCAGAAAACGATTCTTCTGCACCATCGTGCTGCTCCCGGCCCGCCCCCCTGGCCTCCACGTCACCAGGGGGGACCGGAGCGTCAACTGCACTTCCCTCGACCGACCTTCTCCCAGACCTGGACCGTAGTTGCTCTGAAGGCCTCTGCTCCCTCTCTGGCACCCGACCACTCCTCCTGCCAGGCAGTGGAGCCCCACTGCCCGCCGCTCTTCCTGACCGAAGCTCGTCCGTCGCTGTCCTCAGCTCAGACACCGCCTGCCCTGCGGCGTCCGCTGCCCGCCGACGTCCTGCGCGCCCACTGTACGGTCCTGCTCCTGCCGTCGAACGCCCACCGCTCGCCGCATCTTCCTTCCTGCCGCCGGAGACTGCCACATCAGAACCGCTCCCATCTGGCCTGGCCGCCATGACACTACTCCTGGGCTCCGGTCTTCCTACCGCTGGTCTTCCGCTCATCTGTGCCATGGACCGCACTGCTGGAGCCCTCACTTCCGGCGCAGCTCTTCCTCGCTGCGCACCGCTCCTTGTAGCAGCGCCAGCCGGCCAGCAAGGAGGATTCCTGCTGGAGGGGGCACAGCGGGGGGACGCCGCACTGCTACACCCAGCCTCCGCAGGGTCCCCGGAGGGGCTCCTAAGCCTGCGCCGACCGCGTGCGCTCACCTCTGGTGAGAGTCGTTGTGGGGGCCTCGTGCGCCGGCCTCTCCTGCTGCTGGACTCCGGTGCTCCTGCTGTGCCGAGAAGCGCTGAGAGCTGCTCCTCTAGCCACCCACCTCTCCTGGACCTGGCTGCCTCCCTGAGTCACCCCACCAGAGTATCCACCGACTCCATAACACTCTGAGGTAATGCCAAAAGTTATGTGGGGGGGGCGCTCTATCTTTCCAGGGCTTCCTAACTGGCAATGTGCCCGATTTTCCCGCACTTTTACTTATATAGCCCCCCCCACCTCCCACATTACAAACCCCTCCCACACCACAGGAACGGCCAATCCCTGCAGAACAATTATTTTTAAAAGAGAGCCCATGACCCAAGCACGGTCATTGGGGGCCTCCATTTATCTCTGCCTATTCCAGCCCCCTCCTGGAGTGCCAAGGTAAGCGATAGCACCGATCTAGATGTGGGACTGTTAGTCCATTAACTGATCCGCTCATCTGTAGTCTCAACTGTCCCAGATATAGCAGACAGTCCCGAATTTGGGTCTGTGCCCTGCAGTTTCAGGCATCTGCTGAATTTCCCTCACTACCACAATGTACAGCGCCCCTATACGCAGTATGGTGGGCCCACAGCTCTTCTATACAGAGTATGATGTCTCCACAGCTCCCCTATACACATTATGATGTCTCCACAGCTCCTCCAAAGCACAGTATATTGACCCTCACAAAAACCCTCACACTTTATAATGGCCCCCTCAGTAAGCCCCAAACTTTATAATCGCCATCACATATGGCGAGGGGAAAATATGGATAGGGGAAAATATGTGTAAGTGGGTTGAGAGCTGGCTCAGGGATAGGAAACAAAGGGTGGTTATTAATGGAGCACACTCGGACTGGGTCACGGTTAGCAGTGGGGTACCACAGGGGTCAGTATTGGGCCCTCTTCTTTTTAACATATTTATTAATGACCTTGTAGGGGGCATTCAGAGTAGAATTTCAATATTTGCAGATGACACTAAACTCTGCAGGGTAATCAATACAGGGGAGGACAATTTTATATTACAGGATGATTTATGTAAACTAGAAGCTTGGGCTGCTAAATGGCAAATGAGCTTTAATGGGGATAAATGTAAGGTCATGCACTTGGGTAGAAGTAATAAGATGTATAACTATGTGCTTAATTCTAAAACTCTGGGCAAAACCGTCAATGAAAAAGACCTGGGTGTATGGGTGGATGACAAACTCATATTCAGTGGCCAGTGTCAGGCAGCTGCTACAAAGGCAAATAAAATAATGGGATGTATTAAAAGAGGCATAGATGCTCATGAGGAGAACATAATTTTACCTCTATACAAGTCACTAGTTCGACCACACTTAGAATACTGTGCACAGTTCTGGTCTCCGGTGTATAAGAAAGACATAGCTGAACTAGAGCGGGTGCAGAGAAGAGCGACCAAGGTTATTAGAGGACTGAGGGGTCTGCAATACCAAGATAGGTTATTACACTTGGGGCTATTTAGTTTGGAAAAACGAAGACTAAGGGGTGATCTTATGTTAATGTATAAATATATGAGGGGACAGTACAAAGACCTTTCTGATGATCTTTTTAATCATAGACCTGAGACAGGGACAAGGGGGCATCCTCTACGTCTGGAGGAAAGAAGGTTTAAGCATAATAACAGACGCAGATTCTTTACTGTAAGAGCAGTGAGACTATGGAACTCTCTGCCGTATGATGTTGTAATGAGTGATTCATTACTTAAATTTAAGAGGGGACTGGATACCTTTCTGGAAAAGTATAATGTTACAGGGTATATACACTAGATTCCTTGATAAGGCGTTGATCCAGGGAACTAGTCTGATTGCCGTATGTGGAGTCGGGAAGGAATTTTTTTCCCCATGGTGGAGTTACTCTTTGCCACATGGGGTTTTTTTTGCCTTCCCCTGGATCAACATGTTAGGGCATGTTAGGTTAGGCTATGGGTTGAACTAGATGGACTTACAGTCTTCCTTCAACCTTAATAACTATGTAACTATGTAACTATATGTAACCCTCACACTGTATAACTTACCCCAAATTAGCCCTCAAACTATATAATCAAATAAATAAGGCAGCACACTGTAGAGCCAAAACCTGCAAACATGAAACATGAAAATAGAATTGCATTACTGCACTAGAAATATGAAAAATTGAGAAAGTTTAGCGCATAAATTGGCCAATTTATGTTTACCTTGTAGTCACGATAAGGCATTTCTCGTATACAGAGCGAGAGATTTTAGTCAAAGACAGGACACACATTAGGTTCCCATTCAGATGAAGACTTTATTCTCAGAGAGAGGAAAGGCATTGCTAGGCCATTGTATACGAGAAATGCCTTATCGTGGCTACAAGGTACACATAAAATTGGCCAATTTATCCGCTAAACATTCTCAATTTTTCATATTTCTAGTGCAGTAACGCAATTCTATTTTCATGTTTCATGTTTGCAGGTTTTGGCGCTACAGTGTGCTGCCTTATTTATTTGACTATATACGAGTTGGTAACTCTAGGTTCAGCACCTGTTCACCCTTAGTCTATGTTTGGATGTGACGGTCAGTTTTTTAAATTTAAATTCAAACTATATCATGACCCCTACATTACCTTCCACATTGTATAATTGTTGCCACATTAGCCTCCAAATTGTATAATGGCCCTCACATTAGCCCCCAAACTGTATTATTGCTGCTGCATTAGCCTAAAGACTGTATAATGGCCCCCACATTTGCTCCCACACTGTGTAATGGCCCCAAATTAACCCCTATAATGTAAAGTGGGCACCACATTAGATCCTATACTATATAATTGCTCGCACATTATCCCCCAAGCTTTATAAAGGCCTTCACATTAGCTACTACACTGTATAATTTTTACGGATCTGCAACACAGGACTAAGGTAGAAGGGGGAAAACTGACCCTGCACTATGACTAGGCTGAAACCCCACGATGGAGTGGGCGACCCATTCCTTGCGAATAGACCCACCGATGATCCTAGGTTAATCTCAAGCGAAGACCTATAGATAAGGGGAAGGGGTTCCCTAAAAGAACTAAGGACTAGGTTCAAAAACGGGTCACCTCCTAATAGAAAACAATGAGAAGGCTGCAGAAACCAATAGAAAACAGAAACTAAGGCTAGCAGAACCAGAGGTACAATACAAATAAAACACATAGAAGACAAAGCAAAGCACCAAGCTAGAGCTCAAGCAGATAAACACTGCTGTCCAGCAAGGACTGGGAGGCAGGTGCTGGTTAATAAAGAGTGAAACAAATACCTGACCTAAGGCTACTTTCACACTAGCGTTGTTGGCTGTATGTCGCAATGCGTCGTTTAGGAGAAAAAACGCATCCTGCAAAGTTGTCTGCAGGATGCGTTTTTTCCCCATAGACTAACATTAGCGACGCATTGCGATGTATGGCCACACGTCGCAACCGTCGTGCGATGGTTGCGTCATGTTTTGGCGGACCGTCGGCACATAAAAACATTACATGTAACTTTTTTTGTGCGTCGAGTCCGCCATTTTCGGGCGTGCATGCCCGGCCGAAACTCCCCCCCCCCCTCCTCCCCGCACTTACAATGGGGCAGCGGAAGCATCGTAAGATTGCTTCCGCTGCCCACGTTGGGCATTTCTTTCACAACACATGTCGGCACGTCTGGCCGACGCTAGTGTGAAAGCAGCCTTAAACCCAGAACCAGAGGAAAAAGACCAGCAGCCAGAACTCCTCAAGAAAATGACGGATAGTCATAAACTAAACAGATTCTAACAATAATAGGTCACACATTGGCTCTTATACTGTATAATTGCCCCCACATTAACTACTATATTGTATAATGGGCCCCACTTTCGCTACTACACTGCATAATGGGCTCCACATTTTCTCCCAAACTGTATAATGACCCACACACTTTATAGGGCCTGCACGATAGTATGTTTGTGCCCCTCCTCCTGTTTCAGGGTCACCCTTTGTTTAAGTTGCCTCCACAAGTTTTAATTAAAATAGGAAAAACATCATATACTCACCTAATCCAGAATTGTGATGAGTCCTCCAACGAGGCTTGGGTAGATCAACTTACTGTCATAGCGCCGACGCATGCACAGGACATCAGAGTCCCGGTGCGGCGCGATTCTGTGACCTCCATGGGACTTTGACATCCTGCACTTGCATCAGCACCTCGGCCATTCTGTAAACCGCAGTTTTAAAGCGACCTGTGGTTTAGAGAGACTGTAAATGCAGTGTTGATGACCTGACGTTGTCTCCCTGCTCTACCATGGAGCGTAATTGTAGTGGTGAACTGCGCATGCCGATACAGTTAAGGGTAGCATAGCACTGGGTGGACCCCTCTACCCCCTCTGGTAGCTATGCTACTGCTTGGGGTATAAAATAAAGTAGTTTAGTGGATGCACAGCACTGCAGATTACCAGTCATGGGGTTAAGAGTAATTAGTGGGTGGGTGCTATGGGTCCATGACTAGAGGTGAGAGTATCTTCTGAATTTCTAATATGCCATATGTGTCCTTCCAGGTCCCATCAGTGGGCGTGACTGGAGTGGGACAGAGGTGTGATGGGGCATGGCAACCCCCTCTTCTCAAATACATGACAAACAGAAGCTGGATTAAAAATTGTGGCGAGGCACACCTAGCATGCTCCTCTTAATGATTCAGGAGCCTCCTCTCCAACATGCCCCTTCATCAAGAACAGTGAGAGAATCATGGGTCTTGATGAATCAGTCCCCTAGTCTTTTGTGGTTAGGTGGACTATTATGTCATTGCTAGGTAACAACTAGAGATGAGCGAACATTTCAAGGTTCAGTTCCGTTTGGATTCAGCGAACATCCTGATATTCGCTGAACAGTTTGTCGAACGGTTCAATGAAAATATCCGAACCCCATTGAATTCAATGGGAGGCAAACCCAAACGCATAGACAACACCTTCAGGGGGGCCAAAAAGCTTCCCAAACAACGCAAATTAGAGGCACATACCAGGAAAAGTGGCATTAATTGACCCACAGTGGAAATTTGATAATCACACAGAAGCAGTTAGCCATGAACTATGCATGAAGTATCAGGGTCTAGGCCAGCATTTAGAGCTTTTATTTAAAGTTTAAATTAAGACAAGGTGGGTGAGGAACCAGTGTAACCCTGCTGTGCTGGGAGCCCTGATACCTCATGGAACAGCTTAAACTGCTTTTTTGCTCAGCCACACTCAGGTGGCACAAATACCTGCTTGGTAGACCACCAATGTTAGAAAAAATTGAAGGATAGTAACACAGGTAGGTGACTGATCGATTCAACCACAGTAAAAATTTTAGAACGGCACCGCAGCAGTCAGCCATGAGCCATGCATGAGGTATGAAGGTCTAGGACAACATTTAGACCTTTGAATTGAAGTTTAAATTACAATGTGTTGGGTAAGGGAGTGGTGTAAGCCTTCTTGCTGGGAGCCTTGATACCTCATGCAAAAGCTCAATTATTTTTTATCACAGCCACACCAGGTGGTACAAACATCAGTTTCATAGAAAAATGTAAGGATAGTAACACAGGTAGTTGACTGATCAATTGACCCACAGTAGAACATTTCATAATGGCACAGAAGCAGTAAGCCATTTGTTATGCATGAGCTATAAGGGTCTGGGCCAACATTTACAGCTTTGAAATTTGGTTGAAATTAAGAGGTGGTTGAAAGACAGGTGTAGGCCTGCTGTGCTGGGAGCCCTGCCAAATTCAGGCAACACACATGAAGTAGACTCAACTTGGAGTACAAACATTTCCCAAAATTAATGCCACCCACCACTAAAGTGGCACCAATTTCCCCAGAGTAGAAATAGTATAATTGAACTTTTTGACTTCCTTTCTTTGGCAGCAGCACAGCGGTATTATTATCATTTATTGCTACAGTGCCATTTATTCCATGGTGCTTTACATGTGAAAAGGGGTATAGATAATAAAAACAAAGACAAAATCTTAAACAATACAAGTCACCAACTGGTACTGGAGAATAGAGGACCCTGCTAGTGAGGTCTCACAGGCTACAAAAGAGGAGTGAGGATGCAATAGATGAGGGTAGAGATTCTTGTGGTGGAGCGAATTTTAGTGTAGGTAGTAGGCTTGTCGGAAGAGGTATTTCTGATAGTTAGGTTCTGATAGTTGGCGAGTATTTGATATGTTTTGGTACACAGTTCCAGAGTAGAGGGGATCTACAGGAGAATTCTAGTATGCAATTGTGGGAAAAGGAGATAAAAGGGAGTAGAGTAGGAGATCTTGTGAGAATTGGAGGTTGCTTGTAACTAGGTTACAGATATATGGAGGAAACTGGTTGTGAACGGGGTGGTTAAATCAGATGGTGGAAAGATGATACATTTGATTTTATCCATGTTAAGTGTTAGAAATATAGCAGAGAAGAAAGATGAAATAGCGGACAGACATTGTGGGATTATGGTTAGTAAGGAGGTAATATCAGGTCCAAAGAGGTAGATGTGTGTGTAAACAGCATAGAGGTGATACTGAAAGCCTTGAGACTCCATGAGTTGTCCTAGACAGAGGGTGTAGATGGAGAAGAGCAAGAGTCATAGAACTATACCTTGGGGGACTGATAGGGGGTGAGATGAGGAGGTGGTGCGTGAGTGGTACACTGAGTGTCCTGCCTGTTAGGTATGAGGAGATCCAAGATAGAGTCAGGTCTCTGATGCCAGATGAGAGTGTCTGTAGTACGAGGGAATGGTCCACTGTGTTGAAGGAAGATGGCTGGTCCTCCAGGAGAAGGACAAAGTAGTGTTTGGATGTGGCCGCTGGTGATTTTAGGCAGGGTAGTTTCAGTGGAATGGTGCTGTCAAATGCCAGATTGTAAGTGGTCAAAGAGGGAGCAGGTAGCTAGAAGGAATATAGAGCGCAAATAGGGTCTTATCCGAGATAAAGGGAATATTCGTGAGAGATAGTATAAATTCACTCACCTAATATGGTTGTGCAAGACACAACCACTGCACTTAGCATTGGCGGCTGCTGCAAGCCCCAATGTGATGATCCTTTGCTAGGTGAAGAGAATGGGGCATCAGACTGCGCTGCTCGCCTGTCAGGATAATGTACCAGAGAAGTCCAAGTAGATGTAATAGAGAATAGACTTTATTTCTACACATTTCGTGGTGATCACACCACTTCCTCAGGACAGTCTATACACATACACATACAGGGTCTTGTATTTATAGCAAAAGAAGGCACATGGAGCCACCTTCTTTCAAAAAAACACCCCCCCCCCCCCGTGGGCGGGGAATCTGACTTAAACACATATTCAAACACATATGTACATCATAAAACACACAAAACAATCATAAAATATAATTGAGTATAGCACTTAAAAAAAGGGTTGAGCGAAACGGAACGGACATTTTCAAAAATCGCCGACTTTCAGCAAAGTAGGGTTTCATGAAACCCGACCCGATCCCACTGTGGGATCGGCCATGCGGTCGGCGATCTTCGCACCAAAGTCGCGTTTCATATGACGCTTTCCCCGCCATTTTTCAGCCAATGAAGGAGTGTGGGCAGCGTGATGACATAGGTTCCGGCTTGCTTTCTGCGGCGTCACAGGGGGTGAAACCCCCATATTACCGTTTGGGATGTAGCGATTTCCACAGTCCAACACAACCTTTGCTTTGCAGGGACGACGGAGGAGAGAGAGAGAGAGAGAGAGAGACTTTGCTGCTCCATTGACTTACATTGGGTTTCGTGTTTCGGTCGATCCCCGACTTTGCGCGATAATCGGACGATTTGAATCGACTCGACATTTGACAAAGTCGGGTTTTGCGAAACCCGACTCGATCCAAAAAAAGTTAAAGTCACTCAACCCTACTTAAAACCATTGCTCATACATGTAAAAATCTAAATATAAAAACACATTAAAAAGAGTAGTTAAGCAAATGAATAACTTTTGCAAGCTGGGGGAGTGCTAGAACCTACGGTGTTAAAACATTTATTCTTTGCCAGGACCCTGCTACTGATGTTTTGAACCATTAAGCCGTGGGTGGATTTGATTGGATTGTTTTGTTTGGTGGTAGTGGAGCGCCCCACACAAGGGCAATGGGGTACTCGGCACCGGGTCCTTTGGTTCTCAGTGGGGATGTCACGGTGGCCCGACCCGGTCCGTGGCCCTTTGAGGGACGTCCAATAAAAGGGAAAGTTTGTATGGGATAATGTTCGTGACGCCACCTGTGGTATTCGGTCAGGGTGACCAATGCTGCTTAGGGGTCCGCTGGGGTGATGTTATGGCAGCTAGATGGTATACCTCCCCACAGGTGGAGTGTATCCCCAGGGCTTCCCAGAGTGTAGATGGTGGATGGTGTGAGGCGCAGTGAATAATGAGGACACAAGGTTGCAGTCTCTTTACCTTTACTGAAGGCTTCAGTGTCCGCAGTCCAGGGTACCGGATCACAGGGTAAGCAGAGTCCGGCCGGTCTGAAGGCAAATCCAGAGTCTCCTTGTCCAGGTGGAATGCAATAGCCTTCCTATGCGCACAGTAACACAGTAGGCTCCCACTTGCATAAGCTCTAATGAGGTCCTCACTGTTATTACTCTTCTCACTGTTCCCCGTGGTCGGTTAGAACAAAACCCGTATGACTGATGGCCTGAGGCTTGTTTATAGGGACCCTAGAGATGCCTCGACCCCCACAAGTTGCCACCGTGTCTTATTAGGCATTATGGTCAGGCAGCCAACTTGGAATTGACTGTCATGCCAGTCTCTGAAGCAAGGCGTAGAGCACTTTACTCCCTCGGTATTCTGGCTACCGGATCGCGCACCAGAAGGATGCCGCTTCTCGTTGGTCACTATCCTCTCTGGTATCCAGTTGTGGCTATGCCTTCATTTCTCACTCACTGCAATACACTTCCTTTCAATGTCTCTTTCCTAGGATGCTGCCGCACGTGGGGCAGGCGCAGCTCCGTGGACCCTCGTACTCCTCAGACTGCAGTCTGGATCTGACTGGAACCCACTCCCGCCAGCTTCTGCCAAACTCCGTTGAGTTCTGACTGTCCCTGCGAAGCCCAGTCAGCTTCTGTCTAACTTTCTAACCAACCCACCAGTTTTACCCATCTGTGAGGAGTGACCTAGTAGATAGAACCTTTGCTCCCCCTGGTGGACTAGCGTGTGAAGTGTGTTGTGTGTGGTTGTGATACCTGGTCAGAAGATCTCCTCTATTGCCTTCAGACATAATATCGCTCCCCCTGGTGGAAGAACAACATTACTGCATCGACCAGGACTCGGGGGCGCTGCAGTAGTTTTACAAGAGTCTGTGAAATCAGAGAGATAACAGTGTGTTAGGGCTAGCGGAATGCACCAAATTATAAGAGAGATGGTATAAGGTGCGTTCGCAGCCCGGGGTCCACTGTGCAGAGATGGAACCTGCTGCTGAGTAATGACGGACTATATGGCGGTACAATGTGGATACACACACAGGTTAGCTTCACCCTGTGTGAAGGAAGCAAACCCTGTTGCGTCACAGGGCCGCGGTACCGCACCAAGAGCGCAAGCAAGGAGTCTCAGGACTCTATCCCAAGACACTGGATTAGAGTACTTACAGACCACTTGCGCTCGACACCGCAACTGGGGTGTCAAAGTAACAAAATAACTGAAAGCACAAGAGTGCATGCTGTGCCGCTTTGGCGGACGCCACTAACCACCCAGACTTGGGATAGGAAAGCGCTCTATAAGCGCATGGTGCCGCACTGGCGGCTACAGCAGTAGACACTGTATCGTGTGTCTTTATGTTGACCGCTAGTCGAGAACTGGACAGCAAGCATCCACCTTTCGCGAGGTGTCATACACAAGGGAGGGGATATTAAAGAACGACTTGCATTCATCAACACACACACGTATACAAATATACACTAGCGCATGGCCGTGCGGTCATGCGAAGCTTATATAGCTGCAGCACATACAGGACCTTCCAAAAAGGACCAATGGAAAGCTGCCACAGAAGTTCAGCACCTTCAGGACCTTCCTGGAGGACTAATTGGATCAGCTGCAGTATCTGAGCATGTGACCTTTGATCTCCAATGGGAGATCTTGCCCTGGGCATGCTCAGAAGGGGAAAAGCAGGACTTAGTCCCAAAAGCGTCTGCTCGCCGTTGCCCAGCATTGGCTTTAATGGCAGAAGCTGGAAAAGCAGCAGTAACTCTATGCACAGAGTGAGACTGAGCAAGACGCCTGGACTGACACCTCTGCTGAGCAGACTCCACTGCAGCTGGAGAAGAATGGGAGACCACAGCGGAGATGGCTCGAGATTCCCTGTGTGCAGAGGTGGGAACTTGACACCTAACACAGTTGAAAACAGAAAAAAAAAAATAATAATAAACCACCACCCCCAAAAAAAGTTAAATAAAAAATCCCTGAGATTTCCTTTTTTTTCCTCTCTCTTTTTTTCTCTCCTTTTGATTCTTTTGTATTGGTTGAGTGGAATATTTCTCAACCATTTGATGTAGTGTCCACTTTGATAGTGGACATAACTGTTCGCATCCACAGGTTTGAAGTAGGTTCTTGTATGAATTTTTATATTGTCATGAAAAAAAGTGAGGTCAAGGAAGTCAACTGTGTCAGGGTTTACTACGGGGGTGAAACCCAAAAACCCCAGGTGTTATCTTCAATGCTCCTGAGGAAAGACCTCACATCATCGTTTGAATTATCATAAATAAAGAATAAATCATCTATGTAACGTTTGTAAATGATGATGTTGGGTGCATGTGTACTGCTGTATATGAAGATGGACTCGAAGATGGCCATAAACAAATTTGCATAAGTTGGTGCCACCTTTGAGCCCATTGCGGTCTCAAGTATCTGATGGTATAGGGTATCTTGAAAGGTAAAGAAATTATTATGGAGTATGAACTGCATGCTTTCATATAAAAAATCTTTTTGTCTAGGTGTCAACCGTCGATCAATGTCTATGAAGGTTTTAAAACACACCAGTCCCAAATCATGTGGGATGCTGGAGTAGAGAGCGGATACATCCATGGAAATAAAAACAAAAGTGTTCTTCCATGGGATGTCCTTCGTAAGTCGGATTAGATGACTGGAGTCCCTCAAGTAACTGTGTAGTTGGTCTACATGTGTGTGCATCACTACATCCACATAATTTGCAAGGTTTGATGTCAGGGACCCTATCCCTGAAATTATGGGTCTCCCAGGGGGCCTTTTGGATTTGTGGATTTTCAGAAGGTGATAGAAAAAGGCAATCGGGGGATTGACAACTCTTAAAAAAATTTTCTCTGATTTATTCAGAATGTTCTGTCTATCAGCTTTTGATATCAAAGCGTTATAAGCAATAACTGCATTATTATATTGAGTGTTATCAACCTTATTGTAAGTCTTGGGGTCAGATAATAGTCTAAATGCTTCTGCCAGATAATAGTCCTGTTCCACTATTCATTAACCCCCCCCTTGTCTGCCATGCGGATTACAAGGTCTGGATTGCTCTTTAGGGATTGTAATGCCTCTTTTTCTTTTGGGGTGAGATTGGATTCCCCCTTGTGTCAAAATTATTTTGTCCAGGTCGTTTGAAACAAGATCAGAGAAAGTTTCCAGATGGTGGCCCTGACTTTGGATGGGGTAAAAATTAGATGTTCCTTTTACTCCTGTATGATAAATAGGATCTTCTGTTATTTTGGTGCTCTGGAGAGGGTTTTCTTTGGAGAAATGTCGCTTAAGTGTTAGCTTTCTTATAAAGGACTGGAAGTACATAAATAGTTCTATGTCTCTAGTGTTATGGGTTGGGCAAAAAGAAAGGCCTTTCTGTAGGAGAGAGGTTTCTGTAAATGAAAAGTTATAACTGGATAGATTGAAAATATTGTTACTTTTTTTGATAGAACCATTGGTAGCTGTATCCATGTCATTTCCATTTGTTGGTACAACTTTTATATCAGGGATGGCCTCCCTTTTTTGTTTATGTTTTCCATCCCCTCTTTTCCCTCTGGGGCGTTTTTTCGTTTTACTGATTTTACTGAGAGGTACTTCGTGATGACATTGTTCTGGAAGGAAGCCCTGGGTAAAAAAGGCACCAGAGAGCTTCCCCCATCAGTATTGTCAATTACAACCTTATTTCCATATGTTTCTATTTCATTTGTGATAAGTGGTGATGTTTGAGAGGATGCTCCCTCTTCTGTCTCATGTATACTGAAATCAAGGGGATTAATCTCCACCTGATCGGTATTCCCTTTATCAGGTGAAGTTTTTGTCTGGTCAATACTTTCATTATCAGACAAAATATTTTTGGATGTGGCCAATTTCCTATCTTTTTTTATTTTTTCTATCTTCTCAATGATAGCCCTCAAATTGACTTGAGTGTCAGGGTATGTGCACACGTCAGGATTTCTTGCAGAAATTTCCTGAAGAAAACCGGAAATTTTCTGCAAGAAATCCGCATTTTTTTTTTGCGTTTTTTTCCCGTTTTTTTCGCGTTTTTTTTTTAGCATTTTGCAAGCGAAATTAGCTTGCAGAATGCTAAAGTTTTCCAAGCGATCTGTAGCATCGCTTGGAAAACTGACTGACAGGTTGGTCACACTTGTCAAACATAGTGTTTGACAAGTGTGACCAACTTTTTACTATAGATGCTGCTTATGCAGCATCAATAGTAAAAGATAGAATGTTTAAAAATAATAAAACAAATTAAAAAAAATGGTTATACTCACCTGCAGACAGCCGATCTCCTCAGCGGCGTCCGTTCCTATAGATGGTGTGTGTGTGCAGGACCTTCGATGACGTTGCGGTCGCGTGAGCGGTCACATGAGCGGTCACGCGACCAATCACAAGACCGCGACGTCATCGCAGGTCCTTCACACACACCATCTATAGGAACGGAAGCGGCAGCATGCACTGCTGAGAGGCGGGAAGACTCCGGGGCCATCGAAGGTGAGTATATCACTATTTTTTATTTTATTTCTTTTTTTTTACCAATTATATGGTGCCCAGTCCGTGGAGGAGAGTCTCCTCTCCTCCACCCTGGGTACCAACTGCACATGATCTGCTTACTTCCTGCATGGTGGGCACAGCCACATGTGGAAAGTAAGCAGATCAATGCATTTCTAGGTGTGCCGGATCCCCGCAATTCCGCAAATTTAATGAACATGTTGCTTTTTTTTCCGCGATGCGATTTTTTCGCGGAAAAAAATGCAACATTTGCACAAGAAATGCAGAATACACTGTAAATAATAGGAGGCATATGTAAGCTTTTTTTCACGTTTTTATCACATTTTTATAGCGAAAAAACCTCGAAAAAAATACTGAACGTGTGCACATGGCCTCAAACAGTGTTTTTTCTTTTGTTCCATTGTTATCATGTTTGCACTCACAAATGTGGATTGGATTGATCCCTGGGATCTGTGGGGATTGTAACAGCCTTTGGTTTGTTTGTAATTAGTTCAACCCCCTTGTGTGTGTTCTCATTGATTTTAGGTGATTCAGTGGTGATCAGATCCATCTTTGTAACAATATTGTCAGTTTCTTTTTGTTGTTTGAGGAGCATGTTTGTCCCTGGACTAGAAATAGGTGTATGACCTTTTTCGATGGGAAGGAATTTGTTAGAGGGACCATTCCCTATGGGGGACTCAGTTCTCTTGTAACTACTATTAGTGAACCTCCTTTTGTGAATGAATTCCCCCCCTCTGTTGCCATTGGGAGGTCGGAGCACCAGATTGGGATTAGGTGCTTGGGAGTTCCCAGGTGCTCCCTTGCTACTGGAGTTATAATCCTCCCTATCTCTATAAAGTTTTATTTTTTTTAAATCGTTTCCTGTTCCAGCTGCAGAATTTTTGTAGTGATAGCTGAATTCAATTTATTGTATTCAGGGTGTGTATTAAAATGCAACAATTCCATAGACACCGGAGTGATTCTCTCTGCTGCAGCTTCAGCAGTGGTAGTCCATTTTTTAAACAAGCATTGCAACATACCTTGGGTACAATCAGGGGCGTAGCTAGAGCTTTTGCCGCCCGGGGCTGTTCCCGAGTTTGGCGCCCCCCCCCCCCCCCAGAATGTATGCGATTTTCACACTTAGTCATGTACCGACGAGCTCCTCTCCCTTAAGCTCCCAATGTTAAGTGAAAAACTGAGAGAAGCAGAAGAGAAGCTCGTTGTTACAGGACCACGAGTATGAAAATCGCATATGAGTGACGTGTCCATGTGTCGACGACTGGAACCTGCAGAGCTGAATCCTGACATCGCAGCTTCTGAATTCTCACAACTAATGCACTGCACACTTTTAGGATTCTCCCTGGCCGGTGGACGGTCATGTCAGCACAAGCATGTGATTTGTATACTTCTGACCACATTCCGACTAGACGTGCCCAGCCTCGCTCAGTTCATTATCATAGAGTGAGGCCACACATGTCTAGTCAGCATGTGACCGCATGTATGTAAATCGCCAGCACGAGAGAATCCTGACAGTGTGCAGGGCACACTGTGAGAAGTCAGAAGTCTGCAGTCACAAAGAATGACTGCAGACTCATTACAAACCTGGACATCCCCTTTAATGCTCCTAACATAAATAAAAACATGAGAGTTAGTTAGTATCACAAATAACATTTACATCCAGGTACCTTATAGATGACGTCGCCTCTGGAGTTGTTCTCCTTCATTTCTTCATATTGTCCAGACCCCATGATGAGTTTTCTGATCCACAGCCGTCTCTGCAGACTTCCATCTTCTCCGTTCTTTTGCAGAAAATCTCCACATGACGCCCTTAAAGATACAAGTGTCATTATAATGCTCCTGAATAAAAAATTGCCCCTCACTATATTGTCTGCATAAAATATGACCCCCACACTGTCCGTCTTATGGTACTTGCTCTTCACACTGACCTCTCCTTTCTATACCGGACCCCTCTTCACACTGACCTCTCACACTGTGTCCCCCCTATAGGGCCCAGTATTTATACTGTACTCTCTCATCACACTCCC
The DNA here is from genome assembly GCF_051348905.1 of Ranitomeya variabilis. Taxonomy (NCBI): domain Eukaryota; kingdom Metazoa; phylum Chordata; class Amphibia; order Anura; family Dendrobatidae; genus Ranitomeya; species Ranitomeya variabilis. The sequence goes on from NC_135235.1 coordinate 343,408,937, forward strand.
CCTCCTTTGTATACTATCCCCTCCTGGCTGTGCCCTTACACTGTCCCCCATGCTACGCATGCACACATCCCAACACCCTCACTCCCCGTACTCTGTCCACATACGTTTTTCACATCGCTACTCATACTGTATCCGCATACATCCCCCCGTTTGACCCCAAGCTGTCTGCACCCATCCCCCATACTGTTTCCTCATATATGCCCCCCCATCTCCCCCTTTGCTCTTCATTTTGTGTCCTCAGATCTCCCCCACACATTAAATCCCCCATCTCCACTCACATTAAATCTCCCCCCACAATAAATCCCCTCATCTCCACTCATATTAAATATCCCCAATCCAATAATATATCCCACTATCCCCACTCACATTAAATCCCCCCCACTCACAGTAAATCCCCCCCACAATATATGCCTCCCATCCCCACTCACAGTAAATCCCCCCCACAATATATGCCCCCCATCCCGCACATTAAATCCCCCCCACAATATATCCCCCCCATCCCCGCACATTAAATCCCCCCCACAATATATCCCCCCCATCCCGCACATTAAATCCCCCCCACAATATATGCCCCCCATCCCCTCACATTAAATCCCCCCACAATATATGCCCCCCATCCCCTCACATTAAATCCCCCCCACAATATATGCCCCCCATCCCCACTCACAGTAAATCCCCCCCACAATATATGCCCCCCATCCCTTCACATTAAATCCCCCCCACAATATATGCCCCCATCCCCACTCACAGTAAATCCCCCCCTGCACCTTCGGTGTCTTCAGCTCCACTGGAGCACTTACCACCGCTCTGCATCTCCTGCTCTGCCGCGCAGGTGAGTGACGTCAGCAGCGTGATCACATGACCTGATCACACTGCTGGCGTCGCTCTGACCCGGCAGTCAGAGCTTCAATTGTACTCGCATCTCAGATACGAGTACAATTGAACACTGGGAGCCGGCACGCTGCAGCTTCTCTGTGCCGGCTGTCAGCTTGACAGTCGGCACAGAGAACAGCTGACTCCCAGTGCGGGGGGTGACAGAATGCAGCCGCCGGGGGAGACACTGCGGACCGCCGCTTTAGGCGGCCCGACTGCGCCCCCCTGCCGGCTGCTCCCCCCTAGATACGCCACTGACTCACCCCCGCATTGTGCCGCCCCCCCGCATTGTGCCGCCCGGGGCGGCCCGCCCCCCCCGCACCCCCCTTCCTACGCCACTGGGTACAATTGTTTAAAACAGTCTCCCACTCCTCTGAAAACCGGGTCCTGTGGGAAAGCAGATAGATGGTTGATCCTCAGACCTCTAGGACAAAGTTTTTCATCCAGGTAAATAGAGAGGAACCGTGCATCGATATAATAATGCAGTTCCTTTTTTAATAAGTCTTCTAGTTGATGGAATAATTTCCTCATCCTTGCAGTGTCCTCCTCCGTGAAAGGTGTTGTGTCATTGAGGTCAATTGCGGCTGGGACTTGTTTCCGATGGTTTACACAATGAGTCTCTCTCGGGATGACAGTCTGTGTGGGAAGTAGTCCATAATGCCCCGCTGCTGCTCAAAACCGTAAGAAGAGGAGGTCTTGAAGAACCTCCTGAACGTGTGACAAGGTAGCTAGAAGGAATATAGAGCGCAAATAGGGTCTTATCCAAGATAAAGGGAATATTCGTGAGAGATAGTATAAATTCACTCACCTATTATGGTTGTGTAAGACACAACCACTGCACTTAGCATTGGCGGGTGCTGCAAGCCCCAATGTGATGATCCTTTGCTAGGTGAAGAGAATGGGGCATCAGACTGCGCTGCTCGCCTGTCAGGATAATGTACCAGAGAAGTCCAAGTAGATGTAATAGAGAATAGACTTTATTTCTACGCGATTCGTGGTGATCACACCACTTCCTCAGGACAGTCTATACACACACACATTCAGGGTCTTGTATTTCTGTTTTTCACTGTTATCTCTTTGATTTCACAGACTCTTGTGAAACTACCACCAAACAAAACAATCCAATCAAATCCACCCATGGCTTAATGGTTCAAAACAGCAGGGTCCTGACAAAGAATAAATGTTTTAACACCGTAGGTTCTAGCACTCCCCCACCTTCCAAAAGTTATTCATTTGCTTAACTACTCTTTTTAATGTGTTTTTGTATTTAGATTTTTACATGTATGAGCAATTGTTTTAAGTGCTATACTCAATTATATTTTATGATTGTTTCGTGTGTTTTATGATGTACATATGTGTTTAAGTCAGATTCCCCCGCCCACTGGGTGTGGTGTTTTTTTGAAAGAAGGTGTCTCCATGTGCCTTCTTTTGCTATAAATACAAGACCCTGTATGTGTATAGACTGTCCTGAGGAAGTGGTGTGATCACTGGCGTAGCTAGAGCTTTTGCCGCCCGGGGCTGTTTCCGAGTTTGGCGCCCCCCCCCATTGCCGTCACTCAACGCCGGGCACCGCCCCCTCAGCACTGTTTACCCATGAAATCCGGTGCCTGCGCTGTGTATCGCTGTTTGGTGCAGGCGCAGAGAGCGCTGGCCGTCTGACGTCACAGCCAGGCTTGCAGACTGCGCCTGTGCGGCCACCCACCTTGGTAATCCCAGCCCCGCAGTGTGTTATGCATTATGCAGAGTTCGGGGCTGGGATTCACAAGCAGGGCGGCCGCACAGGCGCAGTGTCCAGCATTGCCCCAGTGTGTCCAGCAATCTGCCCCAGTGTCCAGCATTGCCCCCAGTGTGTCCAGCATTGCCCACAGTGTGTCCAGCAATCTGCCCCAGTGTCCAGCATTGCCCCCAGTGTGTCCAGCATTGCCCACAGTGTGTCCAGCAATCTGCCCCAGTGTCCAGCATTGCCCCCAGTGTGTCCAGCATTGCCCCCAGTGTTCAGCATTGCCCCCAGTGTGTCCAGCAATCAGCCCCAGTATGTCCAGCATTGCCCACAGTGTGTCCAGCAATCTGCCCCAGTGTCCAGCATTGCCCCCAGTGTGTCCAGCAATCTGCCCCAGTGTCCAGCATTGCCCCCAGTGTGTCCAGCAATCTGCCCCAGTGTCCAGCATTGCCCCAGTGTGTCCAGCAATCTGCCCCAGTGTCCAGCATTGCCCCAGTGTGTCCAGCAATCTGCCCCAGTGTCCAGCATTGCCCCCAGTGTGTCCAGCAATCTGCCTCAGTGTCCAGCATTGCCCCCAGTGTGTCCAGCAATCTGCCCCAGTGTCCAGCATTGCCCCAAGTGTGTCCAGCAATCTGCCCCAGTGTCCAGCATTGCCCCCAGTGTGTCCAGCAATCTGCCCCAGTGTCCAGCATTGCCCCCAGTATGTCCAGCAATCTGCCCTAGTGTCCAGCATTGCCCCCACTGTGTCCAGCAATCTGCCCCAGTGTCCAGCATTGCCCCCACTGTGTCCAGCAATCTGCCCCAGTGTCCAGCATTGCCCCCAGTGTGTCCAGCATTGCCCCCAGTGTGTCCAGCATTGCCCCCAGTGTGTCCAGCATTGCCCCCAGTGTGTCCAGCATTGCCCCCAGTGTGTCCAGCATTGCCCCCAGTCTGTCTCCAGCATATTGCCCCCAGTCTGTCTCCAGCATATTGCCCCCCAGTCTGTCTCCAGCATATTGCCCCCCAGTCTGTCTCCAGCATATTGCCCCCCAGTCTGTCTCCAGCATATTGCCCCCAGTCTGTCTCCAGCAATCTGCCCCCAGTCTGTCTCCAGCAATCTGCCCCCAGTCTGTCTCCAGCAATCTGCCCCCAGTCTGTCTCCAGCATATTGCCCCCAGTCTGTCTGAGTCAGACATAAAGAAAAAAAAAAAAAAAAAGTAAAATTCTCACCTCTCCCGTTCCCAGCGCAGGTCCCGTGCACTCAGTGTCTCTCCGGCTCTGCGACGCTCAGGACAGAGAGGCTGAGCGCGCAGTGATGACGTCATCGCACCCTCTGCCCTGAGACGTCGCAGAGTCAGAGAGCGGTGAAGACGCTGCAGCTGCTGCAGGAACCAGGAGAGGTGAGTATTAGGGGGGGCAATGCCAGCGCTGGTATGGCGGCCCTGGTCGTGGCGGCGGCGTCGGCGCCGCCCGAAGATTTAAAGGGCCCGCGTCTCAATTTTTTTTTTCTTCCTCCTCCTCCTCTCTGGGTCGGAGCCGCCCCCGGCATTGTGCCGCCCGGGGCGGCCCGCCCCCCCCTTCCTACGCCACTGGGTGTGATCACCACGAAACGCGTAGAAATAAAGTCTATTCTCTATTACATCTACTTGGACTTCTCTGGTACATCATCCTGACAGGCGAGCAGCGCAGTCTGATGCCCCATTGTCTTCACCTAGCAAAGGATCAAAGAGGGAGCAGGAGGAGAGGTGAGAGGACAGTTCAAAATGGATGTGTTGGTCCAGTAATTTTGAGGCATAGGGGAGAAGTGATATGGGGTGATAGCTATACACAAAGGAAGGGTCAAGAGAGGGCTTTTTGATGATGGGTATGTTCAAGGTATATTTGAAGTATGAGGGGAAGATAACAGTGGTTAGTGATAAATTGAAGAGGTGGGTTAGGGTTGGGATGAAGACTGTGGTAAGGTTTAGTATGAGGTGGCACAGGATTGGGTCAGGTTCACAGGTGGTGAGATGTTATTTGGAGACTAAAGAGGAAAGTTCAACTTCCATGATGGTGGAGAAGTTGTTTTTGTAGGAGGAGAATTGAGTATTTATGAGGGGCTGTCCGGACTTTAGGCAAAAGCTTTGCCTTATGTTGTCAAACTTCTGCTTGAAGAACTAGGCAAAGTCTTCAGCTGAGATGAGTGGAGAGGGAGGGAGAACTGAGAATTGAAAGTACTTAACAGCTGTATATGGTTGTGATACAGGGATGATATGAGAGATGAGTACTAGGTTTGTTTTGCTGCTGTGATTAATTGTGAAGCATTTTGACAACTTTTGTTACTGGATGAGCTACTCATCTTCCTTTCTTTGGCAGCCACAAAGAGGTACGCCTTGTAGATGAGGGACAGAAAGAGCATGTACTCCAGTTGACAGCAAGCTCTGCGTCAAGTGGTCTCTCCTCCTCTTCCTTCACCCTAACTTATACACAGTACAATCTTCAGAAGTTGCACTCAAATTACCCTTCTTTCCCCCTGCGCCACAACTCTCCAACCACCCAACTGACTGTGGGTAACCACGGATGGGCAAGTTTTCACGGCTGTTTAAACCTTCTATTCCATGCTTTAGGTATGCTCCAAAGACTTACAGACTTTAGAGGAGGAAAACATCTGCACCAATGGTCAAAATTTTTTTCACTTGAATCTGGGGCCGAATGAAGTAGGCTCTGAACAGAATCCATACCCTCGTTACCAGATGTCAACCATAAGGTGATCCTGATGAGACTCAGATACCTGAGGCTCACATGGACTGTACCGTGCTGTCAGTGTAGGAAGAGCAGGAGGGAGATTTCTTAGGGTGAGGAGTGGAAGAACAGAGAGGATGGTGATGAGTTTGTAGATCCCACTTGGTGTGAACCCAGAAGCACGTAGCGAATTAGCTCATCAGAAGAGGTGAAAGAGGATGACGAGTAGGTTACGTTGCGGATTCCCACACAGACACTGAGTGATGCAACCACTACAAGCACTGCATCCTCAGCTACAACTCTGTCTGTGGCAAGCAGCGGTCGCAGGTCTACAGTTGTCAGGGGTGGCAAGGGTTGGCTATCCTGACCCTTTTTGGAGACCACAACGGAAGACTCAACTCAGGTTAGATGCCAACTTTGCAAAAAAACAACTGAGAAGAGGCAAAAAATCAATAAATTGACTATAACATGCATGAACCATTACAAGAGTGAAAAACATATGTTAGTCTGGGAATCTCACTTCCCTAAAATGCAGACTAGCCGCCCCATCAACCACATCTGCTGCTGCTTTCTCCTTCCTCAATGTGACAAGTGTTCTCGCTCAGGTCTCTGTCTGCAGAACTTTCACTTATTTACACGCTACATTGTGGTGAGTGAGAGCCGTCAGCTGTTACCCAAGTGGACATGACTGCTGTTTTTGACCGATCTCAGACACGAATCACATCACATCTTTCTCAATGCACCATAACATCCCCGCCTGCATCTCACTCATAGTACAGCAGTTTGTCGTGTCCACCCTAAGCCACCCTCACTCAGCACAGAAGCCAGCCCTCGTTCATGCAGTTGTGGTCATGTTAAAGATTGTTTCCTCCTACAAATAGGAAAGCTAAGAGCTTGAACTTCACTATCTTCAATCTACTGCTAATAATAATCTTTACTACTAATAATAAACATATTCTGCAGTGCTTTACAAGTCAGAAGTTCATATAAAACAGTCATGAGTTACAAAGTGAACAATGATCCAAAAATTAAAGCAAAAATAATGACGACCCTGCACATAAGAGGTTACAATGTACAATGAAGTGAGGATGACACAAAGTACAGGTGCTTATTTACAATCATGGTCCAGCCATCTTGAAGAAATGGGGGGTAGATAAAAGTTAGCTGAGGTAGTCACCAGCCAATATTTGTAGTGGGTTTGAGTAGAGTTGAGCGACTTTTACTTTTTTGGGATCGAGTCGGGTTTCGCGAAACCCGACTTTCTCAAAAGTCGGGTCGGGTGAAATCGGCCGATTATTGCGAAAAGTCGGGGGCCGACTGAAACACGAAACCCAATGCAAGTCAATGCGGAATCAAAGTCGGCAGTGAGTGGAGGACAGGAAAACACCTACAGTGCCCATTTTAATGCCAAAAACATCAATTCTTATTACTGAAGCTTGTCAATCTTAATTTACTTTATAATATTAGTTAGACATTGAAAACTGGGGGTCAATTGGCTAAAGTTGTGGGGGGGTAGGGCTGGCTCAAGATTTTCATGGGCCCAGGAAATGCGGAATACGTCATGGCGGTGGAGCAGGGAGAAGTATTTCTACTTTGCAAGTGCTGTGATCCTGAGCAAGCAGGGGGGCCCACTCGTTGGCATTGGCACTGGCACAGGGCCCCTCATAGTACGGCGGTGTGTTTGATGGAAGGTGGCACCTCCCACCGGCAGAGACAATTTTGCATACTATGAGGGGCCCTGTGCCAGTGACGTCGCCAACGAGTATGCCCCCCCACCTGATGAAGGAACCTGCACTTTCATCTGCACCTTCCTCTTTGTCCCCGTGTAAGGTGGTATAGATGCGTAAGGGGAACCTGACTTTCAGCAGGGTCAGATTCTGGCTGTGTAGAGTGCAAGGGGAATGTAGTGGTCTGGGTAAATGTACCAGCAGACTCATCTAGCAGAGGCTGGGCAATGGGCAGGATGAGGAGGAAACACAGATATAGGCCCAAATAATAAAATGGGCTAAATGCAGTTCAAATGTGGTAACAGGACTAAACAGGCGGCATTGCTTTGTTCAGCGGAGGACAACTGTAAGGAGTGGCAGACACAGTTAGTAGGCCCAAATATTAAAGTGGGCTAAATGTCTGCTGAGTAGTAGACAGTGGTAGTAGGTGCAAAGTATTAACTGGTCTAAATGGAGGCCAGGGCCTCTGTATATTTTAACTATCATCTATCATTTCAACAAATTTGCATTGGCAGTGCCATTGAAGGATTTAACAGCACAGACTACACAGTGGTGGAGCAGGGAGAGGTAAGTATTGCAAGTGGTAGAGCACTGTTCGAGGTGGGGGGGAACACTCTCTCATGGGCAGCGGTACTGGCACAGGGCCCCTCATATTACGATGGTTTGTCTGACGTTGGTTGTGCACCACCACCATCAGAGACACTTCATTGTACTATGAGGGACCCTGTGCCAGTGCCGTCGCCCAAGAGTGGGCACACCCACCTGTCCAGGCAAACGGCACTCGCACGGGTGCTTGCGCCAGGTGGTGACCACGGCCCTGTGGGGGGAGTCAGCCCATTTAGGGAGGTATAAAAATGGCCTATGGTGGACATTCAGCAGCTGCAAATGGAGGAATTGGAGAAGTCAGTAAGAGGAGGCCAAAAGCAAGACATTTTTCAGGCAAGCTACGTGTCAGCAGGGGAAGGTGGGGCAAAATAATTTGAAATCCATGATTGGTTCATTTTAATGAAGGTTAGATCATCAACATTTCGGGTAGCCAGACGTGTCCTTTTTTCGGTCAGTATTGAACCAGCAGCACTGAAGACTCTTTCTAATAGCACACTAGCAGCAGGGCAAGCGAGCTCCTGTAATACATATTCTGCCAATTCAGGCCAGGTGTCTATTTTAGATGCCCAGTAATCAAAGGGGAATGACCTGTGAGGGAGAACATCGATAAGGGAGGAAAAGTAGTTCGTAACCATACTGGACAAATGCTGTCTCCTGTCACTTTGAATCGATGCAGCAGTACCTGTCGTGTCAGCGGTCATTGTGAAATCACTCCACAACCTGGTCATAAAACCCCTCTGTCCAACGCCATTTCGGATTTGTGCACCTCTAACACCTCTGCCATGTTGCCCCCTACGGCTCGTGTGAGAACCATCACTGCCGTTGTGTGCATGGAATGCCTGAACCATACGGTCTACAACAGTTGCTTGTTTGGTAGCCAATATTTGCTCAAGGTTCTCATGTGGCATGATATTTTGTAATTTTTCTTTATATTGTGGATCCAGGAGGCAGGCCAACCAGTAATCATCATCGGTCATCATTTTGATAATGCGGGGGTCCATTTTTAGGATACGCAAGGCATACTCAGCCATGTGGGCCAATGTTCCAGGTGTCAATTCACTGCTTGTGCTGGGTTGAGGAGCACTTTCTTGCAAATCAACATCACTTGTGTCCCGCAAAAACACTGTACCTGACCTTGCAACGCCACCAGTTTCTATTGCCCCCTGAGAAGCATCCTCCTCCGATAAATATTCATTCCCATCATCCTCCTCCTCCTCCTCTTCGTCTGCCACCTCGTCCAGGAGAGTTCCCTGAGCAGACAATGGCTGACTGTCATCAAGGCTTCCCTCCTCCGCGGCTGCAGACGCCTGCTCCTTAATGTGCGTCAAACTTTGCATCAGCACTGACCAGCCATGTGCATTCCTCAAAACACTGAAGGACTTGACAGAGGTCTTGTAGCTTCGACCACTGCACACCAGACAACTCCATGTCTGCCATCCAATTGCGTGCCCGTGTATGTGTATCCTCCCACAAATTAATTACAGCACGCCTCTGTTCGCACAGGCTCTGAACCATGTGCAGTGCGGCGTTCCACCTTGTTGCAACGTCGATTATTAGGCGGTGCTGGGGAAGATTCAGCGATCGCTGATGGTTCAGCATACGGCTGGAGTGTACGGGCGACCGGCGAATGTGCGAGCAAAGTCTTCGCACCTTCGGGAGCAGGGCTGGTAACTCCAGATATTTTTTGAGGAAGCACTGCACCACCAGGTTCAAGGTGTGAGCCAGTCAAGGTATGTGTTTCAGTTCTAAAAGGGCTATGGCAGCCATAAAATTCCTTCCGTTATCACTGACTACCTTGCCTGCCCAGCCATGACTGCGTTTGTTGCTGTAAGTACTCGGCCAGTACTTCCGCGGTGTGTCTGTTGTCGCCCAAACACTTCATTTGCAACACAGCCTGCTAACGCTTACCATTAGCTGTTCGATAATGGGACACCTCATGTGCAACACTGGCAGCTGCGGATGGAGTTGTCGTGCGACTGCGCTGTGTGGACGAGCTTTCGCTTAAAGAGGAGGAGGAGGGGTGGCAAACGCCTACAGCCAACTGTTTCCTAGACCATGAACTATCCAGAACTGTCCCACTATGGCTGTCCCCTGAGGACCCTGCATCCACCACATTAACCCAGTGCGCCGTGATGGACAAGTAACGTCCCTGGCCATGCCTACTGGTCCATGCATCTGTTGTGAGGTGCACCTTTCCACTGACTGATTGTCTCAGTGCATGGGCAATGCGGTCTTTGACATGCTGGTGGAGGGCTGGGATGGCTTTTCTCGCAAAGAAGTGCCGACTGGGTATGTCATAGCGTGGTACTGCGTAGGCCATCAGGTCTTTGAAAGCTTTGCTTTCAACCAACCGGTAGGGCATCTTCTCTAATGAGTTTAGTATAGCAATGTGGGCGTTCAAACCCTGTGTATGCGGATGAGAGGATGAGTACTTTCTTTTCCTAATGAGAGTCTCTTGTAGGGTGAGCTGGACTGGAGAGCTGCATATGGTGGAACTAGCGGTGGGGGTGGTGGACATGGCGGATTGAGAGAGGGTTGGTGATGGTATTCTTGATGTTGGCCTACATACAGTGTTTCCTATCAAGAACCTTGTGATTCCCTGACTGCTTTGGCCTTGCGACGATACCTCCACATTTGCTGCTGGTGGTGTCCTAACTTGTTGAGAATTTAAATCTCCCTTTTTTTGGGGGGGAGACTGAACCCAAACTCAGGCCCAGTGTATAAAACAACGCAATGTGAGTGGCAGCAAGTGGCTGGCTGATATACGACAAACTAAGGCTACGTTCACATTAGCGTTAAGCTAATGTGCGTCGGGTTTGCGTCGGCGACGCAGCGGCGACGCATGCGTCATGCGCCCCCTATACTTAACATGGGGGACGCATGCGTTTTTTTTTGTTGCGTTGTGCCACACATGCGTCTTTTTTGCCGCAAGCGTCGGACCAAAAAAACGCAGCAAGTTGCATTTTTCTTGCGTCCGATTTTCGGCAAAAAACGACGCATGCGTCGCAAAACGCAGCGTTTTTGCGTGCGTTTTGCCGCGTTTTTGCGTGCGTTGTGCGTTGCGTCGCCGACGCAGCGGCGCACAACGCTAGTGTGAACTTAGCCTCACAGGACTGAAATATATCCACTTTGTGAGAATTTGAATTTCCCTTTTTTGGGGGGGAGACTGAACCCAAACTCAGGCCCAGTGTATAAAACAACAGAATGTGAGTGGCAGCAAGTGGCTGATATACGACAAACTAACAGGACTGAAATATATCCACTTTGTGAGAATTTGAATCTCCCTTTTTTTTTTGGGGGGGGGGGAGACTGAACCCAAACTCAGGCCCAGTGTATAAAACAACGCAATGTGAGTGGCAGCAAGTGGCTGGCTGATATACAACAAACTAACAGGACTGAAATATATCCACTTTGTGAGAATTTGAATTTCCCTTTTTTTGGGGGGAGACTGAACCCAAACTCAGGCCCAGTGTATAAAACAACAGAATGTAAGTGGCAGCAAGTGGCTGGAAGATATATGAAAAAATCCAAGCACTGTAGTACAATTTCAATCTCCCTACAATGATCTCTGGACAAGTATGGCAGCAATAAAAATGACTGCTGCACACAAAAGTGTGGACAAATAAACAAGATAACTGTGCAGAAAGGAGCAACAGGATTTTTGCTTTTAAAAAAGCAGTTGGTTTGCCCAGCAGCGTGCAAACAGCAATGCAGCTATCAGGGAGCCTTATAAGGCAACCTAATAAGCTACAGAGCTGATGCACAAAAATATAGCCTCCACTGTCCCTGCAAAGCAAAGGTGGTGTTGGACAGTGGAAATCGCTACAGCACAAGCAGTTTGGGGGTTAATCTTCCCTCCCTAACTATATCCCTTCTTCTGATGAAGCTGCAGCAATCTCTCCCTATGCTACGATCAGCAGAAGTAAGATGGCGGTTGGCGTGCACGCCCCTTTATAGCCCCTGTGATGCCGCAGTCCAGGCTGCATGGCCCCACTGTCTGATCTCTGTCCTTCAGACTTCCTTCTCCCTTGGTCTGCTACTGCTGATGACGTTACTAACAATTTGGAGACTACAAGTTGGGTCTCCATCTGGAAGGGCTGTCAGAGTCCCATTATACTATTTCTGCTCTGTGTGGAATTAGTGGCGCAATACACCATATATACTCGTGTATAAGCCGAATTTTTCAGCACATTTTTTTGTGCTGAAAATGCCCCCCTCGGCTTACACACAAGTCATTGTCCCAGAAAGAGGGTGGGGGAGCTGCGGAGCAGAGGAAGGAGCCAGCGGCTGCTAAAGGGAAATTAAATTTCACTGTGCTGGCAGTGAATAATCATTTCTCTTATAGCATGAACAGTTACAGCCGCAGCCACCGTCTTCCAACACACGTCCTACTTCCCTTCTCTGCGCATCCTCACTGCATCTCGTTCTGGTGCCAGAAGCTCTTCCGGCCGAGCGATCACGTGTCCCCTGCTCATTAAGGTAATGAATATTCACCTCTCTCCACGCCCATAGGCGTGGAGTGAATATTCATTAACTTAATGAGTGGAGACACGAGATCGATCGGCCGGAAGAGCTGCTGGTGCCGGAACGAGATGCAGCGAGGGCGCGCAGGGAAGGTAAGTAGGATTTTTTTTTATAGGAACCATGCATACAAGGACAGGGATGGGAAGCCATGCATGCAAGGATAGGGAATAAGGAGCCATGCATACAGGGAGCCATGTATACAAGGACAGGAATGGGGAGCATATCAGGATAGGGATGAGGGGACAATGCATACCTGACTTATACTCGAGTCAATACTTTTTCCCAGTTTTTCGTGGCAAAATTAGGTGCCCTCAGCTTATACTCGGGTCGACTTATACACAAGTATATATACAGTATATGGTAAGTGAGTAAAATAAATAAATTGATGCCACTTTTCCTGGTGTCTGCCCCTAATTTTTGGAAATGTTTGGACTCCAAGTTGGGTCTCCATGTATCTTGCCTCAATTTCACAGGGCTCTCAGACCACCAGGCCTAGGCCTGCGACCCAGCCACCTGGTACTGATTAATTTTATATTAATATTTAAGCTACAAATGCTGTTCCAAGTCCTGTCCAATTTTAAAATGGGCATTTAGCACAAAGGATTTATTATACTAAATGTAGCCTGCTTTCTGTAGCATGCTATTAGTGCAAACAATGTAGATTCGGAAATGTGGACACCTGGCTGGAGAAAAAATAGTAGCGCTAAATATTTATATACTGAAATGTGGCCTTGTTTCAGGACCTTGGTATTAGCACAAAGAATTAATATTTTCACCCGGACGTACAGGCAACGTTTTCACTTTACAGGTGAGCAATAATGCATTTAATTTTACCGCTACTATGTGTTCCCTTAGCAACATCTGCCCTGGGTATGGTGCTGTGACTTGGCAGCACATGTATACACTTTCATCTTAAATATGTGAATCTTCTTGGCATCTATGTTTGCATTCAGGTACAATTGTACATTAGATTTTTTACCACAAAAATATATAATCAGATGCCTTATACTGTTGTGAATTCTGCTTTTGGGCTCCCTCCGGTGGTTGTAGGTGGTAATGCGGTTGCCCCTGAGTTGCAGTCCTGGTCAGGTGTATCTGCTGATTGCAGTTCTGACTGGGGTATTTAGGCGTGCAGGATTCATTTGTCCTTGCCAGTTGTCCATGGTTGTTGAGAGGTTTTGGTCCTGGTTTGGTTCCTTCTGCCTTCTGCCAAATCAGCAAAGATAAGTGTCTGGTTTTGTTTCTGTGGCACACATGCTGTGTGCTTAATAATTCTGTGCTATTCAGTGTTTTTTGTCCAGCTTAGATTGTGTCAGTATTTTCTCAGTCTTGTTGGATTCTCTGGAGTGGCAGATATACATTCCATGTCTTTAGTTAGATTGTGGAACTTTTTGTATTATCTGCTGTGGATATTTTTGGAAGGGTTTTAATACTGACCACTTAGTATTCTGTCCTATCTTTCCCTATTTAGCTAGAGTGGCCTCTTTTGCTGAATCCTGTTTTCTGCCTGCGTGTGTCTTTCCTCTCCTACTCACAGTCAATATTCGTGGGGGGCTGCCTATCCTTTGGGGTTCTGCTCTGAGGCAAGGTAGTATTCCTATTTCTATCTATAGGGGTATTTAGTCCTCCAGCTGGGTCGAGGTGTCTAGGGTTTGTTAGGCACACCCCACGGCTACTTCTAGTTGCGGTGTTAGTTCAGGTTTTGTGGTCAGTACAGTTTCCATCTACTCCAGAGAAAGTTCATGCGGCTCCAAAGTCACCGGATCATAACAGTACAACTGGCCCACTATGAGTTAAATGCATCTCAGAAGAAGGGAAGAAAGGTGTTGAGTCATTTTTTTTTCTGCAGTTTGCTTTACCTTTTCATCCCTCCTTTTCTCTGGGTGGCTAAGGAGTCTTGAGTTAGCATGGATGTTCAGGAATTAGCTTCTCGTGTAGACCAGCTTGCTGCTAGGGTACAGGGAATTTCTGATTATATTGTTCAGACTCCTGTTTTAGAGCCGAAGATTCCTACTCCTGATTTGTTTTTTGGTGACAGGTCCAAATTTTTGAGTTTTAAAAACAACTGTAAACTGTTTTTTGCTTTGAGACCTCGATCCTCTGGGGATTCTATTCAGCAGGTTAAAATCGTCATTTCCCTGCTGCGTGGTGATCCACAGGATTGGGCATTTTCCCTGGAATCTGGGAATCCGGTTTTGCTTAATGTAGATTCCTTTTTTCAGGCTTTAGGACTATTATAAGATGAACCTAATTCTGTGGATCAAGCGGAGAAGACCTTGTTGGCCCTATCTCAGGGTCAAAAGACGGCAGAATTGTATAGTCAGAAATTTAGAAAATGGTCTGTGTTGACTAAATGGAATGATGATGCTTTGGCTGCAATTTTCAGAAAGGGTCTTTCTGAATCCGTTAAAGATGTTATGGTGTTGTTTCCCACGCCTGTCGGTCTGAGTGATTCTATGTCTTTGGCCATTCAGATTGATCGGCGCTTGCGGGAGCGCAGAACTGTGCGCACTGTGGCGTTGTCCTCAGAGCAGAGTCCTGAGCCAATGCAGTGTGATAGGATTCTGTCTAGGACAGAACGACAAGGATTCAGACGTCAGAATAGGTTGTGTTATTATTGTGGCGATGCTTCTCATGTCATTTCAGTCTGCCCTAAACGGACAAAGAGGATCGCTAGTTCATTTACCATCAGTACTGTACAACCTAAATTTCTGTTATCGGTGTCCTTGATCTGCTCATTGTCATCATTTTCTGTCTTGGCGTTTGTGGATTCAGGCGCCGCTTTGAACTTAATGGACCTTGAGTTTGCCAGGCGTTGTGGTTTCCCCTTGCAGCCCTTGCAGAACCTTATTCCTTTAAGGGGCATTGATGCTACACCTTTGGCTAAAAATAAGCCCCAGTTTTGGACACAGGTTACCATGCGCATGGCGCCAGCCCATCAGGAAGATTGTCGATTTCTGGTATTGCATAATTTACATGATGCTATCGTGTTGGGTTTTCCGTGGTTGCAGGTACATAATCCTGTGTTGGATTGGAAGTCTATGTCTGTGACTAGTTGGGGTTGTCAGGGGGTTCATAATGATGTTCCTTTAATGTCCATCTCCTCTTCTTCCTCTTCCGAAATTCCAGAGTTTTTGTCTGATTTTCAGGATGTATTCGATGAGCCCAAGTCCAGTTCTCTTCCACCGCACAGGGACTGTGATTGTGCTATTGATTTGATTCCAGGCTGTAAGTTTCCTAAGGGCCGACTCTTCAACCTGTCTGTGCCTGAACATACCGCTATGCGGAGTTATGTTAAGGAGTCTTTGGAGAAAGGGCATATTCGGCCATCTTCTTCACCGATGGGAGCTGGATTTTTTTTGTTGCTAAGAAGGATGGCTCCTTGAGACCCTGTATTGATTATCGCCTCTTGAATAAGATCACGGTCAAGTTTCAATACCCTTTACCTTTGCTTTCCGTTTTGTTTGCTAGGATTAAGGGGGCTAGTTGGTTTACGAAGATTGACCTTCGGGGGGCGTATAATCTTGTTCGTATTAAGCAGGGTGATGAATGGAAAACTGCGTTCAATACGCCCGAAGGCCATTTTGAATACCTTGTGATGCCGTTCGGGCTCACTAATGCTCCATCTGTTTTTCAATCTTTCATGCATGATATCTTCCGGACTTATATTGATAAATTATTGATTGTATATTTGGACGATATTTTTATTTCTTCTGATGATTGGGAGTCTCATGTGGAACAGGTCAGGATGGTATTTCAGATCCTTCGTGACAATGCTTTGTTTGTGAAGGGGTCTAAGTGTCTCTTTGGGGTGCAGAAGGTTTCTTTTTTGGGTTTTATTTTTTCTCCTTCATCTATTGAGATGGATCCGGTTAAGGTTCAGGTCATTCATGATTGGATTCAACCCACGTCCGTAAAGAGCCTTCAGAAATTTTTGGGTTTTGCAAATTTTTATCACCGTTTCATTGCTAAGTTTTCCAGCGTGGTTAAACCCTTGACCGATTTGACGAAAAAAGGCGCTGATGTGGCGAATTGGTCCTCTGCAGCTGTTTCTGCCTTTCAGGAGCTTAAACGTCGATTTACTTCTGCTCCGGTATTGCGCCAACCGGATGTTTCCCTTCCGTTTCAGGTTGAGATTGACGCTTCTGAGAGTGGCGCAGGGGCCGTTTTGTCCCAGAGGGATCATGTTGGTTCCTTGACGAAACCGTGTGGTTTCTTTTCCCGTAAATTTTCGCCTGCTGAACGCAATTATGATGTCGGCAATCGGGAGTTGTTGGCTATGAAGTGGGCATTTGAGGAGTGGCGACATTGGCTTAAGGGAGCTAAGCACCGTATTGTGGTCTTGACCGATCATAAGAATTTGATTTACCTCGAGTCTGCCAAGCGGCTGAATCCTAGACAGGCTCAATGGTCCTTGTTTTTTTCCCATTTTGATTTTGTGGTCTCGTATCTTCCGGGTTCCAAGAATATTAAGGCTGATGCCCTTTCTAGGAGTTTTTTGCCTGAATCTCCTGAGTTCCTTGAACCGGTCGGCATTTTGAAAGAAGGGGTGGTTCTTTCTGCTATTTCCCCTGATTTACGACGGGTTCTTCAGGAATTTCAGGCTGACAGACCTGATCGTTGTCCAGTGGGGAAACTGTTTGTTCCTGACAGATGGACTAGTAGAGTGATTTCTGAGGTTCACTGTTCTGTGTTGGCTGGTCATCCTGGTATTTTTGGTACCAGAGACTTGGTTGGTAGGTCCTTTTGGTGGCCTTCTTTATCACGTGATGTGCGTTCTTTTGTGCAGACTGTGGCCAAGCCTTGTTGTTCCCGTGCTAGTGGGTTGCTTTTGCCATTGCCGGTCCCTGAGAGGCCCTGGACGCATATTTCTATGGATTTTATTTCTGATCTTCCGGTTTCCCAGAGGATGTCGGTTATCTGGGTTGTTTGTGACCGGTTTTCTAAGATGGTTCATTGGGTGCCTTTGCCTAAATTGCCTTCCTCTTCAGATTTAGTTTCGTTGTTTTTTCAGCATGTGGTTCATTTGCATGGTATTCCAGAGAATATTGTGTCTGACAGAGGTTCCCAGTTTGTTTCTAGGTTTTGGCGGGCCTTTTGTGCTAGGCTGGGCATTGATTTATCTTTTTCCTCTGCATTTCATCCTCAGACAAATGGCCAAACCGAGCGAACTAATCAGACCTTGGAGACTTATTTGAGATGGTTTGTGTCTGCTGATCAGGATGATTGGGTGGCCTTTTTGCCATTGGCCGAGTTTGCCCTTAATAATCGGGCTAGTTCGGCTACTTTGGTTTCGCCTTTTTTTGTAATTTTGGTTTTCATCCTCGTTTTTCTTCTGGGCAGGTTGAGCCTTCTGACTGTCCTGGTGTGGATTCGGTGGTTGACAGGTTGCAGCAGATTTGGGCTCATGTGGTGGACAATTTGGTGTTGTCTCAGGAGGAGGCTCAACGTTTTGCTAACCGTCGTCGGTGTGTTGGTTCCCGGCTTCAGGTTGGGGATCTGGTCTGGTTGTCTTCCCGTCATGTTCCTATGAAGGTTTCTTCTCCTGCGTTTAAGCCTCGGTTTATTGGTCCTTATAGGATTTCTGGGATTATTAATCCGGTGTCTTTTCGATTGGCGCTTCCGGCCTCTTTTGCTATACATAATGTCTTCCATAGATCTTTATTGCAGAAATATGTGGTACCCATTGTTCCCTCTGTTGATCCTCCGGCCCCTGTGTTGGTTGATGGGGAGTTGGAGTATGTGGTTGAGATGATTTTGGATTCTCGTTTTTTTTAAACAATACATTTTTATTGAAGTTTGCATATATGATACAGGAAAAGAAGAAACTTTAGTATTATCATATAGTACATTACATCATAACAAGGGGGTAACAGTCCTTCATTTATGTTCTGGTAACTGGCAATAAACTTAAGACGGGTCATATCAAAGGACGAGTGTAAAAACGACAAAAACACACACAAAAGGAGGGACAGGGTTAGGGGAGGGGGAATGGAAGGGGGACCCGAGAAGAGGTTATAATAAGTCCATACCCATTTGGGTAATTTTAATCAGAAGCCTGAGGACTACGGTTAGATAGTCGAGATACCGGAATAGCGAAAGGGGTGTGGCTGGCGTATTCTGCCCAGGGGAGCCAAGTAAGTTCGAATCTCTCTACTTTGTCAGTGAGTATAGCTGATAATTTTTCGTTTACCATGTACCATGATAAACGAGATTTAACTCCCGACAAATCCAAGCCAGGTTTTTTCCAAGCCGAGGCTATAGTTTGTTTGGCTGCTAAGAAAATAAACGTGATAAGAGCTCGGGAATATTTAGAAATATTGGGGATACCCTTGTTTAGTAGGGCTTCCCAGGGGTTTTTCCTAAGGCTGATATTTGTTATTGAGAGAATCAAGTAGTATACCCTGGTCCAAAACCTTCGAGCCGTTGGGCATAGCCACCAAATATGAAGCATATCTCCTATAGAGTTACATCCCCGAAAACAGTTTGGAGAGTAATTAGCGACTGCCTTCGCCACTCTAGCTGGGGTCAAGTACCATCTTGTAAGTACTTTGTAATTGGTATTTAGCATGAGGGTGTTAAGCAAGCCTCCAGTGGAGGAAGACCAAATCTGGATCCATTCCGAGTCCGTCAGGGTTGAACCAATATCAGACTCCCAGCGGGAGGTGTAGCCCAGGCACCGCCTGTGGGTTGGAGAGTTGATGTGTGAGTAAAGAAGGGATATGATACCTGGAGCATGTGGGTTTTGGCGGCATCTCTGTTCAAAGGGGGTGAAGGAATAGGGGGGGTAGAGTTTCTTAGTAGAGATTGAACAAAATTTTTAAGTTGCAAGTATCGAAATATTTCTCTCGGTGGGAGATGGTATTTTTCACTCAAAGCAGAAAATGGGATGAGCCCATCCACATTGATGAGATGGTGAACTCTCGTTATTCCCGCCGCGACCCATAGTCGGAAGTCCCTAAGGGAATCCACTCCCGGGGGGAACTGGGCATTACCCCACAAGGGGGCCAAGGGTAGGAATGAAGATATGAAATGTGAGGAGTATTTTAATGAGTCCCAGATTCTGAGAGAGTGAACCACGATGGGGTTAGTGATTTCTCTCCGGTGTGTTGGGAGAGTCCAGAGCAACGCATCTAGGGTACTCAAGTGGAGTTCTGAGGCCTCTAGAGCTAGCCATAGGGGGGGTTCAGAATAGGCGTGGTACAACGTCAGTTGCCAAATTTGGGCTGCTTGATAATATTTCGAGAGGTTTGGTACCCCCAATCCCCCTTTTAGACGATGGCGATAAAGGGTGGCTCTATTAACCTTAGGGAGACCCCCCCTCCAAACAAAGGTATTAATCACTCGCTGAGCTATTTTAAGGTATTGTGTGGGGACCGAGACTGGGAGGACCCGAAATAGATAAAGTAATTTAGGGAGTATAGTCATCTTTAGTGCACGTACTCTGCCGAGCCAGGAGAGGTTAAGTTTGCCCCATGACTGGAGTATTGATCGAATTTTACGGAGCATATGAGGATAATTATCCGCGTATAATGAGCCATACTCTGAAGTAAGTTTCACTCCTAAATAGTCCAAATGGTTAGAGGTCCACTGAAACGGGAAATCCTGTTTTAGCAATGTGATAGTGGAGGAAGGGAGAGTGATGTTCATAGCATAGGATTTAGAGGGATTAATTTGTAGACCTGACATGTGTTCAAAGTTATTAAGAGTTTGAAGTAGGGCAGGGAGGGATGACCGAGGAGATGTTAGGAGGAGCAGCATGTCATCAGCAAACAAGAAAAGTTTATGGGGGACTGATGCTATGGTGACTCCCTGGATGGATGAATTGAGTCGAAGGTGTATCGCCAAGGGTTCAAATGCTAAAAGAAATAATATAGGTGATAAGGGACAGCCTTGGCGAGTGCCTTTATGAATAGGGAAACGCGGGGAGGAGAAGCCGTTGTATCGTACATATGCAGAAGGGGAGCTATAAAGGGCCTGAATCATTGTAAGAAAGTAAGGAGGAAAACCCCATTTCCGCAAGACTGCAAACAGATAAGACCAAGAAATAGAGTCAAAGGCTTTTTTAATGTCAAGCGACAATAACATGCTTGGTAAATTGCGCTGTTTGCAATGATGCAACAGGTGAGAGACTCTTCTTATATTATCTGTTGCTTGTCTATTGGGAACGAAACCTACCTGGTCTCTATGTATTATGGCTCCCAGACCCAAGTTTAGACGTTGGGATAGAATCTTGGCTAATATTTTAAGGTCTATGTTAATTAGGGATATTGGTCTGTAGTTAGACCATACTAACTGATCAGAATTAGGCTTTGGTATCATAGACACAGCTGCTATTAATGATGCCTCTCCAGGTTTATTACCTTCTCTCAAGGAGTTAAAGTAATTGGTAAGATGGGGTATCAGAAGTGGGGCATATTTTTTATAATATAGGGCTGTAAAACCGTCCGGGCCGGGCTTTTTATTAACTTTCAATTGTTGGATAGCTAACTCTATGTCGTTAGAGGAAATAGGTTGGTTCAGCGAGTCAATCAAACTTGGGTCAAGAGCCGGGAGTGGGACGGAGTCCAAGAAAGCTACCAGCTCCCCTGAATCGACAGTTGAGGTGGCGCTATATAATTGTTTTAATTTCTGCTGAAACAATTGCGTAATCTTCAGCGGGTTGGACGTGATTCCTGAGGGGGTATGTAATCTTACTGGGGGATGGGGTTGGGGTAGGCATTTTAACCGACGTGCTAAATTAGAGTTGTTTTTATTATTGAGGGCATAAAACCATTGTTGGGACCAGCGTAAGGCTTGGTCAGCGTTTTCAGATAGACAGAGGTCAAGTTCAGTTCGGGCATGGGAAAGATTTCTATATATGTCAGGGGATGGCGAATTCTTTAATTGAGTCTCAAGCACTGATACCCTGTCCTCCAATTCAGCCATCTTCGCACATCTCTCTTTTTTCCTGCGGGAGGCCACTTGAATACAGAAGCCTCTCAATACTGCCTTATGCGCTTCCCACAAAGAAATAGGGGAAGAAGTTGATTGAAGATTTAAAGAAAAATACTCTTCTAGGTGACCTTTTAATTTCAAATTGATATCAGGGTAGGAGAGCAGAGAGTCGTTCAGGATCCAATTATATGATAGCGGTTTAGGGTGCAGCGCGGAACATATAAGCAAGATTGGGGAATGATCAGACCATGGGGTGGAAAGGATGGAGACATTAGAGATGTTAGGAATGAAGGATGGATGGGCAAATATGTGGTCTATTCTGGTATAGACTAAGTGTCGCGGGGAAAAATACGTATAATCTCTCTGTGAGGGGTGTAAGTCCCTCCACAAGTCCACTCACTGGTATTGGGAGAGGAGTTTATTAAGAGAGGACGAGTCTGCCGACGGGAGAGGCGATGGAATTGTAAGGGATTGTGTAATTGATGACCTATCCAAATGGGATTTGAATATACAGTTAGAATCACCGCACAGTACCGTAGCTCCTTGGGCATGCTCGGTGATTAATTCACATAATTGAGAGAAAAAGGCGGTTTGATGGGTGTTAGCGGCATAGTACGAAACGATAGTTACCAGTTCTTCCGAAATGGTGCCTGTAACTATCAAGTAACGACCTTCTTTATCGGCTACTAAAGATTTAAAGACAAAAAGGACGGACCTTTTAAAGCAAATGGCAACGCCTTTAGTCTTATTTGGGGCAGTAGCTAAATAATATAATGGGTAGGAAGCGGATAAGAACTTAGGATAAGAACTGGCCGAGAAGTGTGTCTCTTGGAGACAGACCACGTCAGCCCATTGAGACCTATAATAGCGAAAGGCCTTGGTACGTTTGTGTGGAGAATTAAAACCGCGTACATTATGTGAAATGATCGTTAGCGGCATGATAAAGAGATGTGGGGTTCGCCTATGGTAGCCATCTTTCGTGGTTTGGGGTTGGAAATGAAAGAGTCCTCTAGGTTCAGGCAAGATAGATACTGTTTACTTGGGTGGGGAATGGGGGAGGAGGAGTGGATGGTCGGGTATAACTGGGATACAAGGGTAACAGGGGAAACCGTAACATTAGCCAAGCACAACATGCTAAGCAGCAGTGTATAGGGACACTGTAGGGACATAAGGACAATTCAGGGACAACGCAATTTAAAGTAGAGCTAGTAATTAAGTGTGAAGGAAGGGTGGGGTAGATGGGGAAAGCTGGATATATGGAGCGCCAATAAGGCCTAGCAATATATCGGGTCTACATGTAGGCTGCGAACTGTGCCAGCCCTGTAGGGGTGGTTATTAAGAAAGAACTTACAGCTATAATGGAATACCAAAACAAAACAAGGCATAAAGTTAGTATCAATAACCTTATAACACAAATAAAACAACGGTGCATTATAAGAAAAATAGACCTTTTAGGCACTCATAGCTGGTAAAATAACAAATCAAATCTGGATTCCAAGTAAACGTCCAATAGAGGCCAAAGGTACTGAAGAATCATATAAAAGAAACTGGAAAACAAACCCAAACTGTGAAGTGAAAAAAAAAGCATTTGTATGCATCAATAGCATTAACACGAACTTTTCTGTCTGTTAAAAAAACAGTCAAAAGATAATATTAACACCAAAGGATTCTAAAGCTGCAGTTTGAATTGCCTAGGTGTGGATCAAAGCTCCAGGAGGAGCTATAATAATCGTTGGGTCTCAAGGGGGGCCCGATGAGGCCTGCAGCTCAGATCGTCTGTCTCCCGACCGCGGCAATGACGATGACGGTTGTGAGGCAGGTGAGGGGGGATTCATAAGCAGTAGCTTGGTGAGGCAGCGGCTCGCGCCCTCCGGGGAAAGGACCGTGTGTACCATCTCACCGTGAGTAAACATCAATTTAAAGGGGAATCCCCAACGATACTTAATGTTTTTGGAACGTAAAACTTCCAAGTATGGTCTCATTGCCCGTCTTTTCGCAATAGTAGTAGGGGCCAGGTCCGGGAACAGTTCGTAGGAGTGCCCCTGGAAAACCAAAGATGTAGAATTTCTTGCAGCTTGGAGAAGTTGATCTTTAGTTTTATAATAATGTAGCTTTAAGATTATGTCTCTCGGGGGGCCATTGGGGTTTTTCCTGGTTAAGGCTCTGTGAATGCGGTCCATCTCAAGGCGTTCAATAGAAATGCCGGGTAGAAGTTCTTGGAACAGAGCTGTGGCCGTTGACTGGAGGTCTGTAATGGACTCCGGCAGGCCTCTAATTCTGATATTGCTTCTACGGGCTCGATTCTCGAAATCCTCTAGTTTGTTGTTGTGGGTATATATCTCCTCATGAAGCGACTCCATATCTTTTTCCTGGGTGGCAAGATTGGTTAGAGCAGAGTCCATTTTATCTTCTAAGTCAGAGGTGCGAGATCCCAGCTCCCTAATCTCTTTCGTTAGGTCTTTAGTCAGTTTATCGGACATTTTGGATAATTCCGTATGTAAAATAGACTGAAATTGAGAGAGTAGGGCATTGTGGTCCGGAGTTGGGGTACTAGGGACCCTGGTGGTAGAGGCTGGAATTGTATCTGGCTCTGTTCCGTCCATTATGGAAGAATTAGAGGATTCAGACTGGGAGTGTGGCCCAGGGGACATAGTATCTTCTAGATCAGTCAGCGCCTGGAACCGATTGCTAGCGTACCTGGAATTAGTTCTACGCTGCCTAGTCATGGGAGCGGTGGGATTAGGTAGAGAACCACTGTATTATACGACCAGCTTAAAAAGATAGAAAGATAGAATCAAGGGAAATACATGCTGTACGTTGTCCCTTACAGGGGTTGGGGGGGGGGGGGGAGCTGGTTTCAGGCCATTAAATCCGACTCAGTAAACTTTTATGGTGTTCTGAGGATTAGAAGGTGGTGACAGTTCCTTCAGGTGGCCAGTAGGTGTCAGCACAGGATCACATATCTGAGAATTAAGCAATCTGCAATCCTTCACTATTCACCAAGGTACAGACCCTGCAATCTGCGTTTTCAAGTCTTTTAAAATGGAGGGAATTAGGATGTTGCGTTGTTTCCTTACAGGCTGGGGTCTTTTCTATTACTTTAGTGCTTGGGTCTTTAGATGAAAATGGCGCCAATATAAGTATGCAGACTGTCCGTTCCCTGAATTCCCTGTTATGACCCCAGTGGACAGGGTCTCAGAGGTACGTGTAAGTCTGCGAGATACAAAAATCCAGCTCATAGGGCAGTGGTAACTGGGTTGACCAAATATCTACTCCTAACACCAACACTAGAAGTAGCCGGGGATCATGCCTACGGTGATCGCTAGATGACTCGCGCCAGCCGGAGAATCTAACTACCCCTAGGAGAAGAAAACAAAGACCTCTCTTGCCTCCAGAGAAAGGGACCCCAAAGCAAGATACAAGCCCCCCACAAATAATAACGGTGAGGTAAGAGGAAATGACAAACACAGAAATGAACCAGGTTCAGCAAAGAGAGGCCAGCTTACTAATAGCAGAATAAAGCAAGATAACTTATTTGGTCAACAAAAACTCTATAAAAATCCACGCTGGAGATTCAAGAACCCCCGAACCGTCTAACGGTCCGGGGGGAGAACACCAGCCCCCTAGAGCTACCAGCAAAGGTCAGGATGCAGATTGGAACAAGCTGGACAAAAATACAAAACAAAACAAAAGCAAAAAGCAAGGAAGAGACTTAGCTTTAACAAGCAGGAACCAGGATCAGTACACAAGAGCACAACAGATTAGCTCTGATTTCAACGATGCCAGGCATTGAACTGAAGGTCCAGAGAGCTTATATAGCAACGCCCCTGAACTAACGGCCCAGGTGAGCATATAGGAGAAGACAGAAGCTCCAGTGTCAAATCACTAATGACCACTAGAGGGAGCAAAACGCAAATTCACAACAGTACCCCCCCCTTAGTGAGGGGTCACCGAACCCTCACCACGACCACCAGGGCGATCAGGATGAGCGGCGTGAAAGGCACGAACTAAATCGGCCGCATGAACATCAGAGGCGACCACCCAGGAATTATCTTCCTGACCATAGCCCTTCCACTTGACCAGGTACTGAAGCCTCCGCCTGGAGAGACGAGAATCCAAGATCTTCTCCACCACGTACTCCAACTCGCCCTCAACCAACACCGGAGCAGGAGGCTCAGCAGAAGGAACTACAGGCACAACGTACCGCCGCAACAAGGACCTATGAAACACGTTGTGGATAGCAAACGACACAGGAAGATCCAGACGGAAGGATACAGGATTAAGGATTTCCAATATCTTGTAAGGACCAATAAAACGAGGTTTAAATTTGGGAGAGGAAACCTTCATAGGAACAAAGTGGGAAGAAAGCCACACCAAATCCCCAACACGTAGTCGGGGACCCACACCGCGGCGGCGGTTGGCAAAGCGCTGAGCCCTCTCCTGTGACAACTTCAAGTTGTCCTCCACAAGATTCCAGATCCGCTGCAACCTATCCACCACAGAATCCACCCCAGGACAGTCAGAAGGTTCCACATGACCCGAAGAAAAACGAGGGTGGAAACCAGAGTTGCAGAAAAACGGCGAAACCAAAGTGGCGGAACTAGCCCGATTATTAAGGGCAAACTCAGCCAACGGCAAGAAGGTCACCCAATCGTCCTGATCAGCAGAGACAAAACACCTCAAATAAGCCTCCAAAGTCTGATTAGTTCGCTCCGTCTGTCCATTAGTCTGAGGATGGAAAGCAGACGAAAACGACAAATCAATGCCCATCCTACTACAAAAGGATCGCCAGAATCTGGAAACGAACTGGGATCCTCTGTCTGACACAATATTCTCAGGGATGCCGTGCAAACGAACCACGTTCTGGAAAAACACAGGAACCAGATCGGAAGAGGAAGGCAGCTTAGGCAAAGGAACCAAATGGACCATCTTGGAGAAGCGATCACAAATCACCCAGATAACCGACATGCCTTGAGACACCGGAAGATCAGAAATGAAATCCATGGAGATATGTGTCCAAGGTCTCTTAGGGACAGGCAAGGGCAAGAGCAACCCGCTGGCACGAGAACAGCAAGGCTTAGCTCGAGCACAAGTCCCACAGGACTGTACAAATGACCGCACATCCCTTGACAAGGAAGGCCACCAAAAGGATCTGGCCACCAGATCCCTGGTGCCAAAAATTCCTGGGTGACCTGCCAACACCGAGGAATGAACCTCGGAAATGACTCTGCTGGTCCACTTATCAGGCACAAACAGTCGGTCAGGTGGACAAGAATCAGGCCTATCAGCCTGAAATCTCTGCAACACACATCGCAGATCTGGAGAAATAGCTGACAAAATAACTCCATCCTTAAGAATACCAACAGGTTCAGCGACTCCAGGAGCATCAGGCACAAAGCTCCTGGAAAGAGCATCGGCCTTCACATTCTTTGAACCTGGTAAATACGAGACAACGAAGTCAAAACGGGAGAAAAACAATGACCAGCGGGCCTGTCTAGGATTCAGGCGTTTAGCAGACTCGAGATACATCAGATTTTTGTGATCAGTCAAGACCACCACACGATGCTTAGCACCCTCGAGCCAATGACGCCACTCCTCAAATGCCCATTTCATGGCCAACAACTCCCGATTGCCCACATCATAATTTCGCTCAGCAGGCGAAAACTTCCTAGAGAAAAAGGCGCAAGGTCTCATAACAGAGCAACCCGGGCCTCTCTGCGACAAAACGGCCCCTGCTCCAATCTCTGAAGCATCCACCTCAACCTGAAAGGGAAGCGAGACATCAGGCTGGCACAAAACAGGCGCCGAAGTAAACCGACGTTTCAACTCCTGGAAAGCCTCCACAGCAGCAGGAGCCCAATTAGCCACATCGGAGCCCTTCTTGGTCATATCCGTCAAAGGTTTCACAATGCTAGAAAAATTAGCGATAAAACGACGGTAGAAGTTAGCGAAACCTAAGAACTTCTGAAGACTCTTAACTGACGAGGGCTGAGTCCAATCAAGAATAGCTCGGA
The DNA here is from genome assembly GCF_051348905.1 of Ranitomeya variabilis. Classification (NCBI taxonomy): domain Eukaryota; kingdom Metazoa; phylum Chordata; class Amphibia; order Anura; family Dendrobatidae; genus Ranitomeya; species Ranitomeya variabilis. Next base: position 343,436,038 of record NC_135235.1, read on the forward strand.
CCTTGACTGGGTCCATCTCCACAGCAGAAGGGGAAAAAATGAACCCCAAAAAGGGAACCTTCTGTACACCAAAAAGACACTTTGAGCCCTTGACAAACAAAGAATTTTCACGCAAAATTTTAAAGACCCTCCTGACCTGCTCCACATGCGAGTCCCAATTATCAGAAAAAAACAGAATATCATCCAGATAAATGATCAAAAATTTATCCAGATAGTTCCGAAAAATGTCATGCATAAAGGACTGAAAAACTGAAGGGGCATTAGAGAGCCCAAAAGGCATCACCAAGTACTCAAAATGACCTTCGGGCGTATTGAATGCGGTTTTCCATTCATCACCTTGCTTAATGCGCACAAGGTTGTACGCACCACGAAGGTCTATCTTGGTGAACCACTTGGCACCTTTAATCCGGGCAAACAAGTCAGACAACAGCGGCAAAGGATACTGAAATTTGACAGTGATCTTATTTAAAAGCCGATAGTCAATACAAGGCCTCAAAGATCCGTCCTTTTTAGCCACAAAAAAGAATCCCGCACCAAGAGGGGAAGAAGACGGACGCATGTGTCCTTTCTCCAGAGACTCCTTGATATATGAACGCATAGCGGTATGTTCAGGTACCGACAGATTAAACAGTCTTCCCTTAGGAAATTTACTGCCTGGAATCAAGTCTATTGCACAGTCACATTCCCTATGAGGAGGCAATGCACTGGACCTGGACTCGCAAAAGACATCCTGATAATCAGACAAATACTCCGGAACTTCCGAAGGCGTAGAAGAAGCAATAGACACAGGCAGGGAATCCTCATAAATACCACGACAGCCCCAACTTGACACTGACATAGCCTTCCAGTCCAGGACTGGATTATGGGTCTGTAACCATGGCAGCCCCAAAACAACCACATCATGCATTTTATGCAAAACAAGAAAACGTATCACCTCGCGGTGTTCAGGAGTCATGCACATGGTAACCTGTGTCCAATACTGCGGTTTATTTTCTGCTAATGGCGTAGCATCAATACCCCTAAGAGGTATAGGATTTTCTAATGGTTCAAGAATAAAACCACAGCGCTTAGCAAATGAGAGATCCATAAGACTCAGGGCAGCACCTGAATCTACAAACGCCATGACAGGATAAGATGACAGTGAGCAAATCAAAGTTACAGACAGAATAAACTTAGGATGTAAATTACCAACGGTGACAGGACTAACAACCTTAGTTATACGTTTAGAGCATGCTGAGATAACATGTGTAGAATCACCACAGTAGTAGCACAAGCCATTCCGGCGTCTATGAATTTTCCTCTCATTTCTAGTCAGGATTCTATCACATTGCATCAAATCAGGTGTCCGTTCAGACAACACCATGAGGGAATTTGCGGTTTTTCTATCACATTGCATCAAATCAGGTGTCCGTTCAGACAACACCATGAGGGAATTTGCGGTTTTGCGCTCCCGCAACCGCCGGTCAATTTGAATAGCCAGGGCCATGGTATCATTCAGACCTGTGGGAATAGGAAAACCCACCATAACATTCTTAATGGCTTCAAAAAGGCCATTTCTAAAATTAGGAGCCAGTGCACACTCGTTCCAATGTGTCAGCACGGACCATTTCCGAAATTTTTGGCAATACACTTCAGCCTCGTCCTGGCCCTGAGACATAGCCAGCAAGGCTTTTTCTGCCTGAATCTCAAGATTGGGTTCCTCATAAAGTAAACCGAGCGCCAGAAAAAACGCATCAATATCAGCCAATGCCGGATCTCCTGGCGCCAACGAAAAAGCCCAATCTTGAGGGTCACCCCGTAAGAATGAAATAACAATTTTTACTTGTTGAGCAGAGTCTCCAGACGAACAAGGTCTCAGGGACAAAAACAATTTACAATTATCCCTGAAATTCCTAAACTTAAATCGGTCTCCTGAAAACGGTTCAGGAATCGGTATCTTGGGTTCAGACCTAGGATTTCTGATAACATAATCTTGTATACCCTGCACACGAGCAGCAAGCTGGTCCACACTTGTAATCAAGGTCTGGACACTCATGTCTGCAGCAAGCTTAAGCCACTCTGAGGTAAAGGGGAAAAGAAAAGAAAAAAAAAAAAAAATGAGAGAGGAAAAAAAAAACTCAAAATTTTCTTTCTTATAATCCCACTTCTGCAATGCATCAAACATTCAATACTGGCCTGGCATACTGTTATGACCCCAGTGGACAGGGTCTCAGAGGTACGTGTAAGTCTGCGAGATACAAAAATCCAGCTCATAGGGCAGTGGTAACTGGGTTGACCAAATATCTACTCCTAACACCAACACTAGAAGTAGCCGGGGATCATGCCTACGGTGATCGCTAGATGACTCGCGCCAGCCGGAGAATCTAACTACCCCTAGGAGAAGAAAACAAAGACCTCTCTTGCCTCCAGAGAAAGGGACCCCAAAGCAAGATACAAGCCCCCCACAAATAATAACGGTGAGGTAAGAGGAAATGACAAACACAGAAATGAACCAGGTTCAGCAAAGAGAGGCCAGCTTACTAATAGCAGAATAAAGCAAGATAACTTATTTGGTCAACAAAAACCCTATAAAAATCCACGCTGGAGATTCAAGAACCCCCGAACCGTCTAACGGTCCGGGGGGAGAACACCAGCCCCCTAGAGCTACCAGCAAAGGTCAGGATGCAGATTGGAACAAGCTGGACAAAAATACAAAACAAAACAAAAGCAAAAGCAAGGAAGAGACTTAGCTTTAACAAGCAGGAACCAGGATCAGTACACAAGAGCACAACAGATTAGCTCTGATTTCAACGATGCCAGGCATTGAACTGAAGGTCCAGAGAGCTTATATAGCAACGCCCCTGAACTAACGGCCCAGGTGAGCATATAGGAGAAGACAGAAGCTCCAGTGTCAAATCACTAATGACCACTAGAGGGAGCAAAACGCAAATTCACAACAATTCCCTCTCCGGCGCTGTTAATAAAGAGGGAGGTGGAGTGCCCCCTGACAGACTTATTTAGTTTTCTTCCCAGGCGACTCTAAATACAGGGATCTCCCAGCACTCAGGCCCAACGCCACAGTATCCCTCTCCAGGGGAGGCCAGTCGCGCCTTGCATTTCCTATCTATGGGGAAGCTTCTTAAAGGGAGAGCACCACGAGTACAACAGCACGGCCCGTCCTACCTCAGAAAATGCGACACAAGGAGAGTCACCACAGCAATCGGCGCTCCTACACTCACCGCCGTCGGGCGGACTCGGCCCCGCTGTCGGCACCCCTCCGCAGAACACACCGGAGCACCAGGCGGCTGGCGATGTGGCAGGTAAGCAGACGCAGCCTCGGGAAGGCGGCTCCGGATCCTCGGCACGTAGGTGCCAATCTGTCCCACCGAGACCAAGCGCCGGCCTCACAGCGAGCACAGAGGCCACGGCGCCGCTTTCTTTGGCAGCGGATCTCCCCTAGCAGAGCCACCGGGTCCCAGGTAGACGGGGGTGTTATCCTCTCTTGCCTCACTTAATTCGGTTTTCTTTAATAGGAGGATGAGGTTCGGCAGTTCCACAGGCGAGTGGTGGGCCGTATTCTCTCCTGTCAGGCTTCAGGCCTGTTTGCAGGCCTCAGATTTCCAGTGGGCCTATAGTGTAAATATGCGGTCAATATGATCAATGACTCTAGGGTCCAGAGGCAGACGTGCTTTGCCTCTAGGTGTATGGATGAGTCCACAAAACCCTCAGATTGATTAGATTGCAAGATCTATCAGTGGAGCACAAGGAGAGTGTGTCCTGCTCCTCCTGATGCTAGCCACGCCCCCAGATTCTCGTTTTTTGAGGCAGAGACTTCAGTATCTTGTCAAATGGAAGGGTTATGGCCAGGAGGATAATTCTTGGGTTTTTGCCTCTGATGTCCATGCTGCTGATTTGGTTCATGCTTTTCATCTGGCTCGTCCTGATCGGCCTGGGGGCTCTGGTGAGGGTTCAGTGACCCCTCCTCAAGGGGGGTACTGTTGTGAATTCTGCTTTTGGGCTCCCTCCGGTGGTTGTAGGTGGTAATGCGGTTGCCCCTGAGTTGCAGTCCTGGTCAGGTGTATCTGCTGATTGCAGTTCTGACTGGGGTATTTAGGCATGCAGGATTCATTAGTCCTTGCCAGTTGTCCATGGTTGTTGGGAGGTTTTGGTCCTGGTTTGGTTCCTTCTGCCTTCTGCCAAATCAGCAAAGATAAGTGTCTGGTTTTGTTTCTGTGGCACACATGCTGTGTGCTTAATAATTCTGTGCTAGTCAGTGTTTTTTGTCCAGCTTAGATTGTGTCAGTCTTTTCTCAGTCTTGTTGGATTCTCTGGAGTGGCAGATATACATTCCATGTCTTTAGGTAAATTGTGGAACTTTTTGTATTATCTGCTGTGGATATTTTTGGAAGGGTTTTAATACTGACCGCTTAGTATTCTGTCCTATCTTTCCCTATTTAGCTAGAGTGGCCTCTTTTGCTGAATCCTGTTTTCTGCCTGCGTGTCTTTCCTCTCCTACTCACAGTCAATATTCGTGGGGGGCTGCCTATCCTTTGGGGTTCTGCTCTGAGGCAAGGTAATATTCCTATTTCTATCTATAGGGGTATTTAGTCCTCCAGCTGTGTCGAGGTGTCTAGGGTTTGTTAGGCACACCCCACGGCTACTTCTAGTTGCGGTGTTAGTTCAGGTTTTGCGGTCAGTACAATTTCCACCTACTCCAGAGAAAGTTCATGTGGCTCCAAAGTCACCGGATCATAACATTATACCTCACATATGATGAATTTACAGTGTTTCTGATAGCCCCCCCGGGAATTAGCTTTCCGCAATCCACTGTGATTTACCGTATATACTCAAGTATAAGCCGACCTGAGTATAAGCCGAGGTAACTAATTTTACCTCAAAAAACGGGAAAACTTATTGACTTGAGTATACGCTGAGAGGGGAGATACAGCAGCTCCTGGGTCCGTGAGTCTCCCCTCTCCCCATGAGTGTCCCCTCACCCTGCAAGTCTCCCCTCTCACCATCAGTCCATGAGTCTCCCACGGTGGTGTTTCTTACCCACTCCTTCACAGCAGCGGCAGCGGTGAAGCAGCACCATCCTGTCATGTATGGAGTCCTGGAGGTAGCGGCGTGCCAGTAACGTATGGAGCAGCAGTAGCCGTGGTAGCATACGGCAGGTGGAGGTTGCGGGCGGCCTGTATTTTCGCTGCGCACACTTCACTTCTGGTCCTGCTCATTATGGCTTATGAATATTCATGACGTCACAGGAAGTGAAGCGTCCGGCACTGAAAATACAGCCCGCAACCTCCTCTTGCCATACGGCTACCGCTTGCTCCATACGTTTCCGGCACAACGCTACCTCTGAGACTCAATGCCAGGATCGCCCTGCTCCGCCACCGCTGCTGCTATGAAAGAGGGGGTAAGAATGACCACCGGGGAGGGGAGAGGGACCATGGGAGAGGGGAGACAGACCAAATAGAGGGATCTATTTCAAGTGTTTATTTCTGTTAATGTTGATGATTATGGCTTATAGCCAATGAAAACCCAGTAAATTAGAATACTTTATAACACCAGCTTGAAAAATTATTTTAAAATCAGAAATGTTGGCCTGCTGGGATGTATGTTCAGTAAATGCTGAGGTGCCCAGGTTGCTTTGATAGTAGTCTTCAGCTCATCTGCTTTGTTGGGTCTGGTGTCGCTCATCTTCCTCTTGACAAGACTTTCGGGTTTTCATTGGTTGTAATTCATAATCATCAACATTAATATAAATAAATACTTGAAATAGATCACTCTGTTTGTAATGACTCTATATAAGATATGAGTTTCACTTTTTGTATTGAAGCACTGAAATAAATTAACTTTTTGATGATATTCTAATTTTGTGACCAGCACCTGTATATATGCTGTAGGGATCGTACTTACTCAGGTACGGCAGGAGGAAAACAGGAGGTGCGTTACTCTGTGCGGGTTTATTTGCTCCACAAACCCCTAAGCAACAACAAAAAGTAAATGGCATTTAGAGCCGGCAAAAAACAACACAAAATAACCTTAGTCGGGTTCTGCTCCCTCAGGCCTGTGAACACAGGCTGGGCAATGTCCAGCACGCAGGCTCGCTCTGGATCCACACAGGCAGGAGGGCTTTTCCCTCCCCAACCACAGACCATGTCTGGTGAGGTATGTGGGTAGCCAGACCTGCCCATCTCTCATAGCTATTCGCAACCTGGACCCAGGTGCACCAAACAACATCCTAGTGCTTACATGCACTAAAGAAAAATACTCCGGGTTACAATCACAGGAAGCAGCCATCCCTGTGACACATATCTCCCATTGATTGCGCGGCCATTAGCCTCCTTACAATGCATTCTCTGTACTACACAGGTCTGCAAAAAATTTTTTCTCAAGAGCTGTTTTGGTTATTCCACGTAATCTTTATGTTTTTAAGTGCACTGAATCCGAAAATGACCTCCGTTTTGTCAAAGGACATCACGTTTTCTGAAAATTTAAGTAACTATGTTAAATAAGACAATACCTCAAAATAAATTAAAATAGACTCATAAAATTAATTTTTTATTACAAATGTTTCATGAAAATCATTTTTTAACTGCAATGAGCTCACTAACACACACTAAAATCGATTCTTCTTCCCTGTGAGGCTTCTCTTGGTACATTTACACTTGTGAGTAGCATCTGGAATGTCTCTCTGAAACGTCCAACAGTAGTCTGCCATCATTGTAATGCTCCTTCTTCCCTGGTATCTTCTTTCCATCTCTTTAATGTCCTGGTGGAATAGTTCACCTTGCTCTTCACTCACAGCTCCCAAATTTTCAGGAAAGTTGTCAAGGTGGGAATGGAGGAAATGCACTTTCAAACTCATCAGGCAACCTAAAGCTTGAAATGCTTTCAGCATTCGTCCGACAATTTTTTTGTAGTCAGGGTCTTTGTTATTGCCTAAAAATTTCTCTATGACCTCTTTAAATGCAAACCACCCTTCTTTTTGAGGATGCGTCATGGTATTGATAAACTCTTGATCAGCTTGATCCGCTGAGCCATAATGTTAATTTTGGGAAACACGGTTAAATATGACGAGCTAACATGAACTGAGATGAGAAAGTGTGAACAGGCGAGAACCAAGATAAAACAATTGAATCAAGCCCGAGCATGTCAGAGCCTGCTCGTTCAGCTTGCAACATGTTGATGCTGGTTTCATTAGCTCACTCTGAAAGTTCTTTTCTTTGAAAGTTATATTTTTGGCATTGTATATCTTCAATGCATTGATGTGAATTAATAAATAGTAATTTTGACTTTCAAAACCCTAAGATAAAAAAAAAATACCAAAAAATGAGAAAAATATACTAAATTTGAAGGGAATTTAGCTTTTCGTGGCAAATCCTGACGTCCAGGATTTTTTTCAATATTTTTTTCGTTTTCAGCACACCAAAATACATGGAAATTAGATGATAATAATCAAACAGCTTTTTAGTCTCAGACCTGTGCTATCATGTAGTGCTAACTGCCTGTTTGTGCTGTCACATATTTTGTGTCATCACTAGTGTTGAGTAGGGTTGAGAGACCTTTACTTTTATAGGATCGGGTCGGGTTTCACGAAACCCGACTTTTTCAAAAGTCGGGTCGAGTGAAATCGGCCGATCCTATAAAAAAGTCGGGGTCGGCCGAAACTCGAAACCCAATGCAGTGCATTGGGTTTCCAATGGTTCCCAGGGTCTGAAGGAGCGGAAACTCTCCTTCAGGCCCTGGGATCCATATTTAAGTGTAAAATAAAGAATTAAAATAAAAAATATCGCTATACTTACCCTCTGACGGGCCCTGGTACTAACCGGGAACCTTCCTTCCTTAGAATCAACCTTCCAGGACCTTGCGGTGACGTCACGGTGACGTCGCGGCTTGTGATTGGTCGCGTGAGCGGTCACATGGGCGGCTGCGCGACCAATCACAAGCCGCGATGTCACCGTGACGTCACCGAAGGTCCTGGAAGGGCTGATTCTTAGGAAGGAAGGCTGTCGGAAAGAAGCAGGGCGTGTCCGAGGGTGAGTATATACCTAATAGGAATATACTCACCCTCGGCTTCGTTCCGGCAGCCTTCCTTCCTAAGAATCAGCCCTTCCAGGACCTTCGGTGACGTCACGGTGACGTCGCGGCTTGTGATTGGTCATGCGAGCGGTCACATGGGCGGCCGCGTGACCAATCACAAGCCGCGACGTCGCCGCGACGTCACCGCAAGGTCCTGGAAGGCTGATTCTAAGGAAGGAAGGTTCCCGGTTAGTACCAGGGCCCGTCAGAGGGTAAGTATAGCGATATTTTTTATTTTAATTCTTTATTTTACACTTAAATCTGAATTCCGATACCAATTCCCGATATCTTAAACATATCGGGAATCGGTATCGGAATTCCAATTCCAGATTCAGAAGATCGCCAACTTCATGGCCGACCCCACACAGGGGTCGGGTCGGGTTTCATGAAACCCGACTTTGCCAAAAGTCAGCGACTTCTGAAAATTGCCGACCAGTTTCGCTCAACCCTAGTGTTGAGCATTCCGATACCGCAAGTATTTGCGGTATCGGAATTCCGATACAGAGTTCCGATATTTTTGCGATATTGGGAATCGGTATCAGGATGCATATTCATGTGTAAAATAAAGAATAAAAATAAAAAATATGGATATACTCACCCTCGGACGCGCCCTGGTTGTAACCGCTGCAACCGGCAGCCTCCGTTCCTAAGAATGAGCGAGTGAAGGACCTGCGATGACGTCGCGGTCTTGTGATTGGTCACGTGACCGCTCACGTGACCACGACGTGATCGAAGGTCCTTCACTCGCTCATGCAGCACCCCAGAGTCCTGGTTGTTGCAATACTATGGCTCCGCCACTATGGGGAGCTATGGTACGTCTGATTACACTACGGAGTTTCTCTGACCAGGTACACTCACACCCACACTTCACACTCCGGCCACCAGGGGGGGTGGTCCAAACTAGTAGGCCACTCCTCACAACTCTGGTAAAACTGGGGGTTGGACAGGAAGACAGAGAGAAGGAGCTGGGAAGAGCTAGTGAGAGGACCTGTCAGGGATGGGATCCTGGCAGACTCCTCAGAGCAGAACTAACCAGTAAACAACGGGAATACAGAAAAGGAGAAATACCAGAAGGGGTCCTGCTGTTAGACCGAGGCAACATCCTTCTGAGGCGCAAACAATCGGTGGCCGGAACGCCGAGCAAGTAAGAGACTTTAAGTACATTGCAAACCACGGCAGGACAGCTAATTACAGGTTGGCTGTCTCACTTAACACCTAAGCAGACAACGGAGGCAGCTGTGGGAGAGGGGCGACACTAGGGTCCCGGAAGAACTCCAGGCCTACCCCGTCATACGGGTGCGTCCTACCATATCACCTGGAGGACGGAGAAAGAACAGTAGTGACAGAAAGAAACAGTTGTGAGGACTATCCCGGGAGCTCAGCAGGGAAGAACTACAACACACGGCGCTAGAAGGTAGATACTGATTCCCACCTGTAAGGAGAACTCCTGATGTGTCGTTGGACCGGCCGGTCTCTGACAACCTAGTTAACAGCGCTCTGGACTGAGGTCTCCAACATCTTCAGTAAAGAGGTAAAGAGACTGCAACCTGGTGTCTTCATTATTTACCGCGACTTGCACCGTTACCACACCACTTATTGCACCGGACGTCCCCCACTGACAGACAGGGCCACGGACCGGGTCTAGCCACCGTGACAACCCCAGGACTGAGACCCAGAGGCCCGGCTCCGGGTACCCCTCGGCCCTGCGGCGGTGTGGGGGCGCTCCAAACTTGGCGTCACGAACAGGATCTACTTAAGCCTGAAGAATCAGGTCATGTGTGCCTTGGAACTGTGATTTATTGTGCTTGGACTGTACTTTATTGAAAAGACTGTGCTGTGCCATTTGCCGCCAAAATTTGCCATTGCCGCGCGCGGCAGGGAGGCGCCTGAGCTACGTGGGCGGGATCAGCCAAAAGAAGCGCGGAACGGAAAGCGCGGTGAGGCGCCCATCCCGGAAGAGGAACTCCGACCTCCAGCAGGTTAGTGGGAGGAAGGGACGGCCATGTCCGAGTCGGGAGGAGAGGAGGTGGCGGTCGCAGCCGCGGACGCAGGGGCAGCTCCTGTCCCCGCAGCGGGCGAAGCCGCGGCCCTAATACCACCACTGGCTGCCGCAGAACCCGCTGCCCCCATCAACCAGTCGGACACTGTCACTAATGCAAAAGCCATAATGCCCTTCTCCATGCCCTACCTGCCCGGAGCGGCCTGGCTCCCACGATACTCCGGGGAGGCGCATACGTTCACTGACTTTAAAGAAGGGCTCTGCAGCCTGCTCGAGTTCTATCCCCTAACCGAGCCCCAGAAGGTCCATATGATAACCGGCCAACTCTTTGGGGCGGCTCTGAGAGAAGTGAAATCCTGGCCCGCTGAGGATAAAGGAACTGCACAACAGATTTTTGCCAAGCTTAAAGCCACCTTTGATACTCGCACTGCTACAGAAATTAAACTGACTTTTTATGGATGCAAACAAAGGTCACAGGATAGCTTGCGGGACTATGCCCTTAATCTCCAGGAAGCGATGCGGGCCATTAAGCAGAGTGACCCTGGCAGCATGCAGGATGAGGATAAAATCCTGAAGGAGCGGTTCATTGAGGGGCTCCTGTGCAGTCACCAGCGGGGCCAGTTGCACTTCTTGGCCATGCAAAATCCAGACTTGACTTTTGCGCAGTTTAAAGATAAAGCTATCCAGGCATTGCAGGAGCGACAGCCCAGCCGCGCAGTACCACCCAGGCGCCCCGCTCTCACATACCACCAGGAGGTGGCATCGGATACCCCAGTTGCCGCGGAGGCCGACGCCCAGAGCTTCGAGGACGACTCCCCTGCAGGACTTCGTCTCCAGATGCAAGAGCTAACCAAGAGCGTTGCTGCCCTGGCCCGGACGGTGCAGTCCCTACAGGAGGCCCCCAAAGAGAAGATCCAGTTGGCTTCCAGCCCGGAGGATGTCCCTTGGATGCGACAGAGGAGGACTCCGCCGACCAGGAGCCGGCCCGACGATCGCTTCCACCAGGATGGACGACCCATCTGCCGCCGCTGTCACCAGGTGGGCCATCTTGCAAGGTACTGTCCTTTAAACGAGCAACCCCTGGGGCAAAGGGCCAACCCCCAGGAGTAGGACGGTCAGGCCCGCAGCATTGGAGAACCAAGTATATTGGAGGACGACCAGTTCTCCCTGTAGTGATTGATGGAATCCCCTTGAATGCTTTGCTGGACACCGGTTCTCAGGTGACGACTATACCTTACGTGCTCTACAAACGGTATTGGGAGGACGCTGATATTACTCGTGGCCCTGACGATGATTTCACCATAATCGCCAGTAATGGTCAGCCGTTGCCACAAGTGGGGTATAAGGAGGTCACCATCAAAGTGGGGCGGGTGGAATTGAAAGCCCAAGGGATTGTGATTGTAGATATTGATCGTCGAGAATGTAATCCCATGATGACTCTTGGTACTAATGTTATAGAAAATTGTCTTGCAGAAGTGATTGTTTTGTTGCAACAGGTGGCAGAAAACGCTGGCCACAGTGAGCAACGTGCCCTGCAGAAGGAAATCAGAGCTCTGATGCAGAGACAGCAGGTAGAGCTGACTGGTGGTGAGATTGGTCGTGTCACTGTGAGTGATTCAAACCCCATCACGATACCCCCCAAAAGTGAAATGTTAATATGGTGTCGAGCAGCCATAGGCCTCAGGGGTAAGGACTACCAGGCCTTGGTAGAACCTGTATATTCAGACAATAGGCCTACTATTCTGACAGCCCGGGGGGTGGTCGACGTCCGACAGGGGAGAGTGCCCGTACGTGTCCTCAATTGTGGGGAGGAAGAGGTCCACCTAACCAAGTATACCACGCTCGCCAAACTGTTCACTGTCAATAATAGTGTAATACAGACACCCGAACCCTTGGTCCCGTCAAACGTGGCGGAGAACAAAGGTTCTGCCGAGCATTCGAAGGACTGGTGTCGGGAATTGCATGTGGGCACTGACTCTACCCCATCTCATCAAATACAGGGGGCTTACAGGGTGGTACACGAGTACGAGCAGGTATTCAGCAAACACCCCTCAGATTTTGGGCAGGTGAAAGGGATCCAACATCACATCCCCACGGGAGATCATCGACCCATAAAAGAGAGATATCGTCCTGTACCCCCAGCTCATTACCAGTGTGCCAAGGACATGTTGCGGGAAATGAAGGAGGCTGGGGTGGTGAGAGACAGCTGTAGCCCCTGGGCGGCTCCGTTAGTCCTTGTTAAAAAGAAAGATGGTACAATGAGGATGTGTGTTGATTACAGACAGTTGAATCGCATTACACATAAGGACGCATACCCACTGCCCAGGATAGAGGAGTCTCTGGCTGCTTTAAAATCTGCTAACTATTTCTCTACCTTAGATCTCACCAGTGGGTACTGGCAGGTTCCTGTGGCGGAGGCGGACAAAGAGAAGACGGCTTTCACGACGCCAATGGGCCTCTGTGAGTTCAACTACATGCCCTTCGGATTGTGCAATGCTCCCGGAACGTTCCAGAGGATGATGGAGAGCTGCCTGGGACACCTGAACTTTGAAACCGTGCTGCTATATCTGGATGACGTCATAGTCTTCTCTAAAACCTACGAAGACCATCTGAAGGACCTGGCCGAGGTGTTTGAAGCCTTGTCCAAATTCGGCCTAAAAGTGAAACCGTCCAAGTGTCATCTGCTGAAACCTAAAGTGCAGTACCTGGGCCACGTGGTGAGCGCTGAAGGAGTGGCCCCAGACCCCGACAAGGTCACAGTGATCCAGGACTGGCCAAAGCCTAGTGACCTCCACGAAGTCCGGCAGTTCCTCGGGTTGGTAGGTTACTACCGGAGATTCATTAAGGATTTCACCAAGAAGGCCGCACCCTTGCAAAATCTGCTGGTGGGCCAACCAAAGAAGACCAAGGGGAGGAAAACCCCCTTTGATTGGAACGAAGAGCTGGAGGAATCCTTCACCTGCTTGAAGTCGGCGCTGACGGGGGAAGAGGTACTGGCTTACCCCGAATACGACCAACCGTTTGTGCTGTACACAGATGCCAGTAATGTGGGACTAGGAGCCGTGCTGTCTCAAGTCCAGAACGGCAAGGAAAGAGTGATCGCTTACGCCAGCAGGAAACTCCGTCCCACGGAAAGGAACCCTGACAACTACAGTTCCTTCAAACTGGAATTCCTTGCCCTTGTCTGGGCAGTGACGGAGAGGTTTAAGCACTACCTGGCCTCCGCGAAATTCACCGTCTTCACGGACAACAATCCGCTAACGCATCTGGATACTGCCAAACTCGGGGCTTTGGAGCAGCGGTGGATGGCCCGGCTGTCCAACTATGATTTCACCATCAAATATCGGGCAGGGCACCAGAATGCCAATGCCGATGCTCTGTCCCGAATGCCCAATTTACCAGAAGTGGGAGAGGACCCGGAGGCACTGGAAGAGGTGGAGCTGCCTGCCTTCCATCGCCCCAAAGCCACTCAGAACTGTCACCATGTGAAGAACAGGCACAAGAACCAACCGGATGCCACGCTGAATCCCCTGCCCCACCACGGATGGGCAGAAACCCAGGATAGTGACCCCGCGGTCCGTCAGGTGAAGGAGCTCTTGACGCAGGCTGGGTTGCACCCTGGCCCAGATGATCCACAAGAAACCCAACAGCTGTGGAAGGGGAGAAGTAAGCTGTTTATCCATGATGGCAAGCTGTGCAGGAGGAGCATCGACCCACGTACTCATGAATTGGTGTGGCAGATAGTGGTGCCAAGGCGAGATGCGCCCATGGTTCTGGGAGCCTACCATGATGGAGCCGGACACTTCGGATGGAAGAAGCTGGAGAAGCTACTCCGAGGGAGGTTCTATTGGATTGGCATGAAGAGAACCATTGAGAAGTGGTGTCGGGAGTGTGGTCCATGTAGTCTGCGTAGAAAGGACCGTGACAGTCAACGGGCTCCCCTGCGGCCTATCATCACCAAACGGCCGCTTGAACTGGTCGCGCTGGATCATGTGAAGCTGACACCTAGCCGGTCGGGCTATATCTACGCCCTTACCATCGTGGACCACTACTCCAGGTTTCTGGTGGTTGTTCCTGTTAAAGATCTAACGGCCAGGACTGCCGCCAGGGCCTTCCAGCAGCACTTTTGTAGGCCCCATGGCTACCCAGAGAAGGTACTGACCGACCAGGGACCTGCCTTTGAAGCAGAAGTATTCCAGGAATTCTGCCAGCTGTACGGGTGTAAGAAGATCAGGACCACCCCGTACCACCCTCAAACCAACGGGATGTGCGAGAAGATGAACCAGGTAGTAATCGATTTATTGAAGACCTTGCCTGTGGAGGAACGGAACCTGTGGCCGACAAAGTTGCCTGACCTGGTGGATATGTACAACCACATCCCAGTAAGTTCCACCAACTGTACTCCAGCGTACCTGATGCGAGGAAGGTCTAGTCGGTTACCCGTTGATCTGGACATGGGGGTCCTAGTACCCGAAGATACCTCGCCGGAGGCAGATTGGGATACAGAAAGGCAGCAAAGATACCGCGAAGTACAGGAGTGTGTGGAGAGAAGTCTCGCCCAGGCTAGGCAGAAACAAGAAAGGGACTACAATCAACACGCTCCTGCGATTCCCCTGTCACCTGGTAAGCAAGTGCTTAAACGAAAGAGGAGGTTACACAAGCTTGATGACCAATGGGAAGCGGAACCGTATACCATCTTGCCATCCGACTTCGACAACACTAAGGTCTGTCTCATCAGCAAGGACAGAGGGGAGACCTCGACAGCGGTATCCAGGGATCACCTTAAGGTCTGCCCCGATAAGTTAAAAGAGAGGGGCACGGCCCCAGAAATCCCCCCGCCGGTGGAAAAGGAGAAAATGTTCCATACTGTCCTTGGCGACTTTCCCCAGTCCTGGACTCAGATAAACCAAGCCGTTGTGGTACCTGTCGTAATGTTTGAACAGCCGGACCCGCCAGAAACAATGGTGGTACCAGATCATCTGGCTCCACTGCCTCAACAAGCCTTACCTGAAGATGCCATGCCAACCGTTGAACCGGCAAATCCTCCCTCTGCTATCAGTGAACCTGCTGTACCCACCGTTGATAGCAGCAGCTCTGAGAGCCCCAACCTGCCAGTGCTACCCAGACTCACTAGAAGTGTAGCTAGAAGACAGTGCACTACACCAGCGGTAGCAAGCATAGCGGGCCCTGTTAGGCCAATAGCAACCCCTGCGCTGCGAAGGTCCACACGCAGCACTCAAAATCAAACTCCCCTCCGCTTCAAAGCTTGGAGGTATTGATAAGGGCTGCTATGTAATTGAAAATGTTTGTATGCATATCTTTTTGTTACAGGTTTTTAAATGGACACTAGAGTAATGGACGGTGAATTGCTCAAAAACTTCCACAGGGGGACCCCTTTGTTTACCCGGGGTCCCCGCTGTTTCAACCACTGAACTGAGAGTCATAAACTGTGCATGACCTAACTTTCGCAACGTTCAAGAATCCTCACCTCCCGTAAAGGGAAGCATTGTTATGTTCAATTGTTATGTTATTTCGAAAATTTGTGTGTTTACCGTTTAACATGTATTATTGTTCTTGTTTTCCCAGTCCCGGAGTACTGGATTTAACCGGGGGGGAGTGCAGCACCCCAGAGTCCTGGTTGTTGCAATACTATGGCTCCGCCACTATGGGGAGCTATGGTACGTCTGATTACACTACGGAGTTTCTCTGACCAGGTACACTCACACCCACACTTCACACTCCGGCCACCAGGGGGGGTGGTCCTATCTAGTAGGCCACTCCTCACAACTCTGGTAAAACTGGGGGTTGGACAGGAAGACAGAGAGAAGGAGCTGGGAAGAGCTAGTGAGAGGACCTGTCAGGGATGGGATCCTGGCAGACTCCTCAGAGCAGAACTAACCAGTAAACAACGGGAATACAGAAAAGGAGAAATACCAGAAGGGGTCCTGCTGTTAGACCGAGGCAACATCCTTCTGAGGCGCAAACAATCGGTGGCCGGAACGCCGAGCAAGTAAGAGACTTTAAGTACATTGCAAACCACGGCAGGACAGCTAATTACAGGTTGGCTGTCTCACTTAACACCTAAGCAGACAACGGAGGCAGCTGTGGGAGAGGGGCGACACTAGGGTCCCGGAAGAACTCCAGGCCTACCCCGTCATACGGGTGCGTCCTACCATATCACCTGGAGGACGGAGAAAGAACAGTAGTGACAGAAAGAAACAGTTGTGAGGACTATCCCGGGAGCTCAGCAGGGAAGAACTACAACACACGGCGCTAGAAGGTAGATACTGATTCCCACCTGTAAGGAGAACTCCTGATGTGTCGTTGGACCGGCCGGTCTCTGACAACCTAGTTAACAGCGCTCTGGACTGAGGTCTCCAACATCTTCAGTAAAGAGGTAAAGAGACTGCAACCTGGTGTCTTCATTATTTACCGCGACTTGCACCGTTACCACACCACTTATTGCACCGGACGTCCCCCACTGACAGACAGGGCCACGGACTGGGTCTAGCCACCGTGACAACCCCAGGACTGAGACCCAGAGGCCCGGCTCCGGGTACCCCTCGGCCCTGCGGCGGTGTGGGGGCGCTCCACTCATTCTTAGGAACGGAGGCTGCCGGTTGCAGCGGTTACAACCAGGGCGCGTCCGAAGGTGAGTATATCCCTATTTTTTATTTTTATTCTTTATTTTACACATGAATATGGATCCCAGGGCCTGAAGGAGAGTTTCCTCTCCTTCAGACCCTGGGAACCATCCAGGATCACTTCCGATATTTGTGTCCCATTGACTTGTATTGGTATCGGGTATCGGTATCGGCGATATCCGATATTTTTCGGATATCGGCCGATACAATCCGATACCGATACTTTCAAATATCGGAAGGTATCAGTCAACACTAGTCATCACCATTCTCCTGATACTCGTTACTGTCTTTTTCAAGTTATCATTATGTGATTATTACAATTTTTAAATATGTTCAATAAAATGTATACTTTTTTGTAAGAAGAAAGTTTTTTCCTTTTTTTTTTTTGGAAAGGATTCAGTCTGTCCTCTGACATTGTCCACATTGTGTTAGGGGGTCAGCGATGCGTCGGCATGACAACCTGAGGTCTCCTTGAGACCTCTATGGTTGTTGATGCCGGCTTGCTGTGAGCGCCACCCTGTGGTCGGCGCTCATAGCAAGCCTATAATTCAGCTGCAAAGGAGCGATCTGATGATCGCTCCTATGTAGCTGAGCTGATCCAGTTGTGCCAGCTTCTAGCCTCCCATGGAGGCTATTGAAGCATAGCAAAAGTTAAAGAAAAATGTTTTAAAAAATATGAAAAGCATAAAAAAAATAAAAGTTTAAATCATAGTTACATAGTTATTAAGGTTGAAGGAAGACTGTAAGTCCATCTAGTTCAACCCATAGCCTAACCTAACATGCCCTAACATGTTGATCCAGAGGAAGGCAAAAAAAAACCCATGTGGCAAAGAGTAACTCCACCATGGGGAAAAATCACCCCCCTTTCAAAATAAAACAATAGAAAGAAAGTGGAGGGAAAAATGAAAAACGCAAAAACGAAAAAGGGCACAAATGTGGACTTGTTTCAGGACAATGGTATTAGAACAAAGTATTAAATTTTTTAAAATGTGGACTCCTACCTAAAAATATGAGAACAAAATTATTAGATACTGAAATGTCCCCTGCTTCCTGGAGCACACTATTAGAAAAAACAATTTAGATTCTCACATGTGGACTCTTAGATCAAGCACAAAATTAGTAGCACAAAAGAGCTTTATGCTGAAATGTGCCCTGCTGTCACACACACTGAGCAAAAATGATTGATCTGCTGGAAGGTTGATTTCACAGCTACACACGATCCTATGTATCTGAACTAACTGACTGACAATCAACCGCCAAAATAACTTTCTAACTATCTAGTAGCAGCACCTGGAGAGGCCTCTTTACGCTGCTACACTGACGAAATGGTGCCAAAACAACATGTCCACTCTTTATATGGAGAGGGACATGTGACTTTGGCAGCCAATGACACAAGCCCTTGTGTCTGGACGTTCCGGATGGTTTCTGCGCCTTGTTGGCTGTCGGAATCAACATAATAAAGTTAAGTAAACAAAAGGGGCATGCCGCTCCTCTAACCTCTCCACATGGTCCTTTAACCTCTCCACCTCCCCTTCCGCACAAAAAACATTAATGGAAATGCAATGATTTACCGAACTGTGACCGACTTTTGCAGACTTTGAGTAAAAATGCTTGTGAAACCTAACATGAATCTGAATGTGCTACATTCGTGCCAAATTTGAAATTGGCGAACGTTTTCTGAACAAGTTTGCTCATCTCTAGAAACAACATTCTACTGTGAGATGAGTGATGTGCTATATATTTCATAATACTCTCTAATTCCACCCCACTAGTGATGAACGAGTGTACTCGGTGATCAGGTTTTCCCGAGCACGCTCGGGTGACCTCCAAGTATTTGTTAGCGTTCGGAGATTTAGTTTTCATCACCTCAGCTGAATGATTTACAGCTACTAGCCAGGCTGAGTACATGTGGGGGTTGCCTGGTTGCTAGGGAATCCCCACATGTAATCAAGCTGGCTAATAGATGTAAATCATTCAGCTGTGGTGATGAAACTTAGGGTATGTGCACATGCTGCGGATTTTGCTGCGGATCCGCAGCAGTTTTCCCTAAGTTTACAGTACCATGTAAACCTATGGGGAAAAAAAAAGCTGTGCACATGCTGCGGAAAAATCCGCGCGGAAACGCAGTGGATTATTTTCCGCAGCATGTCACTTTCTGCGGATTCCGCAGCGGTTTTCAACCTGCACCAATAGGAAAGTGCAGTTGAAAACCCACAGAGGAATCCGCAGAAGAAACCGCGTGAAAATCCGCAGTGAAAACCGCAGTGGTTTTGCACTGCGGATTTTCCAAATCCGCTGCGGAAAATTCCACAGCAGAATCCGCAGCGTGTGCACATACCCTAAATCCCCGAACACTAACAAATACTCGGAGATCACCCGAGCAACGAGTATACTCGCTCATCACTACTCCCCACTAATATGCTTTCCAGAACCAAAGGCTGCCAGTTGTAGCATGCGTTTAGTATTACTACTGACTGTATGGCGTTTTCCAGGGGTTGTGATGTATTTTTTAAAATGTTTTTACATGTCCCAGACCATTGCTAGTTTTTTACCATACATTTTGTACAACACTATAATTAACTTTTATCAATCTTTTCAACCACAATTATTCAAACATTGCCAAAGAGGATGAAAAAAATTGATGCACAGAAAGCAAAGTGTAGCAGAAGGACGCAAGATACTGTAGGTATGGCGTGTACTGTCAATTTTTTTCTATTATTTAAAAAAACAAAATTCAACCCCCTTTGTAAAAATGACCAAACAAGAAATGCTAGGTAGGGGCATGACCAAAAATTCAGCACCTGCAACAGGGTGCTGTCTAAGTGGGTAATGTATAACTTTGACTAGTAAAATTGATGTGAAAAATAAAAGAAAATGTTTGTGACACACACACTTTGTAAGGTAGACAATTGCCTTGAAATGTTTGGATTTTGGGGAATTTTCTTTTGTATTTTAAAAAAACTATTATTCCTTATCTTCTTCACTTCCACAGTTATACGACATATTACTGTCTGGTGTATTTGTCCAATGTTTTAGAACTTTGTCTTCCTGTCTCTTACTGAACTTTGAGCTCTGATGCACTCTCAATATTCCAAATCACTTAACAATGGCTGCTGAATTCCCTGATTAGACATTTATACAGGCTATGATAGTCCCTCCTTATTGGCTGTACTGTTTCATATGATGTGATAGCTGCAAGACATTATGGTGAAGCCTATACAGTAACACTGAAGTCATGTCTACCTTCTCTGGCTGATGCAATTTGCTGCATTGTGAAAAATAATAACAGGCATTTTTTTGGCTAATTGATTTGCAAATTGTTTGAATTGACTAGGACCTGCAAATTTCATAAAATTTGACTCAATTCAATTACCGTACCTTTACCTTTGACTCTTTATTGAGAATTCATAGTCTGTCTCTGTACCAATGTGAAGTGCTAGAGAGTCAACATATATAAACATATGAAAATGTATTAATTCCAAAAAGAAAAAAATATACAATAAAAGTACTACTTCAGGACATGA
The DNA here is from genome assembly GCF_051348905.1 of Ranitomeya variabilis. NCBI lineage: Eukaryota > Metazoa > Chordata > Amphibia > Anura > Dendrobatidae > Ranitomeya > Ranitomeya variabilis. Next base: position 343,456,269 of record NC_135235.1, read on the forward strand.
TAGGACAAGGTGCAAGGCGTGTGAGCACCACAAGCAAAGTGCAACCGTGCAAATCAAGATGAGCAGACCAGGAAACAGATCGAACTTCAATCTCTCTCTCTCTCTATATATATATATAGCGCGAGGGAGATGGTAATGTAACAGACAAAGAATGTATGTGTATATAAAATATATACTCAAACTGCCACTATGTGTATATATGAATCATATCCCATTATGAACCGCAATAGCAGATGATCACATAACATGTGGCAATAGCCAATGTAGCAAACAAGATCAAATCCTTATATAAGTAATTTGCACACTATGTACTAGGAATACAACTGCAGCACATATAAGTAAACCACATTGCCTGATGATAAAAAACCCTCGTATCCATGTGCCAGCAAGGTGGTAATACCACCACATAAATTATATATTACCTAGAATGGTACGCTGACTCGTGAACGGATCCTGGACCTGCACGTCAGCCCGATGTGCGTTTCGGAGTCTAGCTCCTTCGTCAGGGAGCTTGCTGGCACATGGATACGAGGGTTTTTTATCATCAGGCAATGTGGTTTACTTATATGTGCTGCAGTTGTATTCCTAGTACATAGTGTGCAAATTACTTATATAAGGATTTGATCTTGTTTGCTACATTGGCTATTGCCACATGTTATGTGATCATCTGCATGTTATGTGATCATCTGCTATTGCGGTTCATAATGGGATATGATTCCTATATACACATATAGCGGCAGTTTGAGTATATATTTTATATACACATACATTCTTTGTCTGTTACATTACCATCTCCCTCGCTCTATATATATATATATATATATATATATATATACATATATATATATATATATATATATATATATATATATATATATATACACATACATATACATACATACATACATACACATATAGATTGAAGTTCGATCTGTTTCCTGGTCTGCTCATCTTGATTTGCACGGTTGCACTTTGTTTGTGGTGCTCACACGCCTTGCACCTTGTCCTATCATGTCCTGAAGTAGTACTTTTATTGTATATTTTTTTCTTTTTGGAATTAATCAATTTTCATATGTTTATATACTGTATGTTGACTCTCTGTCGTTTCTTCTGTGGTTTCCACACCCCCGTTGCTGATATAGTAAACGATTTTTCTTAAATAAGTCCTATGGTAAATGACTACTAAGTCAATTATGATTAAATTGTGGTAATTATGTTACTATATACCATTGTTTTATTTCAATGTGAAGTGCTGCAGAGCAGTAGTCATGACAGTGCTGCTGTCCGGTTTCACTTTGGCACTTTACAGACAAGGGGTGTCCCAGTGCTGTGTGCTTTAAACAGAACCTGTCACCCCAAAAATCGAAGATGAGCTGCGGTCACCGGCATCAGGGGCTTATCTACAGCATTCTGTAATGCTGTAGATAAGCCCCCGACGTATCCTGAAAGATGAGAAAAAGAGGTTAGATTATACTCACCCAGGGGCGGTCCCGCTGCGGTCTGGGTCCGATGGGCATCGCCGTCCGGTCCTGGGCCTCCTATCTTATGAGGACATCCTCTTCTTTTCTTTACGCCGCAGCTCTGGCGCAGGCGTACTTTGTCTGCCCTGTTGAGGGCAGAGCAAAGTACTGCAGTGCGCAGGTGCCGGGAAGGATCAGAGAGACCCGGCACATGCGCACTGCAGTACTTTGCTCTGCCCTCAACAGGGCAGACAAAGTACTCCTGTGCCAGAGCTGCGGCATGAAGACAAGAAGAGGACGTCATCGTAAGAAGATAGGAGGCCCCGGACCGCGATGCCCATCAGACCCGGACTGCAGTGGGACCGCTCCTGGGTGAGTATAATATAACCTTTTTTTCTCATCTTTCAGGATTAGTGTTCAGCGATACCGTCCGATACTTGAAAGTATCGGTATCGGAAAGTATCGGCCGATACCGGCAAAGTATCGGATCTAATCCGATACCGATACCCGATACCAATACAAGTCAATGGGACACCAAGTATCGGACGGTATCCTGTATGGTTCCCAGGGTCTGAAGGAGAGGAAACTCTCCTTCAGGCCCTGGGATCCATATCAATGTGTAAAAGAAAGAATTAAAATAAAAAGTAGGGATATACTCACCCTCCGACGCAGCCTGGACTTTACCGCCGTAACCGTGAGCCGTTGTACCTAAGAATGCGCGCTTGAAGGGCCTTAGATGAGGTCACTGCGCTCTGATTGGTCCGTAGCGGTCGCGTGACCGCTACGCGACCAATCACAAAGCAGTGACGTCACCTAAGGTCTTTCAAGCGCTTCAAATACCTTAGAAGACGTCCGCAGCTTCTGATTGGTCGCGTAGTGGTTGCGTGACCGCTACGCGACCAATCACAAAGCAGTGACGTCTTCTAAGGTATTTCAAGCGCTTGAAAGACCTTAGGTGATGTCACTAGGGTTGAGCGACTTTCATTTTTTTAAGATCGAGTAGGGTTTTGGGAAACCCGATTTTGTCCACAGTCGAGTCGAGTGCAGTCGGCCGATTTTCGCTAAAAGTCGGGGATCGACCGAAACACGAAACCCAATGCAAGTCAATGGGGAAGCATAGTCGGCAGTGAGTGGAGGCCAGGAAAACACCTACAGTGCCCATTTTAATGCCAAAAACATCCATTCTTGTTTCTGAAGCTTGCCAATCTTAATTAACTGTATAATAATAGTTGGGCATAGGGAATTGGGGGTCATTTGGCAAAAGTTGTGGGGGGAGTAGGGCTGGCTCAAGTTTTTCGTGGGCCCAGGAAATGCGGACTACGTCACGGCGGTGTTGCAGGGAAAGGTAAGTATTTAAACGTTGCAAGTGCTGTGATCCTGAGCAAGCAGGGGGGGGCCCACTCGTTCGCATTGGCACTGGCACAGGGCCCCTCAAAGTACGGCGGTGTGTTTGCATGGCGGGGGCGCCTCCCACCAGCAGCGACACTTTTGCGTACTCTGAGGGGCCCTGTGCCAGTGACGTCGCCAACGAGTATGCCCCCCCACCTGATGAAGGAACCTGCACTTTCATCTGCACCTTCCTCTTTGTCCCTGTGTAAGGTGGTATAACATGCGGGAAGGGGAACCTTACTTTCAGCAGGGTCAGATTCTGGCTGTGTAGAGTACAAGGGGAATGTAGTGGTCTAGGTCAATGTACCAGCAGACTCATTTAGCAGTGGCTGGGCAATGGGCAGGATGAGGAGGAAACAGATATAGGGCCAAAGAATAAAGTAGGCTAAATGCAGTTCAAAATTGGTAACAGGACTAAACAGGCGGCATTGCTTTGTTCAGTGGAGTAGCAAACCCAAGAGCAGCAGACACTGTTTCAAGGGCCTAACCACACTAGTAGGCCAAATGCAGTTTAATATCTGATAGTATAGGGCGAAAGCCAGAATGTGGAAGCTCAGCTTTGTTCAGTTGAGGGCAACACCAGGGAGGGGCAGAAGCCGTTAGTAGGCCCTATCCACCATTTTGTTTTTTCAAAACCACTTAATGAGAGCCGGAAGGTTGAAGCTCAGCTTTATTTAGTTGAGGGCAACACCAGGGAGGGGCAGAAGCCGTTAGTAGGCCCTATCCACCATTTTGTTTTTTCAAAACCACTTAATGAGAGCCGGAAGGTTGAAGCTCAGCTTTATTTAGTTGAGGGCAACACCAGGGAGGGGCAGAAGCCGTTAGTAGGCCCTATCCACCATTTTGTTTTTTCAAAACCACTTAATGAGAGCCGGAAGGTTGAAGCTCAGCTTTATTTAGTTGAGGGCAACACCAGGGAGGGGCAGAAGCCGTTAGTAGGCCCTATCCACCATTTTGTTTTTTCAAAACCACTTAATGAGAGCCAGAAGGTTGAAGCTCAGCTTTATTTAGTTGAGGGCAACACCAGGGAGGGGCAGAAGCCGTTAGTAGGCCCTATCCACCATTTTGTTTTTTCAAAACCACTTAATGAGAGCCGGAAGGTTGAAGCTCAGCTTTATTTAGTTGAGGGCAACACCAGGGAGGGGCAGAAGCCGTTAGTAGGCCCTATCCACCATTTTGTTTTTTCAAAACCACTTAATGAGAGCCGGAAGGTTGAAGCTCAGCTTTATTTAGTTGAGGGCAACACCAGGGAGGGGCAGAAGCCGTTAGTAGGCCGTAACCAAAGTTGAAGGCCAAATGCAGTTTAATTTCTGATACTATAGGCCGAAAGCCAGAAGGTGGAAGCTCCGATTTAGACAGTGGAGGACAATTTGAATTATGGACTGCAGACATACTTAGTAGGCTGTCCCCTGTGGACCATGCATCCAACACATTAACCCATTGCGCCGTAATGGACACGTAATCTTCCGTGGCCATGCCTACAGGTCCATGCGTCTGTTGTCAGGTGCACCTTTGTACTCACAGATTGCCAGAGTGCATGGACAATGCGGTCTTCTACAAGCTGGTGGAGGGTTGGGATGGCTTTTCTCGCAAAAGAAGTGTTGACTGGTTAGCTTGTAGCGTGGTACAGCGTAGTCCATCATGGCCTTATTAATAGTAAATAAAATATATAACTAGGCTCTATGAACTTTTAAATAGGTTCCAGGGGTACACGGGCAGCATTGGTGTGGTCGGTGGAGGAGTATTGCAAGTAGGGGCCGCAGACAGGCTATCAAAGGCCTAAAATAACAAACAGTAGGCAGTCATGGCAGTTTGAAATCGGTTACATGGATACACAGGCAGGCACTCCAGGCAGCATTGTGGTCAGTGGAGGAGTATTGCAAGTAGGGGCCGCAGACAGGCTATCAAAGGCCTAAAATAACAAACAGTAGGCAGTCATGGCAGTTTTACATCGGTTACATGGATACACGGGCAGGCAGCTTGGTGGTGAGTGGAGGAGTATTTAAAGTAGGGACCGCAGACAGGCTTCAAAGGCCTAACATAATAAAATGGGCTGGCTGTAGGCACTTTAAAATTGGTTCCAGGGGTACACGGGCAGCAGTGGTCTGGTCAGTGGAGGCCTAGTGGAAGGAGGGAGCGCAGACAGGCTTCGAAGGCCTAACATAATAAAATTGGGCTGGCTGTAGGCACTTTAAAATTGGTTCCAGGGGTACACGGGCAGCAGTGGTCTGGTAAGTGGAGGCCTAGTGGAAGGAGGGACCGCAGACAGGCTTCAGAGGCCTAAAATAACAAACAATAGGCTCATGGCAGTTTTACAGTGGTTACATGGATACACAGGCAGCTTGGTGGTGAGTGGAGGAGTATTTAAAGTAGGGACCGCAGACAGGCTATCAAAGGCCTAAAATAACAAACAATAGGCTCAGGGCAGTTTTACAGCTGTTACATGGATACACGGGCAGGCAGCTTGGTGGTCAGTGGAGGAGTAGGGACCGCAGACAGGCTATCAAAGGCCTAAAATAACAAACAATAGGCTCATGGCAGTTTTAAAGCGGTTACATGGATACACAGGCAGCTTGGTGGTGAGTGGAGGAGTAGTGCAAGGAGTGTCTGTCCCAGTACTCCCAAAATATAAATAGATGTTAATGTCTCGCAAAACAACCAAAACAAAAAAAAAGGTGGCATACTTAGGTACAGGGGTGGGCTCATCTGCTGAGTTTCTGACATAGTAATTTGGCAGTAACTATTTAATGGTGCCAATATAGGACACAGACACAGACTACTTTAAGTTGCATCACAGATGTCTACAAATTTGTATTGTCAGTGCCAGACATTGAATGATGTCAGCGAATAGACTAAAGATTGGTGGAGCTGTGCGACATAATTTTGCACGTGGTAGAGCCCATTTTGAGCTGGGGTAGGGGGGAACTCTCTTGAGGCCGGCGGGACCGCCCCAGGGCCACTCATGTTACAACGGTGTGTCTGACGTTGGGTGCGCACCCCCACCGCCAGAGACACTACATTGTACTATAAGGGACCCAGTAGCTATGCCGTCAACCAAAAGCGAGCACACCCACCTCTTCAGACAAACAGCAGTCTCACGGGTGCTTGCGCCAAGTCGCGATACCACGGCCCCGTGTGGGGAGTTTGGCCATTTAGGGAGGTGTAAACATGTCGTATGCTGTACAATCTGCTGCAGCAAATTAGACATTAGAAAAGTAATTCACAGGCAAGAGCTTTTCATAGGAAAGCTAGGTGTCGGCCGGGCAAGGTGGGGCAAAAGATTTTGAAATCCAGTTTTGGTTCATTTTAATGAATGTTAGATCGTCAACATTTTGGGTAGCCAGACGAGTCCTTTTTTCGGTTAATATTGACCCTGCAGCACTGAATACTCTTTCTGATAGGACACTTGCTGCCGGGCAAGCAAGCTCCTGCAATGCATATTCTGCCAATTCTGGCCAGGTGTCTAATTTGGAGGCCCAGTAATCAAATGGGAATGACGGTTGAGGGAGAACATCGATAAGGGCTGAAAAATAGTTAGTAACCATACTGGACAAATGTTGTCTCCTGTCACTTTCAATTGATGCAGCAGTACCTGTCCTGTCTGCGGTCATAGCAAAATCACTCCACAACCTGGTCAGAAAACCCCTCTGTCCAACGCCACTTCTGATGTGTGCACCCCTAACACTCCTAGTCTGCTGCCCCCTGGAGCTCGTGTGAGAACGATCACGTGCGCTGTGTGCTGGGAATGCCTGAAGCAAACGGTCAACAAGAGTTGATTGTTTGGTTGCTAATATTAGTTCCAAGTTCTCATGTGGCATAACATTTTGCAATTTGCCTTTATAGCGTGGATCAAGGAGGCAGGCCAACCAGTAATCGTCATCGTTCATAATTTTCGAAATGCGTGTGTCCCTTTGTAGGATACGTAAGGCATAATCCGCCATGTGGGCCAAAGTTCCAGTTGTCAAATCTCCAGTTGTGATTGGTTGAGGGGCAGTTGCAGGCAAATCTACGTCACTTGTGTCCCTCAAAAAACCAGAACCCGGCCGTGACACGCAACCAATTTCCTGTGCCCCCGGGAAAGTTTCCGCATTAAAAATATACTCATCCCCATCATCCTCCTCGTCCTCCACCTCCTCTTCGCCCGCTACCTCGTCCTGTACACTGCCCTGACCAGACAATGGCTGACTGTCATCAAGGCTTCCCTCTTCCTCTGGTGCAGACGCCTGCTCCTTTATGTGCGTCAAACTTTGCATCAGCAGACGCATTAGGGGGAGGCTCATGCTTATTACGGCGTTGTCTGCACTAACCAGCCGTGTGCATTCCTCAAAACACTGAAGGACTTGACACATGTCTTGTATCTTAGACCACTGCACACCTGACAACTCCATGTCTGCCATCCTACTGCCTGCCCGTGTATCCTCCCACAAATAAATAACAGCACGCCTCTGTTCGCACAGTCTCTGAAGCATGTGCAGTGTTGAGTTCCACCTTGTTGCAACGTCTATGATTAGGCGATGCTGGGGAAGGTTCAAAGACCGCTGATAGGTCTGCATACGGCTGGCGTGTACAGGCGAACGTCGGAGATGTGAGCAAAGTGCACGCACTTTGAGGAGCAGGTCGGAGAACCCAGGATAAGTTTTCAATAAGCACTGCACCACCAGGTTTAAGGTGTGAGCCAGGCAAGGAATGTGTTTCAGTTGGGAAAGGGAGATGGCAGCCATGAAATTCCTTCCGTTATCACTCACTACCTTGCCTGCCTCAAGATCTACTGTGCCCAGCCACGACTGCGTTTCTTGTTGCAAGAACTCGGACAGAACTTCCGCGGTGTGTCTGTTGTCGCCCAAACACTTCATAGCCAATACAGCCTGCTGACGCTTGGCAGTAGCTGGCCCATAATGGGACAACTGGTGTGCAACAGTGTCATCTGCCGATGGAGTGGTTGGCCGACTGCGTTCTGTGGAAGAGCTGTAGCTTCTGCAGGAGGACGAGGAGGAGGAGGAGGGGGTGCAAACGCCTACAGCCAACTGTTTCCTAGACCGTGGGCTAGGCACAACTGTCCCTAAATTGATGTCGCCTGTGGACCCTGCATCCACCACATTCACCCAGTGTGCCGTGATGGACACATAACGTCCCTGGCCATGCCTACTGGTCCATGCATCTGTAGTCAGGTGCACCTTTGTACTCACAGATTGCCTAAGTGCATGGACGATGCGCTGTTTAACATGCTGGTGCAGGGCTGGGATGGCTTTTCTGGAAAAAAAGTGTCGACTAGGTAGCTCGTATCGTGGTTCAGCGTACTCCATCAGGGCTTTAAAAGCTTCGCTTTCAACTAACCGGTAGGGCATCATCTCTAACGAGATTAGTCTAGCTATGTGGGCGTTAAAACCCTGTGTACGCGGATGCGAGGATAAGTACTTCCTTTTTCTAACCAGAGTCTCATGTAGGGTGAGCTGGACTGGAGAGCTGGAGATCGTGGAACTTTCGGGTGTGCCGGTGTACATGGCAGACTGAGAGACGGTTGGAGACGGTATTGTTTCCGCCGGTGCCCTAGATGCAATATTTCCTCCTACAAAACTGGTGATTCCCTGACCCTGACTGCTTTTGGCTGGCAAAGAAACCTGCACAGATACTGCCGGTGGTGCGGAAAATGGTGGCCTTACAGTGACGGAAGGGATGTTGCGTTGCTGACTAGCTTCATTGGCCGAGGGTGCTACAACCTTAAGGGACGTTTGGTAGTTAGTCCAGGCTTGAAAATGCATGGTGGTTAAGTGTCTATGCATGCAACTAGTATTTAGACTTTTCAGATTCTGACCTCTGCTTAAGCTAGTTGAACATTTTTGACAAATGACTTTGCGCTGATCAGTTGGATGTTGTTTAAAAAAATGCCAGACTGCACTCTTCCTAGACTCGGATCCCTTTTCAGGGATTGCAGACTGAGCTTTAACCGGATGGCCACGCTGTCCTCCAACAGGTTTTGGCTTTGACACGCGTTTTGGGCCAGATACGGGCCCGGCAGATGGAACCTGTTGCGATGTTGATGCCTGCTGCGGCCCCTCCTCCACCTCCGCTTCTGAGCTACTGCCGCCTGCACCCTGTTCCCCCAATGGCTGCCAATCGGGGTCAACAACTGGGTCATCTATTACCTCCTCTTCAAGCTCGTGTGCAACTTCGTCTGTGTCACTGTGTCGGTCGGTGGTATAGCGTTCGTGGCGGGGCAACATAGTCTCATCAGGGTCTGATTGTGGATCTGTACCCTGAGAGGGCAATGTGGTGGTCTGAGTCAAAGGAGCAGCATAGTACTCTGGCTGTGGCTGTGCATCAGTGCACTCCATGTCAGAATCTACTTGTAATGGGCATGGCCTGTTAAATGTTTCACTTTCTAAGCCAGGGACGGTATGTGTAAAGAGCTCCATGGAGTGACCCGTTGTGTCGCCTGCTGCATCCTGCTCTCTTGTTGTAGTTTTTGCTGAGGAGGACAAGGAAGCGACTTGTCCCTGACCGTGAACATCCACAAGCGACGCGCTGCTTGTACATTTACCAGTTTCTGAAGAGGAGGCAAAAGAGCTAGAGGCTGAGTCTGCAATGTAAGCCAAAACTTGCTGTTGCTGCTCCGCCTTTAAAAGCGGTTTTCCTACTCCCAGAAAAGAGAGCGTTCTAGGCCTTGTGTAGCCTGACGACGAAACTGGCTCCACAGCTCCAGACTTAGGTGGAATATTTTTATCCCCACGACCACCTGATGCTCCACTACCACTACCATCATTACCAGCTGACAATGAACGCCCACGACGACCTCTTGCACCAGACTTCCTCATTGTTTAAAAATCGTAACCAAAGTAACTTTATTTGTTGCTGTCAAACAACTTACACGGTGAGCTATAACTTCAGTATGATTTCAATATCCCTTAACAGGTTGGTGAGACCACAAGGAAAATCAGGCACAATGTTACACACTCTGTTTTCTGTGGCACCAAATCACAGAGATGACACACACGCAGGACTGTCACTCAAGCACTAATGTCAATATTAATCTCCCACCTAATTTATTTATTTTTTTTTCTCTGGGAGACTTTAGAAACCAAATAATATTAAAAACAAAACAAAAAAACAAGGCTTTCTATGGCCCACAATTAGAGAGAGAGAGGTGGCACACCCAGGAGTCAAGACTGGCACACAAGCTGAAAGGGCAATATTACTCTCCCACTGTTTTTTTAGGTATTTTTTTTTTTTTATTTTCAGGGAGACTTTAGAAACCAAATAATATTAAAAAAAACAACAAAAAAACAAGGCTTTCTATGGCCCACTGAATGAGAGATGGCACGCACAGGAGTGGCACACAAGCCCTGACTGAGGCCAATATTTTTCTCCCACTGATTGATGTAGTGTTTTTGTGTTGAGGTAGATTTTAAAACACAAATGAAGGAAAAAAATTAAAAGGCTTTCTATGGCCCACAATTAGAGAGAGAGAGGTGGCACACCCAGGAGTCAAGACTGGCACACAAGCTGAAAGGGCAATATTACTCTCCCACTGTTTTTTTAGGTATTTTTTTTTTTTTATTTTCAGGGAGACTTTAGAAACCAAATAATATTAAAAAAACAACAAAAAAACAAGGCTTTCTATGGCCCACTGAATGAGAGATGGCACGCACAGGAGTGGCACACAAGCCCTGACTGAGGCCAATATTTTTCTCCCACTGATTGATGTAGTGTTTTTGTGTTGAGGTAGATTTTAAAACACAAATGAAGGAAAAAAATTAAAAGGCTTTCTATGGCCCACAATTAGAGAGAGAGAGGTGGCACACCCAGGAGTCAAGACTGGCACACAAGCTGAAAGGGCAATATTACTCTCCCACTGTTTTTTTAGGTATTTTTTTTTTTTTATTTTCAGGGAGACTTTAGAAACCAAATAATATTAAAAAAAACAACAAAAAAACAAGGCTTTCTATGGCCCACTGAATGAGAGATGGCACGCACAGGAGTGGCACACAAGCCCTGACTGAGGCCAATATTTTTCTCCCACTGATTGATGTAGTGTTTTTGTGTTGAGGTAGATTTTAAAACACAAATGAAGGAAAAAAATTAAAAGGCTTTCTATGGCCCACAATTAGAGAGAGAGAGGTGGCACACCCAGGAGTCAAGACTGGCACACAAGCTGAAAGGGCAATATTACTCTCCCACTGTTTTTTTAGGTATTTTTTTTTTTTTATTATTTTCAGGGAGACTTTAGAAACCAAATAATATTAAAAAAAAAAAAAAAAAAAACAAGGCTTTCTATGGCCCACTGAATGAGATAGAGAGGTGGCACACCCAGGAGTCAAGACTGGCACACAAGCTGAAAGGGCAATATTACTCTCCCACTGTTTTTTTATGTGTTTTTTTTTTTTTCAGGGAGACTTTGGAAACCAAATAATATTAAAAAAAAAAAAAAAAAAAAGCCTTTCTATGGCCCACTAAATGAGAGGGACAGAGGTGGCACACCCAGGAGTCAAGACTGGCACACAAGCTGAAAGGGCAATATTACTCTCCCACTGTTTTTTTATGTATTTTTTTTTTTTTATTTTCAGGGAGACTTTAGAAACCAAATAATATTAAAAAAAATAAAAAAAATAAATAGCCTTTCTATAGCCCACTGAATGAGAGATAGCACACACAGCAGTGGCACACAAGCCCTGACTGAGGCCAATATTTTTCTCCCACTGATTGATGTAGTGTTTTTGTGTTGAGGTAGAATTTAGAACACAAATCACGGAAAAAATAAAAAGGCTTTCTATGGCCCACTCAGTGAGAGATGGCACACACAGGGATGGCACTGTAGCAGAAATGCCAATCTTAACCTCCCACAAAAAAAAAAAAAAAAAAACAGGGACTGTCCTACAATTACTATCTCCCTGCAGTAATCTCAGCCAGGTATGGCAGGCAGCAATAGGAGTGGACTGATGCACAAATTAAATAAAAAGTGTGGACAAACAAAAAAGATAGCTGTGCAGAAAGGAAGGAACAAGAGGATATGTGCTTTGAAAAAAGCAGTTGGTTTCCACAGTGGCGTACACACAGCAATACAGCTATCAGGGAGCCTTCTAGGGCAGCCCAATGAGCTACAGCGCTGAGGGGAAAAAAAAAAAAAAATAGCTTCCACTGTCCCTGCACACCGAAGGTGGTGTTGGACAGTGCAAATCGCTGCAGCACAAGCGGTTTGGTGGTTAGTGGACCCTGCCTAACGCTATCCCTGCTTCTGACGAAGCGGCAGCAACCTCTCCCTAAGCTCAGATCAGCAGCAGTAAGATGGCGGTCGGCGGGAACGCCCCTTTATAGCCCCTGTGACGCCGCAGACAGCAAGCCAATCACTGCAATGCCCTTCTCTAAGATGGTGGGGACCAGGACCTATGTCATCACGCTGCCCACACTCTGCGTTCACCTTCATTGGCTGAGAAATGGCGCTTTTCGCGTCATTGAAACGCGACTTTGGCGCGAAAGTCGCGTACCGCATGGCCGACAAGCACAGGGGTCGGATCGGGTTTCATGAGACGCCGACTTAGCCAAAAGTCGGCGACTTTTGAAAATGATCGACCCGTTTCGCTCAACCCTAGTCATCACGCTGCCCACACTCTGCGTTCACCTTCATTGGCTGAGAAATGGCGCTTTTCGCGTCATTGAAACGCGACTTTGGCGCGAAAGTCGCGTACCGCATGGCCGACAAGCACAGGGGTCGGATCGGGTTTCATGAGACGCCGACTTAGCCAAAAGTCGGCGACTTTTGAAAATGATCGACCCATTTCGCTCAACCCTAGATGTCACTGCTTTGTGATTGGTCGCGTAGCGGTCACGCGACCGACCAATCAGAGCGCAGTGACCTCATCTAAGGCCCTTCAAGCGCGCATTCTTAGGTACAACGGCTCCCGGTTACGGCGGTAAAGTCCAGGAGCCGCCGGAGAGGTGAGTATATCCCCATTTTTTATTTTAATTCTTTATTTTACACATTGATATTAGTCCCGATACCGATTCCTGATACCACAAAAGTATCGGATCTCGGTATCGGAATTCCGATACCCGCAAACATCGGCCGATACCCAATACTTGCGGTATCGGAATGCTCAACACTATTCAGGATCCATCGGGGGCTTATCTACAGCATTACAGAATGCTGTAGATAAGCCCCTGATGCCGGTGGCCGCAGCTCATCTTTGATTTTTGTGGTGACAGGTTCCCTTTAAGGGGTGGGGTGCATCACACTCACTTGAGGACCGCAGGCCTCCACTCCAGGCTTCCATCGTCAGGAGCCACCATACACAATGCACGGGACACCAAGTTCTTTGTAACAGTTAAACATTTACTGTACAGTCCAAATTCGTCAGATTGGATAGGGCACAGCAATTCACACTTCCTTCCTCCTTAGTACAACTCCTCTTCAGTCCTGCTACCCATTCATCCTGGACTACCCCCAAGCCCACTGACTCCATCGGCCTCAGGATTTCGCTGTCCACTTCGGCAGTGCACTTGGGATAGGCCATTTTCCCCCTGTGTAATTCCACGTCTACAACCTCCTGATGCCAGAAGACCAGGTCCGAGCCCCAGACTCCAGATGCTGCAGAAATGTCCACCAGGGATATTAGTACAGACTCCTCCTACTGCCTCGAACGGTTTGCCCATGCTGCCCATAGCAACTCACTGCGCCTGAACTTCACTATGCACTTCATTAGCTGACATTGAACTCCCTCTAACCAGGAAGTGTCCCCCTTTTTATTAACACTAGTGACCACATACTGGGCTAGGTCATTATTCATTCCTTATCTGATATGCTAAACCTATTATAATGGTGCAACGATATCTGTGTGGCTGGCTCATGTCTAGTGGAGACCTATGGATTTATTTTTTGTTCACTTTGTTCACTCATTCACAGTCGTTGCAGCCAGAATAAAGCTTCAGAACCGCACAGGGTGCTCAGTTTTTATGAAATCGCATCCATTTTGCTTGGACAGATAAACACCGCAGCAGAAAATTCACATGTGAACATGGTCTAAATTTCAAAGCAAAGTGGATGTAATTCCATGAAATCTCCGCCCTCAGTGTATCTAATGATGCTGCTGATCTCTGCATTTTTTTAATTTTTTTCTATAGTTCTTTTCTGAAAAAAAATGCATGAAAAAAAAATGCTGTTGCATGTTTAACCCCTTAGAGCCAATTTGGTACTTATTGACCAAGCCAATTTTTACAATTCTGACCACTGTCACTTTATGAGGTTATAACTCTGGAACGCTTTAACAGATCCCGCTGATTCTGAGACTGTTTTTTCATGACATATTGTACTTCATGTTAGTGGTAACATTTCTTCGATATTACTTGTGATTACTTATGAAAAAAATGGAAATATGGCGAAAATTTTTAAAATTTTGCAATTTTCAAACTTTGTATTTTTATGCCCTTAAATCAGAGAGATATGTCACAAAAAAAAGCTAATAAATAACATTTCCCACATATCTACTTTACATCAGCACAATATTGGAAACAATTTTTTTGTGTTATGGAGTTATAAGGGTTAAAAGTTGACCAGAAATTTCTCATTTTTACAACACCATTTTATTTAGGGACCACATCACATTTGAAGTCATTTAGAGGGGTCTATATGATAGAAAATAACCAAGTGTGACACCATTCTAAAAACTGCATGGTGCTCAAAACCACATTCAAGGAGTTTATTAACCCTTTACGTGCTTCACAGGAACTGAAACAATGTGGAAGAAAAAAATGAACATTTAACTTTTTTTTGCAAACATTTTACTTCAGAACAATTTTTTTTTATTTTCACAAGTGTAAAAACAGAAATGTAACCATAAATTTTGTTGTGCAATTTCTCCTGAATATGTGGGGGTAAACCACTGTTTGGGTGCACCGCAGAGCTTGGAAGAGAAGGAGCGCCGTTTGACTTTTTCAATGCAGAATTGGCTGGAATTGAGATCGGATGCCATGTCATGTTTAGAGAGCCCTTGATGTGCCTAAACAGTGGAAACACTCCACAAGTGACACCATTTTGGAAACTAGACCCCTTAGGAAACTTATCTAGATGTATGGTGAGCACTTTGAGCCCCCAAGTGCTTCACAGAAGTTTATAACGTAGAGCCGTGAAAATAAAAAATCGCATTTGTTTACACAAAAATGATCTTTTTGCCCCCAAATTTTTATTTTGACAAGGGTAACAGGAGAAATTAGACCACAAAAGTTGTTGTGCAATTTCTCGTGAGTATGTCGATACCCCATATGTGGGGATAAACCACTGTTTGGGCACACAGCAGAGCTTGGAAGAGAAGGAGTGCCGTTTTACTTTTTCAATGTAGAATTGGCTGGAATTGAGATCGGACACCATGTTGCATTTGGAGAGCCCCTGATGTGCCTAAACAGTAACCCCCCACAAGTGACACCATTTTGGAAACTAGACCCCTTAAGGAACTTATCTAGATGTGTGGTGAGCACTTTGACCCACCAAGTGCTTCACAGAAATTTATAAAGTAGAGCCGTGAAAATAAAAAATCCTTTTTTTTTTCCTCAAAAATGATTTTTTAGCCTGCAATTTTTTATTTTCTCAAGGGTAACAGGAGACATTGGACCCCAAAATCTGTTGACCAGTTTGTCCTGAGTACACTGATACCCCATATGTGGGGGGGCACTGTTTGGGCACCCATCGGGGCTCGGAAGGGAAGGAGCGTCGCTTGGAATGCAGACTTTGATGGGATGGTCAGCGGGCGTCATATTGCATTTGCAGAGCTCCTGATGAACCTAAACAGTAGAAACCCCCATTTTGGAAACTAGACCCCCCCAAAGAGCTTATCTAGATGTGTGGTGAGCACTATGAACCCCCAACTGCTTAACAGAAGTTTATAATGTAGAGCCATGAAAATAAAAAAAATCATATTTTTTCCACAAAAATGATCTTTTCACCCCAAAATTTTTACTTTATCAAGGGTAACAGGAGAAATTGGACCCCAAAATTTATTGTGAAATTTATGCGGAGTAGGCTGATACCCCATATGTGGGGGTAAACCACTGTTTGGGTGCATAGCAGAGCTCGGAAGGGAAGGAGCGCCATTTTGGAATGCAGACTTTGATAGAATGGTCTGCGGGTGTTATGTTGCGTTTGCAGAGCCCATGATGTGCCTAAACAGTAGAAACCCCCCACAATTGACCCCATTTTGGAAATTAGACCCCCTAAGGAACTTATCTAGATGTGTGGTGAGAACTTTAAATGCCCAAGTGCTTCACAGAAGTTTATAATGCAGAGTCGTGAAAATAAAAAATATTTTTTTTCCACAAAAAATATTTTTTAGCCCCCAAGTTTTTATTTTCACAAAGGTAACAAGAGAAATTGGACCCCAAAAGTTGTTGTCCAATTTGTTCTGAGTATGCTGGTACCCCATGTGTGGGGAGGACCACTGTTTGGGCGCACGGCAAAGCTCGTAAGGGAAGGAGCGCCGTTTTGGATTCCAGACTTTGATAGAATGGTCTGCGGGCGTTATGTTGTGTTTGCAGAGCCCCTGATGTACCTAAACAGTAGACACCCCCCTCAAGTAACCCCATTTTGGAAACTAGACCCTACAAGGAACTTATCTAGATGTGTGGTGAGAACTTTGAATGCCCAAGTGCTTCACAGAAGTTTATAATTCAGAGTCATGAAAATAAAAAATATTTTTTTTTCCACAAAAAAGATTTTTTAGCCCCCAAGTTTTTATTTTCACAAAGGTAACAGGAGAAATTGGACCCCAAAAGTTGTTGTCCACTTTATCCCGAGTACGCTGATGCCCCATATGTGGGGGTAAACCACTGTTTGGGCACACGGCAGAGCTCAGAAGGGAGGGAGCACCATTTGACTTTTTGAGCGCAAAATTGGCTGTCGTGTTTGGAGACCCCCTGATGTACCCAACAGTGGAAACCCCCCAATTCTAACTCCAACCCTAACCCCAAAACAACCCTAATCTCAACCCTAACCATAACCCTAATCAAAACCCTAAATCCAACACACCACTAATCCTAATCTCAACCCTAACCTCAAACCTAAACCTAATCCCAATACACCCCTAACCCTAATCCTAACCTTAACCCTAATCCCAAACCTAACCCTAATCCCAAATATAACCCTAATGCCAACCCTAATCCAAACCCTAATCCCAACTCTAACCCTAACTTTAGCCCCAACCCTAACCCTAAATTTAGCCCCAACCCTAACCCTAACTTTAGCCCCAACCCTAACCCTAAATTTAGCCCCAACCCTAACCCTAGCCCTAACTTTAGCCCCAACCCTAACCCTATGTCACGGGGAGACTAGGTGGGCAAGAGCTAATAACCCGGGCCCCTGCAATTTCCCTCAGACTAGGGAAATCCTGACTGACCCTCTACCTAGAGTTTACACTGATGGTGTGCATGTCTAGGCCTCGACCCTCGCCCTGTCTCCTATTTCAACCTTAGGCTGAAACTACCGCCCACCACCCAGTGAAAAGATCATACACCAATACCCACAGTTAGAACAGACAAGGATAACGGAAAATATACACCACGCCACAGTCGCTCAGGAATACACTATAAATGCGCAGGGCAAAATAAATACAAATATAGGAAGGAGTAAATAAGACAAATGGAAATACACCACCAGCAACGATACTCCAACTACTAGCTCACCACTCCAGACCGAGATAACAACGCACAAGGCAGAAGCTATAATTGGCGACGCCCAATGTTCAGGAGAACTATTTAAAGGCAATGGGCATGGCCCAGCTTCCAATCCGAGCATCAGGTAAATTAACCCCGGACCAGCTAGATAAAATCTAGCCGACGCCAATGAGCACAAAGTGGTCAAAAGCTGAATTACCGCTGTCTGTCGAACGACCTGGTCTGAACAGCATCCGACATGACACCCTAGCCCTAACCCTAGCCCAACCCTAACCCTAGCCCTAACTTTAACCCCAACCCTAACCCTAGCCCTAACCCTAGCCCTAACCCTAAATTTAGCCCCAACCCTAAACCTAACCCTAAATTTAGCCCCAACCCTAACCCTAAATTTAGCCCCAACTCCTCTAGCTGCCAGCTGGCAGATCATGGCGGGCGCACTGCGCATGCACCCGCCATTTTCTTACCGGATGAAGAACCCGGCGGGCAGGAAGGGACGCAGGAGGACCCAGGGACACCGGTAAGTATAACAGGGTCCCCGAATCCCCCTATTTCTCTGTCCTGTGATGTGCGATCACATCAGAGGACAGAGAATGACACACCGCTTTTTTTTTTGTGGTCACCGGTAAACAGTTAATTACCGGCGATCGCAAAACAGGGGTCGGTAAAAACCGCCCCCAATTATGTTCTTTGGGGTCTCGGCTACCCCCGGCAGCCAAGACCCCAAAGATCTTCCGGGTGCCGGCCAGCGGGCGCACTGCGCATGCGCCCGCCATTTTTTGGCCGGAACAAGATGGCGGCGCCCATCGGGAGTCACGAGGAGCAACGGGGAGACAGGTGAGTATCAGGGGGCAATCGGGGACCCCATTTCTCTGTCCTCTGATGTGCGATCACATCAGAGGACAGAGAAATGAAATGGAAAATCGCGTTGTTTTTTTTTTTGTGACCATCAGTAAATGGTTAATTACTGGCGATCGCAACCCGGGGGTCAGTAAAAAACCCCCGAATCATGTTCTCTGGGGTCTTGGCTACCCCCGGTAACCGAGACCCCGAGAAAATCTGACTCTGGGGGCGCTATTTACTTTTTCCACAGCACCGTTAATTAACGCCGCTGTGGTTTAAGTACCCTTGACTGCCGCCGTTAAAAGGCGTATCGGCGGTCGTTAAGGGGTTAAGCGCAGAATCAAAGCTTTTCTGTACTATTAACAAAGCGTTAAAAAGTCTGCTTCATATCTACACCAAAATCACATCAAATAAAGGGGAAAACACATAAAAGAAATGCATCAAACATGCAATAATCAGAGATTTTGTGTTGTGCCATGAGAACACCTGCAGGAAAAAAAAAGCAGTGGAAAGAATGTAGCATTGTGAATATGGCCTCAGTATTACATTTTTATGGGTTTAATAGAGAAAAATATAAATCATGCCATTGTTTTTACATTATTTCCAGATCCCCGTAAATAATCTGATTGTTGTGCTGGTTGTTATGATTACAGATACACCAAATATGTCTGTTATTTGTTGATTTGTAGTGATTATTATTTTAAAAAAAACTAATTGAAAATTACATTATTTTTTCCTTATAAAGTGTTTTTCATTATTTTCTATTAATTTTATAGGATGAAAAAAATCTTTTTTTATTCTTCCTGTAGAATACAAATACATAGAAATACACTGTTGTGTACATTTTGTTAGTACAATTTGCCTGCAATACAGATCAAGTACACAAAATTCTCCCTCTTAAATCACCAGAGCCTGTGTCCCAATAGGTTTAGCTCCTGCCTATATTGTTGAAGGTTGAGACATTTTTGTAATTGCATTTTATTATTTTAGTAGTTTTATAGTAATAAAAAAATCTGACTTTTGCTTCACCTCTAAATTACAAGTAACATACAAATACATTGTTATATACAATATATCTCTATGGACATGTATAATCTGCTTCTGGGTTCACTGTCTGCAATACAGGTCAAAATTACCAGTTTCTCCTACCTACATCATTGTGGGCTGGGGCTCATAGACAGAGCTGCAGCCTGTGAACATGGCAATGCGAGTGTGAGTTTGGAGGACCTGATCATAGGATAGGGGTGAATATTATAATTTTATTTATGCGCTGAGCAGAGAGATACGGCCCCCCCCTCAAGGAAGAGAAGGATCAAAGGCACGATGAAGACATTAGAGACAAAACCCCTCAAACCAGCATAGTGCCATTGAATCTGGGATGATTGTGAACTTATAGTGGAATCTGTATCAACTGTGTTACCTAAAGCAAAAGCAAAAATTGCGTGACTTATATTTACACATAAATGGCCTAATGTGAGTAATGTATTTGTGACCGGGTTTTGGGAATACCATCCTGAATTTTATATACAGAAGCGTTTACAATTTGGTAAGAAAACTCCAAAGATGGCCACAGGGTGTCAGTGTTTACACTTTCAAAAGAGATCAGGCATGCAATTATTTTGCAGTTACTAACGTGTAACAACTGAGATGATTTTGCACATCTTTTATATTTTTTCCATTATTATTGCTGTCTGTAATCTAATTGTGCCTAAAGTTTACCTTTGCATTCCATAAAGTTGGATGGATCTACTCTCACAGCCATTTCCTGTTTAGCAGTTCCACTTCTACAATATTTGATTCAAGATTATTTCCTAAACATAACACTTTTCTTCTTTTCAGTCCAGAATGCCCCTTTCATACTTTAATTAGTTTATTGTTATAATAACATAAATAAGGCAGACATTTTTGTGATTGTTTCATTCTTCAAAAACGGATTTATACAAATATATGCACTTGCTGATAAAATCAATAAAGTATTAAGATATGTAGGACAGCTATTCAGTCCAAGATATTTTTTGTATATAAATCTCTCACGTGGTCTTACATGCAGTTTTATTTGAAGATTCCAATGAGAACTTTGCTGTGGATTTCACCTATTACATTGCAATGGGTGAATTCTACAACTAAATTTACAGTGTTCCTAGAAGCAGTAGTGGATTATTCACACTGTTGGTGAATGCAGTCTGATCACCTGCATTGTACTGTAAATCATAACATTCTGCATTCCAAGCACTTTCCCAGAGAGGCATTGCAAGGCTTAAAAGTCTCCTCACTTTGGTATGTCAGGCTTGACATGTCACTCTCCGCAAGGAAAAATGTTACAACTTGAAGCACTGTGTAGTCAAAATCATTATCTTAGATATGTGCTTGTGCCTCCGTCCTTTAGAAAGTTTTGGCAGTACAGCCAGTTCAGTTGCAGCAGATGGTTTGGTTCACACATTGCATATAGCATAGCAGGACTTTGTGTATAAAATTTCAATATTCTTGTTTCGGCACTGCTTATACATGTATGTAAACCAAGCCATCTGCTGCAATAAAAGATCCTATGTTATGCAATTAAACTGACCAGTAGAATGTAAGCCCACAAGGACAGGGTCCTCTCCCCTCTGTATCAGTCTATCATCATAAATTTGTTTACTGTAAACGAAATCTATAACTTTGTATATAACCCCTTCTATGTAGAGCACCATGGAATTAATGGTGCTATATAAATGAATAATAATAATAATAATAATAATAATAATAATAAGTATTGCTAAAGCTTTCCATAGGACAGAGGCAGAGGCTCATATAAAAGCTATTGATGATGATTGCACAGTGCCTGTTACCAGTGGCGTAACTACAAAGTTATGGGCCCCGGTGCGAACTTCCAAATGGGGCCCCCCACCCCACCCCGGGTCCCCCCGCCTCAACCCCCCCCCCCCCACCTTCCCCTAGATACGCCTTGGACTGTCGCAGGAATCTCCTGCACTGCAACATGGTGTTGGGTGCCAGCACAGCCCGCACAGTGGTATATCCAGCACAGTGGTATATACAGCACAGCCCGCACAGTGGTATATCCAGCAGAGCCCGCACAGTGGTATATCCAGCACAGCCAGCACAGTGGTATATCCAGCACAGTGGTATATCCAGCACAGCCAGCACAGTGGTATATCCAGCACAGCCAGCACAGAGGTATATCCAGCACAGCCCACACAGTGGTATATCCAGCACAGCCCGCACAGTGGTATATCCAGCACAGCCCGCACAGTGGTATATCCAGCACAGCCCGCACAGTGGTATATCCAGCACAGCCCGCACAGTGGTATATCCAGCACAGCCCGCACAGTGGTATATCCAGCACAGCCCGCACAGTGGTATATCCAGCACAGCCCGCACAGTGGTATATCCAGCACAGCCCGCACAGTGGTATATCCAGCACAGCCCGCACAGTGGTATATCCAGCACAGCCCGCACAGTGGTATATCCAGCACAGCCCGCACAGTGGTATATCCAGCACAGGGATATATACAGCAGAGCCCGCACAGGGATATATACAGCAGAGCCCGCACAGGGGTATATAGAGCACAGCCCGCACAGGGGTATATAGAGCACAGCCCGCACAGGGGTATATACAGCACAGCCCGCACAGGGATATATACAGCACAGCCCACACAGGGATATATACAGCACAGCCCGCACAGGGATATATACAGCAGAGCCCGCACAGGGGTATAAAGAGCACAGCCCGCACAGGGATATATACAGCAGAGCCCGCACAGGGGTATATAGAGCACAGCCCGCACAGGGATATATACAGCACAGCCTGCACAGGGATATATACAGCAGAGCCCGCACAGGGATATATACAGCAGAGCCCACACAGGGGTATATACAGCAGAGCCCACACAGGGGTATATACAGCAGAGCCCACACAGGGGTATATACAGCAGAGCCCACACAGGGGTATATACAGCACAGCCCGCACAGGGGTATATACAGCACAGCCCGCACAGGGATATATACAGCAGAGCCCGCACAGGGATATATACAGCAGAGCCCGCACAGGGATATATACAGCAGAGCCCGCACAGGGATATATACAGCAGAGCCTGCACAGGGATATATACAGCAGAGCCCGCACAGGGGTATATAGAGCACAGCCCGCACAGGGATATATACAGCAGAGCCCGCACAGGGATATATACAGCAGAGCCCGCACAGGGCTATATACAGCAGAGCCCGCACAGGGCTATATACAGCAGAGCCCGCACAGGGATATATACAGCAGAGCCCGCACAGGGATATATACAGCAGAGCCCGCACAGGGATATATACAGCAGAGCCCGCACAGGGATATATACAGCAGAGCCTGCACAGGGATATATACAGCAGAGCCCGCACAGGGGTATATAGAGCACAGCCCGCACAGGGATATATACAGCAGAGCCCGCACAGGGATATATACAGCAGAGCCCGCACAGGGATATATACAGCAGAGCCCGCACAGGGATATATACAGCAGAGCCCGCACAGGGATATATACAGCAGAGCCCGCACATCTCATCTCCCCCCCCGATAATGGCCCCACAGTCCAGTTAAAAAGAAAAAAAAAAAAAAAAACTCTCCTCACCTTTCCTTTTGCCCGCGCTGCTCCCGGCGGCTGCAGTCTGCCCACGACACTGCAGGTGCGCGATGATATGACGTCATCGCGCACCCGCAGTGTACTGTCAGAGGCAGAGCGGGGAATGATGGGAGAGGGGGCGTCAGCAGACGCTCTCTCCTCCATCATTGCATTGAACTATACCGGTGTCATAGACGCCGGTATAGTTAAATGCGGCGGCGGCGGCGGCACTGGGGGGGGGGGGACAGTGCAGCGGCCCACTACTGGCACCGGCTCTTCTGGCATTTGCCAGAAGTGCCCGTTGGCCAGTCCGGCCCTGCACTGACCTGCCAACCCGGGGCCCCTGACCTGCAGGGCCCAGTCGCAATGGCGACCGCTGCGACCGCGGTAGTTACGCCCCTGCCTGTTACCAGTTATAATGGAAGAGATCACAACTCAGCCTCCCTTGCTGTATACATATAATAAAAGGATAAAATGTAGAAATCAAGATGGGGTTTAGGGGAAGAAAACACGAGGTTCAACTAAATAGAAGTAATAACATTTTACATAAACCTGCTGCCATATAGTCCCCCATATTCACGAGCTCTGCTTAAACCTGTTCCCACTACTGATTGGCAGCCTTCTGCCTATGCACAGTGTACATAGAAAGCTGCCAATCAGGCTTCTTATCTGCATCTATCTCTCTGATTCCCATGATCTTGTATGGCTGGGCCTGACCTGCATATATAGTTCAGAATAGGACCTGTTCTACGTCTTACATATCTCATACTTGGATCCATGATTTTCACGGCTGTATGATTAAATCCATGAAGCTCCATGGGTCTGGAAGCTATCTGAGAAAAGATTGTACATCACATAGACATTTGTACATCACATAGACAGATGTATGAATGCAGCCTACTGTCACGTTGTCTTTTAATGTATCTATTGTATGCTGCTTCATAACTATACAGGACGGAGGTTACTCACCATGGTTGCTCTTTGCAGACTTTACTGGGTTATAGAGGTTTTTTGGAGGACGTGATGGTCCATTATCGTGTGTTCCTGAACTCACAACAGTGCTGTTATTTCTCTCGCCATGGCTGCCTGGAATTGACTGGTGACGCAGAATGTCTACAAGAGCCCTGGGATAATGATATGAATGAAAAAAATCACAATAAAAAGTTACTTGACGACTTCTGTAAGCTTGGATTATTGACATCTAAAAGTGTTCAAGAAACTGTGAGGTGTATGCATAATTGCCTTTGATATGGCTCCTTCACTTAAAATTCTCACTTTTTGCAAGTTTAGGTCTTGACCTGAAAGAATATATGTTTCATAGTCCAATAGATGTACTAAACCCCTTATTGCACAATGATATAACTGAATATCATGGATTGGGGCACCAAGAAGTGCAGGGTCCTTCTGATAATTGTGTATGCAGATGCTGTTACAGCCGAGATCTGACAAACCTTTGGACTTGGGCCATTTAGCTCTTATAAGTGGCTTGACAGAAGGAGTGGAGTTCTGTGCTGTCCTGTGATGTGATCACAGGGTGCTGATTAGTTACCATAGCAACTGGGAGCCTAACATAGGAAGTCTATTAGGCAATTACATACAAGACTCTGCTACAAATATTACCAAAAGCAAAATAAATGTAACTTATTATACTAATGTATAGTTTAAAGGGAACCTGACTGTGGATTCGTGCTGCAGTGCCAATCTGCAGACAGCATGAATCGGACACTCGCTGCATTACTGAAGACAAGTATGGTTTGCTCTAAAACATTGCATTTCAGAAAAAAAACATACTTTGAAAGACCAGCTAGGAAAGAGCGGACATAGAAATCATGTTGCTCTATAACAGAAGTTCTAGTTACCCACCCCCCAAAAAAATAAAAATATTTGCCGGGGTTACCGAAGAGCATATCCCACAAGTTTGCAGTTTTCATTGTGCCCATAAAGTATGATGCCAAAAAAAGTGTCCCCCCGAAATACAGTAGAATACTCCCACAGTTAATTCCTCCACAATACCCTCCTCACGTGTAGTATTATAACCCTAATGTACCCCTCGATCCTCCCCAGCAAAGTATGGTGACCCAACACAATATGATGCCTTAACTGACCCACACACAGCACTCCATACAGTATAATGAGCCCCACATTGCCTTAGATACCGTATAATGTGCCCCACATTATCTGCCATACAGTATAATGAGCCCACATTGCCTTACATACAGTATAATGAGCCTGTAATAATTATAGGGGATAACTCAGGAGACTCTTTGCGTGGAACAAGACAACTACAGGACACAGTTTTATAAGTGGTAAAGTCTATATTATCACACGGTGATTCAAACAGGTGCAGAGAGAAACTCAAGTCCACAACACTTGGTCCAAATAATAAACGCAGCTTAGCAGTCTATAGGAAACTTCAGAGGAAAATGCAATCAAGCAGAAAGTCTATGAAGCACAGTTATTCTTGAGGATACTTCACACAAATAAATCCTTGTCTTAGTCCAGGCACAGATAGATATGCTTATTAGGCAGTTCAAATCATATCTTAGCTCAACCAGGGAGGCCTGGTTAATAGTTTCAGGTTATTGCAAAGCAGAAACAGCTTACATATCCAGCAAATGCAGATGGAAGTAAACACGAACAGCAGATGAAGGAGGATTACTGGAAACTTGTGTATGCAGCAGGAACTCAGAGCAGAGTAGCAGGATCACCACACAGGTTCACAGGAGCAGGTGTACAGTATAGCCAGGGAGTAATCAGAGGTCAGGAGCTGGATGCAAGGCAGAATACTCTAGCACAGACTGAAGGCTGGGCTGGAGTTTTATAGCAAGAAGACACAGTGCACATGAGATCAAAGACGCCATCTTGGAAAAGGGCAGTAATGCACAAAAGGTAAAAAATGTTCAGAGTCCTGACATTACTCCCTCCTTAGAAGCGGCCTCAGGACGATCCTGGACCTGGTTTCTCAGGGAATCTCTGATGAAAACGAGAAATCTTCTGTTGGGCATTGATGTTTTCCACAGGTTCCCAAGAGTCTTCCTCAGGGGGATATCCCTGCCATCTTATCAGATATTGGAGCCGATTCCTGCGAATCCTGGAATCAATAATTTCCTCCACCACGAATTGTTCTTGCCCATCAATCACCACAGGCTGTGGAGGTGGCACAACACGTCCCTGGAAGGTATTAGGAGATACAGGCTTTAGTAAAGATACATGAAAAACTGGGTGTACCTTCATTGTCCTAGGCAGCTTCAGCCGGCAGGCAACAGAGCTCACAATACCATTGATCTTGAAAGGGCCAATGAATTTCTGTCCAAGTTTTTGTGAAGGAACGTTTAACTTCAAATTCTTAGTTGCTAACCACACGGAATCTTCTACATTGAACATGGGTGCAGGTTTACGGAATCTATCAGCCGATTTCTTATAACGTTCTTGAGCTGTGGTCAGAGATTCCTTCAGAACCTGCAGATTCTGTCTCATTGCAGTCAGCTTTTCCTCCACTGCCGGAATCGGAGAATTAAATGGAGACCTAGGTAAAATACACGGATGATAACCCAGATTGGCAAAGAAAGGTGTAAATTTAGTGGAGGCGCTCTGAGAATTATTATATGAAAATTCGGCTAACGGCAACAACTCCAACTAATCATCCTTGAGATGGCTGACATAACATCTTAGATATTGTTCCAGCGTCTGGTTGGTACGCTCAGTCTGACCATTTGTCTGGGGATGGTAAGCAGAAGAGAGACAGACATTAATATTGAGTGCAGAGTAAAACCCCTTCCAGAATCTTGAAGTGAACTGTACTCCACGGTCAGAGATGATCTCATCCAGAACCCCGTGCAACCGAAAGACATTCTGTATAACCAAGTTCACTGTATCTTTAGCTGAGGGGAGGCCGGTGCATGGAACAAAATGAGCAGCTTTAGTCAGGCGATCAACTACCACCATGATTGTACTCATGCCCCCCGATGTAGGCAGCTCCACAATAAAGTCCATTGATATAGACCCCCAAGGGCGGGACAGAACAGGTAATGGTTGTAGAAGACCCGTACGTGCCACATGAGGAGTCTTGTAATTGGCACATACCTCGCAAGAGAGAACATAGTCCTTGGTATCCTTCAGGCAAGTTGGCCACCAGAAGAATCGGCTCAGGAACTCTTGTGTCTTCTGTACCCTCCTGTGACCAGCCAACTTGGAGTCATGTACCAACTTGAGGATCTGCAGACGGACGACCTCCGGGACGTAGATACGTCGATCTCTGAACCACATGCCACCCTTAAAGACAAAATTAATATCCACAGGTGGGTTGGCCAGAAATACATCACCTTCATAGGCCTCCCTACACTCCTTCCACAAGTCCTGATCGTGGATAACTCTGATGAAATTGGCATCAGATAGAATGGTCTTGGACGGGGCTCCAGGTACGGAATCCGCAGCATGGATTCGGGATAAAGCATCAGCCTTCCCATTACGAGAACCTGGACGGTATGAGATAACAAAGTTAAATTGATTCAAAAATAAGTTCCAACGAGCCGGATGAGGAGAAAGACATCTAGCAGATCTAAGGAACTCTAGATTGCGATGGTCAGTTAGCACTATGATCTGTTGTGCAGCTCCTTGCAGATGATGCTTCCATTCCTTGAAAGCCACAATAATTGCCAGCAATTCCTTGTCTCCCACGTCGTAATTCTTCTCTGCTGAGGTTGGTCTATGGGAAAAGAAAGCACAAGGATGTAGCAGACTCTTCTCTCCAGTTCTTTGGGAGAGAAAAGACCCCAAAGCATTATCAGAAGCATCCACCTTCACAATGAAAGGAAGTGTTGGATCTGGGTGTATCAACAGCGGTGCTGATGTGAAACAGATCTTAAGCTGATCAAAAGCTTCTTGCGCCTGTGATGACCACTTAAAGGGCTTTTCCTTCTTTGTAAAGGAAGTAATGAGAAGAACAATATCAGAAAAATTTCGAATGAAGCGTCTGTAGAAATTTGCAAAACCAATAAAGCGTTGGACCTCCTTAACGTTCTTGGGTACCGGCCAGTCAAGGATAGCCTGAATTTTACCAGATTCCATGTTCAGCCCCTGGGGAGAGATGTTATAACCTAAGAACTGTATCTCAGAACGATGGAACTCGCATTTCTCCAGCTTAATATACAGATGGTTCTCTTTCAGACGTCTTAAAACAGTTTTGACATGTTCTTCATGTTCCTGTAGAGAGTCAGAAAAGATTAGTATATCGTCCAAATAGATCACTACAAACTGGTCCAACAAATCTCTGAAAATGTCATTAGCAAGGTGTTGAAACGTTGCAGGGGCGTTTCAAAGCCCGAAGGGCATCACAAGAGATTCAAAGTGTCCATACCGGCATCTGAATGCTGTCTTCCACTCATCCCCTGGACGAATACGCACCAAATTATAAGCCCCATGAAGATCCAGTTTAGAGAACACCTTAGCATGGAGGACTCTTTCCAGTAATTCGGGAATCAAAGGCAAAGGGTAACGGTTTCGTACGGTTACCTTATTGAGTTCTCGATAGTCAACACAGGGTCTTAGGGTCCCATCCTTCTTTTTTACAAAAAAGATAGGTGCCACTGCTGGTGAGGAAGAAGGACAAATGAAGCTATGAAGATTTTCATCAATATACTCTTTTAAGGCTTGAAGCTCAGGTGCCTCCAAAGGGTATATGTTACCAAAAGGAATGGCTGCCCCGGGAAGCAGCTCAATGGGACAGTCATAATGCCTGTGTGGAGGAAGCTGATCTGCATTCTTCTTGTCACAGATGTCAGAGAACTCTTTATAAGCTGGAGGTAAAGAAAATACCTGTACATGTGTTTCCGTAGCCGTGGACTCAGGGACAGCTTCTGTTAACGCTGAGTTGCTCCTTGTTGGGAAGATAATCTCCTTGGTCTCCCAGTTGATAATTGGGTTCTGAGAACGCAACCAAGGAATTCCTAAAATCACAGGAAAATGAGGAGAAGAAATTAGCAAGAAAGAAAGTTGCTCCTGATGATTAGGCTCCAACAAAATTTCAAGGGGTACGGTCTCCTGATCCACAGGCCCAGAGGTTAAAGGTGACCCATCCACTGTTTCCATGGTAATTGGAGAGGCTCTTTGCTGAATTTTAATACCATGTTCCTTGGCAAATGCGATATCCATGAAATTGCCACCTGCACCAGAGTCAATCATAGCTGAACTGGAAATCCACTGTCCTGAACACAGGATCATAATAGGGAGAGAACAGGGGTGATGTCATAGAAAGTGAATGGAATACAGCGTTTAAAGGCAGGCTACATTCAGAGATGTCAGATTCATCATCACAGTTGTCATACTCCCCTATTGCTGCAAGCACCGTGTTAGGCCGTCTAGGACACTTAGGACAATTGATCAAGAAGTGGTCAGACTGGCTGCAGTAGAAACATAGACTTTCACGAAGGCGATGCTCCTGGCGCTCATTGATCTCGCGTCTCTGAACGAAATCAATTTGCATGGGCACCTCCTCCACCTCCCGAGAGGTTTTACCTGCAGGCTCTTTGGAAGGAAGGGAAAAGTTCGAAACACAGTTATATGCAGCAAATTTCTCCTGCCTACGCTCAGTAAGGCGAATGTCTATGCGCGCACAATGCTGTATAAATGTCTCTAGCTCTTGTGGTAACTCAGAGCGGGCTAGTTAATCTTTTACAATACTAGACAGACCCCTTTTAAGAATAGGCAATTGTGCATAACTGTCCCAATTGGTATCTACCGCCAATCTCCTGAATTCAGTGGCATACTCAATAACAGAACATTTAGCCTGGCGTAAAGACAACAAAGCAGATTCAGCGGTTGCATGGCGATTAGGGTCATCAAACATTAATGCCATAGTGGCCAAGAAATCATCCAAGTCATTTAACCGTGGGTCACGAGACTCAATCATCGGATTCACCCAGGCGAGTGCTCGTGAGGTCAGTAGCATTATTACACACAATACTTTGGATCTATCAGTAGGAAAACGGTCAGCATGCACATCAAAATATAGCATACATTGATTCTCAAAGCCACAAAATTTGTCACGATCACCATTAAATCTGAATGGGGGCAACTTAGGTGGGCCAGCTGGTGGCGGTTGCCCAGAGGGTAAAGTCACTTGTGCAGCTATTTGCTTGCTTATGTCCTGAAAAGCCCATCCATACTGGGACTCTATGCCAGCAAGTCTGTTTTCCTGGGCTGCCATGTGGTTGCTCAAGTCCTGCAAAGTTTGTCCAAACACTTGTTGATTGTGTTCAAAGCTTCCAAACTTCTTTTGCAGACCTTCCACATCTTTCTGCAGTGATCTAATTATGTGAAACACCTGCTATAATTTGCTTTCTGTAGTCATTGTTCCAGCAGTCTCCTTTTTTTTTTAGGCTAGAGTATCCTGTAATTATAGGGGATAACTCAGGAGACTCCTTGCGTGGAACAAGACAACTACAGGACAGTTTTATAAGTGGTAAAGTCTATATTATCACACGGTGATTCAAACAGGTGCAGAGAGAAACTCAAGTCCACAACACTTGGTGCAAATAATAAACGCAGCTTAGCAGTATATAGGAAACTTCAGAGGAAAATGCAACCAAGCAGAAAGTCTATGAAGCACAGTTATTCTTGAGGATACTTCACATGAATAAATCCTTGTCTTAGTCCAGGCACAGATAGATATGCTTATTAGGCAGTTCAAATCATATCTTAGCTCAACCAGGGAGGCCTGGTTAATAGTTTCAGGTTATGGCAAAGCAGAAACAGCTTACATGTCCAGCAAATGCAGATGGAAGTAAACACGAACAGCAGATGAAGGAGGATTACTGGAAACTTGTGTATGCAGCAGGAACTCAGAGCAGAGTAGCAGGATCACCACACAGGTTCACAGGAGCAGGTGTATAAGCAGGGAGAAATCAGCGGTCAGGAGCTGAATGCAAGGCAGAATACTCTAGCACAGACTGAAGGCTGGTGTGAAGTTTTATAGCAGGAAGACACAGTGCACATGAGACCAAAGACGCCATCTTGGAAAAGGGCAGTAATGCACAAAAGGTAAAAAAGGTTCAGAGTCCTGACAGAGCCCTACATTATCTTCCATACAGTATAATGGACTCCACTTAGTCCTCCATGTAATATAATGGGCCCCACATAGCCTTCCTTATAATATAATGGGCCCTACATAGTCCTCCATATGGTATAATGGGATCCATATTGCCTTCCATACAGTGTAATGGGTCCCACATTGCCTTCTATATAGTATAATGCATCCACATAGCCCTCCAAATAGTATAATGGCACCCACAATGCTCTCATTTGTTTTAAAAATATAAATAAATACTAACCTCTTCGCGGTCCTACACTGCTCTAAACTTCGTAGCGTGTGTTCTTAAGGTCTGCGCTGGTCGGAAAAGGGGGTGTGAAGTTGTGACATCATTGCGCCCACTGCGTTGAGACATCAGAGCTAAGACACAGAGGCAGTTTTCAACTGTGTCTGCATTCAGGTTGCCAATACAGTTGAAAATGAGATGACGGGCAGGTAGGTGGGGCCTGATGGTGGCACCGACACTGAGCCTCCCAGTATCATAGGCCCCATAGGGGCCACGTTGTCTTCTACCATTGATGGTATGCCACTGCAACCAGGGACTATGTATCTCCATTATGCACTGGAGATCCAGTAACTAGGGCAGCAGGTTGCAGGGGGCAGCGCTTATACATTTACATTTACCTATGCATGACTGTACTGAGCATGCCTTTGTGTACATTCACCAAGTCCATGTATACATGTGTTCGCTCTGTACATATCGTGTATATAGTACTACACCATCATGTATTAGTACTAGTAACAGCTGGCTAGACCACGGCAGGTCCCTGTCAGCTTATCTCCACCCTTATCTCTTTGAATGACAGGTCTCACATTATGTACACATACATAGTTAGCGACTAACGCGAAAAAAACGCGAAAAAAACGCTTACATATGCCGCCCATTATTTTAAGTGTATTCCGCATTTCTTGTGCAAATGTTGCATTTTTTTCCTCGAAAAAAATCGCATCGCGGAAAAAAAAGCAACATGTTCATTAAGTTTGCGGAATTGCGGGGATTCCGCACACCTAAGAATGCATTGATCTGCTTACTTCCCGCATGGGGCTGTGCCCACCATGCAGGAAGTAAGCGGATCATGTGAGACTCTCCTCCACGGACTGGGCACCATATAATTGGTAAAAAAAAAAAAAAAAAAGAATTAAAATAAAAAAATAGTGATATACTCACCTTCGATGGCCCCCGGAGTCTTCCCGCCTCTCAGCGGTGCATGCTGCCGCTTCCATTCCTATAGATGGTGTGTGTGAAGGACCTGCGATGACGTCGTGGTCACATGACCGCGACGTCATCGAAGGTCCTGCACACACCATCTATAGGAACGGACGCCGCTGAGGAGATCGTTTGCAGAGGGTGAGTATGACCATTTTTTTATTTTTTTATTATTTTTAACATGATATCTTTTTACTATTGATGA
Source organism: Ranitomeya variabilis (assembly GCF_051348905.1). NCBI lineage: Eukaryota > Metazoa > Chordata > Amphibia > Anura > Dendrobatidae > Ranitomeya > Ranitomeya variabilis. The sequence continues at coordinate 343,488,708 of NC_135235.1, forward strand.
TGCAGATCGCCTGGAAAACTTTAGCATCCTGCAAGCTAATTTCGCTTGCAAAAAGCTAAAAAAAACAGGAAAAAAACGCAAAAAAAAAAAAATGCGGATTTCTTGCAGAAAATTTCCGTTTTTCTTCACGAAATTTCTGCAAGAAATCCTGACGTGTGCACATACCCTTAAAGAGAGTCTGTCACCTAATCTGAGAGCAGTAGAGACAAAGACCCTGATTCCAGGTATATGTCACATAATTGGCTGCTTCCTGCAGAGCTGATGAAATTGAAATTTATCCTGAGGAAATTATCACTAGAGGACTAGTAAACCTACTGCCATGTAGTCCTCCACATTTATGAGCTCTGTATAACCCATCACCCCCACCACTGATTGGCAGCTTTGTGCCTACGCACAGTGTACACAGAAAACTGACAATCAGTAGTGTGGGTGGGGTTATACAGAGCTCAGTATTCAGAGTTGCTAGATCTGCTAGATCAGCTATTGACACGGTTGCCCCTCTCGTCCATGGCAGAGTGCGGCGTATCAACAGACAACCTTGGCACAATAACATCACTAAAAAGCTCCGGCAAGTGTCCATGGTTGCGGAGAGGCGTTGGAAGAAAACACACTGCAAGATGACTTCACTGTATTCAAACAAGCAACACTCGCATTCAAATCTGCTCTCACCTCTGCTAAACAGGCCTACTTCACAACCCTTGTTATCTTCCCTATCCTACAACCCCAAACAGTTATTCAAAACCTTTAACTCCCTCCTCCGCCCCCCACTGCCCCCTCCAACCTCCCTCATCTCTGCTGAGGACTTTGCCACACACTTTAAAAGTAAGATTGACCAGACAAGGCAAGTCTTCATTGTTCAACCACCACAACCCCTTTGTATACCAGACCAATGCCCAAACCCCATAACATCCCTATCCAACATCACTGAAGGGGGGCTTAACTGTCTCCTCTCCAAATCGCACCTCACCATCTGTGCGCTTGACCCCATCCCATCCCACCTCCCCAACCTCACCACCACACTGATCCCATCCCTAACCCACCTGTTCAACCTATCACTAACTTCTGGCACCTTCTCTTCTGCGTTCAAACATGCCACAATCACACCTATCCTTAAAAAGCCAGCCCTTGATCCAACTGCTATGTCCAGCTATCGCCCAATATCGCTGCTCCCATTCGCTTCCAAACTCCTGGAGCAGCACGTCCACGCTGAACTTTCCTCCCACCTCTCATCTAACTTGATGTTCGTCAATCTACAATCTGGTTTCCGCCCCCATCACTCAACCGAGACTGCCCTGACCAAAATCACTAACGACCTACTTACCGCCAAAGCTACTGGACAATACTCTGTACTCCTCCTTCTAGACCTGTCCTCTGCTTTTGACATAGTTGACCACTGCCTCCTACTACAGATCCTCCCCTCCTTTGGTATCAAAGACCTCGCCCTATCCTGGTTCGCCTCGTACCTTTCCAACCGCACATTCAGCGTCTCCCACTCCCTCACTACCTCCTCATCCCACCCTCTCTCTGTTGGAGTCCCCCAAGGCTCTGTTCTAGGACCCCTACTCTTCTCAATCTATACACTTGGCTTGGGACCACTCAAAGTCCCATGGATTCCAGTACCACCTCTATGCTTATGACACTCAGATCTACCTCTCTGGCCCAGACGTCACCGCTCTGCTGTCCAGAATCCGAGAGTGCCTATCAGCCATATCCTCCTTCTTCTCCTCTCGCTTCCTCAGACTCAATGTGGACAAATCTGAACTCATCATCTTTCCTCCATCCCACAGATCTTCCTTACCTGACCTATCTATCGCAATCAATGACATCATGCTTTCCCCCGTACCGGAAGTCCCCTGCCTCGGAGTAACCTTCGACTCTGCCCTGTCCTTCAAACCGCACATCCAAGCTCATTCCACCTCCTGTCGCCTCCAGCTCAAAAATATCTCCAGAATCCGTCCTTTCCTCAACCTTCAATCTACTAAAATGCTTGTGCATGCCCTCATCATCTCCCGCCTTGGCTACTGCAACATCCTTTTCTGCGGCCTCCCTGCTAACACCCTTGCACCTCTCCAGTCCATCCTTAACTCTGCTGCCTGACTAATCCATCTCTCTCCTCGCTACTCCTCCGCTTCCCCCCTCTGCAAATCTCTTCACTGGCTCCCATTCCCTCAGCGTATCCAGTTCAAATTACTAATACTGACCTACAAGGCCATCCATAACCTGTCTCCTCCATATATCTCCGAACTAATCTCCATATATCTTCCCTCACGTAATCTCCGGTCCTCCCAAGACCTCCTTCTCTCCTCCACACTTATTCGCTCCTCATCCAATCGCCTCCAAGACTTCTCCCGAATATCCCCCATCCTCTGGAATTCCCTGCCCCAACACGTCCGGTTATCCACCACATTCGGATCCTTCAGACGAAGCCTGAAAACACATCTCTTCAGGAAAGCCTACAGCCTGCACTGACCCCGCTGCCTCCTCATCACTACCAAAGCTACCGCCTCACCAGCACCAGAGCTCCTGCAACCCCCAGCCTACTGTCTCCTTCCCCATAATCCTGCAGAATGTAAGCCCGCAAGGGCAGGGTCCTCGCCCCTCTGTATCAGTCTGTCATTGTAAGTTCGTCTACTGTAAGTGATATCTGTAACTTGTATGTAACCCCTTCTCATGTACAGCACCATGGAATCAATGGTGCTATATAAAATAATAATAATAATAATAATAATAATAATAATAATAATAATAATAATCTGCAGCAGATAAAACTGTGATTTTATTAAAACTGCAGCAAGCAGCCCAGTAAGTGAAACATTGCTGGACAGGGACTCTGTACCTTAATGATGGCAAAGTGTCTGTAAAAGTCAGAAAATAAAGAAAAAAAATTAAAATGCCAGCATTTTGATTTTTTGGGGGAGAGTTGCTGCAACTCTGCAAAAACACAATAACTGATCAAAGCATTGTATGTACCCCAAATCGTATAAACGAACACGCTAGATTGCTGCACAAAAAATAAGCTTCACTCAACTCCATGGATGGAAAAATAAAAATTTGCGAGGAAATGGCAATACAAACAAAAACATTTTTTTAATTACAAATTTACTAAATTGTTTTTTCCACTAAAATATAACAACTGGACAACATCTGCATTGCTGTAATTATACAGACATTGTGAATCAGAATTCCAGATCATTTTCGCCACACAATGAGCGCCGTAACACAAAACCCACGCAAAATTGTCAGAATTGTGTTTTTGTAGGTTTTTTTGCAATTTCAAATGAATATGTCACTCAAAATTACACTTTGTCTTGCAAGAAAACAAGAAATATGGCTATGTCAGAGGAAAAATGAAAAATGTATGGCTATTGGAAGAAGGGAAGGGAAAAGCAAAGAACTGCTCAGTCCTTAAGGGGTTAGCACTAGAAGTCCAGGGAATTTCAAGATCACCCCTGAAGTCCTGAGAGAGGGTCAAATGACCCTCAGTCCATATTGACACCTTAATTAGCATCCTTTCATTTGTAAATGTGCTCTTGCCTGAAGAATCTGCAGGGGGGATTATCTAAGATAAGAGTGTGTAAACAGAAGAATGCAAGCTATTCCTGAGTGTGGGGGTTGCTGCTCATAAAGAGATGCTGGCTTCACAGTGCCTTTTTTTGCCTGATCGTTTGCATCCTGTTTTGCAGGGGTTGGTGCAGAGAAGGTACAGTCATCCAGAGAATGGCCCGGGGATCGCCTCTGAACTACAGGCTGGTTCCGAGGCGATCCTTCACAAACGTTCGCCAGCAACATGTCCGCATGTGTCATGTCACCAGTGATGCCCCAGCGATGTGCACGCGCACGTGATCGCCCGCACATCGCCGGGAATCATCTCCCCGTGTGATGGCCCCATTAGGGCCCAGGAGTGACTCCAAAACCCAGAACAGGTGTCAATCTTGAAAGAAAACTGATCAGGAACTGAAGTGTGTCCCTAACCAAAGAATGTGAGCTGCTCCTGAGTGTCTGCCCACCCCCCCCAGCTGCATTGCATTAGCAAATTTGCATGCAGCTTTATGTGCTGTGGGGGAGAAACCTATTTTGTTCACAGGAAAGAAAATGGAGAGAAGGCACACCATTGAAGAGGCATTGGAACTGATTCTGAGCAACACAAACCTGTCATGATCTCTGCAGGCAGAGATCATAGCAAGCCTATAGAGGCACAAGCTCTCGGAAGATGGAACTATACTGACCATGAACTAAGCCTGCCGCGCAACTAGAAATAGCCAGGTAGCATTTCCTATTTATTGCTAGATGCCCAGCTCTGGCCTAAGACCTAAATAGCTAGCAGAGGGAAATATAAGACCTGGCTCACCTCTAGAGAAATATTCCAAAGAAGACAGTTGCCCCCCACATATAATGACGGTGAGTTCAGATGAAACAACAAACGCAGCAGGAAAATAGTCTTAGCAAATTTGAGGTCCGCTTACTAGATAGCAGAAGACAGATAGTATACTTTCATGGTCAGCAGAAAAACACTAACAAAACACCATCCAGAGATTACCTTAAACTCTGGCATTAACTCATAACACCAGAGTAGCAATCCCTGATCAACGAGAGCTTTCCAGACACAGTAACAAAACTTCAGCTGTGAACTGGAACAAATAGGCAAAACGAAACATGGACAAAAGTCCAACTTATCTAGTAGTTGTCAGAAGCAGGAACAAGCACTGAGAGGCATCAGATAACATTGTTGACCGGCAAGAAACCACCAGAGAAATGAGCTTAAATAGCGACACCCACTACTGATGGAAACAGGTGAAACAGGAAAGAGGATGACAAGTCCAATTCCACAAGCGGCCACCGGGGGAGCCCAGAATCCAAATTCACAACAGTACCCCCCCCTCAAGGAGGGGGCACCGAACCCTCACCAGATCCACCAGGGCGACCAGGATGAGCCCTATGGAAGGCACGAACAAGATCAGAAGCATGAACATCAGATGCATTGACCCAAGAATTATCCTCCTGGCCGTAACCCTTCCAATTGACCAGATACTGGAGTCTCCGTCTGGAAACACGAGAGTCCAAAATTTTCTCCACAACGTACTCCAACTCACCCTCAACCAACACCGGAGCAGGAGGCTCAACTGAAGGTACAACAGGTACCTCATACCTGCGCAATAACGACCGATGAAAAACGTTATGAATGGAAAAGGACGCAGGGAGGTCCAAACGGAAAGAAACAGGATTAAGAATCTCCAATATTCTATAAGGGCCGATGAACCGAGGTTTAAACTTAGGAGAAGAGACCCTCATAGGGACAAAACGAGAAGACAACCACACCAAATCTCCAACACAAAGCCGAGAACCAACACGACGATGACGGTTGGCAAAACGCTGAGTCTTCTCCTGGGACAACTTCAAATTGTCCATAACCTGCCCCCAGATGTGATGCAATCTCTCCACCACCGCATCCACTCCAGGACAATCCGAGGATTCCACCTGACCGGAGGAAAATCGAGGGTGAAACCCCGAATTACAGAAAAACGGGGACACCAAGGTGGAAGAGCTGGCCCGATTATTGAGGGCGAACTCTGCCAATGGCAAAAAAGCAACCCAATCATCCTGGTCAGCAGAGACAAAACACCTCAGATATGTCTCCAGGGTCTGATTAGTCCGCTCGGTCTGGCCATTAGTCTGAGGGTGAAAAGCAGATGAAAAAGACAAATCTATGCCCATCCTAGCACAGAATGCCCGCCAAAATCTAGACACAAATTGGGTACCTCTGTCAGAAACAATATTCTCAGGAATACCGTGCAATCGGACAACATTCTGAAAAAACAGAGGAACCAACTCAGAAGAAGAAGGCAACTTGGGCAGAGGAACCAAATGGACCATTTTAGAGAAACGGTCACAGACCACCCAGATGACAGACATCTTCTGGGAAACAGGCAGATCTGAAATAAAATCCATCGAGATGTGTGTCCAAGGCCTCTTAGGAATAGGCAAGGGCAACAGCAGTCCGCTAGCCCGAGAACTACAAGACTTGGCCCGAGCACAAATGTCACATGACTGCACAAAGACTCGCACATCTCGTGACAGGGAAGGCCACCAGAAGGATCTTGCCACCAAATCCCTGGTACCAAAAATTCCGGGATGACCTGCCAATGCAGAAGAATGTACCTCAGAGATGACTCTACTGGTCCAATCATCCGGAACAAACAGTCTATCAGGCGGACAACGATCCGGTCTATCCGCCTGAAACTCTTGCAAGGACCGCCGCAGATCAGGAGAAACGGCCGACAAAATTACTCCCTCCCTAAGGATACCTGTGGGTTCAGCATTACCAGGAGAGTCCGGGTCAAAACTCCTAGAAAGGGCATCTGCCTTAACATTCTTAGAACCCGGTAGGTATGACACCACAAAATTAAAGCGAGAAAAAAATAAAGACCAGCGCGCCTGTCTAGGATTCAGGCGCCTGGCAGTCTCAAGATAAATCAAATTTTTGTGGTCAGTCAATACCACCACCTGATGCTTAGCCCCCTCTAGCCAATGGCGCCACTCCTCAAACGCCCACTTCATGGCCAAAAGCTCCCTATTCCCAACATCATAATTCCGCTCTGCGGGCGAAAATTTGCGAGAAAAGAAGGCACAAGGCCTAATGACGGAGCAGTCGGAACCTTTCTGCGACAACACTGCCCCAGCTCCGATCTCCGAAGCGTCAACCTCAACCTGAAAAGGCAGATTCACATCAGGCTGACGTAACACAGGGGCAGAGGCAAAACGGTGCTTAAGCTCCTGAAAGGCCTCTACAGCATGAGGGGACCAATTAGCAACATCAGCGCCATGTCTGGTCAAATCAGTCAGTGGTTTAACGACATCCGAAAAACCAGCAATAAATCGGCGGTAAAAGTTGGCAAAGCCCAAAAATCTCTGAAGACCCTTAAGAGAGGAGGGCTGAGTCCAGTCACAAATAGCTTGCACCTTGACGGGATCCATCTCAATGGAAGAGGGAGAAAAAATATACCCCAAAAAGGAAATTTTCTGGACCCCAAAAACGCACTTAGACCCCTTCACACATAAAGAATTAGACCGCAGAACCTGAAAAACTCTCCTGACCTGCTGGACATGAGAGTCCCAGTCATCAGAAAAAATCAGAATATCATCCAGATATATTATCATAAATCTATCCAGAAAATCGCGGAAAATATCATGCATAAAAGACTGGAAAACTGAAGGGGCATTAGAAAGACCAAAAGGCATGACCAAATACTCAAAGTGGCCCTCGGGCGTATTAAATGCGGTCTTCCACTCATCCCCCTGCCTGGTCCGCACCAAATTATACGCCCCACGAAGATCAATTTTAGAGAACCACTTAGCACCCTCTATACGAGCAAACAAATCAGTAAGCAATGGCAATGGGTATTGGTACTTAACAGTGATCTTATTCAGAAGCCGATAATCAATACATGGTCTCAAAGAGCCGTCCTTTTTTGAGACAAAGAAAAACCCAGCTCCCAAGGGAGAAGAAGATGGACGAATATGTCCCTTTTCCAAAGACTCCTTTATATATTCCCGCATAGCAGCATGTTCCGGCACAGACAGATTAAACAAACGACCCTTTGGATATTTGCAACCCGGTATCAAATCTATGGCACAATCGCACTCACGGTGCGGAGGTAACGACCCAAGCTTGGGTTCGTCAAAGACGTCTTGATAATCTGAGAGGAACTCAGGGACTTCAGAGGGAATGGACGACGAAATAGAAACCAAAGGTAAGTCCCCATGAACACCCTTACATCCCCAGCTCAACACAGACATTGCTCTCCAGTCCAAGACTGGATTGTGAGACTGCAACCATGGCAATCCCAGTACCAAATCGTCATGTAAATTATACAGCACCAGGAAACGAATAATCTCCTGGTGATCCGGATTGATACGCATGGTTACTTGTGTCCAGTATTGTGGTTTATTATTAGCCAATGGGGTGGAGTCAATCCCCTTCAGAGGAATAAGAGTCTCCAAAGGCTCTAAATCAAAACCACAACGATTGGCAAAGGACCAATCCATAAGACTCAGAGCGGCGCCAGAGTCAACATAGGCGTCCGTGGCAATGGATGACAAAGAGCAAATCAGGGTTACAGACAAAATAAACTTAGACTGAATGGTGCCAATGGAAACAGACTTATCAAGCTTCTTTGTACGCCTAGAGCATGCTGATATAACATGAGTAGAATCCCCACAATAGAAGCACAATCCATTCTTCCGTCTAAAATTCTGTCGCTCGCTCCTGGACAGAATTCTATCACACTGCATACTTTCTGGCGTCTTTTCCATAGACACCGCCAGATGGTGCACCGGTTTGCGCTCCCGCAGACGCCTATCAATCTGAATAGCCATTGTCATGGACTCATTCAGACCTGCAGGCACAGGGAACCCCACCATAACATCCTTAACGGCATCAGAGAGACCTTCTCTGAAAGTTGCCGCCAAGGCGCACTCATTCCACTGAGTAAGCACAGACCATTTACGGAATTTTTGGCAGTAAACCTCAGCTTCGTCTTGCCCCTGAGATAGTGCCATCAAAGTTTTTTCTGCCTGAAGTTCCAAATGAGGTTCCTCATAAAGCAAGCCCAAGGCCAGAAAAAACGCATCCACATCGCGCAACGCAGGATCCCCTGCTGGCAATGAGAAGGCCCAATCTTGAGGGTCACCCCTGAGCAAGGAAATCACAATCCTAACCTGCTGAGCAGGGTCTCCAGCTGAACGAGACTTCAGGGACAAATAAAGCTTACAATTATTTCGGAAATTCTGGAAGCTAGCTCTATTCCCTGTGAAGAACTCCGGCAAAGGAATTCTCGGCTCAGATACAGGAGCATGTACCACAAAATCTTGTAAATTTTGTACTTTCGTGATGAGATTATTCAAACCCGCAGTTACACTCTGAAGATCCATTATTGTCAGGTGCACACAGAGCCATACAGAGATTAGGAGGAGAGAGAGAAAAAAGACTGCAGCAAGGCAAACTGGAGGAAAAAAAAAAAATTCCAGCAGACTTCTTATAACTCTCCTTTCTCAACCTGGGTCTTTAACACTTTAGTGGCCGGTCAAACTGTCATGATCTCTGCAGGCAGAGATCATAGCAAGCCTATAGAGGCACAAGCTCTCGGAAGATGGAACTATACTGACCATGAACTAAGCCTGCCGCGCAACTAGAAATAGCCAGGTAGCATTTCCTATTTATTGCTAGATGCCCAGCTCTGGCCTAAGACCTAAATAGCTAGCAGAGGGAAATATAAGACCTGGCTCACCTCTAGAGAAATATTCCAAAGAAGACAGTTGCCCCCCACATATAATGACGGTGAGTTCAGATGAAACAACAAACGCAGCAGGAAAATAGTCTTAGCAAATTTGAGGTCCGCTTACTAGATAGCAGAAGACAGATAGTATACTTTCATGGTCAGCAGAAAAACACTAACAAAACACCATCCAGAGATTACCTTAAACTCTGGCATTAACTCATAACACCAGAGTAGCAATCCCTGATCAACGAGAGCTTTCCAGACACAGTAACAAAACTTCAGCTGTGAACTGGAACAAATAGGCAAAACGAAACATGGACAAAAGTCCAACTTATCTAGTAGTTGTCAGAAGCAGGAACAAGCACTGAGAGGCATCAGATAACATTGTTGACCGGCAAGAAACCACCAGAGAAATGAGCTTAAATAGCGACACCCACTACTGATGGAAACAGGTGAAACAGGAAAGAGGATGACAAGTCCAATTCCACAAGCGGCCACCGGGGGAGCCCAGAATCCAAATTCACAACACAAACCCTTCTGACTCAGATGGAGAAGACAGTCCTTCAACCGGATTCGGACTCTGAGCTGTCTTCAGGTTAGGCTGGCTTCACACTCCCTTTTTTGCCTGTTCATTTGGATCCTATGTTTTGCAGGGGTTGGTGCAGATAAGGGTCGGTGCGGGGCAGGTGTGGTGCGTGGGCAGTACGCTGCGGTGCAGGGTGGGTGTGGTGCCTGATTATCTTTTTTATTTTGAACCAAATCAAAATGCTTTTTTGAAATTATTTATCTTGCAGATGAGGAGACTCCGCCTCTACCAAAAAAGAGAGCTCGGTTGGCGAGTGAGCCGACAGAGAGCGCAAAAGATGGCACAGTGTGGCATGAAGTACAAGTGGGGAAACATCTCCATTTGACCCCAATAGAACCGTACCCTAGAGATGGAGAGCCAAGTGCTAAGGCCAGACGAAGTGTCCAGAGTCGCCTTCAGAGCTTCCTCTGTTTTATCAGTCTTGACATGCTTCGTAGCATTGAAGAATGGACTACTCAACATGCACGTCACACGGAGCAGGTAGATTGGTTCATGGGTCTCCCGGAACTAATGGCATTTATTTCAGTCATTATCTTGCGGGGGATGACCAAGGTTCCATCACTACGTGACAGCTGGTCAGCAAACCTGGGAAACCCAAGGATCATTGCCACTATGACCCAAAACCGCTTTCAAGACATCATGCAACACCTACGCTTTGATGACATGTTCACGCGCAGTGAGCGAGTGGAGACCGATAAGTTTGCTGCAATCTCCGATGTGTGGAGATCGTTTGTCACCAACTGCATCGCATCCTACAACCCTGGTCGACACATCACTATTGATGAACAGCTTTTCCCGTCAAAGACTCGCTGCTGTTTTCTGCAATACATTGCAACAAAACCAGACAAGTTTGGCATCAAGTTTTGGGTGGCTTGCGACTTGAAATCAAAGTACATCTGTAATGTCCTCCCATATCTTGGCAAGGACCCCAGTCGTCCCAGCGGGGAGAGACTGTCCGAAACTGTAGTGATGAGGCTGATGGAACCATTCATGGACAAGGGCAGAACTGTAACCACGGGCAATTTCTTTACATCATTGTCACTTGCACAACGACTGCTTAGCCGGGAAACCACTATCCTCGGCACAGTCAACAAGAGTCGCCGGGAAATTCCTCAATCCGCTAGACAGATGGACCGCACTGAATTCACCACTCAGGTGTTTTCAACCACTGGTGCCACACTGACAGTGTATGCACCCAAACGAAAGAAGGCCGTCTACATTCTCAGCAGCATGCACAGCGTGGTTGAGACTAAGGATACCAACAAAAGGAAGCCAAACACGGTCACACAATACAACCACACAAAGTGCGGTGTGGATGTAATGGACCAAATGGTGCGGGAGTACAGCGTGCGTGCAGGAACACGGAGATGGCCAGTCGCCGTGTTCTACAACATGATTGACATGGCAGCACTCAATGCTCATGTTCTTTATCAGGCATGCACTGGGGTGCAGGAGAGATGGGTGGACTTCCTGGTTGAGCTTGCAAAAGAGTTAGGTGGCCGTCATATGACTGAAAAGAAGGCACGCAAGGAGAAACTCCTTTGGCAACTTCCTTCCACACCCAGCCCTGGCAAAAGGGTGAAGTGTCAGGTCAACCATCGATGCACGAACAATTGTGCAACTGAGAGATGTGTTGACTGCTACAAATACACGTGTGGCAAATGTACCAGGGACATACCCAGGCAGTGCCAGGTATGTTCCGACATGTTCAGACAGACTGCTGAGTGAGTGCTGAAATGCTAGTCACACAAGGACATGCCACTCACACACACAGCCCCCCACTGCAGCCTATTGAAAATATGTGTGGAATTGTTTTATTCCTTGTATTTTTTTAACATTTTTATAACAAAAATAAAAAGCATCCTTTGATGCGTGCTCCTTTACTCCCCTACCCCCATGTATTTGTCTTTCCCCTTTCCCCCCTCCCCTCTTCCCACTCCTCCACCAACATCCCTCCCTGTTGTATAATTTGATTATATTGTTTTCTTGTTCACTGTTTTATCACATTTGTTTGGCCATGCCGCTTATACACTGCTCATCTTGAAAATGTGACTATTTGTTTGATGTTGGTGTGAAATAACCCTTTAGTGAAAAAAAAATCTTATTGGTTTTTTAAAAAAAATAAAAAGCATCGAAACAAATAACAGTTGTTCTTTTGTATATTTTTCACACTAAAATTTCAGTCCTCTTGTGCGAATTTTTTTCGCTCCAAATTTGCACAAGAATGAACATGCTGCGATTTTTTTTCGCTAGTGTGATTGAGGCCTAAAGGTACAGTTACACGTTACGATCTCGTTGACGATATCGTTTGAAAACATCACGTGATCACGTCGTTCATGCGATGTCGTTTTCACATCGTTGCGTGTAACGTGAAGATATCGGACGAACACATCGTTGGATCGCTGATCGCAGATTTGAGGTCAGGATCTCAAATCTGACGATCCTCGTCCAATTATGTGTCAGAAGATGTGCAGCATCGTTCAGTGTAACGCTGAGATGAACGATGTCGGTCTAAATTCTCCTATTCCTGCCTGTAAGATTTCTCTTACTGAGTGTATTGGGGGACACTCGCTTGGCGCAGGATTAATTGTAGCCAGGCACAACTTTCTAACAAAACAGTCCATGCGGTTTATTAAAAATGCCATAAACCGGGTTATGCAAAGTTCATTAATTATATTACATAAAACATAACAGGCACCAACAGTCTCTTTGGTACCTGACGGGAGCTCCTGCTCCACCTGCCGACTCCGTTAACCTCTTCTGGGTAAGCTGCCTAACGGGGATCACCAACTTGCCTGGTCAATACACAGTAGTCAGTCCAGACCTCCCCGAAGGACTCCAGCTTCCCCACACTCCGTTAACACTCTTCTGGGTAAGCTGCCTAACGGGGATCCCCAACTTGCCTGTCCGGCACACAGTAGTCAGTCCAGACCTCACCGAAGGACTCCAGCTTCCCCACACAGTAACTGTCCCTGGCTCCGCAGATCCCGGTCCTCACCTCGTGCTATTCAGGGATCCGGTCCACCTCGCAGGACCTCCCAACACCCAGGTAGCCGGGACCCCGCCTGGTGGCCTAGTCCGGGTACTCTTCAGGACGTCCTTCCCCAGCCGGGAACGTCCAATACCCAGGCCACCCGAAGCCAAGTCTCACGGTCTCAGGTGCTTGCAGGACCCTAGTCATTCCTAGGACAATCCAGCACCGACCATCTCAGGTGCTTGCAGGACCCTAGTCATTCCTAGGACAATCCAGCACCTTCACCGGTCAGGTCCATACACAGGAACCACACAGGACCTACCGGACACACCTCTCAGCTCCAGACACAGGGAGCTCACAACAAACACTGACCCACACCCTGGTCACGTTACATACTGGTAACCACTCCCCTGGGTGGGAGTGTGTGTGTGTGGCTAGTCTGACCCTCCCATCTCTCATGACTAGCCCTGCCAATCTCCCATGAGAACTATACACATAACACAAACTCTTGAGGGACTACAGGTCCCAGCAGACCAACTTACATTCAGATTGACAGTGCAGAGTAACCTCCTCTGCAACACACATATTGGCCATTTACAATTCTGCCAAACTTTCTCTCTACACGATCACGCCTCCAAGCGCATACTGGGGAGATCATGCAGCGCCCCCTACCTGTCACAGGGGTTACTGCATCACATATATCACACTGCCATTGTGAAAAATCGTTCTGCAAACGTTTGCAATGAGGCTAACACGGAGCCAAAATTTACATCGTTAACAAGATAGTTGCATGTGACGCCTCTTGGACGATGTGAAACTGATTGCATGAACGATGTGATCACGTGACATTTCTAACTATATCGTCGACGAGATCGTAACATGTAACGGTACCTTTGACCGCTGCGGATCCGCAGCAGTTTCCCCTGAGTTTACAGTACAATGTAAACTTATGGGAAACAAAAAACGCTGTGCACATGCTGCGGAAAAATCCGCGCGGAAATGCTGCGGATTACATTCCGCAGCATGTCACTTCTTTTCTGCGGATTTTCACCTGCTCCAATAGGAAACTGCAGATGAAAATCCGCAGAAGAAACCGCAGTAAAAAACGTGATAAATCCGCAGTAAAAACCGCAACGGGTTTTCACTGCGGATTTTGGAATTCCACTGCGGAAAGATCCGCAGTGGAATCCGCAAAGTGTGCACATAGCCTTAGACACAAATGCTTCTGGTCATTACTCACAGCTGTACCTTGCTCTAAAATTTCTAATTCTCTATTTAAAATATATAAAAAATGATTCATTGTTTCAGCGCTTTTTTGCTCAAATAAAACTAAACTAAATACAATATGTATAGTCTTTATATTATCAAATACAATAAACTGAACAGAACTAACTTGAAACTTGAAACTACATGGGTAAACTCGATGGAAAACAGCAAACAACCTCCTGTGGTGCAACAGTAATGGCCTTAATTACAGAACAAAAGACAGTGAATAGAGATAAGATAAGCTATAGATAAAATCCTTTAGGTCATTTGACCCTTCTCTGGGTTTCAAAGGTAGAAATGTCAAATGACCCGTCTCTGGGACTTCTAGTGTTAAAGAGGATGTCTAATTTTCTTTACAGAAAATAAATATATCTTGGCACCGTGTTATCCAGTAGATAGAAAAATATTTAGAATTGAGAGTCCTCAGTTTAATGGCTAACTGAAAAGATGGTAACAAATTGCTCAGGTCTCTTCATCAGTAGTCTGGAAAGCTTGCAATTTGTTACCATCTTCTCAGTTAGCCATTAAAAGGTATCAACCACTGAGGACTCTCAAATCTAAATATTTTTAATTTTCTTTAATGGGTGAAGTTGCAAGGTGCTTGTGAAAACAAGCAACTTTTCCAATTTACTTTTCCAATTTCCAATTGACTGGGTAACTAGCTATCTGTGCAGTCTATCAGGGGTTGCTGGTCTCTGAAGTAAGGAATGCATGCTTTGCTTTAGAACCAGGGGAGTACTTTTGCAGCCTTTACAATGTAATCTTCCTAATATTGAAGCCCCTAGATTCGCTTTTTATAGCCCCCAACAAAGTGTGAAGTGTGCCCCCCAAACAAAGTATGTTACTGCTGCAGTGAGTTCCTCCACAGTACGATTCACATGCACAGTATGAAGACCCTACTGTAGCCCCACAACAAAGTGTGGTGACCTCAACACAGTATGATGCCCAAATGTGACCCCAACACTCCACTACACACAGTATGATGACCCCAAAATACAGCCCTCCAGGCACTATAATCACCCTTCATACAGTATAATGGCCCTCCAAAGAGTATTATAGTCCCCAGACACCTCCACACAGTATGATGGCCAAAACACAACCATCCACACAGTATGATGGATCCAAAACAACCCTCCACACTGTATTATGGCCTCAACTAGCCCTCTAAACAAAATAATAGCCCCCACATAACCGTCCAGACAGTATGATTGACCCCACACAAACCTTCACACTGTATAATGCCCCTTCACTAGCTCTCAAACAATATAAAGGCCCACCACATAACCTCTAAACAGTATAAAGGCCCACCACATAACCTCTAAACAGTATAATGCCCCCCACATAGCCCTGTAAATAGAACAATGGCCCCTATATAGCCCTCTAAACAATATAATACTTCTATTAGAACTCCAAACAGTTTAATGACTCCCCGCATAGCCCTCCATATAGTATAATTGGCCCTACAAATATTATAATAGCCCCATATAACCCACCAAACAGTATAATAGCCACCATAGCCTTCTAAACAATACAGTGGTCCACCACATAGCCCTCCAAACAGTATAATGTACTCATTGATTCAAAAAAAGAATAACATACTTAACGCTCCTTGTAACCCTCATTGTTCCGGTCAGCATTTTTTCCGAAGCTCTGCATTGCTCGGCACAGTGGGTGTGTTGTAGTGACATCATTGCGTGCCGGGCTGAGATGTCAGAGCTCAGAGGGAGAATGATGAAGGAGTGAGTGGATGCTAGGTGGGGGGACCCGATGCTGGCATCGAGCCACCCTGACTCATAGAAGCATTGTGGCCTCGTCTGCCACCATTGGCGGTATGCCACTGTTTGGGATATGTAAGCACTATTCTGAAGCTAACTGGACTGCTACATCACAGAGTGGACAATTCAGGCCAGCAATGCAACCATGCTGCTGGACTTAACCATTAATTAAACTTAAGTGTTATTATAAGCTGGGGGAATTGTTTGTTATGGTGGGCATTACCACTGCCCCCCCTTTCTGTTGCCATGATCAGCTTCCTTAGGGCTCACTCTCATCTGTGTAAAAAAAATAGGTGCAATGAGATTTTTCTCACCTAGCATCTGTATGACATCCATATGACATGCGTATACAATGTGTTTTTAACATCAGCTTTAACATACTATAATTTTCTTCTCATTTAAAGCTAGTTTACAAACTAATAAAGCAATGTTATATACAGAGATAGATATATAGATAGAATAAATAGGATAGATTCCTGTAGACATTTAATGTCACAAGCCCCTTACATATAATAAACTAGTACCCTTTATTGCCTTTCATGTGGAACTAAAGGGTGTTTAGCCTTATTTAAACTATTAAATAAATAATTGATTTAAAAAATGGTGTGGTATACCCTTTATTTATTAACCAGCTAAGAGAAAGAAGACAGCTGTAAACTGGTGTTATTATTCTGGGAAGGAGCAAAATCCATGGAGCTTCCCAGCCTATTAAGAACAGCTCAAAGCTGTCTGTGTAGCTTTTACTGGTTATTAAAAAGGAGGGGGACCACCACTAAAAAATTATTTTTAATAACTAGCAAAGGCTAAGCAAACAGCTGCAGACTGACATTAATAGACTTGGAAGGGGCCATGAATATTGGCTCCTTCCCAGACTAATAACATGAGTCCTCAGCTGCTCCAGAAATGAAGAATCTATTAGATGCACCAATTCTGGCACTTAACCTCAGCTCTTCCTGGTTGCCTTGGTGCTGGGAGTGCTTTTTACAATTAAAGGACTTTTGTATCTGTGTGTGTTTATTTCTTTTGACAACAGAGTTACTAACCCCTGGGCTTGATGTTAGTGGACATTACACAGCTGACATCAGCCCCAAAACCATTACCCAGATTCCCACCGCACCATGGCTATCTGTAAGAGCCGAGGCTAAGAGCCAGAATTGGCTCATCTAATGGATGTGCCATTTCTGGGTCAGCTGAGGACTGGTACTATTAGTCTGGGAAGGGGCCAATATCAATGGCCACTTCCCAGCTTATTAATATCAGGCTGCAGCTATCTGCTTAGCCTTTGCTGGTTATTAAAAGTAGGAGTGACCACACATCACTATTTTTTGGGTCCCCTCTTTTTAATAATCAATAAAGACTACGCAGACAGCCGTGAGATGTTATTAACAGGCTGGTAAGATCCATGTCATTGGCCTCTTCCCAGAATAATAACACCAGCTCACAGCTGTATGTTTTACCTTAGTGGTTATTAAAAATAAGGGGGACCCCCACAACATTTTTTAAATGTATTTATTTAATAGCTAAATACAAGTACAGAAAACTACACATGAAAAACAATGATTATATGTATCTCATTTATATATTTCTCTCTATTCTATTCTGACAATCCGGGGCTGTGAATTTACTACATTTGGCTGATGAAATGTTTGGTTTCCTTTGAGATGTGTGCGTAAAACTCAGATGGCACACTCATGGTCTGTGTGCCGTGCAATTTTTTTCTCTCACACCCATTAACTTGCATTGGCGAGTCTCATCTCATCTCACAGCCTGCTGTGATTGCTTTTCTCAGTCCGATCCGAGATGAGAAAAAACTTGCAGATGAGCATTGAATCATTGAATAACAGTCACAGTGCAATCGTGCAATCCGCTTTATATTGGAGTGCACTTGTCCGATTTATACACAGATTAGAACAAGACCTTAGCCTGAATCACCAATAGGGGTGAAAGAACTGAGTGACTATGGCAGCATAAAGTTTAAGCTACAGTCACACTAGCAGTATTTGGTCAGTATTTCACATCAATATTTGTAAGCCAAAACCAGGAGTGTGTCAAAAATGCAGAAGTGGGGCATATGTTTCTATTATACTTTTCCTCTGAATCCTGGTTTCGGCTAAAAAATACTGATACAAAATACTGACCAAATAATGATAGTATGACCGTTGCCTTAGGGTATGTGCACACGTTGCGGATTTGGCTGCAGTTCCGCAGTGGATTTAGCCCTGTGGATCCGCCGCAGTTTTCCATGTGGTGTACAGTACCATGTAAACCTATGGAAAACAAAATCCGCAGTGCACAGGCTGCGGAAAATTCCACACGGAAAAGCTGCATTGTTTATTCCACAGCATGTCAATTCTTTGTACAGAATACGCAGCGTTTTACACATATTCCATTATAGGAATCTGCAGGTGTAAAACAGCAGGTGAAATCCGCACAAAAACTGTACTAAATCCGCAGTAAATCTGAGGTGAATCCACGCGGAAAAATCCGCAATGGAATCCACAATGTGTGCACATACCCTTAAGGATATGCTCCCAGTATGAGTTTTTGGTGAGTGTGAGATGTTGTAGATCTACAGCATTTCTGCACCTAAGTAAATTAGGTTCCTTGCATTTTTAGTGCGTTTTGTTTACATGTGCTTTTATCGCATTTTTGACTCTGCAGTTTTTGTCTATTTTTGATATATCATGTTTTAACCCCTTCCCGACATGCGCCGTACTAGAACTGCGCTGCCGTCACTGCATTACTGACAGCCGCAGTACTAGTACGGCAGCTCGATCACCGCGGTCTCGCGCTGAGCGCCGCGGTGATCGGGTGCGGGTGTCAGCTGTATATGACAGCTGACACCCCGCAGCAATGCCCACGATCGGCGCTATCGCCGATCGCGGGCATTTAACCCCTCTGATGCCGCTGTCAATAGTGACAGCGGCATAGAGGGGGATCGCGCAGGGACGGGGGCTCCCTGCGCTCTCCCACTGGAGCAACGCGATGAGATCGCGCTGCTCCGGTGACCTGGAAGGAGTCCCCGGATCCAAGATGGCCGCGGGACTCCTTCCGGGTCATGAGATGACCCTGCTTGCCGGCGTCTGCTAAGAATCCTCATAGCAGGCGCCGGCAAGCCTGTGGAACGTGCCTGTCACACCGGTGATCAGACAGAGTGCTGTGCACACTGTCAGATCACCGATCTGTGATGTCCCCTCCTGGGACAAAGTAAAAAAGTTAAAAAAAAAAAAAATTTCCACATGTGTAAAAAAAAAATTAAAAAAAATTCCTAAATAAAGAAAAAAAAAAAAAAATTCCCATAAATACATTTCTTTATCTAAATAAAAAAAAAAAAAAAAAAAAAATCACACAATAAAAGTACACATATTTGGTATCGCCGCGTCCGTAACGACCCCACCTATAAAACTATATCACTAGTTAACCCCTACAGTGAACACAAACAAAAACGAGGCAAAAAACAACGCTTTATTCTCATACCGCCAAACAAAAACTGGAATAACACGCGATCAAAAAGACAGATATAAATAAGCATGGTACCGCTGAAAACGTCATCTTGTCCTGCAAAAAAAAAGCCGCCATACAGCATCATCAGCAGAAAAATAAAAAAGTTATAGCTCTCAGAATAAAGCGATGCAAAAAATTATTTTTTTTATATAAAATAGTTTTTATTGTGTAAAAGCGCCAAAACATAAAAAAATTACATAAATGAGGTATCGCTGTAATCGTACTGACCCGAAGAATAAAACTGCTTTATCCTTTTTACCAAACGCGGAACGGTATAAACGCCCCCCCCTAAAAGAATTTCAGGAATTGCTGATTTTTGTTCATTCCGCCTCCCAAAAATCGGAATAAAAAGCGATCAAAAAATGTCATGTACCCTAAAATAGTACCAATAAAAACTTGAACTCGTCCCGCAAAAAACAAGATCTCACATGACTGTGGACCAAAATCTGGAAAAATTATAGCTCTCAAAATGTGGTGATGCAAAAACTATTTTTTGCAATAAAAAGCGTCTTTTAGTGTGTGACGGCTGCCAATCATAAAAATCCGCTAATAAACCCGCTATAAAAGTAAATCAAATCCCCCTTCATCACCCCCTTAGTTAGGGAAAAATAATACAATTTTAAAAAATATATTTATTTCCATTTTCCCGTTAGGCTACTTTCACACTAGCGTCGGTACGGGGCCGTCGCGCTGCGTCGGCCTGACATACCGACGCATACTGTGCAAGTGCCGCACAACGGGGGCAGCGGATGCTGTTTTTCCACGCATCCTCTGCCCCATTGTGAGGTGCGGGGAGGTGGGGGCGGAGTTCCAGCCGCGCATGCGCGGTCGGAAATGGTGGACCGTCGGCACAAAAAAAGTTACATGTAATGTTTGTTGCTGCCGGCGGTCCGCCACAACACGATGCAACCGTCGCACGACGCTTGCGACGTGTGTCAATATGTCGCTAATGTTAGTCTATGGGGAAAAAACGCATCCTGCAGATGACTCTGCAGGATGCGTTTTTTCGCCAAAACGACGCATTGCGACGTATGCAAAAAAACGCTAGTGTGAAAGTAGCGCTAGGGTTAGGACTAGGGTTAGGGCTAGGGTTAGGGCTAGGGTTAGGGTTGGGGTTTCAGTTAGAATTGGGGAGTTTTCACTGTTTAGGCACATCAGGGGCTCTCCAAACGCGACATGGCGTCCGATCTCAACGCGTTTGTTTGGGTTAAAAACGCATGCGTTTTTATAGAAAAAAAAAACAACACACACTGAAAAGTCACCCACCACCATCAAGGTGATAAAGGGATCCAAACCCTAACCCTACCCCTAAACTCACCCCTAACCGATTAATGAACATTTTCTGACAGTCATAGTGCCACGATATTTCAGTGCCACGATATTTCAGTGCCACGTCTTTCAGTGCCACGTCTTTCAGTGCCACGATATTTCAGTGCCACGATATTTCAGTGCCACAATATTTCAGTGCCACAATATTTCAGTGAAATACGTGGCACTGAAATATCGTGGCATTTACGTGAAATACGTGGCACTGAAATATCGTGGCATTTACGTGAAATACGTGGCACTGAAATATCGTGGCATTTACGTGAAATACGTGGCACTGAAATATCGTGGCACTTATATACGTGGCACTCTTATATACGTGGCACTCTTATACGTGGCACTCTTATACGTGGCACTCTTATACGTGGCACTCTTATACGTGGCCACTGAAATATCGTGGCACTTATATACGTATATAAACGTATTTCAGTGCTACGTATTTCAGTGCCACGTATTTCAGGTTAGGGGTAGGGTTAGGTTTTTTGTTTTTTTCTCGTTTTCTTGTGTTTTTCTATAAAAACGCATGCGTCTAAAAAACGCATGCGTTTTACCGCGTTTACATGCGTTTTTTCACACATGCGTTTTTTTAAAAAACGCATTTAGATAAAAACGCAAGTGTGAAACCAGCCTTACCCTTGGGAAAATAAAAATGTGGGGGCTAAAATATATTTTCGTGGAAAAAAAAATATTTTTTATTTTCGCGGCTTTGCGTTATAAACTGTAGTGAAACACTTGGGGGTTCAAAGTTCTCACAACACATCTAGATAAGTTCCGTGGGGGGTCTAGTTTCCAATATGGGGTCACTTGTGGGGGGTTTCTACTGTTTAGGTACATCAGGGGCTCTGCAAATGCAACAAGACACCTGCAGACCAATCCATCTAAGTCTGCATTTCAAACGGCGCTCCTTCCCTTCCGAGCTCTGCCGTGCGCCCAAACAGTGGCTCCCCTCAATGTATGGGGTATCAGCGTACTCAGGACAAATTGGACAATAACTTTTGTGGTCCAATTTCTCCTGTTACCCTTGGGGAAAAAAAATTGCGGGCTAAAACATCATTTAGTGGAAAGAAAAAATTATTTTTTAATTTTCATAGCGCTACATTCTAAACTTTAGTGAAACAATTGGGGGTTAAAAGTGCTCACCACACATCTAGATAAGTTCCTTAGGGGGTCTTCTTTCCAAAATGGTGTCACTTGTGGGGGTTTCCACTGTTTAGGCACGTCAGGGGCTCTCCAAACACGACATGGGTTCCGATCTCAATTCCGGCCAATTTTGCATTAAAAAGTCAAATGGCGCTCCTTCCCTTCCGAGCTCTGCCATGCGCCCAAACAGTGGTTTATCCCCATATATGAAGTATCAGCGTACTCAGGACAAATTGCACAACAACTTTTGGGGTCCAATTTATCCTGCTACCCTTGGGAAAATAAAAAATTTGGGGCAAAAATATCATTTTTTGTGAAAAATTAATATTAATTTTTTTTTACGGCTCTACATTATAAACTTCTGTGAAGCACTTGGAGGTTCAAAGTGCTCACCACACATCTAGATTAGTTCCTTAGAGGGTCTACTTTCCAAAATGGTGTCACTTGTGGGGGTTTCCACTGTTTAGGCACGTCAGGGGCTCTCCAAACACGACATGGGTTCCGATCTCAATTCCAGACAATTTTGCATTGAAAAGTCAAATGGCGCTCCTTCCCTTCCGAGCTCTGCCATGTGCCCAATCAATGGTTTACCCCAACATGTGGGGTATCAGCGTACTCAGGACAAATTGTACAACGACGTTTTTGGTCCAATTTCTCCTGTTACCCTTGGTAAAATAAAACAAATTGGATCTGAAGTAAAAATTTTGTGAAAAAGTTAAATGTTAAATTTTTTTTAAACATTCCAAAAATTCCTGAAGGGTTAATAAACTTTTTTAATGTGGTTTTGAGTATGGTGTCACTTTTGGGCATTTTCTGTCATATAGACCCCTCAAAGTCACTTCAAGTGTGAGGTGGTCCGTAAAAAAAATGGTTTTGCAAATTTTGTTGCAAAAATGAGAAATCGCTTTTCAACCCTTATAACTCCCTAACAAAAAAAAATTATGTTTCCAAAATTGTGCTGATGTAAAGCAGACATGTGGGAAATGTTGTTTATTAACTATATTATGTGATATAACTCTCTAATTTAAGGGCATAAAAACGAAAAATTTGAAAATTGCGAAATTTTCATAATTTGACAAATTTCTGTTTTTTTCACAAATAAATGCAAGTCATATCGAAGAAGTTTTACCACTATCATAAAGTACAATATGTCACGAGAAAACAGTCTCAGAATCACCAAGATCCGTTGAAGCGTTTCAGAGTTATGACCTCATAAAGTGACAGTGGTCAGAATTGTAAAAATTGGCCGTGTCAGTTAGGTGAAAACAGGCTTCGGGGTGAAGGGGTTAAACAAAGCTGCTTTGTTGTTGATACAGTCATTTGCTGGAACTGTAAGGCTATATTCACATATTGCGTTTTTGCAGCTTTTTTATGCTTTTTTTTTTTAAATTTACAGTACCAGCAAAGTCTATGAGATCTCAGAAATCTCATACACAGCTTCTTTTCATTTTTACTGACTGTTTTGTCAAAGAGCTGTGTTTTTGCAAATTGCAGCATGTAACTTTTTTAGCATTTTTGCAGCATTTTTCACCCATTTAAAATCTATTCTGACAGTCCAGGCTGTGTAATGGAAAAAAAGCTACAAAAAATGTAGGTATCGGGTTTTGCTGCATTTTTGGTGCCAAAATCTGATTAAGTTGAATCAGATTATTTTTTTATGCACTAAACTTTATCAGCATGCACAAGATACAAATGTACCAACAAAAAAGCAGCAAAAAAAAAAACCACAGCAAAAGCTTCTTTTTGTAAGCAGTATAAATGCAACTTACACTTTTCATAAAAATACCACAGCAAAAACGCAACGTCTACAGTTTAAGACACTGTGATTTTTCATGCAGCTTTGAAACCTCACAGCTTTGAAAGCTCACCAAAAACTCATCATGGAAGCTTAACCTAATTAATGTAAGGCCTGTCCCACACGTCCAGATAATTCCGGTACCGGAAAAATCGGTACCGGAGTTATCCGTGTCCGTGTGCTCACGTGGCACATCAGTGTGGCACACGTGCGGCAGCCGTGTGCTGCCCTTGTGTCGACTGGGTACCACACGGACCGTACAGGAGACAGTGCTACAGTAAGCGCTGTCCCCTGCTTTGGGTGCTGAAGCCCCCATTCATTTCTTCTCTCCAGCAGCGTTCGCTGGAGAGAAGAAATGAGAAATCATTTTATTTTGGTTTTTTTTGCTGTAGAAATAAAGATCTTTGTTTCCCCCCCCTCCCACCCCCTGTGCACCCCCCCCCCCCCCCGCTGGAAAGAAAATACTCACCCGGCTCCCTCGCAGCATCCTTTCCACGCCGCAGCTTCTCCTGTATGAGCGGTCACGTGGTGCCGCCCATTACAGTCATGAACATGCAGCTCCACCTCCCATAGGGGTGGAGCCGCATATTCATCAATGTAATGAGTGGCACCACATGACCGCTCATACAGGAGAAGCTGCGGCGCAGAGAGGACACTTCGAGGGATCCGGGTGAGTATTTTCTTTCCAGCGGTGAGGCGCACAGGGGGTGGGAGGGGGGTGGTGACAAAGATCTTTATTTCAACCGCAAAAAAACAAACAAAAAACAATGATTTTTCATTTCTTCTCTCCAGCGAACGCTGCTGGAGAGAAGAAATGAATGGGGGCTTCAGCACCACGCTGGGGGGACAGCGCTTACTGTAGCGCTGTCTCCTGCACGGCACACGGACTGCACACGGACAGCAGCCGTGTGTGGTACGTGTTTTACACGGACCCATTGACTTTAATTGATCCGTGTGATCCGCGCGCTCCCACGAACACTGACATGTCTCCGTGTTTTGCACGGTCCGCGAAAACACACTGACATGTGCAGAGACACATTGATTTTAATGTGTCTACGTGTGTCAGTGTCTCCGGTACGTGAGAAAACTGACACCTCACGTACCGGAATCACTGACGTGTGAAACTGGCCTCAGGTAGGTCCTAGGTGGCTTTTCCTCACCCAGTTTCCCTAGCAGGTACGGACTGGGGCTGAAATTCAGCCCTGGCATTTGAAATCACACAGGCCCATGTTGTCCCCGTCCCCATGAACCAGATGGAATATATCTAATATATAATTGCCTAGAATACTACTTCCTGCAATTTGTGCCAACTTCCGTGGCTTTGTCTGGAGCTATTGTCCGGAGCTAATGTCCGGAGCTAAGTGACGTCACCAGTGTCCTACACCCAGGCAGAGCACAGTGGCCCCAGGCAGAGCACAGGGGCCCCAGGCAGAACATGGGGCCCCAGGCAGAGCACAGGGGCCCCAGGCAGAGCACAGGGGCCCCAGGCAGAGCACAGGGGCCCCAGGCAGAGCACAGGGGCCCCAGGCAGCATATGGGGCCCCAGGCAGAGCACAGTGGCCCCAGGCAGAGCACACACCAAATCGGAGGCCGAGGGGCCCCGCCAACCAAATCGGAGGCTGAGGAGCCCCGCCCACCAAATCGAAGGCCGAGCGGCCCCGCCCACCAAAGCGGAGGCCGAGGGGCCCGGCCCCGCCCACCAAAGCGGAGGCCGAGGGGCCCCGCCCACCAAATCGGAGGCCGAGGGTCCCCGCCCACCAAAGCGGAGGCCGAGGGGCCTGTCCCCGCCCACCACATCGGAGGCCGAGGGTCCCCGCCCACCAAATCGGAGGCCGAGGGTCCCCGCCCACCAAATCGGAGGCCGAGGGTCCCCGCCCACCAAATCGGAGGCCGAGGGGCCCCGCCCACCAAATCGGAGGCCGAGGGTCACCGCTCACCAAATCGGAGGCCGAGAGTCCCCGCTCACCAAATCGGAGGCCGAGAGTCCCCGCCCACCAAATCGGAGGATAAGGGGCCCCGCCAACCAAATCGGAGGCTGAGGGGCCCCGCCAACCAAATCGGAGGCCGAGGAGCCCCGCCCAACAAATCGAAGGCCGAGGGGCCCCGCCCACCAAATCGGAGGCCGAGGG
Source organism: Ranitomeya variabilis (assembly GCF_051348905.1). Taxonomy (NCBI): domain Eukaryota; kingdom Metazoa; phylum Chordata; class Amphibia; order Anura; family Dendrobatidae; genus Ranitomeya; species Ranitomeya variabilis. Next base: position 343,514,478 of record NC_135235.1, read on the forward strand.
TCCCCGCCCACCAAATCAGAGGCCGAGGGTCCCCGCCCACCAAAGCGGAGGCCGAGGGTCCCCGCCCACCAAATCGGAGGCCGAGGGTCCCCGACCACCAAATCGGAGGCCGAGGGTCCCCGCCCACCAAATCGGAGGACGAGAGTCCCCACCCACCAAATCGGAGGACGAGAGTCCCCACCCACCAAATCGGAGGACGAGGGGCCCCACCAACCAAATCGGAGGCCGAGGAGCCCCGCCCACCAAAAGTAAGTGCGGCCCCAAAAGTAAGTGCGCCCCCGGGTGCAAAAGTAAGTGCGCCCCCGGGTGCAAAAGTAAGTGCGCCCCCGGGTGCAAAAGTAAGTGCGCCCCCGGGTACAAAAGTAAACGCGCCCCGGCCCCGGGTGCAAAAGTAAGCGCGCCCCCCAGTCCCGCGTGTGAAAAGTGCTGCTGTAAAGCTGGTAGCGCTGTTCAAGCACCATGTATTTCCTTCAGGAAATGCCCATCTAATATATAATTGCCTAGAATACTACTTCCTGCAATTTGTGCCAACTTCCGTGGCTTTGTCCGGAGCTAATGTCCGGAGATAATGTCTGGAGCTAATGTCCGGAGATAAGTGACGTCACCAGTGTCCTACACCCAGGCAGAGCACAAGGGCCCCGGCAGCATATAGGGCCCCAGGCAGAGCACAGTGGCCCCAGGCAGAGCACAGGGGCCCCAGGCAGCATATGGGGCCCCAGGCAGAGCACAGTGGTCCTAGGCAGAGCACAGGGGCCCCAGGCAGCCTATGGGGCCCCAGGCAGAGCACATTGGCCCCAGGCAGAGCACAGGGGCCCCAGGCAGCATATGGGGCCCCAGGCAGAGCACAGTGGCCCCAGGCAGAGCACAGGGGCCCCAGGCAGAGCACAGGGGCCCCAGGCAGAGCACAGGGGCCCCAGGCAGAGCACAGGGGCCCCAGGCAGCATATGGGGCCCCAGGCAGAGCACAGGGGCCCCAGGCAGCATATGGGGCCCCAGGCAGAGCACAGTGGCCCCAGGCAGAGCACAGGGGCCCCAGGCAGAACATGGGGCCCCAGGCAGAGCACAGGGGCCCCAGGCAGCCTATGGGGCCCCAGGAAGAGCACAGTGGCCCCAGGCAGAACATGGGGCCCCAGGCAGAGCACAGGGGCCCCAGGCAGAGCACAGGGGCCCCAGGCAGAGCACAGTGGTCCCAGGTAGAGTACAGGGGCCCCAGGCAGCCTATGGGGCCCCAGGCAGAGGACAGGGGCCCCAGGCAGAGCACAGGGGCCCCAGGCAGAGCACAGTGGCCCCAGGCAGAGCACAGGGGCCCCAGGCAGCATATGGGGCCCCAGGCAGAGCACAGTGGCCCCAGGCAGAGCACAGGGGCCCCAGGCAGAACACAGGGGCCCCAGGCAGAGCACAGGGGCCCCAGGCAGAGCACAGGGGCCCCAGGCAGCATATGGGGCCCCAGGCAGAGCACAGGGGCCCCAGGCAGCATATGGGGCCCCAGGCAGAGCACAGGGGCCCCAGGCAGCATATGGGGCCCCAGGCAGAGCACAGGGGCCCCAGGCAGAACATGGGGCCCCAGGCAGAGCACTGGGGCCCCAGGCAGCATATGGGGCCCCAGGCAGAGCACAGGGGCCCCAGGCAGCATATGGGGCCCCAGGCAGAGCACAGTGGCCCCAGGCAGAGCACAGGGGCCCCAGGCAGCATATGGGGCCCCAGGCAGAGCACAGTGGTCCCAGGCAGAGCACAGGGGCCCCAGGCAGCTTATGGGGCCCCAGGCAGAGCACAGGGGCCCCAGGCAGAACATGGGGCCCCAGGCAGAGCACAGTGGCCCCAGGCAGAGCACAGGGGCCCCAGGCAGAGCACAGGGGCCCCAGGCAGAGCACAGGGGCCCCAGGCAGCATATGGGGCCCCAGGCAGAGCACAGGGGCCCCAGGCAGCATATGGGGCCCCTGGCAGAGCACAGGGGCCCCAGGCAGAGCACAGGGGCCCCAGGCAGCATATGGGGCCCCAGGCAGAGCACAGTGGTCCCAGGCAGAGCACAGGGGCCCCAGGCAGCCTATGGGGCCCCAGGAAGAGCACAGTGGCCCCAGGCAGAACATGGGGCCCCAGGCAGAGCACAGGGGCCCCAGGCAGAGCACAGGGGCCCCAGGCAGAGGACAGGGGCCCCAGGCAGCATATGGGGCCCCAGGCAGAGCACAGTGGTCCCAGGTAGAGCACAGGGGCCCCAGGCAGCCTATGGGGCCCCAGGCAGAGCACAGGGGCCCCAGGCAGAGCACAGGGGCCCCAGGCAGCATATGGGGCCCCAGGCAGAGCACAGGGGCCCCAGGCAGAGCACAGGGGCCCCAGGCAGAACATGGGGCCCCAGGCAGAGCACAGGGGCCCCAGGCAGCATATGGGGCCCCAGGCAGAGCACAGCGATATTTTGGACCACTGTGCGGTGTTTCAGACCCCCTGTGTGATGTCTGGGGCCCTGTTCTTAAGTATATTAAAGATTAAAGTAACGTATATTAAAGTATATTATAGATCAAATTTGACACGTTTATGAGCACCATTGAGTGATATACTAAAGAATGACATAATTTTTCAACATTTTATGGTTTCAAACTGTAAACACTCAGAGTTTTTTTTACTTCAACCAGAAAACCTTAACGGTTCATAAAAACTTGACTGTTCAGGATATGATAAAAGTCATAGTATTCTGAATCTTTAACTTATAAAGATACCTTTACATGGGGTGATTATTGGTTCCAGAGAGGCTTTCGGCCAATAATCGTACACATGGCTGGTGACAGGACAATACAATATAAACGTTCAAAGGTAAACACTGATAACATTAAAATCTAATATATAATTGCCTAGAATACTACTTCCGGCAATTTGTGCCAACTTCCGTGGCTTTGTCCGGAGATAATGTCCGGAGATAAGTGACGTCACCAGCGTCCTACACCCGCTCAGGGTGGACAAAGATATATGCCTTCGTGGTGCGCTGCACTTTTCTGATTGGTTGCCGCCTGCCGCGAGCGACCAATCAGAAATGTGCCGTACTGTCAAGAATTGTCAAGAGCTGGTGAGTGCAGCCATTTTTTGTTCTTTCTTACTATTATTTATTAATTGTATTATTCTTACATTTGAATAAATAAAGTATATATGGATTCTAGACTCCCGATTCTTTAGAATCGGGCTGCCATCTAGTTAAAGGGAACCTGTCATCTGAATTTGGCGGGACCGGATTTGGGTCATATGGGCGGGGTTTTCGGGTGTTTGATTCACCCTTTCCTTACCCGCTGGCTGCATGCTGGCCGCAATATTGGATTGAAGTTCATTCTCTGTCCTCCGGAGTACACGCCTGCGCAAGGCAAGATTTCCTTGTGCAGGCATGTACTACGGAGGACAGAGAATGAACTTCAATCCAATATTGCAGCCAGCATGCAGCCAGCGGGGAAGGAAAGGGTGAATCAAACACCCGAAAACCCCGCCCATATGACCCAAAACCGGTCCCGCCAAATTCAGATGACAGGTTCCCTTTAATAATATTTCCCTGGAGGGAGGAAAGGAAGATTTTCTACAAGACCACTATTTCTAATGATACCCATTAGGGTTGAGCGAAACGGGTCGTTCATTTTCAAAAGTCGCCGACTTTTGGCTAAGTCGGCGTCTCATGAAACCCGATCCGACCCCTGTGCTTGTCGGCCATGCGGTACGCGACTTTCGCGCCAAAGTCGTGTTTCAATGACGCGAAAAGCGCCATTTCTCAGCCAATGAAGGTGAACGCAGAGTGTGGGCAGCGTGATGACATAGGTCCTGGTCCCCACCATCTTAGAGAAGGGCATTGCAGTGATTGGCTTGCTGTCTGCGGCGTCACAGGGGCTATAAAGGGGCGTTCCCGCCGACCGCCATCTTACTTCTGCTGATCTGAGCTTAGGGAGAGGTTGCTGCCGCTTCGTCAGAAGCAGGGATAGCGTTAGGCAGGGTCCACTAACCACCAAACCGCTTGTGCTGTAGCGATTTCCACTGTCCAACACCACCTTCGGTGTGCAGGAACAGTGGAAGCTATTTTTTTTTTTTTTCCTCAGCGCTGTAGCTCATTGGGCTGCCCTAGAAGGCTCCCTGATAGCTGTATTGCTGTGTGTACGCCACTGTGGAAACCAACTGCTTTTTTCAAAGCACATATCCTCTTGTTCCTTTCTGCACAGATATCTTTTTTGTTTGTCCACACTTTTTATTTAATTTGTGCATCAGTCCACTCCTATTGCTGCCTGCCATACCTGGCTTAGATTACTGCAGGGAGATAGTAATTGTAGGACAGTCCCTGTTTTTTTTTTTGTTTTTTTTGTGGGAGATTAAGATTGGCATTTCTGCTACAGTGCCATCCCTGTGTGTGCCATCTCTCACTGAGTGGGCCATAGAAAGCCTATTTATTTATTTATTTTTTTTTCTTATTATTTGGTTTCTAAAGTCTCCCTGAAAAAAAAAAAAAAAAAAAAAAAAAAACAGTGGGAGAGTAATATTGCCCTTTCAGCTTGTGTGCCAGTCTTGACTCCTGGGTGTGCCACCTCTCTCTCTAATTGTGGGCCATAGAAAGCCTTTTTTTTTTTTTCCTTCATTTGTGTTTTAAAATCTACCTCAACACAAAAACACTACATCAATCAGTGGGAGAAAAATATTGGCCTCAGTCAGGGCTTGTGTGCCACTGCTGTGTGTGCTATCTCTCATTCAGTGGGCTATAGAAAGCCTATTTATTTATTTATTTTTTTTCTTATTATTTGGTTTCTAAAGTCTCCCTGAAAAAAAAAATACATAAAAAAACAGTGGGAGAGTAATATTGCCCTTTCAGCTTGTGTGCCAGTCTTGACTCCTGGGTGTGCCACCTCTCTCTCTAATTGTGGGCCATAGAAAGCCTTTTTTTTTTTTTTTTTTTTTTAAATATTATTGGGTTTCTAAAGTCTCCCTTAAAAAACAAAAAATACATAAAAAAACAGTGGGAGAGTAATATTGCCCTTTCAGCTTGTGTGCCAGTCTTGACTCCTGGGTGTGCCACCTCTCTCTCTCTCATTCAGTGGGCCATAGAAAGCCTATTTATTTTTTTTTTTAAATATTATTGGGTTTCTAAAGTCTCCCTTAAAAAACAAAAAATACATAAAAAAACAGTGGGAGAGTAATATTGCCCTTTCAGCTTGTGTGCCAGTCTTGACTCCTGGGTGTGCCACCTCTCTCTCTCATTCAGTGGGCCATAGAAAGCATTTTTTTTTTCCTTGATTTGTGTTCTAAAATCTACCTCAACACAAAAACACTACATCAATCAGTGGGAGAAAAATATTGGCCTCAGTCAGGGCTTGTGTGCCACTGCTGTGTGTGCGCTATCTCTCATTCAGTGGGCTATAGAAAGCCTATTTAATTATTTTTTTTTTCTTATTATTTGGTTTCTAAAGTCTCCCTGAAAAAAAAAAAATACATAAAAAAACAGTGGGAGAGTAATATTGCCCTTTCAGCTTGTGTGCCAGTCTTGACTCCTGGGTGTGCCACCTCTCTCTCTAATTGTGGGCCATAGAAAGCCTTTTTTTTTTTTTTTTTTTTTTAAATATTATTGGGTTTCTAAAGTCTCCCTTAAAAAACAAAAAATACATAAAAAAACAGTGGGAGAGTAATATTGCCCTTTCAGCTTGTGTGCCAGTCTTGACTCCTGGGTGTGCCACCTCTCTCTCTAATTGTGGGCCATAGAAAGCCTATTTATTTTTTTCCTTCATTTGTGTTTTAAAATCTACCTCAACACAAAAACACTACATCAATCAGTGGGAGAAAAATATTGGCCTCAGTCAGGGCTTGTGTGCCACTGCTGTGTGTGCTATCTCTCATTCAGTGGGCTATAGAAAGCCTATTTATTTATTTATTTTTTTTCTTATTATTTGGTTTCTAAAGTCTCCCTGAAAAAAAAAAAATACATAAAAAAACAGTGGGAGAGTAATATTGCCCTTTCAGCTTGTGTGCCAGTCTTGACTCCTGGGTGTGCCACCTCTCTCTCTCATTCAGTGGGCCATAGAAAGGCTATTTATTTTTTTGGTTTTTTTAATATTATTTGGTTTCTAAAGTCTCCCTGAAAATAAAAAAAAAAACTTAAAAAAACAGTGGGAGAGTAATATTGCCCTTTCAGCTTGTGCGCCAGTCTTGACTCCTGGGTGTGCCACCTCTCTCTCTCTAATTGTGGGCCATAGAAAGCCTTTTTTTTGTTGTTTTTTTTTAAATATTATTTGGTTTCTAAAGTCTCCCTGAAAATAAAAAAAAAAAAACTTAAAAAAACAGTGGGAGAGTAATATTGCCCTTTCAGCTTGTGCGCCAGTCTTGACTCCTGGGTGTGCCACCTCTCTCTCTCTAATTGTGGGCCATAGAAAGCCTTTTTTTTTTTTGTTTTTTTTTTAATATTATTTGGTTTCTAAAGTCTCCCTGAAAATAAAAAAATAAAAACTTAAAAAAACAGTGGGAGAGTAATATTGCCCTTTCAGCTTGTGCGCCAGTCTTGACTCCTGGGTGTGCCACCTCTCTCTCTCTAATTGTGGGCCATAGAATTTCTTTTTTTTTTTTTTTTTTTTTAAATATTATTTGGTTTCTAAAGTCTCCCTGAGAAAAAAAAATAAATAAATTAGGTGGGAGATTAATATTGACATTAGTGCTTGAGTGACAGTCCTGCGTGTGTGTCATCTCTGTGATTTGGTGCCACAGAAAACAGAGTGTGTAACATTGTGCCTGATTTTCCTTGTGGTCTCACCAACCTGTTAAGGGATATTGAAATCATACTGAAGTTATAGCTCACCGTGTAAGTTGTTTGACAGCAACAAATAAAGTTACTTTGGTTAAGATTTTAAAACAATGAGGAAGTCTGGTGCAAGAGGTCGTCGTGGGCGTTCATTGTCAGCTGGTAATGATGGTAGTGGTAGTGGAGCATCAGGTGGTCTTGGGGATAAAAATATTCCACCTAAGTCTGGAGCTGTGGAGCCAGTTTCGTCGTCAGGCTACACAAGGCCTCGAACGCTCTCTTTTCTGGGAGTAGGAAAACCGCTTTTAAAGGCGGAGCAGCAACAGCAAGTTTTGGCTTACATTGCAGACTCAGCCTCTAGCTCTTTTGCCTCCTCTTCAGAAACTGGTAAATGTAAAAGCAGCGCGTCGCTTGTGGATGTTCACGGTCAGGGACAAGTCGCTTCCTTGTCCTCCTCAGCAAAAACTACAACAAGAGAGAAGGATGCAGCAGGCGACACAACGGGTCACTCCATGGAGCTCTTTACACATACCGTCCCTGGCTTAGAAAGTGAAACATTTAACAGGCCATGCCCATTACAAGTAGATTCTGACATGGAGTGCACTGATGCACAGCCACAGCCAGAGTACTATGCTGCTCCTTTGACTCAGACCACCACATTGCCCTCTCAGGGTACAGATCCACAATCAGACCCTGATGAGACTATGTTGCCCCGCCACGAACGCTATACCACCGACCGACACAGTGACACAGACGAAGTTGCACACGAGCTCGAAGAGGAGGTAATAGATGACCCAGTTATTGACCCCGATTGGCAGCCATTGGGGGAACAGGGTGCAGGCGGCAGTAGTTCAGAAGCGGAGGTGGAGGAGGGGCCGCAGCAGGCATCAACATCGCAACAGGTTCCATCTGCCGGGCCCGTATCTGGCCCAAAACGCGTGTCAAAGCCAAAACCTGTTGGAGGACAGCGTGGCCATCCGGTTAAAGCTCAGTCTGCAATCCCTGAAAAGGGATCCGAGTCTAGGAAGAGTGCAGTCTGGCATTTTTTTAAACAACATCCAACTGATCAGCGCAAAGTCATCTGTCAAAAATGTTCAACTAGCTTAAGCAGAGGTCAGAATCTGAAAAGTCTAAATACTAGTTGCATGCATAGACACTTAACCACCATGCATTTTCAAGCCTGGACTAACTACCAAACGTCCCTTAAGGTTGTAGCACCCTCGGCCAATGAAGCTAGTCAGCAACGCAACATCCCTTCCGTCACTGTAAGGCCACCATTTTCCGCACCACCGGCAGTATCTGTGCAGGTTTCTTTGCCAGCCAAAAGCAGTCAGGGTCAGGGAATCACCAGTTTTGTAGGAGGAAATATTGCATCTAGGGCACCGGTGGAAACAATACCGTCTCCAACCGTCTCTCAGTCTGCCATGTACACCGGCACACCCGAAAGTTCCACGATCTCCAGCTCTCCAGTCCAGCTCACCCTACATGAGAGTCTGGTTAGAAAAAGGAAGTACTTATCCTCGCATCCGCGTACACAGGGTTTTAACGCCCACATAGCTAGACTAATCTCGTTAGAGATGATGCCCTACCGGTTAGTTGAAAGCGAAGCTTTCAAAGCCCTGATGGAGTACGCTGAACCACGATACGAGCTACCCAGTCGACACTTTTTTTCCAGAAAAGCCATCCCAGCCCTGCACCAGCATGTTAAACAGCGCATCGTCCATGCACTCAGGCAATCTGTGAGTACAAAGGTGCACCTGACTACAGATGCATGGACCAGTAGGCATGGCCAGGGACGTTATGTGTCCATCACGGCACACTGGGTGAATGTGGTGGATGCAGGGTCCACAGGCGACATCAATTTAGGGACAGTTGTGCCTAGCCCACGGTCTAGGAAACAGTTGGCTGTAGGCGTTCGCACCCCCTCCTCCTCCTCCTCCTCGTCCTCCTGCAGAAGCTACAGCTCTTCCACAGAACGCAGTCGGCCAACCACTCCATCGGCAGATGACACTGTTGCACACCAGTTGTCCCATTATGGGCCAGCTACTGCCAAGCGTCAGCAGGCTGTATTGGCTATGAAGTGTTTGGGCGACAACAGACACACCGCGGAAGTTCTGTCCGAGTTCTTGCAACAAGAAACGCAGTCGTGGCTGGGCACAGTAGATCTTGAGGCAGGCAAGGTAGTGAGTGATAACGGAAGGAATTTCATGGCTGCCATCTCCCTTTCCCAACTGAAACACATTCCTTGCCTGGCTCACACCTTAAACCTGGTGGTGCAGTGCTTATTGAAAACTTATCCTGGGTTCTCCGACCTGCTCCTCAAAGTGCGTGCACTTTGCTCACATATCCGACGTTCGCCTGTACACGCCAGCCGTATGCAGACCTATCAGCGGTCTTTGAACCTTCCCCAGCATCGCCTAATCATAGATGTTGCAACAAGGTGGAACTCAACACTGCACATGCTTCAGAGACTGTGCGAACAGAGGCGTGCTGTTATTTATTTGTGGGAGGATACACGGGCAGGCAGTAGGATGGCAGACATGGAGTTGTCAGGTGTGCAGTGGTCTAAGATACAAGACATGTGTCAAGTCCTTCAGTGTTTTGAGGAATGCACACGGCTGGTTAGTGCAGACAACGCCGTAATAAGCATGAGCATCCCCCTAATGCGTCTGCTGATGCAAAGTTTGACGCACATAAAGGAGCAGGCGTCTGCACCAGAGGAAGAGGAAAGCCTTGATGACAGTCAGCCATTGTCTGGTCAGGGCAGTGTACAGGACGAGGTAGCGGGCGAAGAGGAGGTGGAGGACGAGGAGGATGATGGGGATGAGTATATTTTTAATGCGGAACCTTTCCCGGGGGCACAGGAAATTGGTTGCGTGTCACGGCCGGGTTCTGGTTTTTTGAGGGACACAAGTAACGTAGATTTGCCTGCAACTGCCCCTCAACCAATCACAACCGGAGATTTGACAACTGGAACTTTGGCCCACATGGCGGATTATGCCTTACGTATCCTAAAAAGGGACACACGCATTACGAAAATGATGAACGATGACGATTACTGGTTGGCCTGCCTCCTTGATCCACGCTATAAAGGCAAATTGCAAAATATTATGCCACATGAGAACTTGGAACTAATATTAGCAACCAAACAATCAACTCTTGTTGACCGTTTGCTTCAGGCATTCCCAGCACACAGCGCACGTGATCGTTCTCACACGAGCTCCAGGGGGCAGCAGACTAGGAGTGTTAGGGGTGCACACATCAGAAGTGGCGTTGGACAGAGGGGTTTTCTGACCAGGTTGTGGAGTGATTTTGCTATGACCGCAGACAGGACAGGTACTGCTGCATCAATTGAAAGTGACAGGAGACAACATTTGTCCAGTATGGTTACTAACTATTTTTCATCCCTTATCGATGTTCTCCCTCAACCGTCATTCCCATTTGATTACTGGGCCTCCAAATTAGACACCTGGCCAGAATTGGCAGAATATGCATTGCAGGAGCTTGCTTGCCCGGCAGCAAGTGTCCTATCAGAAAGAGTATTCAGTGCTGCAGGTTCAATATTAACCGAAAAAAGGACTCATCTGGCTACCCAAAATGTTGACGATCTAACATTCATTAAAATGAACCACAACTGGATTTCGAAATCTTTTGCCCCACCTTGCCCGGCCGACACCTAGCTTTCCTATGAAAAGCTCTTGCCTGTGAATTACTTTTCTAATGTCTAATTTGCTGCAGCTGATTGTACAGCATACGACATGTTTACACCTCCCTAAATGGCCAAACTCCCCACACGGGGCCGTGGTATCGCGACTTGGCGCAAGCACCCGTGAGACTGCTGTTTGTCTGAAGAGGTGGGTGTGCTCGCTTTTGGTTGACGGCATTGCTACTGGGTCCCTCATAGTACAATGTAGTGTCTCTGGCGGTGGTGGTGCGCATCCAACGTCAGACACACCGTTGTAACATGAGGGGCCCTGGGGCGGTCCCGCCGGCCTCAAGAGAGTTCCCCCCTACCCCAGCTCAAAATGTGCTCTACCACGTGCAAAATTATGTCGCACAGCTCCACCAATCTTTAGTCTATTCGCTGACATCATTCAATGTCTGGCACTGACAATACAAATTTGTAGACATCTATGATGCAACTTAAAGTAGTCTGTGTCTGTGTCCTATATTGGCACCATTAAATAGTTACTGCCAAATTACTATGTCAGAAACTCAGCAGATGAGCCCACCCCTGTACCTAAGTATGCCACCTTTTTTTTGGTTTTGGTTGTTTTGCGAGACATTAACATCTATTTATATTTTGGGAGTACTGGGACAGACACTCCTTGCACTACTCCTCCACTCATCACCAAGCTGCCTGTGTATCCATGTAACCGCTGTAAAACTGCCATGAGCCTATTGTTTGTTATTTTAGGCCTTTGATAGCCTGTCTGCGGTCCCTACTTTAAATACTCCTCCACTCACCACCAAGCTGCCTGCCCGTGTATCCATGTAACCGCTGTAAAACTGCCATGAGCCTATTGTTTGTTATTTTAGGCCTTTGATAGCCTGTCTGCGGTCCCTACTTTAAATACTCCTCCACTCAACACCAAGCTGCCTGCCCGTGTATCCATGTAACCGCTGTAAAACTGCCATGAGCCTATTGTTTGTTATTTTAGGCCTTTGATAGCCTGTCTGCGGTCCCAACTTTAAATACTCCTCCACTCACCACCAAGCTGCCTGCCCGTGTATCCATGTAACCGCTGGAAAACTGCCATGAGCCTATTGTTTGTTATTTTAGGCCTTTGATAGCCTGTCTGCGGTCCCTACTTTAAATACTCCTCCACTCACCACCAAGCTGCCTGTGTATCCATGTAACCGCTGTAAAACTGCCATGAGCCTATTGTTTGTTATTTTAGGCCTTTGATAGCCTGTCTGCGGTCCCTACTTTAAATACTCCTCCACTCACCACCAAGCTGCCTGCCCGTGTATCCATGTAACCGCTGTAAAACTGCCATGAGCCTATTGTTTGTTATTTTAGGCCTTCGAAGCCTGTCTGCGGTCCCTCCTTCCACTAGGCCTCCACTGACCAGACCACTGCTGCCCGTGTACCCCTGGAACCAATTTTAAAGTGCCTACAGCCAGCCCATTTTATTGTGTTAGGCCTTCGAAGCCTGTCTGCGGTCCCTCCTTCCACTAGGCCTCCACTGACCAGACCACTGCTGCCCGTGTACCCCTGGAACCAATTTTAAAGTGCCTACAGCCAGCCCATTTTATTGTGTTAGGCCTCTGAAGCCTGTCTGCGGTCCCTCCTTCCATTAGGCCTCCACTGACCAGACCACTGCTGCCCGTGTACCCCTGGAACCAATTTTAAAGTGCCTACAGCCAGCCCATTTTATTGTGTTAGGCCTTCGAAGCCTGTCTGCGGTCCCTCCTTCCAATAGGCCTACACTGACAAAGGTACACCTGACAACAGACACATGGACCTGTAGGCATGGCCACGGAAGGTTACGTGTCCTTTGTGGCTCAATGGGTTAATGTATTGGATGCATGGTCCACACAGGGGACAGCCTGCTAAGTCTGTCTGCAGTCCCTAATTCAAGTTGTCCTCAACTGAATAAAGCTGAGCTTCTACCTTCCGGCTCTGATTAACTGCTATTTTTAAACACATTGGTGGTTCCGGCCTACTAACGGTGTCTGCCCCTGCCTGGTGTTGCCCTCAACTGAATAAAGCTGAGCTTCTACCTTCCGGCTCTGATTAACTGCTGTTTTTAAACACAGTGGTGGTTCCGGCCTACTAACGGTGTCTGCCCCTGCCTGGTGTTGCCCTCAACTGAATAAAGCTGAGCTTCAACCTTCCGGCTCTGATTAACTGCTGTTTTTAAACACATTGGTGGTTCCGGACTACTAACGGTGTCTGCCCCTCCCTGGTGTTGCCCTCAACTGAATAAAGCTGAGCTTCTACCTTCCGGCTCTGATTAACTGCTGTTTTTAAACACAGTGGTGGTTCCGGCCTACTAACGGTGTCTGCCCCTCCCTGGTGTTGCCCTCAACTGAATAAAGCTGAGCTTCAACCTTCTGGCTCTCATTAAGTGTTTTTTAAAAAACAAAATGGTGGTTAGGGCCTACTAACGGTGTCTGCCCCTCCCTGGTGTTGCCCTCAACTGAATAAAGCTGAGCTTCAACCTTCTGGCTCTCATTAAGTGTTTTTTAAAAAACAAAATGGTGGTTAGGGCCTACTAACGGTGTCTGCCCCTCCCTGGTATTGCCCTCAACTGAATAAAGCTGAGCTTCTACCTTCCGGCTCTGATTAACTGCTGTTTTTAAACACAGTGGTGGTTCCGGCCAACTAACGGTGTCTGCCCCTCCCTGGTGTTGCCCTCAACTGAATAAAGCTGAGCTTCAACCTTCTGGCTCTGATTAACTGCTGTTTTTAAACACAGTGGTGGTTCCGGCCTACTAACGGTGTCTGCCCCTGCCTGGTGTTGCCCTCAACTGAATAAAGCTGAGCTTCAACCTTCTGGCTCTCATTAAGTGTTTTTTTTAAAAAAAAATGGTGTTTAGGGCCTACTAATGGTGTCTGCCCCTCCCTGGTGTTGCCCTCAACTGAATAAAGCTGAGCTTCTACCTTCCGGCTCTGATTAACTGCTGTTTTTAAACACATTGGTGGTTCCGGCCTACTAACGGTGTCTGCCCCTCCCTGGTGTTGCCCTCAACTGAATAAAGCTGAGCTTCTACCTTCCGGCTCTGATTAACTGCTGTTTTTAAACACATTGGTGGTTCCGGACTACTAACGGTGTCTGCCCCTCCCTGGTGTTGCCCTCAACTGAATAAAGCTGAGCTTCTACCTTCCGGCTCTGATTAACTGCTGTTTTTAAACACATTGGTGGTTCCGGCCTACTAACGGTGTCTGCCCCTCCCTGGTGTTGCCCTCAACTGAATAAAGCTGAGCTTCTACCTTCCGGCTCTGATTAACTGCTGTTTTTAAACACATTGGTGGTTCCGGACTACTAACGGTGTCTGCCCCTCCCTGGTGTTGCCCTCAACTGAATAAAGCTGAGCTTCTACCTTCCGGCTCTGATTAACTGCTGTTTTTAAACACAGTGGTGGTTCCGGCCAACTAACGGTGTCTGCCCCTCCCTGGTGTTGCCCTCAACTGAATAAAGCTGAGCTTCAACCTTCTGGCTCTGATTAACTGCTGTTTTTAAACACATTGGTGGTTCCGGCCTTCTAACGGTGTCTGCCCCTGCCTGGTGTTGCCCTCAACTGAATAAAGCTGAGCTTCTACCTTCCGGCTCTGATTAACTGCTGTTTTTAAACACATTGGTGGTTCCGGCCTACTAAAGGTGTCTGCCCCTCCCTGGTGTTGCCCTCAACTGAATAAAGCTGAGCTTCTACCTTCCGGCTCTGATTAACTGCTGTTTTTAAACACATTGGTGGTTCCGGCCTACTAACGGTGTCTGCCCCTGCCTGGTGTTGCCCTCAACTGAATAAAGCTGAGCTTCAACCTTCTGGCTCTCATTAAGTGTTTTTTAAAAAAAAAATGGTGTTTAGGGCCTACTAACGGTGTCTGCCCCTCCCTGGTGTTGCCCTCAACTGAATAAAGCTGAGCTTCAACCTTCTGGCTCTCATTAAGTGTTTTTTAAAAAACAAAATGGTGGTTAGGGCCTACTAACGGTGTCTGCCCCTCCCTGGTGTTGCCCTCAACTGAATAAAGCTGAGCTTCTACCTTCCGGCTCTGATTAACTGCTGTTTTTAAACACAGTGGTGGTTCCGGCCTACTAACGGTGTCTGCCCCTCCCTGGTGTTGCCCTCAACTGAATAAAGCTGAGCTTCAACCTTCTGGCTCTCATTAAGTGTTTTTTAAAAAACAAAATGGTGGTTAGGGCCTACTAACGGTGTCTGCCCCTCCCTGGTGTTGCCCTCAACTGAATAAAGCTGAGCTTCTACCTTCCGGCTCTGATTAACTGCTGTTTTTAAACACATTGGTGGTTCCGGCCTACTAACGGTGTCTGCCCCTGCCTGGTGTTGCCCTCAACTGAATAAAGCTGAGCTTCTACCTTCCGGCTCTGATTAACTGCTGTTTTTAAACACATTGGTGGTTCCAGACTACTAACGGTGTCTGCCCCTCCCTGGTGTTGCCCTCAACTGAATAAAGCTGAGCTTCAACCTTCTGGCTCTCATTAAGTGTTTTTTTAAAAACAAAATGGTGGTTAGGGCCTACTAACGGTGTCTGCCCCTCCCTGGTGTTGCCCTCAACTGAATAAAGCTGAGCTTCTACCTTCCGGCTATGATTAACTGCTGTTTTTAAACACAGTGGTGGTTCCGGCCTACTAACGGTGTCTGCCCCTCCCTGGTGTTGCCCTCAACTGAATAAAGCTGAGCTTCAACCTTCTGGCTCTGATTAACTGCTGTTTTTAAACACATTGGTGGTTCCGGCCTACTAACGGTGTCTGCCCCTCCCTGGTGTTGCCCTCAACTGAATAAAGCTGAGCTTCTACCTTCCGGCTCTGATTAACTGCTGTTTTTAAACACATTGGTGGTTCCGGCCTACTAACGGTGTCTGCCCCTGCCTGGTGTTGCCCTCAACTGAATAAAGCTGAGCTTCAACCTTCTGGCTCTCATTAAGTGTTTTTTAAAAAACAAAATGGTGGTTAGGGCCTACTAACGGTGTCTGCCCCTCCCTGGTGTTGTCCTCAACTGAACAAAGCTGAGCTTCCACATTCTGGCTTTCGGCCTATACTATCAGATATTAAACTGCATTTGGCCTACTAGTGTGGTTAGGCCCTTGAAACAGTGTCTGCTGCTCTTGGGTTTGCTACTCCACTGAACAAAGCAATGCCGCCTGTTTAGTCCTGTTACCAATTTTGATCTGCATTTAGCCTACTTTATTCTTTGGCCCTATATCTGTTTCCTCCTCATCCTGCCCATTGCCCAGCCACTGCTAGATGAGTCTGCTGGTACATTGACCTAGACCACTACATTCCCCTTGTACTCTACACAGCCAGAATCTGACCCTGCTGAAAGTAAGGTTCCCCTTCCCGCATATTATACCACCTTACACAGGGACAAAGAGGAAGGTGCAGATGAAAGTGCAGGTTCCTTCATCAGGTGGGGGGGCCATACTCGTTGGCGACGTCACTGGCACAGGGCCACTCAGAGTACGCAAAAGTGTCGCTGCTGGTGGGAGGCGCCCCCGCCATGCAAACACACCGCCGTACTTTGAGGGGCCCTGTGCCAGTGCCAATGCGAACGAGTGGGCCCCCCCTGCTTGCTCAGGATCACAGCACTTGCAACGTTGAAATACTTACTTCTCCCTGCTCCACCGCCATGACGTAGTCCATGTTTCCTGGGCCCACTAAAACCTTGAACCAGCCCTACCCCCACATCTTTTGCCAAATGACCCCCAATTTCCAGTGCCCAACTATTATTATAAAGTTAATTAAGATTGACAAGCTTCAGAAAACAAGAATGGATGTTTTTGGCAGTAAAATGTGCACTGTAGGTGTTTTCCTGGCCTCCACTCACTGCCGGCTATGCTTCCCCATTGACTTGCATTGGGTTTCGGGTTTCGGTCGATCCCCGACTTTTAGCGATAATCGGCCAACTTCACTCGACTCGACTCTGGACTAAATCGGGTTTCACAAAACCAGACTCGATCTTAAAAAAAATGAAAGTCGCTCAACCCTAATACCCATGCCTGCTGAGGTAAGTGAGTCAGCGACTTTGTGCTCCATCACAACTCTTAGGGTATGTGCACATGATGCGGATTTGCTGCGGATCCGCAGCGGATTTTTCCGCCAGAAACGCTTCAGATCCGCACTGTGATGTACAGTACAATGTAAATGAATGGGATAAAAAAAATAGCTGTGCAGATGGTGCGGAAAAGTCAGGGTGGAATTGCTGCGGATTTCAAAGAAGTGCATGTCACTTCTTTTGTGCGGATCTGCAGCGTTTCTGCACCCCTCCATGTTAAAAATCTGCAGTGGCAAAAACCACAGAAAATCCGCACAAAATCCGCATCAATTCCGCATAAAACCCCCACAAAATCCGCATAAAAACCGCGGCAAATCCGCGGCTGCGGATTCTGCCAGGAGATGCGGATTTTATGCAGAAAATTCTGCCACCTCTTTTCCTACGTGTGCACATAGCCTTAACAGTATGGGTATCTTGAGAATACGGATTCTATTAACAACGTAGCAGACAAGACAGCCCATGACCAGACAGGCCCTGTCCCGTAGACTGGCAAGTCTCCCTTTATACCCACACATAGAAAGAGACCTGTTAATATAGGGGAGCTAGTCTAGTCATCCAAGACACATAGGCTCTTAATCATTTGTGTCTGTTTTTTTTGTCAAGTTTATCATGTTTCACAACTTTATGTTTTCTTTGTACCATATTTACAGTATCTCACCATTCGTGCCTTTAAGTGTATTTTGTATGTGTTCATTTCTTTTCATTTTTTTTCTTTGCTCTTTGCCGTTGCTGGCAGAGTTTGGGGTTTGATGTTATTGCCTGATTCATCATTTGTGACCTTTCGCAAAATTTTATGGAAATGTACGGTACTCCACTTCCCTCCTATGGTGATTTTATATCCTTGAGATATTTTGGAGCAATTTTTGCACCATTTTTGCAAAGCATGTGACATTTTGCGCTAAAAGTCACAAAAAAGTTAAAACAAAAGTAAAGATCATTTTTTACTTTGGCAGCGGAGGGATCAGAGCAGAAGGAATGGAGAACAGTGACCCGGCAACGAAGGGAGCCAGAACCTCAGGATACAGATATTGGACTGTGGGGAAATTACATCCAGAAGCCTTGAATTAGGGGTCAGTTACAAAGGACTGTCCAAAGATCAACTTATTGAGGTTTTGGAAGGAGCTAGCCTTCAAGATGGCACTGGAGAGGGATTCGCAGAACAATTAGAGGAAAGACGGGACCTGGAGGTACATATTCAGAAAAGTCAGTAGGTTGTATGGTGGCATTGCTTGGGGATGAAGCCACCATAAAAGATAAATGAGATGCCATTCGGCGAGCTGATGAAAGGCAGCTCACTGTGGAAGCAGCTAGAATTCCCAGGCACACATTAATCACAACAACCACCATGAGGGAAACCCCAAGAGTGTCCCGCAAGTACTTTAAGCTGTTTAATGAGGCTTTAAGGGACATTGAGGGATTATTACAAGACTTTGAGCACCAATGTCAGTTAATGAAAGTTCCAGAAATGGAGCTGGTCTGACATTTGGTTGGCTCTTAGAGGGTGGAGGTGCTGAAGCATATCGAGCTATGATCCCTCGGTGGAACCGTGAGTATGAGGACATTAATGAAACCATCCTGAAACATTATGCGGTAACTCCAGACACTTACAGGACTAAGTTCGGCTCATTAGCCTGTAACGGTTAAGGCTCTTTTAAAATGTATGCTCATATGATCAAACAGGCATATCATTGCTGGCTAGACAGAGAGGGGGGCTTTAACTCGAGAGACCATCATCCAGGTCATCTTAAAAGAACAGTTCTTTGCCAAATGCCCTGCTGAGATCAGAGAATGGGTGCATGAGAGAAAACCAGCGAGAGCAGAACAAAGCTACTGCTTTAGCTGATGAGGTTCTCACCATCAAGCCTTAGTGGAAAAAGGTACTGGTGGATGGAGAAAACTACCAACACCCCACCACTGGTGGTCCCTTGTCCTACAGTCCCCATGGTTTTCAATCTCGCTAGATCACTACCTCATGTTGATACCCATGTGAATCACCTTCCAGCTAGTCCTACCTCATCCTTTGAAATGTGAAAAGGAGAGAAAGTAGTAGAGCATACAGTAGGTATTATGGCTGTGGGCATTCCAGGCATCTGCAGGCCAAATGCCCAGCTATCCAGTAGAATCCTCGACCCCAAAAACCACCTCATGCATGATCACATGGAAATCAGCCTCCAGGTTCCCTTCCTTTCCCAAAGTGCAAATGGGACGGAGTGTGGCACAGCACAGATGTTACCTGTGTGGGCAGCCTGGGCATCTGCAAGACACCTGCCCTCATGGTCAATTGAGGAATGACCCTGCACAAAATCAGCCTAAATATTATTTACAGCCAAATACATCATATTGTGTTGGGGCACTGTGTGGACATCATAATGTTTGGAGGGCACTGTGACAACATCAAACTGTCTTGAGGACACTGTGGGCACAATATATTGTTCTTTTGAGGGTACCAGAGGAGAATTAATTGTTGGGGTATTTGTTATGATCCTAGTGGCTTTAGGATCACAATTCTAACCAGCTAAGTAGAAGAAAATAGGACGAGTTCTGGGGATGTGTTAACTGGACTAACCGCAAACCTGATCCTAACCGCACACACTATAGGCAGCCGTGGAACGTTTCCTGAAATCCTAGACGTCTCTTCACGGCCTGAGAAACTGACTACCCCTAAAGAGAAAGTAAGACCTCACTTGCCTCAGAGAAATAACCCCAGAGATATAGAAGCCCCCCACAAATAATAACGGTGAGTTAAGAGGAAAAGACAAACGCAGAGATGAAACAGGTTAAGCAAATGAGGCCCGCTAACGCTAGATAGCAGAAAATAGCAAGGGATCTGTGCAGTCAGTAAAAAACCCTATGCAAAAATATCCATGCAGAGAATGCGAGAACCACCACACCAACTAACGATGTGGGGGGAGCAACTCAGCACCCCAGAGCACCAGCAAGCAGGGAAATCACATATTAGCAAGCTGGACAAAACTCATCATATACTAGGAGACATCTTGAACACAGATGAGCAAAAATAAGCAAACCAAACTTAGCTTCTCTTGGAGAGACTGATAACGGATGTAGACAGGAGCAATCAGAATAGCACTGAATACAACGACAACAGGCAAGGAATGAAGGACCAGGTGGATTAAATAGGAAACCTAACTAGCAGATGACGAGACAGCTGATCCTGCCAGAAACCAGCAAAATAACAAAAAGAGCCACCAGGGGGAGCCCAAAGAGAGAACTCACACAGTACCACTCACGACCACAGGAGGGAGCCCGGAAACAGAGTTCACAACAGGCATTATACTGTATGTGGGGGCATTTTGGGGACATTATATTCTATGTAGGCCATAAAAGAGTTATCATAGTGGGTAAGAACACTAATGGGCTTCAAATGGATCAAAAATACTGTGTAAGTGTTTCAATGTGAATCCCTCTCCCCATCTTTAAAAGTTTGGAGGTATTCCTAACTGTGGCTGTGCCTATGAACCATCTCCACCAATATTTTTTTGAGGACGGGGTGCCCAAGTAGGACTTTCTATGGAACTCCATGATTTCTATATACTCCCCTAGCATAAAAGTTAAGCAAAATGTGTGATTAAAAGGGGCTGTGATTAGATGTTCTAATGGATTCCTAACAACAAAGTCTCTATTGTCAGATACACATTTTGTATATTTCATGGACATATTGCAAGGAGTTAAAACATATTGTCTTAAACATCTGTTATGGAGCTTTCCAATACTGTTTTCTTCATAAAACAAGAAAAATAGATTATGGTAAGCCAATACTTACCAATATATCCCCAAAGTGAAGTCAGTATCCTAGGCCTTTGAGGCAGACACTGTAAAGCTTGTGTTATTGTGCCCATACTTCTATATGACACATCCAGGTGACTACATCACCATCTCATATAGACCTACAATATAGGTCTTGTGATTATTTTCCGCAAAAAAAGAAAACTGCAGATAGCACTCACCTCACCAGTCCTTAAAACTTCATCCTTTATTCAAACTTTAAAATGTCATGGCCAGAGGAACAGGTTGCTGGGATGTGCGAGCTGGTCTAAGACGAGGGTCGTTTCACGCCACTCAGCGCTTCATCGGGATAGACCCAGATGAAGTTTTAAGGACCGGTGAGTGCTATCTGCATTTTTCTTTTTGGTTGCATATACCCTGTTTTGGCATGAGCACTGGAGTCCATAGATGCGGTCTCCATCCGGAAAGCACTCCATTCAGCATTTGGTTGTCTGGCCCCACAGCAGTGCCTTTATATTTTTCTTTCTTGTCTGTGTGGATTGCTTGTGATTACTTTACTTGATTGCAAAGAAATTATGTCACAGAACATATCCATATTCTAATGGGAGATATAGTACAAAGTAGCTTACTTTTTACATTATATAGAAAAAAGGAATTAAAAACCCTCTTAAGTTCTCGCTCACAATGATGTACAGTTGTGTGAAAAAGTGTTTGCCCCCCTTCCTGGTTTCTATTGTTTTGCATGTTTGTCACACTTAGGCTGGTTTCACACTTGCGTTTTGATCTGCAGCGTTTTTACTGAAAAAAACGCGTGCGTTATTTACCCCTATGTTTAACATTAAAAACGCATGTGTTTTTTTTGTACGCTTTTGGCTGCGTTTTACGACGCATGCGATTTTTTGCTGCATGCGTTCTTTTGCAGAAATGCAACATGTAGTAATTTTCAGAGGCGTTTTTTTCCAACAAAAAAACGCATGCGTTCATTTGCGTTTGATTTGCGTCAAAAAATACATTGATGTCTATGGAAACGCATGCGTTTTTGCGTACATGCGTTTGCTTGCATTTTAAACGCATGCGTTTTTATAGAAAAGAACAAGAATACACCCTGATAAGCCACCCCACACCATCAGGGTGATAAAGGGATCCTAACCCTAACTCTACCCCTAACCCTAACCCCAACCCTAGGGATCCAAACCCTAACCCTACCCCTAACCCTAACCCAACCCCTAACAATATGACAGTGAATACTCTCCGAGTTTATATTTTTAGTACTCTATAGCAATATACCGTATATCTTGGGGTGTCCACATTGCACAAAGCTTTTTATTAGAAGAATGTCCTGGTCTCCAGGCCAACATAATAGCCAATCCCTATGGATCCCTAGGATCCCTTGGGTTAGGGTTAGGGTTTGGATCCCTAGGGTTAGGGGTAGGGTTAGGATCCCTAGGGTTATGGTTAGGGTTAGGGTTATGGTTAGGGTTTGGATCCCTAGGGTTATGGTTAGGGTTAGGGTTTGGATCCCTAGGGTTAGGGTTAGGATTTGGATCCCTAGGGTTAGGGTTAGGGGTAGGGTTAGGGTTTGGATCCCTAGGGTTATGGTTAGGGTTAGGGGTAGGGTTAGGATTTGGATCCCTAGGGTTATGGTTAGGGTTAGGGGTAGGGTTTGTATCCCTAGGGTTATGGTTAGGGTTAGGGTTTGGATCCCTAGGTTATGGTTAGGGTTAGGGGTAGGGTTAGGGTTTGGATCCCTTTATCACCTTGATGGTGGGGGGTGGCTTATCAGTGACCTGGTGACCAGGACATTCTTCTAATAAAAAGCTACCCCTAACCCTAGGGATCCTAACCCTAACCCTAACCCTAGCTAATTCTATTAATAGTGTGTTTTCTAGTTGATTTTGATGATTGACAGCTGTCACACACTTCTCAGCATGCGTTTCAAAAACGCAAACGCAGGAAAAAAACGCATGTAAACGCGTCAAAACGCCGCGCTTTTTTTCTGCATGCAAAAACGCATGCGTCTAAAAAACGCAGCGTTTGCACGTGTTTACATGCGTTTTTTCACCACCTGCATTTTTTTTTTACAAACGCTGCAGATCAAAACGCAAGTGTGAAACCAGTTTTAAATGTTTAAAATCACTAACCAAATTTAAATATTAGAGAAAGATATCACAAGTAAACACAAGCTGCATTTTTTTTAATGAATGTCTTTATTATTAAGGAAAAAATAAATTCAAACCAACAGAACCCTGTGTGAAAAAAGTGATTGTCCCCTCCTTTAAAACATAAATTAGCTGTGTTTAACCACATCTTTGGGGAGTTCAAGTTTCCTAGCCACATACAGGCCTGATTACTGCCACACCTGTTTTCAATCAAGAAATCACTTAAATAGGAATTGCCTGAAGTGAAGTAGACCAAAACGTCCGCAAAAGCTAAACATCATACCACAATCCAAAGAAACTTTTGAACAAATTAGAAGAAAAGTAATTTAGATATATCAGTCTGGAAAAGTTTATTTATAAAGCCATTTCTAAAGCTTCGGGACTCCAGCAAGCCACAGTAAGAACCATTATCCACAAATGGCAAAAACATGAAACAGTGGAGAACATTCCCAGGAGTGGCCACCTGACCAAAATTACCCCAAGAGCACAACGACAACTCATCAAAGGTCAAAAAAGACCCCACAACGACATCCAAAGAATTGCAGGCTTCACTTGCCTCAGTTAAGGTCAGTGTTCATGACTCCACCATAAGAAATAGACTGGACAAAAATGGCCTGCATGGCAGAGTTCCAAGACGGAAACCACTGCTGAGCTATAAGAGCATAAAGGCTCATCTCAGTTCTGCCAGAAAACATCTTGATGATCCCCAAGACTTTTGGGAGAATACTCGGTGGACTGATGAGACAAAAGTTGAACCTTTTGGAAGGTGTATGTCCCATTACATCTGGCATAGAAGTGACACAGCATTTCAGAAAAGTAAAATCACACGAACAGTTAAATATGGTGATGGCAGTGTAATGGCCTGGGGCTGTTTTGCTGTTTCAGGATTTGGAAGACTTGCTGCGGTAAATTGAACCATGAATTCTGCTGTCTTCCAAAAAATGTCCGGCCATCTGTTTGTGACCTCAAGCTGAAATGCACTTGAGTTATGCAGCAGGACAATGATCCATAAAACACCAGCAAGTCCACCTCTGAGTGTCTTAAGAAAAATAAAATTAAGAATTTGGAGTGGCCTAATCAAAGTCCTTAACCTTAATCCGATTGAGATGCTGTGGCATGACCTTAACAAGGAGGTTCATGCTCAGAAACCTTCCAAAGTAGCTGAATTACAGCAATTCTGCAAGGATGAATGGGCCAAAATTCCTCCAGAATGTTGTGAAAGACTCTTTGTCAGTTATCTCAAATGCTTGATTGCAGTTGTTGATGCTACTGGTAGGGAAGGCCCAACCAGTTATTAATCACTCTTTCACACAGGGCCCTGTAGGTTTGGATTTCGTTTACCTTAATAAAAAAAAGGACCTTCATTTAAAAACTGCATTTTGCTTTTACTTGTGTTATCTTTTTCTAATATTTAAATTTGTTTGGTCATCTGAAACACTTAAGTTTGACAAACATGCAAAAAATAGGAAATCAGGAAAGGGGCAAACGCTTTATCACAAAACTGTATAATACGGAGGAGTGCAATGCAAGAAAATCTTGCATTGCACTCTGACCAGTGTTATTTAAAGAGGCAGGCAACAGGAACAGAATAGCCGGTCTCAGGAGCGCAGAAGGATAACACAGACACCAGTTAGGGTAAAACCACAACGCGTTTCAACGGCGTGCGCCGTCTTCTTCAGGTGGATATTTATTAAAGGGCCACTGTCACCCCCCCAGTCGTTTCAAACTAAAAGAGCCACTTGTGCAGCAGTAATGCTGCATTCTGACAAGGTGGCTCTTTTAGTTCTGGGTGCTGTAACTAGAGAAATAATCAGTTTTATAATTTTTCTGAAATACCTGCTCCTCAGTCAAGTGGGCCGGCGTTTCCCCCCTGCTTCAGACAGCACACAGCTGTCACTCACATCTTCTTGGCGCTGGGCGCCGCCTCCTCCTCACCGCTGTCTTCAAAAGTAGCCGGCGCCTGCGCTCTTTTCCCCTGCCTGGTGCGGCCGCCCTGCCTGGTGCGGCCGCCCTGCCTGTGAATCCCAGCCCCGCAGTGACTTATGATTTATTCACATTGCGGGGCTGGGATTCCTGGGCATGCGCACTGCGTGTCTAAGCCACTCACCCAGGTCCCTCCCTTCTACAGCGCGTGCATCGTTAGCTGATCTCACCTCCCTGCAATCGCCTGGAACCTTGCCTTGCAAAATCCTGACAGCAACAGCGTGTGTCTTTTGTCTGTGTGTGTTTTTTATGTTTATGGCTAAGGCAATGATGGGGGTGATCTTTACACAGCGATTAGCCGGATTACTTACGGTAATGCTCTTTTAATGAGTCCATGACAGCACCCACTGGAGAGATAGGGATCCGCCCCAAGGAACAGGAAACCTACAGAGACATAAAAGGGGGCGATCCCCCTCTCCTCCTCAGTTTAATTTCAGAGTACCCGGAGGACCGCCAGTGTTAGTCAACCATCACAATGTATTATCAGAATATAAACTTCATAGAAGTAATTACATTGGCTTTTATTAGGGAGGGATGTGACTGGGTGCTGTCATGGACTCATTAAAAGAGCATTACCGTAAGTAATCCGGCTATTTACCCTTCGCCATGACAGCACCCACTGGAGAGATTTCCAGAGACCAACACCTAGGGGGGGACCACCGTGCTGAGGATAGTCCTGCCAAAGTGTAGGTCAGAGTCGGAAGACAGGTCAAGCCTGTAGTGATTATAGAAAGTGGAAGGAGCCAACCAAGTTGCAGCCTTACATATATCCTCGATTGGCACGTTCCCTTTTTCGGCCCAGGAAGAAGCCATGGCTCTGGTGGAATGTGCTTTGATACCCTCCGGAGGTTCTTCATTTTTCATGGAATAGGCCAACCGGATAGCGTCTCTTATCCACCTGGATAATGTTGCTCTTGTGACTCCATATCCTTTCTTTTTGCCCTGGAAGGATATGAACAGAGCCCTACTCTGCCTCCAACTACTAGTTTTCTCAATATATTGCAAAACTACTCTCCTGACGTCTAGAGTATGGAATTTTTGTTCTTCAGGAGTAGAGGGGTCTTTAAAGAAAGTAGGAAGATGTATCTCTTGTGACCTGTGGAACTTCCCTGCTACCTTAGGAAGGTATAGGGGGTCCGGTTTTAAGATTAGTCTGTCATGAAATGTGAGAAGGTAAGGTTGATCTATCGACAAGGCCTTAATGTCGCTGACTCTTCTAGCCGATGTTAAGGCTACTAAGAAGGCTGTTTTTAACGACAAGTGTTTTAAAGATGCTGTGTCTATAGGCTCAAACGGAGATTCTGTTAGAGAGTCTAAGACTAGATTTAGATCCCAAGGAGCTACCCTAGGTATGTGGACAGGAGTAACTCGTTCACAGGCCGTGATGAAGCGGGATACCCATTTATTACCAGCAATATTATGGCCATAGAGGGCACCCAGAGCGGACACCTGGACCTTTAGTGTGTTAACTGACAGACCTAACTCTTTCCCTTTCTGTAGAAATTCTAGTATAGATTTTATTGGGACTTCAGAGGGGTTTGAACTAGTATGGAACTGTAGAAACTTCTTCCATACTTTGGTGTAAATTTTTGTTGTAGATGGTTTCCTGCTAAGCAGGAGTGTATCAATTAGGCCTTTTGAAAACCCCCTGGAATTTAATATCTGCCTTTCAAATTCCAGGCCGTCAGGTGGAGGCTGTCCACCTGAGGGTGGAAGAAAGGACCCTGAGAGAGAAGGTTTGGGATTGAGGGAAGGACCCAAGGATCCGTCACCGACATTGACCGCAGGCACGAGAACCATGGTCTCTTGGGCCAGAATGGCGCTATCAGTATTATCCTGGCCTGCTCTTCCCTGATCTTCCGTATTACTTGTGGAAGCAGAATTATCGGAGGGAAAGCGTACGCTAGCTTGAATTGCCAGGGTGTTTGAAGAGCATCTAGAATGTCCGGGTGATCTGCACGGGACCGAGATGCGAATTTCTGGACTTGTTTTGTTTTGTAGCGAACAGGTCTATTTGGGGCTTGCCCCATAACAATGTTATCTTGTGGAAAATGTGAGGATTGAGACACCATTCTCCTTGATGAAGAGTGTGTCGACTTAGAAAGTCCGCTTGTTGATTGTCCTCTCCTTTGATGTGGACTGCCGAGAGGGACAACAGATGCTTTTCGGCCAGGATTAAGGTACTGTTTGCGGAAGACATTAGAGCGTCTGATCTTGTGCCGCCTTGTTTGTTTAAATACGCCACTGTCGTAGTGTTGTCTGAACAGATTCTGACGTGGCTTCCTTGTAGCTGTGGGAGAAATTGACGCAGTGCATAGTTTACTGCATACAATTCTTTTAGGTTTGATGAATATAAATCCTCATTCTTATCCCAGGTTCCCTGGCAGAATCTATCTCCCATGTGTGCGCCCCACCCGTGGGGACTAGCGTCCGTAGTTATCGTGTGGGATGGAGATATTACCCAAGGGACACCCCCCGCTAGGTTGTCTTTATCTAGCCACCATTCTAAGGAGGATAAGACTTTCTCGGATAAAGTTATTTTCGATTCAAGGTGCCCCAGAAATTTTTTCTGTTCCCGAAGTATCTGATGTTGTAATATTCGGGTATGAAGTTGTGCCCACTGAACGGCTGGAGTACAGGAGGAGAGGGATCCTAGCAAGGACATTCCTGCTCTCAGGGACATTTGAGGTTTGTGAATGGCCGCCACTACTTTACCCTCTATAAGAGATATTTTTTCTTGGGGAAGTAGACATTTTTGCTTTATGGAATCTAGATTAAACCCCAAAAATGTCTGAAGAGAGAGTGGGATGAGTCTGGATTTTTTATAGTTGACGATCCAGCCCAGGCTTTCTAAGGACGAGACAGTGTCAGCTAATCGTTCCGCACACTGAAGGGACGAATTTCCTACAACTAAAAAATCATCTAAGTAGGGAATGATTAATGTGTCTCTCTGGCAAAGGTAGGCCATTACTTCTAACATTACCTTCGTGAAGATCCTGGGTGCCGTGGAGAGCCCGAAGGGCATGGCTGTATACTGGAAATGATGAATCTCCCCCTCAAGAGTTACTGCCACTCTTAAGTATTTGATACCTACTATGGATAGGGAGATGGTAGTAGGCATCTTTTAAATCAATGCCGCCCATTCTACAATTTGGGAAAAGGAGCTTAATGGCCGATCTAATAGACTCCATTTTAAACTTATAATTTTTAATAAACGTATTGAGTTTTTTAAGATTTATAATTGTTCGAAATGAACCATCGGGTTTAGGTATTAAAAATAACGGAGAGTAGAACCCTTTACCCTCTTGTCCCTTTGGCACCTTAACTAAAACATTTTTAACTATAAGACTTCTAATTTCCAGTTCAAGGGCCTTCTGTTGCGCTGGTGAGGAAAGGGCTGTTAAAATAAAGGAATCATGGGGAACTTGGAGGAATTCTATTTTCATTCCTTCCTTAATAATATTTAGCACCCAGGAACTTGACGTGATTTTTCGCCATTGGGGAAAGAAAAATTTTAACCTACCCCCTACTGGGGTGTCTGGTGTTTCAGAATTTATTGTCTCTACGGAAGGGGGGGCCTTTAAACATAGTGCCACCCTGTTTTCCCTCTCTTGTGGCCCATCGTGACGATCTTTCAGTTTGTGTTCTTTTCCCGAACGGCCTCTTCCTAAAGGTCTTCCTATAGAAAGGAATTGAGGGGTCAGGGAAGGCTTTTTTCCTCTCTTTTGCTTTTTTGAGGATCTCGTCTAATGCTTTCCCAAACAAAAACTCACCCTCACACGGAATAGCACAGATCTTAGCCTTTGACTGCGTATCCCCCTTCCAGCTCTTCATCCATAACGCACGTCTGGCATTATTAATCAGACCGGCTGATCTTGCTGCAAGGCGAAGAGAGTCAGCTGAAGCATCGGCCATGAATGCTGCTGCACCTCTAATTAGTGGTATCGCATCCCGCAATTTTTGTCTGGAGACCCCCTGTTCGATCTGTTGATCCAGCTGATCAATCCAAACAAGCATGGATCTAGCAGTGCATGTACTGGCAATTGATGGTTTAAATATGCCCGTGGAAGCCTCCCATGATCGTTTTAGTGACGATTCTGCCTTCCGATCTAGAGGATCAGAAAGTAGGCCCGCATCCTCGACTGGTAGAGCTGACTGTTTTGAGGTGGAGGCGACTGCAGCGTCCACCTTAGGGATTTTAGTCCATGAAATTAACTCCTCATCATTAAAGGGGTACTTCCTTTTGGAGGCTGACGGGAGAAAACCTCTCTGGTCCTGTTTCTCCCACTTCCTCTTTATCAGTGCCTTAACCGCAGGAATTACTGGGAATGCTCTTCTCTTCCTCTCTGCCAACCCTGCAAACATGATGTCTTGTGCAGTTTGGTCGTCTTTTGCATCCTCACAACCTATAGTATTCCTGATGGATTTTACTAGGTTGTCCACCCCATCAAGGGGAAAACAAGCTTGACCCTCAATGTCGGAATGAGTTGAGGAAGAGGATGATGCCTGCGAGGAGTCTGAGTGGATAACGCCTTCCTCCTCGGACTCAGAGCTGGATATAGCCTTTTTTTCCCCGGATTTTTTAGGGGGGGTACTGGCTTGTGAGATGGCCTGTAATTCCTCTCTAATTATGGCCCGTATATCTGTGACCGACATAGATGGACTCTGCATTGTTTCCGCCATACATTGATTGCAGAGTTTTTTGGGGTGGGAATCTGGGAGAGGCTCGTCACATAATGCACACTGTTTGTGCTTAGATTTCTGTCTTTTTTTGGCCTGGGAGAAGAAGACATTTGTGGAAAAGGGTGTCAGCTTTATAGGCAGAGGGGAAATTACACTCACCCAGTGAAGCTGTACGGTACCGAAATAGGAGGCTGCGACTTTCTGGATCTTGAATCCTTGGTCTCACTCCTGTGGCTGGTATCTGAGGACCTTCTGCTGGCTGGCCCACCTGCTGGGTCCACTGTTTTGCCTGGGGACAACATGTTGCATCGCCTGTGCGTTTGCAACTTCCCCCTTTTTATAGGCCAAGATCCGGTCAGTAAACTTTTTTTTTTTTTTTTTTTCTTCCACAGCGGTGTACTGCACATGCGCGAAACCGCGCTTTCCCCCACCGCTGTGTGAGTGACCCGGAAGTGTTCCTCTACCTCCGGGTCATTCTGGGGATTCTTACACCGCTCCACGCATGTGCGGCCGCCATCTTATCCCGGCCTGCGCTATGGAGCGGTGTACCGGCTGCCGCTGCAGCTGTGCCGCAGATCCCGGACCCATTACCTGCTGGTCCGTGTCTGGAGCCTCTTCAAGGCCGCACCTCTGCAGCGTTGCTCTGTGAAATCGGCGGCGTCTCCCCCGGACTCAGCCATCCCACATGCCGGACAGACGAGGGGGGAGCCGTCTAACGGAGTCTCCCCCGACGCTGCATCTGGACTGCATCCCCTGCCGTTCCCACAGAAACCGCACAGGCGGATGCTCCTAGCCCAGGTATGATCTTCTGTAGTCTTCTCAGAGATCCTGTCCCCTGGGAACAGGAAACCTAAACTGAGGAGGAGAGGGGGACCGCCCCCTTTTATGTCTCTGTAGGTTTCCTGTTCCTTGGGGCGGATCCCTATCTCTCCAGTGGGTGCTGTCATGGCGAAGGGTAAAAAGGAGCATTATACTGTGAGGTGGCCATAATTATACCGCACTGAGGATCAATATAGGGTGATGGGGGAGCATTATACCGCACTGTGGAGCAATATAGGGTGATGGGGGAGCATTATACCACACTGTGCAGCATTATAAAGGATGATGGAGGAGCATTATACCGCACTGTGCAGCATTATAAAGGATGATGGAGGAGCATTATACCGCACTGTGCAGCATTATAAAGGATGATGGAGGAGCATTATACCGCACTGTGCAGCATTATAAAGGATGATGGGGGAGCATTATACCGCACTGTGCAGCATTATAAAGGATGATGGGGGAGCATTATACCGCACTGTGCAGCATTATAAAGGATGATGGAGGAGCATTATACCGCACTGTGCAGCATTATAAAGGAGGATGGGGGAGCATTATACCGCACTGTGGAGCAATATAGGGTGATGGGGGAGCATTATACCGCACTATGCAGCATTATAAAGGATGATGGAAGAGCATTATACCGCACTGTGCAGCATTATAAAATATGATGGAGGAGCATTATACCGCACTGTGCAGCATTATAAAGGATGATGGAAGAGCATTATACTGCACTGTGCAGCATTATAAAATATGATGGAGGAGCATTATACCGCACTGCGCAGCATTATAAAGGATGATGGAGGAGCATTATACCGCACTGTGCAGCATTATGCGGTGATGGGGGAAAATTATACCGCACTGTGCAGCATTATGCGGTGATGGGGGAAAATTATACCGCGCTGTGCAGCATCATACGGTGATGGGGGAGCATTATACCACACTATGCAGCATTATAAAGGATGAGGGAGGAGCATTATACCGCACTGTGCAGCATTATAAAGGATGGTGGAGGAGCATTATACGGTGATGGGGAAAAATTATACCGCACTGTGCAGCTTCATACGGTGATGGGGGAGTACTATACCGAACTATGCAGAATTATAAAGGATGATGGAGGAGCATTATACTGCAGTGTGCAGCATTATACGGTGATGGGTGAGCATTATACCGCACTGTGCAGCATTATACAATGTGGTGGGCGATGCAAATAATAATGCTGCATAGTGCGGTATAATGCTCCCCCATCAATGTATGAAGCTGCATAGTGCGGTATAATGCTCCCCCATCACCGTATAATGCTGCACAGTGCGGTATAATTTTCCCCCCTCACCGCATAATGCTGCACAGTGCGGTATAATGCTCCTCCATCATCCTTTATAATTCTGCATAGTGCGGTATAATTTTCCCCCATCACCGCATAATGCTGCACAGTGCGGTATAACTTTCTCCCATCACCGCATAATGCTGCACAGTGCGGTATAATGCTCCCCCATCACCGTATGAAGCTGCACAGTGCAGTATAATGCTCCCCCATCACCCTATATTGATCCACAGTGCGGTATAATGCTCCCCCATCACCCTATATTGCTCCACAGTGCGGTATAATGCTCCCCATCACCCTATATTGCTCCACAGTGCGGTATAATGCTCCCCCTTCACCCTATATTGATCCACAGTGCGGTATAATGCTCCCCCATCACCGTATGAAGCTGCACAGTGCGGTATAATGCTCCCCCAGCATCCTCTATAATGCTGCACAGTGCGGTATAATGCTCCTCCATCATCCTTTATAATGCTGCACAGTGCGGTATAATGCTCCTCCATCATCCTTTATAATGCTCCACAGTGCGGTATAATGCTCCCCATCACCCTATATTGCTCCACAGTGCGGTACAATGCTCCCCCATCACCCTATATTTTTCCACTGTGCATTATAATGCTCCCACATCACCCTATATTGCTCCACAGTGCAGGTATAATGCTCCCCCATCACCCTATATTGATCCTCAGTGCGGTATAATGCTCCCCATCACCCTATATTGCTCCACAGTGCGGTATAATGCTCCCCCATCACCCTGTATTGCTCCACAGTGCAGTATAATGCTCCCGCATCACCCTGTATTGCTCCACAGTGCAGGTATAATGCTCCCCCATCACCCTATATTGCTCCACAGTGCAGGTATAATGCTCCCCCATCACCCTATATTGATCCTCAGTGCGGTATAATTATGGCCACCTCACAGTATAATGCTCCTTATCGCTGTGTAAAGATCACCCCCATCATTGCCTTAGCCATAAACATTAAAAACACACACAGACAAAATACACACACACCTGCTGTCAGGATTTTGCAAGGCAAGGTTCCAGGCGATTGCAGGGAGGTGAGATCAGCTGACGATGCACGCGCTGTAGAAGGGAGGGACCTGGGTGAGTGGCTTAGACATGTAGTGCGCATGCCCAGGGCTGGGATTCACAGGCAGGGCGGCCGCACCAGGCAGGGGAAAAGAGCGCAGGCGCCGGCTACTTTTGAAGACAGCGGTGAGGAGGAGGCGGCGCCCAGTGCCAAGAAGATGTGAGTGACAGCTGTGTGCTGTCTGAAGCAGGGGGGAAACGCCGGCCCACTTAATTTCAGACAAATTATAAAACTGATTATTTCTCTAGTTACAGCACCCAGAACTAAAAGAGCCACCTTGTCAGAATGCAGCATTACTGCTGCACAAGGTGGCTCTTTTAGTTTGAAACATGCAAGGAAGCAGTATTTAACCTTACAAGAACAAATCACAGAACAGTGGCAATTACATATGCAAATGTAACATACAAAAAGTGGGCATGTATCATTTGTTACAAGTTTTTAGCAGCAACAAATTGCCTAATAAAAACCAATTTAAAAAAATAAAAAATAATCACCAAAGTAATAATAATAAAAAATCAGCATAAAAAATTATCATAAAAAATAAGGAGAAAAAAATATAAATAGACGTCTAGTTAGTAACTTTCTTAATCATGAGGTTCAGACCCTCAGGGGCCGTGTATAGTGTTGAGCATTCCGATACCGCAAGTATCGGGTATCGGCCGATACTTAGCGGTATCGGAATTCCGATACCGAGATCCGATACTTGCCGCGTATCGGATACCGGAATCGGAAGTTCCCAGGATTCAAAGTGCACAAATTTGCACGAATTCAGCCAATGAGAATGATTCCAAATGTGGGCACATCCTGTTCAGCATGGAGGGCATGAAACTACTGGCAAGGCTATGATTGGCTGCTGAAATGATGTCATGCTGCAGTTTAAAAGTCGCTGGCACCATTTTGCGCTCACTCTGCTGTGAATTTAGTTAGTGACAGGACGCTGTTTGCTGACTGAGGGCCAGTTTAGAGATAGCGATTTGCTTCATTGTTCTTTTCCAAGGCTAATTTAGCAACCGCTGTGTTCACCTACTAATCACCTTGCTTTTGCCTTGCAGCGCTGTTTTCACAGCGATCTGCAAGGTCTCTCTGTGTGTGTGTGTGTGTGTGTGAGTGCAGCCCACTCTCTAGTCTGTGTGCCGCCATGGGCCATAGCTGGTTGTATTCAGTTCAGGGAGGGTGGTTCATTGCCTCATACTGTTCTTTTTTTTTTTTTTTTTTCAAGTAGTGTAGTCTGCTGCTCATTTTTTCTAATAATTCCTATTAGTGACTTTCCACCCGTATCCAGCTAACTTGTGGAAAAACACTACATAGGATAAAGTAGAGGAGGTTTTCTGGGCCTTGCAGCGCCGTTTACGGCTGTCTGCATGGTCTCCGTGTGACTGCAGCTCGCCCTGTAGTCTGTGAGCAGCCATAGCCTGGTTGTATCCAGCTCAGGGTTCTTCACTGCGTCATACCGTCAAATCAATTTTCCTTTTGTTTTAAGTAGTGCAGGCTGCTGCACATTTTTTCAAAAAATTCCTATTAGTGTCTTTCCACCCGTATCCAGCTAACTTGTGGAAAAACACTACATAGGATAACATAGAGGAGGTTTTTTTGGCCGTGCAGCGCCGTTTACGGCTGTCTGCACGGTCTCCGTGTGACTGCAGCTCGCCCTGTAGTCTGTGAGCAGCCATAGCCTGGTTGTATCCAGCTCAGGGTTCTTCACTGCATCATACCATCAAATCAATTTTCCTTTTGTTTTAAGTAGTGCAGGCTGCTGCACATTTTTTCAAAAAATTCCTATTAGTGTCTTTCCACCCGTATCCAGCTAACTTGTGGAAAAACACTACATAGGATAACGTAGAGGAGGTTTTTTGGGCCTTGCAGCGCCATTTACGGCTGTCTGCACGGTCTCAGTGTGACTGCAGCTCGCCCTGTAGTCTGTGAGCAGCCATAGCCTGGTTGTATCCAGCTCAGGGTTCTTCACTGCGTCATACCGCCAAATCAATTTTCCTTTTGTTTTAAGTAGTGTAGGCTGCTGCACATTTTTTCAAAAAATTCCTATTAGTGTCTTTCCACCCGTATCCAGCTAACTTGTGGAAAAACACTACATAGGATAACGTAGAGGAGGGTTTTTGGGCCTTGCAGCGCCGTTTACGGCTGTCTGCATGGTCTCCGTGTGACTGCAGCTCGCCCTGTAGTCTGTGAGCAGCCATAGCCTGGTTGTATCCAGCTCAGGGTTCTTCACTGCGTCATACCGCCAAATCAATTTTCCTTTTGTTTTAAGTAGTGTAGGCTGCTGCACATTTTTTCAAAAAATTCCTATTAGTGTCTTTCCACCCGTATCCAGCTAACTTGTGGAAAAACACTACATAGGATAACGTAGAGGAGGGTTTTTGGGCCTTGCAGCGCCGTTTACGGCTGTCTGCACGGTCTCCGTGTGACTGCAGCTCTCCCTGTTGTCAGTTCAGCCCCCAAAAAATAAATAAATAATAAAGTTCACCAAACACACCACTTTACATTTGTGTAGGCCACATTAGCTCATATTAAAGTCTAGTCCACACTTTAGAAAATTAGTGTTTCTTATACCTGTTAGGAGCTGTTCAGGAATAAGCACACAATGCCGTTAGTACTTTTCTGCTTATCTTTATCAGTCAACCAAGATGAAGAAGGCAGGGAGTAAGGCACGTGGGCGTGGGCGCGGAGCAGGGAGAGGACATGGGGATTCTGTGCCTGCTGCAGGCACCGGTGACTCAGCAGCACCCACTTTCAGCAGGGAACAGTCGTTCATGCGCAGCTTTGTCGGAGAGCGCCGTACACCGCTGCTGCGTGAAGACCAAATTGAAGCTGTTGTCGGATGGATGGCAGCTAATGCATCGACTTCAATTAGTGCCACATCCTCTCAGACACAGAGCACTGGAGAGCACCCATCTGTCTCTTCACCACCTGCCAAATTGCCCAGGCGGACAGAGAGCCCAGGACAGGAGCCGTCTCTGCTTCTGTTCTCTGAATCTCTTGGCTTGGAAACAGGGGGCCAGCCAAGCAGCATTGGAGAAATGGAAGAAGAGGCAGGGTGCAGTGATGCCCAACAGCTTTTTCTCTCTGAGTCTGAAGAGGCAGGTGGGCCAGTGCCTCCGGTCACCACATCGCAGGACTCATCCGCTGATGACACTCAGGTGCCACTTTCTGGTGCGTGCTCTGCTGCTGAGACTACCCAGGAGGAGCAGTTGGTGGCAGAGGGTAGTGTAGATGATGAGGTCCTTGACCCATCTTGGCGTGAGGGACAGGAAGGTGGTGGGAGCAGCTCTGAGGAAGAGATTCCCCGAACGGGCCAAAGAGGGAGAGGGAGGGGGAAGACTGCGGATCCTGCAGCCTCCACTTTGGCACCCGTTAGGAGCATGTCTCTTTCAAAAGCCAAAAAGGGCGCTCCCAAGACTTGCAGTGCCTGGGCCTTTTTTGACACAGTTGCAGATGACATTTGCTATGTCAAATGCAAGGTGTGTCATCACAAAGTCAAAAGAGGTCGAAATGTCAGCAGCCTCAATACCTCCAACTTGTGGAAACATGTGCGGACCAGGCACGCGGCGTTGAAAGAAAAACACACTGAAGAGCTAGGCCAACCAACAGCGGCAGCTACCACCTCTTCAGCTCGTGTTGCCTCTTCCTCCAGCTCACACGCAGCTGGTTCGGCTTCCTCCCAGGATCGCCGTGGAAGAACCTCTGGCCCTGTTGTCCAGAGACCCACTGTAATTCCACCCGCAGCACCACGTTCCCAGGCATCCTCACACTCCCAGCCCAGTCTACAGCCATCGGTAGTACAGGCATGGGAGAAAAGGCGGCCTTTCTCGTCAAACCACCCACGAGCACAGGCTCTGACTGCAGGCATTGCCAAACTTCTGTCACTGGAAATGCTGTCATTCAGGCTGGTGGAGACTGACAGCTTCCGTGACTTGATGTTATTGGCAGTCCCACAGTACAATGTGCCCAGCCGCTTTTACTTCAGCAGGCAAGCTGTCCCTGCCCTGCACAAGCATGTGGAGGGACACATAAAACACGCGCTACTGAACGCCGTCAGTAGCAAGGTCCACCTCACCACCGATGCGTGGACCAGTCAACATGGACAGGGGCGATACCTTTCCCTCACAGCCCATTGGGTTAATGTTGTTGAGCCGGGTACAGATCGTGCGAGTGGCGCAGGACGTGTCCTGCCCACTCCAAGGATTGCAGGAATCCAGTCTGTACGCATTGACTCCTCCTCTTACACCAGTTCCTCAGAATCATCGCTGCAGGAGCCGTCACAGTCCACCTCCACATGGACCCGTGACCATGAACGTTTACCTGTTACGACCGACATGAGCACAGCCGCGGCCAAACCTCAACAGGCCGTCTTGAAATTAATTTCTTTGGGGAATCGAAGCCACACAGCGCAGGAGCTCTGGAATGCCATCAAGCAGGAGAGCGATGTGTGGTTTGTGGCAGCGAATCTCCAGCCAGGCATGGTAGTGTGTGATAACGGCCGAAATCTGGTGGCAGCTCTAGGCCTCGGCAACCTCACTCACATCCCATGTCTGACACGTGCTCAATTTGGTCGTGCAGAGTTTTTTGAGGGACTATCCGGATCTTGATGCACTGCTGCACAAGGTCCGCCTAGAGTGTGCTCACTTGCGGCGTTCCAGCACGGCAAAATCGCGCATTGCGGCTCTGCAGCGCCGATTCCACCTTCTGGAACATCGCATCATATGTGACCTACCTACCAGGTGGAATTCCACGTTACATATGTTGGAGCGGTTGTGTGAGCAGCAGCAAGCAGTAATGGAGTACCAGCTGCATCAGGCGCAAAGAAGTCGCACTCCGCGCCGTTCAGACTTCACAAGCACAGAGTGGGCCACTATGAAGGACGTCTGCCAGGTTTTGCGTCCCTTCGATTATTCCACGCGGATGGCAAGTGCAGATGATGCACTAGTCAGCATGACTGTCCCCCTTATCTGCCTGCTTGAAAAATCACTGCAAGCGCTAAGGGATGATGTTGTGGAAGAGGTGGAGGATGAGGATTCACCATTTCCATCATCTTCTGGACAGTCAGCGCCACGTGGTTCCTCACAAACGCGTAGGCAGGGGACAGTTTGTGAGGAGGATGAGGAGGAGTCAATGGAGGAGGAAGACATCCGTCCAGAGGAGGGAGTTACACAATTGTCCAGTAGTCAGTGTGTACAGCGAGGGTGGGGTGATGACAGAGATCAAGCCTCAAGCAGGGGACAGCGTTTCTTGGCCAGTTGGCAGTCTGCAGAACATGGTGGATTACATGCTGCAGTGCCTGAGAAATGACCGCCTCATCGCCCACATTCTCAACATGTCTGATTATTGGGTGTTCACCCTCCTCGATCCTCGCTACCGGGACAACGTAGAAAGCCTCATCACACCGTTGAACCGGGAGCGAAAAATGCTTGAGTACCAAGAGACACTGGTGAATTCCATCATCTTCTCCATTCCAACTGAGAGAAGTGCTGCTAGTGCATTACAAAGCATCTCAGTGCGTCCAGGCAGTGGAGGAGGCTCTGCACAAAGAGGGAGCAGAAGAAGTGCCTCTGCCCAAGGCAAGACCAGTATGGCCCAACTGTGGCACAGTTAAGGCTCAGAAGTGCCGTCTGCACAGTCAAAACATACGACCCAGTGTTATTGGGTGTCAGTAACGTCAGCTGATCCCCAGCTGTGTAGCCGGCAATGTGTCCTGCGACCGCCACGCTGACACAACAACTGAAATGTAAGGGAACCTGTCCCCCCCCCCCCCAAGGCGTTTGTTACTGAAGGAGCCACCTTGTGCAGTAGTAATGCTGCACAAGGAAAAGGTAGCTATTTTTGTTTAGCTCCTTGCACACGCAGAACTTAACACTTATAAAATGTGTTCACTGATACCGTAAAACCGTCCCGGAGGTGGGACTTTCCTTCATAATGTGACGCAGCACAGCCGTCATTCTTACCCCCCCGGCGCCGTGCGCCGGCTCCTCAGCGTTGTTTGATTCTGTCTCGAAGCCTGCGCTGTTATGTTATCCCTTGGCCAGGCACACTTAGCGCTGCCCCTCTTCTGACATCATTTGGTGTCATGCTGACTGCGCCTGTGCGGCCGCGCTGGCCGAGATCCCACCTCGCAGTGTCCATGGCCATGCGCAGTGCATATCTTCACCTCTGCCTCTCACTCATCTCCCTTTGCCTTCTTCAGACTGTGCGCCGTCAGCTGATCCCTAATAGCATGCCACGGCCGTGACACCGCACAGTCTGAAGAAGCCAGAGGGAGAGGAGTGAGAGGCGAGGATATGCACTGCGCATGGCCACGGATCCCAGGCCCGCGGTGGGATTACATTAGACGACACTGCGAGGATGGAATTAAACAACGCTGAGGAGCCGGGGCACGGCGCCAAGGGGGTAGGAATGACGGCTGTGCTGCGTCATATTACGAAGGAAAGTCCAACCTCCGGGACGGTCTCACGGTATCAGGGGACACATTTTATAAGTGTTTAGTTCTGTGTTTGCAAGGAGCATAATGAAAAGAGCCACCTTTTCATTTTGCATTCTTTGTGCTGCACAAGCTGGCTCTTTCAGCTACAAACGCCTTGGGGGGGGGTTAAAGGTTCCCTTTCGACTTTCTCCAATCAGGCTTCGGCCTACACTGTGTTCCTCTGCTCCTCCTGCTGTCCCTGGGCTCCAACACCGCTAGTTGGTGCCTGAAAGTGCTGTCCGCACAGTCAACACTTGCTGCCATGTTATTGGGGTTCAGTAACGTCAGCTGTTCCCCAGCTGTGTGTGTGGCAATCCCTCCTCTCTCCTCCACCTCCTCCTCCTTCTGTCCCTGGGCTCCAACACCGCTAGTTGTTGTCTGGAAGTGCTGTCCGCACAGTCAACAGTCGCTCCTCTGTTATTGGGGTTCAGTAACGTCAGCTGTTCCCCAGCTGTGTGTGTGGCAATCCCTCCTATCTCCTCCACCTCCTCCTCCTGCTGTCCCTGGGCTCCAACACCGCTAGTTGCTGTCCAGAAGTGCTGTCCGCACAGTCAACAGTCGCTCCTCTGTTATTGGGGTTCAGTAACGTCAGCTGTTCCCCAGCTGTGTGTGTGGCAATCCCTCCTCTCTCCTCCACCTCCTCCTCCTTCTGTCCCTGGGCTCCAACACCGCTAGTTGTTGTCCGGAAGTGCTGTCCGCACAGTCAACAGTTGCTCCTCTGTTATTGGGGTTCAGTAACGTCAGCTGTTCCCCAGCTGTGTGTGTGGCAATCCCTCCTATCTCCTCCACCTCCTCCTCCTGCTGTCCCTGGGCTCCAACACCGCTAGTTGCTGTCCAGAAGTGCTGTCCGCACAGTCAACAGTCGCTCCTCTGTTATTGGGGTTCAGTAACGTCAGCTGTTCCCCAGCTGTGTGTGTGGCAATCCCTCCTCTCTCCTCCACCTCCTCCTCCTTCTGTCCCTGGGCTCCAACACCGCTTGTTGTTGTCCGGAAGTGCTGTCCGCACAGTCAACAGTCGCTCCTCTGTTATTGGGGTTCAGTAACGTCAGCTGTTCCCCAGCTGTGTGTGTGGCAATCCCTCCTCTCTCCTCCACCTCCTCCTCCTTCTGTCCCTGGGCTCCAACACCGCTAGTTGCTGTCCAGAAGTGCTGTCCGCACAGTCAACAGTCGCTCCTCTGTTATTGGGGTTCAGTAACGTCAGCTGTTCCCCAGCTGTGTGTGTGGCAATCCCTCCTCTCTCCTCCACCTCCTCCTCCTTCTGTCCCTGGGCTCCAACACCGCTAGTTGCTGTCCAGAAGTGCTGTCCGCACAGTCAACTGTCGCTCCTCTGTTATTGGAGGTCAGTAACGTCAGCTGTTCCCCAGCTGTGCGTGTGGCAATCCCTCCTCTCTCCTCCACCTCCTCCTCCTTCTGTCCCTGGGCTCCAACACCGCTAGTTGTTGTCTGGAAGTGCTGTCCGCACAGTCAACAGTCGCTCCTCTGTTATTGGGGTTCAGTAACGTCAGCTGTTCCCCAGCTGTGTGTGTGGCAATCCCTCCTCTCTCCTCCACCTCCTCCTTCTGTCCCTGGGCTCCAACACCGCTAGTTGCTGTCCAGAAGTGCTGTCCGCACATTCAACAGTCACTCCTCTGTTATTGGGGTTCAGTAACGTCAGCTGTTCCCCAGCTGTGTGTGTGGCAATCCCTCCTATCTCCTCCACCTCCTCCTCCTGCTGTCCCTGGGCTCCAACACCGCTAGTTGCTGTCCAGAAGTGGTGTCCGCACAGAGCCAAACACCTCGCCAATGTGTTAGTGGGGTTCAGTAATGCCTGCTGCTCCCCTGCTGTGTA
Organism: Ranitomeya variabilis; assembly: GCF_051348905.1. NCBI lineage: Eukaryota > Metazoa > Chordata > Amphibia > Anura > Dendrobatidae > Ranitomeya > Ranitomeya variabilis. The sequence goes on from NC_135235.1 coordinate 343,555,051, forward strand.
TACGGCAACGTGTCATGCGAACGCCACGCAGGCACAACAACTTAAATTTAAGGGAACCTGTCCCCCCCCCCAGGCGTTTGTTACTGAAAGAACCACCTTCTGCAGCAGTAATGATGCAAAAGGAAAAGGTGCCTCTTTTCGCGGTGCTCCTTGCACATGCTGAACCTAACACTTATGAAATGTGTCCCCTCACACCGTTAAACCGTCCGGTCGGTGGAACTTTCCTTTGTCATGTGACGCAGCACAGCCGTCATTCTTACCCACTTTGTGCCATGCGCCGCCTCATCAGCGTTGTTTGAATCTGTCCTGGAGCCTGCGCTGTTAGATTAGCCCTTGGCCATGCACACATTTTGTGCTGCCCGTCTTCTGACATCATTTGGTGTCAGGCTGGCTGCGCCTGTGCGGCCGCGCAGGACGAGATCCCGCCTCGCAGTGTCTTCTGATTTAATCCCACTACGGGCCTGGGATCCATGGACATGCGCAGTGCATATCTGAACCTCCGCCTCTCACTCATCTCCCTACGCCTTGTTCAGACTGTGCGCCATCAGCTAATCCCTAATAGCATGCCACGGCCGTGACGCCGCACAGTCTGAAGAAGCCGTAGGGAGGGGAGTGAGAGGCGAGGATATGCACTGCTCATGCCCATGGATCCCAGGTCCGCAGAGTGATTACATTAGATGACACAGCGAGGCGGGATCTTGTCCAGCGTGGCCGCACAGGCGCAGCCAGCCTGACACCAAATGATGTCAGAAGACGGGCAGCGCAAAATGTGTGCATGGCCAAGGGCTAACCTAACAGCGCAGGCTCCGGGACAGATTCAAACAACACTGAGGAGGCGGTGCACGGCGCCTAGGGGGTAAGAATGACGGCTGTGCTGCGTCACATGACAAAGGAAAGTTCCACCGACCGGACTGTTTAACGGTGTGAGGGGACACATTTCATAAGTGTTAGGTTCAGCGTTTGCAAGGACCATAATTAAAAGAGCTAAGTTTACCTTTTCCAGCATTAGTGCTGTACAATATGGCTCTTTCAGCTACAAACGCCTGGGGGGGGTTAAAGGTTCCCTTTCAACTTACTCCAGTGCAGGCTTCGGCCTACACTCTGCTCCCTCTCCTCCTCCTGCTGACCCCGGGCTCCAACACCGCTAGTTGCTGTCCGGTAGTGCTGGCTGCACAGAGCCAAACACCTCGCCAATGTGTCAGTGGGGTTCAGCACCGCCAGCTGTTCCCCTGCTGTGTAGCCGGCATCGTGTCCTGCAAAAGCCATGCAGACACAAGAACTGAAATTGAAGGGAACCTGTCGCCCCTCCCCCAGGCGTTTGTATGTTTCACCGCCACCTTGTACAGCAGTAATGCTGCATGTGTGCAAGGTGGCTCAGAAACTAATTCTCCTTGCACATGTGGAACTGAACACGTCTAAAATGTGTCCTCTGTGACCATTAAACCGTCCCTGAGGTGTGACTTTCCTTTGTAATGACACGCTGCAACCCCCTTGGTAGCGCTGCCCATCTTCTGGCATCATTGTTTGGCTGGCTGCGCCTCTGCGGCTGCCCTGCCCCACACAACGCCCCTCGGTGTCTTATTTATTTTGACTGTGAGGGTGTGATAGATGGGCATGAGCAGTGCATATCTTCGCCAGGCTGTCACTCAGCTCCTTTCGCCTTCTTCAGACTGTGCGGCTTCATGGCCGTGGCATGCGATAAGGGATCAGCTGACGCCACACAGTCTGAAGCAGGTGTAAGGACCCGAGTGCCTCGGCGAACATATGTACTGTGCCAGGCCATGAATCCCAGCCCCGCAGTGTTTTAACAATGTAAAGACACTGCGGGGCTGGGATTCATGGTCATCGCATCATCGCGAACCGCACCGGCCGACATTAAATGATGTCAGAAGATGGGCAGCGCTAACAGCGCAAGGCCAAGGGATAACACGACAGCGCAGACTCCTGTGCAGCAAATAACGACGCTCAGGAGGCCGCGCCCAGCACCAAGGTGGGATTTTTGACAGCTGTGCTGCGTCTCATTACGAAGGGAACTCACGCCTCCAATACAGTTTGACTGCTTAAGGGCCTAAATGTTATACGTGTTTCTTTCTGCGTGTGCAAGGAGCAAAATTAAAAGAGCAACCTTAGACTTGTGCAGCATTACTGCTGCCCAAGCTGTGGCTCTTGTAGTTTGTAACCCCTGAGGGGGGGTTAAAGGTTAACTTTAAAATCGGTTCAATTAGGCTTCGGCCTACACTCTGCTCCACCTGCAGTGCCTGGGCTCCAACACCGCTAGTTGCTGTCCGGTACTGCTGGCTGCACAGAGCCAAACACCTCGCCAATGTGTCAGTGGGGTTCAGCACTGCCAGCTGTTCCCCTGCTGTGTAGCCGGCATCGTGTCCTGCAACAGCCACGCAGACACAACAGACCCAAAGCTGATGCCAGTGCAGGCTTCGGCCTACACTCTGCTCCCCCTGCTGACCCTTTGCTCCAACACTGCTAGTTGGGGCTCTAGGACGACAAGCTTGAATAGGTCCCCATCCTGGTTCCAGCACCGTCAGCTGGTTCCGGGCAGAGCCTTTGGCTTAGGTGCCTCCCTCTGGGTATCCGAGTTCCACCAACGTCAGGTGGTCCTTGGTACTGCTTTCAGGCACGGGTACCTCCTGCTTAGTAACCGGGTTCCAGTAATGTCAGCTGGTCCTCAGTAGTTCCATTGGCTCTTGGACCTTCGGCTACCCATCCAGGTTCCAGTACCGTCAGCTGGTTCTCGGCAGTGTCTTTTGCTCTTGTACCTTCTGCTCCCCATCCTGGTTCCAGTACCGTCAGCTGGTTCTGGGCAGAGCCTTTGGCTTAGGTGCCTCCCTCTGGGTATCCGAGTTCCACCAACGTCAGGTGGTCCTTGGTAGTGCTTTCAGGCACGGGTACCTCCTGCTTAGTAACCGGGTTCCAGTAACGTCAGCTGGTCCTCGGTAGTTCCATTGGCTCTTGGACCTTCGGCTACCCATCCAGGTTCCAGTTCCGTCAGCTGGTTCTCGGCATTGTTTTTTGCTCTTGTACCTTCTGCTCCCCATCCTGGTTCCAGTACCGTCAGCTGGTTCCGGGCAGAGCCTTTGGCTTAGGTGCCTCCCTCTGGGTATCCGAGTTCCACCAATGTCAGGTGGTCCTTGGTAGTGCTTTCAGGCACGGGTACCTCCTGCTTAGTAACCGGGTTCCAGTAACGTCAGCTGGTCCTCGGTAGTTCCATTGGCTCTTGGACCTTCGGGTAGCCATCCGAGTTCCAGTTCCATCAGCTGTTTCTCGGCATTTTCTCAGCCTTCTTGTACATTCTGCTACATTTCCAAGTTCAAGACCCTAAAGACGACGACCCGGAAGACCACCCCTAAGATGACAACGACACCAGAGACGACAACCACTGAGATGACGACGACCCTGGAGACGATGACCCTGAAGACCACCCCGATGACGACGACCCCGGAGACGATGACCCTGGAGACGGCGACGACCTGGAAGACCGAGAAGCAGAAGAACAAGAGGCTGCAGAACAAAGAGCAGAAGAACATTAAGCATAAGACTAAATATCAGAGCAAAAGATATTATCTAAATTATAAGCAGAAGAAGACTAAGCAGTGTATGGGGGTGAGTCCGTTCCTCCTCGTGGTGCCCCTGGATAAAGCCTGATGCTGCAGGCCAAACTGAACGCGGACAAATGTAACTTTTTTGTGACAGGCAGAACGGAAGGTGTAATCTTCAAACTTTTATAGATAACAACTGCGGGAATGCCTGTCACAAATAAGAATATGATGAAGAAGTTGAATATGAAGAAGATAATAGTTAAATAAAAAGAATATGAACAATGTAACAAAAAAAATAATAGGTAGAAGATGAAGAAGAAGATGAATAAGGTGAAGAAGTTGATGTCAAAGAAGCTGATGATGAGGATAATGAAGAAGAAAGTGTGGGAGAAGTAAAAAAGAAGGTGAAGGGCGTGGAAGTAGTGAAACATCAATATCTGTCAAAATAAAAAAAAAAATTAGCATAGTCAAAATCTTTCGAACGCCGAACGTCATAAAAAACTAAACAAAATCCTGCTATTCTATTTGATTGGGCTAAACCTCTGTGCCTTTAATGTCTCCGCCACCTCCCCCAATACATCCTACATTATTCTTAGTTGTTTTCCTTCATGTAGAATGAACCTACAAGTTAAGAAAGGGTTTATTTTAATTCCGATATTTTCGTCCCATTGACTTGCATTGGGATCGGGTATCGGTATCGGATTAGATCCGATACTTTGACGGTATCGGCCGATACTTTCCGATACCGATTCTTTCCGATATCGGAAGGTATCGCTCAACACTAGCCGTGTACCAAGCTTAAAAAATCCAGAAGCTTTCTTTTTTATTAAACTACTTAAATGGTCTGTTACATACTCAGGTATATGGTCAATAATTGTTAGTTGCATCACTTTCCAATTTTTTTTGGTGCATCAGTAAAAAATGATTCAATAGGCTGCGTAACATGAAGCCATTTTTTATGTTCTGTCTATGTTTATTTAGTCTCGCATGCATCGTTTGTATGGTGCGGCTTACATATTGTAGACCGCAACCACATTCAATCAGATAGACTACATGAGTAGTTTGACAGTTAACAGATGAATTGATTAAAAACATATTGCCTGTTGTGTTGGATTTGAATTTGCGTGCACCGTTCCCAATAGAGATGCAACACAAACATTTGGTACTCCCACATGGCAAACAGCCCAAATTCAGAGACGCACGAGGTCTTGATGTGAATGGGACTATTGACATGTTACTGGGTGCAACCTCATTCCCTAAAGTCTGGTTTCTTTGAAATATGGTTATGGGGTGGGGAGGTAAATGTTTCAAAAGCACTGGATCCGCTTCAAAATGAACCAATATTTTAGTTGCCTAATTCTGCATTCAGGACCTGAAAATTACGTCACGGCTTGCTGTGATTGGTCGCGTCGCGGTCACATGGGCGGCACGCAACCAATCACAAGCCGTGACGTAATTTTAAAATGCGCGCGTTTCCTGCCTCCCGTGACGTCACGGCTTGTGATTGGTCGCGTCGCCCATGTGACCGCGACGCGACCAATCACAAGCCGGAACGTAGTTTTAAAATCCTGAATGCCTAGAATTAGGCATTCAGGACCTGAAAATTACGTCACAGCTTGCTGTGGTTGGTCGCGTCGCGGCCACATGGGCGGCACGCGACCAATCACAAGCCGTGACGTCATGGAAGGAAGTAAACGCGCGCATTTTAAGCAAAGAACGCTGCCGGTTCCCTCGGTGAGGTCCAGGCTGCGTCGGAGAGGTGAGTATAGCAATATTTTTTATTTTAATTCTTTCTTTTACACATTAATGTTGTTTTAATACCGATACCCGATACCACAAAAGTATCGGATCTCGGTATCGGAATTCCGATACCCGCAAGTATCGGCCGATACTCGATACTTGCGGTATCGGAATGTTCAACACTAGTTGCAAGTCTTTCTCCCCCGTTGTGGGGTATCCGGCTGGAGCTGCGGGGACCTGCGCACTTATTTCCTCCTCATTGGGACGGCCACTAGCGCTCCTTCTACAAACCGCCATTTGTTGTTCTACAAGAACAGAGCAGACCTGCAATTTTTTCCTCACCCTATTTGGCATTAGGAAAATATTTGCAGCATGCTGCGATTGGCTTCATATCTCGCATAGCGTCCACAATTGAAGACAATGGGTGCATGGAAAACATCGGATGCAATTGGATGTCATCTAAGTGCATTCAGAAGGGTAGTGTGGCGAGCACTCTTGCTGAGATCTGAGGTGCCGGTGAAGTGGGATGGCAAGCACCGTAATAGAGTAATGTTCAATCTCCGCACACTCTTGATAGATGCTTGTGAAGACTTTATTATGCAGATGTGTATGCAGTGATAACACAAATCATGAATACGGAATTGGTGCAAGGATAGAGAAAATGGTGAGGCGACAAGAACATAGGGTAGGTCCGGCATTGCACCAGACCTACCCAGGACTCAGGTGTCCTTTTGCAAGCAGGATATCCTTTATACTATTTAGTGACCTTTGCCAACAGCGATTATATGAATAAGACCCTATGAGGGTCGAAACGTTATGTTCTTGTCGCCTCACCATTTTGTCTATCCCTGCACCAATTCCTTATTCATGAATTGTATGTATTCAGACATACGCTGAGACAGGCAATGGAGGAGATGGAGAGATTAAACTCTTCTTCTCCTCACCTGTGATCCGATTCTTGCATGTGAGAGGATCGGATCACTGTAGCATGACACTCGGCTCAAGCCAGCAGCAAGCAGCGGTTAAGCCAACTGTCATTAGCATATCACATCGGATGCTATACACTAAAGTTACTCTGGCCTTAAGGATAGCTTACATAATGCAACCAAACGAGAAAAGTTGACTTGGCTAGCAACCTCTTCTAAATGGAGTATCCTCATATTCTCTTTTAGAAAACGTTATTATATTAACTGTGATAATTATTATAGACAAACTGAATATCCTCCCCTGGTCCAGCGCTGACTCTCTGCCAATGTGCTGGTCTCTACTATTTGGCTGCAGTTGTTACATCACATTGACAGTGCTGCAATCAATCACTGAACTCAGGGGCTTATATCCAGGGCTGGGATGAGGGGTAGGCAGGGTAGGAGTCTCGCCTCCTGAAGAAGAGAAAACAACGAAACGCGCGTCGGGGCGGCAGGTGGAGAGACCAGGCTTAATTCATCTATTAAGTAAGTTTTTGCTGACATAGGTCCCCTAACTTTGGTTTAGATATAACGCTTTTGTCCTGGTAGGACTGTCTTTGTATGGCATTTGCCGATTTGTATATAACTTTAGACTAGTCCTAACGATTATCCAGGGCAAATTGGTCTTTTGTATTGAAGTGGGCCCTAGCTAGCACTACTTGCTTTTTACCTGGAGGGTCAGTTATCCTTGTCTATTATATGTAACACTTGTTATGAAAAATATTATATAATATAAGGATATATATGACATCTACTATGGTAGCCTTTATATTTTGTCTATATTGCAAATGTTATTTATAAATATACCTGGTCACATTTCTCCATTAAACCTGCTTGGTTTGTGGTACTCTAGTTCTATATTAATGAATTGTTTGGTATAAATAAATAAATAAATAAATATCGTTTTAAAAAAACTCTTTACCTCATGTGATTTATATACATTAAGGGGTTGTGGTGTTAGGGTAGGAGTCTGCCCAGGGCCCCACCGCCTGCCTACCTAGTGGGCTGCACTTTGAAAAATTAATTGCTTAATGTCTGCAGTCATCCAACATCTTCCCGTGGATGCAGACATTCAGCACAGCGACAGCCATGGGGGTTGTTGTGGATATCATATTGTATGGGCAACTGTGGTGACCATCATACTGTGAAGGGGGACAGTGGAAGGAGTGGCTACAGTTCGAAGAGGGCAGCATGGTTGGCAGTATGAGGGCATAATGTGAAAAGGGGCACAAAATGGATACGGCGAGTGGAAAGCGTGAAATAGAGACACAGTATGGATAGGGGTTAACACAGCGGGAAGACAGTGTGGAGATATAGTATTTGTAATGAAAAATTAAAGAGGGGACAGCCATGGTATAGGCCTTGGTTCATAAGGACAGATGGTGTGGTGGTTATAGCAGATAATGGTACACAGTATGGAGGTCACATACCACAGGAGGCTTATTTAGGGTCATAATATGCACAGATATTTTTATGCAAAGAGCATCTTAATAACACTTGAATTTTAATGGTACTGTGTCAGGATGTGCTGCAAAAGACCGTAGAAGAGGGAGGTCTGCAGAAAACAGCTCTGGATGTGAAATGCTATCATGTCATCTAGACAAGATGCAGATGAAAAAAAGAGACAATTGTAAGATGTTATCTATAAAGGTACCTGTATGTAAATGTGAATCTGCTGATGTATTCATGTACTGATGGTGGATCTAGTGATGCATTCATGTACTGATGTTTTTTCTAGTGACATCCATGTACTGATGGGGGGTCTGGTGATGTATTTATTTACTGATAGTGTTTCTGGTTCTATATTCATGTGCTATTGATGGCTCTGGTACTGATGTTTTTTCTAGTGACATCCATGTACTGATGGGGGGTCTGGTGATGTATTTATTTACTGATAGTGTTTCTGGTTCTATATTCATGTGCTATTGATGGCTCTGGTACTCTAATTAAGTACTGATGATAATTTTGGCTTCCTATTCATGTACTGATGATGTTTCTGATGATAAATATAACAGAATCATCATCACTATGTTAAAACGTCACATTTATTCCTTGTATTGAAAAGGTATGTACATAAACAGATGTGAACAGGATCAACATGTTTCGACAGTCAAGCCTTAATCATGGTCTATCGTTATGTGCTGTGCAGGTGAATTTAATAAGGAGAAATGGAAAATACCACATGACTGGAAAGGCCAATCCCATCTCGTACTAAATACAAAGATCACCAAGAGGTACAAATTAGAAAGCAAGCAAATATTAATGATATTGTAAGATGACAATTTGTCTGATATTAAGTCCTAGTAGTATCCTTGTCTGTAATTTAAACATCCAAAAGTATTCTCTGTTAAGAATTTTCTTTAGATTTCTCCACCTTTTATAGGTTTTTGGACTTTTTCTATACCATAGAAAGACAATGTAGAAACATCCCCATGGTGCACATTACAGAAATGTTTAGACGCCACAGAAATGTTAACCGCAGTAGCGCTATTCACATCAGAAATATATCTGCGTATTCCTTTCTCTAACGGGCCTGTAATGCACCCTACGTATTGTACCTTACACTGTGTGCATTCTATAGTGTCAATAATGCCCACAGTATTACAATTTAGAATGTTTTCTATGGGAAAAACATGAATCATTGCGTCAGATGTAACATTGCTGCATTTTTTAACATGCTTGCAAGATATGCATTGTATGTGGCTGTATTTATAAAAACCTTTTAAATGCAGTCCTGTGTCATTAGACTTTTTGTTATCCATAGGTAGAAGAATAGGAGATAATATTGTCTGCAATGTGGGTGCTTGCTTCGCCACAAATCTAATCTGTCCCTCCCTAAGGATCTCACACAAACGCACATCGGACTTTCAAAGCGGTAAGAATATTTTAATTATATATCTTAATTATAGAAACAATTTGGTGATACTGTGGACTATACTGTGTAGAGAAGGTGATAGATTTATGAGACTTATCAATATAACTGTTTTTCTTCTTGTGCTCTAATAATTATTTATCTTTCGGTATTTGGTCCACCTTATTGCATGCTCTATTAAACGACCATTCTGGGTAACCCCAGTTTTATAGTTCAGACAGTCCTATTTTTGATTCATTCTTATATGTGCACAGATGTACAATTCCGCTTGATTTTAATTACGGTAATTTACCAACTGGTATGTTTCTGATGCTATCAGCAGAATGGCATGATTGGGCTTGTAATATAGAACTTGTGCCTGTGGGTTTGTAAAAAGGAGATATCATTACTGCTTTTGTTTGTACATTGACCATTAAATTAATATCCAGAAAATTGTTGAAACAAGCGAATTTTAAATTAAAACTATTGTTGTTAATATATTGCACAAATCCAAGAGCTTCATTTTTAGGCTATGTGCACACTTTGCGGTGTGCTCTGCGGGTTCTCCCGCTGCCGATTTGATAAATCTGCAGGGCAAAACCACTGCGGTTATCCCTGCAGATTTATCGCGGTTTGTATTCCAGTTTCCGCTGCGGGTTTTACTCCTATACTATTGATGCTGCATATGCAGCAATATGCAGCATCAATAGTAATGTTAAAAATAATAAAAAATGGTTTATTTATGGTCACCCTCTGACGTCCGATCTCCTCGGCGCTGCACGCGGCGATCCGGTTCCAAAGATGCTGTGCGAGAAGGACCTTCGTGACGTCACGGTCATGTGACCGCGGCGTCATCACGGTCATGTGACCGCGACGTCACCGCAGGTCCTGCTCGCACAGCAACCCTGAGACCGGACAGCCGCGTGCAGCGCTGAGAGGTGAGTATAGCATTATTTTTTATTTTAATTCTTTTTTTTTTACACTAATATGGTTCCCAGGGCCTGGAGGAGAGTCTTCTCTCCTCCACCCCGGGTACCATCTGCACATTATCCGCTTACTTCCCGCATCATGGGCACAGCCCCATGCGGGAAGTTAGCGGATCAACGCATTCCTATGGGTGCAGAATCGCAGCGATTCTGCACAAAGAAGTGACATGCTGCGGGTTGTAAACCGCTGCGTTTCTGCGCGGTTTTTCCCGCAGCATGTGCACAGCGGATTGCTGTTTCCATAGGGTTTACATGTAAATGTAAACGCAATGGAAACTGCTGCGGACCCGCAACTGCAGAAATGCTGCGGATCCGCGGTAAAACCCGCAAAGTGTGAACATGGCCTTACAGTCCCTCCAGACAAACAAATCATCTAGATAACGTACCATCCACTGAATATTTTTGAGAGGCTGTGCAGATGAGGGGAATTACCATGGCAATTTGGGAGTAAAAATTCTTGCTCTTCAGTAATAATGTATACATCAAAAATATTCAGTAGATGGGATGTTATGGAGAAGATTTGTTGTTTGCAGCAAATTTTATATCTTACGCATGTTTTTCCCATAGAAAACTTTCCAAATAGTAATACTGTGGGCATTATTTATACTATACAATGTACACAGTGTAAGGTACAATACATAAGGTGCACTATTCGCCCGTTAGAGAAATGAATATATTTGTGATGTGAATTGTGCTACTGTGGTTAACATTTCTGTAGCATCTAAAAATTTCCGTAATGTGCACCATGGGGATGTTTCCACATTGTCTTTCTATGCTATAGAAAAAGTCCACAAACCTATAAGGGGTGGAGAATTCAGAAGTAAAATGGATCTGTAAATTGCAGACAAGGATACCACTAGGACTTAATATCAGACAAGATTCTATCTTACAATATAATCAATATTTGTCTGCTTTCTAGTATGTACCTCTGGATGATTTGTGTATTTTGTACGAGATGAGATTGGTCTTCCAAGTCATGTGGACGTTTCCACTTCTCTTTTTTAAATTCACCTGCACAGCACATAATGATAGACCGTGATTAAGGCGTGACTCCCGAAACATGTTGGTCCTGTTCACATCTGTGGCCTGTCTTATGTACATACCTTTTTAATTCAAGGAATAAATATGAAGTTTTAACAAAGAAAAGGACTTATATTTAGATGGAAATCTTTTTCTCTATTTTATTTATAATGAGGGTCAGTTTATTTTCATGTAGGGTATTTGCCAAATGCGGGACACCTTATTTGAAACCAAACGGTTACGCTTTATTAGCTTCCTTAACTATCCTTGGGTTCTACATTTAAAATATAGAACATCAGGGATGAATATCGCTATTTTTTCCCCTGAATTATGTAAATGGTCAGCAAAAAATGATTGATTCTGTATCTAACTTTGAAATTGCACTCCCTGTTAAGTCACATATCTAAAGTACACCACTTTTGTTTACTTTCGATAACAACATTTGTGAAAAAGGTAACAATTCTTGTAGAAGTGGTCATCAGAGTTTACTACCTAACCCATTGGAGGGAAAAGGGAGATGTGCATTAGAGGTCCTGTTACCTTAGTCTCTGAGCCATTCCTTTGCTTTAGGTGGGGGTGTGAGGGTACATTGGCTTCATCTGCCTAGTGCACCAAAATACTTTGCGCTGGACTTCCTTATACCGTCTACATTGTCAGCGCACTTGAGCTCAGTGATTAGCTGCAGCTCTGTAGAAGTGACGTCACCAACGCACCAAAACAACAAAGGCTGGGACAGCGGTGAAGAGGTGGCACTGGATCTGGGGAGGGTAAGTAGTATGCAATTTGTTTATTTTCTATAGCTACAGCAGCTGACTTCATAACATTTTCTAAAAAAAGGACAATCCTCTAACTAAAGAAATGTTTCCGATGTCTTAACTGCTTAACATAGTACACGAAGATATAAAAACATTGTCTGCAACTTTTTATATGTTGGATTGACTCAATGTTTTCATACTCTATACCCCAACAATTAATTTTAAGAAAGTCATTTGACTGTATATTTACATAATTTATGACGAGGATCAAAATAGAAGACATGAAGTAGAAAACCTGGAGAGCAAAGAAAAGTGCAAATAGGGTCTAACTGGTTAAAAGCATGGGGTGTACCGGGGAGAGATACACTCACCTTGTTTTGTTGCAACTAAGCAACATGTGAAAGCATGGATCAGCTGCTGCAGGACACGGATCCAAAGACCGAGGATAATGATGAAACTGGGTGTATGTGTCTACATTTGCACTGCTGATAAAGATGGATGGCAGACAATATTCTTCAAAGATTTATTTCAAAACAAGTTAATATACAACGCATTACGAGGTAATGCAGGACCTCTTCCTTGGGACAAGCTGAAAGTTTTTTTCCTGAGAAAGAGGTCCTGCATGACCTTGAAACACATTGACTATAAACTGTTTTGAAATAAAGCTTTGAAGAATATCGTCGGCCATCCATCTTTATCAGCAGTGCAGATTTGGACATATACACCCAGTTTCACCAAAATAGAAGACAGGCGCACTGTGACGTAAATATGTTCAGTTTGCATAATATATTGTAACGGCTATTTCATAAATTAAATTTTTTTCAACAAATTGATTCAACCAACACATTCAACTGCTTGGAATCTGACAATCTATATCTAGCTGAACTTTACATATTGTTATTCATTTGAATATGATGAAAACAATCTTTTCCTGGAATTCTATTTGTTATCAACTCACCTGGGTACATTAATCTCTCTCCCCCGTGGGCGCCGGGAAGCCTTATTAAAGGCAATCTTGGCTCCGATGCCCATGGCTAGGGTGAAACTAATGACACCACAGATGACATAGACGGTGCTATTGGTCTGGTCTGCATATCCATTATCGTTCAGCTTGCTGTTAGCACTGGTGGTAATAGGCTGGGTCGTGTGTGCCCAGAAAGGGCTGTTATAGTTTTTACAACTGTCTTGGTCCAAGCGCTTGTGACGATGCTCACAACAAAAGCGATAATGGCATGTGCCACAGCAATAACGGTATGTACCCGTGGTACAATTAAATGTGGCATCGTATTGCCCCATCACATCATAGTATCCATAACACATGTCTGGTACATTCTGGCTCAATGCTGTAGAGGCATTCTGGGATGCCTGGGGACGCTTCATGAGAGCAAGCAGCATTGGTAATGGTTGTGTTTGGTTCATCTGCTTTAGACTCTGGACAGCACCAACACTGAGAGCTGAGTGCACCCCAAGAGCATCTAAAGTAATACTGATTAACACTGTTAAGAGATGATACATGGCAGATGAGCACTATGGCAATCTGTGGCAGTAACAAATATAGTTTTCTTTTGATGTGTGGAAGAAGAGCCTTTGTTGTTTGTCTGCAGTGCTTTCGAAGTCTTCGAATGATGAATGATGGCGGACCATGTACCTTAAACACACTTTCAACTTTTAATTTTGCTTTAATAAACTTTATAAAATGTCTTCAATACAAAAATGGCTTTGAACAAAACCTAAAAAAGAAAACAAGAAGGTTAGACAATAGGAAAATAAAAATTTCCAGTCAAGCATAAATTAATATTTAAAAAAGGTAATAAAAATGTCTATAATAGGCAATATTTGTTAAAAAGAGTGAAATTAGGCTGCCATTTTCTAAAGTTTGATTCGAAAGTGGTTTGTTAAGTTCACATATGCTTGGATTGCACTGTACTTTGTTTCTCAATTTTAGTACAAATTCCAGAATTTAATGCCAACCCATACGTTACAAATGAACCCAGCTTTATATCTCTGTCAATGATTTTAGTCCTTTGAACAATTTGGTCATTACAAAATTGGAGACATTTTGTAACTTGTTGATGTACTTTAAAGTCATTTTCTCCTGGAAAGCGCACCTTCTTAAGTAAATTTATGTACGCTTTTTGTTTAAACAGACTGTCACGCCTGTCAGAGACCACAGGTTCAAAAAAGCTACCTTGGACAAACTTGGCACAGGTCACTTTTTCTATCAGATTCCTGAGCAACCCTGACCTTCACACATTAAACCCTGTACAGGGATCTGGTCTTACAATGGGGTCCCCTGGATTGCTTCCATGGAAGGGCTGCTATCCGGAGGAGCGAATCAGAGGTAGCAAGTGTCACCGAGAAAGGTTAAAGCCAAAAGGTCAAGCTAGGAACATAGTAAAAAAAACAAGAGGATGGTCAAAAATACATGTCAAGGTCAAAAAACAGGAATTATCAGAACAAACAAACAGGAGCACAGCACAACAGTATACACCAGGACAGCAAAGCTATTGACTGGCAGTGGGAGTCAAAGGTTCAGAGGTTTAAATAGCTAACTGCCTCACCCAGGACTCTCAGGAAGGAGTGATAAAACCTAGACTAAAATTAACATCACACCTCCCTTTTGAAACAGCACTAAAAGTCCCAAGGAAGTAAGTAATAAAGTTGCACCACTACTCTGCAGCCAAAGCAGAAGCAAAGGAGGAGAGAATCAACCCAGATGTTAAACAGACTCACTTATGTATAAAATAACTAAGCAATTTTACAGCAGTGCTTCTCATGACAAGCACTGTATCTCTGCTGTTGCCCTAGTTTCTATTGATCGGCTGTAATGGTGATGTTATGCTGAGAGTGCTGTAGCCAATCATAGAGCCCTGTGGCTTAGTCAATATGGATGATACAGCTACTGAACTCGGTATTTAGCTGCAGCACTGTTAGACCTGATGACCTGATGATTCTGTTTTCATTTGGTTTCTGCAGCCTTCTCTGTATTTGATATTAGGAGGTGACCTGTTTTTATACCCAGTCCTTAGATCTTTTAGGGACCTCCTTCCCCCTATCAACATGTCTTCGCTTGAGATTAACCTAGGATCTTCAGTGGGTCTATTTGCAAGGAATGGGTCGCCCACTCCATGGTAGGGTATCAGCCTAGTCTCAGTGCAGGGTCAGTTTTCCCCCTTCTATCCTATTTGTGCTGCAGTCCCGTTACAATTAAATGATTACCACAAAGAGAAAAAATGATGTACTAGTCCAGAGATTAATGCCAATAACAACTTTATTTCGATATAAATATAAACAGGTCAGAAAAATGACAGTACAGGGTTAAAATCGGCTCAGCAGCTGTGATTGCACAATAGGGGAACCAAAGAGGCACTCATAGTCCAGCAGATAATTTAAGACATACTACAGTGCCCAATCCAAAGTGCCTAGCACTCCTATACATACTTTCTAACCCAACAGTGGGGGTACAAGGAAGCAGCAACGCATACAATGTATTGAAGCTACAACATACCAGATGATGACAGGTGCTGGACAAGGTGCCCCGATGTCCACTCTCCTCCCGACGCACGTTTCGGCTAGACCTTCCTTGAGTGTGGGCAGCGTGATGACATAGGTCTCGGTCCCCACCATCTTAGAGAAGGGCATGGCAGTGATTGGCTTGCTTTCTGCGGCGTCACAGGGGCTATAAAGGGGCGTTCCCACCGACCGCCATCTTACTGCTGCCAATCTGAGCATAGGGAGAGGATGCTACCGCTTCGTCAGAAGCAGGGATAGCGTTAGGCAGGGTAAATTAACCCCCAAAACCGCTTGTGCTGTAGCGATTTCCACTGTCCAACACCACATTTTCTTTGCTGGGACAGTGGAGGCTAGATTTTTCTTCATCAGCTCTGTAGCTTATAGGGCTGCCCTAGAAGGCTCCCTGATAGCTGCATTGCTGTGTGTACGCCGCTGTGCAAACCAACTGTTTTTTTCAAAGCACAAATCCTGCTGCTCCTTCCTTTCTGCACAGCTATCTTGTATGTTTGTCCACACTTTTTGTGTGCAGCAGTCCCTTTAATTGCTGCCTGCCATACTTTTCTGAGATTATTTTGGGGGGATAGTAATTGTAGTTTTTTTTTTTTTTTATATATATATATCTTCAAGCCACTTTCTGCCCCTGAAACTGTGTAGTGTAAAACAGTGGGCCTGTATTTTTCTGCACTGTCCCTCACCTAAAAAGGGAGATTTATATTGGAAATCAGTGCATCTGCGCCAAGTCCTGTCTGTGGTATCTCTGTCAGTCATTTTGTGCCACAGAAACTATACTGTAATATAGTGGGCCTGATTTATTCACTTGTCTCCCATATAATAAAAATAAAGGGAGAATAATATTGCGAAATCTGTGCCAGTCGTGTCTGTGGTTTCTCTGTCAGTCATTTTGTGCCACAGAAACAATACTGTGATATAGTGGGCCTGATTAAATCACTAGTCTCCCATATAAAGAAATAAAAATAAAGGGAGAATAATATTGTGAAATCTGTGCATCTGTGCCAGTCGTGCCTATGGTTTCTCTGTCAGTCATTTTGTGCCACAGAAACAATACTGTGATATAGTGGGCCTGATTAAATCACTAGTCTCCCATATAAAGAAATAAAAATAAAGGGAGAATAATATTGCCAAATCTGTGCATCTGTGCCAGTCGTGTCTGTGGTTGCTCTGTCAGTCATTTTGTGCCACAGAAACAATACTGTGATACAGTGGGCCTGATTAAATCACTAGTCTCCCATATAAAAAAATAAAAATAAAGGGAGAATAATATTGCCAAATCTGTGCATCTGTGCCAGTCGTGTCTGTGGTTTCTCTGTCAGTCATTTTGTGCCACAGAAACAATACTGTGATATAGTGGGCCTGATTAAATCACTAGTCTTCCATATAAAGAAATAAAAATAAAGGGAGAATAATATTGCCAAATCTGTGCCAGTCGTGTCTGTGGTTGCTCTGTCAGTCATTTTGTGCCACAGAAACTATACTGTCGTACATTGGGCCTGATTTATTCACTTGTCTCCCATATAAAAAAAATAAAGGGAGAATAATATTGCCAAATCTGTGCATCTGTGCCAGTCGTGTCTGTGGTTGCTCTGTCAGTCATTTTGTGCCACAGAAACTATACCGTCACACATTGGGCCTGATTTATTCACTTGTCTCCCATATAATAAAAATAAAGGGAGAATAATACTGCCAAATCTGTGCATCTGTGCCAGTCGTGTCTGTGGTTGCTCTGTCAGTCATTTTCAGCCACAGAAACTATACTGTCATACAGTGGGCCTGATTTATTGACTAGTCTCCCATCTAAAAAAAAAATGGGGAGATTAATATTGGCAAATCTGTGCATCTGTGCCACTCTTGTCTGTGCTATCGCTGTCAGTCATTTTCAGCCACAGAAACTATACTGTCATACAGTGGGCCTGATTTATTCAGCACTCACCCACACATAAAAAGGTAGATTTATATTTACAACAAGGTAACATACACCTTCTACCTTGTTTTTCTGTACCATATAACGGTTGTTAGTTTGGTTACATTTTCCCAAGAATGAGGAAGACTGGTGGAAGAGGTCGTGGCCGTGGGCGGTCATTGCCATCTGGTAATGCTGATGGTGGTGGTGGTGGTGCTGGTGGAGCATCGGATGGTAAAGGGAAAATCAAAATAGCACCTAAGTCTCAAGTTGTTGAGCCAGCGTCATCGTCCGGGTACACAAGGCCTCGAACGCTACCTTTTCTGGGAGTTGGAAAACCGCTGTTAAAGCCGGAGCAGCAGGAAAAAGTTTTGGCTTTCATTGCTGACTCTGCCTCTAGCTCTTTCGCCTTCTCTTTGGATAGTTCAAAATTGAAAAGTAGCCAGTCGTCGGTGGATGCTCCCGGTCAGGAACAAGTTGATTCCTTGTGTCCTTCCCTCAAAACAACAGTGAAGGATGCGTCAGGTGACACAACAGTTTACTCCATGGAGCTCTTTACACATACCGTGCCTGGGTTAGAAAGGGAAATAGTTAACAGCCCACTAGAAGATGATTTGGACACGGAGTGCACAGATGCACAGCCACAGCTAGATTGTCATGCTGTTCCATCGACTAACATCACTACATTGCCCTCCCAGTGTACTGAGCCAGAAACTGAACCTGATGAGACGATGGTGCCCATTCCCGAACGTTATAGCACCTTACACGGTGACACAGAGATAGCTGAACATGAGACTGAAGAGGAGGTGATAGATGACCCAGTTGTTGACCCTGATTGGCAGCCATTGGGGGAAGAGGGTGCCGCTGGCAGTAGCTCAGAAGCGGAGGAGGAGGATCGTCAGCCGCCATCTACATCACATTTGCATTCATCTGGCAGGCCCGTCTCTGGCCAAAAAAGTTTGGCAAAACCAAAACCATTTTTCGGACAGCATGGCCATCCGGTTAAAGTAGCACAGTGTGCAATGCCTGAAAAGGTATTCAATAGTAGGAAGAGTGCAGTCTGGCAATTTTTTATCCAAGATCCGAATGATCAGTGCAAGGTGATCTGTAAGAAATGCTCAAGGACATTTAGCAGAGGTCAGAATGTCAAAAGTTTAAATACAACTTGCATGCGTCAACATTTAACCACCATACACTTGCAAGCCTTGACTAGCTGCCAAACGTCCCTTAACGTTGTTGCACCCGCTCACAATGAAGCTCGTCAGCAACGCTACATTCCTTCCCTCACTGTAAGCCCACTGTTTAGAACAACAACAGCAGCAAATGTGGAGGTGTCGTCGCTAGGGAAAAGCAGTCAGGGAACCACAAGTTTATTGGTAGGAAACACAGCATGTAGGCCTACATCGAGAATACCATCACCACCCCTCTCTCAATCCGCCATGTCCACCACCACCACCACCGCAAGTCCCACCATATGCACCTCACCAGTCCAGCTCACCCTCCAAGAGACTCTCATTAGGAAAAGAAAGTACTCACCCTCTCATCCGCGTACACAGGGTTTGAACGCCCACATTGCTAGACTTATATTGTTAGAGATGATGCCCTACTGCTTGGTTGAAAGCGAAGCTTTCAAAGCCTTGATGGCCTATGCAGTACCACGCTATGAGCTACCCAGTCGACACTTCTTTTCGAGAAAAGACATCCCAGCCCTCCACCAGCATGTCAAAGACCGCATTCTCCATGCACTGAGACAATCAGTTAGTGGAAAGGTGCACCTCACAACAGATGCATGGACCAGTAGGCATGGCCAGGGACGTTACTTGCCCATCACGGCACACTGGGTTAATGTGGTAGATGCAGGGTCCACAGGGGACAGCAATAGTGGGACAGTTCTGCCTAGCCCACGGTCTAGGAAACAGTTGGCAGTAGGCGTTCGACACCCCTCCTCCTCCTCCTCCTCCTCCAGAAGCAAAACCTCGACCACAGAGCGCAGTCGCCCTACCACTACATCCGCAGCTGCCAGTGTTGCACACGAGGTGTCCCATTATGGAACAGCTAGTGGTAAGCGTCAGCAGGCTGTGTTGGAAATGAAGTGTTTGGGCGACAGACACACCGCGGAAGTTCTGGCCAAGTTCTTGCAACAAGAAACTCAGTCATGGCTGGGCAGTGTACATCTTGAGGCAGGCAAGGTAGTCAGTGATAACGGAAGGAATTTTATGGCTGCCATAGCCCTTTCAGAACTGAAACACATTTCTTGCCTGGCTCACACCTTGAAGTGCAGTGCTTCCTGAAAAGTAATCCAGGGTTACCAGACCTGCTCCTGAAGGTGCGAAGACTTTGCTCGCACATCCGCCGGTCGCCCGTACACTCCAGCCGTATGCAGAACCATCAGCGATCATTGAAGCTTCCCCAGCACCGCCTAATAATCAACGTTGCAACAAGGTGTAACTCTACACTGCACATGCTTCAGAGGCTGTGCGAACAGATGCGTGCTGTCATGTATTTGTGGGAGGATACACATACACGGGCAGGCAGTTGGATGGCAGACATGGAGTTGTCTGCTGTGCAGTGGTCGAAGCTCCAAGACCTCTGTCAAGTCCTTCAGTGTTTTGAGGAATGCACACGGCTGGTCAGTGCTGATGCAAAGTTTGACGCACATTAAGGAGCAGGCGTCTGCAGCCGAGGAGGAGGGAAGCCTTGATGACAGTCAGCCATTGTCTGCTCAGGGAAGTCTCGGGGACGAGGTTGCGGACGAAGAGGAGGAGGAGGAGGAAGATGGAGATGATTATTTATGGGAGGAGGAAGCTTCTCAGGGGGGAATAGAAAGTGTTGGTGGTGCAAGGTCAGGTACAGGTTTTTTGCGGGAGACAAGTGATGGGGATTTGCCAGAAAGTGCTCCTCAACCCAGCACAAGCATTGATTTGACACCTGGAACATTGGCCCACATGGCTGATTATGCCTTGCGTATCCTAAAAAGGGACCCCCGCATTATCAAAATGATGACCGATGACGATTAGAGTTGAGCGACTTTCATTTTTTTAAGATCGAGTCGGGTTTTGTGAAACCCGATTTTGTCCAGAGTCGAGTCGAGTGCAGTCGGCCGATTATCGCTAAAAGTCGGGGATCGCCCGAAACACGAAACCCAATGCAAGTCAATGGGGAAGCATAGTCGGCAGTGAGTGGAGGCCAGGAAAACACCTACAGTGCCCATTTTAATGCCAAAAACATCCATTCTTGTTTCTGAAGCTTGTCAATCTTAATTAACTTTATAATAATAGTTGTTCATTGGAACTTGGGGGTCATTTGGCAAAAGTTGTGGGGGGTAGGGCTGGTTCAAGGTTTTAGTGGGCCCAGGAATCGTGGACTACGTCACGGCGGTGGAGCAGGGAGAGGTAAGTATTTCAACGTTGCAAGTGCTGTGATCCTGAGCAAGCAGGGGGGGCCCACTCATTCGCATTGGCACTGGCACAGGGCCCCTCAAAGTACGGCGGTGTGTTTGCATGGCGGGGGCGCCTCCCACCAGCAGCGACACTTTTGCGTACTCTGAGGGGCCCTGTGCCAGTGACGTCGCCAACGAGTATGCCCCCCCACCTGATGAAGGAACCTGCACTTTCATCTGCACCTTCCTCTTTGTCCCTGTGTAAGGTGGTATAACATGCGGGAAGGGGAACCTTACTTTCAGCAGGGTCAGATTCTGGCTGTGTAGAGTATAAGGGGAATGTAGTGGTCTAGGTCAATGTACCAGCAGACTCATCTAGCAGTGGCTGGGCAATGGGCAGGATGAGGAGGAAACAGATATAGGGCCAAAGAATAATGTAGGCTAAATGCAGTTCAAAATTGGTAACAGGACTAAACAGGCGGCATTGCTTTGTTCAGTGGAGTAGCAAACCCAAGAGCAGCAGACACTGTTTCAAGGGCCTAACCACACTAGTAGGCCAAATGCAGTTTAATATCTGATAGTATAGGGTGAAAGCCAGAATGTGGAAGCTCAGCTTTGTTCAGTTGAGGACAACACCAGGGAGGGGCAGACACCTTTAGTAGGCCGCAACAGCCAATTTTTTTAAAAAACAGCAGTTAATAAGAGGCAGAAGGTAGAAGCTCAGCTTTATTCAGTTGAGGACAACACCAGGCAGGGGCAGACAGACACCTTTAGTAGGCCGGAACAGCCAATTGCATTTTTAAAAATGGTAATTTGGAACAGAAGGTTGAAGCTCAGCTTTATTCAGTTGAGGACCACACCAGGCAGGGGCAGAAACCTTTACTAGGCCGGAACAGCCAATTTCATTTTTAAAAATCGTTATTTTGGAACAGAAGGTTGAAGCTCAGCTTTATTCAGTTGAGGACAACACCAGGCAGGGGCAGACAGACACCTTTAGTAGGCCGGAACAGCCAATTACTTTTTTAAAAATGGTAATTTGGAACAGAAGGTTGAAGCTCAGCTTTATTCAGTTGAGGACAACACCAGGCAGGGGCAGACAGACACCTTTAGTAGGCCGGAACAGCCAATTGCTTTTTTAAAAATGGTAATTTGGAACAGAAGGTTGAAGCTCAGCTTTATTCAGTTGAGGACAACACCAGGCAGGGGCAGACAGACACCTTTAGTAGGCCGGAACAGCCAATTGCTTTTTTAAAAATGGTAATTTGGAAAAGAAGGTTGAAGCTCAGCTTTATTCAGTTGAGGACAACACCAGGCAGGGGCAGACAGACACCTTTAGTAGGCCGGAACAGCCAATTGCTTTTTTAAAAATGGTAATTTGGAACAGAAGGTTGAAGCACAGCTTTATTCAGTTGCAGCTTCTTGGCAATAATATAAAGAAGACGAGACAGGACAACACTCGTTGGATGCCATATCTGTGTTTTCACTGGGAAAAAAACTGTCAGTTAACTACTTGTAGGAGAAAGTTTTTGTAGCTGGAGGCCACTTTTTGTATTGTACCAGTTTTTTGTTGTATGTTTGGAACAGAAGGTTGAAGCTCAGCTTTATTCAGTTGAGGACAACACCAGGCAGGGGCAGACAGACACCTTTAGTAGGCCGGAACAGCCAATTGCTTTTTTAAAAATGGTAATTTGGAACAGAAGGTTGAAGCTCAGCTTTATTCAGTTGAGGACAACACCAGGCAGGGGCAGACAGACACCTTTAGTAGGCCGGAACAGCCAATTGCTTTTTTAAAAATGGTAATTTGGAACAGAAGGTTGAAGCTCAGCTTTATTCAGTTGAGGACAACACCAGGCAGGGGCAGACACCTTTAGTAGGCCGGAACAGCCAATTTCATTTTTAAAAATGGTAATTTGGAACAGAAGGTTGAAGCACAGCTTTATTCAGTTGCAGCTTCTTGGCAATAATATAAAGAAGACGAGACAGGACAACACTCGTTGGATGCCATATCTGTGTTTTCACTGGGAAAAAAACTGTCAGTTAACTACTTGTAGGAGAAAGGTTTTGTAGCTGGAGGCCACTTTTTGTATTGTACCAGTTTTTTGTTGTATGTTTGGAAAAGAAGGTTGAAGCTCAGCTTTATTCAGTTGAGGACAACACCAGGCAGGGGCAGACAGACACCTTTAGTAGGCCGGAACAGCCAATTGCTTTTTTAAAAATGGTAATTTGGAACAGAAGGTTGAAGCTCAGCTTTATTCAGTTGAGGACAACACCAGGCAGGGGCAGACAGACACCTTTAGTAGGCCGGAACAGCCAATTACTTTTTTAAAAATGGTAATTTGGAACAGAAGGTTGAAGCACAGCTTTATTCAGTTGCAGCTTCTTGGCAATAATATAAAGAAGACGAGACAGGACAACACTCGTTGGATGCCATATCTGTGTTTTCACTGGGAAAAAAACTGTCAGTTAACTACTTGCAGGAGAAAGTTTTTGTAGCTGGAGGCCACTTTTTGTATTGTACCAGTTTTTTGTTGTATGTTTGGAACTGAAGGTTGAAGCTCAGCTTTATTCAGTTGAGGACAACACCAGGCAGGGGCAGACAGACACCTTTAGTAGGCCGGAACAGCCAATTACTTTTTTAAAAATGGTAATTTGGAACAGAAGGTTGAAGCACAGCTTTATTCAGTTGCAGCTTCTTGGCAATAATATAAAGAAGACGAGACAGGACAACACTCGTTGGATGCCATATCTGTGTTTTCACTGGGAAAAAAACTGTCAGTTAACTACTTGTAGGAGAAAGTTTTTGTAGCTGGAGGCCACTTTTTGTATTGTACCAGTTTTTTGTTGTATGTTTGGAACTGAAGGTTGAAGCTCAGCTTTATTCAGTTGAGGACAACACCAGGCAGGGGCAGACAGACACCTTTAGTAGGCCGGAACAGCCAATTACTTTTTTAAAAATGGTAATTTGGAACAGAAGGTTGAAGCACAGCTTTATTCAGTTGCAGCTTCTTGGCAATAATATAAAGAAGACGAGACAGGACAACACTCGTTGGATGCCATATCTGTGTTTTCACTGGGAAAAAAACTGTCAGTTAACTACTTGTAGGAGAAAGTTTTTGTAGCTGGAGGCCACTTTTTGTATTGTACCAGTTTTTTGTTGTATGTTTGGAACTGAAGGTTGAAGCTCAGCTTTATTCAGTTGAGGACAACACCAGGCAGGGGCAGACAGACACCTTTAGTAGGCCGGAACAGCCAATTGCTTTTTTAAAAATGGTAATTTGGAACAGAAGGTTGAAGCTCAGCTTTATTCAGTTGAGGACAACACCAGGCAGGGGCAGACAGACACCTTTAGTAGGCCGGAACAGCCAATTGCTTTTTTAAAAATGGTAATTTGGAACAGAAGGTTGAAGCTCAGCTTTATTCAGTTGAGGACAACACCAGGCAGGGGCAGACAGACACCTTTAGTAGGCCGGAACAGCCAATTGCTTTTTTAAAAATGGTAATTTGGAACAGAAGGTTGAAGCTCAGCTTTATTCAGTTGAGGACAACACCAGGCAGGGGCAGACACCTTTAGTAGGCCGGAACAGCCAATTTCATTTTTAAAAATGGTAATTTGGAACAGAAGGTTGAAGCACAGCTTTATTCAGTTGCAGCTTCTTGGCAATAATATAAAGAAGACGAGACAGGACAACACTCGTTGGATGCCATATCTGTGTTTTCACTGGGAAAAAAACTGTCAGTTAACTACTTGTAGGAGAAAGTTTTTGTAGCTGGAGGCCACTTTTTGTATTGTACCAGTTTTTTGTTGTATGTTTGGAAAAGAAGGTTGAAGCTCAGCTTTATTCAGTTGAGGACAACACCAGGCAGGAGCAGACAGACACCTTTAGTAGGCCGGAACAGCCAATTGCTTTTTTAAAAATGGTAATTTGGAACAGAAGGTTGAAGCTCAGCTTTATTCAGTTGAGGACAACACCAAGCAGGGGCAGACAGACACCTTTAGTAGGCCGGAACAGCCAATTACTTTTTTAAAAATGGTAATTTGGAACAGAAGGTTGAAGCACAGCTTTATTCAGTTGCAGCTTCTTGGCAATAATATAAAGAAGACGAGACAGGACAACACTCGTTGGATGCCATATCTGTGTTTTCACTGGGAAAAAAACTGTCAGTTAACTACTTGTAGGAGAAAGTTTTTGTAGCTGGAGGCCACTTTTTGTATTGTACCAGTTTTTTGTTGTATGTTTGGAACTGAAGGTTGAAGCTCAGCTTTATTCAGTTGAGGACAACACCAGGCAGGGGCAGACACCTTTAGAAGGACGGAACAGCCAATTTTTTTAAAAACAGCAGTTAATCAGAGCCAGAAGGTAGAAGCTCAGCTTTATTCAGTTGAGGACAACTTGAATTAGGGACTGCAGACAGACTTTGCAGGCTGTCCCCTGTGTGGACCATGCATCCAATACATTAACCCATTGAGCCACAAAGGACACGTAACCTTCCGTGGCCAGGCCTACAGGTCCATGTGTCTGTTGTCAGGTATACCTTTGGACTGACAAATTGACAGAATGCAAGGACAATGCGGTCTTTAACATGCAGGTGGAGGGGTGGGATGGCTTTTCTCGCAAAAGAATTGTCAACTGGGTAGCTCATAGCGTGGTATATCGTATTTCATCCTGGCTTTATTAATATTAAATTAAATAAAAAAATAGGCTCTAGGCACTTTATAATTGGTTCCAGGGGAACACGGGCAGCAGTGGTCTGGTCAGTGGAGGCCTAGTGGAAGGAGGGACCGCAGACAGGCTTCAAAGGCCTAACATAATAAAATGGGCTGGCGGTAGGCACTTTATTATTGGTTCCAGGGGTACACGGGCAGCAGTGGTCTGGTCAGTGGAGGCCTAGTGGAAGGAGGGACCGCAGACAGGCTTCAAAGGCCTAACATAATAAAATGGGCTGGCTGTAGGCACTTTATAATTGGTTCCATGGGTACACGGGCAGCAGTGGTCTGGTCAGTGGAGGCCTAGTGGAAGGAGGGACCACAGACAGGCTTCAAAGGCCTCACATAATAAAATGGGCTGGCGGTAGGCACTTTATTATTGGTTCCAGGGGTTCACGGGCAGCAGTGGTCTGGTCAGTGGAGGCCTAGTGGAAGGAGGGACCACAGACAGGCTTCAAAGGCCTAACATAATAAAATGGGCTGGCGGTAGGCACTTTATAATTGGTTCCAGGGGAACACGGGCAGCAGTGGTCTGGTCAGTGGAGGCCTAGTGGAAGGAGGGACCTTAGACAGGCTTCGAAGGCCTAACATAATAAAAAGGGCTGGCTGTAGGCACTTTATAATTGGTTCCAGGGGTACACGGGCAGCAGTGGTCTGGTCAGTGGAGGCCTAGTGGAAGGAGGGACCGCAGACAGGCTTCAAAGGCCTAACATAATAAAATGGGCTGGCTGTAGGCACTTTATAATTGGTTCCAGGGGAACACGGGCAGCAGTGGTCTGGTCAGTGGAGGCCTAGTGGAAGGAGGGACCGCAGACAGGCTTCGAAGGCCTAACATAATAAAAAGGGCTGGCTGTAGGCACTTTATAATTGGTTCCAGGGGAACACGGGCAGCAGTGGTCTGGTCAGTGGAGGCCTAGTGGAAGGAGGGACCGCAGACAGGCTTCAAAGGCCTAACATAATAAAATGGGCTGGCTGTAGGCACTTTATAATTGGTTCCAGGGGTACACGGGCAGCAGTGGTCTGGTCAGTGGAGGCCTAGTGGAAGGAGGGACCGCAGACAGGCTTCGAAGGCCTAACATAAAAAAATGGGCTGGCTGTAGGCACTTTATAATTGGTTCCAGGGGTACACGGGCAGCAGTGGTCTGGTCAGTGGAGGCCTAGTGGAAGGAGGGACCGCAGACAGGCTTCAAAGGCCTAACATAATAAAATGGGCTGGCTGTAGGCACTTTATTATTGGTTCCAGGGGTACACGGGCAGCAGTGGTCTGGTCAGTGGAGGCCTAGTGGAAGGAGGGACCGCAGACAGGCTTCAAAGGCCTAACATAATAAAATGGGCTGGCTGTAGGCACTTTATTATTGGTTCCAGGGGTACATGGGCAACAGTGGTCTGGTCAGTGGAGGCCGATTGTAATGAGTGTCTGCCAGTTAGTAGTCGAAAACAACAACTAAATGTGAATGTCTCGCATTAAAACAAAACAAAAACACTAAAGGGTGCAATCATTAGGTTCAGGGGTGGGATCCTCTGCGTTGTTTCAGACCTACTAATTTTGCGCAAAGTATTTACTGTGGTAAATAGAGGACACTGCCCCTGACTATGTTAAGTACCATCATACATGTCAACACAATGGTATTGTCAGTGGCAGGTATGGAAGGATGTCAGCGCATAGACTTAACATTGGTGGAAGTGTGAGAGATAACTGTGGAAGTGGTAGAGCAATGTTTGACCTGGGGGTGGGTGAACTCTCTTGTGGCCGGCGGTACAGGCCCAAGGCCCCTCATGTTACAACAGTGTGTCTGACGTTGGGTGCGCACCACCACCGCCAGAGACACTTTATTGTACTATGAGGAACCCAGTAGCAATGCCGTCGACCAAAAGCGAGTACACCCACCTCTTCAGACAAACAGCAGTCTCACGGGTGCTTGCGCCAAGTCGCGATACCACGGCCCCGTGTGGGGAGTTTGGCCATTTAGGGAGGTGTAAACATGTCGTATGCTGGACAATCAGCTGCAGCAAATTAGACATTAGAAAAGTAATTCACAGTAGTCCACTCCACAGGCAAGAGCTTTTCATTGGAAAGCTAGGTGTCGGCCGGGCAAGGTGGGGCAAAAGATTTCGAAATCCAGTTGTGGTTCATTTTAATGAATGTTAGATCGTCAACATTTTGGGTAGCCAGACGAGTCCTTTTTTCGGTTAATATTGAACCTGCAGCACTGAATACTCTTTCTGATAGGACACTTGCTGCCGGGCAAGCAAGCTCCTGCAATGCATATTCTGCCAATTCTGGCCAGGTGTCTAATTTTGATGCCCAGTAATCAAATGGGAATGACGGTTGAAGGAGAACATCGATAAGGGATGAAAAATAGTTAGTAACCATACTGGACAAATGTTGTCTCCTGTCACTTTCAATTGATGCAGCAGTACCTGTCCTGTCTGCGGTCATAGCAAAATCACTCCACAACCTGGTCAGAAAACCCCTCTGTCCAACGCCACTTCTGATGTGTGCACCCCTAACACTCCTAGTCTGCTGCCCCCTTGAGCTCGTGTGAGAACGAACACGTGCGCTGTGTGCTGGGAATGCCTGAAGCAAACGGTCAACAAGAGTTGATTGTTTGGTTGCTAATATTAGTTCCAAGTTCTCATGTGGCATAATATTTTGCAATTTGCCTTTATAGCGTGGATCAAGGAGGCAGGCCAACCAGTAATCGTCATCGTTCATCATTTTCGTAATGCGTGTGTCCCTTTTTAGGATACGTAAGGCATAATCCGCCATGTGGGCCAAAGTTCCAGTTGTCAAATCTCCGGTTGTGATTGGGTGAGGGGCAGTTGCAGGCAAATCTACGTCACTTGTGTCCCTCAAAAAACCAGAACCCGGCCTTGACACGCAACCAATTTCCAGTGCCCCTGGGAAAGGTTCCGCATTAAAAATATACTCATCCCCATCATCCTCCTCGTCCTCCACCTCCTCTTCGCCCGCTACCTCGTCCTGTACACTGCCCTGACCAGACAATGGCTGACTGTCATCAAGGCTTTCCTCTTCCTCAGGTGCAGATGCCTGCTCCTTTATGTGCGTCAAACTTTGCATCAGCAGACGCATTAGAGGGATGCTCATGCTTATTACGGCGTTGTCTGCACTAACCAGCCGTGTGCATTCCTCAAAACACTGAAGGACTTGACACATGTCTTGTATCTTCGACCACTGCACACCTGACAACTCCATGTCTGCCATCCTACTGCCTGCCAGTGTATGTGTATCCTCCCACAAAAACATAACAGCCCGCCTCTGTTGGCACAGTCTCTGAAGCATGTGCAGTGTTGAGTTCCACCTTGTTGCAACGTCTATGATTAGGCGATGCTGGGGAAGGTTCAAAGACCGCTGATAGTTTTGCATACGGCTGGCGTGTACAGGCGAACGTCGGATATGTGAGCAAAGTCCACGCACTTTGAGGAGCAGGTCGGAGAACCCAGGATAAGTTTTCAATAGGCACTGCACCACCAGGTTTAAGGTGTGAGCCAGGCAAGGAATGTGTTTCAGTTGGGAAAGGGAGATGGCAGCCATGAAATTCCTTCCGTTATCACTAACTACCTTGCCTGCCTCAAGATCTACTGTGCCCAGCCACGACTGCGTTTCTTGTTGCAAGAACTCGGACAGAACTTCCGCGGTGTGTCTGTTGTCGCCCAAACACTTCATAGCCAATACAGCTTGCTGACGCTTGCCAGTAGCTGGCCCATAATGGGACAACTGGTGTGCAACAGTGTCATCTGCCGATGGAGTGGTTGGACGACTGCGGTCTGTGGAAGAGCTGTAGCTTCTGCAGGAGGACGAGGAGGAGGAGGGGGTGCGAACGCCTACAGTCAACTGTTTCCTAGACCGTGGGCTAGGCACAACTGTCCCGAAATTGATGTCCCCTGTGGACCCTGCATCCACCACATTCACCCAGTGTGCCGTGATGGACACATAACGTCCCTGGCCATGCCTACTGGTCCATGCATCTGTAGTCAGGTGCACCTTTGTACTCACAGATTGCCTGAGTGCATGGACGATGTGCTGTTTAACATGCTGGTGCAGGGCTGGGATGGCTTTTCTGGAAAAAAAGTGTCGACTGGGTAGCTCGTATCGTGGTTCAGCGTACTCCATCAGGGCTTTGAAAGCTTCGCTTTCAACTAACCGGTAGGGCATCATCTCTAACGAGATTAGTCTAGCTATGTGGGCGTTAAAAGCCTGTGTACGCGGATGCGAGGATAATTACTTCCTTTTTCTAACCAGAGTCTCATGTAGTGTGAGCTGAACTGGAGAGATGGAGATCGTGGAACTTGCGGGTGTGCCGGTGGACATGGCAGACTGAGAGACGGTTGGAGACGGTATTGTTTCCGCCGGTGCCCTAGATGCAATATTTCCTCTTACAAAACTGGTGATTCCCTGACCCTGACTGCTTTTGGCTGTCAAAGAAACCTGCACAGATACTGCCGGTGGTGCGGAAAATGGTGGCCTTACAGTGACGGAAGGGATGTTGCGTTGATGACTAGCTTCATTGGCCGAGGGTGCTACAACCTTAAGGGACGTTTGGTAGTTAGTCCAGGCTTGAAAATGCATGGTGGTTAAGTGCCTATGCATGCAACTAGTATTGAGACTTTTCAGATTCTGACCTCTGCTTAAGCTAGTTGAACATTTTTGACAGATGACTTTGCGCTGATCAATTGGATGTTGTTTAAAAAAATGCCAGACTGCACTCTTCCTAGCATCGGATCCCTTTTCAGGGATTGCAGACTGAGCTTTAACCGGATGGTAACGCTGTGCTCCAACAGGTTTTGGCTTTGACATGCGTTTTGGGCCAGATAGGGGCCCAGCAGATGGAACCTGTTGGGATGTTGATGCCTGCTGCGGCCCCTCCTACACCTCCGCTTCTGAACTACTGCTGCCTGCACCCTGTTCCCCCAATGGCTGCCAATCGGGGTCAACAACCGGGTCATCTATTACCTCCTCTTCGAGCTCGTGTGCAACTTCGTCTGTGTCACTGTGTCGGTCTGTGGTATAGCGTTCGTGGCGGGGCAACATAGTCTCATCAGGGTCTGATTGTGGATCTGTACCCTGAGAGGGCAATGTGGTGGTCTGAGTCAAAGGAGCAGCATAGTACTCTGGCTGTGGCTGTGCATCAGTGCACTCCATGTCAGATTCTACTTGTAATGGGCATGGCCTGTTAAGTGTTTCACTTTCTAAGCCAGGGACGGTATGTGTAAAGAGCTCCATGGAGTGACCCGTTGTGTCGCCTGCTGCATCCTTCTCTCTTGTTGTAGTTTTTGCTGAGGAGGACAAGGAAGCGACTTGTCCCTGACCGTGAACATCCACAAGCGACGCGCTGCTTTTACATTTACCAGTTTCAGAAGAGGAGGCAAAAGAGCTAGAGGCTGAGTCTGCAATGTAAGCCAAAACTTGCTGTTGCTGCTCCGGCTTTAAAAGCGTTTTTCCTACTCCCAGAAAAGAGAGCGTTCGAGGCCTTGTGTAGCCAGACGACGAAACTGGCTCCACAGCTCCAGACTTAGGTGGAATATTTTTATCCCCACGACCACCTGATGCTCCACTACCACTATCATCATTACCAGCTGACAATGAACGCCCACGGCCACGACCTCTTGCACCAGACTTCCTCATTGTATTAAAAAATTAACCAAAGTAACTTTATTTGTTGCTGTCAAACAACTTACACGGTGAGCTATAACTTCAGTATGATTTCTATATCCCTTAACAGGTTGGTGAGACCACAAGGAAAATCAGGCACAATGTTACACACTCTGTTTTCTGTGGCACAAAATCACAGAGATGACACACACGCAGGACTGTCACTCAAGCACTAATGTCAATATTATTCTCACACCTAATTTTTTTTTTTTTTTCTCAGGGAGACTTTAGAAACCAAATAAGATAAAATGTTTTTTTCAGGGACAATTTAGAAACCAAATATTAACAAAAAAAAAAAAATAAAAAAAAAATAAATAGGCTTTCTATGGCCCACTGAATGAGAGAGAGAGAGGTGGCACACCCAGGAGTCAAGACTGGCACACAAGCTGAAAGGGCAATATTACTCTCCCACTGTTTTTTTATGTATTTTTTTTTTTTAAGGGAGACTTTAGAAACCCAATAATATTAAAAAAAAACAAAAAAATAAATATGCTTTCTATGGCCCACTGAATGAGAGAGAGAGAGGTGGCACACCCAGGAGTCAAGACTGGCACACAAGCTGAAAGGGCAATATTACTCTCCCACTGTTTTTTTATGTATTTTTTTTTTTTTTAAGGGAGACTTTAGAAACCCAATAATATTAAAAAAAACAAAAAAATAAATAGGCTTTCTATGGCCCACTGAATGAGAGAGAGAGAGGTGGCACACCCAGGAGTCAAGACTGGCACACAAGCTGAAAGGGCAATATTACTCTCCCACTGTTTTTTTATGCATTTATTTTTTTTTTAAGGGAGACTTTAGAAACCCAATAATATTAAAAAAAACAAAAAAATAAATAGGCTTTCTATGGCCCACTGAATGAGAGAGAGAGAGGTGGCACACCCAGGAGTCAAGACTGGCACACAAGCTGAAAGGGCAATATTACTCTCCCACTGTTTTTTTATGTATTTTTTTTTTTAAGGGAGACTTTAGAAACCCAATAATATTAAAAAAAACAAAAAAATAAATAGGCTTTCTATGGCCCACTGAATGAGAGAGAGAGAGGTGGCACACCCAGGAGTCAAGACTGGCACACAAGCTGAAAGGGCAATATTACTCTCCCACTGTTTTTTTATGTATTTTTTTTTTTTTTTAAGGGAGACTTTAGAAACCCAATAATATTAAAAAAAACAAAAAAATAAATAGGCTTTCTATGGCCCACTGAATGAGAGAGAGAGAGAGGTGGCACACCCAGGAGTCAAGACTGGCACACAAGCTGAAAGGGCAATATTACTCTCCCACTGTTTTTTTATGTATTTTTTTTTTTTAAGGGAGACTTTAGAAACCCAATAATATTAAAAAAAACAAAAAAATAAATAGGCTTTCTATGGCCCACTGAATGAGAGAGAGAGAGGTGGCACACCCAGGAGTCAAGACTGGCACACAAGCTGAAAGGGCAATATTACTCTCCCACTGTTTTTTTATGTATTTTTTTTTTTTAAGGGAGACTTTAGAAACCCAATAATATTAAAAAAAACAAAAAAATAAATAGGCTTTCTATGGCCCACTGAATGAGAGAGAGAGAGAGGTGGCACACCCAGGAGTCAAGACTGGCACACAAGCTGAAAGGGCAATATTACTCTCCCACTGGTTTTTTATGTTTTTTTTTTTTTTCAGGGAGACTTTAGAAACCCAATAATATTTAAAAAAACAAAAAAATAAATAGGCTTTCTATGGCCCACTGAATGAGAGATGGCACACACAGGGATGGCACTGTAGCAGAAATGCCAATCTTAATCTCCCACAAAAAAAAAAAAAAAACAGGGACTGTCCTACAATTACTATCTCCCCTGCAGTAATCTCAGCCAGGTATGGCAGGCAGCAATAGGAGTGGACTGATGCACAAATTAAATAAAAAGTGTGGACAAACAAAAAAGATAGCTGTGCAGAAAGGAAGGAACAAGAGGATATGTGCTTTGAAAAAAGCAGTTGGTTTCCACAGTGGCGTACACACAGCAATACAGCTATCACGGAGCCTTCTAGGGCAGCCCAATGAGCTACAGCGCTGAGGGAAAAAAAAAAAAAAATAGCTTCCACTGTCCCTGCACACCGAAGGTGGTGTTGGACAGTGGAAATCGCTACAGCACAAGCGGTTTGGTGGTTAGTGGACCCTGCCTAACGCTATCCCTGCTTCTGACGAAGCGGCAGCAACCTCTCCCTAAGCTCAGATCAGCAGCAGTAAGATGGCGGTCGGCGGGAACGCCCCTTTATAGCCCCTGTGACGCCGCAGACAGCAAGCCAATCACTGCAATGCCCTTCTCTAAGATGGTGGGGACCAGGACCTATGTCATCACGCTGCCCACACTCTGCGTTCACCTTCATTGGCTGAGAAATGGCGCTTTTCGCGTCATTGAAACGCGACTTTGGCGCGAAAGTCGCGTACCGCATGGCCGACAAGCACAGGGGTCGGATCGGGTTTCATGAGACGCCGACTTAGCCAAAAGTCTGCGACTTTTGAAAATGAACGACCCGTTTCGCTCAACCCTAATGACGATTACTGGTTGGCCTGCCTTCTGGATCCACACTATAAAGGGAAATTGCAAAATATCATGCCACATGAGAACCTTGAGCAAATATTGGCTACCAAACAAGCAACTCTTGTAGACCGTTTGGTTCAGGCATTCCCAGCACACGGTGGCGGTGATGGTTCTCACACGAGCTGCAGGGGGCAACATGGCAGAGGTGTTAGAGGGGCACAATTTAGAAGTGGCGTTGGAGGAGTTTTATGACCAGGTTGTGGAGTGATTTTGCAATGACCGCAGACACGACAGGTACTGCAGCATCAATTCAAAGTGACAGGAGACAACATTTGTCCAGTATGGTTACCAACTATTTTTCCTCCCTTATCGATGTTCTCCCTCACACGTCATTCCCATTTGATTACTGGGCATCCAAAAGAGACACCTGGCCTGAATTGGCAGAATATGCATTACAGGAGTTCACTTGCTCAGCTGCTAGTGTGCTATCAGAAAGAGTATTCAGTGCTGCAGGTTCAATATTGACAGAAAAAAGGACTCGTCTGGCTACCCAAAATGTTGATGATCTAACCTTCATTAAAATGAACCAATCATGGATTTCTAATTATTTTGCCCCACCTTCCCCTGCTGACACCTAGCTTTCCTGTAAAAATATCTTGCTTTATGACTTGTCTTAATGACTGCTCCAATTTCTCCATTTGCAGCTGCTGTATGTCCAGCATGGGCCATTTTTACACCTCCCTAAATGGGCTGACTCCCCCCACGGGGCCGTGGGCACCACTTGGCGCAAGCACCCGTGCGAGTGCCGTTTGGCTGAACAGGTGGGTGTGCCCACTTTTGGGCGACGGCACTGGCACACGGTCCCTCATAGTACAATGAAGTGTCTCTGGCGGTGGTGGTGCACACCCAACGTCAGACACACCGTTGTAACATAAGGGGCCCTGGGCCAGTACTGCCGCCCACGAGAGAGTGTTCCCCCCCAGCTTAAACAGTGCTCTACCTATTGTAAAATTACCTCTCACTGCTCCACCTCTGTTTAGTCTGTGCTGTTAAATCCTTCAATGGCACTGCCAATACCAATTTCTTGTCATGATTGATGCTAGTTAAAATATTCAGGGGGCCTGTCCTACATTTACACCAGTTAATACTTTGCGCCAACTACCACTGTCTGCAAGTCAGCAGAAGAGCCCACCCCTGTACCTAGGTATGCCACCAGTTTGTTTCTTACATTTTTTTTGCCAGACATTAACCTCCCTTTTTTGTTTTGGCCTACTAACTGTGTCAGACACTCCTTACAGTTGTCCTCCACTGAACAAAGCTAGGCCGCCTGCGTACTCCTGTAACCGATTTTTAACTGCATTTGCCCATTCCTTTTTTGGCCCTACTAACTGTGTCTGCCCCTCGGTGCAATCGTCCTCCCCTGACCACACCAATGCTGCCTGTGTAGCTCTGCAGCCTAATTAAAACTGCATAGAGCCTGCTTTATTATTTTAGGCCTAGGAAGTCTGTCTGCGGTCCCTCCTTGCAATCGTCCTCCGCTGACCACACCAATGCTGCCTCTGTACTCCTGTAGCCTAATTTAAACTGCATAGAGCCTGCTTTTTTATTTTAGGCCTAGGAAGTCTGTCTGCGGTCCCTCCTTGAAATCGTCCTCCGCTGACCACACCAATGCTGCCTGTATACCCCTGTAGCCTAATTTAAACTGCATAGAGCCTGCTTTTTATATTTTAGGCCTAGGAAGTCTGTCTGCGGTCCCTCCTTGAAATCGTTCTCCGCTGACCACACCAATGCTGCCTGTGTACCCCTGTAGCCTAATTTAAACTGCATAGAGCCTGCTTTTTTATTTTAGGCCTAGAAAGTCTGTCTGCGGTCCCTCCTTGCAATCGTCCTCCGCTGACCACACCAATGCTGCCTGTGTACCCCTGTAGCCTAATTTAAACTGCATAGAGCCTGCTTTTTTATTTTAGGCCTAAAAGTCTGTCTGCAGTCCTTCCTTGAAATCGTCCTCCGCTGACCACACCAATGCTGTCTGTGTACCCCTGTAGCCTAATTTAAACTGCATAGAGCATGCTTTTTTGTTTTAGGCCTAGGAAGTCTGTCTGCGGTCCCTCCTTGCAATCATCCTCCGCTGACCACACCAATGCTGCCTGTGTACCCCTGTAGCCTAATTTAAACTGCATAGAGCCTGCTTTTTTATTTTAGACCTAGGAAGTCTGTCTGCGGTCCCTCCTTGCAATTGTCCTCCGCTGACCACACCAATGCTGCCTGTGTACCCCTGTAGCCTAATTTAAACTGCATAGAGCCTACTTTCTATTGTAGGCCTACTACCTGTGTCTGTCTCAGCCAGTCCACTCCTTACAGTTGTCCTCCACTGTCCTATGCCGCCTGTGTACTCCTGTTACCAATTTTGAACTGCATTTAGCCTACTTACTTATTTGTGCCTAGTAACTGTGTAAGCCTCTGATAACAGTTGTCCTCCCACGCTGAAACAAGCTAGGCCGCCTGGTTAGTCCTGCTAGCAGTTTTGAACTGCATTTAGCCACCTTTCTTTATTGTAGGCCTCTGTCTGTCTGTCTGTCTGGACGACACATTACACTTACAACTGTCCCCCGCTGTAAAAAGCTAGGCGGCCTGTGTACACCTCTTACCAGTTTAGAACAGCATTTAGCCAACTTACTTATTTGGGCCTAGTAACTGTGTCAGACTCTCACAACAGTTGTCCTCCACCACTGAACCCAGCTATGCCACCTGTGTACTCCTTTTACCAATTTTGAACTGAATATAGCCTTCCTTTTTATTTTAGGCCTACTTAGTGTGTCAGAGGCACTAATTACACATGCCCTCCTCCGCTGAACCACGCTATGCCGCCTGTGTACTCCACTGACCAATTTTGAACTGCATTTTGCCTAATTACTTATTTAGGCCTACTTATTGTGTCTGTCTCCCATTACAGTTGTCCTCCACTGCACAAAGCTGAGCTTCAGTCTTCAGGCTTTCGGCCTATATTATCAGATATTAAACTGCATTTGGCCTACTTGTCTGGTTGGGCCCTACTAACGGTGTCTGCCGCTCCTGGGTTTTCTCCTGTTTGGTTTTCGTGATCTTCAATCTTCAGGCTCTCATTAAGTATTTGTTAATATAACACTGCAGTTGGCCTACTAGTTTGGTTGGGGCCTACTAATGGTGTCTGCCGCTCCCTGGTGTTGTCCTTTACTGTACAAAGCTGATCTTCATGTCATGGTTAGGACAAGATTATGTCTTGTACTCTCAGGGTTAAATGTTCTCAGTTTCTCTTTCAAGATGGGAGGGCTATGTATACTCGCTCCTAACGTGGTATCCTTGTCAGCTATAGGTTTTCTGCAGTCTGTATGCTTGACCTCTGTAGTGTGTGCTGGCTTGCTTTGTGTCTTGCTGTTACCTGCTTTATTCGCTTTCCTGGATTACTGACCCCTGGCTTGACTTCTGACTATTCTCTGACTCTCCCTGTTGGTATCTTAACTGATAACACAGTGTAGACTCTGGTGACCCTTTTATCTCCTTATTACCACATACCATAACATAGAGGAGATCCTTATAATACCAAGAAGTGACCACCAGGTGCACTGTGCAGGATTACAGTGGAAACCACTGCCAACAATAGATGAAAAGCAATGCAATACAGTGTAGATACAAGATAGAGACAACTATACACCCATGGGAATTGTGAAATATATCTTTTATTTAATGGAATCAATATTAACAAACAAATTTATTAAAATATACATAGATATTAAAACCGCAGGGTAAAAAAATCAAATCCTAGCTTAGTCCCAATACAAATGCGAAAAAATGCTTGCAAGTTATTGCTGCAATTTGATAATGCACGTGGAATATATATAAAATATAAAAGATAAATTGTTATGAAAAAAATGTGAATCAATAATATATTAAAGTGGCCAAGTGCATCAAGGTTATAAATTTATAAATGAATCACTCAGTAAACCAGCTCCAAACAGACTTATAAGGAGCATATTAAAGTGCAAACAGTGCCTCACACTCAGGTGTTGGTTGCTCAATCAGCATAAGCTAAGAGCAGTATAAGACCCAACCTGATACCATAATGTGCAAAAAAGTGCGTGAAAAAGATATATGCAGCAATATCACATGCATAAATACCTGGGGGGACAATAGGCTCTTCCTGCACACCCTACGTACGTTTCGGAAAATTCCTCTCCTTCGTCAGGGGTTCTCTGACTCTCCCTGTTGGTATCTTGTAATCTCCTGGCTACGACTTCGGCTTGTTTCACTATTCTTTTATGCTTATTCCTTCTCTGTTTCCCCAGCGTTTGGCTCCGCCCCCTGACCGCCTCCCACTCTGTCACATGATTGTAGGTCCTTTTGCTTTACCTAGTCAATCTGTCTCATGTGAAAGGTCCTGTTGGTGTTCATGTTAGTTACTCGGTTTCTGGTCCAGCTCTGTTACTGCTGGATGCAGTTTCCCCTGCAGCAGTAATACCCGGGTATCGTGACACTTCAGTCTTCAGGCTTTCGGCCTATATTGTCAGATATTAAACTGCATTTGGCCTACTAGTTTGGTTGGGGCCTACTAACAGTGTCTGCCGCTCCCTGGTGTTGTCCTTCACTGTACAAAGCTGAGCTTCAGTCTTCAGGCTTTCGGCCTATATTATCAGATATTAAACTGCATTTGGCCTACTAGTTTGGTTGGGGCCTACTAACGGTGTCTGCCGCTCCTGGGTTTTCTCCTGTTTGGTTTTCTTGAGCTTCAATCTTCAGGCTCTCATTAAGTAGTTATTAATATAACACTGCAGTTGGCCTACTAGTTTGGTTGGGTCCTACTAACGGTGTCTGCCGCTCCTGGGTTTTCTCCTGTTTGGTTTTCCTGAGCTTCAATCTTCAGGCTTTCGGCCTACATTTTAAATATTAAACTGCATTTGGCCAACTCGTTTAGTTTTGCCCTAGTAACGGTGTCTGCTGCCCCTCGCTTGTCTCCTCCACTGAATAAAGCTGAGCTTCAATCTTCAGGCTCTCAGTAAGTAGTTGTTGTTAATATAACACTGCAGTTGGCCAAATAGTGTGGTTGGGGCCTACTAACGGGGTCTGCCGCGTCAAGGTGTTCTCCAGGTTTACTTGCCTGAGCTTCAATCTTCAGGCTCTCATTAAGTAGTTGTTAACATAACACTGCAGTTGGCCTACTAGTTTGGTTGGGGCCTACTAACGGTGTCTGCCGCTCCCTGGTGTTGTCCTTCACTGTACAAAGCTGAGCTTCAGTCTTCAGGCTTTCGGCCTATATTGTCAGATATTAAACTGCATTTGGCCTACTAGTTTGGTTTGGCCCTACTAACGGTGTCTGCCGCTCCTGGGTTTTCTCCTGTTTGGTTTTCCTGAGCTTCAATCTTCAGGCTTTCAGCCTACAATTTAAATATTAAACTGCATTTGGCCAACTCGTTTGCTTGGGCCCTAGTAACGGTGTCTGCTGCCCCTCGCTTGTCTCCTCCACTGAATAAAGCTGAGCTTCAATCTTCAGGCTCTCATTAACTTGTTGTTGTTAATATAACACTGCAGTTGGCCTACTAGTGTGCTTGGGGCCTACTAACGGTGTTTGCCGCTCCAAGGTGTTCTCCAGGTTTACTAGCCTGAGCTTCAATCTTCAGGCTCTCATTAAGTAGTTGTTTATATAACACTGCAGTTGCCTACTAGTGTGGTTGGGGCCTACTAACGGTGTCTGCCGCTCCAAGGTGTTCTCCAGGTTTACTTGCCTGAGCTTCAATCTTCAGGCTCTCATTAAGTTGTTGTTGTTAATAAAACATGGCAGTTGGCCTACTAGTGTGGTTGGGGCCTACTAACGGTGTCTTCCGCTCCAAGGTGTTCTCCAGGTTTACTTGCCTGAGCTTCAATCTTCAGGCTCTCATTTAACTTGTTGTTGTTAATAAAACATGGCAGTTGGCCTACTAGTGTGGTTGGGGCCTACTAATGGTGTCTGCCGCTCCAAGGTGTTTTCCAGGTTTACTTGCCAGAGCTTCAATCTTCAGGCTTTTGGCCTATATTTGAAATATGAAACTGGATTTGGGATACTAGTTGGATTGGGCCTACAAACGGTGTCTGCCGCTCCCTGGTGTTGTCCTCCACTGAACAAAGCTGAGCTTCAATCTTCAGGCTCTCATTAAGTAGTTGGTAAGATAACACTGCATTTGGCCTACTTCTTTGGTTGGGCCTAGTAACGGTGTCTGCCGCACCTGGGTGTTGTCCTGTGTTATTTTCCAGAGCTTCAATCTTCAGGCTTTCGGCCTATATTTGTAATATTTAACTGCATTGGGCCTACTAGTGTGGTTGGGCCCTTAAAATGGTGTCTGCCGCTCCTGGGTTTTCTACTCCACTGAACAAAGCAATGCCGCCTGGTTAGTCCTGTTACCAATTTTGAACTGCATTTAGCCCACTTTATTATTTGGGCCTATATCTGTGTTTCCTCCTCATCCTGCCCATTGCCCAGCCAGTGCTAGATGAGTCTTGTGGTACATTGACCCAGACCACTACATTCCCCTTGCACGCTACACAGCCACAATCTGACCCTGCTGAATGTCAGGTTCCCCTTCCCGCATACTATACCAACTTACACAGGGACAAAGAGGAAGGTGCAGATGAAAGTGCAGGTTCCTTCATCAGGTGGGGGGCATACTTGTTGGCGACATCACTGGCACAGGGCCCGTCAGAGTACGCAAAAGTGTCGCTGCCGGTGGGAGGCGCCCCCGCCGTGCAAACACACCGCCGTACTTTGAGGGGCCCTGTGCCAGTGCCAATGCGAATGAGTGGGCCCCCCCTGCTTGCTCAGGATCACAGCACTTGCAAACTTGAAATA
Organism: Ranitomeya variabilis; assembly: GCF_051348905.1. Lineage (NCBI taxonomy): Eukaryota > Metazoa > Chordata > Amphibia > Anura > Dendrobatidae > Ranitomeya > Ranitomeya variabilis. The sequence goes on from NC_135235.1 coordinate 343,595,480, forward strand.
CTTACCTCTCACTGCTCCACCGCCGTGACTTAGTCCACGTTTCCGGGGCCCACTAAAAACTTGAACCAGCCTTACTCCCCACAACTTTAGCCAAATGACCCCCAATTTCCAATGCCTAACTATTATTATAAAGTAAATTAAGATTGACAAGCTTCAGTAACAAGAATGGATGTTTTTACCATTAAAATGGGCACTGTAGGTGTTTTCCTGGCCTCCACTCACTGCCGACTATGCTTCCCCATTGACTTGCATTGGGTTTCGTGTTTCGGTCGATCCCCGACTTTTGGCGATAATCGGACGATTACACTCGACTCGACTTTTGACAAAGTCGGGTTTCGCAAAACCCGACTCGATCCAAAAAAAGGGAAAGTCACTCAACCCTACTCATGATCTATATGTTACCTGCTGCCTCTTACATAACACCGCTACAGCAACTGCATTCATTACCACAGTGCTCAGTATGTCCTTCTGTACATCCAGCATCCTTGAGCAAGCATCAGTCATATGAAGAGTAAGCTCTCCTGTTCTGCTTTACTGTGTATTAATTACTTTTTATTATTTATTTCTTCACCTGCAGCATTCACATACATTGTGCTAACATCAGGTTACAGTCATTAGCACAGTGCAGAGAGGGTCTATGACAACCATTCCACATTGCATATTGTCACTGTGGGGAAGCCATGGGCGGACATACCGCCGGTTCAACCGGTGCAGCTGCACCGGGGCCCGGAGGCTCTGAGGGGCCCCTGCAGGGCGGCTAATATAGAGGGCAATCTGGCCAGTCTTTCCGGCCCCGAGGCTCCGGGGGCCCCCTGGCCAGTTTGACCTCATGTGGGGCAGGCAGGGAGCAATCCCTGCAGCTCCGCTGCCTGCAAGAGAAGATGGCAACGAATCTGCAGGGAATGAATCCATCCTGCTTCCTTCCTCACACAGACAGCAGCGGCTGAATGACATCATCATTCCGCGCTGCGGCTGTGCGAGACAGGAAGCTGCCGGCGTGCAGCTTCAGCCTAGGATCCGTGCGCAGAGGCGAGACATCTCCTGTCTTCTTCACAGCTGCTCCTCCTGTCTGGTGCTTGTTGTTAGATGACCCCCTTCTCCCTGCACACACTTCCAGCCTGTGCAGAACGGCGTCTGCACACTCATTGCTGGAAGGAAGCTGCAGCTGTGTGCAGGACCTCAGTCACCCCCTGAACAGGAGGTAAAGAACGGTCTGAATGTGACGGATTGTTTGCAGAGTAAAGAGGGGAGGCAGGGCCTGCAGTCAGAGACTAGAAGCAGTGATTTACTGACTGTGACCCTGGAGCTTTGTGTTCTCTGGTCAGTGCAGGATTTTCATACACACACATCTGGGACCAGAGAGCTCAGAGCTGGGAACACAGTCACTAAATCACTGGGTCTATTCTCTGACGGGACCCCAGTCATCACTGCAGTGTCAGATCCAGGCTGGGACTGACCCCTGAGCCCATCCCCCAGTGAAGACTTTTTCACATATACTGTATCTGTTGCATTAAAAACACAGGTACAATGCATAGACACTAGTGATGGGCAGTCCGGCTCTTTTTGGTGATCCGGCTCTCATGGCTCCGCTCACCAAAAAGAGCCGGCTCTTTCGGCTCGTGAACCGGCTCTTTTACTATCCTATTAGAGCCCTATTGAATATATCTTCAGGCGTCCGAAACTCCGCCCACCTACAGCCGAAACTCCGCCCACTTCTTAGAGAGCCAATTAAATTGAAGAGTGGGCGGGGTTTTGCTCAGGTGGGCGGAGTTACGCCTCCCGAAGCCCGGGATTTTACGCCCAGTGAGAGCCATTCAGGGATTTTAGTGGCTCTCACTGGTGTGCCGGCTCCCATCGTTCACAGCAGGGAGCCGGCTCTTTGTGTCGGCTCGTTCGCGAACGACACATCACTAATAGACACATATAAGGGTATGTTTCCACGGTCAGTAAACTCTGCGGATTGGACGCTGTGTACATCCGCAGCATCCAATCCGCAGCAGCCGGATGTTACAGCATAGTGCATGAGATTTCAAGGCATCCAATGTCTACTATGTATGCAGCGGCACCCGCAGCTTCCCTACGGAGACGGACATGCGGCGCATCTTTCTAGACCGTAGCATGTCTATCTTGCGGAGACGCTCAGTCTCCGCAAGATAAATATCACAGTCCAATGTATAGGATGCGGTGATTCCGCATGGTTCAATGAACACATGCAGAATCATCACTCGTACAAAAGGCGGCAGCGCTTTGGACCAAGCGGACATGTGCTGCATCCAAAGTGCTGCCGATTCCTGACCGTGGAACTATACCCTTATACATTAATGTATAGTATGTCACATATGCAGTAGACACAGGTGTTTTTTTATACGTGGGCATATTCTACAGTATATGTATGCATTTTATATAGGTATGTACTATGAGTGCACTTCATATATATAGTTATACACTGATGCATTGATATACTGTAGGCAGCTACATCATTTTGCCTACTACTAGTTTTGAAAAGTCTCCCCAGACTGTATAAGCCCTTAATGAAATATGACATACTGCATACATCATATGTTGTCTTCCTGCCTTCATGCAGGAAGGGTTGATGGAGAAGGCAATGATGGGGCAGAAGGCAATGATTGGGTTGACGGAGAGGGCAATGATAGGGGTGGTGGGGGAGAAAGCAATTATGGGGGTGGTAGAAAGGGCAATAATGGGATGGTGGGGAGAAGGAAATGATGGAGGTCCTGGAATGTTTAATGATGGGGTGGTGGGGAGGAGGAAATGATGGAGGTCGTGGAATGGGTAATGATAGGGTGGTGGGGAGAAGGCAATGATGGTGGCAGTGGAAAAGACAATGATGGGGTGGTGGGGAGGAGGCAATGATGGAGGTGGTGGAATGGGCAATAATGGGGTGGTGCGGAGAAAGCAATGATGGAGGTGGTGAAGAGGGCAATTAAGGAGGTGAGGAAGAGGGCAATAATGGGATGCGTGGGGAGGAGGACAATGAGGGATGTGGGGGACTGGGATGAGAGGAAGGGGGATTTGGATGGGAGGAAGGGGGATTTATAATGGATTTAGGATCAGGGGGAGGTGGAGGAAGACGTTATTATCGATTATTATGTCTAACACAGTCCCTTAGTATAAAGTGTACTCACTTATTATGTATAGCACAGTCCCTTAGTATATAGTGTACTCATTATGTATAAAACCATCCTTAGTTACATAGTTTCCTCTTCTGTTATGTATAACACCGTCCCTTATTATGTACCATCCTCTCTAGCTATGTATGATGCCCTCCTTTATTATATAGCTTCCTCTGCTGTTATGTACAGTGCAGTCTCTTACATAGTGTATTCTTGATATTTTTGTTATTCACAGCGCCTTCTTTTACTACATGGTCCCCTCTCTTGTTAGATATAAAATGACTACTGATGGAGGAGCCGGTGACCAGACTACCAATCCATCAGCTCCTCCTTTAGAAAAGAAGCTTTCTTATGCTCCATCAGCCATCATTGCATTTTACAGCTAACAAGACAGGACGGTATGTAATAAAAACACAGGGCTCTATAAAATCCAACATGTAAGGGACGGATAATAGGAGAGGGCACTGTATAATAAGGGACGGCAATATACATAATAAAGGAGACTATTTAATATATATACATGCATGTGTGTGGAGCTATATATATATATATATATATATATATATATATATATATATATATATATATATATATATATATATATATATATATATATATATATATATATATATATTGTAGCTTTGTCGCCTTTATAAGAGGGGGGGCCCAGACACATTTCCTGCACAGGGGCCCCAAGCTGTCTGTGTCCGCCCCTGGGGAAACAGTAGAGTTATGGCAATATTAGTTGCCATGACTACCATTGGGATCATGATTATAAAGATAAGATGTCAGGGCTGATAAGCTCTATTTATTTCTGAATTCATATACAAAGCAAAATATAGGATAGACGTCTTTATATAATGATATACAGTGGTGCTTGAAAGTTTGTGAAACTTTCATCATTTTCCATATTTCTGCACTAAGTTGACTTAAAAGTACATCAGATTTTCACAGAAGTCCTAGAAGTAGATAAAGAGAACCAAGGTAAACAAATAAATAAAAAATATTATACTTTGTCATTTAAAAGTGAATTTACAATCTCTGTGTACAATGTACAATGTACAATGTACAGTGTACAATGGTATAAACAAAGATTTCTGAGGACCTCAGAAGAAGAGTTGCTGGTGGTTATCAGACTGGAAAAGGTCACAAAACTATCTCTAAAGAGTTTGGACTCCAGTAATCCACAGTCAGACAGATTTAGTACAAATGTAGGAAATTTAAGATCATTATTACCCGCCCTAGGAGTGGCTGATGAACAAAGATCACACCAAGGCAAATAATGGACTGCAAAGTCCCAAAGGAACCAAAGGAGACCTCTAAGCAACTAAAGGCCACTCACATTAGCAAATGTTAATGTTAATAATTATACCATCAGAAGGACACTTAAGATCACTGTTCTCCAAAAACAACATTGCTGCCCATCTGATGTATGCTATAGATCACCTGGACAAAACAGAAGGCTACTGGAGCAATGTTTTATGAGAAGATGAGACCAAAGTAGAGTTTTATGGTTTAATTGATTAGATGTTGATCAGGGAAAGAAAAACACTACAAAATAGGATTGTTGTAGCCCCAGCTTAAAAATAGCAGCCCACAGCCGCACCAGAAAAGGCGCATCTACTGGATGCGCCAACTCTCTGGTGCTTTGTCTGGCTCTTCACACTTGCCCTGTTGCAGTGGCAAGTGGTTTTCATATTTCTGGGGTTGATGTCACCTTTGAATTGTCTGGTGACATCAAGTCCACGGTTAAGTAATAGAGAGGCGTATTTAAGACGCCTATTACTAATACTATAGTTGCATTGTAAATAAACATACAGCCAGAATAAAGTCCAATATTTGAAATAAAAACAACACACTTTTCCTTTTTATTTAAAAATAACAAACAGACACAGTTATACTCACCTAATGCCCATTCCACTGAAGCCCTCATGGTGCCAAGATGCGACCATGCAGGATGAGAATCATTGAGGAATGAGCATCTGTGACTAGGGTTGACATCACGGTGGTGAACTCACTGAGCTGAACTGTGGTGATGTCATTTAGCTTGAACTGTGGTGAACTCACTGAGTTTTTCTCACGGTGCTGAGGTCATCGCACTTCAGGAGCTGGGTGGGAATGCAGGCTCAGTGACCAGTGGTAACCTCGATGAGGTCACCGCTGGTCACTGATGCTGCGCTCGCAGCAGCTCATTCCTCAGTAGTCCTTAGCCTGGACAGTCACATCTTGGCACCATCCAGACTGAAAACTGTTTATCTCCAGACGTGCATTATGGAGTGGGACAGAATGATGGACAGGTGAGGAATATGGTTGTTTTTTTATTTTTGTTTTATTACAGGAGATGAGGGCTTCAATGGAATGGGTGTTAGGTGAGTATAACTGTGTTTTGTTATGTTTAAATATAAAAGGAAAAGTGTGTTTTGTTTTTATTTCAATTAAACCCCTTAACGACCAGAGTTATTTTTGGTTTTGCAGTTTCATTTTTTGCTCCCCTTCTTCCCAGAGCCGTAACTTTTTTATTCTTTGGTCAATATGGCTATGTGAGGGCTTGTTTCTTGTGAGACGAGTTGTACTTTTGAAAAACACCATTGGTTTTACCATGTCGTGTACTAGAAAACAGGAACAAAATTCCAAGTGCGGTGAATTTAAAAAAAAGTGCAATTCCACATTTGTTTTTTGTTTGGCTTTTTTAATAGGGTCTCTAAATGCTAAAACTGACCTGCCATTATGATTCTCCAGGTCATTGCAAGTTCATAGACACCAAATATGTCTAGGAAAATTCCAAATTTGGTAGAAGAAAAATTGCGCCATGCTCCGATACACATAGCCTCTCCATTTTTTGTGATCTCGGGTTGGGTGAGGGATTATATTTTGTGTGCCAAGCAGATGTTTTTAATGACACCATTTTGGTGCAGATACAATCTTTTGATCGCCCATTATTGCATTTTAATGCAATGTCACGGTGACCAAAAAGCATAATTCAGTTGGAGCGCCCCCAGACGCAGGGCCGCGGGGTACTCGGTACCGGGCTTCTCTGCCTCAATTCTGGGGTTGTCACAGTGGCTAGACCCGGTCCGTGACCCTGCTAAGGGGTGTCCAATGAAAGATGTGATGGTGATGCGTGGTGCAAGTCGCGGTGAATAACGAGGACACAGGGTTGCAGTCTCTTTACCTCTTTACTGAAGGCTTCAGGATCCACAATCCAGAGCACTGCTAACAGGGCTGGCTGAGACCGGCCGGTCCGAAGGCACATCCAGAGTTTCCTTTGCAGGTGGAAATCAGTGCCTACCTTCTAGCGCCTGTGTGTTGTAGTACCTCCCTGCTGAGCACCACGGGATAGTCCTCACAACTGTTGTGTCTGTTTCTGATGTTCTTCTCTCACAACTCGTATCTATTCTGATGTTTTTTCTCCGTCCCCCAGACGATATGGATAGGGCGCACCCGTATGACGGGTAGGCCTGGAGTTCTTCCGGGACCCTAGCGTCGCCCCTCTCCCACAATTGCCCCCTATGTCTGCTTAGGTGAATTAGGTGAGACAGCCAACCTAAAATTAACTGTTCTGCTGCTGTTTGAAGTAATGCTTGGAGCCTAATACTTCCTCGGCGTTCCAGCCACCGGCTACACGCCTCAGTAGGATGTTGCCTCGATCTTACGGCACGACTCCTACTGGCTTTATCTCCTTTTTCTGCGATCTCGTTTCTCACTGCTCCACAATAAACTTCTCTTTGTTTCTTTTCTTAGGATGCCGCCGCAACGGGTGCAGGCGCGGCTCCGTAACGTTCTGTTCTGTTCGCTAGGCCACTGTCAGGATCCCACCCCTGACAGAGACCCCCCTGAATCTTCCCCTGCAACACCCTCTGCCACAGGATGTTGCCTGGATCCAACCCAGTCAGCTTCTGACTAACTTCCTATCCAGCCCCCAGTTTTACCAGATTGTGAGGAGTGGCCTAGTACATAGAACCCTTTGCTCCCCCTGGTGGCCAGGGTTTGAAATGTAGTGTGTGACTGTGATACCTGGTCAGGTGAACTCCTTAAGTGCCATCAGACGTACCATCACTCCCCTTAGCGGCGGAGCGTCAGTACTGCAACGACCAGGACTCTGGGGCGCTGCACTCCCCCCGGTTAAATCCAGTACTCCCGGACTGGGAAGAAAACAACAATACATGTCAGCAAAAGACATACAAATTTTGAAATGCAATGAACACGTAATTATAACAGTGCTTCACTTTGTGGGAGGTGAGGACTCTTGAACGTTACAAACAAAACGTGGTTAAATATTTTAAATAACATACTATAAATAAATTCTATTACCCAGCCGGGTATTCTACTAGGTGCAACTTCTGAACAATAATTTAACTTTTCCTTCAAGGGCGTATAGGTTGAACCCACTAAAGGCTTACTATAAAACTCTAAAATATAAATTAACTTTTCTTTATTTCTCTCTTCTAAGTGCAACACTCTTCTTTTTACTCTCTGATTGTTCATATGCAGGACCGCCTGTCTATCTGCCCAGGCCTACTGCCTCTTTTCTTAGTACAGGATCAATTAACCATCTCGCTATGGCTCTCAGGAGGACTCATTAACTAACCCCTACGGGTTTACTTTACTGAAATTCGGCTTCCAACTCTTTTCTGTCCTCAATCTCTAGCATCATTATCAAACATTCTCTATAACAGTCTAGCTAACTACATATTACTCCTATGTAAAACATCAATACCATCTACTTTCTTTAAGGCAACATTATACTTCAAGTGCAACTAGTGAACGTTCCCTTTAAGAGGGAACCAAGTCTCTTTGAGGTAAGGCAGACTCTCTCCATCTGCAAGTCCGGTTAAGGCAAGAGCTTTCATACTGTACGCAGGAACAGTCTCTTCACAAAGCTCTACTTCTTGTACAACCAGTAAGGGGCACCTTTAAGAAGGTGCGAACTATTTACAATACAGTTTGTGAACCATTCACCGTCCATGATTCGGCAGTCTTTGCAACATTGTGCAACAAAAGCAAAAATGAAAACAAAAGCAAAAACAAAAAGCAATAGGGATCCTGGGTAAACAAAGGGATCCCTTTAAGAATAACCCTGGTCGGGTTTAAAGCAGCAAAACAGCAGGAAAACAAACAGTTAACTATTTACAGGTTCAGGTTTCCGAGGTTTAGTTGGAAGGCTTTCAGGGCTGCACCTGGCACTTAACCCTTCTTGGCCTGGGAAAAGTGAGGTCCAGGGTTACACCCAGTGCTGGACAAACGCCGTTAATCCTCCTTTCATGTACAGTTAAATCATGCGCAGCGATGGAGGTCTGAGCAGCTTGAGTATGGGCATTTGCTGAAGCAGAGGTAACGGCTGCTGCAAGATCAGTCACTGGAATGGGGTCAGCAGCTGTGGCGCTAGCGGTCACTGGAGTGGTGTCGGTCGTCAGGGCAGGGTCGTCCTTCATACCTGCTTCGGATGCGGTCCCTCCGGTGCCGGTCTGATCTGCCTCCGCTGGGGTCTGGAACGCTGGTTGCGGGGCCTTGTGCTGCGACGTTGTCATCTCTGCTTGCAGAATCCCGCTTTCCGGCAGGACCTTGCTTTCCGGCTTCGGAGCGCTGGAACTTCTTTCCCTCTCTGGACCAGACGAGGCTGCCAACAGGCGTCTGGTGAGGCTCCCGATGAAGGTCTCCTTCCACCCGGCCTCAGTGCGCAGCTGCGTCTGCAGGAGTTGGTCGCTGAGCTCTTCCACGCCGGCCTGCAGGAAATCAACATCAGCGGTGGAGGCCTGGTTACAGTCCCCCTCTGGGAAGCTGGGGGAGTCCTCTGCTCCGACCCCACGCTCCGGCTCCGGGTGGCTGGCCATGGCATCCTCCACGTGGCTGACTTCTTCTTCGTCCTTTTCCCGCTCTCTCCTTCGTGTGTGGTTTCGCTTTCTTTGTCTCAGCCCTCCATTGAGAATCAGGAGGTGGATCTCGGCTGCTGACGGACACGTCCTCAAGGGGCAGAAATACTTAGACTGGGCGGCCATTGTCTTTCGCGCTCTCCAGCCAGTGTATGCCCACTCCACGCCCTTCTTCTTCTGCGCTCCTCTTAGTGCTGTAATGGCGGCAGTTTTGGCGGGAACTTTTGGCGGCAAATGGCAATACACAGTCTTTGCAATAAATCACAGTTCAAGCACAATTCAGAAACAGTTCCAAGGCACACATGACCTGATTCTTCAGGCTTAAGTAGATCCTGTTCGTGACGCCAAGTTGGAGCGCCCCCAGACGCAGGGCCGCGGGGTACTCGGTAGCGGGCTTCTCTGTCTCAGTTCTGGGGTTGTCACGGTGGCTAGACCCGGTCCGTGACCCTGCTAAGGGGCGTCCAATGACGCTGGCTGAGACTGGCCGGTCCAAAGGCACATCCAGAATTTCCTTTGCAGGTGGAAATCAGTGCCTACCTTCTAGCACCTGTGTGTTGTAGTACCTCCCTGCTGAGCACCACAGGATAGTCCTCACAACTGTTGTATCTGTTTCTGATGTTCTTCTCTCACAACTCGTATCTATTCTGATGTTCATTCTCCGTCCCCCAGATGATATGGATAGGACGCACCCTTATGACGGGTAGGCCTGGAGTTCTTCAGGGACCCTAGCGTCGCCCCTCTCCCACAATTTCCCCCTATGTCTGCTTAGGTGATTTAGGTGAGACAGCCAACCTAAAATTAACTGTCCTGCCGCTGTTTGAAGTAATGCTTGGAGCCTAATACTTCCTCGGCGTTCCGGCCACCGGCTACGTGCCTCAGTAGGATGTTGCCTCGATCTTACGGCACAACTCCTACTGGCTTTATCTCCTTTTTGCTGCGATCTCGTTTCTCACTTCTCCACAATAAACTTCTCTTTGTTTCTTTTCTTAGGATGCCGCCGCAACGGGTGCAGGCGTGGCTCTGTAACGTTCTGTTCTGTTCGCTAGGCCACTGTCAGGATCCCACCCCTGACCGGGGCCCCCCTGAATCTTCCCCTGCAACACCCTCTGCCACAGGATGTTGCCTGGATCCAACCCAGTCAGCTTCTGACTAACTTCCTATCCAGCCCCCAGTTTTACCAGATTGTGAGGAGTGGCCTAATACATAGAACCCTTTGCTCCCCCTGGTGGCCAGAGTGTGAAATGTAGTGTGTGACTGTGATACCTGGTCAGGTGGACTCCTTAAGTGCCATCAGATGTACTATCACTCCCCTTAGTGGTGGAGCGTCAGTACTGCAACGACCAGGACTCTGGGGCGCTGCACTGACCTATTGACTTTTTTTTTTTCTCTGCGCTATTTAGCGATCAGGTCAATCCTTTTTTTAGTGATCGGGCGATTCTGAACTCGGCGATACCAAATATGTGTATGTTTGATTTTTTTATTGTTTTATTTTGAATGGGGAGAAAGGGGGGGTGATTTGAACTTTTATATTTTTTAGTATTTTTTTTTAAAAAATTTTTTTACTTTTGGCATGCTTCAATAGTCTCCATGGGAGACTAGAAGCTGCCACAACCCGATCGGCTCTGCTGCATAGAGGCAATGATCAGAGCGCCTCTTAGTAGAATTACTCACTTGCTAAGAGTTCCGAACTCCGGGACAATACAATGGTGACATCAACCCCACAATGTGAACCCCACTTGCCATCGCACCAGAGCAAGTGGGAAGAGCAAGGCTAAGTGACAAAATTGGCACAACTAGTAGATGTGCCATTCCTGGGGTGGCGAAGAGCCTTTGCTGGTTTTTGAATATAGGGAGCACCCCATGAAATATTTTTTGGGGTGGTCTCTCCTACAATAACTAATTATCAGGACTCTGAACATTTTTTATTACCTTTTTGTGCATTACTGCCCTTTTCCAAGATGGCGTCTTTGGTCTCATGTGCACTGAGTCTTCCTGCTATAAAACTCCATCCCAGCCTTCAGTCTGTGCTAGAGTATTCTGCCTTGCATCCAGCTCTTGACCTCTGGTGACTCCCTAGCTATATACCTGCTCCTGTGAACATGTGGGCTTATCCTGCTACTCTGATCTGAGTTCCTGCTGCATACACCAGTTCCAGTAATCCTCCTTCATCTGCTGCTCATGTTTGCTTCCATCTGCATTTGCTGGACATGTAAGCTGTTTCTGCTCTGCAAGAACCTGAGACTATTACCCAGACCTCCGTGGTTGAGCTAAGATATTATTTGAACTGCCTTATAAGCATATCTATCTGTGTTTTGGACTAAGCAAGGACTTATTCGTGTCAAGTATCCTCAAGAATAATTGTGCTTCATAGACTTTCTGCGTGATTGCATTTTCCTCTGAAGTTTCCTATAGACTGCTGAGCTGCATTTGATATTTGCACCAAGTGTTGTGTACTTGAGTTTCTCTCTGCACCTGTTTGAATCACTGTGTGATAATATAGACTTTACAACTTATAAAACTGTGTCCTGTAGTTGTCTTGTTCCACGCAACGAGTCTGCTGAGTTATCCCCTATAATTATTACAGGATACTCTAGCCTAAAAAAAAAGGAGACTGCTGGAAAAATGACTGCAGAAAGCAGACTAGAGCAGGTGTTTTTCATAATTAGATCACTGCAGAAAGATGTGGAAGGTCTGCAAAAGAAGTTTGGAAGCTTTGAACTCAATCAACAAGTGTTTGGTAGACTTTGCAGGACTTAAGCACCCGCATGGCAGCCCAGGAAAACAAACTTGCTGGCATAGAGTCCCAGTATGGACGGGCTTTTCAGGACATAAGCACGCAAATAGCTGTACAAGTGACTTTACCCTCTGGGCAACCGCCACCAGCTAGCCCACCTAAGTTGCCCCCATTCAGATTTAATGGTGATCGCGACAAATTTCGTGGCTTTGTGAATCAATGTATGCTATATTTTGATGTGCATGCTGACCATTTTCCTAATGATAGATGCAAAGTATTGTGTGTAATAATGCTGCTGACTGCACGAGCGCTCGCCTGGGCGAATCCGATTATTGAGTCTCGTGACCCACGGTTAAATAACTTGGATGATTTGTTGGCTGCTATGGCATTAATGTTTGATGATCCTAATCGCCGTGCAACCGCTGAATCTGCTTTATTGTCTTTACGCCATGCAAAATGTTCTGTTATTGAGTATGCTACTGTATTCAGGAGATTAGCGGTATATACCAATTGGGACAGTTATGCACAATTGCCTATTTTTAAAAGGGGTCTGTATAGTATTGTAAAAGATTAACTAGCTCGCTCTGAGTCACCACAAGAGCTAGAGACATTTATTCAGCATTATGTGTGCATTGACATTCGCCTTACTGAGCGTAGGCAGGAGAAATTTGCTGCATATAACCGTATTTCTAACTTTTCCCTTCGTTCCAAAGAGCCTGCAGGTAAAACATCTCGGGAGGTGGAGGAGGTGCCCATGCAAATTGATTCCGTTCAGAGGCGCGAGATCAATGAGCACCGGGAGCATTGCCTTCGTGAAAGTCTATGTTTCTACTGCGGCCAGTCTGACCACTTCTTGATCAATTGTCCTAAGTGTCCTAGACGGCCTAACAAGGTGCTAGCAGCAGTAGGGGAGTATGACAACTGTGATGATGAATCTGACATCTCTGAATGTAGCCTGCCTTTAAATGCTGTATTCCATTCACTTTCTATGACTTCACCCCCCAAGGAGCTGAAGGAAAAGAACTCTCACTGTTCTCTCCCTATTAACCCCTTCCCGACCCATGACGCCACATAGGCGTCATGAAAACCTGTGCCAATCCGACCCATGACGCCTATGTGGCGTCATGGAATGATCGCGTCCCTGCAGATCGGGTGAAAGGGTTAACTCCCATTTTACCCGATCTGCAGAGACAGGGGGAGTGGTGCTTCAGCCCAGGGGGGGTGGCTTCACCCCCCCGTGGCTACGATCGCTCTGATTGGCTGTTGAAAGTGAAACTGCCAATCAGAGCGATTTGTAATATTTCACCTAAAAAACAGGTGAAATATTACAATCCAGCCATGGCCGATGCTGCAATATCATCGGCCATGGCTGGAAAACCTGAAGTGACCACCCCCCACCTCACCGATCGCCCCCCAGTGCTCCGGTGCGTGGTCCGGTCCCCTCCGTCCTGTGCTCCGCTGCCCCGTGCTCCTGCCCGCTCCCCCGTCCTGCTGTCCGCTCCCCCCGTCCTCCGATCACCCCCCCTGTGCTCAGATCCACCCCCCACCACCCCTTCATACTTACCGATCCTCCCGGTGTCCGGCCGTCTCCTCTCTGGGCGCCGCCATCTTCCAAAATGGCGGGCGCATGCTCAGTACGCCCGCCGGCCGGCAGATTCCTTACAGGTACATTTTGATCGCTGTGGTAGGTTCTACCACAGCGATCAAAATAAAAAAAATAATAAATAAACCCCCCCTTTATCACCCCCATAGATAGGGACAATAATAAAATAAAGAAAATATATATATTTTTTTTTCCACTAGGGTTAGGGTTAGAACTAGGGTTAGGGTTAGAACTAGGGTTAGGGTTACGGGTAGGGTTAGGGTTATGGCATGTGCGGATTTGGCAGCGGATCCGCAGCGGATCGGCCGCGGATCCGCAGCGGATCGGCCGCGGATCCGCAGCGGATTGGCCGCTGCGAATTCGTAGCAGTTTTCCATCAGGTTTACAGTACCGTGTACACCTATGGAAAACCAAATCCGCTGTGCCCATAATGCGGAAAATTCCGTGCAGAAACGCTGCGTTGTATTTTCCACAGCATGTCAATTCTTTGTGCGGATTCCGCAGCGTTTTACACCTGTTCCTCAATAGGAATCCGCAGGTGAAATCCGCACAAAAAAACACTGGAAATCTGCTGTAAATCCGCAGGTAAAATCAGTGCCTTTTACTTGCAGATTTTTCAAAAGTCGTGCGGAAAAATCTCACACGAATCCGCTACGTGGGCACATACCCTTAGGGTTAGGGTTGGAATTAGGGCTAGGGTTGGAATTAGGGTTACGGGTGTGTTGGGGTTAGGGTTGTGGTTAGGGGTAGGGTTGAGCGAAATGGGTCGAACATTTTCAGAAGTCGCCGACTTTTGGCAAAGTCGGGTTTCATGAAACCCGACCCGACCCCTGTGTGGGGTCGGCCATGAAGTCGGCGATCTTCTGAATCTGGAATCGGAATTCCGATACCGATTCCCGATATGTTTAAGATATCGGGAATTGGTATCGGAATTCAGATTTAAGTGTAAAATAAAGAATTAAAATAAAAAATATCGCTATACTCACCCTCTGATGCGCCCTGGTACTAAGCGGGAACCTTCCTTCCTTAGAATCAGCCTTCCAGGGCCTTGCGGTGACATCACGGTGACGTCGCGGCTTGTGATTGGTCCGCGGCCGCCCATGTGACCGCTCACATGGGCGGCCGCGGACCAATCACAAGCCGCGACGTCACCGTGACGTCACCAAAGGTCCTAGAAGGGCTGATTCTTAGGAAGAAAGACTGCCGGAAAGAAGCCGAGGGTGAGTATATTCCTATTAGGTATATACTCAGCCTCGTACATGCTCTGCTTCTTTCCGGCAGCCTTTCTTCCTAAGAATCAGCCCTTCCAGGACCTTCGGTGACGTCACCGAAGGTCCTGGAAGGGTTGATTCTTAGGAAGGAAGGCTGCCAGAAAGAAGCAGAGCATGTACGAGGGTGAGTATATACCTAATAGGAATATACTCACCCTCGGCTTCTTTCCGGCAGTCTTTCTTCCTAAGAATCAGCCCTTCTAGGACCTTTGGTGACGTCACGGTGACGTCGCGGCTTGTGATTGGTCCGCGGCCGCCCATGTGAGCGGTCACATGGGCGGCCGCGGACCAATCACAAGCCGCGACGTCACCGTGACGTCACCGCGAGGTCCTGGAAGGCTGATTCTAAGGAAGGAAGGTTCGCGGTTAGTACCAGGGCCCGTCAGATGGTAAGTATAGCGATATTTTTTATTTTAATTCTTTATTTTACACTTAAATATGGATCCCAGGGCCTGAAGGAGAGTTTCCGCTCCTTCAGACCCTGGGAACCATTGGAAACCCAATGCACTGCATTGGGTTTCGAGTTTCGGCCGACCCCGACTCCGACTTTTTTATAGGATCGGCCGATTTCACTCGACCCGACTTTTGAAAAAGTCGGGTTTCGTGAAACCCGACCCGATCCTATAAAAGTAAAGGTCGCTCAACCCTAGTTAGGGGTGTGTTGGGGTTAGGGTTGGGATTAGGGTTATGGCTACAGTTGGGATTAGGGTTAGGGGTGTGTTGGGGTTAGTGTTGAAGTTAGAAATGAGGGGTTTCCACTGTTTAGGCACATCAGGGGTCTCCAAACGCAACATGGCGCCACCATTGATTCCAGCCAATCTTGCATTCAAAAAGTCAAATGGTGCTCCCTCCCTTCCAAGCCCCGACGTGTGCCCAAACAGTGGTTTACCCCCACATTTGGGGTACCAGCATACTCAGGACAAACTGGGCAACAACTGTTGGGGTCCAATTTCTCCTGTTACCCTTGCAAAAATAAAAAATTACTTGCTAAGACATAATTTTTGAGGAAAGAAGAATGATTTTTTATTTTCACGGCTCTGCGTTGTAAACTTCTGTGAAGCACTTGGGGGTTGAACGTGCTCATCACACATCTAGATAAGTTCCTTGGGGGGTCTAGTTTCCAAAATGGGGTCACTTGTGGGGTGTTTCTACTGTTTAGGCACATCAGGGGCTCTGCAAATGCAACGTGACGCCCGCAGACCATTCCATCAAAGTCTGCATTTCAAATGTCACTACTTCCCTTCCGAGCCCTGACGTGCGCCCAAACAGTGGTTTACCCCCACATATGGGGTATCACTGTACTCACAACAAACTGGGCAACAAACATTGGGGCCCAATTTCTCCTGTTACCCTTGTGAAAATAAAAAATTGCTTGCTAAAACATCTTTTTTGAGGAAAGAAAAATGATTTTTTATTTTCACGGCTCTGCGTTGTAAACTGCTGTGAAGCACTTGGGGGTTGAATGTGCTCATCACACCTCTAGATAAGTTCCTTGGGGGGTCTAGTTTCCAAAATGGGGTCACTTGTGGGGTGTTTCTACTGTTTAGGCACATCAGGGGCTCTGCAAATGCAACGTGACGCCAGCAGACCATTCCATCAAAGTCTGCATTCCAAAACGTCACTACTTCCCTTCCGAACCCCGACGTGTGCCAAAACAGTGGTTTACCCCCACATATGGGGTATCAGCGTACTCAGGAGAAACTGAACAACAACTTTTGGGGTCCAATTTCTCCTGTTACCCTTGCAAAAATAAAAAATTCTGGGCTAAAAAAATATTTTTGAGGAAAGGAAACACATTTATTATTTTCACGGCTCTGCGTTATAAACTTCTGTGAAGCACTTGGGGGGTTCAAAGTGCTCACCACACATCTAGATAAGTTCCTTGGGGGGTCTAGTTTCCAAAATGGAGTCACTTGTGGGGAGTTCCTACTGTTTAGGCACACAGGGGCTCTGCAAATGCAACGTGACGCCCGCAGAGCATTCCATCAAAGTCTGCATTCCAAAACGTCACTACTTCCCTTCCGAGCCCCGGCATGTGCCCAAACAGTGGTTTACCCCCACATATGGGGTATCAGCGTACTCAGGAGAAACTGGACAACAACTTTTGGGGTCCAATTTCTCCTGTTACCCTTGCAAAAATAAAAAATTCTGGGCTAAAAAAATATTTTTGAGGAAAGGAAACACATTTATTATTTACACGGCTCTGCGTTATAAACTTCTGCGAAGCACTTGGGGGTTCAAAGTGCTCACCACACATCTAGATTAGTTCCTTGGGAGGTCTAGTTTCCAAAATGGGGTCACATGTTAGGGAGCTCCAATGTTTAGGCACACAGGGGCTCTCCAAACGTGACATGGTGTCCGCTAATGATTGGAGCTAATTTTCCATTCAAAAAGCCAAATGGCATGCCTTCCCTTCCGAGCCCTGCCGTGTGCCCAAACAGTGGTTTACCCCCACATATGGGGTATCATCGTACTCAGGACAAACTGGACAACAACATTTGGGGTCCAATTTCTCCTATTACCCTTGGAAAATTAAAAAATCCTGGGCTAAAAATCATTTTTGAGGAAAGAAAAATTATTTTTTATTTTCACGGCTCTGCGTTATAAACTTCTGTGAAGCATCTGGGGGATATAAGTGCTCACTATGCATCTAGATAAGTTCCTTGGGGGGTCTAGTTTCCAAAATGGGGTCACGTGTAGGGGAGCTCCAATGTTTAGGCACACAGGGGCTCTCCAAACGCGACATGGTGTTCGCTAACGATTGGAGCTAATTTTCCATTCAAAAAGTCAAATGGCACGCCTCCCCTTCCGAGCCTTGCCGTGCACCCAAACAGTGGTTTACCCCCACATATGAGGTATCAACATACTCAGCAGAAATTGCCCAACAAATTTTAGGATCCATTTTATCCTGTTGCCCATGTGAAAATGAAAAAATTGAGGCTAAAAGAAATTTTGTGTGAAAAAAAAGTACTTTTTCATTTTTACGGATCAATTTGTGAAGCACCTGAGAGTTTAAAGTGCTCACTATGCTTCTAGATAAGTTCCTTGGGGGGTCTACTTTCCAAAATGGGGTCACTTGTGGGAGCGCTCCAATGTTTATGCACACGGGGGCTCTCCAAACGTGACATGGTCTCTGCTAGCGATGGAGATCATTTTTCATTCAAAAAATCAAATGGCGCCCCTTCCCTTCCGAGCCTTACCATGTGCCCAAACAGTGGTTTACCCCCACATGTGAGGTATCAGTGTACTCAGGAGAAATTGTCCAACAAATTTTAGGATCCATTTTATCCTGTTGCCCATGTGAAAATGAAAAAATTGAGGCTAAAATAATTTTTTTGTGAAAAAAAAGTACTGTTTCATTTTTACGGATCAATTTGTGAAGCACCTGGGGGTTTAAAGTGCTCACTATGCTTCTAGATAAGTTCCTTGGGGGGTCTAGTTTCCAAAATGGGGTCACTTGTGGGGGAGCTCCAATGTTTAGGCACACGGGGGCTCTCCAAACGCGACATGGTGTCCGCTAAAGATTGGAGCCAACTTTTCATTCAAAAAGTCAAATGGCGCTCCTTTCCTTCCAAGCCCTGCCGTATGCCCAAACAGTGGTTTACCCCCACATATGAGGTATCAGCGTACTCAGGACAAATTGGACAACATCGTTCGTGGTCCAGTTTTTCCTTTTACCCTTGGGAAAATAAAAAAATTGTTGCTAAAATATCATTTTTGGGACTAAAAAGTTAAATGTTCATTTTTTCCTTCCATGTTGCTTCTGCTGCTGTGAAACACCTGAAGGGTTAATAAACTTCTTGAATGTGGTTTTGAGCACCTTGAGGGGTGCAGTTTTTAGAATGGTGTCACTTTTGGGTATTTTCAGCCATATAGAACCCTCAAACTGACTTCAAATGTGAGGTGGTCCCTAAAAAAAATGGTTTTGTAAATTTTGTTGTAAAAATGAGAAATCACTGGTCAAATTTTAACCCTTATAACTTCCTAGCAAAAAAAAAATTTGTTTCCAAAATTGTGCTGATGTAAAGTAGACATGTGAGAAATGTTATTTATTAACTGTTTTGTGTCACATACCTCTCTGGTTTAACAGAATAAAAATTAAAAATGTGAAAATTGCGAAATTTTCAAAATTGTCGCCAAATTTCCGTTTTTTTCACAAATAAACTCAGAAATTATCGACCTAAATTTACCACTAACATGAAGCCCAATATGTCACGAAAAAACAATCTCGGAATCGCTAGGATCCGTTGAAGCGTTCCTGAGTTATTACCTCATAAAGGGACACTGGTCAGAATTGCAAAAAACGGCAAGGTCATTAAGGCCAAAATAGGCTGGGTCATGAAGGGGTTAAGATCCTGTGTTCAGGACAGTGGATTTCCAGTGCAGCTATGATTGACTCTGGTGCAGGTGGCAATTTCATGGATATCGCATTTGCCAAGGAACATGGTATTAAAATTCAGCAAAGAGCCTCTCCAATTACCATGGAAACAGTGGATGGGTCACCTTTAATCTCTGGGCCTGTGGATCAGAAGACCGTACCCCTTGAAATTTTGTTGGAGCCTAATCATCAGGAGCATCTTTCTTTCTTGCTAATTTCTTCTCCTCATTTTCCTGTGATTTTAGGCATTCCTTGGTTGCGTTCTCAGAACCCAATTATCAACTCGGAGACCAAGGAGATTATCTTTCCAACAAGGAGCAACTCAGCATTAACAGAAGCTGTCCCTGAGTCCACGGCTACGGAACCACATGTTCAGAGTCAGTTCTCTGACATCTGTGACAAGAAGAATGCAGATCAGCTTCCTCCACACAGGCATTATGACTGTCCCATTTAGTTGCTTCCTGGGGCAGCTATTACTTTTTGGTTCCTTTGGCGGCACCTGAGCTTCAAGCCTTAAAGGAGTATATTGATGAAAATCTGGCCAAAGGCTTCATACGTCCTTCTTCCTCACCAGCAGGGGCACCTATCTGTTTTGTAAAGGAGAATGATGGGACCTTGAGACCCTGTGTTGACTATCGGGAACTCAATAGGTAACCGTACGAAACCGTTACCCTTTGCCTCTGATTCCCGAATAACTGGAAAGAGTCAGCCATGCTAAGGTGTTCTCTAAACTGGATCTTCGCGAGGCTTATAATTTGGTGCGTATTCGTCCAGGGGATGAGTGGAAGACAGCATTCAGATGCCGGTATGGACACTTTGAATCTCTTGTGATGCCCTTCGGGCTTTGTAACGCCCCTGCAATGTTTCAACACCTTGCTAATGACATTTTCAGAGATTTGTTGGACCAGTTTGTAGTGATCTATTTGGACGATATACTAATCTTTTCTGACTCTCTACAGGAACATGAAGAACATGTCAAAACTGTTTTAAGACGTCTGAAAGAGAACCATCTGTATTTTAAGCCGGAGAAATGCGAGTTCCATCGTTCTGAGATACAGTTCTTAGGTTATATCATCTCTCCCCAGGGGCTGAACATGGAATCTGGTAAGATTCAGGCTATCCTTGATTGGCCGGTACCCAAGAACGTTAAGGTGGTCCAACGTTTTATTGGTTTTGCAAATTTCTACAGACACTTCATTCGAAATTTTTCTGATATTGTCCGTCCCATTACTTCCTTGACAAAGAAGAAAAAGCCCTTTAATTGGTCAACACAGGCTCAAGAAGCTTTTGATCGGCTTAAGATCTGCTTCACATCAGCACCGCTGTTGATACACCTGTGAAGGAAGAAATTAAGAAAGAATCTCCATTTTGTGCTTTTCGACTCCATTTTGTTGTTTTGATAAATTTTGTTAGTAGGCTAAAGGTTACAGCTGTTATGAGATTTTGATGAGACCTTGATTGTTGCAACCTCGGTAGAACATGAGACTGAGGGTGTATTGTTCTACAAAACTTTGACGCACAGATTGTTCCTGCATTCTTATAGGCTAAGAACTGTGAGCATGTTCTTATGCTAATTGGTTGAAGTTCTGCATTCTTATAGGCTAAGAACCGTGAGCGTGTTCTTATGCTGATTGGTTGAAGTGTAATTTCTATGATTATAATAAAGTCATGCAGAATAAACGGGGGCTAGAGATCAGCTCGATCCCTCATACAGAGACACACGTCTCCGTCTGGTCATTTTCAGTTGCCGGCAACACTTTATATATTAATTTGGAAATCACTGGGTTAACCGTGAAGGATCACTTTAAATCCTCCCTCAACAGTTGGTGCCGAAACCCGGGAACCAAGCAGGAACGCTTCTGCCCCCCGGAGGACAACAAGACAAAGGACCCTCGGACCGGACGCAGGCACTGGAAAATTGGGACTGATCATCCCCCACAACCACGGTAAGTTGGCAGTTATACTGTCCAGACTGACCGTTTGGTGTGGTTTTCCTGT
The DNA here is from genome assembly GCF_051348905.1 of Ranitomeya variabilis. NCBI lineage: Eukaryota > Metazoa > Chordata > Amphibia > Anura > Dendrobatidae > Ranitomeya > Ranitomeya variabilis. Next base: position 343,616,468 of record NC_135235.1, read on the forward strand.
GTTTGTTGCTGCAAAGAGGATCTGAGGTTTGTCCCCGGAGGTGGGATGATTCTTGGGTGGAATCATATAGAGGTGTAGTTCCGTTGGAAGCCTAGTGCTCGAACTGTACCTCATAAGGGACGGACACCCCGGATTAACCAGTGATGTAATTCTCTTTATAGTCAAAATACCCTGAATTCCTGATCACTGTTAGAATCAGGCGCGGTGAGGTGATCGAAGATTGGGTAGGATACGTAACTCAGGTTTATATTGATTTAAATATATCCAGAGGTGTCCGGAGGGAAAGTCTGAGACGCCCTCCTCCTTTCGCTGAGTACCGCGATTTTGGGTTGTCCCAGCGGGGGACAGGTAAAAACCCTGAGTGGAATAGGCCACACAGCTGCTCTGGTAACTATACACGACTAAAAAGGGGTATTTCGCTTTAAAGGAGAATCAGTTCGTGGAAGAAGAAGACTTTGAATTGTGTGATAAAAATTAGATATTGTTAGCCCAAAGAAGGGAAAAGAAATCTGTCAGGAATGCAGGGAAAATATTCTCAATCATTGGTTTTTCTAAGGTGTTCTGGTATGTGAATTGTGCGATGAAGATTTTGTAGAAATTAATTAAGTCTAAGAACTGTTGTATTTTGTGTTTGTCTTTGGAATATCCGATGGGAGGGGTTGAACAGCTGCGCTATTGTTTTCCTCCTTTCTCTGTGTAGAGGAATGCTGTGATCTTTCTTATCGCTGTTTCTGGTAGGGAGGGGCAGCAGCAGGTCGCTGCGCTCTTGAGTCTCTCTGTGTTTTTTTTAGTGTTGTATGCGCTGGTAGATCTGTGAAATCTGGAAAATTGAAAGTGAAATCTAGTGTTTAGTTTTAGAAGGAAATTTGTAAGTGATTGAAAGATTAAAAGCAAGTTGAGTGGTTGATATATAGCAAATTGAGGATCAACAGAGAAAATGAATTCTGATTGTTTTTTGCTACGTTGAAAAATGAAAGCTGTCTACTCCTATGATAAGGTCTGGATGTTTTGTGGTGCAGGAAGGTATTGAGAAAGCGTTTGAGAATAATGTGTCAGAAAGACAAACAATTAAAAATGATGATCTGGAACAGGGGGTCTCCCTGCTTGATGATAAGGTCCCTCCCCAGGAAATCAAGCCTCTTCTCCCGACTGTAAGCTCTGTGGGTTGCCAAAACTTAGTGCGCCTCCACCCTATGATCCGGCTGCGTGGATCTGTGATGTATGCGGAGTTACTAATTCCCAGTGTAGAGAGGTCCATTACAATTGTGAAGCAAAGAAGACCCGGAGTTGTAGCCCCCACCTTTCCCTTGCTAAACGCTGACAGCCCCCCTTTCACAGCTGCAAGGACGAAGCTTCATTCCTTATCAGAGTTCAGCCCCTGCCCTCCCCACCTTACACAAATCTAGTCTCATACTAAGATATCCCTTTTAACCCTGTCTGGGAATCTCCCTCCCCAGCCCCATGTCAATTCTCAGATCAAGAGCTTGTTTTAATTAGAGTAGATAACAGACCCAATAAATATACTCTTATAAAACCTATCCCTGTGGGACCTTTCCCTGAAGTTACTGCTCAGTTCGTAATCTCTCCCTCATGTCCGGTAAATTTACTGGGGGCAGATTTATTATTACAGTTCCGCTCCAGAATATAATTCCAAGATGATGGTCAGATGGTCCTTGCGTTATATAACTCCTATGCAGATGAATATAATGAGATCTGTATCCTACATGCCCTTCCCACAGTTATGATGGTCCTGATAGACCCAGATTCTCCCCCAATAATGCCTGTAGAACCAGTAAAAGTGTTTCTCAAACCTGGTGCCCCTTTTTCTAAAGTCCATCAATACCCTTTGAAATATGATCAGGAGCAGTGTCTCAAGGGGCAAATACAAATGTTATTCGATAATGGTGCCCTGATACCCTGTGTTTCCCCATGTAACACACCCTTGTTTCCCGTTAAGAAAAAGACCCCACCCAGCCAACCCCCTGAGTACTGGCTGGTACAAGATCTACAGGTATTTAATGCGGTTACTGTTCCAGAAACTCCGGTGGTGCCTAAGCCACATACTCTTTTGTCCCAGATATCTCAGGATGCTGCTTGGTTCATGGTTATCGATCTTGCCAATGTCTTCTTCAGCATTCCATTACACCCAGATTGCCAGTTCTGTTTGCATTCATTTATCAGGGATGACAATTGATGTGGACAGTTATGCCAAAGGGGGGCCAGTCATAGCCCAAGAGTGTCAGGCCTGCCTTGCCACTTATGGCCCCTTGTAACCAGGAGAGGCTATGGCCACCCCACACGATGTATATAGTATCCTTAACCAAGTACAACCTGGCCACATGTCCATGGCTAGACAGTTGCGACTTCAGTGTGCTATTCTCATGCCTACTAATGTGATTTAAAAAAAAAAAGGGTGCACTGTCCTGAACCCCGCTACTCTTCCCCTAGTTCCCCTGGATCCAAAGGGGGGAGGAGTAGGTGACATGAAAAAGGACACTCTTTTTCTTTCTAGAATGGATCCAGAGGAACAAGATTAGGTTTCCAAACCACATGATTGTCTAGAATTGATGTCTCAGGAAACGGCTGGTCTCTAGTGTGCCTATTCTAATGCTGATTTTGAGCTTTTTGTAGATGGATCCCGTCACCAAGATGACCAAGGACGCTACTGTACCAGATATGCTGTGGTCTCAGAACATGAGATAATCAAGGCAGAGTCAATGCAAGCTCATATGTCTGCACAAGAAGCAGAGCAAACTAGCAGAAGGTAAGACTGTAAATATCTACACTGATTCCAGGTATGCTTTTGGCATTACACACGGTTATGGGCCTATCTGGAGAGCCAGGGCTTTCCTGACAGAAAATGGCCACCCCTTTAAACGTGCTGAGGCAGTCCAGCAACTTATGAATGCACTACAGCTTCCCACCCAAACAGGCATCATAAAGGTAAAGGCACATACTAAAGGCACTGATGGACGGACAAAAGGGTAACGCACTGGCAGACCAGGCTGCCAAGAAAGCAGCAAGCACTCCTGTAGCCTCTCAAGTACATCACCTAGACACCCCACCATCTCCACTTGTGTTGAAAGACATCTTAGCCCAGTTACAAGAACAGGCAAGTAAGGAGGAGAAAAATAGGTGGCAAAAGATAGGGGCTTGCTCTGATACCGTCACTGGACTATGGGGGAGGGGTGAAAAGGTCTGCCTGCCACAGGTACTGTACCCAACGATGGCACAGGTTCTGCACGGGAATGTGCACCACTCGAAGACGGCCATGTGTGACACCCTACAGAGACAATGGATTGCCCCCGGGGTTTTCCACCTGCGCAGAAAGGCAGGTACAGAGCTGCATGATATGTGCCACACATAATCAGAGTAGGACAGTGAAAACCCCATCCAAACACACTCCCCGGCCCTTTAACCAATTCCAGAGACTGCAGAATGATTATATTCAGTTACCCAGGGTAGGGACGTATGAGTATGTGTTGGTCTGCATTGATTTATTCTCAGGTTGGCCAGAAGCCTACCCAGTTGCCAAAGCTACGGCTAAGACAACGGCGAAGAAACTGATGGCTGAGATCATATGCAGGTATGGAGTTCCTGAAGTCATTGAAAGCGATCGGAGTTCCTATTTTACTGGAGAGATCATGTCAGAGGTAATGGCAGCACTGGGGGTAAGTCAAGCATTGCATACTCCATCCACAGAGTAGTGGAAAAGTGGAAAGACTAAATGGAACTCTTAAGCTTAAAATCCAGAAGGCAATGGCAGAGACTGGTAAACCATGGACAGAATGCCTCCCTCTAGCTTTGTTTTTAATAAGACATACCCCAAACAGGAAGACAGGACTGTCACCGTATGAGATTCTGTTTGGCAGGGGCCCCAATCTTGAATGTTTCTTTCCACAACAGTTGCAGCTCAAGTACCAGGACTTGACTAGCTATGTGCAGGCCTTACATGGACACCTTGCCAAAGTGCATTTAACCGTTTTCAGTTCTTTTCCAGACCCAGACAAGGTTCCTGGACACCATCCCTTTGTGCCAGGAGACCTGGTGTATGTGAAAAAGTTTGTGCGCAGAGATTGTCTCCAGCCGAGATTTGAAGGACCTCACACGGTGATCCTGGTTACCCCCACTGCAGTAAAACTCGAAGGAAAGAGCACCTGGATCCATGCCTCACACTGTAAAAGAGACTGTTGTTTTTGATCCTGGAACTGAGGGCTATCCTCGCCCCTACCTCTTTGGTCCTTATTGTAAAAATAAGAATTCTGGTCCCACTATTCTCTGGGTAAACCTGACAGCCCCGGCGAATATCTGGCGATTTGATTTCTGTGATGTAGTCAAGTGCTATGAGACTGGACGGGTGGTAGAGGGGATCATCCAGTTTTATAAGTGTGTTACCAGAAATGACAACGATAATTGTTATTATTGGATAGATGCTGCCTGGAATACGGGAGATGATTGGGGATATAAATCTAGTGAAGCCATGTTCCCTAAGGATAGAACGGGTAGGAGTCTCCGTGAGAGAATGCATCTAACAGACCTTCTGCAACCACTTAGGGGCTGTAAATGGGGTAAAAGTTGTCACCCCCTCCTCCTAAATCTCGAAAGCCCCCAATCTGCTGATCTGCAGACATTTGTACTGGGAAGGCATTATAATTATGTATTTAGTAGTGGATACCATGGGAATTTAGGCCAAATACAGCTCCAGGATATTAGTTTCAGACCAACCAAAGCCCCTGTTACTAGTACACCTAAAACAAGCCCAGGTGAGCGTTTGCAAAATGTAGTTAATGAAGTGATCCCCATTCCAGCTCTCAGTTGGCAAGAGGTTTTCTCCATAGAAACACAAACAGCCCCAAGGAAAAACCTATGGTTAGAATGGGTGAGATACAATGTAGGAGTCCAGAATATCTCTGTAGGATGTATTGCTTGTGCTGCTGCGAATACACACCTATACACACATGCATTGCTTTTCCCTGATGACAACACCACCGCCTGTGTCATGAATCTGTTGAAAGGTTTGAAGTCCACTGATTGCCCAGATTACGTCCCACTAATTCATGAGGAACCTAAACTAAAGGTCCCAGGAGAAGTAACCGTATTAGCTGACAATTACACCTGCTATAATTCCCACGACACCACAGGTACACTAGTAGGGATCTTCGAGACAGGTTTCTACAAAGGGAGCAGTTCTCTAGATACTGATTTGCTAATCAAATATACAGAATATATGTACGACATTTATTGGTTATGTGGAGATGGTAAGCTCCGTCCTAGGTTGCCTAATGCCTGGATAGGCCAATGCACCCCTGTTAAACTAGCCATGCAGTTCAAGATTTTACTTTGAGATCCAAAGATACCTGATGAACTTACCAGAAAGAGGAGAAGTCTCGATCAGCTCTACATGAGTTATGAAGAAGATCCAATAATATATATTGATGCTATTGGGGTGCCAAGGGGGGTGCCCGACCAGTTTAAAGCCCAGAACCAGATTTATGCTGACTTTGCTTCTATAATCCCACAGGTGCAGATTAATAAAAATGTTGAATGGATCAAATATATATATATTACAGAGATCAAAGATTTGTTAATTATAGCTGTGATGCCCTTCAGGGTATAGTTGAGGATTTGGGCCCTAACACTCGTATGACTCGTGCTGCAACCCGACCTAAGAGAATTACGCTGAATCCTGTCCAGACAAGATCACATGCAGTGACATAAGCTGACACAGGATTGTGGTTGGTGGATACTGGAGACACTAACTTTTGGGAGTAGGCTGACAGTAATCCTTTTGGGAAGGAGCTGTAGACCAGCATGTTATGTCGCCCCCACCACCAGAGAACCAACCACATCAGGTAGGGCAAGACAGATACAGGAATATTATCCCTGGAGGCCCTCTGACTAGCTAGCTATGCAAAAACAATTGGCTGACCCTGAGAACCAACCTTTCTCATTTTACAAACAAATAATGATAATATGATAGACGTATAAGTGCACCTAGGCAGGCCTAGGTAGTTAGTGAAAGCAACTCCGACTGGCACCTTCCTCAATCAAGAAGTAGACCCACCAGAGTACGATGGTACTGATCCAGGGGAGATCCCTAAGTATGTCCCCCTCAAGAGAGTAGACAGAACCCCCCATTCTCAGATGATGCTAAGAGATTTAGTTTAGGGACAGTGGGAGAACTCCATGTGAGGTTAGTGAAGGGTTCAGCTGCCTGGAGGCCTCTCGCTAGGGGAGAGTTTCTGAGGTGTCTGGATGAAGAAATCCACCTCCCCTTTTCCCATCACATGGACAGTCTCGAAGGATCTTTCTTTAGGGGAAAAACTTAGTATTTAGGGGGGATTGTCAAGGTGAGAATATATATCTTATACTTTTTGTACTGCTATACTCTTATACTGTGGCCAGTATTCACCTTTATCTTTGTCATGTATGTAATACTAAAACTTGTTTTTTGGTGTATTTCTGTGTGTATTAGGAAATTCTGTACTAGGATAACTAATGATGAAACCAAAAGCGTTGCTATCTCTGTTCTTCTCTACACCGATTTCACAAAGTTATCTGATGAAGATGTTGAAGCCAAGCGCATGGCTATCTTCAAAAGATCCCCACTACTGTTATCAATAATTGTTATTCGTAAATTCTAGCATACAGGGGGGACGGGTACGCCGCAGCAGCCATGGCTGGTAACATGGCACCAGCCATGTGAAGACCAGTACCCCTCGAGCTTAGAGCTTGGGATAGTATCTCTGATGCTGTACATTAATTAACAAAATTTATCTAGGGGGGAATGTGAAGGAAGTAATTAAGAAAGAATCTCCATTTTGTGCTTTTCGACTCCATTTTGTTGTTTTGATAAATTTTGTTAGTAGGCTAAAGGTTACAGCTGTTATGAGATTTTGATGAGACCTTGATTGTTGCAACCTCGGTAGAACATGAGACTGAGGGTGTATTGTTCTACAAAACTTTGACGCACAGATTGTTCCTGCATTCTTATAGGCTAAGAACTGTGAGCATGTTCTTATGCTAATTGGTTGAAGTTCTGCATTCTTATAGGCTAAGAACCGTGAGCGTGTTCTTATGCTGATTGGTTGAAGTGTAATTTCTATGATTATAATAAAGTCATGCAGAATAAACGGGGGCTAGAGATCAGCTCGATCCCCCATACAGAGACACACGTCTCCGTCTGGTCATTTTCAGTTGCCGGCAACACTTTATATATTAATTTGGAAATCACTGGGTTAACCGTGAAGGATCACTTTAAATCCTCCCTCAACACACCCAGATCCAACACTTTCTTTCATTGTGGACGTGGACGCTTCTGATAATGCTTTGGGGGCTATTCTCTCCCAAAGAACTGGAGAGAAGGGTCTGCTACATCTTTGTGCTTTCTTTTCCCATAGACTAACCTCAGCAGAGAAGAATTACGACGTGGGAGACAAGGAATTGCTGGCTATTATTGCGGCTTTCAAAGAATGGAGGCATCATCTGCAAGGAGCTGCACAACAGATCATAGTGCTAACTGACCATAGCACTTTAGAGTTCCTTAGATCCGCTACATGTCTTTCTCCTCGTCAGGCTCATTGGAACTTATTTTTAAATCAGTAGTGAATCATGAAGAAAACGCAGCAGCACTCACCGGTCCTGAAGTCAAAGGTTTCTTTATTCAAATCTAAATATACATCTTCACGGCACGGGGGAACAAGGCAGTGAAAGGAGTGTGCAGGAGAAGACCTTCAGACATGGACCCGTAGAAGCGCTGTGTTAAGCGCGAAACGGCCGTCGTCTCCTCCTGCACACTCCTTTCACTGCCTTGTTCCCCCGTGCCGTGAAGATGTATATTTAGATTTGAATAAAGGAACCTTTGACTTCAGGACCGGTGAGTGCTGCTGCGTTTTCTTCATGATTCACTACTGTTTGATCTTTGATTTCCACACAAGCACCTCCTGTTACTTATCGGATTAATCATTGATTGAAAGTCTTCGTTCAGCGTCTCTCAGGACTCTGCAGCTGTGCGGCTCATTTTTTTCTTTTGTTTCATTTATTATTTTTAAATCAATTTAACTTTGTTATCTCGTACCGTCCAGGTTCTCGTAATGGGAAGGCTGATGCTTTATCCAGAATCCATGCTGCGGATTCCGTACCTGGAGCCCCGTCCAAGACCATTCTATCTGATGCCAATTTCATCGGAGTTATCCACGATCAGGACTTGTGGAAGGAGTGCACGGAGGCCTATGACGGAGATGTATTTCTGGCCAACCCACCTGTGGATATTAATCTTGTCTTTAAGGGTGGCATGTGGTTCAGAGATCGACGTATCTACATCCCTGAGGTCGTCCGTCTGCAGATCCTCAAGTTGGTACATGACTCCAAGTTGGCTGGTCACAGAGGGGTACAGAAGACACAAGAGTTCCTGAGCCGATTCTTCTGGTGGCCAACTTGCCTGAAGGATACCAAGGACTATGTTCTCTCTTGCGAGGTATGTGCTCGTTACAAGACTCCTCATGTGACACCTACGGGTCTTCTACAACCATTACCAGTTCCGTCCCACCCTTGGGGGTCTATATCAATGGACTTTATTGTGGAGCTGCCTACATCGGGGGGCATGAATACAATCATGGTGGTAGTTGATCGCCTGACTAAAGCTGCTCATTTTGTTCCGTGCACCAGCCTCCCCTCAGCTGAAGATACAGTGAACTTGGTTATACAGAATGTCTTTCGGTTGCATGGGGCTCCAGAAGAGATCATCTCTGACAGTGGAGTGCAGTTCACTTCAAGATTCTGGAAGGGGTTTTGCTCTGCACTCAATATTAATGTCTGTCTCTCTTCCGCTTACCATCCCCAGACAGAGGGCTCATTTTCACATGCGAGGCACACGTCCATATCTCGCATGTGGAAACCAAGCTGTGGAGCCGGCACTCCAGAGTGGGGCGTGCGGCCGCATAGGAACACATGGAGCTGCACAGCTCTGCTCCAAAGTGCCGGCGCCAGAGCTTGGTTTCCACATGCGAGATACGGACGTGTGCCTCGCATGTGGAAATAAGCCCAAATGGTCAGACTGAGCGTACCAACCAGACGCTGGAACAATATCTAAGATGCTATGTCAGCCATCTCCAGGATGATTGGTTGGAGTTGCTGCAATAAGCCGAATTTTCATATAACAATTCTCAGAGCGCCTCCACTAAATTTACACCTTTCTTTGCCAATCTGAGTTATCATCCATGTATCTTACCTAGGTCTCCAATTAATTCTTCGGTTCCGGCAGTGGAGGAAAGGCTGACTGCGATGAGGCAAAATCTGGAGGTTCTGAAGGAATCCGTGACCACAGCTCAAGAACGTTATAAGAGATCGGCTGATAGATTCCGTAAACCTGCACCCATGTTCAAGGTAGGAGATTCCGTGTGGTTAGCAGCTAAGAATCTGAAGTTAAACGTTCCTTCACAAAAACTTGGTCAGAAATTCATTGGCCCTTTCAAGATCAATGGTATTGTGAGCTCTGTGGCCTGCCCGCTGAAGCTGCTTAGGACTATGAAGGTACACCCAGTTTTTTATGTATCTTTACTAAAGCCTGTATCTCCTAATACCTTCCAGGGACGTGTTGTGCCACCTCCGCAGCCTGTGGTGATTGATGGGCAAGAACAATTTGTGGTGGAGGAAATTGTTGATTCCAGGATTCGCAGGAATCGGCTCCAATTAGGGTTGAGCGAAACGGATGGTTCATTTTCATAAGTCGCCGACTTTTGGCAAAGTCGGCGTCTCATGAAACCGAGCCGATCCCTGTGTGGGGTCTGCCATGCGGTACGTGACTTTCGCGCCAAAGTCGCGTTTCAATGACGCTAAAAGCGCCATTTCTCAGCCAATGAAGGTGGATGCAGAGTGTGGGCAGCGTGATGACATAGATCTCAGTCCCCACCATCTTAGAGAAGGGCATTGCAGTGATTGGCTTGCTTTCTGCGGCATCACAGGGGCTATAAAGGGGCGTTCCCGCCGACCGCCATCTTACTGCTGCTGATCTGAGCGTAGGGAGAGGTTGCTGCAGCTTCTTCGGAAGCAGGGATAGTGATAGGCAGGGTACAAAAAGCCCCAAACCGCTTGTGCTGTAGCGATTTCCACTGTCCAATACCACCTTTTGTTTGCAGGACAGTGGAAGCTACATTTTTTTTTTCCTCAGCGCTGTAGCTCATTGGGCTGCCCTAGAAGGCTCCCTGATAGCTGTGTTGCTTTGTGTGTACGCCGCTGTGTAAACCAACTGCTTTTTTCAAAGCACAAATCCTGTTTTTCCTTCCTTTCTGCACAGCTATCTTGTGTGTTTGTCCACACTTTTGTATGCAGCAGTCCTTTTTATAGCTGCCTGCCATACTTTCCTGAGATTACTGCAGGGAGATAAAGATTGGCAAGTCTGCCTCTGTGCCAGTGCTGTGTGTGGCATCTCTCTCTCATTGTGTGGCACCGAAAACACTGTGTAATGCTTGGCCTTTTTTTTTTTTCTTTTTCTAAATTCTCCCTTTTCCCCTAAAAAAATTAGTGGGAGATAAATATTGTCAAGTCTGCCTCCGTGCCATTGCTGTGTGTGTGGCATCTCTCTCTCATTGTGTGGCACTGAAAACACTGTGTAATAGTTGGCCATTTTTTTTGGGGGGGGGTACATTCTCCCTTTAAAAAAAAAAAAAAAAAATTATTGGGAGATAAATATTGGCAAGTCTGCCTCCATGCCATTGCTGTGTGTGGCATCTCTCTCTCATTGTGTGGCACCGAAAACACTGTGTAATACTTGGCCTTTTTTTTTTTTTTTTTTTTCTAAATTCTCCCTTTTCCAAAAAAAAAAAATTAGTGGGAGATAAATATTGTCAAGTCTGCCTCCGTGCCATTGCTGTGTGTGGCATCTCTCTCTCATTGTGTGGCACCGAAAACACTGTGTAATACTTGGCCTTTTTTTTTTTTCTAAATTCTCCCTTTTCCAAAAAAAAAATTAGTGGGAGATAAATATTGTCAAGTCTGCCTCCGTGCCATTGCTGTGTGTGGCATCTCTCTCTCATTGTGTGGCACTGAAAACACTGTGTAATAGTTGGCCATTTTTTTTGGGGGGGGTACATTCTCCCTTTTAAAAAAAAAAAAATTATTGGGAGATAAATATTGGCAAGTCTGCCTCCGTGCCATTGCTGTGTGTGGCATCTCTCTCTCATTGTGTGGCACCGAAAACACTGTGTAATACTTGGCCTTTTTTTTTTTTTCTAAATTCTCCCTTTTCCCCCCAAAAAATGAGTGGGAGATAAATATTGTCAAGTCTGCCTCCGTGCAATTGCTGTGTGTGGCATCTCTCTCATTGTGTGGCACTGAAAACACTGTGTAATAGTTGGCCATTTTTTGGGGGGGGGTACATTCTCCTTTTAAAAAAAAAAAAAAATATTGGGAGATAAATATTGGCAAGTCTGCCTCCTTGACATTGCTGTGTGTGGCATCTCTCTCTTATTGTGTGGCACCGAAAACACTGTGTAATACTTGGCCTTTTTTTTTTTTTTCCTAAATTCTCCCTTTTCCAAAAAAAAAAATTAGTGGGAGATAATTAGTGGGAGATAAATATTGGCAAGTCTGCCTCCGTGCCATTGCTGTGTGTGGCATCTCTCTCTCATTGTGTGGCACCGAAAACACTGTGTAATACTTGGCCTTTTTTTATTTTTTCTAAATTCTCCCTTTTCCCAAAAAAAAATTAGTGGGAGATAAATATTGTCAAGTCTGCCTCCGTGCCATTGCTGTGTGTGGCATCTCTCTCTCATTGTGTGGCACTGAAAACACTGTGTAATAGTTGGCCATTTTTTTTGGGGGGGGTACATTCTCCCTTTTCAAAAAAAAAAAAATTATTGGGAGATAAATATTGTCAAGTCTGCCTCCGTGACATTGCTGTGTGTGGCATCTCTCTCTCATTGTGTGGCACTGAAAACACTGTGTAATAGTTGGCCATTTTTTTTTGGGGGGGGTACATTCTCCCTTTTAAAAAAAAAAAAAATTATTGGGAGATAAATATTGGCAAGTCTGCCTCCATGCCATTGCTGTGTGTGGCATCTCTCTCTCATTGTGTGGCACCGAAAACACTGTGTAATACTTCGCCTTTTTTTTTTTTTTTCCTAAATTCTCCATTTTCCCAAAAAAAAAATTAGTGGGAGATAAATATTGGCAAGTCTGCCTCCGTGCCATTGCTGTGTGTGGCATCTCTCTCTCATTGTGTGGCACTGAAAACACTGTGTAATAGTTGGCCATTTTTTTTTGGGGGGGGTACATTCTCCCTTTTAAAAAAAAAAAAAATTATTGGGAGATAAATATTGGCAAGTCTGCCTCCGTGCCATTGCTGTGTGTGGCATCTCTCTCTCATTGTGTGGCACCGAAAACACTGTGTAATACTTGGCCTTTTTTTTTTTTTTTCCTAAATTCTCCCTTTTCCAAAAAAAAAAATTAGTGGGAGATAAATATTGGCAAGTCTGCCTCCGTGCCATTGCTGTGTGTGGCATCTCTCTCATTGTGTGGCACTGAAAACACTGTGTAATAGTTGGCCATTTTTTGGGGGGAGGGTACATTCTCCCTTTAAAAAAAAAAAAAAATTATTGGGAGATAAATATTGTCAAGTCTGCCTCCTTGACATTGCTGTGTGTGGCATCTCTCTCTCATTGTGTGGCACTGAAAACACTGTGTAATAGTTGGCCATTTTTTTGGGGGGGTACATTCTCCCTTTTAAAAAAAAAAAAAAATTATTGGGAGATAAATATTGGCAAGTCTGCCTCCGTGCCATTGCTGTGTGTGGCATCTCTCTCTCATTGTGTGGCACCGAAAACACTGTGTAATACTTGGCCTTTTTTTATTTTTTCTAAATTCTCCCTTTTCCAAAAAAAAAAATTAGTGGGAGATAAATATTGGCAAGTCTGCCTCCGTGCCATTGCTGTGTGTGGCATCTCTCTCTCATTGTGTGGCACCGAAAACACTGTGTAATACTTGGCCTTTTTTTATTTTTTCTAAATTCTCCCTTTTCCCAAAAAAAAATTAGTGGGAGATAAATATTGTCAAGTCTGCCTCCGTGCCATTGCTGTGTGTGGCATCTCTCTCTCATTGTGTGGCACTGAAAACACTGTGTAATAGTTGGCCATTTTTTTTGGGGGGGGTACATTCTCCCTTTAAAAAAAAAAAAATTATTGGGAGATAAATATTGGCAAGTCTGCCTCTGTGCCATTGCTGTGTGTGGCATCTCTCTCTCATTGTGTGCCACTGAAAACACTGTGTAATACTGGGCCTTTTTTTTTAGGGTAAATTCTCCCAGAAAAAAAAAAAAATAGTGGGAGATTAAGATTGGCATTTCTGCTTGCTTGAGTGCTGGGCCTGTGTGTGCCATCTGTCTCAAATTATTGGGCCACAGAAAACCTAGTGTGTAACATTGGGCCTGATTTTCCTTTCAGTGTCAGGCACCTATAAAGGTATATATAAATCCTACAGAAGTTTGAGTTCACCTTATAAGTTGTTTTACAGTATCAAATAGTGTTACTTTGGTCACGTTTTGCAAGCAATGAGGAAGTCTTTTGGAAGAGGTCGTGGCCGTGGGCGGTCATTGTCAGCTGGTAATGATGGTAGTGGTGGTGGAGCATCAGGTGGTCGTGGTAAAAGCAGTACAGCACCTAAGTCTCGAGTTGTTGAGCCAGGTTCGTTGTCTGGCTACACAAGGCCTCGAACGCTCTCTTTTCTGGGAGTAGGAAAACCACTTTTGAAGCCGGAGCAGCAGGAACAAGTATTGGCTTTCATTGCTGACTCTGCCTCTAGCTCTTTCGCCTCCTCCTCGCAAAGTGCCAAATGTCAGAGCAGTGCATCGTCAGTGGATGCTCCCGGTCAGGGACAAGTCGCTTCCTTGTCTTCTTCACCCAGAACAAGAGAGAAGGATGCGTCAGGAGACACAACGGGTTACTCCATGGAGCTCTTTACACATACCGTTCCTGGGTTAGACAGTGAAACAGTTAACAGGCCATGTCCATTTGAAGTTGAATCGGACATGGAGTGCACAGATGCACAGCCACAGCCAGATTACTATGCTGTTCCTTTGACTCAGACCAGAACATTGCCCTCGCAGTGTACTGAGGCAGAATCAAACCCAGCGGAGACTATGGTGACCCGTCACGGACGCTATACCACCGGCTTACACGGTGACGCAGACGAAATCGCACACGACATAGAAGAGGAGGTCATAGATGACCCAGTTGTGGACCCCGATTGGCAGCCATTGGGGGAACAGGGTGCAGGCAGCAGTAGTTCTGAAGCGGAGGAGGAGGAGCCACAGCAGGCATCAACATCACAACAGGTTCCATCTACCGGGCCCGTATCTGGCCAAAAACGCGTGGCAAAACCAAAACCAGTTGGAGGACAGCTTGGCCATCCGGTTAAAGAAGCTCAGTCTGCAATGCCTGAAAAGGTATCCGATAGTAGAAAGAGTGCAGTCTGGCATTTTTTTAAACAACATCCAAATGATCAGCACAAAGTCATCTGTCAAAAATGTTCAACAACCTTAAGCAGAGGTCAGAATCTTAAAAGTCTAAATACAAGTTGCATGCATAGACATTTATCCACCATGCATTTGCAAGCCTGGACTAACTACCAAACGTCCCTAAAGGTTGCAGCACCCTCGGCCAATGAAGCTAGTCAGCAACGCTACATCCCTTCCCTCCCTGTAAGCCGACTATTTCCCACACCACCTGCAGTATCTGTGCAGCTTTCGTCGCCAGGCCAAAGCAGTCAGGGAATCACCAGGTTAGTAGTAGGAAACACTGCATGTAGGGCACCGGCAAGAATACCATCTCCAACCCTCTCTCAGTCACCCATGTCCACCGGCACCACCGCTAGTTCCACGATCTCCAGCTCTCCAGTCCAGCTCACCCTACATGAGACTCTTGTTAGGAAAAGGAAGTACTCATCCTCGCATCCGCGTACACAGGGTTTGAACGCCCACATTGCTAGACTAATCTCATTAGAGATGATGCCCTACCGGTTAGTTGAAAGCGAAGCTTTCAAAGCGCTGATGGACTACGCTGTACCACGCTACGAACTACCCAGTCGGCACTTCTTTTCTAGAAAAGCCATCCCAGCCCTCCAACAGCATGTTAAAGACCGCATCGTCCATGCACTCAGGCAGTCTGTGACTACAAAGGTGCACCTGACAACAGATGCCTGGACCAGTAGGCATGGCCAGGGACGTTACGTGTCCATCACGGCACACTGGGTGAATGTGGTGGATGCAGGGTCCACAGGGGACAGCAATATTGGGACAGTTTTGCCTAGTCCACGGTCAAGGAAAGAGTTGGCTGTAGGCGTTCGCCCCCCTCCTCCTCTTCCTCCTCCTCATGCAGAAGCGAGAGCTCGTCCACACACCGCAGTCGCACATCCACTCCATCCGCAGCTGCCACTGTTGCACACCAGGTGTGCCATTATGGGACAGCTAGTGGCAAGCGTCAGCAGGCTGTATTGGCAATGAAGTGTTTGGGCGACAACAGACACACCGCGGAAGTTCGGTCAGAGTTCTTGCAGAATGAAACTCAGTCATGGCTGGGCACTGTACATCTTGAGGCAGGCAAGGTTGTGAGTGATAACGGAAGGAATTTCATGGCTGCCATAGCCCTTTCCCAACTGAAACACATTCCTTGCCTGGCTCACACCTTAAACCTGGTGGTGCAGTGCTTCCTGAAAAGTTACCCGGGGTTACCCGACCTGCTCCTCAAAGTGCGCAGACTTTGCTCGCATATCCGCCGTTCACCCGTACACTCCAGCCGTATGCAGAACTATCAGCGGTCTTTGAACCTTCCCCAGCATCGCCTAATCATCGACATTTCAACAAGGTGGAACTCCACACTGCACATGCTTCAGAGACTGTGCGAACAGAGGCGTGCTGTTATGTTTTTGTGGGAGGATACACATACACGGGCAGGCAGTTGGATGGCAGACATGGAGTTGTCAGGTGTGCAGTGGTCGAAGCTACAAGACCTGTGTCAAGTCCTTCAGTGTTTTGAGGAATGCACACGGCTGGTTAGTGCAGACAATGCCATAATAAGCATGAGCATCCCCCTAATGCGTCTGCTGATGCAAAGTTTGACGCACATAAAGGAGCAGGCGTCTGCAGCAGAGGAAGAGGAAAGCCTTGATGACAGTCAGCCATTGTCTGGTCAGGGCCATGTAGAGGACGCGGTAGCGGGCGAAGAGGAGGAGGAGGATGATGGGGATGAGTACTTTTTTAATGAGGAAGTTTCTCCTGGGCCAACAGAAATTAGTGGCGTTGCAAGGCCGGGTTCTGTTTTTTTAAGGGAGACAAGTGACGTAGATTTGCCTGTAACTGCCCCTCAAACCAGCACAACCGCAGATTTGCCAACAGGAACTTTGGCCCACATGGCGGATTATGCCTTACGTATTCTCAAAAAGGACCCATGCATTACTAAAATGATGAGCGATGACGATTACTGGTTGGCCTGCATCCTTGACCCTCGCTATAAAGGCAAATTGCAAAATATTATGCCACATGAGAACCTCGAAAAAATCTTAGCAACCAAACAAGCTACTCTTGTAGACCGTTTGATTCAGGCATTCCCAGCACACAGCGCCGGTGATGGTTCTCACACAAGCTGCAGGGGGCTACATGGCAGAGGTGTTAGAGGTGCACAGATCAGAAGTGGCGTTGGACAGAGGGGTTTTCTGACCAGGTTGTGGAGTGATTTCGCAATGACCGCAGACAGGACAGGTACTGCAGCATCTATTCAAAGTGACAGGAGACAACATTTGTCCAGTATGGTTACTAACTATTTTTCTTCCCTTATCGATGATCTCCCTCAACCGTCATTCCCATTTGATTACTGGGCATCAAAATTAGACACCTGGCCTGAATTGGCAGAATATGCATTGCAGGAGCTTGCTTGCCCAGCAGCTAGTGTGCTATCAGAAAGAGTATTCAGTGCTGCTGGTTCAATATTAACCGAAAAAAGGACTCGTCTGGCTACCCAAAATGTGGATGATCTCACCTTCATTAAAATGAACCACTCCTGGATTTCAAATTATTTTGCCCCACCTTTCCCGGCTGACACCTAGCTTTCCTATAAAAAGGTCTTGCTTGTGCACTGGTCTTACTTAGTGTTCCAATCTGTTAATTTGCAGCAGCTGTTTGTCCAGCATACGACATGTTTACACCTCCCCCAATGGGAAAAATCCCCCCACGGGGCCGTTGTCTCGCCACTTGGCGCAAGCACCCGTTACAGTGCTGATTGTCTGAGGAGGTGGGTGTGCCCGCTTTTGGTTGACGGCATTGCCACTGGGTCCCTCATAGTACAATGTAGTGTCTTTGGCGGTGGTGGTGCGCACCCAACGTCAGACACACCGTTGTAACATGAGGGGCCCTGGGGCGGTACCGCCGGCCACAAGAGAGTTCCCCCCCCCAGCTCAAACTGTGCTCTACCACGTGCAAAATTATCTCGCACAGCTCCACCAATGTTTAGTCTATGCACTGACATCATTCAATGCCTGGCACTGACAAACAATACCAATTTGTTTGCATCTATGATGCTAGTTAAAGTAGTCTGGGTCAGTGTCCTATATTGACACCAGTAAATACTAATTTACTGCCAAATTACTTTGTCATAAACTCTGCAGATGAGCCCACCCCTGTACCTAAGCATGCCGCCCTTTTTTTACTTTTAGTTGTTTTGCGAGACATTATCATCTATTTATTTTTTTGTAGTACTAACTGTGTCAGACACTCCTTGCAATACTCCTCCACTGACCACAATGCTGCCTGCCTGTGTATCCATGTAACCGATGTAAAACTGCCATGACTGCCTACTGTTTGTTATTTTAGGCCTTTGATAGCCTGTCTGCGGCCCCTACTTGCAATACTCCTCCACTGGCCACAATGCTGCCTGCCTGTGTATCCATGTAACCGATGTAAAACTGCCATGAGCCTATTGTTTGTTATTTTAGGCCTTTGTGAGCCTGTCTGCGGCCCCTACTTGCAATACTCCTCCACTGGCCACAATGCTGCCTGCCTGTGTATCCATGTAACCGATGTAAAACTGCCATGACTGCCTACTGTTTGTTATTTTAGGCCTTTGTGAGCCTGTCTGCGGCCCCTACTTGCAATACTCCTCCACTGACCACAATGCTGCCTGCCTGAGCATCCATGTAACCGATGTAAAACTGCCATGACTGCCTATTGTTTGTTATTTTAGGCCTTTGATAGCCTGTCTGCGGCCCCTACTTGCAATACTCCTCCACTGACCACAATGCTGCCTGCCTGTGTATCCATGTAACCGATGTAAAACTGCCATGACTGCCTACTGTTTGTTATTTTAGGCCTTTGTGAGCCTGTCTGCGGCCCCTACTTGCAATACTCCTCCACTGACCACAATGCTGCCTGCCTGTGTATCCATGTAACCGATGTAAAACTGCCCTGACTGCCTACTGTTTGTTATTTTAGGCCTTTGTGAGCCTGTCTGCGGCCCCTACTTGCAATACTCCTCCACTGACCACAATGCTGCCTGCCTGTGTATCCATGTAACCGATGTAAAACTGCCATGAGCCTATTGTTTGTTATTTTAGGCCTTTGATAGCCTGTCTGCCGTCCCTACTTGCATTACTCCTCCACTGACCACAATGCTGCCTGCCTGTGCATCCATGTAACCGATGTAAAACTGCCATGAGCCTATTGTTTGTTATTTTAGGCCTTTGATAGCCTGTCTGCGGCCCCTACTTGCAATACTCCTCCACTGACCACAATGCTGCCTGCCTATGTATCCATGTAACCGATGTAAAACTGCCATGACTGCCTACTGTTTGTTATTTTAGGCCTTTGTGAGCCTGTCTGCGGCCCCTACTTGCAATACTCCTCCACTGACCACAATGCTGCCTGCCTGTGTATCCATGTAACCGATGTAAAACTGCCATGACTGCCTACTGTTTGTTATTTTAGGCCTTTGTGAGCCTGTCTGCGGCCCCTACTTGCAATACTCCTCCACTGACCACACCAATGCTGCCCATGTACCCCTGGAACCTATTTAAAAGTTCATAGAGCCTAGTTATATATTTTATTTACTATTAATAAGGCCATGATGGACTACGCTGTACCACGCTACAAGCTAACCAGTCGACACTTCTTTTGCGAGAAAAGCCATCCCAACCCTCCACCAGCATGTAAAAGACCGCATTGTCCATGCACTCTTGCAATCTGTGAGTACAAAGGTGCACCTGACAACAGACGCATGGACCTATAGGCATGGCCACGGAAGATTACGTGTCCATTATGGCGCAATGGGTTAATGTGTTGGATGCATGGTCCACAGGGGACAGCCTACTAAGTCTGTCTGCAGTCCCTAATTCAAATTGTCCTCCACTGTCTAAATCGGAGCTTCCACCTTCTGGCTTTCGGCCTATAGTATCATAAATTAAACTGCATTTGGCCTTCAACTTTGGTGAAGGCCTACTAACGGTGTCTGCCCCTGCCTGGTGTTTTTCCTCAACTGAATAAAGCTGAGCTTCATCCTTCTGGCTCTCATTAAGTGCTGTTATTTTAAAAATTGGTGGTTAGGGCCTACTAACGGTGTCTGCCCCTCCCTGGTGTTTTTCCTCAACTGAATAAAGCTGAGCTTCAACCTTCTGGCTCTCATTAAGTGCTGTTATTTTAAAAATTGGTGGTTAGGGCCTACTAACGGTGTCTGCCCCTCCCTGGTGTTTTTCCTCAACTGAATAAAGCTGAGCTTCATGCTTCTGGCTCTCATTAAGTGCTGTGTTTTCAAAAATTGGTGGTTAGGGCCTACTAACGGTGTCTGCCCCTCCCTGGTGTTTTTCCTCAACTGAATAAAGCTGAGCTTCAACCTTTTGGCTCTCATTAAGTGCTGTTATTTTAAAAATTGGTGGTTAGGGCCTACTAACGGTGTCTGCCCCTCCCTGGTGTTTTTCCTCAACTGAATAAAGCTGAGCTTCATCCTTCTGGCTCTCATTAAGTGCTGTGTTTTCAAATATTGGTGGTTAGGGCCTACTAACGGTGTCTGCCCCTCCCTGGTGTTTTTCCTCAACTGAATAAAGCTGAGCTTCAACCTTCTGGCTCTCATTAAGTGCTGTTATTTTAAAAATTGGTGGTTAGGGCCTACTAACGGTGTCTGCCACTCCCTGGTGTTTGCTCTCAACTGAATAAAGCTGAGCTTCAATCTTCTGGCTTTGGGCCTATAGTATCAGATATTAAACTGCATTTGGCCTACTAGTGTGGTTGGGCCCTTAAAACAGTGTCTGCTGCTCCTAGGTTTGCTACTCCACTGAACAAAGCAATGCTGCTTGTTTAGTCCTGTCCTGTTACCAATTTTGAACTGCATTTAGCCTACTTTATTCTTTGGCCCTATATCTGTTTCCTCCTCATCCTGCCCATTGCCCAGCCACTGCTAGATGAGTCTGCTGGTACATTGACCTAGACCACTACATTCCCCTTATACTCTACACAGCCAGAATCTGACCCTGCTGAAAGTACGGTTCCCCTTCCCGCATGTTATACCACCTTACAGAGGGACAAAGAGGAAGGTGCAGATGAAAGTGCAGGTTCCTTCATCAGGTGGGGGGGGCATACTCGTTGGCGATGTCACTGGCACAGGGCCCCTCAGAGTACGCAAAAGTGTCGCTGCTGGTGGGAGGCGCCCCCGCCGTGCAAACACACCGCTGTACTTTGAGGGGCCCTGTGCCAGTGCCAATGCGAACAAGTGTGCCCCCCTGCTTGCTCAGGATCACAGCACTTGCAACGTTGAAATACTTTCCTCTCCCTGCTCCACCGCCGTGACGTAGTCCACGATTCCTGGGCCCACTAAAACCTTGAACCAGCCCTACCACCCACAAATTTGCCAAATGACCCCCAAGTTCCATTGAACAGCTATTATTATAAAGTTAATTAAGATTGACAAGCTTCAGAAACAAGAATGGATGTTTTTGGCATTAAAATGGGCACTGTAGGTGTTTTCCTGGCCTCCACTCACTGCCGACTATGCTTCCCCATTGACTTGCATTGGGTTTCGTGTTTCGGTCGATCCCCGACTTTTAGCGATAATCGGCCGACTGCACTCGACTCGACTCTGGACAAAGTCGGGTTTCACAAAACCCGACTCGACCTTAAAAAAATGAAAGTCGCTCAACCCTAGCTCCAATACCTGATAAGATGGCAGGGATATTCCCTATAATTATTACACTAATAAAGGATAAGCAAATAGCTGTGAGCTGATATTAACAGCTTGGTAACCTTTATGAATATTAGTCTATTTCTAGAATATTAACATCGGTCCCCAACCATCATCCAGCAGAGGGAAAGCCGATGACTGGGGGCTAATGGTAATATTCTGGGACAAAAATAATATTCATAAAGGTTCCGAGGCTATTAATATCAGCTCACAACTGTATACTTAGCCTTTCCTGGTTATTAAACAGGGGACCCCCCAAAAAATGACATTTAATAACTAGAAAAGGCTAGACAGACAGTTGTGAGCTGACATTAATAGCCTAGAAAGGGGCCATGGATATTGGCAACCCTGCTAAAAACATCAGCTCTCAGCCACCCAGAAATGACGAACCCATAATGTACGACAAATCTGGCACTTTGCCCCGATCTTCTCACTTGCCCTGGTGCGGTAGCAAGGGTGGTGATAGCTGGGGTGGTTAATGTCACCTTTGTATTGTTAGGTGACATCAAGCCCAGAGGTTAGTAATGGAGAGATGTCTATAAGATGCTCCCATTACTACAGCCACAGTCATGTTTTATAAAAAAAACACACAGAATAAAGCTCTTTAATTGAAAGAATGACACAGACTCCTTTAATGAATCTAAATGAAACCATATTCACGTCATCGCCCAGTCCACTGAAGCCAAGGTCACCTGAAACAGATTTAAATTAATAAACAGCAATTTTTCTCACTTGTCCACGGAGAAGATAATAATGATCCATTTGTCCCGCAATGCATCTAACTCTGCTAAATCAAATGGCAGGCTGCATTGTTGCATGATATGACTATACAGCCTGCCATCCAGCAGAGACACCAAGCTGTGCGTGCTTGCTCAGCATCTTGTGGTGAATTCCTGTCACCTCACTGATGTCACCGAGAGCTTGAGAAAGTTCTCACACCCATGGTGCCATCAGAATGGTCCTGTGAGTTCACAGCCAATGAACTCAGTTCTACTCACTGAAGTCAGCGTGAACGCCATTATAATTTTTCCAATTTCGCTCATGCTGACGTGAGTTGACCTGAGTTCAATGGCTGTTAACTTCCAGGACCTTTCTGACAACATTGTAAGCATGAGAACTTACCCATGCTCGCTGTGCCATCAGTCAGATCAAAGGAGTTGCTCACCGAAAGATACTAAGCAATGCTAGCACACACTGCTCAGTGTCTCTGCTGGATTGCAGGCTGTGTAGTCATATTATGCAACGATGCAGCCTGCCAACTAGATCCATTGCGGGATAAATGGATTATTATCTTCTCGATGGACAGGTAATGTGCTGTATATTGTTTTTTATTATTTTAATTTGGCTACAGGAGTCATTAGCTGGGCGATGACGTGTGCATGGTTTAATTTAGATTCATTGAAGGAGTCTGTGCCATTCTTTAAATTAAAGGACTTTATTCTGGGTGTGTGTTTATTTACAATATAACTAAAAGATTAGTAATGGATAGGCTTCTTATAGGCATTTAACCCCTTCATGACCCAGCCTATTTTGGCCTTAATGACCTTGCCATTTTTTGCAATTCTGACCAGTGTCCCTTTATGAGGTAAGAACTCAGGAACGCTTCAACGGATCCTTGCGGTTCTGAGATGGTTTTTTCGTGACATATTGGGCTTCATGTTAGTGGTAAATTTAGGTCGATAATTTCTGAGTTTATTTGTGAAAAAAACGGAAATTTGGCGAAAATTTTGAAAATTTAGCAATTTTCACATTTTGAATTTTTATTCTGTTAAACCAGAGAGTTATGTGACACAAAATAGTTAATAAATAACATTTCCCACATGTCTACTTTACATCAGCACAATTATGGAAATAAATTTTTTTTTTGCTAGGAAGTTATAAGGGTTAAAATTTGACCAGTGATTTCTCATTTTTACAACAAAATTTACAAAACCATTTTTTTTAGGGACCACCTCACATTTGAAGTCAGTTTGAGGGTTCTATATGGCTGAAAATACCCAAAAGTGACACCATTCTAAAAACTGCACCCCTCAAGGTGCTCAAAACCACATTCAAGAAGTTTATTAACCCTTCAGGTGTTTCACAGCAGCAGAAGCAACAAATAGGGGAAAAATTAACATTTAACTTTTTAGTCACAAAAATGATCTTTTCGCAACAATTTTTTTATTTTCCCAAGGGTAAAAGGAGAAACTGGACCACGAATGTTGTTGTCCAATTTTTCATGAGTACGCTGATGCCTCATATGTGGGGGTAAACCACTGTTTGGGCGCACGGCAGGGCTCGGAAGGGAAGGAGCGCCATTTGACTTTTTGAATGAAAAATTGGCTCCAATCTTTAGCGGACACCATGTCGCGTTTGGAGAGCCCCCGTGTGCCTAAACATTGGAGCTCCCCCACAAGTGACCACATTTTGGAAACTAGACCCCCCAAGGAACTTATCTAGAAGCATAGTGAGCACTTTAAACCCCCAGGTGCTTCACAAATTAATCCGTAAAAATGAAAAAGTACTTTTTTTTCACACAAATTTTCTTTTAGCCTCAATTTTTTCATTTTCACATGGGCAACAGGATAAAATGGATCCTAAAATTTGTTGGGCAATTTCTCCTGAGTACGACAATACCTCATATGTGGGGGTAAACTACTGTTTGGGCACATGGTAAGGCTCGGAAGGGAAGGAGCGCCATTTGACTTTTTGAATGAAAAATTATCTCCATCGTTAGCGGACACCATGTCAGGTTTGGAGAGCCCCTGTGTGCCTAAACATTGGAGCTCCCCCACAAGTGACCCCATTTTGGAAACTAGACCCCCCAAGGAACTTATCTAGATGCATAGTGAGCACTTTAAACCCTCAGGTGCTTCACAAATTGATCCGTAAAAATGAAAAAGTACTTTTTTTTCACACAAAATTTTTTTTAGCCTCAATTTTTTCATTTTCACATGGGCAACAGGATAAAATGGATCCTAAAATTTGTTGGGCAATTTCTCCTGAGTACGCCGATACCTCATATGTGGGGGTAAACCACTGTTTGGGTGCACGGCAAGGCTTGGAAGGGAAGGCGCGCCATTTGACTTTTTCAATGGAAAATTAGCTCCAATCGTTAGTGGACACCATGTTGCATTCGGAGAGCCCCTGTGTGCCTAAACATTGGAGCTCCCCTACAAGTGACCCCATTTTGGAAACTAGACCCCCCAAGGAACTAATCTAGATGTATAGTGAGCACTTAAAACCCCCAGGTGCTTCACAGAAGTTTATAACGCAGAGCCATGAAAATAAAAAAAATATTTTTCTTTCCTCAAAAATGATTTTTAGCCCAGAGTTTTTTATTTTCCCAAGGATAATAGGAGAAATTGGACCCCAAATGTTGTTTTCCAGTTTGTCCTGAGTACGATGATACCCCATATGTGGGGGTAAACCACTGTTTGGGCGCACGGCAGGGCTCGGAAGGGAAGGCATGCCATTTGGCTTTTTGAATGGAAAATTAGCTTCAATCATTAGCGGACACCATGTCGCGTTTGGAGAGCCCCTGTGTGCCTAAACATTGGAGCTCCCACACAAGTGACCCCATTTTGGAAACTAGACCTCCCACGGAACTAATCTAGATGTGTGGTGAGCACTTTGAACCCTCAAGTGCTTCACAGAAGTTTATAACGCAGAGCCATGAAAATAAAAAATTATTTTTCTTTCCTCAAAAATGATTTTTTAACCCACAATTTTTTATTTTCCCAAGGGTAACAGGAGAAATTGGACCCCAAAAGTTGTTGTGCAGTTTCTCCTGAGTACGCTGATACCCCATATGTGGGGGTAAACCACTGTTTTGGCACACGTCGGGGAGCGGAAGGGAAGTAGTGACGTTTTGAAATGCAGACTTTAATGGAATGCTCTGCGGGCGTCACGTTGCATTTGCAGAGCCCCTGATGTGCCTAAACAGTAGGAACTCCCCACAATTGACCCCACTTTGGAAACTAGACCCCCAAGGGAACTTATCTAGATGTGTGGTGAGCACTTTGAACCCCAAAGTGCTTCACAGAAGTTTATAACGCAGAGCCGTGAAAATAAAAAATGTGTTTTCTTTCCTCAAAAATATTTTTTTAGCCCAGAATTTTTTAATTTTCCCAAGGGTAACAGGAAAAATTTGACCCCAAAAGTTGTTGTCCAGTTTCTCCTGAGTACGCTGATACCCCATATGTGGGGGTAAACCACTGTTTGGGCACATGGCGGGGCTCGGAAGGGAAGTAGTGACGATTTGGAATGCAGACTTTGATGGAATGGTCTGCGGGAATCATGTTACGTTTGCAGAGCCCCTGATGTGCCTAAACAGTAGAAACCCCCCACAAGTGACCCCATTTTGGAAACTAGATCCCCCAAGGAACTTATCTAGATGTGTGGTGAGCACGTTCAACCCCCAAGTGCTTCACAGAAGTTTACAACGCAGAGCCGTGAAAATAAAAAATAATTTTTCTTTCCTCAAAAAAGATGTTTTAGCAAGCAATTGTTTATTTTCACAAGGGTAACAGGAGAAATTGGACCCCAATATTTGTTGCCCAGTTTGTTGTGAGTACGCTGATACCTCATATGTGGGGGTAAACCACTGTTTGGGCGCACGTCAGGGCTCGGAAGGGAAGTAGTGACATTTGAAATGCAGACTTTGATGGAATGGTCTGCGGGCGTCACGTTGCATTTGCAGAGCCCCTGATGTGCCTAAACAGTAGAAACACCCCACAAGTGACCCCATTTTGGAAACTAGACCCCAAAAGGATCTTATCTAGATGTGTGGTGAGCACTTTCAACCCCCAAGTGTTTCACATAAGTTTATAACGTAGAGCCGTGAAAATAAAAAATAATTGTTCTTTCCTCAAAATTATGTTTTAGCAAGTAATTTTTTATTTTTGCAAGGGTAACAGGAGAAATTGGACCCCAATAGTTGTTGCACAGTTTGTCCTGAGTACGCTGGTATCCCATATGTGGGGGTAAACCACTGTTTGGGCGCACGTCGGGGCTTGGAAGGGAGGGCGCACCATTTGACTTTTTGAACGCAAGATTGGCTGGAATCAATGGTGGCGCCATGTTGCGTTTGGAGACCCCTGATGTGCCTAAACAGTGGAAACCCCTCAATTCTAACTTCAACACTAACCCCAACACACCCCTAACCCTAATCCCAACTGTAGCCATAACACTAATCACAACCCTAACCCCAACACACCCCTAACCACAACCCTAACCCCAACACACCCGTAACCCTAAATCCAACCCTAATCCTAACCCTAATCCCAACCCTACCCACAACTGTAACCCCAAGACAACCCTAACCCTATCCTTAACCCTAACCACAAGCCTAATCTTAACCCTATTTCCAACCCTAGCCCTAATTCCAACCCTAAGGGTACCGTCTCACATAACGATTTACCAACGATCACGACCAGCGATACGACCTGGCCGTGATCGTTGGAAAGTCGTTGTGTGGTCGCTGGGGAGCTGTCACACAGACGGCTCTCCAGCGACCAACGATGCCAAGGTCCCGGGTAACCAGGGTAAACATCGGGTTACTAAGCGCAGGGCCGCGCTTAGTAACCCGATGTTTACCGTGGTTACCAGCGTAAAAGTAAAAAAAAAAAAAACGTACATACTCACATTTCGGTGTCCTTCAGGTCCCTTGCCGTCTGCTTCCCGCTCTGACTGAGTGCCGCCGTACAGTGAGAGCAGAGCACAGCGGTGACGTCACTGCTGTGCTGTGCTCTCACTTTCCGGCCGGCAGACAGTCAGAGCGGGAAGCAGACGGCAAGGGACCTGAAGGACACCGAAATGTGAGTATGTACGTTTTTTGTTTTTTTTTACTTTTACGCTGGTAACCACGGTAAACATCGGGTTACTAAGCGCGGCCCTGCGCTTAGTAACCCGATGTTTACCCTGGTTGCAAGCGAACGCATCGCTGGATCGCTGTCACACACAACGATCCAGCGATGACAGCGGGAGATCCAGTGACAAAAGAAAGTTCCAAACGATCTACTATGACGTACGATTCTCAGCAGGGTCCCTGATCGCTGCTGCGTGTCAGACACAGCGATATCGTATGGATATCGCTGGAATGTCACGGATCGTACCGTCGTAGCGATCAAAGTGCCACTGTGAGACGGTACCCTAACTCTAATTCCAACCCTAACCCTAAGGGTATGTGCCCACTTTGCGGATTCGTGTGAGATTTTTCCGCACCATTTTTGAAAAATCCGCAGGTAAAAGGCACTGCGTTTTACCTACGGATTTACAGCGGATTTCCAGTGTTTTTTTGTGCGGATTTCACCTGCGGATTCCTATTGTGGAACAGGTGTAAAACGCTGCGGAATCCGCACAAAATTGACATGCTGCGGAAAATACAACACAGCGTTTCTGCACGGTATTTTCCGCACCATGGGCACAGCGGATTTGGTTTTCCATAGGTGTACATGGTACTGTAAACCTGATGGAAAACTGCTACGAATTCGCAGCGGCCAATCCGCTGCGGATCCGCGGCCAATCCGCTGCGGATCCGCGGCCAATCCGCTGCGGATCCGCGGCAATCTGCTGCGGATTCGCAGCCAAATCCGCACTGTGTGCACATGCCCTAACCCTACCCCTAACCCTACCCCTAATTCTAACCCTAATTCTAACCCTAATTCTAACCCTAGTTCTAACCCTATCCGTAGCAGAAAAAAATATATATATTTTTTATTTATTTTTATTATTGTCCCTATGGGGGTGATAAAGGGGGGGGTCATTTACTTATTTTTTTATTTTGATCACTGTGATAGGCTATATCGCAGTGATCAAAATACATCTGAAACGAATCTGCCAGCCGGCAGATTCAGCGGGCGCAGTGCGCATGCGCCCGCCATTTTGCAAGATGGCGGCGCCCATGGAGAAGCCGGACGGACACCGGGAGGCCAGGTAAGTATGAAGGGGGGGTGATCGGATCACGGGGGGGGGGACCGGAGCACAGGGAGGGGGCACCGGAGCACGGGGGGAGCGGACAGGAGGACGGAGGAGCGGACAGGACGAATTAGGGGGGCGGCCACGTAACGGAGCACTGGGGGGGCGATCGGTGGGGTGGGGGGGAGGCAGATTAGGTTTTCCAGCCATGGCCGATGATATTGCAGCATCGGCCATGGCTGGATTGTAATATTTCACCGTTTTTTTGGGTGAAATATTACAAATCGCTCTGATTGGCAGTTTCACTTTCAACAGCCAATCAGAGCGATCGTAGCCACGAGGGGGTGAAGCCACCCCCCCTGGGCTGAAGCACCACTCCCCCTGTTCCTGCAGATCGGGTGAAATTGGAGTTAACCCTTTCACCCGATCTGCAGGAGCGCGATCCCTCCATGACGCATACGCTGCGTCATAGGTCGCATTGGCACCGACTTTCATGACGCAGCGTATGCGTCAAAGGTCGTGAAGGGGTTAATGTCACCAGATAATACAAAGGTGACATCAACCCCATAAATATGAACCTCAGTTGCCACTGCCACAGGGCAAGTGGGAAGAGCCTGGCAAAGCGCCAGGATTGGCGCATCAAATGGATGCACCATTTAAGGGCAGCTGCGGGCTGCTATCTTTAGGCTGGGAGGGCTAATATCCATGGCTCTTTACCAGCCTGAGAATACCAGCCCTCAACTGTCAACTTTAGCATGGCAGGTTGTCAAAAATGGAGGGGACCCCATACATTTGTTTAAAATTATTTATTTAAATAATTAAGAAACAGCATGGGGACCCCTCTATTCTTGATAACCAGCCTTGCTAATGCTGATAGCTGATGGTTGCAGCCCACAGCTGTCAGTTTTGCCTGGCTGGTTATCAAAAATACAGGGGAACCCACATCAATTTATTTTTTTTTAATTATTTATGAAAGCACAATTGATGGGTCAATTGATGCCACTTTTCCTGGTGTCTGCCCCTAATTTGATCTTTTTTGGCAGCTTTTTAGCCCCCTGAAGGTGTTTTCTATGTGTTTGGTTTTGCCTCCCATTGAATTAAATGGAGTTCGGATATGTTCGTCATACTGTTCGCTGAACATCGGGACTTTCGCCAAACAGGACTTTGAAATGTTCAGTCATCTCTATTCCTGAATAAATAAATAGTCACTGTTGAACAGCTGGTCAATACAGAGATTAATATGCTGAAAAGATGATTCGAAAACGCGCTTAAGGAGGTGAGAGAACCTGTGCAGGTAAGTATGGGATAGGACATGCAAAACAGAGCATGCACAGATTGCCCTGTAGGTGTGACAGTGGGCACAAAACACAAGATGATAGGAGGAGAAATCTGCGTCTACGTGGTGCCTCACCCTTACACGTCCAGAGCTGGTTACCTACGGAACGCTGCACTGAACCCCAGATAGTGCTAGATACGAGCTGTGAATCTACCTGACAGGTGTATCGGTGTAGGACTCACTGGTTGGGTGAAACGGTCGTGGCCGACAGCTGGAGAGTCCGCAGCGGCAGGAGAGAGATGGACGTCGGCGGAGACCAGGTGATGAGGTGCTACGCAGAGCCAGAGAGACCCCGGCCGGTGGCGCCTCTGGATGCGTGCAAGGGAAAACGGGAAAAAAATGGCCGACAGGACTGACTGGCGTGTGACGTCACAAAATAGCTAAGGAGCGATGCTGGGGCCAAAAAGCATACCAACGCGTTTCAGAGGATCAACGTCCTCCTTCATCAGAGATTAATATGCTGCCAACAGGTTATGTGCACAAACACCAAGAAACACAAAGACCCAGAGTACAGCCAGAGGAGAGAGAATGACAAAAAAAGAGAAGCAAAGATGGCTCCCAGCAGTAATTCTGTGAAGTTCACAATGCCAAATCTGAGTAACCAGAAATATAAATCCTTGAAACGCAAGGTAAAAATGCTGCTGATAAGAGAAGGTATGTGGAAATAAAAAGAGGAGTCTAGACTTGACCCACTATCAGAAGCATGGATAGAAAAGGATCTAAAACCAAAAAGCACTATCTCCCTCAGTATATATGATAATCAGGTTGTACACGTATGTAAATGTGAAACTGCAAAAGAAATGAGGAACAGCTGCAGATAATGCATGAAAGGATAAAAATCAGCAATAAGCTCTATTTAATGAGAAAGCTGTATCAATCTAAGCTAAATGAGGGCAAAGATATGAAGGACTACATAGGAAATACTTTAGAAATTGTGAAGCTCCTGCCGGCATTAGGGAAGATCTAAAGGATTTTCATGCTGCTGCGCTACTACTAAGTGGTCTTCCAGAAAGTTATGACACACTTGTTACCGCACTAGATGCGCACCCAGATTATGAGCTTACATTGGAGTTTGTTAGTGGAAAGACTGTAGATGAGTAGAAGTGAAAGACAGAAAAGAAAACGACAGAAAGTGTAAGCAGCATTGGGATATCCACAGCGAAATCTGCCTTAAAACACAAGATCTACCCCAAAATAAAAGTCATTTGAAGGAAACAAGTAAATGTTTTGTCTGAAAAAAGTCAAGACAGGTTAACTGCAGAGTCGGGAAAGCTAGAATCAATTAGCTGAAAAAGCAAAATAATCATCAAAGAGTTAATAATGCCATTACTGAAGAATATGACACTTCAAGTACTGAAGCTGTGTTTATTGTTAATGCAAGTACATCAAACCATGCATGGTGTACAGTTGTACACTGCTCAAAAAATAAAGGGAACACTAAAATACCACATCCTAGATATCACTGAATGAAATATTTCAGTTGCAAATCTTTATTCATTACATAGTGAAATGTGTTGAGAACAATAAAACACAAAAATGATCAATGTAAAGCAAAATTAATATCCCCTGGAGGTCTGGATTTGGAATGATACTTAAAATCAAAGTGGAAAATCAAATTACAGGCTGATCCAACTTCAGTGGAAATGCCTCAAGACAAGGAAATGATGTTCATTTGTGTGTGTGTTACCTCCATGTGTCTGTATGACCTCCGTATAATGTCAGGGCATGCCCCTGATGAGGCGGCAGATGGTCTCCTGAGACCTGGACTAAAGCATCCTCCAACTCCTGGACAGTTTGTGGTGCAACGTGACATTGGTGGATGGTGCAAGACGTGATGTCCCAGATGTGTTCAATCGGATTCAGGTCTAGGGAATGGGCGGGCCACTCCATAGCTTCAATGCCTTCATCGTGCAGAAACTGCTGACACACTCCAGCCTCATGAGGTCTGGCTTTGTCCTGCATTAGGAGGCACCCAGGGCCAACCACACCAGCATATGGTCTCACAAGGGGTCTGAGTATCTCATCTCGGTACCTAATGGCAGTCAGGCTACCTCTGGTGAACAAATGGAGGACTGTGCAGCCCTCCAAAGAAATGCCACCCCACACCATTACTGACCCACTGACAAAACGGTCATGCTGAAGGATGTTGCGGGCAGCAGATCGCTCTCCACGGTGTCTCCAGACTCTGTCTCGTCTGTCACATGTGCTCAGTGTGAACCTGCTTTCATCTGTGAAGAGCAATCCTGGTGTTCTGTGGCAAATGCCAAGCATCCTGCACAGTGTTGGGCAGTGAGCACAACCCCCATCTGTGGATGTTGGGCACTCAGACCATCCTCATGGAGTCAGTTTCTAACCGTTTGTGCAGACTCATGCACATTTGTGGTCTGCTGGAGGTTATTTTGCAGGGCTTTGGCAGTTCTCCTCCAGTTCCTCCTTGCACAAAGGCTGAGATAGCGGGCCTACAGCTGGGTTGTTGCCCTCCTATGGCCCCCTCCACATCTCTGGCCTGTCTCCTGGTAGCGCTTCCAGCCTCTGGACACTACGCTGACAGACACAGCAAACCTTCTTGCCACAGGTCGCATTGATATGCCATCCTGGATGAGCTGCACTACCTGAGCCACTTGTGTGGGTTGTAGATTCTGTCTCATGCTACCACAAGTGTGAAAGCACAACCAACATTCAAAAGTGACCAAAACATTAGCCAGAAAGCATTGGTACTGAGATGTGGTCTGTGGTCCCCACCTGCAGAACCACTCCTTTATTGAGTGTGTCTTGATAATTGCCAATAATTTCCATCTGTTGTGTAGTCCATTTGCACAACAGCATGTGAAATTGATTGTCAAACAGTGTTGCTTCCTAATTGGACAGTTTGATTTCACAGAAGTTTGATTTACTTGGAGTTATATTCTGTTGTTTAAGTGTTCCCTTTATTTTTTGAGCAGTGTAGTTATATGACTAATGACAGAAGCTTCTTCTCTAACCTTTACCAAAGTAAGTCAGAAAAAATTATCTTGGCTAAGGCCGGTTTCACATTAGCGTTTTGAATAGCTGCGGAGGGCTGCGGACTTCCTCCGTGAAGCCCGCCCTCGGCTGCACCTCCGCCACTAGCTATGCCTACTTCTGCATGCGGCATGCATGCGGCCTGCATACCTATCTTTAACATTAGGTACGCAGGTCGTACGGCTGTATGTGGATGCTTCCGCATGCGTCTTTTTGACGATGCAGCGACCAGCGTAGGATGCAGCTGGTAGGAATTTATTTTATTCTCTGCATCGTCAAAACGATGCATGCAGAAGTATCTGCATACAGCCGCATGACCTGCGTACCTAATGTTCAAGATAGGTACGCAGGCCGCATGCAGGCCGTATGCAGAAGTAGGCGGAACTAGCGGTGGAGGTGAGGCCGAGGGCAGGGCTTCACGGAGGACGTCCGCAGCCTTCCGCAGCTCCTCAAACCGCTAGCGTGAAACTAGCCTAATGGTCAGTATAGGAACTCAGAAAAAAATCAAAGATGAGTTTTAGTTACATAGTTATTAAGGTTGAAGGAAGACTTTAAGTCCATCTAGTTCAACCTATAGCCTAACCTAACATGCCCTAACATGTTGATCCAGAGGAAGGCAAAACAACCCCATGTGGCAAAGAGTAAGCTCCACATTGGGGGAAAAAATTCCTTCCCGACTCCACATACGGCAATCAGACTAGTTCCCTGGATCAACGCCCTATCATGGAATCTAGTGTATATACCCTGTAACATTATACTTTTCAAGAAAGGCATCCAGTCCCCTCTTAAATTTAAGTAATGAATCACTCATTACAACATCATACGGCAGAGAGTTCCATAGTCTCACTGCTCTTACAGTAAAGAATCCGCGTCTGTTATTATGCTTAAACCATCTTTCCTCCAGATGTAGAGGATGCCCCCTTGTCCCTGTCTCAGGTCTATGATTAAAAAGATCATCAGAAAGGTCTTTGTACTGTCCCCTCATATATTTATACATTAAAATAAGATCACCCCTTAGTCTTCGTTTTTCCAAACTAAATAGCCCCAAGTGTAATAACCTATCTTGGTATTGCAGACCCCCCAGTCCTCTAATAACCTTGGTCACTCTTCTCTGCACCCGCTCTAGTTCAGCTATGTCTTTCTTATACACCGGAGACCAGAACTGTGCACAGTATTCTAAGTGTGGTCGAACTAGTGACTTGTATAGAGGTAAAATTATGTTCTCCTCATGAGCATATATGCCTCTTTTAATGCATCCCATTATTTTATTTGCCTTTGTAGCAGCTGCCTGACACTGGCCACTAAATGTGAGTTTGTCATCCACCCATACACCCAGGTCTTTTTCATTGAGTTTGCCCAGAGTTTTAGAATTAAGCACATAGTTATACATCTTATTACTTCTACCCAAGTGCATGACCTTACATTTATCCCCATTAAAGATCATTTGCCATTTATCAGCCCAACCTTCTTTTACATAAATCATCCTGTAATATAAAATTGTCCTCCCCTGTATTGATTACCCTGCAGAGTTTAGTGTCATCTGCAAATATTGAAATTCTACTCTGAATGCCCCCTACAAGGTCATTAATAAATATGTTAAAAAGAAGAGGGCCCAATACTGACCCCTGTGGTACCCCACTGCTAACCGCGACTCAGTCCGAGTGTGCTCCATTAATAACCACCCTTTGTTTCCTATCCCTGAGCCAGCTCTCAACCCACTTACACATATTTTCCCCTATCCCCATTATTCTCATTTTATGTATCAACCTTTTGTGTGGCACCGTATCAAAAGCTTTTGAAAAGTCCATATACACTACATCTACTGGTTTCCCTTGGTCCAGTCCGGAACTTACCTCTTCATAGAAGCTGATCAAATTAGTCTGACATGAACGGTCCCTAGTAAACCCGTGCTGATACTGGGTCATGAGGTTATTCCTCTTCAGATACTCCAGTATAGCATCCCTTAGAATGCCCTCCAGGATTTTACCCACAGTAGAGGTTAAGCTTACTGGCCTATAATTTCCGAGTTCAGTTTTTGTCCCCTTTTTGAATATTGGCACCACATTTGCTATACGCCAGTCCTGTGGTACAGCCCCTGTTATTATGGACTCTTTAAAGATTTTACCAGCTAAAATGCAAGGAAAATGTATACACTGCTAAACATGAATAAAACAAGAACTGTGTCCATGTATGGCACAGGTGTCTTGCCCATAGAGACTCAGAAGCAATAAGAAAGTTAGTTCAAAAACAACTTGCAGATGGTATTACAGTCAATCTGTGTAATCAGACAATAAAATGTACTAGCTGTCTTAAAGTGAAAATGTAAAGAAAATACATTCATAAGAACAGTACTACAAAATCTGAATAACTTCAGGATTTAATACACACTGGTGTTTGTGGTCGGATGAGTACTCAAATTCCAGGAAAGAAGGTACATTTTCTCACATTTATCGATGATTATTCAAGATATATAGTTGCCTATCTGCTTCACAGCAAAGATGAAGTTCCAAAGAAACTTGAAATATATCTCGCTCAATTATATAACAATTTCAGGAGCATGCGAAAAGTTCTGCATCCAAATAATGGAACTGAATATACAAGTAATGAGACAAAGCACTTTAAGGAAAAATGAAATATTGATTTAGACCACTGTACCATACAACATTGAACAAAATGGTCTAGTGGAAAGAAGGAACCAGACACTTTGCGTCAAATAGCATACTCCTTCCATGTTCTCAAATTTTCCATCAAATATTAGGGGGAAGCAATCGTGACAGCTTGCTATCTTCCAAACAGACTACCAGATAAAACTACTGAAAAAATCAATTTGAGCAATGGAAAAGCAAGAAGCCTAAAGTACAACACATAAGAATATTCAGAAGTAAAGTGTTTGTATATATTTCCAAAGAAAAACATACCAAGTGTGAATCTCATGCAAAAGAAGGCATCCTAGTGGGCTCCAGTGAAACTCAGAAGGGATATAGAATCCTGCACCAAGAAATGAACAAGGTCACAATAAGCAGAGATGTAATGATTGATGCGAACTTCGTGTCGCTCAAGATTCATTATATCATACCAGTAGTCCAGCTGAAGCAACAAGTATCTCAGTCACAATATCAAAATAACAAGGAAGAAAATGTAAAAGTTAGGATAGGTTCTCGAACCACTGAAGAAGCAACCGAAAAATCAGGTTACCGTATATACTCGAGTATAAGCCGACCCGAGTATAAGCCGACCCCCCTAATTTTGCCACAAAAAACTGGGAAAACTTATTGACTCGAGTATAAGCCTAGGGTGGAAAATACAGCAGCTACCGGTGAATTTCAAAAATAAAAATAGATGCTCCATACCGTTCATTATTGTCCCAAAGGAGGTTCCATATAAAGCTGTGCCATATATAATGCCCCATGCCGTTGATTATTGTCCCATAGATGATCCATATATAGCTGTGCCATATAGAATGCTCTGCACTGTTCATTATGGCCCCATAGATGCTCCTTATAAAGCTGTGCCATATATAATGCTCTGCACCGTTCATTATGGCCCCATAGATGATCCATATATAGCTGTGCCATATAGAATGCTCTGCACTGTTCATTATGGCCCTATAGATGCTCCTTATAAAGCTGTGCCATATAGAATGCTCTGCACCATTCATTATGGCCCCATAGATGCTCCTTATAAAGCTGTGCCATATAGAAAGCTCTGCACCATTCATTATGGCCCCATAGATGATCCATATATAGCTGTGCCATATAGAATGCTCTGCACCATTCATTATGGCCCCATAGATGCTCCTTATAAAGCTGTGCCATATATAATGCTCTGCACCGTTCATTATGGCCTCATAGATGCTCCTTATAAAGCTGTGCCATATAGAATGCTCTGCACCGTTCATTATGGCCCCATAGATGCTCCTTATAAAGCTGTGCCATATATAATGTTCTGCACCGTTCATTATGGCCCCATAGATGCTCCATATAAAGCTGTGCCATATAGAATGCTCTGCACCATTCATTATGGCCCCATAGATGCTCCTTATAAAGCTGTGCCATATAGAATGCTCTGCACCGTTCATTATGGCCCCATAGATGCTCCTTATAAAGCTGTGCCATATAGAATGCTCTGCACCGTTCATTATGGCCCCATAGATGCTCCTTATAAAGCTGTGCCATATATGCTCTATAGCGTTCATTATGGCCCCATAGATGCTCCATTTAAAGCTGTGCCATATATAACGCTGCTGCAATAAAAAAAAAACATACTCACCTCTCTAGCTGCCTGCAGCTCCTCAGCGTCCCGTCTCGGCGTCTCTCCGCACTGACTGTTCAGGCAGAGGGCGGCGCGCACACTAGTATGTCATCGCGCCCTCTGACCTGCACAGTCAGAGCAAGAAGACGGGAAGACGGAGCGGTGCCCGGCGGGTCGAACGTGGACAGGTGAATATAAAATACTCACCTAGTCCCGGCGCTCCTGACGCTGTCCCTGCCTGTCACACTGTCTTCGGGTGCCGCAGCCTCTTCCTCTGTCAGCGGTCACTGGCACCGCTCATTAGAGAAATGAATATGCGGCTCCACCCCTATGGGAGTGGAGTCCATATTCATAACTTTAATGAGCGGTCCCACGTGACCGCTGAACAGGGGAAGAGCTGCAGCACCCGAAGACAGTGTGACAGGCAGGGGGAGCACCAGGAGCGCCGGGACTAGGTGAGTATATGACAGACCTCTCTCCCCCTCACCCGCTGACCCTGCCGCCAACCGTGACTCGAGTATAAGCCGAGAGGGGCACTTTCAGCCCAAAAATTTGGGCTGAAAATCTCAGCTTATACTCGCGTATATACGGTAACCTAAAGTCAGGAGATTGCCGAGATCAAACAACGGTATACCAGCAATCAAATGTAAATGGGTTTTTAAAATCAAATATGACTCTGAAGGCAAGGTTTACAGATTCAAAGCAAGATTACTTGCAAAAGTATATTCTCAGAAATATGGTGAAGATAATGATGCCAGATTTTCTACAGTTGCTAAGCAGGTCACATTCAGGGCTCTAATGGCTATAGCTGCTGTACAAAAGGTGTTGTGATAAATTTGTACATCAATACTGCCTTTTTAAAAGATAACATTAAGGAGGACATGTACATGACTCAACCCAAGAGTTATATCAAAGATGTTGAGGAGAATCTCATTTGTAAACTACAAAAATCTCTCTATGGACTTAAGGAATAGGCAAGAGCTTGGAACACCAACATGAACAAAGTCTTATTAGAAGAAGGATTTAAAGAGGTAAAGCAGCTCCATGTTTATACACAAAATGTACGGATGGAAAGTGGATGTATATTCTCTTATATGTGGACGATGTGTTTATGGTTGAACAAGAGGAAACAGAAATTGCGAAGATGACAAATTCTGAATCAGCATTTTGAAACTAAAGACCTTGGAAATGTGATATATTATCTAGGAATCTAGGTCCAAAGAGAAGAATATGGACGTTTTATTCTAAACCAAAATGCAAAAATCAACTCAATTCTTAATCAATTTGGAATGTCAGAAGCCAAAGGTATATAAACCTCAATTGAGTAATCCTACTTAAAGTTGGAAGGAGAAAATGATGTGTTACCGAATAATGAAAAATACAGACAGGCAATGGCGGCACTCCAATATATAACAACTATGACTCAACTGGATATTGCTTCAACAATTGGAATTCTTTGCAGATGTGTGGAAAAAATGCACCAAAAAATGGAATGCTGTTGAGAGCATTCTTCAACGTTTGAAAGAGACTCAAGGCATAAATTTAAGGATATCTGCAACATTAGATCTAAAACTCACAGGCTATGTGGATGCAGACTGGGCCGGTGACTTAATTGGTCGAAAATCGACAGGGGGCTATTCAAGAAAGTTCCATTTCTTGGAGAAAGTTCAATTTCTTGGTCTAGCAGAAAACAGGCAGCCTTGTCATCTACAGAAGTAGAGTATGTGTCTGCAGCCCACACAAGTCAAGACATCATTTGATTAAACCAATTGCTAGATGATCTTGGTAAGCCATCTGCTCAATTGACAGTGATTCATGAAGACAACCAAGAATGCATTAAACTTGCATGCTGTGAGAACCAAACACATTGACATTAAACATCATCACCTGCATGAGTTGATAGAATGTGGCAAAATTGAGTTTGTTAATTGCTAGACTGACCATATGATAGCTTATGTTAAGACAAAGTGTCTTCCAGTAGCTAAATTTGAAAAATTCAGAACCACTATGGGACTGACAGGATAAGTAGCTGTTGAGTGGGGGTGTTCGAATAATGCTTACAATTGTATATATTGAAAGAACTACTATTTACTACTGTTTAATAGTGATGAGTTTATGTCTCTAGAAATAGTGTTAACTTGCTAGTAAATTACTGTTAAAAAAGAACTAAGAAGTCCTGCTCACTCACTGTGTGAGTAGCTGGAATACAGTTTTAGGCCGGCGTCACACTCAGCGTAAGACAATACGGTCCGTATTTTACGGCCGTAATACGGCCGTAATACGGAGAAATGTTCCCAAAATAGTGATCCGTAGTCAGGGTGTGTCAGCGTATTTTGCGCATGGCATCCTCCGTATGTAATCCGTATGGCATCCGTACTGCGAGATTTTCGCGCAGGCTTGCAAAACCGACATCTAATGGATTTATGTGCTCAAATGTTCGGGAAAACATATATACAGTATATATATATATATATATATATATATATATATGTCATTGAGACACATATATATATATATTCTGTATTTAGATTTCATTCAGCGCGATATCTGTGAACAGCCGGTAATTCAATTGCCGGCTTTTCATTTCTCCTGCACAAACCCGACAGGATATGAGACATGGTTTACATACAGTAAACCATCTCATATCCCCTTTTTTTTTGCATATTCCACACTACTAATGTTAGTAGTGTGTATGTGCAAAATTTCAGCGCTGTAGCTGCTGAAATAAAGGGTTAAATGGCGGAAAAAATTGGCGTGGGCTCCCGCGCAATTTTCTCCGCCAGAATGGTAAAGCCAGTGACTGAGGGCAGATATTAATAGCCAGGAGAGGGTCCATGGTTATTGGCCCCCCCGTGGCTACAAACATCTGCCCCCAGCCACCCCAGAAAAGGCACATCTGGAAGATGCGCCTATTCTGGCACTTGGCCACTCTCTTCCCACTCCCTGTAGCGGTGGGATATGGGGTAATGAAGGGTTAATGCCACCTTGCTATTGGAAGGTGACATTAAGCCAGATTAATAATGGAGAGGCGTCAATTATGACACCTATCCATTATTAATCCAATTGTTGGAAAGGGTTAAAAAACACACACACACATGATTTAAAAGTAGTTTAATGAAAGAAACACAGCGGTTGTTGTAATAATTTATTGATCTCTCAATCCATCAGGAACACCCTCGCTTGGAAAAATAATTAACGCACAAGATACATACCTTCTGGTGAACCGTCTCGTCCCACGAAGTAATCCATCTGAAGGGGTTAACTAATATTACAGGCAGGAGCCCTGCTAAATGCAGCTGTGCTCCGTGCCTGTAATCCCCGGCGAATGAATGAAATGTAGGTCATTGACCTACATTTCCTTCAGTCGCGGTGATGCGCCCCCTGGTGGATGTCCTCATATGACCTGGAGCGTGGGAAAAAGTTCCCAGGCTGCAGTTCATGAGAACATCCACCAGAGGGCGCCTCACCGCGACTGAATGTAAGTACAGATCCTGCTTTCCTTTCAGCACCCGGGGATTACAGGTACGAGCGAGTGGTTTATTGCAGCTCGTGCCTGTAATATTAGTTAACCCCTTCAGATGGATTACTTCGTGGGACGAGACGGTTCACCAGAAGGTATGTATCTTGTGCGTTAATTATTTTTCCAAGCGAGGGTGTTCCTGATGGATTGAGAGATCAATAAATTATTACAACAACCGCTGTGTTTATTTCATTAAACTACTTTTAAATCATGTGTGTCTGTTTGTGTGTTTTTTAACCCTTTCCAACAATTGGATTAATAATGGATAGGTGTCATAATTGACGCCTCTCCATTATTAATCTGGCTTAATGTCACCTTCCAATAGCAAGGTGGCATTAACCCTTCATTACCCCATATCCCACCGCTACAGGGAGTGGGAAGAGAGTGGCCAAGTGCCAGAATAGGCGCATCTTCCAGATGTGCCTTTTCTGGGGTGGCTGGGGGCAGATGTTTGTAGCCAAGGGGGGGCCAATAACCATGGACCCTCTCCTGGCTATTAATATCTGCCCTCAGTCACTGGCTTTACCATTCTGGCGGAGAAAATTGCGCGGGAGCCCACGCCAATTTTTTCCGCCATTTAACCCTTTATTTCAGCAGCTACAGCGCTGAAATTTTGCACATACACACTACTAACATTAGTAGTGTGGAATATGCAAAAAAAAAGGGGATATGAGATGGTTTACTGTATGAAAACCATGTCTCATATCCTGTCGGGTTTGTGCAGGAGAAATGAAAAGCCGGCAATTGAATTACCGACTTTTCACTAACAGCGCTGCGTATTTCTCGCAAGTCACACTGCAGGTCCGTGTGGAATCCGTATTTTTCTCGCCCCCATAGACTTTCATTGGCGAATTTTTTGCGCAATACGCTGACAAACGCAGCATGCTGCGATTTTGTACGGCCGTAGAAAGCCGTATAATACTGAACCGTAATATACGGCTGATAGGAGCAGCCCCATTGAGAATAATTGTGCCGTTTATTTTGCGAGTTTTACGGACGTAATTTCTGCGCTCTTACGTCCGTAAAACTCGCCAGTGTGACGCCGGCCTTACTTTCACTTTTCAAGCTGACAGCAAGCTAAGATCCTAAGCTATAAGAAAGACCAGTTGTAAGCTGTGCTATCTTTATTTCTGAATAAAGATACAGTTAGGTCCGTATATATTTGGACACAGACAAAATTTTTCTAATTTTGATTATAGACATTACCACAGTGAATTTTAAACAAAACAATTCAGATGCAGTTGAAGTTTAGACTTTCAGCTTTCATTTGAGGGTATCCACATTAAAATTGGATGAAGGGTTTGGGAGTTTCTGCTCCATAACATGTGCCACCCTGTTTTTAAAGGGACCAAAAGTAATTGGACAGATTCAATAATTTTAAATAAAATGTTCATTTTTAGTACTTGGTTGAAAACCCTTTGTTGGCAATGACGGCCTGAAGTCTTGAACTCATGGGCATCACCAGACGCTGTGTTTCCTCCTTTTTGATGCTCGGCCTTCACTGCGGTGGTTTTCAGTTGCTGTTTGTTTGTGGGCCTTTCTGTCTGAAGTTTAGTCTTTAACAAGTGAAATGCTGCTTAATTGGGTTGAGATCAGGTGACTGACTTGGCCATTCAAGAATATTCCACTTCTTTGCTTTAATAAACTCCTGGGTTGCTTTGGCTTTATGTTTTGGGTCATTGTCCATCCGTAGTATGAAACGACGACCAATCAGTTTTGCTGCATTTGGCTGGATCTGAGCACACAGTATGGCGGCTCAGAAGACCTCAAAATTCATTCGGCTGCTTCTGTCCTGTGTCACATCATCAATAACCACTAGTGACCCAGTGCCACTGGCAGCCATGCAGGCCCAAGCCATCACACTGCCTCCACCGTGTTTTACTGATGATGTGGTATGCTTTGGATCATGAGCTGTACCGCGCCGTCACCATACTTTTCTCTTTCCATCATTCTGGTAGAGGTTGATCTTGGTTTCATCTGTCAAAAGAATGTTCTTCCAGAACTGTGCTGGCTTTTTTTTATTTTTTTTTTAGCAAAGTCCAGTCTCGCCTTCTTATTCCTGATGCTTATGAGTGGCTGCACCGTGCA
Organism: Ranitomeya variabilis; assembly: GCF_051348905.1. Classification (NCBI taxonomy): domain Eukaryota; kingdom Metazoa; phylum Chordata; class Amphibia; order Anura; family Dendrobatidae; genus Ranitomeya; species Ranitomeya variabilis. The sequence goes on from NC_135235.1 coordinate 343,658,769, forward strand.
GTGAACCCTCTGTATTTACATTCATGCAGTCTTCTCTTTATGGTAGATTTGGATATTGATACGCCGACCTCCTGGAGAGTGTTGGTCACTTGGTTGGCTGCTGTGAAGGGGTTTCTCTTCACCATGGAGATTATTCTGCGATCATCCACCACTGTTGTCTTCCGTGGGCGCCCAGGTCTTTTTGCATTGATGAGTTCACCAGTGCTTTCTTTCTTTCTCAGGATGTACCAAACTGTAGATTTTGCCGCTCCTAATATTGTAGCAATTTCTCGGATGGGTTTTTTCTGTTTTCGCAGCTTAAGGATGGCTTGTTTCACCTACATGGAGAGCTCCTTTGACCGCATGTTTACTTCACAGCAAAACCTTCCAAATGCAAGCACCACACCTCAAATCACCTCCAGGCCTTTTATCTGCTTAATTGGGAATGACATAATGAAGGGATTGCCCACAACTGTCCATGAAATAGCCTTGGAGTCAATTGTCCAATTACTTTTGGTCCCTTTAAAAACAGGGTGGCACATGTTAAGGAGCTGAAACTCCTAAACCCTTCATCCAATTTTAATGTGGATACCCTCAAATGAAAGCTGAAAGTCTGAACTTCAACTGCATCTGAATTGTTTTGTTTAAAATTCATTGTGGTTATGTCTATAACCAAAATTAGAAAAATGCTGTCTCTGTCCAAATATATATGGACCTAACTGTATATTCACTGTTGAGCGGCTAGACAGTACAGAGATTGATCTACTGTCAACAGGGTTAGGCTACGTTCACATTTGCGCCTTTGGGCGCAGCGTTGTCAACGCAACGCATGAAGCACTGAAAACGCACACAAAACGCGGCATCTTTCGATGCATGCATTGAACGCATGCGTCGGAAAACGCTGCGTTTTTTGTGCATTTTCAATGCGCTTTTGTAAAAAACGCACCATTTTCTGACGCATGCGTCGTCATTCAATGATGTCATTCTTTAACCAATAGCAGGAAAAAAAAGCCCCAATTAGTGTCTAGACACTAGATAATGACCACCAATGGCTAGAAGAGGGTGGGTGTAATGGAATTTGTGTATATATACCCTGGCAGAGATGAATTCCTCAGATTTGGCTGTGGTGCATCATGATGGCGCGTCCTATGGAGAGTATCTACATGGATATGGAGTTGGAGTTTGCCTTGGCTAATGCCTATGCTATCGCCTGTTACGAGAAAAAGAAAAGAGATAAACAACGGAGAAGGAGTCATCGACGCTTTTGTCTACACCCAATAGTGGAAGTCCTGGAGAGCCGTGGAGCCTACCATTGCTTGTTTGGCAAGCTAAATGACAACCTGGAAAAATATTTAGAATATACCAGGATGTCTCAAGACAGCTTCTGGTATCTGCTGCGTCTGGTGGAAAGAGCCATTAACAGGCAGGACACGCAGCTCCGGAGATCAATTTCAGCAGAGGAACGGCTGCTGGTGACTCTACGGTACGTAATATAGCTAGAACGACTGTGATATGTTCTGCCCTTTTTTTTTTTTTTTTGTGGTGGGTATGGTAAATGAATTTTTTTTTATTACAATGTACTTTAATTGAATTTATTTATTTTTCTTCTTGGCAGTTTCCTGGCTACCGGAGAGACCTTAAGATCCCTGCATTTCCAATTTCGGATTGGAGTCTCCACTCTTTCTGGAATTATTGCCGACACATGCCGCGCTTTGTGGGAAAATCTCCGTGAAGAATTTTTACCCCTCCCTACAACAGAAATATGGGAGGCCAATGCCAATAAATTTGAACAACTGTGTTCTTTCCCCAACTGTATTGGAGCTGTGGATGGGAAGCACATTAGGATTACAAAGCCTGCAAGAAGTGGATCTCTGTTTTACAATTATAAAAAATATTTTTCCACAGTGCTCATGGCAATTGCAGGTGCAGACTGCAGGTTTCTCGCAGTGGACATTGGAGCGTTTAGCAAGACAAATGACTCGCGGACATTTATAGAGTCTGATATGGGCCGAAGATTGTATGGGAACAATTTTAATTTCCCCCAGCCACGACCTCTTCCCAACACCGAAGGCCCGGCAATGCCATTTGTTGTGGTTGGGGATAAGGCATTTCAAATGTGTGCCAACCTACTGAAACTCTACTCCAGTCGGGGCTTGGACCACACCAAAAGTATTTTTAATTATAGACTGTCCAGGGCCAGAATAACTGTGGAGTACGCCTTTGGGATCCTGGTCTCCAAATGGCGTATTTTAGGATCCGCCATTAATCTGAAAATTGAGACAGTGGATGAGGTGGTGAAGGCTTGTGTGGTTCTACACAATTATATTATTGCTAAAGAGAGACTGAATGTGGAACTAGATGAACCCATACCAAACCCATTGCCCAATTACCAAGATCATCCTCTGAGGACAACTGTTGAAATTGGGCAGATGAGGGATCGATTTGCTTCCTATTTTGTTTCTGACGTTGGCCGTGTGTCATGGCAAGATCAAATGGTGTAGTGTTTGTGTTTAACAGTTGTACTGTATCCTGCTTTTAACTTACAATAAATTTATTGTGATTAAAATCAAAGAAAATATAGACATTTAAAGATATTAACAGTATTGTGTCCATGACATGTTGGGTAGCTATGTATTGTTCTTTCAATTTTGTAATATACCTAGGTTTTCTACTGTGTTGTGTTTTGAGTAAACATTTTGTGCCTTTCCTTTATAAAAACTGCTCCCCTTTTTTAAAAAATGTTGTGGTCAATAAAAAAAATATTTTGAACTATTCCAATGTCCATTTATTACCAACTGTGTATCCCACAAAAAAATGTACTCAGGTTATCATCAGTTCCCAAATAGACTCTGACAAACCACCCCACTTATGTTCACATAGCCGTGTGTTCCATAGTTGAGTGAACATGATCGGCTCCCTCCTTGTCAAGCTATGAAGCTTGCAGATTAGTTGCATATGGAACACTGCTTCATGTATCACGGTGGCTGAAGCAGTTTTCAGCCGCCACAGCTGCATGTGCCGTGGCTGTGTAGGCACTACACATGCATAGCGAGGCCAACAAATAGGCCTGGGTTGTGCAAAGGTTCTGCTTGTCACACTGCCTCAGAACATGCGGCTGCGGTGCAGGAAAAATGCAGATCATAATCGGCACTCAAGCCCTGTTCCATATGCTAGTAGTCGGCAACTTTTAGCTTGCCAAGGAGGGAGCCGATCATATTCGCTCTACTCTAGTGAGTTAACACTATTGAACTCAGGAAGCTGGAAAACCTCCTGAGTCAAATAGTGGCGACACTTGGCCACATGACCATTGCTATCACCTCACCTGACCCATTACCTTCAAGTATGTTTTAAAATTGTAATATTTTGTAATCCTCTTTGTGTTTAACACCTCATAGTACAATGATAGACACGGAAAAAATGGAGATTAAAAACTTGATAAAATAGTGTCTGACATTGCAGATATGAGGTGTGATAAACCAAAGATTTGTGTACACGGCGCATGGTGTGAGTTGCCAGTAACTAATTTAACTACAATAAAAATACATTGATTTTGAAACAAAACTTTTTTATTGGGGGACACAAGAAAAAAAGGGGTAGGGGTAAAGATTCAAGTGGTATCCACGTCGGCTATTAAGGGCGACTGATATCCACCGGTTTGGGATTCGGTAGAGGAGGAGGAGGAGGAGGAACCATACTCTAGAATACTCGACGGTATCTCACTCCACCCTGTGGCCGTCGGTGGTGAGATTGCCAATGCAGGAGGGGAGGGAGGAGGCACGACCAGTCTGCGAGTGACTGTTGACTGGCTCTGGCTACTCCTGCTCCTGCTTGTACCTGGCCGAGAGCTTGGTGTGGGTGTTGGAGCAGCCAGAGCCGCCGTAGCTGTCCATTTCCATCTCTTACTGTCTCCCTCTGGGTGTTCCTCTTGACGCCGTCTTCGGGAACTTGAGGGCCTGGCAGGAGCAGGACTCGGCGGCTCTGTGCGACGGTGTCGGTGGCGGCGTCCCTCGGCACCCGGACCTCGGTAGAGTTGCTCTGCAGCAGGACTAGGAGTCATGCTTGCCAGTGTTGGTACAACAGGCATTGTACTCGCTGACTGAATGATCATAGCCTGCTGCAGAGCACTCACATAGGCGTTGTTGCAGGCCTGCATCACCGAAATCTGGAGTTCCGGTGTAAGGTGTTCCACCATGCCCTTAGCAATGGCACTAAAAAAATGTTTCGCCGGCCTCATGAGCTCGGATTCCACTGTTTCAAGGTGCCGGTTGATAGTAGCCTGAGCAGTGTCCATTCTATCTCCCAGCGCCTTGAAACAATTTTGGAATACCGTGCCCAAATGAAAATATTCGGGCATTAGCGGCCTGTCTGAGGCCCGCTGGCGCTGGCGTGAATAGCCAAAAGAAGGAGCGCCAGAGGCCTCGGCCAGGGGAACACCAGATGGACCGGCTGCCGATTCTCCTGATGGTGGTGCATGCCTGCTCTCGCTGTGGGATGGCTGTGACGGGTCAGATGGCGATTCATGAAGGACCTCTCCAGATGGCCGAACAGGCTCGAGGGTACTGCTGTGTGTTCTGTGAAAACATAAGAAAAACATTAGTATACAAAATATAACATTTAACATTCGCCAACTCCTGTGTAATATAAAGCTAACATTGCATCCTACAGCACTATCAAAAATTTTTACATAATTGTAAAGGGTCAGTTCCGTCTGTCCGTTTGTCCTTCAGTAACGGTTTCATTCGCTGATTGTTCTGGCCAGCTGCCTGTCATGGCTGACGCGACCAATCAGCGAAGGGAACAGTCCAGAATAAAATGGCCGCTCTTTACTCCCCACAGTGAATACCTGTCGCCCGCATACTCCCCTCTGTCATTGCTAAACACGGCGGTAACCGTTGCCACCGTTAAACCTTGATGTCACCAACTTTTTACTATTGACGCTGCCTATGCCGCATCAATATTAAAAAATTTAAAAATTTTGATTTTAAAAATTAGCATGCTATACTCACCCATGGTTGCCGTTTGTGATGGCCGCCATGGTTTACGCTTATCGTCGGACCTGCCATGACATCACGGTCTTGTGACCAAGACGTCATCACAGGTCCTGCGATCAGACCAACCCTGGGAACGGAACCTGCCATGGACTAGAGGGTCTCCCGTGTCAATTTTTTTTTTGAAAACTGTGACAAACCTGGATGGGCAATATACTACGCTACTATGAAATATTGTACGTGGCTGGGCAATATACTATGTGTCTCTGTGCTGTATACTACGTCACTGGGCAATATACTAAATGGCTGGGCAATATACTACGTGGCTGAACAATATACTACGTGAACATGCATGTTGTACAATACCCGATGTGTTTGAATAGGTACTAAATACTTACTCTCAGCGGGCAATGACCGGTCTCAGGAACTGTAGAAGTCGGGTGTACTTATACGTGGATGTCCTTGCCGCTGCAGCCCCACCACGAGCCTGTTCCTCCTCCTTCCGCAGGCCCCGATTGAAACGGTCCTTCATGGAACGCCATCTTGTCTTCAATTTTTTGACTGTGAAAAAGCCAAAAAAAAAAAAAAAGATTAGAGAAACATTTTCAAATTATAACGCAACCGTGTGCGATGCAACAAACTTGCAGGAGTTGATCACATCACACACGGTTGTGTTCCTGGCCTGATGGGTGAGAGCGGCTTTTCAGCTATACTTACCAAAGTTATCTTTGTCCGTGGATGAAGCTCTGTCAAAGCCATCCCACAGCGATTTGGCCACTTCAGCCCACATACGCCTCAAAACGACCTGGTCCACATGCCGGGGGTCACGGCTGTCCCACAACGGGTCTCGCTCCTGGATAGAGGCGACCATGATATCGACGTCTATCCCCTCATCTTGGTCCCGTTGTGAAACCTAGAATAATTGGAAAACATTAATGTTTGCAATCTAAATAAAAATAGCTCTCCCCCCCCAAAACAAAAAAAAATTAAGAAAATAAAAAAAAAAAAAAAAAAAAAAAAAAAGGTTGTTTGAAAAAATACTTACTCGCCGTCTTGCCACCACAGCTTGGCCCCGAGGTCGCTGCTCCTGCTGGCTCGTTTTCTCCTCACTTGAAGAAGCCTGGAAAATAGTTTAAAAAAAATTTAGTAAAAAACACGTCTACAAATGACACCGAATAGTAAGCAACAGTAGATCATGTACTCACCGGACTCCCCTGCGGTGTTGTGTGGCTTGAGTTGCTTGCCATGGTAGCAAGATAAATTCTGCAAGGAAAAAAAAAAATATATCTACTATATATTTGCCTAAGGGTACTTCCGTCTTTCTGTAACGGTTATTCGTTCGCTGATTGGTCTCGGCAGCTGCCTGTCATGGCTGCCGCGACCAATCAGCGACGCGCACAGTCCAGAAAAAAATGGCCGCTTACTCCCCGCACTCACTGCCCGGCGCCCGCACACACCGCTCACACAGGGTTAATGCCGGCGGTAACGGACCGCGTTATGCCGCGGGTAAAGCACTCCGTTACCGCTGCTATTAACCCTGTGTGTCCCCAACTTTGTACTATTGACGCTGCCTATGCGGCATCAATAGTACAAAATGTAATGTTAAAAATAATAAATTAAAAAAAAACCTGCTATACTCACCCTCCGCCGCCTTTCTCGCTCCTCGCCACGCTCCCCGGACCGCTCCATTACAAGCGTCAGCTTGCAGTGAGGTCCCGTCCCAGGGCTGGTGTGCGGCAAGGACCTGCCGTGACGTCACGGTCACGTGACCGCGACGTCTTCATAGGTCCTGCTCCCACCAGCCCTGGCACTTGCAATGGAACTCGGCTTCAGGAAAATGGCCGCCGCGATGTCGATCTGCGCACGCGTGGCATCCCGCGGCCATTTTCCTGAAGCCGAGCACTACCATCTGCACAGGATGAGGATCCCAGGAAGAGGAGACACGGGACGCAGAGGAGCAGCGACAAGAATTGTGAGTATGATACACTACAAGGGGCCCTCGGATCGTTAGGTGAGTATGTTTATTTTTTATTTTTTGGACCTGTGACATACGTGCCTCGGTAATATACTACGTCACTGGGCAATATCCTACGTGGCTCTGCTGTATACTACAAGGCTGGGCAATATACTACGTGGCTGGGCAATATACTACGTGGCTGGGCAATATACTACGTGGCTGGGCAATATACTACAAGGCTGGGCAATATACTACAAAGCTGTGCAATATACTATGTGGCTCTGTGCAATATACTACGTGGCTGGGCAATATACTACGTGGCTGGGCAATATACTACGTGGCTGGGCAATATACTACGTCGCTGGGCAATATACTACGTCACTGGGCAATATACTACGTCGCTGGGCAATATACTACGTAACTGGGCAATATACTACGTGGCTGGGCAATATACTACGTGGCTGGGCAATATACTACGTGGCTGGGCAATATACTACAAGGCTGGGCAATATACTACAAAGCTGTGCAATATACTATGTGGCTCTGTGCAATATACTACGTGGCTGGGCAATATACTACGTGGCTGGGCAATATACTACGTGGCTGGGCAATATACTACGTCACTGGGCAATATACTACGTCACTGGGCAATATACTACGTCGCTGGGCAATATACTACGTAACTGGGCAATATACTACGTGGCTGGGCAATATACTACGTCGCTGGGCAATATACTACGTAACTGGGCAATATACTACGTAACTGGGCAATATACTACGTAACTGGGCAATATACTACGTGGACATGCATATTCTAGAATACCCGATGCGTTAGAATCGGGCCACCATCTAGTATATTATATTAACAGAATGCACAATACACAGCCACATAGAGGAAAATATCCAAAAATCCATACATAAACATTACGACCACAACGAACAGTGCACTCATAGTACAATGCCAACTGAACAAGCGCTGAGCAAACCACTCCGCCATACATTGAAATAAAAACAATGGCAGAGACGACACAATGCCAGAGTATAGCAAAAGCAGAATACAACAGTCCCAGAAAAGATAACAAAACAAATAAACAACAGCCCCTATGTACAAATCAAAAAAAGACATATATCTTTTTTTACAGAATAAATAGTTTTTTTTCAGAAAGGCACAAAAAAAGGCAATCCATACCGCTATACTTTACAATTTAAAAAAAAACAAGATAACGGTTACATATAAACCCCTGAAATTCATCAGAACCTGATAAAAAAAATAAAACATTTCTATTAAAAAAATACACAGTGGAACAACCGCATGCACAGAACAACCCAAAATACATTTAAAGCACCAAAGATTGTAAGAGAAAAAAAAAAAAGAACACCCCAAAAAAAAAAAGGAAAAGAAAAGTAAATCCTGGATAGACCACCATACTTTACAATAAAACCAACAAGGCTGGAGACAATGAAACGCCATCATATAACGCCAGAAATACATCACAACCAGAATAAAAAAACAGCCAAAAAATAATGGAAAAGAAAAGTCAATCCTGGATAGACCACCATACTTTACAATAAAACCAACAAGGCCGGAGACAATGAAACGCCATCATATAACACCAGAAATACATCACAACCAGAATGAAAAAACACCAATTTCAATTAAACAACCACAGTATAGCCGGATTAAAGTGCAGAACAAACATTTAAATTAAACATACACAACTTGCAATACAAAATTTTTAAAAATAAAACACAAAGAAAATGTGCAGATACATTCTATACTTACATCTCTTGAAAGCAGATGAGAGCTTGTCTGGTCTGTGTCCTATGCTGCATCCAATTGACAAACAATGCATTTTAACCTTTGTACATATATGGTATGTCTTGTCACTGTCTAGAGACCGTCTAGACACTTTTTTTGTTATTTTATTAAACGAAGCATGCGTCGCACAACGCACTTGCGTCCTCTGCGTTGTCCATTGGTTTTAATGGGGATTGTAACGCAAATACGACGCACAGGCGACGCATGCGTTTTTTGAAAAAATTTCAACGCTACAAAAATGCAACATGTAGCGTCGGCCGCGCCCCACCAGGTGCGCCGATACGACGCATGCGTCGCGAAAAGCAACAAAACGCATGACAACGCATGTCCATGCGCCCTCAATGTTAAAGATAGGGGCGCATAACGCATGCGTTGCTATGCGTCACCGACGCTGCACCCAAAGGCGCAAATGTGAACGTACCCTTACACCAGATACTTGAAAATAAACCTTTACTGTTTACAAACATGTGATATTGGATTATTTTTCTCAATAAAAAATTACAGAATCAAATAATTTTCACTCATTTGTTTGGTTTGGTTCTCCATCTACTGAAAATCTGTGTGCAACCTGTCTCCTCCATATATCTCTGAAATAATCTCCCGATATCTTCCCTCTCATAATCTCCGGTCCTCCTAAGACCTCCTTCTCTCCTCCACACTTATTCGTTCCTCAACCAACCGCCTTCAAGACTTCTCCCAAATATCCCCCATCCTCTGAAATTCTTTGCCCCAACACGTCTGACTATCAACCACCTTTGGATCCTTCAGATGGAACCTGAAAACCCACCTCTTCAGGAAAGCCTACAACCTGCACTGACCCCGCTGCCTCCTCACCACTACCAAAGCTACCGCCTCACCAAGACCGGAGCTCCTGCATCCCTCAACCTATTGTCTCCTTCCCTGTTGTGAATTCCGTTCTTGGGCTCCCTCCGGTGGTTGTAAATGGCACTTTTGTGAATTCTGCCCTTGGGCTCCCTCTGGTGGATTTGAGTGGAACTGCTGCTCCTTGGGTTTAGCATTAGCAGCTGCTTCCACTGATCGTCTCTCCTGGCTCTGCTATTTAACCTAGCTCTGGGCTTCAGCCAGTGCCAGCTGCCAATGTTTCTTGGTTGGATTCAGATCTCTCCTTGGATTTCTCTGATTGCCTATCCATTTCAGCAAAAGATAAGTCCTTGCTTGTTCTTTTGTTGTCCACCTGCTGTGGACTTAATCGCTCAGCTCATGTTATGTTTTTTCCTGTCCAGCTTTTCAGTATGATATATTCATTTAGCTGGAAGCTCTGAGGAAGCAGATTTGCCCTCCACACCGTGAGTCGGTGTGGAGATTATTTTTGTAAACTCTGCGTGGATTTTTTAGCTTTTAATACTGACTGCACAGTATCCTTTTCTGTTCTGTCTATTTAGGTAGTTTTGGCCTCCATTGCTAAATCCTGTTTTCATTCTGTGTATGTCATTTCCCTCTCCACTCACAGTCAATATTTCTGGGGGGCTATCTTTCCTTTGGGGGTTTTCTCTGAGGCAAGATAGCTTTCTGTTTCCATCTTTAGGGATAGTTAGTTCTGAGGCTGTGATGAGGTGTCTAGGGAGTGACAGGAACATCCCACGGCTACTTCTAGTGTTGGTGTTAGGATTAGGAACTGCGGTCAGTACAGATACCACCTCCTCAGAGCTTGTCCCATGTTGCTCCTTAACCACCAGGTCATAACAGTACAGCTGGCCAACAATGTGTTGAATGCATCTCAAAAGAGGGAAAAAAAAGTTCTGAGCCATTTTTTTTTCTTTTTCTCTGCAGCCTGTTTTGTCCTTTTTTCCCCCTTAATCTCTGGGTGGTTCAGGATTCTGGTGCTGACATGGATATTGAGGGTTTGTTCTCTCATGTGGATCAACTCGCTGCAAGGGTACAGAGTATCCAAGACTATGTTGTTCAGACTCCAGCTTTAGAGCCTAGAATTCCTACTCCTGATTTGTTTTTAGGGATAGATCCAAATTTTTGAACTTTAAAAATAACTGCAGATTGTTTTTTGCTTTGAGACCCCGTTCCTCTGGTGACCCCATTCAGCAGGTGAAGATTGTCATTTCTCTGATGCGTGGAGACCCTCAGGACTGGGCATTCTCCCTTGAGTCAGGGGATCCTGCATTGCTCATTGTAGACGCATTTTTTCAAGCGCTCGGATTGCTGTATGATGAACCTAATTCTGTGGATCAGGCAGAAAAAACCTTGCTGGCTCTGTGTCCGGGTCAGGAAGCGGCAGAAGTATACTGCCAGAAATTTAGAAAGTGGTCTGTGCTCACAAAATGGAATGAGTATGCCCTGGCAGCGATTTTCAGAAAGGGTCTTTCTGAAGCCCTTAAAGATGTTATGGTGGGATTCCCCACGCCGGCTGGTTTGAACGATTCAATGTCTTTGGCCATTCAGATTGATCGGCGTCTGCGCGAGCGCAAGGTGGTGCACCATATGGCGGTGTCCTCTGAGCAGAGTCCTGAGCCTATGCAATGTGCTAGGATTTTGACTAGAGCAGAACGGCAGGAATTCAGACGTCAGAATAGGCTGTGTTTTTACTGTGGTGATTCTGCTCATGCTATTTCTGATTGCCCTAAGCGTACTAAGAGGGTCACTAGGTCTGTTACCATTAGTACTGTACAGCCTAAATTTCTCTTGTCTGTTACCCTGATTTGCTCATTATCGTCCTTTTCTGTTATGGCATTTGTGGATTCAGGCGCAGCCCTGAACGTAATGTGTCATGATCTCTGCAGGCAGAGATCATAGCAAGCCTATAGAGGGACAAGCTCTCGGAAGATGGAACTATACTGACCATGAACTAAGCCTGCCGCGCAACTAGAAATAGCCAGGTAGCATTTCCTATTTATAGCTAGATGCCCAGCTCTGGCCTAAGACCTAAATAGCTAGCAGAGGGAAATATAAGACCTGGCTCACCTCTAGAGAAATATTCCAAAGAAGACAGTAGCCCCCCACATATAATGACGGTGAGTTCAGATGAAACAACAAACGCAGCAGGAAAATAGTCTTAGCAAATTTGAGGTCCGCTTACTAGATAGCAGAAGACAGATAGTATACTTTCATGGTCAGCAGAAAAACACTAACAAAACACCATCCAGAGATTACCTTAAACTCTGGCATTAACTCATAACGCCAGAGTAGCAATCCCTGATCAACGAGAGCTTTCCAGACACAGTAACAAAACTTCAGCTGTGAACTGGAACAAATAGGCAAAATGAAACATGGACAAAAGTCCAACTTATCTAGTAGTTGTCTAGAAGCAGGAACAAGCACTGAGAGGCATCAGATAACATTGTTGACCGGCAAGAAACCACCAGAGAAATGAGCTTAAATAGCGACACCCACTACTGATGGAACCAGGTGAAACAGGAAAGAGGATGACAAATCCAATTCCACAAGCGGCCACCGGGGGAGCCCAGAATCCAAATTCACAACAGTACCCCCCCCTCAAGGAGGGGGCACCGAACCCTCACCAGATCCACCAGGGCGACCAGGATGAGCCCTATGGAAGGCACGAACAAGATCAGAAGCATGAACATCAGATGCATTGACCCAAGAATTATCCTCCTGGCCGTAACCCTTCCAGTTGACCAGATACTGGAGTCTCCGTCTGGAAACACGAGAGTCCAAAATTTTCTCCACAACGTACTCCAACTCACCCTCAACCAACACCGGAGCAGGAGGCTCAACTGAAGGTACAACAGGTACCTCATACCTGCGCAATAACGACCGATGAAAAACGTTATGAATGGAAAAGGACGCAGGGAGGTCCAAACGGAAAGAAACAGGATTAAGAATCTCCAATATTCTATAAGGGCCGATGAACCGAGGTTTAAACTTAGGAGAAGAGACCCTCATAGGGACAAAACGAGAAGACAACCACACCAAATCTCCAACACAAAGCCGAGAACCAACACGACGATGACGGTTGGCAAAACGCTGAGTCTTCTCCTGGGACAACTTCAAATTGTCCATAACCTGCCCCCAGATGTGATGCAATCTCTCCACCACCGCATCCACTCCAGGACAATCCGAGGATTCCACCTGACCGGAGGAAAATCGAGGGTGAAACCCCGAATTACAGAAAAACGGGGACACCAAGGTGGAAGAGCTGGCCCGATTATTGAGGGCGAACTCTGCCAATGGCAAAAAAGCAACCCAATCATCCTGGTCAGCAGAGACAAAACACCTCAGATATGTCTCCAGGGTCTGATTAGTCCGCTCGGTCTGGCCATTAGTCTGAGGGTGAAAAGCAGATGAAAAAGACAAATCTATGCCCATCCTAGCACAGAATGCCCGCCAAAATCTAGACACAAATTGGGCACCTCTGTCAGAAACAATATTCTCAGGAATACCGTGCAATCGGACAACATTCTGAAAAAACAGAGGAACCAACTCAGAAGAAGAAGGCAACTTGGGCAGAGGAACCAAATGGACCATTTTAGAGAAACGGTCACAGACCACCCAGATGACAGACATCTTCTGGGAAACAGGCAGATCTGAAATAAAATCCATCGAGATGTGTGTCCAAGGCCTCTTAGGAATAGGCAAGGGCAACAGCAGTCCGCTAGCCCGAGAACTACAAGACTTGGCCCGAGCACAAATGTCACATGACTGCACAAAGACTCGCACATCTCGTGACAGGGAAGGCCACCAGAAGGATCTTGCCACCAAATCCCTGGTACCAAAAATTCCGGGATGACCTGCCAATGCAGAAGAATGTACCTCAGAGATGACTCTACTGGTCCAATCATCCGGAACAAACAGTCTATCAGGCGGACAACGATCCGGTCTATCCGCCTGAAACTCTTGCAAGGACCGCCGCAGATCAGGAGAAACGGCCGACAAAATTACTCCCTCCCTAAGGATACCTGTGGGTTCAGAATTACCAGGAGAGTCCGGGTCAAAACTCCTAGAAAGGGCATCTGCCTTAACATTCTTAGAACCCGGTAGGTATGACACCACAAAATTAAAGCGAGAAAAAAATAAAGACCAGCGCGCCTGTCTAGGATTCAGGCGCCTGGCAGTCTCAAGATAAATCAAATTTTTGTGGTCAGTCAATACCACCACCTGATGCTTAGCCCCCTCTAGCCAATGGCGCCACTCCTCAAACGCCCACTTCATGGCCAAAAGCTCCCGATTCCCAACATCATAATTCCGCTCTGCGGGCGAAAATTTGCGAGAAAAGAAGGCACAAGGCCTAATGACGGAGCAGTCGGAACCTTTCTGCGACAACACTGCCCCAGCTCCGATCTCCGAAGCGTCAACCTCAACCTGAAAAGGCAGATTCACATCAGGCTGACGCAACACAGGGGCAGAGGCAAAACGGTGCTTAAGCTCCTGAAAGGCCTCTACAGCATGAGGGGACCAATTAGCAACATCAGCGCCTTGTCTGGTCAAATCAGTCAGTGGTTTAACGACATCCGAAAAACCAGCAATAAATCGGCGGTAAAAGTTGGCAAAGCCCAAAAATCTCTGAAGACCCTTAAGAGAGGAGGGCTGAGTCCAGTCACAAATAGCTTGCACCTTGACGGGATCCATCTCAATGGAAGAGGGAGAAAAAATATACCCCAAAAAGGAAATTTTCTGGACCCCAAAAACGCACTTAGACCCCTTCACACATAAAGAATTAGACCGCAGAACCTGAAAAACTCTCCTGACCTGCTGGACATGAGAGTCCCAGTCATCAGAAAAAATCAGAATATCATCCAGATATATTATCATAAATTTATCCAGAAAATCGCGGAAAATATCATGCATAAAAGACTGGAAAACTGAAGGGGCATTAGAAAGACCAAAAGGCATGACCAAATACTCAAAGTGGCCCTCGGGCGTATTAAATGCGGTCTTCCACTCATCCCCCTGCCTGATCCGCACCAAATTATACGCCCCACGAAGATCAATTTTAGAGAACCACTTAGCACCCTCTATACGAGCAAACAAATCAGTAAGCAATGGCAATGGGTATTGATACTTAACAGTGATCTTATTCAGAAGCCGATAATCAATACATGGTCTCAAAGAGCCGTCCTTTTTTGAGACAAAGAAAAACCCAGCTCCCAAGGGAGAAGAAGATGGACGAATATGTCCCTTTTCCAAAGACTCCTTTATATATTCCCGCATAGCAGCATGTTCCGGCACAGACAGATTAAACAAACGACCCTTTGGATATTTGCAACCCGGTATCAAATCTATGGCACAATCGCACTCACGGTGCGGAGGTAACGACCCAAGCTTGGGTTCGTCAAAGACGTCTTGATAATCAGAGAGGAACTCAGGAACTTCAGAGGGAATGGACGACGAAATAGAAACCAAAGGTAAGTCCCCATGAATACCCTTACATCCCCAGCTCAACACAGACATTGCTCTCCAGTCCAAGACTGGGTTGTGAGACTGCAACCATGGCAATCCCAGTACCAAATCGTCATGTAAATTATACAGCACCAGGAAACGAATAATCTCCTGGTGATCCGGATTGATACGCATGGTTACTTGTGTCCAGTATTGTGGTTTATTATTAGCCAATGGGGTGGAGTCAATCCCCTTCAGAGGAATAAGAGTCTCCAAAGGCTCTAAATCAAAACCACAACGATTGGCAAAGGACCAATCCATAAGACTCAGAGCGGCGCCAGAGTCAACATAGGCGTCCGTGGCAATGGATGACAAAGAGCAAATCAGGGTTACAGACAAAATAAACTTAGACTGAATGGTGCCAATGGAAACAGACTTATCGAGCTTCTTTGTACGCCTAGAGCATGCTGATACAACATGAGTAGAATCCCCACAATAGAAGCACAATCCATTCTTCCGTCTAAAATTCTGTCGCTCGCTCCTGGACAGAATTCTATCACACTGCATACTTTCTGGCGTCTTTTCCAAAGACACCGCCAGATGGTGCACCGGTTTGCGCTCCCGCAGACGCCTATCAATCTGAATAGCCATTGTCATGGACTCATTCAGACCTGCAGGCACAGGGAACCCCACCATAACATCCTTAACGGCATCAGAGAGGCCTTCTCTGAAAGTTGCCGCCAAGGCGCACTCATTCCACTGAGTAAGCACAGACCATTTACGGAATTTTTGGCAGTAAACTTCAGCTTCGTCTTGCCCCTGAGATAGTGCCATCAAAGTTTTTTCTGCCTGAAGTTCCAAATGAGGTTCCTCATAAAGCAAGCCCAAGGCCAGAAAAAACGCATCCACATCGCGCAACGCAGGATCCCCTGCTGGCAATGAGAAGGCCCAATCTTGAGGGTCACCCCTGAGCAAGGAAATCACAATCCTAACCTGCTGAGCAGGGTCTCCAGCTGAACGAGACTTCAGGGACAAATAAAGCTTACAATTATTTCGGAAATTCTGGAAGCTAGCTCTATTCCCTGTGAAGAACTCCGGCAAAGGAATTCTCGGCTCAGATACCGGAGCATGTACCACACAATCTTGTAAATTTTGTACTTTCATGATGAGATTATTCAAACCCGCAGTTACACTCTGAAGATCCATTATTGTCAGGTGCACACAGAGCCATACAGAGATTAGGAGGAGAGAGAGAAAAAAGACTGCAGCAAGGCAAACTGGAGGAAAAAAAAAAAAAAAAAAAAAATTCCAGCAGACTTCTTATAACTCTCCTTTCTCAACCTGGGTCTTTAACACTTTATAGGCCGGTCAAACTGTCATGATCTCTGCAGGCAGAGATCATAGCAAGCCTATAGAGGGACAAGCTCTCGGAAGATGGAACTATACTGACCATGAACTAAGCCTGCCGCGCAACTAGAAATAGCCAGGTAGCATTTCCTATTTATAGCTAGATGCCCAGCTCTGGCCTAAGACCTAAATAGCTAGCAGAGGGAAATATAAGACCTGGCTCACCTCTAGAGAAATATTCCAAAGAAGACAGTAGCCCCCCACATATAATGACGGTGAGTTCAGATGAAACAACAAACGCAGCAGGAAAATAGTCTTAGCAAATTTGAGGTCCGCTTACTAGATAGCAGAAGACAGATAGTATACTTTCATGGTCAGCAGAAAAACACTAACAAAACACCATCCAGAGATTACCTTAAACTCTGGCATTAACTCATAACGCCAGAGTAGCAATCCCTGATCAACGAGAGCTTTCCAGACACAGTAACAAAACTTCAGCTGTGAACTGGAACAAATAGGCAAAATGAAACATGGACAAAAGTCCAACTTATCTAGTAGTTGTCTAGAAGCAGGAACAAGCACTGAGAGGCATCAGATAACATTGTTGACCGGCAAGAAACCACCAGAGAAATGAGCTTAAATAGCGACACCCACTACTGATGGAACCAGGTGAAACAGGAAAGAGGATGACAAATCCAATTCCACAAGCGGCCACCGGGGGAGCCCAGAATCCAAATTCACAACAGTAATGGACTTAGAGTTCGCCAGACACTGTGGTTTTTCCTTGCAGCCTTTGCAGAGCCCTATTCCCTTAAGGGGGATTGATGCTACACCATTGGCCAAGAATAAACCTCAGTACTGGACACAGTTGACCATGTACATGGCTCCAGCACATCAGGAAGATTGTCATTTTCTGGTGTTGCATAATTTGCATGATGTTGTTGTGCTGGGTTTTCCATGGTTACAGGTACATAATCCAGTGCTGGATTGGAAATCCATGTCTGTGACTAGTTGGGGTTGTCAAGGGACACATAGTGATGTTCCTTTGATGTCAATTTCCTCTTCCCCCTCTTCTGAAGTTCCTGAGTTTTTGTCGGATTTCCAGGATGTATTTGATGAGCCCAAGTCCAGCTCCCTTCCTCCTCATAGGGACTGCGATTGTGCTATTAACTTGATTCCTGGCTGTAAGTTCCCTAAGGGCCGACTTTTCAATCTGTCTGTGCCAGAGCATGCCGCCATGCGAAGTTATGTAAAGGAGTCTTTGGAGAAGGGGAATATTCGCCCGTCTTCGTCACCATTGGGAGCTGGATTCTTCTTGGTTGCCAAGAAGGATGGCTCCTTGAGACCCTGTATAGATTATCGCCTTCTCAATAAGATCACGGTCAAGTTCCAATACCCTTTACCTTTGCTTTCTGATTTGTTTGCTCGGATTAAGGGGGCTAGTTGGTTTACTAAGATTGACCTTCGAGGGGCGTATAATCTTGTTCGTATTAAACAAGGTGACGAATGGAAAACAGCATTTAATACGCCCGAAGGCCATTTTGAATACCTGGTGATGCCATTCGGGCTCTCTAATGCTCCATCTGTGTTTCAGTCCTTTATGCATGATATCTTCTGGAATTATCTTGATAAATTCATGATTGTATATTTGGATGATATTTTGTTTTTTTTCCGATGATTGGGAGTCTCATATGAAACAGGTCAGGATGGTATTTCAGATCCTTCGTGCTAATGCTTTGTTTGTGAAGGGGTCTAAGTGCCTTTTCGGAGTTCACAAGGTTTCTTTTTTGGGTTTCATTTTTTCTCCCTCGGCCATAGAAATGGATCCTGTTAAGGTCCAGGCCATTCATGATTGGATTCAACCCACATCTGTGAAGAGCCTTGAGAAATTTTTGGGCTTTGCTAATTTTTATCGCCGTTTCATTGCTAACTTTTCTAGTGTGGTTAAGCCCCTGACCGATTTGACGAAGAAAGGCGCTGATGTGATGAATTGGTCCTCTGCGGCTGTTGAGGCCTTTCAGGAGCTTAAACGTCGTTTTACTTCTGTCCCTGTGTTGCGTCAGCCAGATGTTTCTCTTCCTTTTCAGGTTGAGGTTGACGCTTCTGAGATTGGGGCAGGGGCCATTTTGTCTCAGAGAAGTTCTGATGGTTCTTTGATGAAACCATGTGCCTTCCTCTCCAGAAAGTTTTCACCTGCTGAGCGTAATTATGATGTCGGCAATCGGGAGTTGTTGGCTATGAAGTGGGCATTCGAGGAGTGGTGACATTGGCTTGAGGGAGCCAAGCATCGCGTTGTGGTCTTGACCGATCATAAGAATCTGATTTACCTCGAGTCTGCCAAGCGGTTGAATCCTAGACAAGCTCGATGGTCCCTGTTTTTCTCCCGTTTTGATTTTGTGGTCTCGTATCTTCCGGGATCTAAGAATGTGAAGGCTGGTGCCCTCTCTAGGAGTTTTTTGCCTGATTCTCCGGGTGTCCTTGAGCCGGTTGGTATTCTCAAGGAGGGGGTGATTCTTTCTGCCATCTCCCCTGATTTACGGCGGGTGCTTCAGGAGTTTCAGGCTGATAAACCTGACCGCTGTCCAGTGGGGAAACTGTTCGTTCCTGATAGATGGACAAGTAAGGTAATTTCTGAGGTTCATTGTTCGGTGTTGGCTGGTCATCCTAGGATTTTTGGTACCAGAGATTTGGTTGCTAGGTCCTTTTGGTGGCCTTCCTTGTCGCGGGATGTGCGTTCTTTTGTGCAGTCTTGTGGGACTTGTGCCCGGGCCAAGCCTTGCTGCTCCCGTGCTAGTGGGTTGCTTTTGCCTTTGCCGGTCCTTGAGAGGCCCTGGACGCATATTTCCATGGATTTTATTTCGGATCTTCCTGTTTCCCAGAAGATGTCTGTTGTCTGGGTGGTTTGTGACCGGTTTTCTAAGATCGTCCATTTGGTACCTTTACCTAAGTTGCCTTCCTCCTCTGATTTGGTTCCATTGTTTTTTCAGCATGTGGTTCGTTTGCATGGCATTCCGGAGAATATTGTGTCTGATAGAGGTTCCCAGTTTGTTTCTAGGTTTTGGCGGTCCTTTTGTGCTAGAATGGGCATTGATTTGTCTTTTTCTTCAGCATTTCATCCTCAGACAAATGGCCAAACTGAGCGAACCAATCAGACCTTGGAAACCTATTTGAGATGCTTTGTGTCTGCTGATCAGGATGATTGGGTGACCTTCTTGCCGTTGGCCGAGTTTGCCCTTAATAATCGGGCTAGTTCGGCTACCTTGGTTTCGCCTTTTTTTTGTAATTTTGGTTTTCATCCTCTTTTTTCTTCAGGGCAGGTTGAGCCTTCTGACTGTCCTGGTGTGGATTCTATGGTGGACAGGTTACAGCAGATTTGGACTCATGTGGTGGACAATTTGACGTTGTCTCAGGAAAAGGCTCAACGTTTTGCTAACCGTCGTCGGTGTGTTGGTCCCCGGCTTCGTGTTGGGATTTAGTCTGGTTATCTTCTCGTTATGTTCCTATGAAGGTTTCTTCCCCTAAGTTCAAGCCTCGCTTTATTGGTCCTTATAAGATTTCTGAGATTATCAATCCGGTATCTTTTCGTTTGGCCCTTCCAGCTTCTTTTTCCATCCATAATGTTTTCCATAGATCTTTGTTGCGGAGATATGTGGTGCCCGTGGTTCCTTCTGTTGATCCTCCTGCTCCGGTGTTGGTTGAGGGGGAGTTGGAATATGTGGTGGAGAAGATTTTGGATTCTCGTTTTTCGAGGCGGAAGCTTCAGTATCTGGTCAAGTGGAAGGGTTATGGCCAGGAGGATATTTCTTGGGTTGTTGCCTCCGATGTCCATGCTGCCGATTTGGTTTGTGCTTTTCACTTGGCTCGTCCGGATCGGCCTGGGGGCTCTGGTGAGGGTTCGGTGACCCCTCCTCAAGGGGGGGTACTGTTGTGAATTCCGTTCTTGGGCTCCCTCCGGTGGTTGCAAATGGCACTTTTGTGAATTCTGCCCTTGGGCTCCCTCTGGTGGTTTTGAGTGGAACTGCTGCTCCTTGGGTTTAGCATTAGCAGCTGCTTCCACTGATCATCTCTCCTGGCTCTGCTATTTAACCTAGCTCTGGGCTTCAGCCAGTGCCAGCTGTCAATGTTTCTTGGTTGGATTCAGATCTCTCCTTGGATTTCTCTGATTGCCTGTCCATTTCAGCAAAAGATAAGTCCTTGCTTGTTCTTTTGTTGTCCACCTGCTGTGGACTTAATCGCTCAGCTCATGCTATGTTTTTTCTTGTCCAGCTTTTCAGTATGATATATTCACTTAGCTGGAAGCTTTGAGGAAGCAGATTTGCCCTCCACACCGTGAGTTGGTGTGGAGATTATTTTTGTAAACTCTGCATGGATTTTTTAGCTTTTAATACTGACCGCACAGTATCCTTTTCTGTTCTGTCTATTTAGGTAGTTTTGGCCTCCTTTGCTAAATCCTGTTTTCATTCTGTGTATGTAATTTCCCTCTCCACTCACAGTCAATATTTTTGGGGGGCTATCTTTCCTTTGGGGGTTTTCTCTGAGGCAAGATAGCTTTCTGTTTCCATCTTTAGGGATAGTTAGTTCTCAGGCTGTGACGAGGTGTCTAGGGAGTGACAGGAACATCCCACGGCTACTTCTAGTGTTGGTGTTAGGATTAGGAACTGCGGTCAGTACAGACACCACCTCCTCAGAGCTTGTCCCATGTTGCTTCTTAACCACCAGGTCATAACAGTCAGTAGCCATAAAACAGCTGACATCAATCCACAACTATTACCCCACTTGCCACTGCACCAGAGCGAGTGGGAAGAGCAGAGGTTAAGTGCCAGAATTAGTGCATCTTATGGATGCTCCATTTCTTAGGTGGCTGAGGTCTGATGTTCTTAGTCTGGGAGGGGACCAATATCCATGGCCCCTTCCTAGGCTATTGATATCAGCCCACAGCAGTCTATTTAGCCTTTGCTGGTTAGCAAATATAGGGGGGACCTCACGTAATTTTTTGGGGTGTCTCCCCTATATTAACCAGTAGAGGCTAAGCAAACAGCTGTCAGCTGATATTAATAGCCTGGGAACCTTTACGGCTATTGGCTCCTTCCCAGAATATTAACATCAGCCCCCAGTTTTTAGCTGGTTAGGAAAATTACAGGGGACCCTTTGCCGATTTTATTTATTCTTTATTCGGATTTTATATTTTAATTAAAAAATAAATACAAGTACAGAAAAATAAGTACGCAAAGCACTGATTAGAAATCACACAGACATATTTCTATTTATCTATCTATCACATTCCCCATCACTATCTATCTCTATCTGTCAACATGTTTAATACAGAAAACACTTTAATTTCTATGCTGCATTTCATGACATTTGTGTCACACTGACAGAACATGGACACACGGGCACAGACAGCACACAGATGACACATGAATGGCACATATGTACACTGGGATGGCACACGAACACTGAGCACAGATTTCAGCAGTACTGGTTTTTCCAGTACAGAAATCACCAGGACATGTGAAGTAAGCCTTAGCCAAAGCCAACAGTGGAACAATCAGTGGAAAAGTATAATAGATACATGTCACCACTTCTATATTTATTTCCCACTTCTGTTTTTTTCTTGCAAATACTGATGGAAAATACTGACCAAATACTGAACTTGTGAACATGACCGTACCAACAGATTTAGAGTTCACTCATAGGACGGGATCACACATACGCGAGATACGGCCGAGTCTCGCAGGTGAAATCCCTCCTCTGGCGCCGGCACTCCGGAGCGAAGCGTGCAGCCGCATAGCAACACATGGAGCTGCACGCTCTGCTCCCAAGTGCCGGTGCCAGAGGAGGGATTTCACCTGCGAGACTCGGCCTTATCTCGCGTATGTGTGATCCCAACCACATACTGATAAAAAAATGAGATTGCACTTGGACCAATGATAGTCAATGAGATGGTGCAGATATTCATATCTCTTCTCAGCTGTATTTAGCATGAGAAAAAAATTTCATTCTGAAATTGAACAGTGCATGAAAAAAATCACATACTATATTAACCATCAGTATGGCATCTGATTTTTACGAACACATTACAATTCGGTAGCATCGGAAACTGTAAGGCTGGTTTCACATTTGCGTTCGGGGGCTTTGCGGAGGGCTGCGCACTTCCTCTGTTAAGCTCCACCTACTTCCGCATACTTCTGCATGTGTCCTGCGTACCTATCTTTAAAATTGGGTACGCAGGACATGCGGATGTATGCGGATGCGCTGTTTTGACACGCCCGCCGACCGCACAGGAAACGCAAAAAGTTGCATCTTGTGCGGATGGCGGGCGTGTCAAAACAACACATCCGCATACATCCGCATGTCCTGAGTACCCAATGTTAAAGATAGGTACACAGGACGCCTGCAGAAGTATGCGGAAGTAAGCGAAGCTTAACAGAGGAAGTATGCAGCCCTCTACAAAGCCCATGAACGCTAATGTGAACTTAACCTAAATGATCTTGTAAAATATTAATAGCCGCTGAGTAGAACAACAGATTGCATATAAAAAGCACAGGGATGACAAGTGTGAGAAAATGGTTCCACTCCCCTGAATGAGAATGGGACTGATTAATTATATGCAAGTGTGAGAAAACTCTAAAAGCCACCATCCCCAGCTCTGCATTTGTTGCACAAATGGATTGAGGCAGCTGTGTTCCTCACTATTGATTGTAAATTGTAATTTCGGCAAGTCAAGCAGTGTTATTAGGATACCAGATATTTATTGTTCGGTCCCATGTAGTAGACAATTGGGGGCAATTGGTATATAGAGTAATGAACCGTCACCCAAGACAGCCAAGTCAAACGGGTGGTCATTGTGTTTGGCCCACCCTACATCTGCTAGCAATGCTTCAGTTCTTCACAAGCAGCGTTCAGTTATTTAGGTGCCATTTCAACATGGTGAAGCTCTGTAAATAGTGACTGTGCTGCCAAGAATTCGCAGATCAGCCATACTCCCAGGTCATAGCCGACCACATCCTACTAAAAAGCTGTAGGTCAGTGCAGGATACCACTCGGTGATGATACATTCCGAAATTGCGGCAGTGGCTGAGAAGACTGAGTTAGGCTTCATTCAGATGTCCATGTTGCACGCACAGCTGCTTTTCACAAAATTAGAATATCATCAAAAAGTTATTTTATTTCAGTTCTTCAATACAAAAAGTGAAACTCGAATATTATACAGAGTCATTACAAACAGAGTAATCTATTTCTAGTGTTTATTTCTGTTAATGATGATGATTATGGCTTACAGCCAATGAAAACACAAAAGTCATTACCTCAGTAAATTAGAATACTGAATTGTGATGCCCAGTGGGCTGTGTTGCCAGGTTTGATGTCAACAGGAGAGTGTGCATTGTACATAGTCCTGGTGTGGAGCCTACTGGAGATTCTAATGGTCTGTTTGACAGACGTGCTGTGATTGTGGTCTGCAGAAACCTTTGTGTGGCGCCCCTAGGGGTATTTGCCACAAAAATAGTTATTGACACCAAATACAAATATTAAAATAGCAAGACTGCACTACCATCTCCGACCAGAAGGGGGAGCTCCAGAGACTCCCCTTGATCTATTCTGGTCTGAGAAAAGGACTGGCAGTTGGGTTGAGGAGCTGAAAGTGAGAGGTCGTATAACTGAACTCCTAACAGCCCTATAACGGATTATAGGCCCGTAATACCCATAGTAGGAAAAGAGGAATAGAGAAAAAGGATATTGTGAGAACCGGGTAGCAATAACCTCTACCCAGAATAGGCGCAGAGACAGATACCGGATCCGTGGCTATATTTATTATATATAATACAGCAACCGGAAGGAAGTGAGGTGATATCAGCTTCACCAGGGTAAGATGCAGCAACAGACACAGAGTTCAGCGGTACTCCCAGAGGGGGTAAGCCGACAAAAAGGACTCGGGTTGTCCGTCAAACCAGAGTACAGAAGAGACAGATTGGGTTGGCAGCCAGTTCACAAACAGCAGCAGGGCCATACAGAAACTGCGCATAATAAAAGGTGGAAATCCTGACAGGGTCAAAGTAATTCAGAGTTCTTAAAGGGAACCTGTCACCCCCAAAATGGCTGGTGAGGTAAGCTCACCGGCATCAGGGGCTTATCTACAGCATTCTGTAATGCTGTAGATAAGCCGCCGATGTTACCTGAAAGAGGAGAAAAAGACGTTAGATTATACTCACCCAGGGGCGGCCCCGCTCTGGTCCGCGTCCGATGGGTGTCTCCGGTCCGCTCCGGCGCCTCCCATCTTCATTCCATGGCGTCCTCTTCGGGTCTTTACGCCGCGGCTCCGGCGCAGGCGTACTTTGTCTGCCCTGTTGAGGGCAGAGCAAAGTACTGCAGTGCGCAGGCGCCGGAAAGGTCAGAGAGGCCCGGCGCCTGCGCAATGCAGTACTTTGCTCTGCCCTCAATAGGGCAGACAAAGTACGCCTGCGCCGGAGCCGCGGCGCGAAGACCCGAAGAGGACGTCATGGAACGAAGATGGGAGGCGCCGGAGCGGACCGGAGACACCCATCGGACGCGGACCAGAGCGGGGCCGCCCCTGGGTGAGTATAATCTAACGTCTTTTTCTCCTCTTTCAGGTAACATCGGCGGCTTATCTACAGCATTACAGAATGCTGTAGATAAGCCCCTGATGCCGGTGAGCTTACCTCACCAGCCATTTTGGGGGTGACAGGTGCCCTTTAAACAGACTCCGGTGACAGTATTGGTTGCAAATCCCTCTTTGTTGAAGTAAACCGGTTAAACGTTTCAGCGCCTCAGTCTTTCATTTGGACAATAGCCAGCGATCCAGGATCGGGGTTATCACAGCTGAGAGGACCTGCTGCTGATCAAATAAGTGTCTGTTCCTTCATGATATCCCTTACATTGTGCATCGCCTGAGGCCACAGCACCGGGTCAAGCCACTAGTGACATCCCCCTCAAGAGACGGACCTCATTGATCTGGTGCTGGGTACCTCGGTCTCCCGGGCGTCACAAACGGCATCACGAACAGGATTGGGCCAGCCCGTACACTGGGTATTGTGTGCCGTAATTGGAGTTTGAAACTGTGAAAATTTGGATGAAAAATCTTGGAAATTGACTTTATTAAAGAAAATCCCGTTCCCCATTGAAAACTATTGAAAGTGACTTTTCTCCATTTGTTATAATGGGGTAAAAATGGCCGCCATCCCCTGATGTAATCATCTCATAACCGTTAGGCACAAAACTGTTAATCGAGCTACGTCATTACCCAAGCCCCAGTCTAACTGAAAAACTTCAAAATCCACCATCGCAGAGTGTGCGGCAGTTAGAAGCAGCAGGGGGCGTGTCATTGTGAGCGGTACCAAGCAGAGTGCTCTGACATCAGAGCAAGGGGAAAACCAATCCTGCTGCACAGAGGAACGAATCTACATTATCTAGACGGAAGCTGGGACTGGAGGGGTCTGGATTAACTAAGGGGGTACAGTATGTCACAGCACGGAGACGCCGCATCACCCGGCGACGCTAATGCAGCTGAAAGACAGAGTGTCGATAGAGAGCCTGGCAGCGCAGCAGTGCAAGGAGTGGCGCCCATCATGCCGGTGTTGATGCCATATACTCCGGGTGGCCCGTGGCTTCCAATGTATGAAGGTGAACCTAATACCCTTAACGGTTTCAGGGAAAAGATGCTGGCTCATTTTGATATGTTCCCCGTGGGTGAAGCTCAGCGTGTTAGTCTCCTGATGATGCAGTTAAGTGGCCATGCTAAGCGAGGAGTCACGGCATGGGCAACTGATCTAAAAGGTACTGTTGAACGCATATTTGCTGGATTAAAAGCTACATTTGAAACCACTGCCAGCAGCAAAGCTAAAGTACGATTCTTTAATTGCAAACAAAAAGCTAATGAGGGCGTGAGAGATTTTGCCTTAAACCTGCAGGAAGCCCTTAAATCACTTACACTGGCTGAACCCATTTTTAACACAGGAGCCGATAAACTGCTAAGAGACCAATTTATTGAGGGACTCTACACCCCTTCTCACCGGGGGCATGTGAGCATGCTTGTTTTTAAGAACCCTGAATTGACATTTGCCCAATTAAAGGAGAGCGCTATACGTCTCCAGCTGGCAGAGGCACCTCGGGATCAGGATCTCACACAACCCATGGCAGATGTACTTCAGCAACGGGGAATGCCAGTGACATCAGCTACGTCCGGTGCCAGTGCTAAGTCCCTGGGGCCCATTACTAATGAGGCTCTTCAGCAAAAGCTTGACTCTTTAACTGATGTTGTTGCTTCAATGGCTAAAACCATGCAGGAGATGAGAGAACCCAAGATAGAGTTGGCAAACCATAGAGAGGATGTTCCATGGATGAGGTCCCGGAGATACCCGACATGGAGAGGACGACCCCGTGACCGCTACCAACCGGATGGACAGCCCATTTGCCGCCGTTGCCAGCAGCCAGGCCACTTTGCACGAAATTGTGATTTAAACGGGAATCCCCTGGGAATGCGGGCCGCTTCGCAGGAATGAATTTTCAAGGCCCAACACCCTGGCACTACAGGTACATCGGAGGACGACCCATCATCCCTATTGTGCTGGACGGAATTCCCCTCAACGCTTTGCTGGATACAGGTTCCCAGATTTCATCCATACCATATATCCTTTATAAGAGGTACTGGGCTGAGGTAGATATTGATAAAGGACCCTCTGATGTTGAACTAGATATATGGGCCAGTAATGGTAAGTTGGTACCGAAACTAGGATTCAGGGAGATGACCATAAAGATTGGTTAAAGCAGAATTGAAGAAACAGGGTATAATTGTCGTTGATGTTGACTGACAGAACTGTGAACCAACTGTATTGATAGGAATGAATGTGTTAGAGAACTGCTTTTCCGAAGTTATTTCTGTCTTACAACAAATTGCTGAAACTGCCCTATCCTGCCAGCAGAGAGTTCTCTCGAGAGAAATAAAAGTATTAATGTTAAGGCAACAGATAGAAGTTGCAGGTGGAGAAATCGGCAGTGTGAGGGTGAGTGATCCAACGTCTATTGTAATCCCACCAAAAACAGAAATGCTGGTATGGTGCAGAGCGGCCATTGGTACTAAAGGACGAGACTATCAAGCCTTAAAAGAACCAGCGTACACCGACAGCAGGCCCACTATACTCACGGCACGAGGGGTGGTCGAGGTACACCGGGGACGGGTGCCGGTACGACTTTTGAACAGTGGAGAGGAAGAGGTCACTTTGCCAAGGTACGTTACAGTGGCAAAGTTATATACTGTTGACAACAATGCCATCACAACCGTTGAGCCCTTAGAATCGACCTGTCAGGTGGAAAATAACGGCTGAGATGGAGAATCGGAGGATTGGTGTCAACAGCTAGACGTGGGTGTAGATTCAACACCTACCCATCAAAGACAAGGGGTGTATAGATTAGTGACGGAATATGAACAGGTCTTCAGTAAACACCCATTGGACTTCGGACGGATAGAAGGGGTGGAACATACAATCCACACCGGTGACCATCCCCCGATAAAAGAAAGATATAGACCCATACCGCCCGCTCACTATCAATGCGCGAAGGACATGCTGAGAGAGATGAAACAGGCCGGGGTAATAAGAGATAGTTGTAGCCCTTGGGCGGCCCCTCTGGTGATTTTCAAAAAAAAGGACGGAACCATGAGAATGTGCGTAGACTACCGGCGGATTAATAACATCACCCACAAAGACGCCTATCCCTTGCCTAGGATAGAAGAGTCATTGACTGCTTTGAAATCTGCTAATTATTTTTCCACCTTAGACTTAACAAGCGGGTATTGGCAAGTCCCTGTGGCTGAGAGAGATAAAGAAAAAACGGCATTCACCACACCAATGGGTCTAAGCGAATTTAATCGCATGCCGTTCGGACTCTGCAAAGCATCCGGTACTTTCCAGCGACTGATGGAATGTTGCCTCGGACACAAGAACTTCGAGACCGTCCTCCTGTACCTAGATAATGTGATCGTCTACTCAAAGACTTATGAACAGCACTTAACAGACCTGGCAGAGGTGTTCGAAGCCTTATCCAAGTATGGTATGAAAATCAAACCATCCAAATGTCACCTTCTCAAGCCAAAGGTACAATACTTAGGGCACATCGTGAGTTCGGAGGGAGTAGCACCGGATCCCGAGAAAATAACTGCCATGAGGGATTGGCCAAGACCTACCAACGCAAAAGAAGTGAGGCAATTCTTGGGATTAGTGGGTTACTATCGTAGATTTATAAAAGGATTTACCAAATTGGCAGCGCCCTTGCAAGATGCTTTGATAGGGCAGACGAAGAAACCTTCAAACCGAAACCCTCCTTTTCAGTGGAACGACGAAAGAGAAGACTCCTTTGAACAACTAAAGAAGGCACTAACCGGAGAAGAAGTTCTGGCGTATCCGGATTACCATCAACCTTTCATCCTCTACACCGATGCCAGTAATGTGGGATTGGGAGCGGTGCTGTCACAAAAGCAAGAAGGTCGGGAGAAAGTCATCGCCTTTGCAAGTAGAAAACTCTGGCCTACTGAAAGAAATTCTGAAAATTATAGCTCCTTTAAATTGGAGCTACTGGCAGTAGTTTGGGCTGTGACTGAACGTTTCAAACACTATTTGACCGGTGCAGAATTTATTGTCTATACTGACAACAATCCATTGACCCACCTAGACTCGGCTAAATTAGGTGCGTTAGAACAGCGATGGATAGCCCGGTTATCTAATTACAACTTCGTGATCAAGTATCGAGCAGGTCGCAAGAATGGAAATGCCGATGCCCTATCCCGGATGCCACACTTGAGAGATGTAGAAGAAGAATTGGGGGAGCTTGAAGAAATTGAACTACCAGCCTTTCATCAGCCCAAGGTAAAACATCGTCAGTCAAATACCTATCAGAAACAACAAGAAGTGAATTTTAATCCGTTAGCACACCATAGATGGGCTGACACCCAAGATAGCAATCCGGCTGTGAAGCTAGTGAAGGAACTATTGACTGAGCAAAGTGCATATCCCGATGAGGATGCCCCAGAAGAGACACATCAACTCTGGAAAGAGAGAGGCAAAATGTTCCTGTATCAAGAGAAACTCTGTAGAAGATACACCAATCCGAAAACACATGAATTGGTTTGGCAGATTATCGTGCCTAAACAAGATGTGAGGATGGTTATCGAGGCTTACCACAATGGTGCTGGTCACTTTGGTTGGAAAAAGCTAGAAGTACTTCTGAGAGAAAGATTTTATTGGGTCGGGATGAGAAAATCAATCGAACAGTGGTGTAGAAACTGTGGCCCGTGCAACCTCAGAAGGAAGGATCAAAAGAGCCAAAGAGCACCACTGCAGCCCATAATCACCAAACAACCACTTGAACTGGTAGCCATGGACCACGTGAAGTTGACACTGAGCCGGTCCGGTTACATCTATGCCTTGACCATCGTGGATCATTATTCGCGCTTCTTGGTAGTAGTACCTGTAAAAGATCTGACTGCAAAAACAGCAGCCAAAGTGTTCCAAACGTACTTTTGTAGACCCCATGGATATCCGGAACAGGTTCTCACTGACCAGGGTGCAGCCTTCGAATCAGAGATCTTCAGAGAATTCTGTAATATGTATGGTTGCAAAAAGATCCGGACGACGGCCTATCATCCGCAAACAAACGGCTTATGTGAGAAGATGAACCATATTGTGATAGACCTACTAAAGACTTTACCTGAAACGGAAAGGAATCAATGGCCAGAGAAATTGCCTGACTTGGTGGATCTGTATAATCATGTCCCGGTGAGCTCTACCAACTGCACCCCAGCTTATCTTATGCGTGCAAGACCCGGCCAATTGCCAATCGATCTAGAAATGGGAATTCTGAAACCAGACGCAGAAGTTCAAGACTCCAATTGGGATGTCGTACGGCAAAAGCAGTATCGCCAAGTGCAAGAGAGTGGAAAGAAGCCTCCAGCAAACCAGAGAAAGACAAGAGCGAACTTTCAACCAGAATGCTCTAGCAACTCCATTAAGACCGGGTGACCAAGTACTCAAGAGGAATCGTCGAACCAATAAACTGGATAATCAATGGGAAGCCGTACCCTACACAGTTTTACCAACAAGAATGGATAATCCTAAAATGTGTCTCATTAGCAAAAACGGAGGTTTAACATCTGTACTATTGTCAAGAGACAATCTTAAATTATGTCCGGAAACGTTGAAAGAGCCAGAAGTTGTCCAGCCAGAATCAGAAGTTATTCAACCTATACAGGTTCAACCAGTAAAGGAAAAAGAGGAGGAAATGTATCACACCTGTATAGGAGACTTTCCCAAAACCCTACTAACATACCATGGTGCAGTAGTGGTTCCCATGGTGGCCTTTTATCCAACACTGAATCCAATATTAGAAGTCCCAAGACAGGAAGAGGCTGACCCCGTACTACAAGAGGTTCCAGGTCAGGAAGAACAGATTCCTGATCAGAGTGATCCCATTCACGGTGGACTTGCCAACCCCATAGTGGTGGAATTATCTTTAGCAGAGAGGGCAGATACTATATCCGCAGTAGACAATAGTACACCACATAAAGAGACACCGCCTTTACGTAGATCCCAGCGTAGTATCCAGGGTCAATTACCGGCCAGGTATGCGGATTACCAACTATAAGACTATAGTCATTGTTATCGTTCTGTAACGTTTAAGCCCAGTACCTACAGAGACTTACCTGTATGAACTTCTTGCATATTCTTGAACTTTTTATCAGCCCGGAAATACTAATTCAAAGCTCCGGAAAGACTGCTTTGTGAACTTTGCTTCCTAGTACCTTCGAGGATAGAACTGTATTAATGGACGCTATTTGAAGTGACTTTTTACAGAATTCCATTTTTTTTGTTTCTTTGAGTGGTTTTTGTAACTTTTTATTTTTAAAACTCTGTACATATCAATTGTTATTTCAAAATGTTATCGTCCCACAGTCCCGGAGTACTGTTCTTAACTAAGGGGGAATGTGGCACCCCTAGGGGTATTTGCCACAAAAATAGTTATTGACACCAAATACAAATATTAAAATAGCAAGGCTGCACTACCATCTCTGACCAGAAGGGGGAGCTCCAGAGACTCCCCTTGATCTATTCTGGTCTGAGAAAAGGACTGGCAGTTGGGTTGAGGAGCTGAAAGTGAGAGGTCGTATAACTGAACTCCTAACAGCCCTATAACGGATTATAGGCCCGTAATACCCATAGTAGGAAAAGAGGAATAGAGAAAAAGGATATTGTGAGAACCGGGTAGCAATAACCTCTACCCAGAATAGGCGCAGAGACGGATACCGGATCCGTGGCTATATTTATTATATATAATACAGCAACCGGAAAGAAGTGAGGTGATATCAGCTTCACTAGGGTAAGACGCAGCAACAGACACAGAGTTCAGCGGTACTCCCAGAGGGGGTAAGCCGACAAAAAGGACTCGGGTTGTCCGTCGAACCAGAGTACAGAAGAGACAGATTGGGTTGGCAGCCAGTTCACAAACAGCAGCAGGGCCATACAGAAACTGCGCATAATAAAAGGTGGAAATCCTGACAGGGTCAAAGTAATTCAGAGTTCTTAAACAGACTCCGGTGACAGTATTGGTTGCAAATCCCTCTTTGTTGAAGTAAACCGGTTAAACGTTTCAGCGCCTCAGTCTTTCATTTGGACAATAGCCATCGATCCAGGATCGGGGTTATCACAGCTGAGAGGACCTGCTGCTGATCAAGTAAGTGTCTGTTCCTTCATGATATTCCTTACATTGTGCATCGCCTGAGGCCACAGCACCGGGTAAAGCCACTAGTGACATCCCCCTCAAGAGACGGACCTCATTGATCTGGTGCTGGGTACCTCGGTCTCCCTGGCGTCACATTTACACCTTGTGAATTAAGTTGAACCTCTGCAATGGAGTGGTGATTCTGTTCTACAGATCAAGACTGAGCCATCATAGGAGCAGATGATGAGAACTAAATAAGCAACTGCTTACAAGATGGGCACTAGGTAGTCATAGAAGTAGGGGTTTGCAAATTAATTGCACAAACTATCAGTGAAGTATAGGCTGTAAGATTGCTCTTACTGAGTGTATTGGGGGACACCCTCTTGGCACGGGATTGACGTAGCCAGGCACGATTTTTCGCTTAAACACAGTCTATACGGTTTATTAAAGTGTCATAAACCGGGTTATGCACAGTTCATTATATACATTTCATGAAAACACAACAGGCACCAACTGGTGATATTAACTTGCAGCTTTGTCTTACACTTAATTTACGGCTTTGACTCACGGACACTAAACATGCTGGACTTCTCACTTCGCCCAGTTACCATGGGTGTCCGTACGCCGTACAGTTCACCAATGTCCCAAGTCACATACAGCACATATGACACTGGGACGCAGTCTCTAAACACGCTGAACCTCACTCCGTTCAGTTGCCGTGGGAGACCACACAGTTCATAGAATGACACAAGCACCAACAGTCTGTATAGTACCTGACGGGAGCTCCTGCTCCACCTGCTGACTCCTTGTCAGTCCACTCCTCCGGGTAAGCTGCCTCACAGGGATCACCAACTTGCCTGGCCGGCACACATTAGTCAGTCCAGACCCACCGAAGGACTGTAGCTTCCCCACACAGTAGCTGTCACTGGCTCTGCAGATCCTGGTCCTCACCTCGTGCTATTCAGGGATCCGGTCCTACTCCCAGGACCTCCCAACACCCAGGTTACGCAGGATCACACAGGTGGCCAGTCCGGGTACTATTCAGGACGTCCATCCCCAGCTGGGACCGTCCAATACCCAGGTCATCAATAGCAAAGTCCCACCAGGTGCTATTCAGGATTTCTACTCCCAGGAAATCCAACACACTGGTATGTGCTCTTCAGGATTCCTACTCCCAGGAAATCCAACACATACTTCCAGGACCTTCACCACTCAGGTCCAAACACTGGAACCATAGAGGACCATGTGACCCACACCCTGGTCACATTATATACCCTTAACCACTCCCCTGGATGGGAGTGTGGATGTGTGGATAGTTTGTCCCGCCCATCTCACACAACTAGCCTAGTAAGTCTCCCATACTAACTATACACCATTACACAAACTCGAGGGACTACAGGTCCCAGAACAACAACACTGCATCAGACTTACCACGCAGACTCCCTCTGCAACACATATCGGCCATTCACAACAATGCCAGTCACCGTTTCACCACCATTATCACAACAGATATGCCTCCATGCATATCCCAAGGAGCACACACACCGCCCCCTAGCTGCCACATGGGTCACTGCACCACAAGGCCTAAAGTATTTTCAGGTAGAGGTGGGAGTTAAAGCAGGTGAATCTCTTGTGGCTGCGAAGCAGTGATGGGTTATGTAAACCTGGAGCGAATCAAGGAGAAGTGACCATGGTACTTGATTCATGCCCAGGGTAGGCTATAGATGGGTCCAGTCAGGACTGTGATTTCTACCTACTCTAAGGGCACAAATGACAATGAACGACCATAGGTGACCTGAGGAGTGGTCGAATAACTTTACTTTCATTGTGTACTACAACTGAAGAAATTAATTATTTGTACATCATTCCTTAACTGAGCCAACACTGGCAAAGGGAAGGCTTGGAAGAGTTGAGACCTGGTGTCAGTGGTAATTGGGTCAGTGTGCGGTAATATGGATGTAGGTGGGATAACAATAAGTCTGTCATCCTCTTAAAAAAAATATTTACCTCTGGCATCTAATCCCAGTGTTATGTTCAATTCTACCCAGAACTGATACACTGTTTGCAAACTGCTATGACTGTGACAGTTGATATGGGATGGTATAGATCAGTGTTTCCCAAACTTCAGTCCTCACGGCCTCAACAGATTAGTTTTTCTGGCTTTCTTAGTATTTCACAGGTTATGGCATAACAAACAAGGCATCAGAAAATTTAACAGGTTCCCTTACATCTGCAGTACTAAGGAAATCCTAAAAACATGACTGGAGTGTGGGATACATTGGCATAGAGCTACCACCTAATTACCTAAGTTTTCTAATTTCTTTGCAAATAGAACATTTTGCTATTATATGTCATATTATACTAATTTATACCTGCAGGGTACCGACATCAATATGTTAATGCTGCGTTTTAACCTGTCACCTTTGTTTGATATCCACTGCAATGCTAAATTAGTGCTTGTGCTGTTTGATGCTGCAAAAATGTGCACCAGATGTGCAACAGTTATAGTAATACACCACCATGAGTGACCACGCCATATGGTAAATTCAGAGGTGCCCTTCATTACAAGCAAAAGTTACTGATGACATGGCTACACTAGTCATAGCTCAGCTTTAATATGCTTCTCCACACATAAGGGAATGTGCATAGAACACACAAGTGTTCCTGTTTCCTACAAGTCAGACACAGACAGATAAGGAAGACCTGTGTAGGCCTACGGAAACCTATGTATGTTAGATAGCTACAAATGGAGGGTGCAAAGCATTTTTAAGGTGCACTGCTCCAAAGTTACAGAGAAACATGTAAAAAGTTCCAGACTGCACTGCCTGCTGAGGTAGATCTGCCCAGTTTATGCCAGTGTGTGACCATTAAAAAGTTAGAGGCCACAAGGATTTCAACAGTAGATGGAACACTATAGGCTTTTCCTTACTGTAAGGGGTGCCATAGCAGAAAAGTGCAAGTTCTGATGCTTGAGTGTCAAGATAATGGCCATACCAAAGACAGATGACTGGTGCCTGTGTGTGAAGGATAGATAATAGATAGCTGAAAGAGTGGTCTGTAAAGTTACCTTCACACTGAACAACTTAACAACGATAACGATAGCGATCCGTGACGTTGCAGCATCCTGGATAGCGATATCGTTGTGTTTGACACGCAGCAGCAATCAGGATCCTGCTGTGACATCGTTGGTCGGAGCTAGAAGGCCAGCACCTTATTTCATCGCTGGATCACCTGCTGACATCGCTGGATCGGTGTGTGTGACACGGATTCAGCGATGTCTTCACTGGTAACCAGGGTAAACATCGGGTTACTAAGCGCAGGGCCGCGCTTAGTAACCCGATATTTACCCTGGTTACCATTGTAAATGTAAAAACAAACAAACACTACATACTCACCTTCTGATGTCAGTCGCGTCCCCCGGCGTCCGCTTCCCTGCACTGTGTCAGCGCCGGCCGTAAAGCAGAGCACAGCGGTGACGTCACCGCTCTGCTTTAGGGCCGGAGCTTACACAGTGCAGGGAAGCGGACGCCGGGGGACGCGACAGACACCAGAATGTAAGTATGTACTGTTTGTTTTTTTACATTTACACTGGTAACCAGGGTAAACATCGGGTTACTAAGCGCGGCCCTGCGCTTAGCAACCCGATGTTTTCCCTGGTTACCCAGGGACTTCGGCATCGTTGGTCGCTGGAGAGCTGTCTGTGTGACCGCTCTCCAGCTACCCCACAATGACGAAACAGCGACGCTGCAGCGATCGGCATCGTTGTCTATATCGCTGCAGCGCCGCTTAATGTGACGGTACCCTAACAGTGTACTGTACAAATTGTCAAACAAAGGCTATTGTATAGCTTTACTGTCAAGATAAATGATTGTAAGGAGGGTTGTAACATACAGTGTGAGTGTGTGCTATGCTGCATTGTAAGGGGCATAGAGAATATATCATAGTGAAGGAGGAGCTGCTGAGGAAATTGCCAGCAGCCCATTACAAACAGAAGTAAAGTTTTCAAATACAAGTAAAATAACACAAGTACAATTAAAGTGTTGCAAGTGTCAGGTTAATGTTATTTGCCAAATGTCTATATCTGTCCTAGCCTGTTGTGTCTTGTTAGACTCCTTAACCACTAAGCAGGGCCGAACTGGCCATCGGGCACTTCTGGCAAATGCCAGAAGGGCTGGTGCCAGGAGAGGGCCGCTGCCGCTATCAGCGTCGCCAGGGCCGACTCCTCCCAGTAGCGCTGACTCACCCGCCGATCGCCCGCCTCACCCCGCCCACCCCTCCCCGTCCCGCATTCAACTATACCGGCGTCTATGATGCCGGTACAGTTGAATGCAATGATGGAGGAGAGAGCGTCCGCTGTCGCCAGGGCTGGACTGGAACTAAAGCTCAGGCCCTGGCATTTGAAGTTACACAGGCCCACTTGTCACATGGTGACTGTGTAATATCTTTGTGCACTTGTAGGTTACAAGAAGTGAGGGGAGTGTAACACGACTATATAACATATAATTACAGCGGTATCCAACATTACAGCTCAGTCCTATTTATTGCTTTTAGTTGCATTACCAAGAAAAGCCTCTACTTTACCTACATAACTGGATCTTGTAGATAATGAAGGGATGAGACGGCCAAGGCTATGGAACCTCATTCTGATGCTCCATACATTTTTCCTACACTCCTCAGTTCTCCATATAGTATAATACACTCCTCAGTTCTCCATATAGTATAATACACTCCTCAGTCCTCCATATAGTATATTACACTCCTCAGTCCTCCATATAGTATATTACACTCCTCAGTCTTCCATATAGTATAATACACTCCTCAGTCCTCCATATAGTATAATACACTCCTCAGTCCTCCATATAGTATAATACACTCCTCAGTTCTCCATACAATATAATACACTCCTCAGTCCTCCATATAGTATAATGTACTGCCACAGTCCTCCAAATAGTATAATACACTCCTCATAGTGCTCCATATAGTATAATGCACCGCCATTGTCATCCATGTAGTAAAATTCACTTCCCATAGTATAATGCACCCTATAGTTCTTCCTATAGTATAATGCATTCCCCATAGTCCTCGATTCAGTATAATGCAGCCCACATATAGTATAATGATGCCACTCCAGAGTATAATGCAGCCACCCCACAGAATATATTGTAGCCCCCTGAGTATAATGTAACCCCCAGAGAATATATGCAGCCCCCTACATATATTATAATGCAGCCCCTGCATATATATGGTAGCTCCCTCATAGAGCATAATGCAGCCCCCCATAGAATATAATGTAGCCCCTCCATAGAATACAATGCAGCCCTCCTCATATAGTATAATGCAGCTCCCCATAGAATATAGTGTAGCCCCCTAATAGAGTATGATGCAATCAACCCTCATAGAATATAATACAGCCCCCTATAGAATATTATACAGCCCCCATAGAATGTAATACAGCCCCCATAGAATATAATACAGCCCCCCATAGAATATAATACAGCACCCCATAGAATGTAATACAGCCCACCTCCCCACAGAATATAATACAACCCCCCATAGAATGTAATACAGCCCCCATAGAATATAATACAGCCCCCCATAGAATATAATGCAGCCCCCATATAATGTAATACAGCCCCCCCATAGAATGTAATATAGCCCCCCATAGAATGTAATACAGCACAGCCCCCATAGAATGTAAACCAAAGAAGAAGGGAAATGCAAACCTCCAAAAAATAAAATTCAAAATACTTTATTCAAAATGAATTAAAAACAGAAATTATCATAATTACACAGAAGGGGATTGAAACAAGGCAGAATGAACTCAGGCAATCCATAGTATGACATAAATAAGAATACCAATCAAATATAAATCAACAATCTAAGAATGTAGTAGGTGTGGAACAACAGAGCACCAGCAGGCTCTGGAATATACTGGAAAAGTTCCACCAACTATATGCAAAACTGCCCATAGAGTATAAATATGTCAGCTGCTAAAATGCGCATCTAAGGCTCTCAAAATACAGTATATTAAATAAACAATATATGAATACTGTGCCATATGATGGTAATAATATCTATATAGTAAAGTACGGAATCCTAATAAAGTGCAAGTGCATTAGTTAGAGTAGATATAGATATCAATATATAAGGGAACACCTAAAGATGAAAAATTCATTATAAAGGCAGTAGCACCATGTTGTTACCTGCACACCAATGGATCGCCGTGAGGAGGAGAACCCCAATGCGCGTTTCGCAACGTAGCTTCTTCCTGGGGGTCGTGGTAGTGAGGGGGATGCAGTGCCGGCTTTTTAAATGCAGCGGTTGTCACGGCGCTCTCGTCCATCGAGCACACAACAGGAAGCGGTGGGTCCGGCGTCCCACGTCATCAAGTCCCGCCCAACTCCGATGCGTCAGGAGAGGGGAGGGAGAGGACGACGCTATGGGACGCGTTACCACGGCAACCTGAAGAGGCCGACATGCGCAAGCGCGCTGCGCAGCAAGTAGGAAGTACAGACCAGGAAATACTAAGGGAAAGCATGGTGAGTGATATATCAACAAAAGTTAATGTGTGAAACAATGTGGGAGGATCAAGAGATACTAAGGGAGTATATGAGCTATAGGAAAGGACTATGTGAAAACAATAAAGAGGAAGACAAATAGTGACAGCAACAATTACAATAAAATGATTATAAAGGTGCATATGGATAAAATACAATAAAATGCATATGATGGTATACACCAATGGGAGTTAATAAAAAACAAATATAGTATGCACGTGTAATGTTAGAATACAAATTGATGATAATAATTTATACAACAGTGAAAAGATAAAGAATTATTTTTGTATTTAGTAATTATATGAATAATACATAATGTATCACATAGAGCGATTAAAATATTAAGGTCCTTTTCTTGAGTGGAAAAGTAGAACCTATGAGAACAACATCGTGAGTGAAGAGTAGAAAAACAACAACTGGTCAGTACTAGTGTTGAGCGATACTTTCCGATATCGGAAAGTATCGGTATCGGAAAGTATCGGCCGATACCGTCACAGTATCGGAATCCAATCCGATACCGATACCCGATCCCAATGCAAGTCAATGGGACTCAAGTATCGGACGGTATTCCTAATGGTTCCCAGGGTCTGAAGGAGAGGAAACTCTCCTTCAGGCCCTGGGAACCATATAAATGTGTAAAAGAAAGAAGTAAAATAAAAAATATCGCTATACTCACCTGTCCGACGCAGCCGGGACCTCAGCGAGGGAACCGGCAGCGTTGTTTGTTTAAAAATCGCGCTATTACTTGGTTACGTCAATTCCCGGCTTGTGATTGGTCAGGTCGGCCATGTTGCCGGGACGCGGACCAATCACAGCAAGCCGTGACGAAATTACGTCACGGCTTGCTGTGATTGGTCCGCGTCCCGGCAATATGGCCGCCCTGACCAATCACAAGCCGTGACGTCACGGGAGGCTGGACACGCGCTCATTTTAAAATGGGCGCGTGTCCAGCCTCCCGTGACGTCACGGCTTGTGATTGGTTGCGCCACGGTCAACCAATCACAAGCCGGGAGGCTGGACGCGCTCATTTTAAAATGGGCGCGTGTCCAGCCTCCCGTGACGTCACGGCTTGTGATTGGTTGCGCCGCGGTCAACCAATCACAAGCCGGGAGGCTGGACACGCGCCCTTTTTAAAATGAGCGCGTTTCCAGCCTCCCGTGACGTCACGGCTTGTGATTGGTTAATGGCGGCCATGTTGCCGGGACGCGGACCAATCACAGCAAGCCGTGATGTATTTTCGTCACGGCTTGCTGTGATTGGTCCGCGGCCCGGCAACATGGCCGCCCTGACCAATCACAAGCCGGGACTTCGCGTAACCATGTAAAAGCGGGAATTTTAAACAAACAACGCTGCCGGTTCCTGCGCTGAAGTCCCGGCTGCGTCGGACAGGTGAGTATAGCGATATTTTTTATTTTAATTCTCTCTTTTACACATTTTAACATTAATGTTGTTCCGATACCCGATACCCGATACCACAAGAGTATCGGAATCCCGGTATCGGAATTCCGATACAGCAAGTATCGGCCGATACCCGATACTTGCAGCATCGGAATGCTCAACACTAGTCAGTACAAATTCAAAGCTGCAAAGCGTATAAAACTGAAAAAAAGAAGACAACACATACAATTAGAATGCATGAAGCATATGCAAGAAAGATAATTCCTAAACGATTAGTGGATAAAACATGTAAAAATAAAAACAAAAAAGAATAAAAAAGGCACCATAAAATCCCAATTTTTGAATGAAAAGGAGCAAAACTCATGACTTCATTTAAACCATTAGGTTGAAGTGAGCCTATCTTGGAGATCCATTTTGTCTCTAGTTGGGCCAATTTGGTTTTAACATTGACGCCTCTTGAATCTTTAAGAATTCTGTCAAAACCAATAATCCTCAATAGGCTAGAGTCACAATTGTGGACAGATTTAAAATGCCGAGGTATTGGTTTCAAGGATCTTAAGTCACGGACATGTTCCCTAGTCTGTATTTTAAGTTGTCTGGTGGTCATGCCAATGTATATTGAAGGACACGGGCACGTAGCATAATATATTACATGGTCAGTGGCACATGTGATATTGTGAGTAATTTGAAAGGCCACATTGCTTTGTGTATTTTTAAAATCCTTAGCTCTATCCATATTTGCACAAGCCAGACATTTCTTGCAAGGAAAAAATCCCCATTTTGGCCCTCTGGAATCAAAAGGGTTATGTGTAGTGACACCCTTGTATTGGCTATGGACCAACATGTCTTTCAAACTCTGAGATCTCCTATAAGTGATAGAATGTAATACAGCACAGCCCCCATAGAATGTAATTAAGCCCCCCCAATAGAATGTAATGCAGCCAGCCCCCCATAGAATGTAATAAAGCCCCCAATAGAATTTAATACAGCACAGCCCCCATAGAATGTATTGCAGCCAGCCCCCAATAGAATGTAATGCAGCCAGCTCCCCATAGAATGTAATAAAGCCCCCCCAATAGAATGTAATACAGCAAAGCCCCCGTAGAATGTAGTGCAGCCAGCAGACCTAAAAATGTAATGCGGCCAGCCCCCATAGAATGTAATGCAGCCAGCCCCATAGAATGTAATAAAGCCCCCCCATAGAATGTAATACAGCACAGCCCCCATAGAATGTAATACAGCCCCCCCAATTGCCCCACAATCCAGTTATCACTCACTGATATATTAATAAAAACACTCTCCTCACCTCTCCTCGTGCCCCGCGCTGCTCCCCGCTCCGGTCTCTGCAGCTGCAGTCTGCCCGGCCACACAGCAAGTGCACGATGATATGACATCATCATGCATCTGCAGTGTCAGCGTGAGGCATGATGGGAGAGGGAGCAACAGCGGACGCTCTCTCCTCCATCATTGCATTCAACTGTACCGGCGTCATAGATGCCGGTATAGTTGAATGCGGGGCGGGCGGGGCGAGGTGGGCGATCAGGGGGTGAGTCAGCGCTGGTGGGAGGAGTCGGCCCTAGCGCCGCTGATAGCGGCAGCGGCCCACTCCTGGCACTGGCCCTTCTGGCATTTGCTAGAACTGCCCGATGGCAAGTCCTGTCCTGGCTGTCGCTCCCTCTCCCATCATGCCTCACGCTGACACTGCGGGTGCACGATGACGTCATATCATCGCGCACCTGCTGTGTGGCCGGGCAGACTGCAGCTGCCGAGACTGGAGCCGGGAACAGCGCGGGTCACGAGGAGAGGTGAAGAAAGCGGTTTTTTAAAATATATCAGTGAGTGATTACTGGATTGTGGGGCAAATGGGGGGGCTGTATTACATTCTAAGGGGGCTATGCTGTATTACATTCTATGGGGGGGCTTTATTACATTCTATGGGGGCTGGCTGCATTACATTCTACAGGGGCTGGCCGCATTACATTGCTGTATTACATTCTATGGGGGGGCTTTATTACATTTTATGGGGGCTGGCTGCATTACATTCCATGGGGCTGGCTGCATTACATTCTATGAGGGCTGGCTGCATTACATTTATGTATTACATTCTATGGGGGGCTTTATTACATTCTATGGGGGCTGGCTGCATTACATTCTATGGGGGCTGGCTGCATTACATTCTATGGGGGGCTGTATTACATTCTATGGGGGCTGTATTGTATTACATTCTATGGAGAAGGGCTGTATTACATTCTATGGGGGCTGTGCTGTATTACATTCTATGGGGCTGGCTGCATTACATTCTATGGGGGCTGGCTGCATTACACTCTATGGGGGCTGGCTGCATTACATTCTATGGGGGCTGTGCTGTATTACATTCTGTTGGGGGCTGTGCTGTATTACATTCTATGGGGGGCTGTATTACATTCTATGGGGGGCTGTATTACATTCTATGGGGGCTACATTATATTCCATGGGGGGTTGTATTATATTCTGTGGGGAGGTGGGCTGTATTACATTCTATGGGGTGCTGTATTATATTCTATGGGGGGCTGTATTATATTCTATGGGGGGGCTGTCTTACATTGTGTGGGGGGCTGTATTACATTCTCTGGGGGCTACATTATATTCTATGGGGGGCTGTATTATATTTTATGAGGGGTGATTGCATCATACTCTATGAGGGGGCTACACTATATTCTATGGGGAGCTGCATTATACTATATGAGGAGGGCTGCATTGTATTCTATGGAGGGGCTACATTATATTTTATGGGGGCTGCATTATGCTCTATGAGGGGGCTACCATATTTATGCAGGGGCTGCATTATACTATATGAGGGGGCTGCGTATATTCTCTGAGGGGTTACATTATACTCAGGGGGCTACAATATATTCTGTGGGGTGGCTGCATTATACTCTGGAGTGGCATCATTATACTATATGTGGGCTACATTATACTTTATTGAGGACTATGGGGAATACATTATACTATATGAAGAACTATGGGGTGCATTATACTATGGGAAGTAAATTGTACTACATGGATGACAATGGCGGTGCATTATACTATATGGAGCACTTTAAGGAGTGTATTATACTATTTGAAGGACTGTGGCAGTACATTATACTATATGGAGGACTGAAGAGTATATTATACTATATAGAGGACTGAGGAGTGTATTATACTATATGGATGACTGAGGAGTGTATTATACTATATGGAGGACTGAGGAGTGTAATATACTATATGGAGGACTGAGGAGTGTATTATACTATATGGAGGACTGAGGAGTGTATTATACTATATGGAGGACTGAGGAGTGTAATATACTATATGGAGGACTGAGGAGTGTATTATACTATATGGAGGACTGAGGAGTGTATTATACTATATCGAGGACTGAGGAGTGTAATATACTATATGGAGGACTGAGGAGTGTATTGTACTATATGGAGGACTGAGGAGTGTATTATACTATATGGAGGACTGAGGAGTATATTATACTATATGGAGGACTGAGGTGCACATTGTAATATATGGAGGACTATGGGGTGTATTACACTAAACAAGCAAAATGCTGCCTGTTCATCGAGCGATTGGATTGTTTATGTGGGAACAGAAATTCTTGTTCTCAGCAGCACTTCAAAGGTGTAAACTGTAGATGTGCTGCTGATAAAATGATACTGTATGGGGACAGATTGATCTAATTGTGATTGTTCTGTTCCCTTCATTCTTTCTCAGTTGGTGTAAAGAGGCCG
This sequence comes from Ranitomeya variabilis, assembly GCF_051348905.1. Classification (NCBI taxonomy): domain Eukaryota; kingdom Metazoa; phylum Chordata; class Amphibia; order Anura; family Dendrobatidae; genus Ranitomeya; species Ranitomeya variabilis. The sequence continues at coordinate 343,702,604 of NC_135235.1, forward strand.
GGAAACAAGCAAACAACTTCACTATTGTCGATCACACTCGTTTAGTGGCCTAAGATCAGCGCATGTAAATACAACAGAAATGCTTCACAGGGAGACCAGGCAAGGATGATGACAGTTGTAGTTAGCACCCGGCGCCTGGGAATAGCGCTAACTACTGCTTTTCCCAGCCACCAGAGCATTTAATTCTGGTATGTGTAATGATTTTTTGGGTTGATGTCAGCTGCGTAATGTCAGCTGCTATCAATCCCTGGTGTAAGTAATGGAGAAGTGTCTATCAGACACCCCCACTACTAGCCCAGACCTGGCGAGACCCAGCGACTCTGAAGAGCGGTGACGGTAGTAACAATACTGCTCTTCACAGTCGTCGAGCTCAGCGCAGACCCGGAACATCTGAAGAGCCGTGACGTTACTGATGTCACCGCTCTTCAGAGTCACCGGGTCTCGTGCTGCGCAGCGGAACCAAAAGTGGCTGTAGGCAAAGTGTATGGAGCTTCAGAATGAGGTTCCATAGCCTTGGTCGTCTCATCCCTTCATTATCTACGAGATCCAGTTATGTAGGTAAAGTAGCGGCTTTTCTTGGAAATGCAACTAAAAGCAATAAATAGGACTGAGCTGTAAAGAAACCACCGGAGACTAGATGGAGGTGGACAAAACTTGGGGATGGGTGGACCGAGAACTCCTGCAGCTTTTGTTTGTATTGTGGTGTAGATTTTAACCCCTTAGTGACAGAGCCAATTTGGTACTTAATGACCAGGCCAATTTTTACAATTCTGACCACTGTCACTTTATGAGGTTATAACGCTTCAACGGATCCTGCTGATTCTGAGACTGTTTTTTCGCGACATATTGTACTTCATGTTAGTTGTAACATTTCTTCGATATTACTTGCGATTATTTATGAAAAAAACAGAAATATGGCAACATTTTTTTAAATTTTGCAATTTTCAAACTTTGCATTTTTATGCCCTTAAATCAGAGAGATATGTCACAAAAAACAGTTAATAACTAACATTTCCCACATGTCTACTTTACATCAGCACAATTTTGGAGACAAAATTTTTTTTGTTGAGGAGTTATAAGGGTTAAAAGTTGACCAGCAATTTCTCATTTTTACACCACCATTTTTTTTTAGGGACCACATCACATTTGAAGTCATTTTGAGGGGTCTATATGATAGAAAATAACCAAGTGTGACACCATTCTAAAAACTGCACCCCTCAAGGTGCTCAAAACCACATTCAAGAAGTTTATTAACCCTTTACGTGCTTCACAGGAACTGAAACAATGTGGAAGGCAAAAATGAACATTTAACTTTTCTTGCAAGCATTTTACTTCAGAACCATTTTTTTTTTTCACAAGTGTAAAAACAGAAATTTAACCATAAATGTTGTTGTGCAATTTCTCCTGAATACGCCGATACCCCATATGTGGGGGTAAACCACTGTTTAGGCGCACCGCAGAGCTTGGAAGAGAAGGAGCGCCGTTTCACTTTTTCAATGCAGAATTGGCTGGAATTGAGATCGGATGCCATGTCACGTTTAGAGAGCCCCTGATGTGGCTAAACAGTGGAAACCCCCAACAAGTGACATCATTTTGGAAACTAGACCCCTTAAGGAACTTATCTAGATTTGTGGTGAGCACTTTGAGCCCCCAATTGCTTCACAGAAGTTTATAAAGTAGAGCCGTGAAAATAAAAAATCGCATTTGTTTACACAAAAATGATCTTTTCGCCCACAAATTCTTATTTTCTCAAGGGTAATAGGAGAAATTAGACCACAAAAGTTGTTGTGCAATTTCTCCTGAGTATGTTGATACCCCATATGTGGGGGTAAACCATTGTTTGGGTGCACCGCAGAGCTTGGAAGAGAAGGAGTGCCGTTTTACTTTTTCGATGTAGAATTGGCTGGAATTGAGATCGGACGCCATGTCGCGTTTTGAGAGCCCCTGATGTGCCTAAACAGTGGATTCTCCCCACAAGTGACACCATTTTGGAAACTAGACCCGTTAAGGAACTTATCTAGATGTGTGGTGCTTCACAGAAATTTATAAAGTAGAGCCGTGAAAATAAAAAATCCTTTTTTTTTCCTCAAAAATGATTTTTTAGCCTGCAATTTTTTATTTTCTCAAGGGTAACAGGAGACATTGGACCCCAAAATCTGTTGAACAGTTTGTCCTGAGTATGCTGATACCCCATATGTGGGTGGGGGCACTGTTTGAGCACCCATCAGGGCTCAGAAGGGAAGGAGCGCCGCTTGGAATGCAGACTTTGATGGGATGGTCTGCGGGCGTCATGTTACATTTGCAGAGCTCCTGATGTACCTAAACAGTAGAAACCCCCCACAAGTGACCCCATTTTGGAAACTGGACCCCCAAAGAGCTTATCTAGATGTGTGATGAGCAGTATGAACCCCCAACTGCTTCACAGAAGTTTGTAATGTAGAGCCATGAAAATAAAAAAAATCATATTTTTTCCACAAAAATGATTTTTCACCCCAAAATGTTTGCTTTCACAAGGGTAACAGGAGAAATTGGACCTCAAAATTTATTGTGCAATTTATGCTGAGTAGGCTGATACCCGATATGTTGGGGTAAACCACTGTTTGGGCGCATGGCAGAGCTCGGAAGGGAAGGAGCGCCGTTTTGGAATGCAGACTTTGATAGAATGGTCTGCGGGTGTTATGTTGCATTTTCAGAGCCCCTGATGTACCTAAACAGTAGAAACCCCCCACAAGTGACCCCATTTTGGAAACTAGAACCCCCAAGGAACTTATCTAGATGTGTGGTGAGAACTTTGAATGCCCAAGTGCTTCACAGAAGTTTATAATGCAGAGTTGTGAAAATAAAACATATTTTTTTTCCACAAAAAAGATTTTTTAGCCCCCAAGTTTTTATTTTCACAAGAGTAACAGGAGAAATTGGACCCCAAAAGTTGTTGCCCAATTTATTCCGAGTACGCTGATGCCCCATATGTGGGGGTAAACCACTGTTTGGGTGCACGGCAGAGCTCGGAAGGGAGGGAGGACCATTTGACTTTTTGAGCGCAAAATTGGCTGCAGCGTTTAGAGATCCCCTGATGTACCTAAACAGTGGAAACCCCCCAAATCTAACTCCAACCCTAACCCCAACACACCCCTAACCCTAATGCCAACCCAATCCATAATCCTTATCACAACCCTAAGGATAATCGCAACCCTAACCCCAAAACAATCATAACCCTAATCAGGACCCTAAATCCAACACATCCCTAATCCTAATCTCAACCATAACCTCAAACCTAACCCTAATCCCAATACACCCCTAATCCCAACCCTAACCTTAACCCTAATCCCAAACCTAACCCTAATCCCAAACATAACCCTAATGCCAACCCTAATCCAATCCCTAATCCCAACTCTAACCCTAACTTTAGCCGCAACCCTAGTCCTAACTTTAGCCCCAACCCTAACCCTAACTTTAGACCCAACCCTAACCCTAAATTTAGCCCCAACTCTAACTCTAGCCCTAACTTTAGCCCCAACCCTAACCCTAGCTCTAACCCGAAATTTAGCCCCAGCCCTAACCCTAAATTTAGCCCCAACCCTAACCCTAAATTTAGCCCCAACCCTAAATTTAGCCCCAACCCTAACCCTAGCCCTAATCCTAACCCTAACCCTAGCCCTAACCCTAACCCTAGCCCTAGCCCTAACCCTAGCCCTAACCCCAACCCTAACCCTAGCCCTAACCCTAACCCTAGCCCTAAATTTAGCCCCAACTCCTCTAGCTGCCGGCCGGCACTGCTCATGCGCCCACCATTTTCTTACCGAAGGAAGAAGCCAGCGGCCAGAAGAGGACACAGGAGGACCCAGGGACACAGGTAAGTATGATAGGGTCCCGGAATCCCCCTATTTCTCTGTCCTCTGATGTGCGATCACATCAGAGGACAGAGAATTACACATCGCTTTTTTTTTTTTTTTTGCGGTCGCCGGTAAACAGTTAATTACCGGCGATCGCAAAACAGGGGTCGGTAAAAATCGACCCCGATCATGCCGGGGGTAGCCGAGACCCCAAAGATCTCCCGGGTGCCAGCCAGCGGGCGCACTGCGCATGCGCCCGCCATTTTTTTGCCGGAAGAAGATGGCGGCGCCTATCGGGAGCCACGAGGAGCTGCGGGGGAGACAGGTGAGTATCGGGGGGCTATCGGGGACCCCATTTCTCTGTCCTCTGATGTGCGATCACATCGGAGGACAGAGAAATTAAATGAGAAATCGCATTTTTTTTTTTTTAATTACCGGCGATCGCAACTCGGGGGTCGGTAAAAAAACCCCGAATCATGTTCTCTGGGGTCTCGGCTACCCCCGGTAACTGAGACCCCAGAGAAAATCCGACTCTGGGGGGCGCTATTCACTTTTTCCACAGCACCGTTAATTAACGGCGCTGTGGTTTAAGTACCCTTAACTGCCGCCGTTAAAAGGCGTATCGGCGGTCGTTTAGGGGGTTAAACAAGAGTGTTGTTGCTTTAAGAGGAAGGAGTTTAGATGTTTGTGCCTGGTGTATTACTGTGAGGAGGGTGGGGCTTATATAGGGGAGGCAACTCTGGCTCTGGCTCTTTCTCTCACAGGATGGACAGGAGGAAACATGTCTGCAGTTTCAGGGAGTATAATACTGGGGTTATCACCTCACATTATAGCTGATAGGAGCACATTCGCCTCACACATCATGTATTAGTGTAGTGTCTGCTCCTACATCATATATGGGATCAATTTTACCTCAGAAATTCATGTAGCCGCCATGTTCCCTCATGTGTACCTCTCTGCAGACATGGCTGATATACTACTCCACATTCATCATGTATTAGTGTAGTATCAGGTCTTACATCTTATTTGGGAGCAATATTACCTCAGAGATTCATGTAGCTGCCATGTTCCTTCATGGGTCTGTTACAAGTTGCCTCACACACTGCAGAGACAGCTCCTGTGTGATTTCCTTACAGACATGGCTGTTGTATCACATTTCTGCTGTATTATACAGAGTCTTCATGAGTTTTGGGTATCTGTATGATAGGTCAGAGCATTGACACATACAGTGTCTGCTATTGCTAGTGCGGAGCTGGGCAGTTACAGGTACTAGTCACTGGTGAGGGGGAGCAGTAATGGGGTGGTGTATATATACCGAAAATATATATGAGGGTAAGAGGCTGCACTTCATGTCTGTGCATTGCATGCTGCTGTGTGCTGATTCCCCCCTTATGGAGTCTGGTGACCTGTATGTGACCTCATCTCTGCTACAGTACAGTACAGTCTGATGATGCTGAGTGTGCAGATCCCCAGCATAACCAGGTTACTCTCACTATCTATATGTGATATATGAGTAAAGGCTCCATCTCTGTGCAGCATGCTTATCATGTATGTGAGTACATGTTAGATCCTGGATCTCCAGGTTATTTCCCTTGCTGCACATATAATCTGTGCATGATTTTACAAATCCGTGCTTTATTTCTGGAGATATGGCAGCCTTTAGTCCTATTATGTTGCATGCTGTCCTGCCTGATATATCCACCCCTTTTTCTGTATATTGTCCCCTTCATATGTTTGCAGGATCAGGTTATACCCACTGACCGCTTATTTATATTACCTAAGATGTTGGATAGCACAAGCCTGAATGGATTACCTGGAGCCTTACTATATATATTTTATCAGGTGTCAATAATAATTAGGGGAGTAATTCAGCACATGGCATGGTGGTGAGTGGGGCACTAATAACTCAGCATATGGCAGGCAGTGAGTGGGCACCTCTAACGCAGTCATGGCGGGCACAGAGTGGGCACTAATAACTCAGCACATGACGGGCAGTGAGTGGGCACTCCTAGTGTGATGCTGCACCTTACGCTGGAGAACACATAATGGGCCCAGTTTTCAGCCCTGTCTCTCATCTAATGTATGTAGCCAGTGTTATTAGGGTATGTGCACACCATGCAGATTTAGTGCAGTTCTGCAGCGTTTTTTTCTGCAGCAGAAACGCTGCAGAACTGCACTGTGATTTACAGAACAATGTAAATCAATGTGAAAAAAAAAAAGCTGTGCACATGGTGCAGAAAAATCCGTGCAGAAACGCTGCAGATTTCAAAGAAGTGCATGTCACTTCTTTTGTGCAGAACTGCAGCATTTCTGCACCCATTGACTCCCATTCTGTGGGTCAAATCCGCATAAAAACTGCAGATGTAAATACCATCTGCAGATTTTATGCGGATTTGGGTGTCAAAACCGCAGCAGACGGAAGTGACGTCAGAGGAGGAAGTGTGTGGGCGGAGTGTAGTGAAAATGGAGTTGTACAGTCGGATGGGGATCGATGTGAGGCGTATGGTAGAAATGGTATGTATAGTGTCTGTGTGTCTGTCAGTCAGTCTGTCAGTAGTGACTCATTGTAGTCATTCGTCGGGTGGGACTACTGCTCCCATCGAAATGTGATGATGGGAGAGTTGTCCCATCGTCAGGCGACTGACTACAATGGGTTAAAAACACAAACACACATATAACATGTAGTACATACTCACCACATACGTCCCCGAAGGCCACCTTCCTCGATCATTCTTCTCCCCCCCAAAAAAAAAAATAAAAAAATCTTTTCCGTCGTAATCCATTAATAGGTTGTCCCACGACGTCCTCCGGTGATACACTGCAGGAGTTAATCGCTCCTGCAGTGTATCGGAGCTGCCCGTTCTTTTCCTGGAGCTAAATGAACTCCGGGAGCTCACTTTACGGCAATTGAACTGCTGTAAAAAATTTCAGCAGTGTCGTAAAGCGAGAGTCCCGGAGTTCATTGAACGCCGGTAAACTCGCGCGCATGCGCAGGCACACTGCAGGAGCTTTAGCTCCTGTCAGTGTGTTTTGGCAGCCATGGAGAGCAGTCACATCCCCTGGTGTGGCTGTTCTCCATGGCAGATCGTCGTGGGACTCTCTATATTAATGGACTACGTCGGAAAAGACTACAGATCAGGAAGAGATTTGTAAGTATGGTAAAATTTAGAATATTAATATACTTTTTCCTGTGTCTTTTTTTTGTGTTCAGTAATTTGGGGTTAATAATGGATAAACGTCTTACAGACGCCTCTATATTATTAACTGGGGTTAATGTCACCTTACAATGTCAAGGTGACGTTAACCCCTTCATTTCCCCATATCCCACCGCTACACGGGAGTGGGAAGAGAGAGGCTAAGCGCCAGATTTGGCGCATCTTAGAGATGCGCCATTTCTGGGGCGGCTGCAGGCTGGTAGTTGTAGCCGGGGGGGGCCAATATCCATGGCCCCTCTCTAGGCTATGAATATCAGCCCGCAGCTGTCTGCGTAGCCTTTCTGGCTAGAAAATATAGGGGGACCCTATGTCATTTTTTTTCTGGGGTCCTCCTATTTTAATAGCCAGTAAGGCCACGCAGACAGCTGTGGGCTGATATTCATAGCCTGGGAAGATTAACCCCTTCCCTGGCTACAAATTAGCAGCCTGCAGTCGCTGGCTTTCCCTTTCTGGACATGAAAATTGGGCGGGAGCCTACGCCAATTTTTTTTTAGGGGTTAATAATGGATAGGCGTCTTATAGACGCCTCTCCATTATGGGTTAACGTCACCTTACAATGTCAGGGTGACGTTAACCCCTTATTACCCCATATCCCACCGCTTCACGGGAGTGGCAAGAGAGAGGCTAAGCGCCAGATTTGGCGCATCTTAGAGATGCGCCATTTCTGGGGCGGCTGCGGGCTGGTAGTTGTAGCTGGGGGGGGGGCAATATCCATGGCCCCTCTCTAGGCTATGAATATCAACCCTAACCCAAAACGTGACTGAAATACGTGGCACTGAAATATGTGGCACCGAAATATCGTGGCACTGAAATACGTGGCACTTATATACGTGGCACCAAAATATTGTGGCACTTATATACGTGGCACCGAAATATCGTGGCACTTAAATACGTGGCACTTATATACGTGGCACCGAAATATCGTGGCAATTAAATACGTGACACTTAAATACGTGGCACTTAAATACGTGGCACTTAAATATCGTGGCACTATGACTCAGAAAATGTTCATTAAACGTGACTGAAATACGTGGCACTATGTCAGAAAATGTTCATTAAACGGTTAGGGGTGAGGTTAGGGTTAGGGTTAGGGTTTGGATCCCTTTATCACCTTGATGGTGGTGGGTGGCTTTTCAGTTTGTTTTCTGTTTTTTTTCTATAAAAACGCATGCGTTTTTAACGCAAACAAACGCATGTGCTTAAAAACGCATGCGTATACATAGACAGCAATGCATTTTGCGGCAAAAAAACGCCGCTAGAAATTACTACAGGTTGCATTTCTGCAAATGAACGCACGTGTACTAAAACGCATGCGTTGCTGAAAACGCGTCAAAACGCAATGGAAAAAACACCAAAAAAGACGCAAGAGTCACAAAACGCAACACAACACATGTCCATGCGCCCCCATGTTAAATATAGGGGCGCATGACGCATGCGTCACCGCTGCAGCGCCCGACGCTGCGCCGCACAGCGCTAATGTGAACCTAGCCTTACCTGCAATCTTTGCTGGTTCAGATACTCCAGTAAAACCCCAATCATCTGGAGGCGTTGTGGCCTGCGTATCCGCACAGAAGTAACATGCTGTTCGGTATGCGGTGGGCTACTTTCTTCCCTGTGTTCTTCATTACCAGTACTCATGGTGAGGCCTGTCAGAAAGTGGTTATGGCTTTCCAAAATGGAGATTGAGAAGAGGTTGGACTAGGAAATGACATCACGTAATTTTTTTTTTTTTAATCTCTTTATTCAGCTTTAAAAAGCTGACAAATCAGCATAAAAAACCGCACAAAAACGCACAAAAAACGCACTAAAAACTGCACCAAAACGGCACTGCAAAAAACGCACTAAAAACGCTTAAAAAACGCAGGTGCGTTTTCTGCCAGAAGATGCAGATTTTGTGCAGATAATTCTGCACCAAATCTGCATCGTGTGCACATAGCCTTACTGACTGGGAATACAGACCTTGCAGTTTTCTGCACATACACTTATGGCTGCAGGCAGCTTATACTAGACCTACATATTATATTTTCTTACGATATATGTGCAGCTGGTGATTAGAGAGCCTGTCTGTAACTGCTGTAGAGGAGCAGGCGGCTTCTTTATTGTTACAGCATATAACACAGCATTGCCCATCATAATAATAATAATAATAATCTTTATTTTTATATAGCGCTAACATATTCCGCAGCGCTTTACATTTTGCACACATTATCATCACTGTCCCTGATGGGGCTCACAATCTAAATTCCCTATCAGTATGTCTTTTGGATTGTGGGAGGAAACCGGAGTACCCGGAGGAAACCCACGCAAACACGGAGAGAACATACAAACTCTTTGCAGATGTTGTCCTTGGTGGGGTTTGAACCCAGGACTCCAACGCTGCAAGGCTGCTGTGCTAACCACTGCGCCACCATGCCGCATTTATCTGACCTTATGATGGGATATTTTCCAGTATCAACCTGTAATATACCTTGGTTGTAAACTTACATGGTGTTTTCATCTTCACTTATCCCACATCTTGTGTAGTTGGGGGGGTCCTTGAAGTTGGTTATAAATTGGTCTGGGGGATCCATTGGGATATGGATTCCTCTTTTTGGAATTTAATTTGGTTCTTGATCTGGTGAATGGTAGAGAGGATTTTCAGCAAGGGTTTGTTGAATCCTCAGGAAGTTCAAGTGAACATTGGAACCCTGTGGTTGTTTTGCTCCCGAGCCAGTGGTGTAACGGCTGGGAGTAATTGTTGGTACATTTTATGTTCACTTTTTGTTTGGTAATCACCAGATCTTATGAGCTTCAAGAACTCCTCCCAGCATGTTAATGTTCTTTATGCTTTGATGTTTTATTGTATGTTCCTTTAATTCTTATATTGTCCCCTTCATATATTTGCAGGAATGGTGTATACCCACCGAGTGCTTAATTTTATATTACCTAAGATGGTGGATAGCACAGACTGAGTGGATTACCTGGAGCTGGGCAGTTGGGGGGGTCCTTGAAGTTGGTTACAAATTGGTCTAGGGGATCCATTGGGATATGGATTCCTCCTTTTGGTATTAAGTATGGTTCTGCATCTGGTGCAATGTGGAGGGGAGTTTCGGCAAGGGTTTGTCAGATCCTCAGGAAGTGCAAGTGAACATTGGAACCCTGTGGTTATGGTGCTCCCGAGCCAATGGGGTAATGGCTGGGAGTAATTGGTACATTTTATGTTCACTTTATGTTTGGTAATCGCCAGATCTTATGAGCTTCAAGGACTCCTTCCAGCGAGCTAAGGTTATTTATGCTTTGTTGGGTTATTGTATGTTTGTTTTAATAAAGGTGTGTAAAGGGCGCAAAATATTCGCCTTCATTGGCAAACCTCACCATGGCATATTGGGAGCAAAAATATATGTTTTCTGTCAATAATCCTTTCACTGAATGCATTTTCTGGTATGGCAGATACATCGACGACACCCTCATCATTTGGGGGGGCGATGTATCTGTCATACCAGAATTTATAGAATATATCAATTCCAACGATTGTGGCATTAGGTTCACCTATGTGCAAGATCAATTTCAAATCTCGTTTTTAGATCTAGATTTACGCGGATGCGTTGGTGAAAAAATCATCAGTAAGACACACATAAAGCCAATTAGCGGAAACACTTTATTGCACGCAAAAAGCTGTCATCCGGCTCATACAATTAAATCAATACTGGTAGGGGAGTATATTAGATCTAAACGTAACTGCAGTAGGGAAGAAGACAAACAAAGTGAATCTGATAAAATAAGTGATAGGTTAAAAATTCGTAAATACCCGAACTGGACTATAAACAGAGCAAAAAACCTGGTCGATAAAAAACAGAGAAAGGAGCTATTAGTTCCAACTATGAATAACTCAATAAAAAGAAAAAGTTTGACAGAAAACCGTTTGTCTGTCTACAGTTCTCCTCCCAATTTAACCAAATTAAAGGTATTATCAACAAGAGATTATCTATTTTGTGTGAGGATGACATATTATCAGATATTCTAAAAGATGGAGTAAATGTGGTAGCAAGAAGGGCTCGTACTATTGGTGATTTTATTGCCCCAAATTCCAGCCACAACAAAACTAAAGTAAAATCCAATACATGGCTTGAATGCAAAGGTTTTTTTAAATGTGGCACCCAGGCATGTAGTACGTGCACACATATACAACCCGGTAATAGTTTTCAAAACTCAAATAACACTAAAGAGTATAAAATAAATAGTTTTATAAACTGCCACACAAAAAACGTAATATATAAAGTGGATTGTATGGAATGCCGCATCTCATATATAGGATGTACGTCACGAAAATTAAAAACCCGTATAACTGAACACATTAGAGATGCCACTAATCTCAATATGAGAAATAAAAACATTTCCATGGTATCAAAACATTTTAACATACAACACAACGGGGATATTACTAATCTAAAGGTACATGGTATTGAGAAAGTATATATGTCGCACAGAGGAGGAGATTCAAGGAGACGCCTACTCACGAGAGAGGCGTTTTGGATCTATAACCTAAATACTCGCTATCCTGCAGGCATGAACAAGAAAAATGAAATTATGTATCATTATTGTTAATGTTTTAACATGTTTTTTCTAATATTTTAAATGTCTCTTTATATGTAGCTCTAGGACCTTACAAATCTGTCATGTGACATGGGGGCGGGCCTCTTTTTTTTTTTTTTTTTTTTTTTTTTTTTTTTGGGCCGATCAAGGATATATATCTCGCTCATTCCTAGAGTGATATAGGCATGAGTAAGACCGCTACAGGTCGCGTAGCCGTATATGCACAATTCCCTGTTTTGATTCACCTATGTAAGGAATATTTTTTCTGTTTTTACTACCATTATGGACGAATAAAGCTTATACTATTTTACCTATTCCGCTGGAGCTGGAGTATCTATATTTGTCTCAAGTACTACTGCTGGACGTCGTGATCAGGACGGGTCTCCGTGCTTCGTGGTGAATGGTCTGGTTGGTGAGCTGGCTGCGACTTTTATAGTCGCTTACTTTTTTTCATTCCAAACAAACACTTATTTGTTTCTTTTTTAGTTGGTCCTTGAAGCTAATTATAATTTGGTCAGTAGGAGTAACCATCTCAGGTATGGACCCTCTGTTTTTGGGGGGTATTCATCATAGTATGATCCCTTGTGTGGAGGAGTAAACATCTCGGGTATGGCCCCTGGATGGAGGGGTAACCATCTTTGGTATAGCCCCCTGGTGTGGAGGAGTGACCATCGCGGTATGGCTCCCTGGTATCCAGAAGCATTTATATCTTACAAGACCCTGTTAGGGTAAAGTCCATGTGGTCATGGCAATCATATTTTACATGCCTACAAATTAAATTAGGTCCCATGAGCTAGGAACAATAGCTGGAAAATAAAAAAATAGGCATGCATTTCAATACAATCGGTAGCTTCAAGGACGCTCTCTTTTTTCATGTGACTTGAGAATGCTGAGGCACAGATTTTGACTGTTTATATTGACCAACTCCTGTTTCTTTCAAGGTTGTCTTCTGGACAATGCAGTGATATGGGGTATTAAACTGAAGAGCAAGGTACCTAATATGGGTGCCCTGGAGTCAGTGGGAGTGACTAAGGGAAAAATAATAAAGTGCATCCCAATGCCCTTGAGCCAGTGGGAGCGGCTAAGGGTGAAGTAATCAAGCGCATTAACACGAAGGGCAATGTGCCTATTCCCAATGCCTTTGTCCCAGTTGGAGAGGGTTAATGGTATATGTTATCAAGTGCCTGTAAAGCAATTAACAATGGCGTGGCAAGGTTATTAATAATGCCTTTGTAGACTTTTCTGCTATAGGCTTATTTCATTTACTATGTCCAAATATTACAGAAATTATTTAAATAATTAATGATCGGTTATACTGTCGATATTATATTGTGTATGGCTTTTAATTACTCCTTGTTTATAGTATCTTTCTCTTTATATACACTCATCACTTTTTGGGTAGTATTAGTAAGTGGGTTTAAGAATTGGTTACTGCATCCCAGCTACTGTATGTAATGGTGGTTTCTAGAACTAAAATCTGTGAATTGGTATAATAGTTTTTGGGGCATGACAGATGTCATTATACAGGTGGTCAGACTGTGGCTACCCCTTTATTATGGTATAGTTTCCGCATTCCCCATTATAGGAACCTCATTGCAGGATGTTTAGTGGCTGTTATTTTGCTGTAGTTACCGTATTATCGATCATAATTTGGTAGTGTTGCATTGTTAAAATTAATCTTTTGTAGCCCTGGAATTTTGTTACTCATATGCACAGTCTTTCCATAGCAAGCAGAACTGGTTGATGACTTTATTAGGCATGGGTGATGGGGGTCGAGTCCATTCAAGGTGTCAAATGGCCTCGCTGGTGGCGGTTTATGAGTCAGGTGGAAGTTGCAGACAAGTTACGGTGGACTCATTTTAAGTAATAGAGGATGTAAAACCTCATGGTGGTGAGCAGGCTCGGCTTTGGTGGCCAGCCTCAAGGACGTTGTAATGGTAACATCAATCAGGGGCGGGCACAGTGGTTAAGCACAGGAGTGAGAATAATGGGGTCATTGGTGCCCTGAAAGTTTACTGGCTCTGCTTGAATGGCAAGCCAGTGCATGCCGCCCCTTTATGGCTGTCTGTCCTGGTGCTGTATGTCAGACAGCTGGGGATATCGCAGTACTTGTGAATCCCAATGTACTAGCACTCCACCTGACTCCTACTGTGATTATTTAATCCTGTGATTTGAATAAAAGCTGTGGCCATTTTGACAACCAAAATAATGTGTTTTGTGTATTTATTTTAGTACCTAGGTTTACAGTAGTTATGGTGGTTTTAAGATGGAGTGGGGTCCATCCCATATCCAAAAGTCATGCTTGATACTGCTGTAATTATATGTTATATAGTCGTGTTACACTCCCCTCACTTCTTGTAACCTACAAGTGTACAAAGATATTATACAGTCACCATGTGACAAGTGGGCCTGTGTAACTTCAAATGCCAGGGCTGAATTTTAGTCCCAGTCCGGCCCTGCCACTAAGCACATTACGTCATGAAAAAATCTGTTGCCTTAAAGCTTATTGTAGCCTTCAAGTTATTGAACACCTGCTTTTCTTCCGTCATCTCTGTGTGAGAAAGCACCAAAGGCCATTGTATCCACAATGTCAAAGGAGCTAATTCTTCTTTTATACAAAAAAAAAGGTGCCAGGCCGTCCTACACACAAAGAAACCATTCACTAGAGCCATTGGCTGGGATTCTAGTGGAGCCATCAAGAGTTAGAAACAGCAAAGTTCTTGCTATACCTTGACCAGTAAATCTTTGCTATGTTTAAGCTTAAGCATCGCCTTGTGTACATTTGTAGCTATTAAGCTTTTGTTCTTCATGTGGTCTTCTGCAGTTTTAAAGTGTAAAGATGCTATAGAAAATGACTGCAGCCAAAAATAATAGTGAGACTGTAATAGCAGTCAGTAAAGTCAGTAAAGTTAAACTACCGGTACTTGAATTTAATTTGGTGAAATTATAAGGCAATAGCTGATTGATCATATGTTTTGAGACCGCTGCTGAGACTGGGAAAGCTGGGTTACATTCAGCACAGTGTTGATTCACTCTCATTGGGTAACTGATGCTACAAAGAAGCTGAGCTTCCCTGAATTGGCCCTAGTTACTCCTTCTAGAAGCCACCGAACTGCAGCCTCCCTTGTACTAGCTGATTAGCTGGCTGCTGTCACCGCATTAACACATGGCTGTGGAATTCTGGAACCTTATGTATCTAAGGTACCTTAACATGGACTGTCTTCTCTGAGTACTGTGTTAAACAATGTTCACATCAAGTTTCTAGCTTATGTTTGCTGTACATGCAGGGAAAAGCTCCTGGCATACAACCACTCCAATAGAGATGTCATTCCAATCCCCAGCCTACTATTAAATTATATTACCTTACAGCAAGCTTTAGACTGATAATAGCTTGCCCTGATTGCCCTGCCAATCAGGTTTATTAAGTCTTACTGTGGACTGAAATCACTGACCAAAGCACTATGTCAATAATAATAAAATAAAACTTAACTTTTAATAATCAACGCAATATAAAAACAGACAAACAATCATACAGACAAAAAGATAACTTCTGCTGTTCGGCTATGATGAAGTGAAAGGTACCCTAATGGCCAACTGTTAATCCCCTACCTTGCTGCGGAGGTTGGCACCCTAGGACCTGCGCAGTGGCACCTCCGCTCAACGTAGACTCTCCCTAAAAAGCCCTAATAGGCCCTAGAGTGAAGGAGAGGAAAAGAGTCAGACAGCAGGCACAACGATTCAGAAAACATACAAGGTGAAAATGTCATAGACATATATTATATATATTTGGGGGAAGAAAAAAGGGCAAGAGGTGCAAAAACAGTGAATAAAGGTCCATACCAGTATGTACATGTAAATTGAATACAGTGTGCCCTTATAAGATCCCTCCAGTTATACCGTTAATCTATATCAATATATATATTTCTTAAAGATAACAAATGACCGGTGATCAGGGTGCACTGTAAAGAAAGCAGTGAAACCACTGCAATAAGGGAAACCCAAGAACAAATACCACCTCAGACACAGAAACCAGAAAATTTTGAAGCTTTGGAATTCATTTGAATAAGCCTTTATTTTATGAAATGGCAGAAATATATTTAAAAAGTATATATAAAAATTGTATGAACATGCATATAAAACTACCGTAGGAACAGGAAAAATATGCCCATATACAAAATTGTGCCCCAGTACTTATTTTATATATATAAAAAATTAATTACTATGAAATACCTCAGTTTTACATTTAATCACGCTGTGTGCGTAATAAAGTGCCAAAAAATTAAGTGCAAAAAAGCTGTGTTAAAAAATATATATATATTGTAGCATTAAAACTATGAACAATCATATCACACTTCAAAAATATGTGCAAAATATGCAATAGCAGCTATCAAAAAAAGTTTTTTTGTAACATTAAATCTGTGAGTAATCATGTCACACTTGCAAAATGTTGTGCAAAATACGCAATAGCAGCTATCTACAGAGCTAAAACCAAATCGTGCACAGGAAAGATTCAAACAAGAGTGCGATATATTAGAGTAATTAACACCCCATATCTATAAGAGGTGCCAGAGTGCCTAGTGCCTAGAACAATGTGCTAATAATGGACAAATGTCCACACACAGCGATGTAGTGCTACCGGGGAATACCGCAGCAATTACCTGGGGGTGTATTGGGTCCTGAGCCTGCGGGCGCCCGACGCGCGTTTCGGATTAATTCCTTCGTCAGGGGGTGCAGAGGGGTGATGATGAGCTGGTTTTATAGTGTGGGCAAACCAGACGCTGTGGCCCGAGTGTTTTTTCGGCGCGTGCGCTGTCAGGAGGTCTGCCACTTCCGGCCTCCACGTCACATGGCCGGCCGCACAGGAGCGGAGTACCCGGCGTAACCTAGAAACCATGGACGCAGAGCCCCGGAACTCACAGACACAGACCGCGCATGCGCACCACCGGGACCTCAGCGTGGAATGGAAAATACACATCGATGGTACAATTTAAGTAAAACATACAGCAATCGCTGTTATTACTCACTTTTCTGCATATACTGCAGGGACCAAGGGGATATAAAAGAATATATCATTATATTCATGGGGAGAAAAAGGGGAGAAAGAAAAGAAGAAGGGGGAAGAGAACAAGGAAAGGCTAAACAGCTTATATTTAGTGCTTATACACAGCATGTTGAAGGTTATAGGCTTGAAGTATGTGTGCATAAATACATGCACGTACATATGCATCGATGTGACAACCATCTCTATTTATGCTCTATTGTCACCCAAGTTTATGCATAAAGCTGTGGAAACACAGGAGATGGAAAAATATGCACAATATGCTAAACAGAGGGGGGTTTTTAAAAAAAAATTTTTGTATCTTTTGCAAAAGTGTATACTAGATTAAAATTAGATGCTCAAAATATGCATCTGTAGATATATGCATGCATACATTTATATAAATATGATTTATATACCTATCCCTATACACACTAAGCATAATATGCTAGTATAGTACAAAAAACGGAGAAAAATATCCTTTTATCAAGAAGAAGATCTTTCAGAAAAATATAACAAATGTATAATATATAAGAGTCTATTAGAAAATAAGTAAATCCTCTTCTCTCCTTTAATTCTTCCTTCTACTTCTTATTTCAAAGTTACAAGTTACGTCAAATGGCGCCATAATCCTCGGTCCGAATTTCCAGCAAGATAGACAGGAGTACCATGTATACGACTCACAGTCCGCCCAAGGTAAGTAAAATCAAACTAAAATCAATAAAATTTAAAATATTAAAAACACATCATAACACCAACAATTTATTTAAAATGAAATAAAAAGTACCACAGCGGTTTACAAAAAGGGTACAAAGCTAAGGTTTTCATTTAACCCATTGGGTGATACCGTATTAAGAGTCCATATCCATTTAGTTTCTTTTCTTGCTAGAGCCATACTTATCTCTCCACCTCTCTCATTGGTTTGCATCATTTCTATGCCAGTTACTCTCAACAGGGAGGCATCACATTCATGATACAATTTAAAATGTTTCGGGATAGTTTTTAAAGAAGATGTATCTTTTGCTTCCTTGGCATCTAAGATTCCCAAAACATGTTCTCTGGTGCGTATCTTGAGTTGTCTGGTTGTCATCCCCACATACACCAGAGAACATGGACAGGTGGCGTGGTAAATTACGGCTTTGGAGGTGCAAGAGATAGCCTGTTTAATTTTGTATGTAATGGTACCGTTAAAGTTGCAGAATGTATTGGTTCTGTTGATATTAGTGCAAGCGACACAGTGGCCGCAGGGTTTGCAACCAGGTGCTATCTTGATATTTGAAAGGAATGATGGAATTTCTGGGTTATATGCATAATGGCTTTTAACTAGTTGATCTTTCAAATTTTTAGATCTACGATAGGTTATATTGCAAGTCTCACCAATATATTGGCTTAGAACAGGATCAGATTTTAAGATTGCCCAAGATTTATTTATATATGTTTTCATTAGTTCTGTCTGACCGTGAAACTGTGTGATGTATCTTACTATCTTATTTGATTTGTGAGGTTTACTCTCATATAGTGCTTGATGTCTTGATATATGCTTGGCACGATTATATCCCTTTTTCACTGACCGTTTGCTGTATCCCCTCTCTAGAAATCTTTCTTTAAGGTCCAACGCTTGTTTTTCAAAATCTGCCTCATTCGTACAGATCCTTCGTAGGCGCAAAAATTGGCCTATCGGGATCGACTTAATCATAGCGGGGGGGTGTGAAGAAGAGGCATGTAAAAGAGAATTGACAGATGTGGATTTCCGAAAAATGTTAGTGTATAGGCAGCCACTCTCATCCTTATGTATACCCACATCCAAAAATTCAATAAATCTGATATCACACTTGTAGGTTAAATGGATGTTTAAATTATTTGATTCAATTGCTCCATAAAATTGTGGAGTGAATCCATCGAACCCTGCCAAATAAAAAATACATCATCAATGAACCGCACCCACAGGGGGATATGGTCCATTGACGATACGGTCTCAGTGTGAAATAGGTCCCTCTCCCACAGCCCCAGGAACAGATTGGCATATGACGGCGCAAATGACGCGCCCATTGCTGTGCCCTGGAGCTGTAGGTAGAAGGCCCCCTTAAAAAAGAAAAAATTTTTTGTTAAAGAAAACTCAAGCATAGCTAGAATAAATTGTCTCATGGATGTAGGTACTGATGAAGAGTTTAAAAAGTACTCAGCTGCTCGGACACCATCACCATGTCGGATATTGGTATACAAACTCTCGATGTCACAGGACACCAAGAGTGTATCATCACCAACATGGAGGCCATCTATCTTTTTCAAAAGCTCATTGGTGTCCTTTATGAACGAGGGCAAACTCTCAACCAAAGGTTGTAATTTCGAGTCAATGAACTTATTTATTTTCTCAAGATAATTACCACATCCAGATATGATGGGTCTACCTGGAGGGTTTTTTTGATTTTTATGAACCTTTGGTAATAAGTAAAAGGTTGCCACAGTTGGTTCGGGTATTTGAAGTGCTGTATATAGGTCTTTACTAATAACTTCAGTATCAAGCGCATTTTTCAAAATCACTGAGAGTTCGGCTTTAAATTTCTTAAGAGGATTAAATGTAAGTTTCTTGTAGTATACATTATCTCTTAATTGCCGGTATGCCTCAGATTCATACATCTGTTTTGGCCAAATCACAATGTTGCCCCCCTTGTCTGCCGGTTTGATCACTATATCATTTAACTGTTCCAAATTTTTTAGGGCCATTCTCTCGGCTTTATCAAGATTATCCATAGATGGAAAACGAGGGATTTTGTCAAATTCCCTACTCACGGTTTTGACAAAAATGTCAATAGTGGAACAGGCCGACAAGGGGGGAAACCTGCGAGATCTGGGCCTGATGGAAGACGGGATCTTACCTCCCACTGGTTCGTTGTGTTCTTGGGCTAATTCATTCAAGATCTCTAGTGCCTCCTGCTCCGCCTCTGTTGGAAATAATTTAGACAATTCTTCATTATGGAAATACTTCTTAAACATTAATTTCCTGGCAAATAAATGTAAATCTTTAATGGCTACAAACTTATCAAATTGTGCCGTAGGACAAAAAGTGAGGCCTTTCTTTAAAACATCTATTTCATTTTCAGATAAGGTATAATTGCTCAAATTAATCACCTTCAAACTATTTCTTTCTGGAGTTTGTCTGAAATTTCGTTTAGCCGGTGCGTAACGTGGTTCACGCTTCCGTTTAGGTGTGGAAATAGAGGCCAGGGTTGAGACAGAGGCGGATGAGGAGGCACCAGATATATCTATCATTGCTTGATTTGATGAGGTAGAATCAATCCTGTTACTTCCATTACCATCCTGTTGGTGTTTACGCCACCTATAGATCTTTCCACTAGAGTAGTCCTTTTGATCTCTTATTAGCTTGCTTCTCTGACCAACCAGAGAGTTGGCATGGCAAGGAAAAATTAATGCGGTATTTTCAGATGGCAAAACAAATACTGTAGCCACAGACGGTTTGCAATTTGATGAGCTCTTTAAAACCATTAAAAATTTGACGTATAAGAGAACTAGAGCTTGGTGGAGCAAAGCTTTTTTAGAGAACTATATCCAGCGTCAATTAATCCCTAGGGGATTAAGAATACATGTAACCCCTGCATTTCCTGTCACCGATGATGGTTTCATTAGCGACTGGGAAGGGGTTTGCAACACTGCCTCTAGACAACTGATGGAATTATTAGTCAAGTATAACTCAAATAATATAACTAATTTTGATAAATTATTGGATGAGGTATATGTTAAAGCAAAAAATTGCTTGTCAGCTGAACAACTATCATCTATCGATGGCTTACTAGAAAAGCAGATGGATCAATGGATAAAAGACATCCAAACTACTCAGAGAAGCAAGCTAATAAGAGATCAAAAGGACTACTCTAGTGGAAAGATCTATAGGTGGCGTAAACACCAACAGGATGGTAATGGAAGTAACAGGATTGATTCTACCTCATCAAATCAAGCAATGATAGATATATCTGGTGCCTCCTCATCCGCCTCTGTCTCAACCCTGGCCTCTATTTCCACACCTAAACGGAAGCGTGAACCACGTTACGCACCGGCTAAACGAAATTTCAGACAAACTCCAGAAAGAAATAGTTTGAAGGTGATTAATTTGAGCAATTATACCTTATCTGAAAATGAAATAGATGTTTTAAAGAAAGGCCTCACTTTTTGTCCTACGGCACAATTTGATAAGTTTGTAGCCATTAAAGATTTACATTTATTTGCCAGGAAATTAATGTTTAAGAAGTATTTCCATAATGAAGAATTGTCTAAATTATTTCCAACAGAGGCGGAGCAGGAGGCACTAGAGATCTTGAATGAATTAGCCCAAGAACACAACGAACCAGTGGGAGGTAAGATCCCGTCTTCCATCAGGCCCAGATCTCGCAGGTTTCCCCCCTTGTCGGCCTGTTCCACTATTGACATTTTTGTCAAAACCGTGAGTAGGGAATTTGACAAAATCCCTCGTTTTCCATCTATGGATAATCTTGATAAAGCCGAGAGAATGGCCCTAAAAAATTTGGAACAGTTAAATGATATAGTGATCAAACCGGCAGACAAGGGGGGCAACATTGTGATTTGGCCAAAACAGATGTATGAATCTGAGGCATACCGGCAATTAAGAGATAATGTATACTACAAGAAACTTACATTTAATCCTCTTAAGAAATTTAAAGCCGAACTCTCAGTGATTTTGAAAAATGCGCTTGATACTGAAGTTATTAGTAAAGACCTATATACAGCACTTCAAATACCCGAACCAACTGTGGCAACCTTTTACTTATTACCAAAGGTTCATAAAAATCAAAAAAACCCTCCAGGTAGACCCATCATATCTGGATGTGGTAATTATCTTGAGAAAATAAATAAGTTCATTGACTCGAAATTACAACCTTTGGTTGAGAGTTTGCCCTCGTTCATAAAGGACACCAATGAGCTTTTGAAAAAGATAGATGGCCTCCATGTTGGTGATGATACACTCTTGGTGTCCTGTGACGTCGAGAGTTTGTATACCAATATCCGACATGGTGATGGTGTCCGAGCAGCTGAGTACTTTTTAAACTCTTCATCAGTACCTACATCCATGAGACAATTTATTCTAGCTATGCTTGAGTTTTCTTTAACAAAAAATTTTTTCTTTTTTAAGGGGGCCCGCTACCTACAGCTCCAGGGCACAGCAATGGGCGCGTCATTTGCGCCGTCATATGCCAATCTGTTCCTGGGGCTGTGGGAGAGGGACCTATTTCACACTGAGACCGTATCGTCAATGGACCATATCCCCCTGTGGGTGCGGTTCATTGATGATGTATTTTTTATTTGGCAGGGTTCGATGGATTCACTCCACAATTTTATGGAGCAATTGAATCAAAATAATTTAAACATCCATTTAACCTACAAGTGTGATATCAGATTTATTGAATTTTTGGATGTGGGTATACATAAGGATGAGAGTGGCTGCCTATACACTAACATTTTTCGGAAATCCACATCTGTCAATTCTCTTTTACATGCCTCTTCGTCACACCCCCCCGCTATGATTAAGTCGATCCCGATAGGCCAATTTTTGCGCCTACGAAGGATCTGTACGAATGAGGCAGATTTTGAAAAACAAGCGTTGGACCTTAAAGAAAGATTTCTAGAGAGGGGATACAGCAAACGGTCAGTGAAAAAGGGATATAATCGTGCCAAGCATATATCAAGACATCAAGCACTATATGAGAGTAAACCTCACAAATCAAATAAGATAGTAAGATACATCACACAGTTTCACGGTCAGACAGAACTAATGAAAACATATATAAATAAATCTTGGGCAATCTTAAAATCTGATCCTGTTCTAAGCCAATATATTGGTGAGACTTGCAATATAACCTATCGTAGATCTAAAAATTTGAAAGATCAACTAGTTAAAAGCCATTATGCATATAACCCAGAAATTCCATCATTCCTTTCAAATATCAAGATAGCACCTGGTTGCAAACCCTGCGGCCACTGTGTCGCTTGCACTAATATCAACAGAACCAATACATTCTGCAACTTTAACGGTACCATTACATACAAAATTAAACAGGCTATCTCTTGCACCTCCAAAGCCGTAATTTACCACGCCACCTGTCCATGTTCTCTGGTGTATGTGGGGATGACAACCAGACAACTCAAGATACGCACCAGAGAACATGTTTTGGGAATCTTAGATGCCAAGGAAGCAAAAGATACATCTTCTTTAAAAACTATCCCGAAACATTTTAAATTGTATCATGAATGTGATGCCTCCCTGTTGAGAGTAACTGGCATAGAAATGATGCAAACCAATGAGAGAGGTGGAGAGATAAGTATGGCTCTAGCAAGAAAAGAAACTAAATAGATATGGACTCTTAATACGGTATCACCCAATGGGTTAAATGAAAACCTTAGCTTTGTACCCTTTTTGTAAACCGCTGTGGTACTTTTTATTTCATTTTAAATAAATTGTTGGTGTTATGATGTGTTTTTAATATTTTAAATTTTATTGATTTTAGTTTGATTTTACTTACCTTGGGCGGACTGTGAGTCGTATACATGGTACTCCTGTCTATCTTGCTGGAAATTCGGACCGAGGATTATGGCGCCATTTGACGTAACTTGTAACTTTGAAATAAGAAGTAGAAGGAAGAATTAAAGGAGAGAAGAGGATTTACTTATTTTCTAATAGACTCTTATATATTATACATTTGTTATATTTTTCTGAAAGATCTTCTTCTTGATAAAAGGATATTTTTCTCCGTTTTTTGTACTATGCTAGCATATTATGCTTAGTGTGTATAGGGATAGGTATATAAATCATATTTATATAAATGTATGCATGCATATATCTACAGATGCATATTTTGAGCATCTAATTTTAATCTAGTATACACTTTTGCAAAAGATACAAAAAAATTTTTTTAAAAAACCCCCTCTGTTTAGCATATTGTGCATATTTTTCCATCTCCTGTGTTTCCACAGCTTTATGCATAAACTTGGGTGACAATAGAGCATAAATAGAGATGGTTGTCACATCGATGCATATGTACGTGCATGTATTTATGCACACATACTTCAAGCCTATAACCTTCAACATGCTGTGTATAAGCACTAAATATAAGCTGTTTAGCCTTTCCTTGTTCTCTTCCCCCTTCTTCTTTTCTTTCTCCCCTTTTTCTCCCCATGAATATAATGATATATTCTTTTATATCCCCTTGGTCCCTGCAGTATATGCAGAAAAGTGAGTAATAACAGCGATTGCTGTATGTTTTACTTAAATTGTACCATCGATGTGTATTTTCCATTCCACGCTGAGGTCCCGGTGGTGCGCATGCGCGGTCTGTGTCTGTGAGTTCCGGGGCTCTGCGACCATGGTTTCTAGGTTACGCCGGGTACTCCGCTCCTGTGCGGCCGGCCATGTGACGTGGAGGCCGGAAGTGGCAGACCTCCTGACAGCGCACGCGCCGAAAAAACACTCGGGCCACAGCGTCTGGTTTGCCCACACTATAAAACCAGCTCATCATCACCCCTCTGCACCCCCTGACGAAGGAATTAATCCGAAACGCGCGTCGGGCGCCCGCAGGCTCAGGACCCAATACACCCCCAGGTAATTGCTGCGGTATTCCCCGGTAGCACTACATCGCTGTGTGTGGACATTTGTCCGTTATTAGCACATTGTTCTAGGCACTAGGCACTCTGGCACCTCTTATAGATATGGGGTGTTAATTACTCTAATATATCGCACTCTTGTTTGAATCTTTCCTGTGCACGATTTGGTTTTAGCTCTGTAGATAGCTGCTATTGCGTATTTTGCACAACATTTTGCAAGTGTGACATGATTACTCACAGATTTAATGTTACAAAAAAACTTTTTTTGATAGCTGCTATTGCATATTTTGCACATATTTTTGAAGTGTGATATGATTGTTCATAGTTTTAATGCTACAATATATATATATTTTTTAACACAGCTTTTTTGCACTTAATTTTTTGGCACTTTATTACGCACACAGCGTGATTAAATGTAAAACTGAGGTATTTCATAGTAATTAATTTTTTATATATATAAAATAAGTACTGGGGCACAATTTTGTATATGGGCATATTTTTCCTGTTCCTACGGTAGTTTTATATGCATGTTCATACAATTTTTATATATACTTTTTAAATATATTTCTGCCATTTCATAAAATAAAGGCTTATTCAAATGAATTCCAAAGCTTCAAAATTTTCTGGTTTCTGTGTCTGAGGTGGTATTTGTTCTTCAGTATGTACATGTATAGTGCACATAACCCAAAAACCGTAGGGTATCTTATGATAGACAGATCATAACAATGACGTAATATGGTCATCGTTATGACCATTGCACCTATTCCCAAGTGTATTGCACTACAAAAATATATAGATAGGTACAGAAACCTCTGGACTAGGTAACTTAAACAGACCCCAAAAAATGGTAAATATATAGGATAGTTGACAATATAGTAAAAAAAATTAAAAAATTAAAAAAAGTCCAAAGTGATTAGGGGACCTACTAACATCCAACATTAATAAAGATGGTACTTTGAAACACCTGCAATGCTCCTATGATTTCCCTACCTAACTGTGGAGGTTGGCACCCTAAGACCTGTGCAGATTGCGCCCCTGCTCAACATTGACTTCCCCTAGTCCGCCCTACTAGGCCCTACAGTAGAAGATGGTCCAGGAGGTACTACAGGTTGTTAGTATGCCTACTAATGTAAATGCAGTTGTCAAATCACAGGAAAAAAGCGCAAGCAAGCTCCAACTAAAGAAAGCATCCCTAAATACAGACTGATAATAAGCCAATAAGAAAATTAACAGTATGACAATCCACCCACATAAACAAACATGCTCATAAGTATGCAGTACTAGATGGAAATGAATAAACAACAAAAGCTATAGTAAACACCCTGTAGCCATTAAGTACGCAATACTTGACGCGTTTCTCTGACAATCAGTTCATCAGGAGACATACTTAATGATAGATAAGAGAAAACAAAACTTATCTGAATCATGTGAACCAGAATAAGAAGGGTTAAGCTCCATAGATCAAAATAGTAAGGAGCTCTCTTGGTTGCAATGGGGAACAGTGTCCATACGACCTTGCCAGCCACTATCAGCCTGACTGTGGACTGCTTTTAGAAGTACAATATTTTTTTTATTTAACATTAAATTGCATATTACCAACATATAAAAGTGCTTTCTATCATTATTGGTTAAAAAAATGCCTCTTTTTAATTGCAGTTGCATCTGTCATAGAAGTACAAGCTGCATTAATCATGCAGTGCAAGCTCAGTGTCGGACTGGGGTGCCAAGGGCCCACCAGTAACAAACTCTAGGGCCCCACTTTTCAACTACATGCAAATGTGACATTATCCTCCGTAACAAATGTATACAGTATAATAATGAACTGGGCAGATTGCAAATGAATAAGATGCTCCCTTTGTCTGTGCATAGTGATTCAAGTATATAGTCCCAAGTACTGCTCATATAAGAGGGTGACAGCCCATTCTTGCGCAGGTACCCACCGGAGCATTCTCTTGTTTTCCTGTGAGCCAGTCCAAGCCTGAGTGTGACCTTCGGTTATTTAAGGGAACCTGTCACGTCCCCCATGCGCTGCAACACAGCAGCAGTCACATAAAACATGGATTTAACCCTAGAACGCATACCCATAGAAATCTACACATTCACACACCTGGGGCCTTTTAGGCCTGTTTACAATTGTCATGGAATAACTCAAATAAAAATACTTTTCAAAGTTTATTGCAAAGTAAGGACGCATTCCCACCAGCGCAGGGGTCCGCCAGGACGGGATTCCGTAATGGATGTGACCTTCTGGTGACCCCAGCTAAGGCTGGCGGACGCATACCTGGGGCCTCGCAGGCCTGCCAGGTTACTTGTTTTCTATTTTCTGTAAAATTACTTTAGTTAGAATTTTGAAACTCTAGGTATTCCTCAGGTATATAGTTGTTAGTAATTTCCAGTGTTCATATATTTTTATGGTATAGGCATTTCGGTATAACAACCTTTTTTTGGGACTACCCCATATTCACGCACCTGGGGCCTGTGTGCAAATAACACGGAATAACTCAAATAAAAATACTTTTCAAAATTTATTTTACAATTGCAAGGTAAGGATGCATTCCAACTAGCGCTGGGGTCCGCCAGGAGGGGATCCATAATGATCTGACCTCCTGGTGACCCCAGCTAAGGCTGGCGGAATCCCGCCATTCCGGCAGCCTTAGCTGGAGTTACCAGGAGGTCAGATCCATTATGGATCCCCTTCTGGCGAACCCCAGCGCTACTGGGAACACAGCCTAAGGCCGGTTTCACACGTCAGTGGCTCCGGTACGTGAGGTGACAGTTTCCTCACGTACCAGAGCCACTAACACACGTAGACACATTAAAATCAATGCATCTGTGCAGATGTCATTGATTTTTTGCGGACCGTGTCTCCGTGTGCCAAACACGGAGACATGTCAGTGTTCGTGGGAGCGCACGTATTACACGGACCCATTAAAGTCAATGGGTCCGTGTAAAACACGTACCTCAAACGGATGTTCTCCGTGTGGCATGCAGGAGACAGCGCTACAGTAAGCGCTGTCCCCCCCACATGGTGCTGAAGCCGCGATTCATATCTTCTGTGCAGCAGCGTTTGCTGCATAGAAGATATGAATAATATTAAAAGAAAGATCTATCTGTCCGCTGCCGTCCCACCCCCTGTGCGCCCCCCCGCTGTTCTGAAAATACTCACCCGCTTCCCTCATTGGCTGCCGCTGCTTCCTGTCCTTATGGGAGGTGGAACCGCATATTCATGACTGTAATCGGCGGCCCCACGTGACCGCATACAGTAGAAGGCGCGGCCAGGACAGGAAGCAGCGACAGCCAACGAGGGAAGCGGGTGAGTATTTTCAGAACAGCGGGGGGGCGCACAGGGGGTGGGAGGGCGGCGGACAGATAGATCTTTCTTTTAAACACTATTATTCATATCTTCTATGCAGCAAACGCTGCTGCACAGAAGATATGAATCGCGGCTTCAGCACGATGCAGGGGACAGCGCTAAACTTTAGCGCTGTCTCCTGCATGCTCCGTGTGGTACCCACATAGCACACGGGCGGCACACGTGTGCCGCACATATGGCCTACGTGAGCTCATGGGCACACGGACACGGATAACTCCGGTACCGATTTTTTCCGGTACCAGAATTATCTGGACGTGTGGGACAGCCCTAAGATGTGTATATTTCAAAACATAATTATGTGCATAAAACAACAAAAAAGTAAGTAAACGGGCACGCCAAATATGCAATTTTTTTATGAAAGCATTTTTTGGTTGTAGCAAACTTGGTGCAGGAATATTTATTTGTAACTTTACATATTCCCCCGACAATTCTCGCATATTATTTTTTCGGCTGAATGTTCCTTGCATACATTTTGTCCGCAAGTAGAACAGAAACGCTCCGATTTTCTTTCCTTCTTTGCTGGACAAATATAGCAGCACTGTCGTGCAGAATCCACACTCTTCCCAGCAATAGCAGAGTCATAAAAGTTCTTCCCCAGCAACAATACAGACAAAAAGACTGAGTATCGCATGTAAACCTAGTACAGGCCTAAAAGGCCCCAGGTGCGTGAATATGGGGTAGTCCCAAAAATATACCGAAATGTCTGTAACATAAAAATATATGAATAACTGGAAATTACTAACCAATATATACCTGAGGATTACCTAGATTTTCAAAATTCTAACTAAAGTACTTTTACAGAAAATAGAAAACAACTAACCTGGCAGGCCTGCGAGGCCCCAGGTATGCGTTCTAGGGTTTTAAGTGAATAATATTACGGTATGTTTTCAGTAATTGTTATTAAAAAAATCATATTTTTTTTTCCATTTTTCTGTAATTTTGGAAGTGCCAGTAATATAGACCTCCTCCTCTTTGGTATTATAGTACCCAGGTTGTTAGACATGACAGCCACTGTCATACATATTCCCAGGAAATGTATGTAGACCAAACAGTAGGCTCTTTACTTAGCTGAGAAGATCTGTGCACATTTTGGTGGCCTAGATCATCTCCATGTTTCGTTAATCAATAGTAATTTACATTCAGCATTCCATTTAACAATGTGGTTCCTGTGATATTAAATCACTTTTCATACCTATTATACAGGCAATTGAGGTCACAAGAAAGACACTGAAATGGCAATGGAACAAGCCTTATGGTTTGCAGGAAAGAAGACAATGCCTTGAGTACAAAACTGTAATTCATAATGAAGATGGTAATAAATAACACTATATAAATTCTAATAATGAAATCATGGCTCAGCACAACAGTAAGTTTACAGGTCACGAGACCAAGTGCCGTATCCTTACAGAGAAGACATACTCACTTGTGAACAGTGTCGCAAATAAGTTGAACAGGAGAACTGGTATGTACAAGAAGTGAAGAAGGCTATGTCACTTTAGATTGGCCATCAACTAAGTGGGTCAGCAATAATTTTCACCTTCAGTCATAGAAAAAGAAATCTAGATGCTTTGTTGGACAATGTTAATTAAAGTAGGGTGATTTATATTTTCACACATACAATCTATGCAAATGGGACAATGAAATAATAAAAAAGCATAATTTGTAAATTGTAACATTAATCAAAAACCTGAAAGATAAGCCACTGAAAAGAACATTTCAATTCCATAAACAGCGCATTGTTTCGATCTTCAATATAGCAGCACGGTTCTAGATGCACTGTGGTAAGACACCACATAATAAAGGCATTGAGAACTAGCTGAGAGCGCTCTTATGTGGAACATTCTTCTGATGACATTGTTACAGGGGGACTCTGGATATTCGTAAGACATTAAAACGGCTATACAAAGATTATATGGTTATACAATGTGGAAAAAACAATTGAAATACAATATTGTCCCAGAGCAACTTCTTTTAGGCCCGGGTCACACTAGCATATGCCATGCGATGCGATATGTTAATGACTCTCGGCTCCTGCTCTGCTGCGAGCGGGAGACAAGGGTCATGCTACTGTGCCCCGAACCTCTCCCACAGATAATCGGAGCACAGCTGCGGAGGAGGCGGAGAAAGTAATTTCTCCATATCCTCCACTGCCGGCGATGGCATATATCGCACCACATTCGGATGACATTCGAGTAATGTGCATTGTGTCACTCGCACCCATAGACTTATATGGGTGTGAGTGAGCCGAGACTCGGCCGAGTGTCAGTGCCAATCGCAGCATGCTGCCATTATTCTCGCATGCTGATTAGGAATGAGAAAATAATCGCAGATGTGATCTGCCCTATAAATTAACACTTGTCTGAGTGCTACGTGATGTTTTCTCGCATAGCACTCGACCGTATTATACGCTATTGTGACCCTGGCCTCATACGGACACCTGCCCCTAGAAGCCAATCAATGTAATAAGCTAGTTGCAGATTTAAGAGATGGAGGAGAGATCTAAACAAGAATAAAAAGTCAAACACTGTTGCAATTAAAAAATGAGTACTAAAACACAAGAAACCTAAAGTCTCTAATAAAAAAATACCCAGAAATAATAGTGAAGTTCCACTTTTAAATCAAAGAAAGCCAGCACAATCAGTTTATTGCATTTATCTATCAGTTTAGAAAAGACTTGCCTATTCCTTAAAACCTAAAATACATTTGTGAATCAGCTCTTGAAAAGCATGCGCATAACATAAGTTTTATCAAATGAGCTGCATTCATACAAAAGTCCTCACTAGTCGAACATTAGGAAGAATATAAATGGAAAATATTATAGAGACTATTAGGGATGGGGACTAACTTTTACCAGCTTACCAGCAAGAACCACGTTTCACACATCCAACTGGCTCCACCCCGAGACCCTGACAATGAGGTCTTCATCTATGGCAATAAGTATGGCTGATTGGGTGTACAGACAATGACATTCATTGCCTTGAATTGGGTAGAGGACAAAAATCTCTTTACTATAAAGTTAAAATAGCATAATTTCCCAAACCCAAAAAATCAATGATGGTATGGTTGGAGTTTTTTTACTCACCTCAGAAGAAACAGTTTATAGATACCACTGAGGCTAGTTTCACACTTTTATCAGAGCCTACATCACAAGTGCTATACTTTTTACTTGAAGAAAACCATGAGGTGCTTTTTTTTGTTACACACACACATAGAAACCAAAGAGACCCCATTATTAGGGTTGAGTGAAAGTGCTTGGTGATACTCTGCTATTACTTGAGTATCACAGTGCATGGATGTGCTTGTTTCTCAGCGTGTAATGGGCCCTGCTTGATTAACAGGCGATGCCTGGGTCAGCACATTTGTCAGCCATACAGTGTTTCATGGTGTTAGGGTTAGCGGAACGCACCAAATTATAAGAGAGATGGTATAAGGTGCGTTCGCAGCCCAGGGTCCACTGTGCAGAGATGGAACCTGCTGCTGAGTAATGACGGACTATATGGCAGTACAATGTGGATACACACACGGGTTAAGTTCACCCTGTGTGAAGGAAGCAAACCCTGTTGCGTCACAGGGCCGTGGTACCGCACCAAGAGCGCAAGCAAGGAGTCTCAGAACTCTATCCCAAGACACTGGATTAGAGTACTTACAGACCACTTGCGCTCGACACCGCAACTGGGGTGTCAAAGTAACTGAATAACTTAAAGCATAAGAGTGCGTGCTGTGCCGCTTTGGCGGCCGCCACTAACCACCCTGACTTGGGATAGGAAAGCGCTCTATAAGCGCACGGCGCCGCACTGGCAGCTACAGCAGTAGACGCTGTATCGTGTGTCTTTATGTTGACAGCTAGTCGGGCGCTAGACAGCAAGCATCCACCTTTCGCGAGCAGTCATACACGGGAGGGGATATTAAAGAACGACTTGCACTCATCAACACACACGTATACAAATGTACACTAGCGCATGGCCGTGCGGTCATGCAAAGCTTATATAGCCAAAAAGGACCAATGGAAAGCTGCCACAGAAGTTCAGCACCTTCAGGACCTTCCTGGAGGACCAATTGGATCAGCTGCAGTATCTGAGCATGTGACCTTCGATCTCCAATGGGAGATCTTGCCCTGGGCATGCTCAGAAGGGGAAAAGCAGGACTTAGTCCCAAAAGTGTCTGCTTGCCGCTGCCCAGTATTGGCTTTAATGGCAGAAGCTGAAAAAGCAGCAGTAACTCTATGCACAGATTGAGACTGAGCAAGACGCCTGGACCGATGTCTCTGCTGAGCAGACTCCACTGCGGCTGGAGAAGAATGGGAGACCGCAGCAGAGATGGCTTGAGATTCCCCCTGTGCAGAGGCGCGAACTCGACACCTAACATTACCCCCTCTCCTTGGACCTTGCTACGCTCGAAGGCAGCAATGAGCTCTGGAGCTCGAATGTGTTCAGCAGGCTCCCAGGACCTCTCCTCTGGGCCATAACCCTTCCAATCCACCAAATAGAATTTTTTGCCACGTACCACCTTGCACCCCAAAATAACGTTCACCTCGTAATCGTCCATAGATGAACCCGATGTCCCGGCAGATGACTCGGAAAACCGGGACATGTATACGGGCTTCAAGAGGGACACATGAAAGGTGTCGGTGATACCCAGGCGTGGAGGAAGGGCCAGACGGTAGACCACAGGGTTAACCTGTTCGAGGACCTTGAAGGGACCCAAGTAGCGAGTTGCAAACTTAGTGGACTCAACTCGCAGCCTGATGTTACGGGCGGAGAGCCACACCAAGTCGCCAGGAGCAAAGGTCAGAGCGGGGCGCCGATGAGCATCGGCGGAGGACCTCATTCTCTCCTTGGAGGCCCGAATGGCATCCTGAGTGCGATCCCAAATGTCCCGTGCCTCCACAGCCCAGTCTGCCACCCTGGAGTCAGCAGAAGACACAGGCATGGGCACAGGGACACGTGGATGCTGGCCGTAATTTAGGAGGAATAGAGTCTGACCGGTGGAGTCGGCTACAGCGTTGTTAAGCGCAAACTCTGCCCACGGTAGCAAGGATGCCCAGTCATCCTGCCTGGCAGAAACAAAGTGTCGTAAATATGTGACCAGGGTCTGGTTGGCCCTCTCAACCAACCCATTCGTCTTTGGATGATAAGCCGAGGAGAGATTCAACTCAATACTGAGAAGACGACAAAGCTCTCTCCAGAATTGAGACGCAAACTGGGGACCCTGGTCACTGACAATTTTGTCCGGCATACCGTGTAGGTGAAAAATATGTTTGATAAACAACACTGCCAGAGCCCGTGCAGAAGCTAGCCATGGAAGAGGCACCAAGTGCACCATCTTGGAAAAATGGTCGGTGATCACCCATATAATGGTGCAGTTACGAGACTTGGGTAAGCCCACCACAAAGTCCATCCTGGCCATCTCCCAGGGCCTGTCCGCCACCGGGAGGGGGTAAAGCAACCCAGCTGGCCGTTGCCGAGGAGACTTGTTTTTGGCGCAAGAGACACAACCCCGAACATAGTCTGCAACGTCGCGAGCCATATGCGGCCACCAATATGTCCTCGCCAGTAGCTCAGATGTCCTTTTGGACCCAAAATGTCCACCCACCCTGGATGAGTGAGCCCAAGAGAGAACCTCCGGATGCAGATTGGATGGTACAAAAGTCTTGCCCGGAGGCACAGACTCGAGCGAAACCGGGGCCACAGTTCTCAGACTCTCGGTGGGGACAATAAGCCGAGGCTCCTCTTCCTCCTCCTCAGATGATACAACGGAGCGAGAGAGCGTTGGCACAAATGTTCTGGAACCGAGAGAAGAATAAGGACAACCTTGCCTGACGAGAATTTAACCGCTGGGCTGTCTGCAGGTACACCAAATTCTTGTGATCTGTGAAGACTTGGAAGGGAAAACGAGCTCCCTCCAAGAGATATCTCCACTCCAAGAAGGCCAACTTCATGGCTACCAACTCCCTGTCCATGATGGAATAATTCCTCTCTGCTGGTGAGAAGGTCTTAGAAAAGAAGAAGCAAGGATGCTTCCGACCTTGAGCATCCTTTTGGAAAAGGACTGCTCCAGCACCAACAGATGAGGCATCCACCTCCATTATAAATGGCTTATCTACATCGGAGCGATGTAGGATGGGAGCGCTAGCGAAGTGTGACTTAATGGAATTAAAGGCCTTGGAGACCTCCTCAGACCACAATTTGGGATTTGCTCCCTTCTTGGTGAGGGAAACTGTTGTGAATTCCGTTTTTGGGCTCCCTCCGGTGGTTGTAAATGGCACTTTTGTGAATTCTGCCCTTGGGCTCCCTCCGGTGGTTTTAAGTGGAACTGCTGCTCCTTGGATTTAGCTTAGCAGCTGCTTCCACTGATCGTCTCTCCTGCTCTGCTATTTAGCCTGGCTCTGATCTTCTGCCAGTGCCAGCTGTCAATGTTTCTTGGTTGGATTCAGATCTCTCCTTGGATATCCTTGATAGTCGGTCCTGTTCAGCAAAGATAAGTCCTTGCATGTTCATTTGTTGTCCTCTTGCTGTGGACTTAATCATTCAGCTCATTTTATGTTTGCTCTAGTCCAGCTTGTCAGTATTCAATATTCAGTTAAGCTGGAAGCTCTGGGGAAGCAGATTTTCCCTCCACACCGTTAGTCAGGTGTGGAGATTTTTTGTAAACTCTGTGATGGATTTTTATAGCTTTTAATACTGACCGCACAGTATCCTTTCCTATTCTGTCTATCTAATTAGAAGTGGCCTCCTTTGCTAAATCCTGTTTTCATTCTGTGTATGTCATTTCCCTCTCCACTCACAGTCCATATTTGTGGGGGGCTGTCTGTCCTTTGGAAATTTTCTCTGAGGCAAGATAGCTTTCCTGTTTCCATCTTTAGGGGTAGCTAGTTCTCCGGCTGTGACGAGATGTCTAGGGAGTGACAGGAACATTCCACGGCTACTTCTAGTGTTGTGTTAGGTTCAGGAACTGCGGTTAGTAAAGATACCATCTCCTCAGAGCTCGTCCCATGTTGGTCCTTAACCACCAGGTCATAACAGGAAACCAAGGGAGCTACCAAAGTTGAGAAGTGTGGAATGAACTGGCGATAGTAATTAATGAACCCCATAAAGCGCTGCACCGCTTTAAGAGAATGGGGTTCTTGCCAGTCCATCACAGCCTGTAGTTTGGCAGGATCCATAGCCAATCTCTGGGCAGAGATGATGTAGCCCAGGAAAGGTAAGGATTCCTGCTCAAACACACATTTCTCCAACTTTGCGTAGAGGGAACTTGCCCGCAAGAGGTCGAAGACTCTGCAAACATCTCTCTGGTGGGAGTCAATATCTGGAGAGTAGATGAGAATTTCATCCAGATAGACTACGACTGAGGTGGAGAGCATATCCCGGAAGATGTCATTCACAAAGTCTTGGAAAACGGCTGGGGCATTACAGAGCCCGAAGGGCATCACCAGATATTCATAGTGCCCATCCCTGGTGTTAAAAGCCTTCTTCCATTTGTCCCCCTCACGGATGCGAATCAGGTTGTAAGCACCCCGCAGATCTAATTTTGTAAATACCCTTGCTCCCCGAAGCCTATCAAAGAGCTCAGATATCAGGGGCAGAGGATACTTATTCTTAACGGCGATGGCGTTAAGACACCTGTAATCTATGCATGGACATAGTTCTCTATTCTTCTTCTGCATGAAGAAGAACCCAGCCCATGCAGGTGACACTGACTTCCTAATGAATCCTCTTGCCAGATTTTCCTGGATGTACTGTGACATTGCCTCCATCTCCGGGAGAGATAACGGATAGACTCAACCCCGGGGAGGCTCAGCACCAGGCAAGAGGTCAATAGGACAGTCATAGGGGCAGTGAGGCGGAAGGGTCTCTTTTGGAGAACACGTCCGCATAGGGCCAATATTGCTTGGGGAGAGAGGATAGATCTGCGGGTACCTCAGTAGTAGCAACCTCAACACATTCCCTCTGACATCTACCCCCACAAGATTCACCCCATCCCAAAATTCTGCCTGTGGACCACTCAATATGAGGAGAATGGTACCGTAGCCAAGGCATCCCTAACAGGATCTCGTCGATTCCCTAGGAATGACGAGCAGAGATATAATCTCCTTTTGAGATGGCGACATGGACAGAGTGAAAGGGATGGTCTGGTGTGTTATCTGTGAGGGCAGTGTCGACCCATTTACCACTCGTACGGTCACTGGTTGAGCTAACATTACCAGGGGAATTGCATGACGTTGGGCAAAGGCAGATGACATAAAATTGCCCTCCACCCCAGAATCCACGCAGAGCTCTACCGAGTGGGAAAATGGACCTATAGTAATTGTCCCCTTAAAGGACAATTTGGAGGCAAACGTCGCCGTGTCTAGTGTACCTCCACCTACTACCACTAGACGCTGACGTTTCCTCAACCGCTGGGATCATCTGGTGGCAAGATGTCTTGACTGCTGGCAAACATGACAAACCTGGAGTGCACGAGCGGTCCGGGACATAGATCCTGCTCGTGACACTTCCATGGCTTCATGTGACTCAGAGGCCTGGACTGGAGATTACAAAGGTTTGGCGAAGGTGGGAGCCAGCCGAAACCTCTGCCTACACTGGGCTCGCTCTAACCTCCGCTCATGAAAACGGAGGTCAATACGAGTGGACACTGCTATTAACTCCTCCAGTGTGGTGGGAATCTCCCTAGTGGTCAGAGCGTCCTTCACATGGTCAGCCAGCCCCCTCCAAAATATTGGAATAAGGGCTTTATCCGACCACTCCAGCTCACACGCTAAGGTGCGAAAGTGGACGGCAAAATGGCTGACCAAGGACGAGCCCTGAGTCAATGCCAACAGTTGGAGCGCCGTATCATGGGTGACACGAGGTCCTAAAAAGACCTGTTTCAGAGTGCTCAGGAACAACAAGGCACTCTGCACCACATGATCGCCACGCTCCCACAGCGGCGTAGCCCACTCCAACGCCCTGTCTGACAGGAGAGACACAATAAATCCCACCTTAGCCCGCTCTGTGGGGAAACGTGCGGCCAGAAGCTCAAGATGTATAGAGCACTGACTCACGAAACCCCTACAAGACTTACTATCACCAGAAAATTTTTCTGGCAGCGGGAGGCGAGATAGAGTTGGAACAGGGGTGGCAGTGGACAAGGTTGCTGCAGCCACGCTAGCAGCCTGAACAGCAACTGCGGTTACATCCACAGCTGAGGTTGTGCGCTCGAGAGCCGCCAACCTACCCTCCAGCTGCTGGATGTACAGCAAGGATTGCTGTTTGTCCGTCATTACTAGCCAGACCCTGGCACTAGTGTAATGTTAGGGCTAGCGGAACGCACCAAATTATAAGAGAGATGGTATAAGGTGCGTTCGCAGCCCGGGGTCCAATGTGCAGAGATGGAACCTGCTGCTGAGTAATGACGGACTATATGGCGGTACAATGTGGATACACACACGGGTTAACTTCACCCTGTGTAAAGGAAGCAAACCCTGTTGCGTCACAGGGCCGCGGTACCGCACCAAGAGCGCAAGCAAGGAGTCTCAGGACTCTATCCCAAGACACTGGATTAGAGTACTTACAGACCACTTGCGCTCGACACCGCAACTGGGGTGTCAAAGTAACAGAATAACTTAAAGCATAAGAGTGCATGCTGTGCCACTTCGGCGGACGCCACTAACCACCCTGACTTGGGATAGGAAAGCGCTCTATAAGCGCACGGCGCCGCACTGGCGGCAACAGCAGTAGACGCTGTATCGTGTGTCTTTATGTTGACAGCTAGTCGGGCGCTAGACAGCAAGCATCCACCTTTCGCGAGCAGTCATACACAAGGGAGGGGATATTAAAGAACGACTTGCACTCATCAACACACAAATGTACACTAGCGCATGGCCGTGCGGTCATGCAAAGCTTATATAGCTGCAGCACGTACAGGACCTTCCAAAAAGGACCAATGGAAAGCTGCCACAGAAGTTCAGCACCTTCAGGACCTTCCTGGAGGACCAATTGGATCAGCTGCAGTATCTGAGCATGTGACCTTCGATCTCCAATGGAAGATCTTGCCCTGGGCATGCTCAGAAGGGGAAAAGCAGGACTTAGTCCCAAAAGCGTCTGCTCGCCGCTGCCCAGCATTGGCTTTAATGGCAGAAGCTGGAAATGCAGCAGTAACTCTATGCACATAGTGAGACTGAGCAAGACGCCTAGACTGACATCTCTGCTGAGCAGACTCCACTGCGGCTGGAGAAGAATGGGAGA
This sequence comes from Ranitomeya variabilis, assembly GCF_051348905.1. Taxonomy (NCBI): domain Eukaryota; kingdom Metazoa; phylum Chordata; class Amphibia; order Anura; family Dendrobatidae; genus Ranitomeya; species Ranitomeya variabilis. The sequence goes on from NC_135235.1 coordinate 343,740,487, forward strand.
CCGCAGCAGAGATGGCTCGAGATTCCCCCTGTGCAGAGGCAGGAGCTCGACACCTAACACCTAACACGTGGTCTGTGGACATGTATGTGATCTCTAAAACTGAAAAAAAAACTGTTAAATTATATAGGCTTCCATTTTTCAGCAACACAGTGTTATATGGTATGTGAACGTTTCTGTGATCTAGACTTTCACATATAAGCCATACAGTGTTACATGGTCTATGAACATTTCTGAGATCTCTAAAACTGAAAAAAACCTTTAAAAATATTTGTAGGCTTCCATTTCTCAGTCACACATTATTATACTATTATTGTACATTTCTGTGATCTCAAAAACATTGAAACATTTTTCTGGATTGAAATTGATTGTTATCCATAACTTTTGCATTCTTTCTATTACATTACGGTGAAATAAACTCACAAAAAACGCTTTGCTGCAGATGACATTTTATTTAAGATTTAAGAGCTCTAGCAATTAAAAAATGCCTAAGACGTGCATTAAGGGACATGGCAGTGGAAGTGCTGATGATGGTGCACACAGATGCTGAGAATGTGGGCCAGGTGTGGCTACACCTATTGCTTGAGCACAAGAAACATGCACATCTATGATACATAGGTTTCTGTTCCACTTTGCAGTGAGGTACAGTACACCACTTCTGAAGCCATAGGAGTGTGAACAGGTGCTCAGTTGGTTAGCACATAATGATTCCAGCAGGTTTGACAGCGCCACCCAGTCTTCCAAACAGTCCTGTCTCACCAGCTTTAAGTATGGATCTCTTATTTCTCACACTGATACTCCTTCCTCCAACCATGTTGAGTCCCAGGAGACTAGTAATCCTACACTAGGACACTCCAAGGAACTCTTTACATCATTTTTTGATTGTGACCTCTCAACCTGCATGCTCCAAGAGGGACAGGAGGACATGCTGTTTAGTGATGCATGAAACTTAAAGCCTCAAGAACATGATGCTGGGGATTGACAAATTTGGGATAAGGAGAAAAATTATGATGAGTCACAGTTACCGCTAAGGGTATGTGCACACGTCCGGATTTCTTGCAGAAATTTCCTGAAGAAAACCAGAAATTTTCTGCAAGAAATCCGCATTTTTTTTTTGTGGTTTTTTCCCATTTTTTCGCGTTTTTTTTTGCATTCTGCAAGCGTAATTAGCTTGCAGAATGCTAAAGTTTTCCAAGCGATCTGTAGCATCGCTTGGAAAACTGACTGACAAGTTGGTCACACTTGTCAAACATACTGTTTGACAAGTGTGACCAACTTGTTACTATAGATGCTGCTTATGCAGCATCCATAGTAAAAGATAGAATGTTTAAAAATAATTAAAAAAATAAAAAATGGTTATACTCACCCAGACGATCTCCTCATTATATTATATGGTGCCCAGTCCATGGAGGAGAGTCTCCTCTCCTCCACCCTGGGTACCAACCGCACATAATCTGCTTACTTCCCGCATGGTGTGCACAGCCCCATGCGGGAAGTAAGCAGATCAATGCACTCCTAGGTGTGCGGAATCCCCGCAATTCCGCATTTTTAATGAACATGTTGCTTTTTTTTCCGCGATGCGATTTTTTCGCGGAAAAAATCGCAACATTTGCACAAAAAATGCGGAATACCCTGTAAATAATAGGAGGCATATGTAAGCATTTTTTTGCGTTTTTATCACATTTTTATAGCGAAAAAACGCGAAAAAAATGCGAAAAATCCTGAACGTGTGCACATGGCCTAAGTCTTTTTGCTGTTAATTCACAAAGTAAGGGTATGTGTCCACGTTCAGGATTGCATCAGGATTTGGTCAGGATTTTTCATCAGTATTTGTAAGCCAAAACCAGGAGTGGGTGATAAATGCAAAAGTGGAGCATATGTTTCTATTATACTTTTCCTCTAATTGTTCCACTCCTGGTTTTGGCTTACAAATACTGATGAAAAATCCTGACCAAATCCTGATGCAATCCTGAACGTGGAAACATACCCTAAGGGGGACTAGGGTGCGGTGGTGGAAGACGAGGTGGTTAATGACGAAGTCATTGACTCAATCTGTGAAGCTATCATGCAGATAGAGGCCAGTAGTGCTGAGGGGGAGACATTGGCATCATCAAAACAGACAGGAAGAAGCAGTGGGGTCACCAGAGGAACAAGGTGGGAAACTGTTCCGCAGAGCATTTCTCCATCAAAGAGTTAGGTGTTCCCTAGTTTTGGACTTTTTATAAAAGAAAATTCTGAGACTAACAAAATGGTAATTTGCAACTTGTGCAATGCAAAGATCAGCAGGGGCATGACCACTAAGAACCTAATCACCACCGGCATAATCAGGCACATGTCATGTAAGCACACGACTCAGTGGGCCGAATGCCTGGGTCCACAATTGGTTACATGAGGTGACATCACTGCCTCTTCCCCTATGATATCTGCTTCATAATCCCCTGTCCAAAACACTGACACAGATGCACTTATCTTTGCACATTCTGAATTACCATCATCAGGAACTTCCAAATCCTTGTCCCAGCACAGAGTATAGCTGTACGTACCCCAGGTTTTGGAACAAAAAAAAGTTCCCTGCCACCCACCCACAGGCATAGATGCTAAACAGGCACATTTCCAGGCTGCTTGCCATGAACATGTTGCCATTTAGGCTGGTAGACACTGAGGATTTCAGACGACTCATGACAGCAGCCATCCATTGGCACTTGGTCCCCAGCAGCCACTTTTTCTCCCTGTGATGGGTCCCCATCTTGTATCAGCACTAGTGTTGAGCGATACCTTCCGATATTCAAAAGTATCGGTATCGGATTGGATTGGCCGATATAAAAAAAATATCGGATATCGCCGATACCGATACCCGATACCAATACAAGTCAATGGGACACAAATATCGGAAGGTATCCTGGATGGTTCCCAGGGTCTGAAGGATCCATATTCATGTAAAAAATAAAGAATACAAATAAAAAATCCACATTCATGTAAAAAATAAAGAATACAAATAAAAAATATGGATATACTCACCCCTCCGACGGACCCTGGACCTTAGCGGTGCAACCGGCAGCCTCCGTTCCTAAGAATGCAGTGAGTGAAGGATCTTCGATGACGTCGCGGTCACATGAGCGGTCACATGAGCGGTCACGCGACCAATCACAAGACCGCGACGTCATCGCAGGTCCTGTACACTCACTGCATTCTTAGGAACGGAGGCTGCCGGTTGCACCTCTAAGGTCCAGGGTCCGCCGGAGGGGTGAGTATATCCATATTGTTTATTTTTATTTTTTATTTTTTACATGAATATGGATCCAAGGGCCTGAAGGAGAGTCTTCTCTCCTCCAGACCCTGGGAACCACACACTGGGAACTTCCGATTCCGATTTCCGATATCACAACAATATCGGAACTCGGTATCGGAATTCCGATACAGCGAATATCGGCCGATACACGATATTTGCAGTATCGGAATGCTCAACACTAATCAGCACATCTCCAGGAACATCACCTGTGCCCTTACCAATATAGTTACTTGCATTGACCACTTATCGGCTGACACATGGACAAGAACTTGTGGCCAAGGATGCTACATTTCTCTGATGGGACGCTGGGTGAACATTGTGGAGGCTGTGTCTGAGTCACACCCTGGCACAGCGCATGTGCTTCAAACATCGAGGATTGCTGGCCCTACTTCTATCAGGGTTCCTTCCACCTCCTGCAGCAGTTCTTACACCCTCCTTCTCATCCTCCATCTCCGATGTGTTTTCTCAGAACACGTTGTCCTCATCAGCCAGAAGCTGGAAGCTCTGCAGCACTGCCTCAGCAAAGCGGTAAGAGGCTCTACTGAAGCTAATATGTGTAGGAGACAAACCACACACTGCAGCAGAGTTACTTAAAGGAATAACAGACCAGACAGATCTGTGTTTTTTGCTGCTGAACCTCCAACCAGGCATGGTCATGTGTGATAATGGGCCCAACCTGGTGGAGGCTATGAATCTTGGCAAGCTCACACCCATAGCATGCTAGGCACATGTGCACAACTTGGTAGTTCAGCGGTTTCTGAAAACATACTCAGATTTGCCAGAGCTTCTGATCAAGATACTTTGTGTCAGCGCCCATTTACGTATGTCTGCTACAGCTGCCACCCTTCTGGCAGTACTGCACCTGCACATGCAAATGCCAGCTCACCGACCAGTATGCAATGTTGCCACACAGTGGGACTGCACACTGTAAATGCTGGCAAAGCTTTGTGAGCAGAAGAGGCAAGTGGCTGAGTATCAGGTCCAATATGTCTGTCAGCATTCTGGTCAGCTTCCGTATATAACAACTGAAGAGTGGGCATGGATGTCTGACATTTGTGGGGCTCTCCATGACTTTGAGGACCCCACAAATATGGTATGCAATGATGATGCCATAGTCATTGCAACTATCCTGCTTCTGTGCCTACTTAAACTGACGCTCTTCACAATTAAACATGAAGCTTTGCATGCGGAGCAGCTGGGGGAAGGAGAAAGACGAAAGCAAAGAAATTCTACCCAGTCCAGTCTCATTTCATCTGCTCAGCTTGGATTGGGTATCAATGAGGGGGTGAACGCTGAGGACGAGGAAGAGGAGCAAAAGGAGCTATTGGCTAGCGTAACAGGAGCTAGTAGCCACACAACCTTTGTCCCATCTCTCCTATGAGGAGAAAGAGAAGGAGAAGGAGGAGGAGATGGAGAGTCATCAACATGATGGAGACAGGGACGTGTTGGCTGTATAGAGCTTGGCACATATGGCCGACTTTGTACCGCTGCTTTTCTCATGACCCTCATGTTACATTCATCTTGGCCAAAAATGAGTACTGGTTGTTTACCCTGCTAGACTCATGATACAAGGAGAACTTTGCATCTCTTCTTCCTGATGCAGAGAGATATTCTAAAATGGTGCTATACCAGAAGGCCATTGTGGAGAATATGTTGAAAAAATTACCATCACACAACGCTAGCATTAGGGGAAAAGCTTCCTTGTCCAACCAAGGAGGAGAGGTTAGGGAGATACACAGCAGAATCAGGGGTACACTGTCAATGGCGTGGGCCAATTTCATGACAGCAGCCCTGCATTCAGTGCCTGATGACCATATATTTTTGACAAGGAGGGAAAAGTTTTTAAAGATGGTCAATCGATACTTGGCCGACCAAACTAACACACTCCATAATTCCTCTGCAACTTTCAAATATTGGGTCTAAAAGCTGGATACCTGGCATAAGCTATCCCTCTATGTCTTGGAGGTGTACTGCCCTGCTGGTAGGGTCTTGTCTGAGTGGATTTTTAGTGTCACCGGGGGGTCATAACAGACAGGCTCTTCCGCTTGTCAACAGAGAATGCGGAAAAGCTCACTCTCATAAAAATTAATAAAGCCTGGATTAGCCCACACTTTTCTACACCCCCAGATGTAAGCAGCACATAAACTGCTTGTAATATTCTATATTTTAGACTCTGGCCTGCCAGTTGTTGCCTTTCAGGGGTCTATGGATGACCCTCCTCTTAATTTCTGTCTGGTTTTGCACTTTTTGCAAAGCCTTTATGGCTATATAAGTACATCAAATACATTCTTTCAAAAAATGCTTATGGATCCAATGACTCATTCATACAGTTTAACATTGTTATTGTTGCATTACAGTGGTATGTAAATTTTACTAAAAAGCATAGAAAAATATTTCAGCATTAGATTACTCATCCATAGAGTATTGCATGCTTTCTGTCCCATTTTGGTGGTATATAACAGTATAAAACAGCTTTTGAAAATGTTGCTTGTTTGTTCACATTTCTTACCCATACACTATTCTGAGTTCTGGGGTACATTTTGTGATCTATAACACTACAAAAAAAGTTTAAAAATGTTTCTGTGTTACAGCCATACAGTATTATATGTTCTTGGGTACATTTTGTTGGTATATAACGCACAAGCAACCTGTTCGAAATTGTATCAATATTATATTGATCACCCATAGACTATTCCGTGGTCGTGAGTACATTTACATGGTATATAACCCACAAAAAAATGTGTTTAAAATTTATTGGTATTATACCACATTCTGATTGCATTTTCCCCTGATATATCTACACATATTACATATTACGAGTTCCATTTTTTGGACAATTAGGTTGTCAGCTCACTGAACTGAGATTTCTTTCAGTTAATTCCTGAATATTTGTTTCTTCCATCCATACTCATTTTTTCTCCCCATCTATGTTTAGGGTCTTATAGGGACAACAGGGACAGCCGCTGAGGAGGAGGGGAACCACTGTTGTACATTATAGGGTGCCTACCTCTGCTGACAGACAGGCAACACAACGAGTTCCTTGGCAGAGCTGTGGTAGCAATTTTCTATTCTTGTATTTACATTTATTTTCACTTTATGTTTGTACGTGCTGTTCTGCAGGATTGTATATCCTTTTATATGCATATTTAATAAAATATTCTTTTTTTATGATAACAGATTTCTCTGAGACCTTAGATTAACATTCTATTCTGCTATATTTTCTATTCTTTTACAAGAATAGGAAAATGAAACTTGCAATACTCTTGTGAACCAACAATCTTTACCAGGTGAAACCTTCACATCAACATTTTCCTAAACCTTGTCCCAAAACAATGAGTATAAGTTGAAGATAAAGTAAGAGCACACACTAATTTAACGTAGGAGAAATTAAATTACCTCTTTTCTTTGGAAAAAGATATTGCAATAAAACCCTTATATAATGAAGGGAACATGGTGATTATGTACAATGTGCAGTATATGGAGATATGTCTGAAGATGCTAAATTAAGAATCTCTTACAGTATTGAAAATGCAGACCCCAGTAAACCATTTTCAACAGATTTGATCATGTGGTGGGTGGCAACAAATCATGGCATCACTGAATAAACAATCACATGATTTTCTCCTATAATACTTGCCCACCTGGCTAAAGCAAAATTATGTGTTTTCCAAGATCCACAAAGGAACAAATTCTTTGAAGGATATAATAATAATAATACTTTTATTTATATAGAACCAACATATTCCGCTGCGCTTTACAATTATAGAGGGGATTTGTACAGACAATAGACAATACAGCATAACAAAAATCACAGTTCAAAACAGATACCAAGAGGAACAAACTATGAGGAAAAAGGGGAGACATGAGACGTGGATGATAATTGCTTTCATTGTTCGGACCAGCCATAGTGTAAGAATCGGGTGTTCATGTAAAGTTGGATGAATCAGTTAACAGCCTAAATATGTAACAGTACAGACACAGAGGGCTAACTGCATAATGTGTATGAGAACATGATGTGAGAAACATGATTACATGTTTAAGTTTTTTTGAATGGGCCACATAGGGATAGTTAGGTTAAGGCATTTAGGCAGTAGGCCCGTCTGAACAAATGAGTTTTTAGGGAACGCTTAAAACTGTGGGGATTTGGGATTAATCGTATTAATCTGGGTAGTGCATTCCAAAGAATTGGTGCAGCACGTGAAAAGTCTTGGAGACGGGAGTGGGAGGTTCTGATTATTGAGGATGCTAACCTGAGGTCATTAGCAGAATGGAGAGCACGGGTAGGGTGGTAGACTGAGCCCAGGGAGGAGATGTAGGGTGGTGCTAAGCCATGGAGTGCTTTGTGGGTGAGGGTAATAGTTTTGTACTGGATTCTGGAGTGGATGGGTAACCAGTGTAATGACTGGCACAAGGTAGAGGCATCCATATAACGATTGGCGAGGAATGTGATCCTGGCTGCAGCATTCAGGACAGATTGGAGCGGGGAGAGTTTAGTAAGAGGGAGGCCAATTAGAAGAGAGTTACAATAGTCCAGACGACAATGAATAAGTGAAACAGTAAGTTTTTGCAGAGTCAAAAGTAAGAAAAGGGCGAATTCTAGAAATGTTTTTGAGAGGCAGATAAGAAGAGCGAGCCAGTGATCGGATGTGGGGGGTGAATGAAAGCTCAGAATCAAATATACCCATTTTGTAAGTGAAAAAGGGGTTATCCATTGAGGTCTTGTTGTATCTTAACACTCATACCTAAAGCATACTATAGAACTATTCAAAGGAGCAACTATTTTTTTGTCTATTCTCTATTGCAATAGCCCAATAAAGAGCTATGTGCCCGCAATCAGAAGTAGTGGCGTTTTAGATACCACACTTTTTTTTTAGTACATGTGGATTTACTGCATATAATGACATTCAATTGGTCAAAATACGCAGTGAAGACTATTGTCTCCACTACAGAAAGCTGTGAGTTGTAAACCCGAACCGTGGGTGAGTTTACGTAGCATTAAATAGAAGCACAGTGGGAATAGGATTTCTATAGATCCATCCACTGTGCTTCTAATGTAGAACGCAGCATTTTGGAAGCAGCGCAGAAGTGCTACATCCAAAACGCTGCTATTCCTGATCGTCGGCACACAACCTAATACTTAGCCTTGTTTCTTCCTTACTTCTTACTTTCATCTCTGAATTAAACCTTACTGGACACTTACATGTTAGCATAAGACAGTAGCTTGAGGTGCACACATCGTCCTGGAGTTGCTAACTTTGGAAAACATGTGTACAGCGGCATCAGAAGCTGAAGAAGAATTTGGACAAGAATAATTATGAGTCTTTTCTAGAGTCTGGATTTAGTGGTCTAAACTATGGTCTGAATTTTTCAGGGTTCTGCTATTCTGTTGAAACTTAATGTCTTATAAAACAAGAAAGGTGCGATTCTAGGAGGCATAAGTGTGGAGGCTTTATGCAATTAATTAGTTTTATAGGTCACTGACATACTGATAGGGAATTTAGACTGTGAGCCCCAATGGGGTCAATGATTATAAAGCTTGTAAAGAACTGCAGAAATAAATGGTGCAATATAAGTGAGAAAAATAAATAACTAAAAGGTCTTTTGCCTGAAGTGATTTTAAGGACATACTGATAGTGAATGTAGATTGTGAGCTCTAATAATGTGATGATAATGTCTGTAAAGCACTGAGGAATTAACGATGCTATATACAGTAAGTGCATAAAATGAATATATTTATATTAGGGTTTTAAGTCATTTTAGGTGTCAGGTTTGGACTCTGAATGAGTTTATGACATAGGTGAATAATTTTTTTCTTCTATTTTTTATCTTATTTAGTGTTTTGTCTCAGCCATCTGGATGATTTCTCTTTCATCGATGAATATTCATCTATGACTGGATGTGTGAATATGTAATATCTTCTGCAAAGAGAAATTTGAAGAATGCAGATCTAATTATGAGAAGGACATTTCAGCCTTTACTGTACTTGACAGCCATGCACTTTACATTTATTAATTAGTAATAGGGCATTTCAGCCCTTTATTGTATTTGACATTCATGTATCTTGCAAATATAAATTATTAGTTATTTTTACTTCCTTCCATGGTGTCGTGTGAGTGTACTGTAATATAAGCATATGCAAAACTATAGTACATCCCGCCCCAGCAGCAAACATGGCGGAGGAGTTGGTTTTCTCCTGTCAAATAACTGCTCCTTCACCCCAATCCCACTGCCACCCTGTGTTACCCTCCCTTCCTTTGAGGTGCACTCTGTGCGCATCTACTCCCCCTCCACCTCCAACTGGCTGTCAATTACCGCCCCCCAGGGCCAGCCACTACCTTCTTTGACCACTTCACCACCTGGCTACTTCATTTCCTTTCCGCGGACATCCCCACTATCATTATGGGCGACTTCAACATCCCCATTAACACTTCCCTCTCAGCTGCCACTAAACTTCTATCTCTCACTTCCTCCTTTGGCCTCACTCAATGGCCTTCTACAGCCACCCACAAAGATGGTCACACACTGGACCTCATCTTCACCCGCCTCTGCTCCCTATCTAACCTCTCTAACTCACCTCTTCCTCTCTCTGACCATAACCTTCTCACATTCTCTTCCCTCTCCACTCCATGTCTACAATCCCCACCCCACAAACTTTCACACCCTCGCAGAAATCTTAAACATCTTGACCTACATTCATTCTCTGAATCCCTCTTCGTTCTCACAGATATAAGTTCCTTACACAATGCGGATGACGCTGCCGCTCTATATAACACCACAATAGCTGTAGCTTTGGAATCTTCTGCCCCACTTACACATACCAAAGCTCGCAAAATCAACAGACAGCCCTGGCACACCAGCCTGACCAAAGAACTGAGGCGAGCTTCCAGGGCTGCTGAGCGCAGATGGAAAAGATCCCACTCCAACGAGCACTTCATCGCATTCAAACAGTCCCTCACTACTTTCAAGACCACACTCGCCACAGCTTAACAAACCTACTTCTCATCTCTCATATCCTCCCTGTCTCACAACCCTAAACAGTTATTCAACACCTTCAATTCTCTCCTCCGTCCCCCAGCACCTCCTCCCTCCCCACTTATCTCAGCTGAAGACTTTGCCTCATTTTTCAAGCAGAAGATTGATAACATCAGAGACAGTTTTGGTCAACAACCCCCAGAGCCCTTCCTACCGACTTCCCAGCCCTCCACCTCCAAAACCAACTTCTTCACCATTACAGAAGATCGACTCTCCCTCTACTCTCAAGATCGCATCTCACCACCTGTGCACTTGACCCGCTCCCATCCCACTTCATCCCAAACCTCACCACAGTCTTCATCCCAACCCTAACCCATCTCTTCAACCTATCACTAACAACTGGTGTTTTCCCCTCAAGCTTTAAACATGCATCCATCACACCTATCCTCAAAAAGCCCTCTCCTGACCCATCCTCTGTATCTAGCTATCGCCCTATATCACTCCTCCCCTATGCCTCCAAACTACTGGAACAACATGTCTACCTTGAACTGTCCTCCCATCTCTCTTCTTGCTCCCTCTTTGACCGCTTACAATCTGGCTTCCGGTCACACCATTCCACTGAAACTTCCCTAACTAAGGTTACCAATGACCTCTTAACCACCAAGAGCAAGCGACACTACTCTGTCCTCCTCCTCCTCGACCTGTCGGCTGCCTTTGACACAGTGGACCATTCCCTATTATTACAGACACTCTCATCCCTTGGCATCACAGACTTGGCCCTATCCTGGATCTCATCATACCTAACAGACCGTACATTCAGTGTCTCCCACTCACACACCACCTCCTCACCTCGCCCCCTATCTGTCGGAGTCCCACAAGGTTCAGTCCTAGGGCCCCTGCTCTTCTCCATTTACACCTTTGGCCTGTGACAGCTCATAGAATCTCATGGCTTTCAGTATCACCACTATGCTGATGACACACAGATCTACATCTCTGGACCAGATATCACCTCCCTACTAACCAGAATCCCTCAATGTCTGTCCACTATTTCATCCTTCTTCTCTGCCAGATTTCTGAAACTTAACATGGACAAAACAGAATTCATCATCTTTCCCCCATCTCACACGACCCCCCCAACGAACCTATCCATTACAGTAAATGGCTGCCCACTCTCCCCAGTCCCACAAGCTCACTGCCTCGGGGTAATCCTTGACGCTGATCTCTCCTTCAAACCACATATCCAAGCCTTTTCCACTTCCTGCCGACTTCAACTCAAAAATATTTCATGAATCCGTACATTCCTCAACCAAGAATCTGCAAAAACCCTAGTCCATGCCCTCATCATCTCTCGCCTTGACTAGTGCAACCACAACCTTCTGCTCTGTGGCCTCCCCTCTAACACTCTCGCACCTCTCCAATCTATTCTAAACTCTGCTGCCCGACTAATCCACCTGTCCCCCCGCTATTCCCCAGCCTCTCCCCTTCACTGGCTCCCCATTGCCCAGAGACTCCAGTACAAAACCCTAACCATGACATACAAATCCATCCACAACCTGTCTCATCCTTGCATCTGTGACCTCATCTCCCGTTACTTACCTACCGTTACTTACCGTTCTGTACTCACCTTCCCCTGTTCTAACAACGAGTCTCTGCTATTGCTGTTAGTGTCTGTCAATGGATGTGGCACTGATGGCACGTCAATATCATGGCAGATATTCAGTGAGCTTAGGGGTTCTGTATTGTAGACAGAATGTCTCCTTCAGAGCCACTGGAAATCAAATATACGGGTTGTGGGTCACTTGGGTAATACTGATAACAAAATAATGCATTTTCACATCTTTTGCTAAGATGTATAGTAGAGGGACTACGAGGACACAACTTCCGGATGACGAATTTCCCCTGACTAAAAGATGCTCTTAGTGCCATAAACTGGGAAAATGTCCTGAGAAATAAAGCTGCACAAAGCAGATGGGGCTCTTTTATAAGCATTAAGTGAAGCAAGATGACTGTAACAACCCTGCTGGCATCACTGCATGGCCTCCCTTCCCCCACCTGCATTGCACTGAAACTCACTTACTTCTCTGGGCCTTGTTTTGACTCCTCTCTACTGCCAGCTCCATGCTGGGTGCCTTATGTCTGCTGCTTGCTCTGTGCATGCTGTCTGTGTACATAGGGGGCGGCGCTGGCAACTCCTGTGTCTTATTGAGACTGTGTGCACCTTGCTAAGGTGTCCCCAGCCAATTGCCATGAGGCTTCCTGTATTTAAGACTTCCCCACCCATTGGTGGGGGCCTGTGCAACTTACTCCCTTAGTCAGTTCTTAGCTGCTGAGGTTCTAGGCCCTGTCTCTGTTACTCTTATGTCCACCACCCAGGGGGGCGTTGTACCCTGGTCTGTGTCCTGTGTTTGCCATCCAGTGGGGCCTTGTACCCTGGCCTATGCCCGCCACCCAGAGGGGCGTCGTACCCTGGCTTGTGTCCATGTCTCTGTGCCTTGTCCTGCTCCTGACTTTGTCTTAGCCTAGTCCTGTTCCTGTGTCCATTTATATCCCTGTCTTGGTTTCCGTTCCCTGCTGTGCGTACTGCGTCTTGCTTTGCTCTGCTTTTGGCTCTGCTCTTTGTGACCTTGCTTTGCTCCTTGCTCTGCATTCTGTGACCTTGCTCTGCTCTCTGTTGTTTTGCTCTAGGCTCTGCACTCTGTGTCTTGACCTGCACTCTGACTTTGCTCTGCTCTCAGCTCTGCTCTCTGTAACTGCTCTGCACTCTGACCTTGCTCTGCACTCTTTGACTTTGCTCTGCGGCTCCGCTCAGCTCTCGCTCTGCGGTTCTGCTCCTTGTGGTTCTACGTCTCTTGCTCTTGGCTCTGCCTCCTGCGTTTCTGCACTTGGCTCCGCCTCCTGCATTTCTGCACGTGGCTCCGCCTACTGCACTTGGCTCCACCTCCTGTGTTTCTGCACGTGGCTCTACCTCCTGTTCTTGGCTCCGCCTCCTGCGTTTCTGCACGTGGCTCCGCCTCCTGCTCTTGGCTCCGCCTCCTGTGTTTATGCACTTGGCTCTGCCTCCTGATCTTGGCTCCGCCTTCTGCATTTCTGCACTTGGCTCTTCCTCTTGGATCCGCCTCCTGTGTTTCTGTTCTTGGCTCTAGCTCCTGTGCTTTCGTTCTGCATCTGAATCTTGCAGTCTTTCTCTACCTATTCTTAAGTCCTCCTGTCTGAACCTGTTTTACATACCAGCCTGCAGACCGGTCCCTACCGGTTCTTCCAGTGTACTAGCCTTGTCCGCCTGTCCTGCCAGAGAACCAGCCGTACCAGCCTGCCTACCAGAGAGCCAGCCGTACCTGCCTGCCAGTGTCTCTGTACCCATCCACCTGCCTGTGTCCCAGCCGTGCCTGCCTGTCTGCCAGAGTGCCAGCCGTGCCCGCTTGCCTGTCTATGTTCCGTTCTCTGCTGGGATCAGCAGCCAGACACCACCCTGGAGTAGCACCTGGTAGCTTCCTGCCACACAAGTCTGACCTTACCATCAGAGGCTCCAGCGAATACCAAGGAGGCTACTTAGTTATGCCCCTTCCAGGGAAGTCTGGTCTGTGGTCCAGTGGGGCCACACCCCCGTGCCAACCAGTCTGGGCGTGAGTGTGACAATGAGAAATTAGTTTCACCTCTACAATTTTGGGCTCTGAAGTATAAGGAGGATATAGCTGAACTAGAGCAGGTGCAGAGAAGAGCAACCACATTTAATAAGGAATACCAGGACAGGTTATTACATTTGGGGTGATTCAGTTTGAAAAAACCAAGGCTTAGGGGCGATCTTAGTACAATCTACAAATGTGAGGGGACAGTACAGAAATCTTTCTAATTATGTCTTTACACCTAAGCCTGTGACAAGAACAAGGAGGAATCTTCTATGTCTACAGGAAAGAAGGTTCAATCACCATCACAGATGTAAATTCTTTTCTGTAAGAGCAGTGACAATATGGAGCGCTCTGCTACATGATGTAGTGATGGTTGATTCACTACTAAAGTTCAAAGAGGGCCTGGATGCCTTTCTTGAAAAATATATTACAGTCCATGAGTGGAGTCTGGAAGGAATATTTCCCCTAACATGGAGCTATTAGTGTCTACCACATGTTAGGCTACAGGTTGAAGTCAATGGGCTTATGTCTACCTTCAATCTTAAAAATGATGAAACTAAAACTACTGTATGACCTCACTTAATGGCTGACATGCTATCGACATGACGCCAGCGCTGCAGCCAATACCAGGCACCAGTCCAGGACTGGTGCCAAAGACTCGCCCGGGAACACAGTGAAGGGGAGTTCAGTGTGGTTTGCTTTTTTTTTATATACATTGCAGCTAGGGCCAAACATTATCTGAAAAGAAAGAACTCATTTACAAAACAAGACATCGACAACATAAAAATACAAAAACGCAAGACACTTTTTTTGTCTTGTTGTTCTTTCTTCAACACCATTGCACAGCACAAACTCACTGAGCTCTTCCCATAAAGGGGTTGTCCGGTCTGCAGTCACTCTACACTTTGCTCTGTGGCAATTCGATATATAAGATATTACCTTGTGTCCCATATTACTCCCGCACTTACAAACCTTAGCATTTGACTGATCCTTTAAGGGATGGAAAGAAGCCAACAGATTTCTCCTTGACTTCCCTTCTTTTTCAGAGGCGACTTAGAGTAAGAATATTCTGCAATGTTAGTGCCATTCTGTATGTAACCTGAGGTCTTATAGGAACTGAATCTCTCAGTAGGGGGTCAATGTGCAAAATATGCCAATGCTTGGACAAGACATTTTTGATCAAAGTGTGGCCTGTGTTGCAATTTGCCACAAATTGTACTGGAAGCATGTTTCATCACTAATAGCTGCCCTAGGAACCAGGCATTCATCCTGTGATAGACTCCCGGCCTTTTTAAGAGCATCACTGTTCAATATTGAGGGTTAACTTTTTTCTTTAAATTGACATTGTAATATTGCTACTAGATTATGAAAGGTACCAGCGTTAGAGCAATTTTTTCTGATTTTCTGACACTCAAATTGCCCATATGGAATGTTGTGCTATGGACAGTAGGTCTTTGCTCTGTACATGGGCCATTTTGAGGAACTGCACAATTCCAATAACCACCACTTCTTTCAAAATATCATATTATATTGTCGATACATAGATGAGTTTTTTTATGTGGAAGGGCTGTGAACTAGAAGCAAAATCGTTCATAGATGACCTTGACTGCAGTAACTTTGGTCTTACCTTCACATATTACTTTTCTACTATAGACATTGAATTCTTAAATCTACTTATCATGCTGGATAAAGAGGGTCACATTTAAACAAGTACATTTTATGAAAAAGTAGACATAGATAGAGATGAACACCTGGGTCGCCTCAGAAAGACCTTTTTGAATCAGGGCTACCATCCAAGAACAATTGAAAATCAGATCACAAGAGCCACCAGAATATCAAGGAATCACCTGCTACATTACAAAACTAAAGAAGAAAATAACCAGGTACCTCTAGTAGTTACCTACAATCCAAATCTGGAGGTGCTAAGAGGTGCGGCACAGAAATTACAACCTTTACTGCAAAAAGATGCCCGATTACAATCCATTTTTCCAGACCCCCCACTACTGTGTTTTAGACAGCCCCCAAATCTAAGAAGCATCATTATCAAGAGCTCCTTGTCCTCTCCAACAGCTGCAGGTACTTCTCCTTGCAACCAGAAAAAATGTAAAACCTGTCCATTTATAATGACCACGGACAAGATAAAGATCCCCAACTCACATCAGGACTACAAGATACCAGGTACATTCAGCTGCGTCACTTCTAATGTGGTGTACCTAATTATTTGTACTAAATGTCCAACTGGGGGTCTGTATGTGGGGGAGACAGGGCAGAAACTGAGAACAAGGATGAACTCTCATCGCCATACAATAAGAGAAAAAAGAATGGATCTACCTGTGGCAATACATTTCTGTCTCCCAAATCATAACATTATGGACATGAAATTACTTGTATTGAAAGGTAATTTCAAAGCACAGAGAGACAGGAGAGTCTGGGAATATAAACTGATGACGACCTTTGACACTCTAAATGCAGGAATGAATGTGTCACACGGATTTATGTCTTTTTACATCAACTAACTACAACTAAGGAACTTGCCCATCAGACCATGTGGGGTCATCACAACAGACCCTAATCACAGGACAATAAAACATTCCTTATCTAAGAATTGGCCCAATATTTATGGACGTAACCGTTTATCACCCATGGTAATTCTGCTTCATGTCACCTGGCTTATCCATGGTTTTTCTTCCCCTCTCCCTTTGTTTTTTTTTCCCTATACTATGTTGTGCATAAATATGTGATTCTTCAGAATTTGTTTTAATCTTTGCCTGATGAAGAGAAGTATGTAGTCTCGAAAGCTTGCAATTTGTTACCATCTTTTCAGTTAGCCATTAAAAGGTATCAACCACTGAGGACTCTCAATTCTAAATATTTTTCTGTACAACTCGGGAGTTGCACACAAACTGCAACATTTGCCATTCTCACGCCAGTCCTGGCCGCTTGCACTTTAACCCCTTTCTGACCTCGGACAGGATAGTACATCCGAGGTCAGATACCGCGCTTTGATTCAGGGCTCCGGCGGTGAGCCCGCATCAAAGCCTGGACATGTCAGCTGTTTTGAACAGCTGACATGTGCCCGCTATAGCGGTGGGTGAAATTGCGATTCACCCACTGCTATTAGCTAGGTAAATGCCGCTGTCAAACGCAGACAGCGGCATTTAACCGGCGCTTCCGGCCGGGCGGCTGGAGATGAGCGCATCGCTGACCCCCGTCACATGATCGGGGGTCAGCGATGCTTCTGCAGAGTAACCATAGAGGTCCTTGAGACCTCTATGGTTACTGATCGCCAGTAGCTGTGAGCGCCACCCTGTGGTCGGCGCTCATAGCACACCTGCATTTCTGCTGCATAGCAGCGATCTGATGATCGCTGCTATGTAGCCGAGCCGATCGTGTTGTGCCAGCTTCTAGCCTCCTATAGAGGCTATTGAAGCATGGCAAAAGTAAAACAAAAAGTAAAAAAAAAAATGTGAAAAAAATAAAAAAATATAAAAGTTTAAATCACCCCCCTTTCGCCCCATTCAAAATAAATCAATTAAAAAAAAATCAAACCTACACATATTTGGTATTGCCGTGTTCAGAATCACCTGATCTATCAATAAAAAAAGCATTAACCTGATCGCTAAACAGCTTGGCGAGGAAAAAATTAAAAACGCCAGGATTACGTTTTTTTGGTCGCCGCGACACTGCATTAAAATACAATAACAGGCGATCAAAAGAACGTATCTGCACCGAAATGGTATCATTAAAAACGCCAACTCGGCTCGCAAAAATATAAGCCCTCACCCGACCCCAGATCACGAAAAATGGAGACATTACGGGTATTGGAAAATTGCCCAATTCTTTTTTTTTTTGTAGCAAAGTTTGGATTTTTTTTTCACCACTTAGATAAAAAAAAACCTAGTCATGTTAGGTGTCTATGAACTCATAATGACCTGGAGAATCATAATGGCAGATTAGTTTTAGCATTTAGTGAACCTAGCAAAAAAGCCAAACAGAAAACAAGTGTGGGACTGCACTTTTTTTGCAATTTCACCGCACTTGGAATTTTTTCCCCATTTTCTAGTACACGACATGCTAAAACCAATGATGTCGTTCAAAATTACAACTCATCCCGCAAAAAATAAGCCCTCACATGGCCATATTGACATAAAAATAAAAAAGTTATGGCTCTGGGAAGGAGGGGAGCGAAAAACGAACACGGAAAAACGGAAAATCCCAAGATCATGAAGGGGTTAAATTATGCATAGTGACAGTTAAACTGGTTAATTTTAACCTTTAAATTGCATTAATAATATAATCCAAAATAAAGAGATTTGAAACCTTTTGTGTTAGGACCTTCTCATTCAACAATGGACAAAATGCTCAAAGAATCAGAGGTAAATATGTTTGTTTTAGATACCCAGCATAAGGCTGAATTGTAGAGTTTAAAATGATTGTCTCAAAATCTTCTCATCAAGAGTACATCGTTTCCCAGTCCTGGGCTTCCTGCTTTGCCAGGGGATGGTGCCCTCCTGAAGATTGACAATTTTGGCCAGCGATATGGTTGTATTGCTGGCCTGAACTGAGTGCTCTCCCATACTGCTAACCGAGACAGCTTTGCCTCTGTAGCATGGAGCATGGGAGAAGCATGGGGGGATTTTAGCTGTCAGAATCCAGTGATCAGGTCAGCTTTAGGCCGGCGTCACACTGGCGAGTTTTACGGACGTAAGAGCGCAGAAACTACGTCCGTAAAACTCGCATAACATACGGCACAATTATTCTCAATGGGGCTGCTCCTATTAGCCGTATATTACGGTTCAGTATTATACGGCTTTCTACGGCCGTACAAAATCGCAGCATGCTGCGTTTGTCAGCGTACTGCGCAAAAAAATCGCCAATGAAAGTCTATGGGGGCGTGAAAAATACGGATTCCACACTGACCAGCAGTGTGACTTGCGAGAAATACGCAGCGGTGTTAGTGAAAAGTCGGTAATTCAATTGCCGGCTTTTAATTTCTCCTGCACAAACCCGACAGGATATGAGACATGGTTTACATACAGTAAACCATCTCATATCCCCTTTTTTTTTGCATATTCCACATTACTAATGTTAGTAGTGTGTATGTGCAAAATTTCAGCGCTGTAGCTGCTGAAATAAAGGGTTAAATGGCGGAAAAAATTGGCGTGGGCTCCCGCGCAATTTTCTCCGCCAGAATGGTAAAGCCAGTGACTGAGGGCAGATATTAATAGCCAGGAGAGGGTCCATGGTTATTGGCCCCCCCCCGTGGCTAAAAACATCTGCCCCCAGCCACCCCAGAAAAGGCACATCTGGAAGATGCGCCAATTCTGGCACTTGGCCACTCTCTTCCCACTCCCTGTAGCGGTGGGATATGGGGTAATGAAGGGTTAATGCCACCTTGCTATTGGAAGGTGACATTAAGCCAGATTAATAAAGGAGAGGCGTCAATTATGACACCTATCCATTATTAATCCAATTGTAGGAAAGGGTTAAAAAACACACACACACATGATTTAAAAGTATTTTAATGAAAAAAACACAGCGGTTGTTGTAATAATTTATTGTACTCTCAGTCCATCAGGAACACCCTCGCTTGGAAAAATAATAAACGCACAAGATACATACCTTCTGCTGTCAGATCAGGTCCCACGAAGTAATCCATCTGAAGGGGTTAACTAATATTACAGGCAGAGCTGCGATAATCCACTCGCTCTGCCTGTAATCCCCGGGTGCTGAAAGGAAAGCAGTGATCTATACTTACATTCAGTTGCGGTGATGCGCCCCTGCTGGATGTTCTCATGAACTGCAGCCTGGGAACTTTTTCCCACGCTACAGGTCATATGAGGACATCCACCAGGGGGCGCATCACCGCGACTGAAGGAAATGTAGGTCAATGACCTATAGTTACCTTCAGTCGCGGTGATGCGCCCCCTGGTGGATGTCCTCATATGACCTGTAGCGTGGGAAAAAGTTCCCAGGCTGCAGTTCATGAGAACATCCAGCAGGGGCGCATCACCGCAACTGAATGTAAGTATAGATCACTGCTTTCCTTTCAGCACCCGGGGATTACAGGTACGAGCGAGCGGTTTATCGCAGCTCTGCCTGTAATATTAGTTAACCCCTTCAGATGGATTACTTCGTGGGCCCTGATCTGACAGCAGAAGGTATGTATCTTGTGCGTTTATTATTTTTCCAAGCGAGGGTGTTCCTGATGGACTGAGAGTACAATAAATTATTACAACAACCGCTGTGTTTTTTTCATTAAAATACTTTTAAATCATGTGTGTGTGTGTTTTTTAACCCTTTCCTACAATTGGATTAATAATGGATAGGTGTCATAATTGACGCCTCTCCTTTATTAATCTGGCTTAATGTCACCTTCCAATAGCAAGGTGGCATTAACCCTTCATTACCCCATATCCCACCGCTACAGGGAGTGGGAAGAGAGTGGCCAAGTGCCAGAATTGGCGCATCTTCCAGATGTGCCTTTTCTGGGGTGGCTGGGGGCAGATGTTTTTAGCCACGGGGGGGCCAATAACCAAGGACCCTCTCCTGGCTATTAATATCTGCCCTCAGTCACTGGCTTTACCATTCTGGCGGAGAAAATTGCGCGGGAGCCCACGCCAATTTTTTCCGCCATTTAACCCTTTATTTCAGCAGCTACAGCGCTGAAATTTTGCACATACACACTACTAACATTAGTAGTGTGGAATATGCAAAAAAAATGGGGATATGAGATGGTTTACTGTATGTAAACCATGTCTCATATCCTGTCGGGTTTGTGCAGGAGAAATGAGAAGCCGGCAATTGAATTACCGGCTTTTAACACATATCGCGCTGAATGAAATCTAAATACAGAATATATATATATGTGTCTCAATGACATATATATATATATATATATATACTGTATATATGTTTTCCCGAACATTTGAGCACATAAATCCATTAGATGTCGGTTTTGCAAGCCTGCGCGAAAATCTCGCAGTACGGATGCCATACGGATTACATACGGAGGATGCCATGCGCAAAATACGCTGACACACCCTGACTACGGATCACTATTTTGGGAACATTTCACCGTATTTCGGCCGTATTACGGCCGTAAAATACGGACCGTATTGTCTTACGCCGAGTGTGACGCCGGCCTTAGAGCGGCACAAACAGGATCCAAAGCATAGAGATTTTGTGAGAGCGTGGAGCACATTCCTTACATAGGTAATTGTCTACTCTGAGGACTGCATGTTGTATGGGAACCTAAGCAATCAGCTGTAAACTATAGGCATTGAGAAGGGAGAGGATTTGTAATAAGGGATAAATTGCAATTAGTTGTTTTTACAAGAACTTTGCTATTTTACCCATTTAAGGACTTGAGACAGGCCTTTCAAGTCTACTCTCATTGGATCAATCCTGGATGTAAGATACAACAAAGCCTCCTCCAGAAGAAATCATGTAGGATGCCTTTTTTCACATTTTGCTGATATACTATTTGTATATCCTATATCTTTTGATATCTTTTCTTGGTTTTGTCTGATGCATCTGTAGGAAACTAGCAGGTGCATAGAATGCAGTGACACACAGGAGGCAGAACAAGGGTTAACAGATTTCTTTATAATAAACAATGGGGAAACGCAGAGGGAATAAAATAATAATAATAAAATTCACGGATGCAGGGAAGAACAGTAAAGAGGAAACAATGGTTCAACTTATCAGCCTCTGGGTCCTGGAAGAAGGTGGCTGGAAGATCCCTCGGTGGCGCCGCAAGTGGCGCGAGATGTCTCCAATCCGGTCTCGTAGAAAAGAGATGCACTGTCTCTGCATGGTGACAAGTCCTCTGGGTCTTTCGCCGCATGGTCTGTTGGTCTGGGTACGAGATGCTGTACGGGGGCAAGCACGCGGCACAGCAGATGAAGCAAACAATTCAGCAGTCAAGGCCGCAGGTAAAGCACACAGTTCAGCGGCCGCAGGTGAAGCATACAGTTTAGCGGCCGCAGCCACAGGCACAGTCCAGCACTCAGTGTGCACCGCAGGAATATTACTTAGCGGGGCCTCCGTGAGGGTCAGCAGAATGGTGTCGTAAGCTCCATCTCGGTAACACTGCGGTGTAGGGGTCTCTCTGAGCTGTGCAAGGTGCACCTGGGTAGGATTGCTAACCAGGTAAAGTGGCCCGGATAGATGGCGTGGGTCAGTCGAGAAGGAGTCAACTGTCTCTGTGCTCACATGCTGGTTCCCAGCCGAAAGTCCGGTCTTTATACGCTCAGCTCTATTTAAGTCAGACCCGCCCCCTTCTGTCAGGTGTCCTGGCCTGCTCTGGTCAGAAATCTCTTCCCCCAGGAATAATTGTGACAGCCCTGACAGTTCCAGACCAGACACGCAAAAGGGACCTGTCATGAATATACACAGCTCTGCTACACCCATTAGGTCTAAGTACACACACACATTCAGGGCTGCTGCATCTTCCTGCCTGTGAAAGTTATTGTAAAACAATGGGGAGACAAAGAGCGCAATAGGGTCTTATCCACGTTACACAGAGGAGAATATACACCAAATTTGCTCACCTGGTTAGGATGAGATTAGAGCATGTAGATAGCGGCTGCTGCAGATCCACAGGTCTTCACCGACCAGAGAAAATAATGTCTTCAAAGGGAGATTTGTAGTTAAAATTCTGCGCTGCCGCTAAGATGAATTTCAGGAGAGTATAGTTGATTCACAGTGGTTTTATTCAACGCGTTTCAGGGGTCTCATGCCCCCTTCATCAGGAAATACCACACAGAATATACAGGCATCACAGGTATAAATAGTTTTGCTAGGTTACAAAAAAAAGGGCGCAAACAGGTCAGACGACTCAGTGTCAAAGTTCAATGATAACACACAATTCAACTATACTCTCCTGAAATTCATCTTAGCGGCAGCGCAGAATTTTAACTACAAATCTCCCTTTGAAGACATTATTTTGCCTGTGAAAGTGACATGCCAGCTCAGGCACACGCAACAGATTTGACCCCCCCCCCCATCTTTTTCCCCCAGCTCCTTCTACCTGCTGACAATACAGCTGTAACCTGAAACTCCAGTGTGTGACTCCTTCCCCTCTCCCTCAGGAATGCATGAGTGAGCAGAAACCAGTTCTTTTGCTTGCAGCCATGTGCTTCTTTGTGTATGAGAGGGTTATTCCAGATGAAATAACTCGACCCTAAGTAGTGATATAGAGGTGAAGCTTACATTTTTGGAATGTTCATTAATAGACCCACACACCAGTGAATTTTCTAAGCTCCAGGAGCAGCAGAATATGAGAAATGGATTACTACTTAACCGGAACATACAGATACTTCATGTTTGGGCTCAAATTAACACCAATCCCATGCTCGGGAGAATAATAGTTTTGGGGTCCTCCTACAAGGTTCATACCCAGAGATACTGTATGTTTAATAGATAGTTTTCCATACCTTTCCAAAGGGGGCATATCTAGGCCCTCAGTGATGTCACTAGCAGAGGGTATAAGAGATTCAGCCTCATTTTAGGAGTAGCTTTTTGCCCAGGAAGTCACCTAGCAGATACTGTGCATTGGGACATATGCTCATCCTCCTCCCTGCCGCATGGCTTACCGTGGAATAACATAAGACAAATGTAAGTTTATTTTCATCTTTAATCCCTTTTGTTTTGTAATCGTTCTGTATATACTATAATTGTCTCATCTTGTAATATCATTTTTTATACCTTTTGTAAACACTGCCTATTTCTTTTTGGAGTAAAAGTTATAATATTTACTAGATTCGTTTTGCTTGCTCTAAAACGTACCCCCAATATCCTCTGAAGTAAATTACGCTACAGATTGGGTTGGCTCCTGACCCGCTATTAATCACAGGAATAGGAGCTGGTGGCAGCAGATCGTACTGAGCTTGTTGGGCATAACTAGCAGTGACGGACAGCTTTTGATAATTATAATTCCTGCCTGAGAAGGAGTAGTATATATTGCCCTCGCTGCAGTGTGCCCAATAGCCAATACATGACCAGGCAGCCTTTCTGGTGACTACCCATCCTAGGTGTAGTTCCCCGACTGACCTGAGGGTAAGGGGGCACCAGAAAGCTGCAAGTTCCAAACTGGAACTGGGAAGTGGGATATAAATAAATCCCTGAAGAAAAAAACGGGGCATCCAAACACCCCTGGTTCATGACAGGACCGTTAGCCGGGTCCACCTCCCTAAACTCCCCCACTCTTTTTCCTCTCCATTCCACGGGCGAGGTCCTTTGAGGAGTGCGTGGCTGTCTTTTCTCCTGTATGTTTTGCTGCCAAATAAAATGTTCTTGATCATAACGATTGGGGGGCTTGCTGGCCATTGTGCGTTCAGAACACCTCAGATTAGAAGAATTAGTGGAATCTGACCGTAGGGAAGGAGTCGTAGATGAGCCTGTGTTCTCTGATTCTGACCTCTAGGAGGTCGTGGGGCTTAATTCATCACCCTCTTCCTCTTCTTCTACCGGTCTGTGAATTGTCTCAGGGGGCTCGGACCCCCCTTCCACTGGTACAGGGCTTTTAGAGAGACAGGGTTGGAGCATGTTTTGGTGGGTGCATTCGCCTTTCCCTCAAACTGAACTTCGTACACAGGTCCCTCAGGACTAATTCGCCTCTTCACCCTGTATGGATCTTTCTCCCGACAATTTCCTAGTTTATCCCGAGGACATTTCTCCCGCACTAGGACACGGTCCCCAGCTTGAAACTTTGTTGCTCCAGATGGGGTCTTCCCTGCATTCTCTAACTCCTGTAGTCTAGTCGGAACCAACCGGTGTAAAGTTTGCAGGCGATGTCGATGTTCCCTAACCCAGTAGGTCACCCCCGTCTGTGGGTAGTCCTCTTCTGGATCCAATGCCAACTCTGTGATTTATTTTCCATCTTGACCAAACAGAAGAGAGTAAGGTGTATATCCCGTGGTTCGATGTACTCGATTATTATATATCCACACTAGTTTAGAAACATATTCAGATCACCGCGCCTTTCGATTTTCTTCAAGGTTCTTAGCATCTGGATTATCATACAGTTAAACTGTGTGCAGCTGCTATTACCCTGAGGATGGTATGGTGTGGTACGGCACTTGTCGATCCGATACATGTGATGTAGCTCATCCATTACTTCCCAAAGAAACAGGCTCCTTGATCAGAGTGAATCCTCTTCGTACATCCATAGAGTTGGATTAAATTCTTGTAGATTGCATATGCATCAGACTCTGCGGTGTGATCCCGAGTTGAAGTCACCACAGCAAACTTCATAAAGTGATCCACCATCACTAGGCAGTGCTCATAGCCCTGATGGGCTGGGCCAATGGTCAGATAGTCTATCATCAAGAGTTCTAGAGGGGCGGAGGTTAAAATGGACTGGACAGGAGCTCTCTGTTCCGGCGGCTTAGCCAGTTCACATGTCCGACATGTCCTACAGGCCTCTTCCACTTTTGTTTTCAAATGGGGGTGGTAGATGAACCATGGTAACGATTGGAAGGTCTTTTCTGGGCCAAAGTGGGCCCCTTGCTCATGTGTGGCAATGACAATCTCAGGTAACAATGCTGTAGGGACCATGACTTGCCAGGTCATACTCTGCTCTGTCCATAGTTGTGCTTTTCGATATAGTAGCCCGTTCTTCATCCAAAGTTGTTCCCACTGTCGAAGGATACGTAGCGCCTCTGGGGATAGAGTACCTCTTTCTGCCGAGCTGGGGAGTCTTTGTGAAGCCACACACCATCTCAGCAAAGCTAATTCACTATCCTCCTGTAGAAGTTGAATCCACTCATCCCGTGATCGTCCCAGAATGCCTTCTTGGGTCAAAGTGTGTATTTGTTCCTGTGTTGCCACCATCGTCCTGGTGGGTCTGAGGAACTTATGGATTCCTTTATCTTCCAGCTCTTCATCTCTGTCCTGCTCTGGCTTAGTACTCTTCCTTCTTGACAGGGTATCGACATGAGTGTTCTCTGCTCCCCTTTTATATGCAATCCTAAATTGGAACTTCGCCATTCTAGCCACCAATCGCTGCTCCAGATCCCCCCAGTCTCGCATTTTCCAGGTGCGCTAGTGGGTTGTCAGTGCGTACCAACACTTCAGAGCCAGACAAATACTCTGCAAATCTCTCCGTCATAGCCCACACCAACGTCAGCAGCTCCAACTTAAAGTTGGAGCAACGTCAGCAGCTCCATAGTTGTCCAAATTACATTTGGAATCATGAAGGGACCAGCTTGCGTAAGCGATCACCCTCTCTGTTCCATTCTGAATCTGTGACAACACAGCCCCAAGTCTTAGTCTTAGTCTCCCCTTTTCCTCATAGATTGTAAGCTTGCGAGCAGGGCCCTCATTCCTACTAGTATCTGTTTTGAACTGTGATTTCTGTTATGCTGTAATGTCTATTGTCTGTATAAGTCCCCTATATAAGTTGTAAAGCGCTGCGGAATATGTTGGCGCTATATAAATAAAATTATTATTATTATTATTATTATTAGCAGACTCCCGTCGGTGTGGAGAACGAACTGTTGGGAGAAATCCGCATAAGCCAAGACAGAGACTTCTGTGAGTGCTCTCTTGTGATCCAAAAGGCCTCTTCCTGAGACTCCTTCCAACAAATCTTCCATTTCTTGGCACCCGAAGGTACCCCTTTCAAAAGCTCCATTAAAGGTTTTGCTGTAATATCCGGTCTATCCGAGGAAGGTCCGGACATCCTTCACAGTCTCTGGAGTGGGCCAGTTTTGAATCACGGTGATCTTCTCTCTGGATGGCTCCATCCCTTCGGCAGAGACAACATGACCCAAGTATTCAATCCGTGTGCGGAACAAATGGCACTTCTGGGGCTTCACTTTTATTCTGTGTCTCTGAAGACAGCCCAACACTTATAGATGTTCTTCAAATGAAGCTGCATAGACTATAATGTCGTCCCAGTAGATGAGTGTGGATTCAAAGTTCAAATCTCCTAGACACCTGTCCATGAGATGTTGAAAATTTCTAAGCCAAACTGCATTCGACTGAACTCAAACAGGCCCATGGGCAGAATAAAGGCAGTCTTCGCTCGATCTTGTTCCGACAAGAGTACTTGCCAGTAGCCACTGGTGAGGTCCAATGTAGAGAAGAATCTGGCTTTTCCCAATGCAGATAGGGACTCTTCAATCATGGGCAATGGGTATGAGTCTCTCACGGTACAGGCATTGAGCTTTCGATAATCCATACAAAAATGCAAAGTACCATCTTTCTTCTGCAATAACACAATTGGGGCAACCCACGGACTGACTTTCCCTAATTATGCCTGCCTGCAGCATCTGGATCAACATGCTCTTTACTTCCTGGTATAGCTGTGGGGGAATTTGTCGGTAACGCTCTCTTATGGGCGCAATGCTCCCAGTCTGTATTTCATGTGTAATAGCCATGGTGCAGCAAAAATCATCTTCGTGGAGAGCGAAAACATCTTTACACCTCCCCAACATGGCTTCCACCTGCTGCACCTGTTTGTGCGTGAGTTCGGTCAGCTTGGCCAGTATCTGTTCCAGTATAGGTCGGCCCTTTTTGATGTGATGAGGCTCTGTTATCAAAATGGAGTTTACGGACACAGTCCAGGGATCCCCCAGTTGTATTTCCAGGTGTACCATTTGGGGGTTGTATTATCTCTTCGGGTGGACTCACTACTCAGGCTACCGCACTTTTTGGAATGACGGTAATGTCCTGAACTCCTAAATTAATGCACCTTACAGGAACAGTTCCTTCCCGTACAATGGCTAACGTATGCGCCACTAGGAGTCCCGTAGGTAACTGTTCTGGAATAGAAGGTTCAATTTGGACTTCAACTCCCTCTAAGGGGACACGGGCATGGACGGGTAAAGACACTACCGATTGTCCTGGTGGAAGAACAAGTTTGGTGTAGACAGGGACAATCACTTTTGCCAACACTCCTCTCTCACGGCCAGACTCTTGTACTTGTGCTAATTGTTGAAAGATTCTCTGGGAGTATGCGTGCCCCACTGCTTTAGAGTCTCATTAGAGGGATCACCGATGAGAAGGCTTCCGAACTCCTTTAGCACATTCATCCCCAAGGTTACGGCATGTCCATTATTCACTTCTACCTGAGTCAGTATCACACCTTTTCATCCTTGGTCTTTCTCACAAATAGACACCTTCATCCATACCACCCATACGATCGGAATGGGTAGTTGGTTGGCCGCCATTAACTTTATCACAGGGCCCCACTCCGGCCGTTTTGCTCTGGGAAAATGTCACCGAAAGTAAGCCTCTGGCATCGTTGTCACCTGCGAGCCTGTGTCTACTAGGCATCTCACCACATGACCGTCCATCTCAGTCCATATGAGAGGGCATGTTGACACTAAACTTGGGGGACATCCACTACTCTTCCTCATCTGTTCTGGCTCTGGGCGGCGTCCCCCGGCTCACAGCCCTCTAGTTTAATGGCCATCGAGATGTTCCTTTTCCTCTGCAGGTGCATTCCCGCGTGATGTGTCCGCTCTCTCCACAGTTGAAGCAAGTGAGGAGTCTCGGCCGGTGAAACATTCTGGAGTCACGGCAAGGTTCTGGGTCTTCTCTGCCCCTGGTAGATTGTTAGGAGCCTATGTTTTCTTCTTGGTGTCAGCCAGTTCTCCCCTTATATTCATAAGTTCTTTCCTTAGTTCTTCCACCCATTGCGATTCAGTAATTGCATTTATGGACACCTCCACGCTATGGACCTTCCCCACTGGGACTGTCACCCCCTGCTCCTGTTCAAGCATGCGTGCTTCACTCTCTACCTCAGGGAAAGTCAGCTCTGGGAAGTGGGAGCTCTGCTGACCGCAATCCTAATCCTATTATCACACACACTAGAATTAGCCGTGGATCGTACCTGACTCTGCCTAGACGACTCTTCACAGCCTGAGAGGTAACTACCCCTAAAGAGAAACAAAGCCTCACTTGCCTCAGAGAAATTCCCCAAAGGAATAGGCAGCCCCCACATATATTAACTGTGAGTTAAGAGGAAGGTATAAACACAGAAATGGAACAGGTTTCAGCAAAGAAGGCCAATCTTATTAAATAGACAGAGTATAGAAAAAGGGATCTTTGCGGTCAGCACAAAACCCTACAAAGGCCACGCAGAGAGTGCAAAAAGACCCCCGCACCGACTCACGGTACGGTGGTGCCACTCTGCAACCCAGAGCTTCCAGCTAGCAAAACAAAATCATGATAACAAGCTGGACAAAAACTTAACAGGTACTACGGAATATATTCAGTACACAAATGAACAACAAACGAGCTTAGCAGGGACTTAGCTTCTGTTGAAGTACACAGGTCATCAGAAAGATCCAAGAGAGATCTGAACCAGTACTGATACATTGACAGCTGGCATCAAGTAATGATCTGAGCAGAGTTAAATAGAGGAACCAGCCCAGTCCTAAACGATGCAGCTGAGGAAGACACTTCCAGACCAGCAGCTCCACTTTCAGCCACCAGAGGGAGCCCACGGACAGAACTCACAGAAGTACCATTCCTGACCACAGGAGGGAGCTCAAGAACGGAGTTCACAACAGTACCCCCCCCCCTTGAGGAGGGGTCACCAAACCCTCACCAGAACCCCCAGGCATATCAGGACGAGCCAAATGAAAGGCACGAACCAAATCGGCAGCATGGACATCGGAGGCAAGAACCCAGGAATTATCCTCCTGGCCATAGCCCTTCCACTTGACCAGATACTGAAGTTTCCATCTCGAGACATGAGAATCCAAAATCTTCTCCACCACATACTCCAATTCTCCCTCGACCAACACCGGAGCAGGAGGGTCAATGGAAGGAACCATAGGCGCCACATATTTCCGCAACAACGACCTATGGAACACATTATGGATGGCAAAAGAAGCTGGAAGGTCCAAACGAAATGACACAGGATTGAGGATTTCAGAAATCTTATAAGGCCCAATAAAACGAGGCTTAAACTTAGGAGAAGAAACCTTCATAGGAACATAACGAGACAACAACCAAACCAGATCCCCAACACGAAGTCGGGGACCAACACGGCGACGGCGGTTAGCGAAACGTTGAGCCTTCTCCTGTGACAATGTCAAATTGTCCACTACATGAGTCCAAATTTGCTGCAACCTGTCCACCACAGAATCCACACCAGGACAGTCCGAAGGCTCAACCTGCCCTGAAGAAAAACGAGGATGGAAACCAGAATTACAATAAAAAGGTGAAACCAAAGTAGCCAAACTGGCCCGATTATTAAGGGCGAACTCAGCCAATGGCAAGAAGGTCACCCAATCATCCTGATCAGCAGAAACAAAGCATCTCAGATAGGTCTCCAAAGTCTGATTGGTTCATTCAGTTTGCCCATTTGTCTGAGGATGGAAAGCCGAAGAAAAAGACAAATCAATGCCCATCTTAGCACAAAAGGATCGCCAAAACCTCGAAACAAACTGGGAACCTCTGTCCGACACAATGTTTTCCGGAATGGCATGCAAACGAACCACATGCTGGAAAAACAACGGAACCAAATCAGAGGATGAAGGCAACTTAGGCAAGGGTACCAAATGGACCATTTTAGAGAAGCGATCACAAACCACCCAGATGACCGACATCCTTTGAGAGACAGGGAGATCTTAAATAAAATCCATGGAAACATGCGTCCAGGGCCTCTTCGGGACCGGCAAGGGCAAAAGCAACCCACTGGCACGAGAACAGCAGGGCTTCGCCCGAGCACAAGTCCCACAGGACTGCACAAAAGAACGCACATCCCGTGACAAGGAAGGCCACCAAAAGGACCTAGCCACCAAATCTCTGGTACCAAAAATTCCAGGATGACCAGCCAACACCGAACAATGAACCTCAGAGATAACCCTACTAGTCCATCTATCAGGGACAAACAGTCTCTCTGCTGGACAGCGGTCAGGTCTATCCACCTGAAACTCCTGTAGAACCCACCGCAAATCAGGGGAGATTGCAGAAAAAATCACCCCCTCTTTGAGAATACCAGCCGGCTCAGAAACTCCCGGAGAATCAGGCACAAAACTCCTTGAAAGGGTATCAGCCTTCACATTCTTAGAACCCCGAAGGTATGAAACCACAAAATCGAAACGGGAGAAAAACAGTGACCATCGAGCCTGTCTAGGATTCAACCGCTTGGCAGACTCGAGATAAGTCAGATTCTTGTGATCAGTCAAGACCACCACGCGATGCCTGGCGCCCTCAAGCCAATGTCGCCACTCCTCGAATGCCCACTTCATAGCCAACAACTCCTGATTGCCAACATCATAATTACGCTCAGCAGGCGAAAACTTTCTAGAAAAGAAAGCACATGGCTTCATCACAGAGCCATCCGAACTTCTCTGAGACAAAACAGCCCCTGCTCCAATCTCAGAAGCATCAACCTCGACCTGAAAAGGGAGCGAAACATCTGGCTGACACAACACAGGGGCCGAAGAGAAACGATGTTTCAGTTCCTGAAATGCCTCAACGGCCGCAGAGGGCCAATTCACCACATCTGCACCTTTCTTGGTCAAATCAGTCAGTGGTTTAACAACACTAGAAAAATTAGCGATAAAGCGACGGTAAAAATTTGCAAAGCCCAAGAATTTCTGAAGGCTCTTTACAGATGTAGGCCGAGTCCAATCATAAATGGCCTGGACTTTAACTGGATCCATCTCGCTAGTAGAAGGAGAAAAAATGAAGCCCAAAAAGGAAACCTTCTGAACTCCGAAGAGACATTTAGACCCTTTCACAAACAAGGAATTAGCACGAAGGACTTGGAACACCATTCTGACCTGCTTCACATGAGACTCCCAATCATCCGAAAAGACCAAAATATCATCCAAATATACTATCATGAATCTATCCAGATACTTTCGGAAGATGTCATGCATAAATGACTGGAACACAGATGGCGCATTAGAAAGCCCGAATGGCATCACCAGATACTCAAAATGGCCCTCGGGCGTATTAAACGCGGTTTTCCATTCATCACCCCGTTTAATACGCACAAGATTATACGCCCCTCAAAGATCTATCTTGGTAAACCAACTAGCCCCCTTAATCCGAGCAAACAAATCAGACAATAGAGGCAAAGGGTACTGAAATTTGACCGTGATTTTATTAAGAAGGCGGTAATCTATACAAGGTCTCAGAGAACCATCCTTCTTGGCCACAAAAAAGAACCCTGCTCCTAACGGTGATGACGACGGGCAAATATGCCCTTTCTCCAAGGACTCCTTTATATAACTCCGCATAGCAGCGTGTTCTGGTACAGATAAATTGAAAAGTCGGCCCTTAGGAAACTTACTACCAGGAATCAAATTAATAGCACAATCACAATCCCTATGAGGAGGCAGGGCATTGGACTTGGGCTCATCAAATACATCCTGGTAATCCGACAAAAACTCGGGTACTTCAGAAGGAGTGGAGGAAGAAATAGATAGCAATGGAACATCACCATGGACCCCTTGACAACGCCAACTGGACACAGACATTGATTTCCAGTCCAACACTGGATTATGGACCTATAGCCATGGCAAACCCAACACGACCACATCATGCAAATTATGCAACACCAAAAAGTGAATATCTTCCCGATGTGCAGGAGCCATGCACATGGTCAACTGGGTCCAGTACTGAGGCTTATTCTTGGCCAAAGGCGTAGCATCAATTCCCCTTAATGGAATAGGATGCTGCAAGGGCTCCAAGAAAAAACCACAGCGCCTGGCATACTCCAAGTCCATCAAATTCAGGGCTGCGCCTGAATCCACAAACGCCATAACAGAGTAGGATGACAAAGAGCAAATCAGAGTAACGGATAAAAGAAATTTAGGCTGTATAGTACCAATGGTGACAGACTTAGCGGACCGCTTAGTGCGCTTAGGACAATCTGAGATAGTATGAGTAGAATCACCACAGTAAAAACACAGCCCATTCTGACGTCTGTGTTCCTGCCGTTCAGCTCTGGTCAAAGTCCTATCACATTGCATAGGCTCAGGCCTCTGCTCAGAGGAACCCGCCATATAGTGCACAATTTTACGCTCCCGCAAACGCCGATCGATCTGAATGGCCAAGGACATTGATTCATTCAAACCAGCAGGCGTGGGGAACCCCACCATAACATCCTTAAGGCCCTCAGAAAGACCCTTTCTGAAAATTGCTGCCAGGGCACACTCATTCCACTTAGTAAGCACAGACCACTTTCTAAACTTCTGACAATACATTTCAGCATCATCCTGACCCTGACATAGAGCCAGCAAGATTTTCTCTGCCTGATCCACAGAATTTGGTTCGTCATAGAGCAATCCAAGCGCCAGAAAAAACGCATCTACATTAAGCAATGCAGGATCTCCTGGCGCAAGGGAGAATGCCCAGTCTTGAGGGTCGCCCCACAACAAGGAAATAATGATTTTTACTTGCTGACTAGGGTCACCAGAGGAGCGAGGTTTCAGAGCAAGAAACAGTTTACAATTATTCTTGAAATTCAGAAACTTAGATCTATCCCGAGAAAACAAATCAGGAATTGGTATTCTAGGCTCTAACATAGGATTCCGAACTACATAATCCTGAATGCTTTGTACCCATGCAGTGAGATGATCCACACAAGAGGACAGACCTTGAATGTCCATATCTACACCTGAGTCCTGAACCACCCAGAGGTTAAGGGGAAAAAAAAGACAAAACACACTGCAGAGAAAAAAAAATGGTCTCAGAACTTCTCTTATCCCTCTATTGAGATGCATTAACACTTTTTGGCCAGCTGTACTGTTATGACCTGGTGGTTAGGAGCACCTGGAATGACCTGATAGTAAAACTGAAAAATAGGACGAGCTCTGGGAAGTGGGAGCTCTGCTGACCGCAATCCTAATCCTATTATCACACACACTAGAATTAGCCGTGGATCGTACCTGACTCTGCCTAGACGACTCTTCACAGCCTGAGAGGTAACTACCCCTAAAGAGAAACAAAGCCTCACTTGCCTCAGAGAAATTCCCCAAAGGAATAGGCAGCCCCCACATATATTAACTGTGAGTTAAGAGGAAGGTATAAACACAGAAATGGAACAGGTTTCAGCAAAGAAGGCCAATCTTATTAAATAGACAGAGTATAGAAAAAGGGATCTTTGCGGTCAGCACAAAACCCTACAAAGGCCACGCAGAGAGTGCAAAAAGACCCCCGCACCGACTCACGGTACGGTGGTGCCACTCTGCAACCCAGAGCTTCCAGCTAGCAAAACAAAATCATGATAACAAGCTGGACAAAAACTTAACAGGTACTAAGGAATATATTCAGTACACAAATGAACAACAAACGAGCTTAGCAGGGACTTAGCTTCTGTTGAAGTACACAGGTCATCAGAAAGATCCAAGAGAGATCTGAACCAGTACTGATACATTGACAGCTGGCATCAAGTAATGATCTGAGCGGAGTTAAATAGAGGAACTAGCCCAGTCCTAAATGATGCAGCTGAGGAAGCCACTTCCAGACCAGCAGCTCCACTTTCAGCCACCAGAGGAAGCCCACGGACAGAACTCACAGAAGTACCATTCCTGACCACAGGAGGGAGCTTGAGAACGGAGTTCACAACACATACCATCCTTTCTAACAATTGCAGTGTGTAACTCCTGCAACAAATTCATATATTGGGTCACAGTCTCCCCCTCCCTCTGCATTCTTGCTAAAGAGATGTGTCCTCAGTTTCCCTACATCTGTGGGGTCTCCAGGAGTCTCCTCTAGGATTTGCAACATCTTATTGAAGGTATCTCGGTCTCTGGGGGTCCGCAACATCACTGAATCCCTGGCTTCCCCATCCAGTTATTTTGGCAAATAACTCAACATGGCTCACAGTGAAATGCTGGTCTCGGGGCCACCCCCAACTGCTTGGTCTGCCGTCTGAATGCTATTAGACTGCATCCTGCCGACTATGCCAAGTGTAGGAAACTAGCAAGTGCGTAGAATGCAGTGACACACATGAGGCAGAACAAGGGTTAACAAGTTTCTTTATAATAAAGAATGGGTTAAAGCAGGGGGGTAAAATATGGATTTACGGATGCAGGGAAGAACAGTAAAGAGGAAACAATGGTTCAATTTATCAGCCTCTGGGTCCTGGAAGAAGGTGGCTGGAAGATCCCTCGGTGGCACCGCAGGTGGCATGAGATATCTTCAGTCCGGTCTCGTAGAAAAGAGATGCACTGTCTCTGCATGGTGACAAGTCCTCTGGGTCCTTCGCTGCGTGGTCTCCTAGTCCGGGTACGAGATGCTGTATGGGGCAAGCACGCAGCACAGCGGATGAAGCAAACAGTTCAGCAGACAAGGCCGCAGGTGAAGCACACAGTTCAGCGGTCAAGGCCAAAGGTAAAGCACACAGTTCAGCTGCTGCAGGTGAAGCACACAGTTCAGCGGCCACCGCCGCAGGCACAGTCCAGCACTCAGTGTGCACTACAGGAATATTACTGAGCGGGGCCTTCACGAGGGTCAGAGGAATGGTGTCGTGAGCTCCGTCTCGGTCACAGTGCGGTGCGGGGGTCTCTGTTAGTTGTGCAAGGTTTGTCTTTGTAGGATTGCTAACTGGGTAAAGTGGCCCGGATAGTTGGCGTGGGTCAGTAGAGAGGGAGTTAACCGTCTCTGTGCTCACACGCTGGTTTCCCACCAAAAGTCCCGTCTTTTTGCTCTCATCTTTATTTAAGTGGGACACGCCCCCTCTTTCAGGTGTCCTGGCCTGCTCTGGTCAGAAATCTCTTCCCCCAGGAATAATGCTAACAGCCTCGACAGTTCCAGCCCCGACACGCAAAAGGGACCTTTAGCCCGGTCCACCTCATCATCATCAGATGTTAGTTTTGATAATGTTGCACTACTTTTGATATATTGCATGTTTTTGATATTTTGTCCATGTTTTTGATAATTATTCTCTTTTTCATTTAGCCCCTTAGTGACTGAACCAATTTTGACCTTAATGACCAAGCCAAATTTTTGAATTCTGACCACTGTCACTTTATGAGCTTATAGATCTGGAATGCTTCAATGGACCCCACTGATTCTGAGAATGTTTTTTTGTACTTCATGATAGTAGTAAAATTTATTCTATATTATTATTGCGTTTTTTGTGAAAATATCGGAAATTAGAAAATTTTAAATCTTATGCCTTTAAATCAGAGAGTTAGGTCACACAAAATAGCAAATAAATAACATTTCCCAAAGGTCTACTTTACATCAGAACAATTTTTGAAAAATATTTTTTTCCTTAGGAAGTTATAAGGGTTAAAAGTCAAACAGTGATTTCTTATTTTTACAACACAATTTACAAAACAATTTTTTTATTGACCACGTTACATTTAAAGTGACTTTAACCCCTTCACCCCGAAGCCTGTTTTCAACTTCCTGACCAGGCCATTTTTTTCAATTCTGACCACTGTCACTTTATGAAGTCATAACTCTGAAACGCTTCAACGGATCCTGGTGATTATTAGAATGTTTTCTCGTGGCATATTGTACTTTGCGATAGTTGTAAAATTTCTTCAATTTGACTTGTGTTTATTTGTGAAAAAAATGGAAATTTGGCGAAAATTTAGAAAATTTTGCAATTTTTAAACTTTAAGTTTTTATGCCCTTAAATTAGAGAGTCATATCATTCAAAATAGTTAATAAATAACATTACACACATGTCTGCTTTACATTAGCACAGTTTTGGAAACATAATTTTTTTTTGTTAGGAAGTTATAAGGGTTAAAAATTGACCAGCGATTTCTCATTTTTACAACAAAATTTGCAAAACCATTTTTTTAGGGACCACTTCACTTGAAGTGACTTTGAGGGGTCTATGTGACAGAAAGTGCCCAAAAATGACACCATTCTAAAAACTGCACCCCTCAAGGTACTCAAAACCACACTCAAAACGTTTATTAACCCTTCAGGTGCTTCACAGGAATTTTTGGAATGTTTAAAAAAAATTGAACATTTAACTTTTTTTCACAAAATTTTTACTTCAGATCCAATTTGTTTTATTTTACCAAGGGTAACAGGAGAAATTGAATCACAAAAGTCGTTGTACAATTTGTCTTGAGTACGCCGATACCCCATATGTTGGGGTAAACCATTGTTTGGGCACATGGCAGAGCTCGGAAGGGAAGGAGCGCCATTTGACTTTTCAATACAAAATTGTCTGGAATTGAGAAAGGACACCATGTCGCGTTTGGAGAGCCCCTGATGTGCCTAAACAGTGGAAACCCCTACAAGTGACACCATTTTGGAAAGTAGACCCCCTAAGGAACTAATCTAGATGTGTGGTGGGCACTTTGAACCTCCAGGTGCTTCACAGAAGTTTATAATGTAGAGCAGTAAAAAAAATCATATTTTTTCACAAAAAATGATCTTTTAGCCCCAAATATTTTATTTTCCCAAGGGTAACAGGACAAATTGGACCGCAAACGTTGTTGTTGTGCAATTTGTCCTGAGTACGCTAATACCCTGTGTGTGGGGGTAAACAACTGGTTGGGCGCACGGCAGAGCTTGGAAGAGAAGGAGCGCCGTTTGACTTTTCAATGCAAAATTGGCTGGAATTGAGATCGGAACCCATGTCGCGTTTGTAGAGCCCCTGATGTGCCTAAACAGTGGAAACCCCCCACAAGTGACCCCATTTTGGAAAGAAGACCCTCTAGGGAACTTATCTAGATGTGTGGTGAGCACATTTAACCCCCAACTGTTTCACTAAAGTTTAGAATGTAGAGCCGTGAAAATTAAAAAATAATTTTTTCTTTCCACAAAATGATCTTTTAGCCCACAATTTTTCCCCAAGGGTAAGAGGAGAAATTGGACCTGTTGTCTAAATTCTCCTGAGTATGCTGATACCCCATATGTGGGGGGGAACCACTGTTTGGGCGCACGGCAGAGCTCGGAAGGGAAGGAGCGCAGTTTGGAATGCAGACTTAGATGGATTGGTCTGCAGGCATCACGTTGCACTTGCAGAGCCCCTGATGTATAATTTATCCACATTTTGTCCCACAGAGTCATGTGAGGTCTTGTTTTTTGCGGGACAAGTTGACGTTTTCAGGGGTACCAGGTTCAGTTATATCCGTCTTTTTGATCGCATGTTATTCCACTTTTTGTTCGCCGGTATGATAATAAAGCATTGATTTTTGCCTCGTTTTTTTTTTTTTCGCGGTGTTCACTGAAGGGGTAAACTAGTAGGATAGTTTTATAGAGCGGGTCGTTGCGGACGCAACGATACCAAATATGTGTACTTGTTTTTTTTTTTATTTACATAAATAAATGGATTTATTGGGAATTTTTTTTTTTTTTTTTATTTGGGGATTTTTTTTTTGTACATTAGTAGAAAGCAAGGCAACCACTGCAGACTGCTGTGAGAATGTATGAACATAGTACCATATAAAGTCGTACCATATAGTCAGCATATACATGGAAAAGTGTGGGACACACTATTGCTTTATGAAGCTAAACCACTAGACAAATAAGTGCCATTGTCCAATAATAATGAAATTCATAGAACAAGTTTATTGAATAAATACACGACAAAGAACATGGTCAGCAAATGGGGGAATGTGTAACAACACACCGCATGGGAGCTAAAAAGTAGGTTATGATCCCCAGATGAAAACAAATAAATAGTACCAAATAAGGCACATCATGTAAGGTGCTTAGTAAGTCCACATTAATAATAGTATAGCAATGTCTAATATTAAGATCAAGAACATACGTTCAGTAGAAGTTGAGAGTGATTATGTGTAGTGCAGGGTGCGATGAAAAACGAGGACACAGGGTTGCAGTCTCTTTACCTTTTTACTGAAGGTTTCGAGGTACTCAATCCAGAGCACTGTTAACAGGGCTGTCTGAGACCGGCCGGTCCGATGACACATCCGGAGTTCCCTTAGCAGGTGGGAATCAGTGTCTACCTTCTAGCGCTTGTGTGTTGTAGTCCTTCCCTGCTGGGCACTCCGGGATAGTCCTCACAACTGATTCTGTCTGTCTCTGATGTTCGTTCTCTCCGTCCCTCAGATGATATGGCTGGGACGCACCCGTATGACGGGGTAGGCCTGGAGTTCTTCTGGGACCCTAGAGTCGCCCCTCTCCCACAGCTGCCTCCGTTGTCTGCTTAGGTGTTTAAGTGAGACAGCCAATCTATAATTGGCTGTCTTGCCATGGTTTGAAGTAATGCTTAAAGTCTCTTACTTTCTCGGCGTTCCGGCCACCGACTTTGCGCTTCAGAAGGATGTTGCCTCGATCTTACAGCACGACTCCTTCTGGTCCTATCACCTCTGCGCTGTATTCCCGTTTCTCACTCCTTCACAATACCCCTCGCTTCTTGTCCTTTCCTAGGAGACTGCCGCTGAAAGCACAGGCACGGCTCCGTAACGTTCTTTCTGTTTGCTAGGCCTCTGTCAGGATCCCACCTTTGACAGGTCCTCTGTCGAGCTCTTCCCAGCTCCTTTCTCCGTGACTTCCCGTCCAACCCCCAGTTTTACCCAAGTGTGATGAGTGGTCTAATAGATAGAACCACCCCCCCTGGTGGCCGGAGTGTGAAGTGTATTGTGGGTGTGTGTTACCTGGTCAGGGGAACTCCTTTAGTGCAATCAGACATACCATCACTCCCCTTAGTGGCAGAGCAACAGTACTGCAACGACCAGGACTCTGGGGCGCTGCACTCCCCCCCGGTTAAATCCAGTACTCCCGGACTGGGAAAAGAAAAATAACATTACATGTTAGCAGGAAACACACAAAACTTTGAAACACTATAAACAAGTAAATGCTATGAACCAGCAACTATATAACAATGCTTCCCTTTATGGGAGGTGAGGACACTTGAACGTTACGCAAATCTTGGGTCATGAACAGTTTATGACTCTCAGTCCAGTGGTTGAAACAGCGGGGACCCCGGGTAAACAAAGGGGTCCCCTTTTGGAAGTTTTTGGAGCAATTCACTGTCCATTACTCCGTTGTCCATTTTTAAACCTGTAACAAAAGATATGCACACAAACATTTTCAACTAAATAGCAGCCCTCATTAATACCTCCAAGTTTTGTAGGGGACTGGAGTTTGATTCTTGGTGCTACGTGTCGATCTCCGCAGTGCAGGGGTTGCTATTGGCCTAACAGGGCCCGCTATGCTTGCTACCGCTGGTGTAGTGCACTGTCTTCTAGCTACGCTTCTAGTGAGTCTGGGTAGCACTGGCAGGCTGGAGCTCTCAGGGCTGCTACTACCAACAGTGGGTACGGCAGATTCGCCGATAGCAGAGGGAGGACTTGCCGGTCCAACGGTTGGCATGGCATCATCAGGTAGGATCTGCTGAGGTTGCGGGCCTGGATGACCTGGCACCATAATTAGTTCTGGTGGGTTAGGTTGACGGAACGTTAGGACAGGTGCCACGATGGCCTGATTTATCTGAGTCCAGGACTGGGGAAAATCACCAAGAACAGTGTGTATCATCTTCTCCTCTTCCACAGGTGGGGAGGTTCCTGGAGCCGTTCCCCTCTCTCTCAACTTATCGGGGCAGACTTTAAGGTGATCCCTGGATATCGCCGTCGAGGTCTCCCCTCTGTCCTTTCCTTGCTGATGAGACAGACCTTCGTGTTGTCGAAATCAGATGGCAGGATGGTATACGGTTCCGCTTCCCATTGGTCATCGAGTTTGTGTAGTCTCCTCTTTCGTTTGAGTACTTGCTCACCAGGTGACAAGGGAATCGCAGGAGCATGCTGGTTGTAGTCTCTTTCTTGTTTCTGTCTGGACTGAGCGAGACTTTGTTCCACGCATTCCTGTACTTGGCGGTACCTTTGCTGCCTCCCTGCATCCCAATCTGTATCCTGCGAGGTATCTTCGGGGGTTAGGACCCCCATGTCCAGATCAACGGGCAACTTGCTAGATCTTCCTCGCATCAGGTACGCTGGAGTGCAATTGGTGGAATTCACTGGAATGTGATTGTACATGTCCACCAAGTCAGTCAACTTGGTTGGCCACAGGCTCCGTTCCTCTACGGGCAAGGTCTTCAGTAAGTCGATCACCACTTGGTTCATCTTTTCACACATCCCGTTGGTTTGGGGATGGTACGGTGTGGTTCTGATCTTCTTACACCCGTACGGATGGCAGAACTCTTCGAACACCTCTGCTTCGAATGCTGGCCCCTGATCGGTCAGTACTTTCTCCGGGTACTCATGGGGCCTACAAAAGTACTGCTGGAAGGCCTTGGCGGCCGTTGTGGCCGTTAGATCCTTGACAGGTACAACCACCAAAAATCTGGAGTAGTGATCCACGATGGTAAGAGCGTAGATATAGCCTGACCGGCTAGGCGTTAGCTTCACATGATCCAGCGCGACCAGTTCGAGCGGCCATTTGGTGATGATGGGCTGCAAGGGGGCCCGTTGGCTGTCATGGTCCTTCCTGCGTAGGCAACATGGACCGCACTCCCGACACCACTTCTCAATGGCTCTCTTCATGCCAATCCAATAGAACCTCCCTCGGAGTAGCCTCTCCAGCTTCCTCCATCCGAAGTGTCCGGCTCCATCGTGGTAGGCTCCCAGAACCATGGGCGCATCTCACCTTGGCACCACTATCTGCCATACCAATTCATGAGTACATGGGTCGATGCTCCTCCTGCACAGCTTACCATCGTGAATAAACAGTTTGCTTCTCCCCTTCCACAGCTGTCGTGCCTCCTGTGGATCATCTGGGCCGGGATGCAACCCTGCCTGCATCAAGAGCTCTTTCACCCGACGGACCGCGGGGTCACCATCCTGGGTCTCCGCCCATCCGTGATAGGGCAGGGGATTCGGTGTGGCATCCTGTTGGTTCTTGTGCCTGTTCTTCACATGATGGGAGTACTGAGCGGCTTTGGGGCGATGGAATGCGGGCAGCTCCACCTCTTCAAGTGCCTCCGGGTCCTCCCCTGTTTCTGGCAAATTGGGCATCCGGGACAAGGCATCGGCATTCGCATTCTTGCGTCCTGCCCGGTACTTGATGGTGAAGTCGTAGTTGGACAGCCGGGCCATCCACCGCTGTTCCAAGGCCCCGAGTTTGGCTGTATCCAAGTGCATCAGCGGATTGTTATCCGTGAAGACAGTGAATTTCGCCGAGGCCAGGTAGTGTTTGAACCTCTCTGTCACTGCCCAGACGATGGCAAGGAACTCCAGTTTAAAGGAACTGTAGTTGTCAGGGTTCCTTTCCGTGGGACGAAGCTTCCTGCTGGCGTAAGCAATCACCCTCTCCTTGCCTTTCTGGACCTGGGACAGCACGGCCCCCAATCCTACATTGCTGGCATCCATATACAGCACAAACGGTTGGTCATATTCGTGGTAGGCCAGTATCTCTTCTCCCATCAGTGCCGACTTCAAACAAGTGAAGGACCCTTCCAGCCCCTCGTTCCAATCAAATGGGGCATTCTTCCCCTTGGTCTTCTTTGATTAGCCCACCAAAAGGTCTTGCAAGAGTGCGGCCTTCTTGGTGAAGTCCTTAGTGAACCTTCGGTAATAGCCTACCAGCCCGAGGAACTGCCGGACTTCGTGGAGGTTGCTGGGCTTCGGCCAGTCCTGGATCACTGTGACCTTGTCGGGGTCTGGGGCCACTCCTTCAGCACTCACCACATGGCTCAGGTACTGCACTTTGGGTTTCAGCAGATGGCATTTGGACGGTTTCACCTTTAAGCCAAAGTTGGACAGGGCTTCAAACACCTCAGCCAGGTGCTTCAGATGGTCTTCGTAGGTCTTAGAGAAGACAATGACATCATCCAAATACAGCAGTACGGTTTCAAAGTTCTTGTGCCCCAGACAGCACTCCATCATCCTCTGGAACATCCCCGGGGCATTGCACAATCCGAAGGGCATGTAGTTGAATTCGCAGAGACCCATCGGTGTCGTGAAGGCCGTCTTCTCTTTGTCCGCCTCCGCCACGGGAACCTGCCAGTACCCACTGGTGAGATCTAAGGTAGAGAAATAGTTAACAGATTTTAAGGCAGCCAGAGACTCCTCTATCCTGGGCAGTGGGTATGCATCCTTATGTGTAATGCGATTCAATTGCCTGTAATCAACACACATCCTCATTGTGCCATCTTTCTTTTTAACAAGGACTAAGGGAGCTGCCCAGGGGCTACAACTGTCTCTCACCACCCCAGCCTCCTTCATTTCTCATAACATGTCCTTGGCACACTGGTAATGAGCTGGGGGTACAGGGCGGTATCTCTTTTTTATGGGCCGATGATCTCCTGTGGGGATATGATGTTGGATCCCTTTCACCTGTCCAAAATCTAAGGGGTGTTTGCTAAATACCCGCTCGTACTCGTGGACCACCCTGTAGGCCCCCTGTTTCGGGTGGGATGGGGTAGAGTCAGTGCCCACATGCAATTCCCGACACCAATCTTTCGAGTGCCCTGCAGAACTGTTGTCCTCCGCCAGGTTAGACGGGGCCAAGGGCTATTATTGACAGCGAACAGTTTGGCGAGCGTGGCATACTTGGTGAGATGGACCTCTTCCTCCCCACAATTAAGGACACGTACTGGCACCCTCCCCTGGCAGACGTCGACCACCCCCCTGGCTGTTAGGAGAGTAGGCCTATTGTCTGAATATACGGGTTCTACCAGGGCCTGGTAGTCCTTACCCCTGAGGCCTATGGCTGCCCGACACCATATCAACATCTCACTCCTGGGAGGTATCGCGATAGGGTTTGAATCACTCACAGTGACACGACCAATTTCACCACCAGTCAGCTCTACCTGCTGTCTCTGCATCAGAGCTCTGTTTTTTTTTTGCAGGGCGCGTTGTTCACTGTAGCCAGCGGTTTCTGCTACCTGTTGTAACAAGACGATAACTTCTGCAAGACAATTTTCTATAACATTGGTACCGATAGTCATCATGGGATTACATTCACGGCGGTCAATATCAACAATTACAATCCCCTGGGCCTTCAATTCCACCCGCCCCACCTTGATGGTGACCTCTTTATACCCCACTTGTGGCAATGGCTGACCATTACTGGCTATTATGGTGAAATCGTCATCGGGGCCACGAGTAATATCAGTGTCCTCCCAATACCGTTTATAAAGCATGTAAGGCATAGTCGTCACCTGAGAACCGGTGTCCAGTAGAGCGTTCATGGGGATACCGTCGAACACAACAGGAAGAACTGGTCGCCCTCCAACGTACTTGGCTCTCCAATGCTGCGGGCCTGATCGTCCTACTCCTGGGGGTTGGCCCTTTGCCCCAGGGGTTGCTCATTTAAAGGACAGTACCTTGCAAGGTGGCCCACCTGGTGACAGCGGCGGCAGATAGGTCATCCGTCCCGATGGAAGCGATCGTCGTCCCGGCCTCTGGTCGGCGGAGTCCTCCTCTGTCGCATCCAGGGGACATCCTCTGGTCTGGAGGCCAGCTGGATCATCTCCTTGGGGGCAACGCTCTTAGTCAGCTCCTGCATCTGGAGGCGGAGTCCTGCGGGGGAGTCATCCTCTAAGCTCTGGGCATCGGCCTCGGCGGCGACTGGAGCATCTGGCGCCACCTTCTGGTGGTACGTGAGGGCTTGACGCCTGGGGGGTACCGCACGGCTGGGCTGTCGCTCCTGCAGCGCCTGGATGGCTCTATCCTTGAATTGCGCAAAAGTCAGGTCTGGATTTTGCATGGCCAGGAAGTGCAACTGGCCCCTTTGGTGACTGCACAGGAGCCCCTCAATGAACCGCTCTTTCAGGTGTTTATCCTCATCTTGCATGCTGCCGGGGTCACTCTGCTTAATGGCCCGCAGCGCCTCCTGGAGATTAAGGGCATAGTCCCGTAAGCTGTCCTGCGGTCTCTGTTTGCATCCGTAGAAAGTCAATTTAATTTCTGTAGCAGTACGGGTATCGAAGGTGGCTTTAAGCTTTGCAAAAACCTGCTGTGCAGTTCCCTTATCCGCGGCGGGCCAAGACTTCACTTCTCTCAAAGCCGCTCCAAAGAGTTGGCCTGTTATCATATGACCTTTCTGAGGCTCTGTCAAGGGGTAGAACTCGAGCAGGCTGCAGATCCCTTCTTTAAAGTCAGTTAATGTATGCAACTCCCCGGAGTATCGCGGGAGCCAGGCTGCTCCGGGC
Organism: Ranitomeya variabilis; assembly: GCF_051348905.1. Lineage (NCBI taxonomy): Eukaryota > Metazoa > Chordata > Amphibia > Anura > Dendrobatidae > Ranitomeya > Ranitomeya variabilis. The sequence continues at coordinate 343,785,383 of NC_135235.1, forward strand.
AGGTATGGCATAGAGAAGGGCATTATGGCCATTGTGGTGGTGGCAGTTTCCGACTGGCTGATGGGGGCAGCGGACTCTGCGGCAACCGGTGGTGGTATGAGGGCCGCGGCTACGTCCGCTCCGGGGACCGGAGCTGCCTCTGTGTCCACAGCTGCGACTGCCGCCTCCGCTCCTCCCGACTCAGACATGGCCGTCCCTTCCTCCTACTAACCTGCTGGAGGTCGGGGTTCCTCTTCCGGGGTTGGCGCTTTACCGCGCTTTCTCTTTCCGCGCTCCTTTTGACCAGTTCCACCCAAGAAGCTAAGGCTCCTCCCTCCGTGCGCGGCGATGGCGAATTGTGGCGGGAACTCTTGGCGGCAATAGCAATGCACAGTCTTTGCAATAAGTCACAGTCCAAGCACAATAAATCACAGTTCCAAGGCACACATGACCTGATTCTTCAGGCTTAAGTAAATCCTGTTCGTGATGCCAAATTGGAGCGCCCCCACTGTCGCAGGGCCGAGGGGTACCCGGTACCGGGCCTCTCTGTCTCGCTTCTGGGATTGTCACGGTGGCTAGACCCGGTCCGTGACCCTGCTGAAGGGCGTCCAATAGAAGTTGAGAGTGATGATGTGTAGTGCAGGGTGCGATGAATAACGAGGACACAGGGTTGCAGTCTCTTTACCTTTTTACTGAAGGTTTCGAGGTACTCAATCCAGAGCACTGTTAACAGGGCTGTCTGAGACCGGCCGGTCCGATGACACATCCGGAGTTCCCTTAGCAGGTGGGAATCAGTGTCTACCTTCTAGCGCTTGTGTGTTGTAGTCCTTCCCTGCTGGACACCCCGGGATAGTCCTCACAACTGATTCTGTCTGTCTCTGATGTTCGTTCTCTCCGTCCCCAGATGATATGGCTGGGACGCACCCGTATGACGGGGTAGGCCTGGAGTTCTTCCGGGACCCTAGAGTCGCCCCTCTCCCACAGCTGCCTCCGCTGTCTGCTTAGGTGTTTAAGTGAGACAGCCAACCTCTAATTGGCTGTCCTGCCGTGGTTTGAAGTAATGCTTAAAGTCTCTTACTTTCTCGGCGTTCCGGCCACCGACTTTGCGCTTCAGAAGGATGTTGCCTCGATCTTACAGCACGACTCCTTCTGGTCCTATCACCTCTGCGCTGTATTCCCGTTTCTCACTCCTTCACAATACCCCTCGCTTCTTGTCCTTTCCTAGGAGACTGCCGCTGAAAGCACAGGCACGGCTCCGTAACGTTCTTTCTGTTTGCTAGGCCTCTGTCAGGATCCCACCTCTGACAGGTGCTCTCTCGAGCTCTTCCCAGCTCCTTTCTCTGTGACTTCCCATCCAACCCCCAGTTTTACCCAAGCGTGAGGAGTGGTCTAATAGATAGAATCACCCCCCCGGTGGCCGGAGTGTGAAGTGTATTGTGGGTGTGTGTTACCTGGTCAGGTGAACTCCTTTAGTGCAATCAGACGTACCATCACTCCCCTTAGTGGCAGAGCAACAGTACTGCAACGACCAGGACTCTGGGGCGCTGCACTTTAGCTTTTTTGTACATTCCATTTTTTTTTCACTTTCTAACATTGTCCCAGGGTGGGACATCACTATATTAGATCAGATCGCTGATGTGACACTGTGCATAGCACTGTGTCAGATCAGCGATCTGACAGGCAGTGCAGGAGGCTTTCCCGCGCCTGCTCTGAGCAGGCCCCGGCTAGCCACCTCACTTCATGACCCGGAAGGAGTCCCGTGGCCATCTTGGATCCGGGGACTCCTTCTGGATCAACGGAGCAACGCGATTGCATTGCGTTGTTCCGATGGGAGAGCGCAGGGAGACCCTGTCCCTGCGCGATGCCCCTCTATGTCGCTGTCACTATTGGCACTGTGAGGCCGCGCGATCGTGTCGCCGTACTAGTACTGCGGTTTGCGGGAACTCAGTTCCCGCAGAGCAGCACTAGTACGGCGCATGTCAGGAAGGGGTTAAGGGGCCTATATGACAGAAAATACCCAAAAGTGACACCATTCTAAAAACAACACTCTCAATGTACTCAAAACCACATGCAAGAAGTTTATTAACCCTTCCAGCGCTTCCCAGTAACTGAAGCAATGTGGAATAAAAAAATAAACATTTACATTTTTTTCTCAAAAATTTTACTTTAGCTCCAAATTTGTTATTTTCGCAAGGGTAACAGGAGCTGTGAAGAAAAAAAATCACATTCTACCAACAAATATGCACATTTTAACCAATTTTTTTTTATTTTCACAAGGGTAACATGAGAAAATGAACCCCCATTTTGTTGTATATTTTCTACTGAGTACGTCGCTAAACCATATGTGGGGGAATGCTATTATTTGGGTGTATGGCAGGGCTCGGAAGGGAAGGACTTTTTGAATGCAAAAACGGCTGGAATCAAGAGCAGACGCCATGTTGCATTTGGAGAGCCCCTGAGGGGCCTAAAAAGTAGAAACTACCCACAAATGACCCCATTTTGGAAACTAGATCCATTAGAGAACTTATCTAGATATGTCATGAGCACCTTGAACCCCAGGTGCTTCACAGAATTTATAACGCAGAGCTGTAAAAATAATGAAAATCACATTTTACTCACAAAAATGTACTTTTAGCCCCAATTTTTATATTTTCACAAGGGTAACAGGAGAAAATACACTCCAAAATTTGTTTTGCAATTTCTCCTGAGTATGTCTAAACCACTGTTTAGGCGCACAGCAGAGCTCAGAAAGGAAGGAGTGATGTTTTGTAACACAGACTTTGATGGAATGGTCTGCGGGCATTATGTTGTGTTTGGAGAACCCATGATGTGCCTAAAGAGTGAAAACACCCCCACATGTGACCCCAATTTGGGAAGTAGACCCATCAAGGAATTCATCTAGGGGTGTTGTGAATATTTTGAACGTATAGGTACTACACAGAATTTGATAACATTAGGTAGTCATATTGAAAATTTTCATTTTTTTCACAATAATATTGTTTTACCCCAAAATTTGTAATTTTCACAATGGATAATAGCAGAAAGCCGACCCCATACATTTTTGCGCAATTTTTCCTGAACGCGACTATACCCCATATGTGGTCAGAAACTTCTGCTTGGGCACATGGCACGGCTAGAAAAGGAAAGAGCGCTATTTGCCTGGGATAGATTGTGAATGCTATGTTGCATTCAGGGGCTCTATAAAATGCCCCTGACATGTGAAAACAGCAGAAACCCCTCACAAGTGACCTCATTTTGGAAACTAGACCCCTCAAGAAATTAATCTAGGGATGTAGTGAGTATTTTGAACCCATAGGTGCCTCACAGAATTTTATGACATTGAGACGTGGATATATGAGATTTTAGTGGTAAAAATGTAATTTTTGTACTTGCTGCAAATTTGTCAGGAATACAAGGGTAAATAGGTGAAATTAGACCCCACAATTTCTTGCTCATTTGCCGAGCCCCGAAGGTGCCAGAACAGCAGAAAAAAAACTAAAGTGACCCCACAGTAGACACTGCACCTCTCAATGAATTCATCTATGGCTCTAATTACCATTTTGTAACATCTACGACTTGCTTTATTCTAGAGAATTATAAATCTGCCAGTCTAGTACCCAAACACTGTTGCCCCATTCAGTGTAGTGCCACATAGTGCCTAGCTCGTCTCCATTACAGTAATGCTAAACATGTGGCCTCTTACTGTGGTTTAAGCACAGAGGGGCTCAGGAGGGGGGCATTGGGATTTGGGAGCGCAGTTATTCACTGGATTTTATTTGAGGGAAAGGGAGCCATGTCACTTTTCCAGCATCTTTGTTCTACCAGTAACATGGGGACCCCTATAGTTCCAGTGACAGATGACGGACCTGACGGACCTGAGTGGGGGCTGGTTTTGTGCAGGATAAATTAGGGGTTTTATTGGTAACATTTTGGGGTACATCCCACCAAGGACAACATCTGCAAAGACTTTGTATGTTCTCTCCGTGTTTGCGTGGGTTTCCTCCGGGCACTCCGGTTTCCTCCCACATTCCAAAGACATACTGATAGGGAATTTAGATTGTGAGCCCCACCGGGGACAGCGACGATAATGTGTGTAAAGCGCTGCGGAATATGTTAGCGCTATATAAAAATAAAGATTATTATTTATTATTATTATTACATTTCATTTTTTGATCTCTTCCAGAATAAGGTTGGATCACATTCTTGTGTTCTACACTGAGCACTTACTTGGGGGTTTCCGTGTAAATGTCACAAAACTGCAATTTAGATAAAACCCCCCAGGTAACAACACACCATGAGGCAGATGGAGACACTTCGTACTCCGTTTGACATCTGCTCTGGTGGCCTCCATCTTTTTATGCGTGCACAGAGAGATCTGTGGTCGCCCACACTTGTGCGCTAAAAAGATGCCTAAAATGATGGGACACTACAAGAACAGAGACCAGGCCAAAGTGTCTCCATCTGCCTCATAAATGAGTGGTTACATCTGGGGTTTTATGTGAATCGCTGTTTTGGGGAATTTACATGGAAATCCCGACGCAGGAGCTCAGCGCAGTGTGTAGCATAAATGTGAGCCGAGCCTTATTCTGATTTTTGGGAGGTAGAATGAACAAATAGACAGCAGTAAAAGAATAGGTCTTATTTTTATTTTTGCGCTGTTCACTATGCGGTATAAGTGATGAAGCGGATTTATTCTTCGACTCGATGCGATTACAGCCATACAAGATTTATATAGTTTTTTTTAGGTTTTGCTGCTATGATATGGTAAAAATGCTTTTTTTATAAAAAGTGTGTTTTTCTGTTGCCATATTCTGAGACCTGTACCTTTTTTATTTCTTAGCAAACAGAGCTGTATGAGAGCTTATTTTTTGCCAGATGAGTTGCAGATTTTTTTTGGTACCAGTTTGGAGTACATAATATTTTTGGGGTGTTTTTTATTATTTTTTTTTATGGCGCTCACCAAACAGAATAAATATCATGCCAGTTTTATAGAGCGGGTCGTTCCAGAATCGGCGATACCAATTATATGTACTTTTTTGTTTATTATTGTTTTATCAAAAAATGCTGCATTTTGAATGGATTCTGTGTGTGCATTTTTGTGGGTTTTTTTTCTACTTTTTTTTACATATTTTACTTTTTTCACTTTTTTAAATTTTTTCACTGTGGGACATGTATAAATTTTACTTTGATAACTGGTCTCATACACTGCTGTACTCATGTACAGCAGTGCATGAAAGCAGTCAGTGTTTCACTGACACTCACTGACTCAGCTTGTGAGACCCAGCTTATTGCTGGATCTCACAAGCTATCGTGCTCTGGGGTCATCACATGACCTCAGGGTACCATGGTAATCATCGCGACCCGCGATTCTCATCGTGGGGGTCCAATGGTTACTAAGGGGGTCTTGTGACCCCCTTGTAACAACTTAAAGGGAACCTGTCACCTGAATTTGGCGGGACCAGTTTTGGGTCATATGGGCGGGGTTTTCGGGTGTTTGATTCACCCTTTCCTAAGGCTACTTTCACACTAGCGTCGGGCTCGGTGCGTCGCAGTGCGTCGGGCTGAGGTCCCCGACGCTAGCGTTGTCTCCGCCGCACAACGGGGGCAGCGGATGCATTTTTCCAGCGCATCCGCTGCCCCATTGTGAGGTGCGGGGAAGTGCGGGGAGGTGGGGGCGGAAAAAGCGGACCGTCGGGAGCAAAAAACGTTACATGTTTTTTGGTCCCGACGGTCCGCCACAACACGGCGCAACCGTCGCACGACGGTTGCGATGTGTGGCAATGCGTCGCAAATGCGTCGCTAATGTTTGTCAATGCAGAAAAAACGCATCCTGCAAGCACTTTTGCAGGATGCGTTTTTTCGGCAAAACGACGCATATGCGACGTATTGCAGTTAACGCTAGTGTGAAAGTAGCCTTACCCGCTGGCTGCATGCTGGCCGCAATATTGGATTGAAGTTCATTCTCTGTCCTCCGGAGTACACGCCTGCGCAAGGCAATATTGCCGGAGGACAGAGAATGAACTTCAATCCAATATTGCGGCCAGCATGCAGCCAGCGGGTAAGGAAAGGGTGAATCAAACACCCGAAAACCCCACCCATATGACCCAAAACTGGTCCCGCCAAATTCAGGTGACAGGTTCCCTTTAAATACTACTGTCGTGATTGACAGTGGTATTTAAAGGGTCAATTGGCACCGATCGATCACAGAACTGGTCGGGTCTGATACTGCAGGATGTTAGCTGTCATGTACACTTGACAACGCTATTCTCTTATTCCTCAGTACTGTTAAAAAGCAGGACAAAGTACCCTTAATTACCGCTGTTAAAAGGCGTATAGGTGGTCGTTAAGGGGTTAAAGCAAATCTGCTGCCAGATTTCACAATGAAAACTGTATAAATTCTTGAATAGATCTTTTAGACCTTATGAAGTACACTTAATTTTAAAGTTCATTTCAGAATGGCTATACAATCTTGATATTACGATGAGCAGTCAGCTGTAGATTAAAAAGCTTTATCCAAGTGTATTCAGTCTCTACATACCATCCCAGCTGGACTGACAGCTGCAGATTGTACTGAGCAATGTGAGATCTTAGAAGCAGGAAGCACACTGTTGAACTATCAATCAGACTCGGTGGGTGGAGAGTGAGTTAAATTTTCACAAAGAATTATACATAAATTATCATATGTAAGAGATCTATTTAGCAAAATATGCTTCTTTTATTGTGAAATCTGATGGCAGAGCTGCATTAAATAATCTGTGACTGTAAATTGCCAAATCATGACAGAGTGCAATGCTCACACTGTCACGATTCCTCTGTATCCAATGGTCGGTGAAATGACGTCAAGTATGTAATTTGCATAGTGGCTGTGACATGCCAACTAGATTCTCATCTGATTTTCTCAATGTTCTATTCACAGAGAGGGGGTGCAGAAATATAAAACTCTATGTTTTACATAACTGAATTTATGAGCAGTTAGATGTGTAACAAACAGGTTAATGTCAAGGCTTTTACAAATCATCATAAAAATGTCCTCACTGACTTCGAGTAAAATTCTGTACACCCATCCTCCAAAACATCTGTGACTAACAGAGAAAAGAATTTAACAATGCATATGTGGCACTACTGTAGAGACAATGCTCATCAACCACGTCCTCTTATCAGTATATAATTTACTGCATTCTTCTGGTGGATCTACAAGCAGTATCATTATACAACACAGCATGTTCATTAACAGTGCATAGAAATGTAGCAGGTTTTTCAGCATTTTCATTATCACTTAAGCAGTCAGCAATTAGTAAAACACTGTGAAATGTGTCCCTTCTTAAAGGGACTCTGAAATTTTGTAAAAATGTAACACTATGCAGCAATACTTGATTGTTCTACTTTCACATTATGCTCACTCTGTGGAGGACAGAATGCTTCCTTTCTTTGCTGATTTCCTACTTTATGGATGAGTTTCATTCTATGCATACATTAGTTCTCATTTGACATACTGTTTAAGGGCTGTCCCACACGTCCAGATAATTCCGGTACCGGAATAAATCGGTACCGGAGTTATCCGTGTCCGTGTGCCTGGGAACTCACGTAGGCCATACGTGCGGCACACGTGTGCCGCCCGTATGGCGAGTGGGTACGACACGGAGCGTGTGGTACCCACGCGTGTGGTACCCTGCATCGCGCTGAAGCCGCGATTCATATGTTCCCTGCAGCAGCGTTTGCTGCAGAGAAAATATGAATAATAGTGTTTAAAATAAAGATCTATGTGTCCGCCGCCCCCCCACCCCCTGTGCGCCCCCCCGCTGTTCAGAAAATACTTACCCGCCTCCCTCGTGGCTTCCTGGTCTGGCCGCGGCTTCTAGTGTATGCGGTCACGTGGGGCCGATCATTTACAGTCATGAATATGTGGCTCCACCTCCCATAGGGGCGGAGCCGACTATTCATGATTGTAAATGATCGGCCCCATGTGATCGCATACAGTGGAAGCCGCGGCCAGACCAGGAAGGAGCAACAGCCAACGAGGGAGCGGGTGAGTATTTTCTGAACAGCGGGGGGGCGCACAGGGGGTGGGAGGGCGGCGGACACATAGATCTTTGTTATAAACACTATTATTCATATTTTCTCTGCAGCAAATGCTGCTGCAGGGAACATATGAATCGCGGCTTCAGCACCAGTGGGGGGACAGCGCTTACTGTAGCGCTGTCTCCGGCACGCCACACGGACCCCAGACGGAGAATGTCCGTGTGAGGTCCGTGTTTCACACGGACCCATTGACTCTATTGGGTCCGTGTAATCCGTGCGCTCCCACGAACACTGACATGTCTCCGTGTTTGGCACACGGAGACACGGTCCGCAAAAAATCAATGACATCTGAACAGATGCATTGATTTTCATGGGTCCACGTGTGTCAGTGTCTCCGGTACGTGAGGAAACTGTCACCTCACGTACCGGAGCCACTGACGTGTGAAACCGGCCTAACCCATGTATTCTGTTGTCTTCATGTCCCATGTATTAGACAATATACCTATTTACCTGATAGAGAACCTCAAGTATAAGGTCATTACAATGCAGCATCTTTGCTGGTCTGTTTTTGCTCCAATTTTGAAATAAATCATCTTATAGGTGGGTGTAATACATGTTAGTACCTATACTGAAGCCACAAAGTGGTGTAAGTTTAAGGCTTCATTGAGATGTCAGTGAATCACATACAAGTTTTATCCAAGATTTGCCTGGATAGAGTACATATCCATTAATGTCTAAGGTGCTATTCACATATATTATTATCATTTTTATTTCTATATCACCAACATATTCGGCACCACTTTACATTTCAGAGGGGACTTGTAAAAACAATAAAGACATTACAGAGTTGCACATAGTTCAACAGATGCCAAGAATAGTGAGGGCCCAGCTTGCAAGCTTTCAATCTATGGGGAGATAGGATAGACATGAAAGGTGAATAGTTAAAAGTGCTTGTAATGTATGGTCCAGCCATCAATATAATAAATATGGTATTCACACATCACTGCATGAACTGGTCACCAGTAGTGATGAACGAGTATACTCGTTGCTCGGGTTTTCCAGAGCATGCTTGGGTTGTCTCCGAGTATTTATGAGTGCTTGGAGATTTAGTTTTTGTTGATGCAGCTGCATGATTTACGGCTGCTAGCCAGCCTGAGTACATGTGGGGGTTGCCTGGTTGTTAGGGAATCCCCACATGTAGTCAGGCTGTCTAGCAGCTGTAAATCATGCAGCTGCATGGCCAAAAACTAACTCTCAGAGCACTCATAAATACTCGGAGACCACCCAAGTGTGCTTGGGAAAACCCAAGCAATGAGTCCATCACTAGTCACCAGCCAGTACAGCCAGTATCTGTACAGGAGAAACACAGAGTGCTTTTAACTGCACGGTCGGTGTGTGAACAGATGCTACGAGGGTCCTGATTTGGAAGAAAATTTTGTAAGGGCAAAATGGGAATAGTTATATAAGTGAGGTGAGGAGATAGACCAGTTAAGGGGTGTGCATTTCTAGGTCACACTCAAAACTGTTGATATTGGGAATTAATCAAATTGTCCTGGGTAGTGCATCCCAGAGAATTGGTGCAGCACGTGAGAAATCTTGGAGACGGCAGTGGAAGGTTTGAATTATTGAGGATGCTAGCCTTAGGTTATTAGCAGATTGGAGGGCATGGGTAGGGTGGTAGACTGAGACGAGGGAGGAAATGTAGAGTGGCGCTGAAGCATGGAGCGATTTGTGGTTGAGACAACTAACTTAAGATAGCCGGAGGCAATAAGATACAGACAAGCTTGGGGGCCAACATGGATCATAAACTATAAGAATGAGTCACAGTTACAGATCAAAATTATCCATACAATTTGTGGGACCATGAAAATCATGTACAGCACACGGATGTGCTCTCCGTGATTAACATTGCAATGACTACGAGAAAGTTTGAAATATATTTATTTTCCAAAAATTACTGATGGTAAATTTTCTGCATTGGTGATTACTGATGGTGTAAGTGTCACATGGAACAAATTCTGATGAAAGTCGAAAAAAAAACTGATGATACTTGGACCACTTTTTTGCGTGTGCAAACAATCACATAAGGCCTTAGTCAGAACCATTCAAGGTCTAGGAAATATATTCATAATTCACTTGTAATACAGTATAGCAGGCTGAATGAGTGAGATGCAAAACCAGAAAAAGCTTAAGTATAATAATGGTGCTGGTTCCTATAGAAAAAAAAACAAACATCTTTTTTGGTGCGATGCATCCTCTTTAATTAAAGGGAACCTGTCACCTGAATTTGGCGGGACCAGTTTTGGGTCATATGGGGGGGGGGGTTTCAGGTATTTGATTCACCCTTTCCTTACCCGCTGGCTGCATGCTGGCCGCAATATTGGATTGAAGTTCATTCTCTGTCCTCCAGAGTACACGCCAGCGCAAGGCAATATTTATTTATAAAATAAAGAATACAAATAAAAAATATTGATATACTAACCCCTCCAGCAGCCCCGGCTCTCACCGGTCCAAGCATCTGCCTCCGTTCCTAAGAATGCAGGGAGTGAAGGACCTTCGATGACGTCGCGGCTTGTGATGGGTCGCGTGACCGCTCATGTGACCACTCACGCAACCAATCACAAGCCGCGACGTCATCGCAGGTCCTACACTCACTGCATTCTTAGGAACGGAGGCACCGCTAAGAGCCAGGGTCCGCCGGAGGGGTGAGTATATCAATATTTTTTATTTTTATTATTTATTTTTTACATGAATTTGGATGCCAGGGCCTGAAGGAGAGTCTCCTCTCCTCCAGACCCTGGGAACCATATGCACCGCACACTTCCGATTCCGATTTCCGATATCGCAAAAATATCGGAACTCGGTATCGGAATTCCGATACAGCAAATATCGGCCGATACCCGATATTTGCAGTATCGGAATGCTCAACACTAATTATGAGTGATACATGTCTACACGTCTACAGCCCATAATTCTGATACGAAGACATTAACTGCAATCGCCGTGAACCGTTAAATAATAATTACAATCAAAATAATCTGTATATATTTCTTTACCTAAAAAAGAGTCAAAAAGTGCTTTCTTTCTATCGATTGCCTAAGAATTTCTGGGCAGTTGGCAACCCTGCCGCCACACCATCACAACTCCTCTTCCATGCTTCACACGTGCAAAATGTACAATGTACAATCAATGTTATTACCTTTTCTAAGTCTCACAAGGACATGGCATGGCGGTTGGTACCAAACATGTCAAATTTTGACTCATCGAACCATAATAGTTTGTCACTGATCTAATATCAAGTCCTTGTTTACTGGATGATGCCATACATGCCATGTTTTAGTAATGTAGTGAGCTGGCCGGCTGTGACTGTTCTATTATCATTGACATAGAATCTGTGACAGACACTGCCCCCGTGTGGCCAGAAGTTATACCTATGCCGAATGTGATTACAGAGAAACAAACTGTATTGGCTAAACTTCCCACTGTTGTGTCATGTGAACAGGAAGGGGAGGGGAAAAGAGAGCCCGGGAAACTTTTCTGTGCAGAGAGAGATCTGGGTGTACTGGCGTCCTCCTGTAGATGCGATATAGAAGATTGCCTGGATGACCTCTCTCTCTTGGAAGCTGACATCCAGATTGTTCCCAGCTCCCACACTGTGGAGCACTCAGCGGTGACATCTTCACAGATCCTGGAGCCCATGAACTGTAAGCAGGTCCTCTGTTGAGAGGCCGAACATTCCACCCCTACCTGCTGAACCCCAAGGACTACAGTCTGGACCTGAGAGACAAAGTTTTGTTTAATTCCTTTTTTCCCTTCGGCTGGAGCGTCTCCCTGCTGTGACCGACAGGCCTGCGACGTGGGAAGATAACCTCTTGGAGTAAAGGAGCTGGTAACGTGTGGATAGGGACAGTGAGGGATAGTTTGTTATTACATGTTATTTCTGTGAATAAGCATACTTTATACTGTCTATTATTGTGTTCTGCTGTGTTAAGAAAGATATATAACAGTAAAGATACGTTTGTTAAGATGGAATCTGAGTGTGGAGGTTTTGCTGGGCCAGATCATGGATATGCATGGGCGGCCTTGCCCTCAGGCACTTCGTCTGGCGTAGTCGGCAGGATCTGTGCCCAGCAAGATTCCCACCCAGGCCCAGTGTACAGTCAGAAACCTCCGCCGGTGTCCATTGTAAACCAGGTCAGGAAGTTTGGCGGGCGAAACTACCCCGTACCAGAGTGGGCGGAACAAGTGCGGATACTGGGAGAAATGTATAATATTGACCCTAAGACCTTGGCAGAAATGGCGTTACTGACACTAGAGGGGGAGGCATGGACGACAGTCAGACTGGAGACGGTCAGGGGGCAGCGTGCGTTGGAGGATTTGGTGCGGGTGCTGGAAAAGACCTATGGGCCTACTACGTACCAGGGAACACTGCGATACCTGTTCTTTAGACGGACACAGCTTGAATGGGAGGACATTCCCCAATATGCAAATGACCTTCAGGTACTTCTTGAACGAGTCTGTGCAAAAGGGGAACAACTGGCTAATATAGCTCCTCGTGACCTGGTACTGAGAGACCAATTCGTTATAGGGCTGAGAGACCAGTATCTTAACCGTACGCTACAGGACTTGATTCAGATTACGCCGACTCTCACCTTCGCTGAAGTCAAGCAGGAAGCCATAGAACGTTCTAGGGGACCCGTCATGGATGTGGGGACTCAAAGCGCTGCGTGCAGATCCATATTAGACATTAAACAGCCCAACAGTGACACCGAGGAGCTGAAACAGATGGTAGCAGATTTACAGCAACAGGTGTCACAGTTAACACTAGAACGACAGAGAGACCAGCGGATACGACCTAGCCGTCCCGCGGGACCGTGTTGGTCATGTGGTGACCCTCGCCACAGGGCGAATCGTTGTCCTCAACGAACAAACCATCAGTTTCCACGACGAACAGAATATCAGCTACATCCACGAGCAGAGCCACCACGCCAGGTCTCACCACAATGGCCGCCGTTAAACTAGACACCCCTGCAGCTGAGGTTCGAGCAGCAGAGGGGGACAGAGAATGGGGTGTAGAAAAACAGAGCCAGCAACGGAGTACTCTTGCCTCGAGTAGTCCTACACTTGAAGTTATTCTGGAGGGAGTTACAGTGCAAGGATTGATGGACACTGGGTCGCAAGTGACCACGATCTCTGAACAGTTTTATGAAAAGTACCTCAAACCAAGAACTGCTTGTGATCCAGATACCACCATTAAGATAATTGCGGCTAATAACCTACCCATTCCAGTAACCGGAGTCACCTGGATGGATACGAAGGCCTGCGGACAAGACCTAGGGAAACGAGGAATCGTCATTGTCAAGGAAGGCTTCGGCTCCGAGACCCCAGTAATAATCGGAATGAATATCTTGAAAGACCTGGATCTTATGCTGTTGACAAGAAAAGGGCCCAAGTACTGGCAGAAAGTTACCAAACATAAACCGACTCGTCTGGCGTTCCAGCGCGTAATCCAGACCGTTGGACTTCAACAGATGGCAAAGGAACAACTACCCCTAGCAGCCATTAAAGTGCCCCGCTGTACCCGGATTACTTTGCCCGCTGAAAAAGAGACAGTCATTTCCCTGCCTCTTAACACCAACCGACAGCTTGAAGGAGTTGAAGTGTTAATCGAGCCGAGGGCTCCAAGTGGGAGTAAGCTAAACCCACTAGTTGCCCGCACCCTAGCCATCGTGAGGAACGGAAGAGTCCCTGTCAGGCTGAACAACACCGCAGACGTAGGTGTAGCCCTTGAAGCTGGCACGCAACTTGCCAGAGTATATGCTCTACCCACAGAAGTGAACCCCATGGGACCCTTACAATTCACCCCATCTACAGAAGATGGCTGGACGGTAACTGTCTCAGCCATAAATGCTCAAGCAGATGATGAAGACATTGGGCGAAAACTACTGGAAAAAGTGCAACTGGACCCGTCCCAGTACACCAAACAGGAAGTGTCTCAAGTGGAGAAAATACTGCGAGAACACCAAGACTCCTTTGCAAAGCATGACACTGACTTCGGGTACACCACCAGTATCCAACACGAGATTCCCACGGGCGATACTGCCCCTATTCACGAGAGGTACCGACAAATACCACCTCAACAATACCAGGAGGTGAAAAGCCTCTTAGAATCTATGCTACACGCCGGAGTGGTGCGGGAGAGCCAGAGCCCATGGGCTGCACCCGTGGTGATAGTCAAAAAGAAATATGGATCCCTGAGATTTTGCGTAGACTACCGTCGGCTGAACGCTTGCACGATCCGGGACTCCTATCCACTCCCCCGGATCGAAGAGTCACTGACCGCCCTGAAAAAGGCCAAATATTTTTCGTCTCTAGACTTAGCCAGTGGATATTGGCAGGTCCCCATGAGTGAGAAGGACAGAGAAAAGACCGCCTTCATCCTTCCCATGGGCCTGTACGAGTTTGACCGGATGCCATTCGGCTTGAGTAACGCACCAGGGACCTTTCAGAGACTGATGGAACGCGGTCTGGGAGATTTCAGCTTCGAATTCACGCTGATATACCTTGATGACATCGTGGTATACTCCGCCACCTTTGAGGATCATCTTCACAAGCTTGGCAAAGTGTTCCAGCGCTTGAAGAGACACGGCTTGAAGTTGAAGCCCAGCAAGTGCCGTCTATTCCAGCAGGAGATCGATTACCTGGGACACCGGATCTCGGCCGAAGGTGTCCAACCCTCTCCAGAGAAGATAGCAGCTGTCCGAGAGTGGCCACAACCAACTACCATCAAAGAAGTCCAGGCTTTCCTGGGGCTAGCGGGCTATTACCGCCGATTTGTCAAGGACTTTGCCCGGCTTGCGGAACCACTGCATGAGACCCTCCGAGGGACCGCGAACAGTCCCAGAGGATGACACATCAGCTGGGGGCCCGACCAAGAAAAATCCTTCCGGGCGCTTCAAGCTGCTCTGACATCACTGTTGTGAACTCCGTTTTCAGGCTCCCTCTTGTGGTCACAGATGGTATTGTGTGACTTTGGTTTTTTGGCTCCCCTGGTGGTTTGGTTTATTATCCTGCGGGTCTGCTGGATCAGCTGCCTCGTTATTCACCAGGGAGGCTCCTATTTAGCTCTGCTTCACTTCCACTTGTAGCCGGCTGTCAATGTATTCAGTGCTATTCTGATTACTCCTGATTATCTCATTTTCTGCCTCTTCAGGATAAGCTAAGTTCTGTTTGAATATTTTTTGCTCATCTGCCTGCAATATGATTTCTGTGTATGATGAGTCTAGTCCAGCTTGCTAACATGTGATTTCTTTTTGCTGGTAAGCTCTGGGGTACGGAGTTGCTTCCCCCGCACCGTTAGTTGGTGCGGGGGCTCGAGCAATCTCTGCGTGGATATTTTGAATAGGGTTTTTTTATTGACCGCACAGTTTCCTTCCTATTTTCTGCTATCTAGTATTAGCGGGCCTCATTTGCTAAATCTGATTTCATCTCTGCGTTTGTGCTTTCCCCTTAACTCACCATTAATATTTGTGGGGGGCTATTCTATATCTTTGGGGTCTTCCACTGAGGCAAGTGAGGACTTATTTTCCCTCCAGGAATAATCAGTTTCTCAGGCCGTGACGAGACGTCTAGGATTTTTTAGGTAACGTTCCACGGCTGCCTATAGTTGTTTGCGGATAGGATCAGGTTGCGGTCAATCTAGTTACCACTTCCCCAGAGCTAGTAGTCTGTTCAGTTACTTAGCTAGTCTGACCTGCGATCCTTGCCACTAGGATCATAACAGTACAGCCGGCCTATAAAGTGTTAATTGCATGGCAGAAGCAGGAGAAAAGAAGTTTGGAGATATATATATATATATATATATATATTTTTTTTTTTTTTTTGCCGTGTGTCTAGCTGCTGTGTGTTTGGCTTCTCTCCTCCTCTTAATCTTGGTGTGGCTCTGAGTTCAGCTGCTGATATGGATATCCAGAGTTTAGCCTCCAGTGTAGATCATCTTGCTGCAAGGGTACAAAGTATTCAGGATTTTGTTGTGCACAGTCCTATGTCAGAGCCTAGAATACCTACTCCAGAGTTGTTTTCTGGGGATAGATCTAGGTTCCTGAATTTTAAGAACAATTGCAAGTTGTTTCTTTCTTTGAAACCTCGTTCCTCTGGGGATTCTGTTCAGCAAGTTAAGATTATTATTTCTTTCTTGCGTGGCGATCCTCAAGATTGGGCTTTCGCATTGGCTCCAGGGGATCCTGCGTTGCTCAGTGTGGATGCGTTTTTTCTGGCCCTTGGATTGCTCTATGAGGAACCTAATCTTGAGAACCAGGCTGAAAAAGCGTTGTTGGCCCTCTCTCAGGGGCAAGATGATGCAGAGGTGTACTGCCAGAAATTTCGGAAATGGTCGGTGCTTACTCAATGGAATGAGTGTGCCCTGGCTGCAAATTTCAGAAAAGGTCTTTCTGAAGCCATTAAGAATGTCATGGTGGGGTTCCCTACGCCTGCAGCTCTGAATGAGTCAATGACTCTGGCCATTCAGATTGATCGGCGTTTGCGGGAGCACAAACCTGCGCACCATTTGGCGGTGTCTTCTGAACAGACACCTGAGTATATGCAATGTGATAGAATTCTGACCAGAAGTGAACGGCAAAATTATAGATGGCAAAATGGGTTGTGCTTTTACTGTGGTGACTCAGCTCATGTTATCTCAGCATGCTCTAAGCGCACAAAAAAGATTGATAAATCTGTCACCATCGGTACTTTACAGCCTAAGTTTATTTTGTCTGTTACCCTGATTTGTTCCCTGTCATCTTACCCGGTTATGGCTTTTGTGGATTCAGGTGCTGCCCTGAGTCTGATGGATTTGTCATTTGCCAGGCGCTGTGGTTTTGTTTTGGAGCCTTTAAAATTCCCTATTCCACTAAGGGGAATTGATGCTACACCATTGGCTACGAATAAACCTCAGTACTGGACACAAGTGACCATGTGCATGACTCCTGTTCATCAGGAGGTGATTCGCTTTCTTGTATTGCATAATTTGCATGATGTTGTCGTGTTGGGCCTGCCATGGTTGCAGACTCATAATCCAGTCCTGGATTGGAAAGCAATGTCTGTGTCAAGTTGGGGTTGTCAGGGAATTCATGGCGACGCTCCTGTGGTGTCAATTGCTTCATCCACTCCTTCTGAGGTCCCTGCGTTTTTGTCAGATTACCAGGATGTATTTGATGAGCCCAAACTCAGTTCTCTACCTCCTCATAGGGATTGTGATTGTGCTATAAATTTAATTCCTGGTAGTAAGTTTCCTAAGGGACGACTTTTCAATTTGTCAGTGCCGGAGCATGCTGCTATGCGGAGTTATACAAAGGAGTCTTTGGAGAAAGGACTTATTCGCCCCTCCTCCTCCCCACTTGGTGCGGGGTTCTTTTTTGTGGCTAAGAAGGATGGTTCCTTGAGACCTTGTATTGATTATCGCCTTCTAAATAAAATCATCGTCAAATTTCAGTATCCTTTGCCATTGCTATCTGATCTGTTTGCTCGCATTAAGGGGTCTAGTTGGTTCACCAAGATAGATCTTCGTGGTGCGTATAACCTTGTGCGTATTAAGCAGGGTGATGAATGGAACACTGCATTTAATACGCCCGAAGGCCATTTTGAGTACTTGGTGATGCCTTTTGGACTTTCTAACGCTCCTTCTGTCTTTCCGTCCTTTATGCACGACATCTTCCGCGAATATCTGGATAAATTTATGATTGTGTATCTGGATGATATTCTGTTTTTTTTCGGATGATTGGGAGTCCCATGTTAAGCAGGTCAGGATGGTGTTTCAGGTCCTGCGTGCCAATGCTTTATTTGTGAAGGGCTCAAAATGTCTTTTTGGAGTCCAGAAGGTCTCTTTTTTGGGTTTCATTTTTTCTCCTTCTGCTATTGAGATGGACCCAGTCAAGGTTCAGGCTATTCATGACTGGACTCAGCCTACATCTGTTAAGAGTCTTCAGAAGTTCTTGGGTTTTGCTAATTTTTACCGTCGCTTCATCGCTAATTTTTCTGGTGTTGTTAAGCCATTGACGGATTTGACCAAGAAGGGTTCTGATGTTACTAATTGGTCTCCTGCAGCTGTGGAGGCCTTTCGGGAGCTGAAGTGCCGGTTTTCTTCGGCTCCGGTCTTATGTCAGCCAGACGTCTCACTTCCTTTCCAGGTCGAGGTTGATGCTTCTGAGATTGGAGCGGGGGCTGTTTTGTCGCAGAGAAGCTCTGATGGCTCTGTGATGAAGCTATGTGCTTTCTTTTCAAGAAAGTTTTCGCCTGCCGAGCGGAATTATGATGTTGGTAATCGGGAGTTGTTGGCTATGAAGTGGGCAATTGAGGAGTGGCGACATTGGCTCGAGGGAGCTAAGCATCGTGTGGTGGTCTTGACTGATCACAAGAATTTGATTTATCTCGAGTCGGCCAAGCGGCTGAATCCTAGACAGGCTCGTTGGTCGTTGTTTTTCTCTCATTTTGATTTCGTGGTCTCATACCTGCCTGGTTCGAAGAATGTGAAGGCTGATGCTCTTTCTAGGAGTTTTGTGCCTGACTCTCCTGGTGATTCAGAGCCAGCTGGTATCCTCAGAGAAGGGGTGATTTTGTCTGCCATCTCCCCAGATTTGCGATGAGTGCTGCAGGAGTTTCAGGCGGATAGACCTGACCGTTGTCCACCGGAGAGACTGTTTGTCCCGGATAGATGGACCAGCAGAGTTATTTCCGAGGTTCATTCTTCGGTGTTGGCAGGCCATCCTGGGATTTTTGGTACCAGAGATTTGGTGGCTAGGTCCTTCTGGTGGACTTCCTTGTCGCGGGATGTGCGTTCCTTTGTGCAGTCTTGTGGAATTTGTGCTCGGGCTAAGCCTTGCTGTTCTCGTGCCAATGGCTTGTTGTTGCCTTTGCCTGTCCCGAAGAGGCCTTGGACGCACATTTCCATGGATTTTATTTCAGATCTCCCTGCCTCTCAGAGAATGTCGGTCATTTGGGTGGTGTGTGATCGTTTTTCTAAAATGGTCCATTTGGTGCCCTTGCCTAAGTTGCCTTCCTCCTCCGAGTTAGTTCCTCTGTTTTTTCAAAATGTGGTTCGTTTGCACGGGATCCCAGAAAATATTGTTTCCGACAGAGGATCCCAGTTTGTGTCTAGATTTTGGCGGACCTTTTGTGCTAAGATGGGCATTAATTTGTCTTTTTCGTCGGCTTTCCATCCTCAGACGAATGGCCAAACCGAGCTCACTAATCAGACTTTGGAAACCTATTTAAGATGTTTTGTTTCTGCTGATCAGGACGAGTGGGTGACTTTTTTGCCATTGGCCGAGTTTGCCCTTAATAATCGGGCTAGTTCTGCTACTTTGGTTTCGCCTTTTTTTTGTAATTCAGGGTTTCATCCTCGTTTTTCCTCGGGTCAGGTGGAGTCTTCTGACTGTCCTGGAGTGGATGTTGTGGTGGATAGGCTGCATCAGATTTGGAATCATGTGGTGGACAATTTGAAGCTGTCACAAGAGAAGGCTCAGCGCTTTGCCAACAGCCGTCGCTGTGTGGGTCCCCGACTTCACGTTGGGGATTTGGTGTGGTTGTCTTCTCGCTTTGTTCCTATGAAGGTCTCCTCTCCTAAGTTTAAGCCTCAGTTTATCGGTCCTTATAAGGTTTTGGAAGTCCTTAACCCTGTCATTTCATTTGGACCTCCCGGCATCGTTTGCTATTCATAATGTGTTCCATCGGTCGTTGTTGCGGAGGTATGTGGTGCCTGTGGTTCCTTCGGTTGAGCCTCCTGCCCCTGTGCTGGTTGAGGGAGAATTGGAATACGTGGTGGAGAAGATCTTGGATTCTCGTATTTCTAGACGGAGGCTTCGTTATTTGGTTAAGTGGAAAGGCTATGGTCAGGAGGATAATTCCTGGGTTGTCGCCTCTGATGTTCATGCGGCCGATTTGGTTCGTGCCTTCCATGTGGCTCACCCTGATCGCCCTGGGGGTTTTGATGAGGGTTCGGTGACCCCTCCTCAAGGGGGGGTACTGTTGTGAACTCCGTTTTCAGGCTCCCTCTTGTGGTCACAGATGGTATTGTGTGACTTTGGTTTTTTGGCTCCCCCTGGTGGTTTGGTTTATTATCCTGCGGGTCTGCTGGATCAGCTGCCTCGTTATTCACCAGGGAGGCTCCTATTTAGCTCTGCTTCACTTCCACTTGTAGCCGGCTGTCAATGTATTCAGTGCTATTCTGATTACTCCTGATTATCTCGTTTTCTGCCTCTTCAGAATAAGCTAAGTTCTGTTTGAATATTTTTTGCTCATCTGCCTGCAATATGATTTCTGTGTATGATGAGTCTAGTCCAGCTTGCTAACATGTGATTTCTTTTTGCTGGTAAGCTCTGGGGTATGGAGTTGCTTCCCCCGCACCGTTAGTTGGTGCGGGGGCTCGAGCAATCTCTGCGTGGATATTTTGAATAGGGTTTTTTTATTGACCGCACAGTTTCCTTCCTATTTTCTGCTATCTAGTATTAGCGGGCCTCATTTGCTAAATCTGATTTCATCTCTGCGTTTGTGCTTTCCCCTTAACTCACCGTTAATATTTGTGGGGGGCTATTCTATATCTTTGGGGTCTTCCACTGAGGCAAGTGAGGACTTACTTTCCCTCCAGGAATAGTCAGTTTCTCAGGCCGTGACGAGACGTCTAGGATTTTTTAGGTAACGTTCCATGGCTGCCTATAGTTGTTTGCGGATAGAATCAGGTTGCAGTCAATCTAGTTACCACTTCCCCAGAGCTAGTAGTCTGTTCAGTTACTTAGCTAGTCTGACCTGCGATCCTTGCCACTAGGATCATAACACATCACCCCCTATTCTGGCATTTGCAGACTACACCTTGCCGTTCCAGTTATACACCGATGCCAGCCTTCAAGGTCTCGGGGCGGTCCTCTCCCAAGTCCAAGATAACAAGGAACGCGTAATAGCCTATGCCAGTAGATCCCTCCGTGACACCGAAAAGAACCCCGTCAACTACAGCTCTTTCCGCCTGGAACTCCTGGCCCTGACCTGGGCTATGACAGAGAAATTTGCTGGCTACCTGACAGGGGCGGAGGTGCTGGTCGTGACAGACAACAATCCTCTTGCCCACCTAGAAAATGCCAAACTAGGGGCAATGGAACAGCGCTGGATGGCAAGGCTCTCTAGATTCCAATACAAAATTAAATACAGAGCGGGGACGGAGAATCAGAATGCTGACAGCCTTTCCAGAGTGACATCATCCCCGCCAGTGGGGGATCGGGATGAAGAGTTGGAGAAAGATGAACTGCCCGATTTTGCCCGGCTAACTAAACTAATAGAAGATAGCCGCCAGTATGCTGTAGGCGGGATCGAAGCCGTAGTAGGGTCCCCCCTGTCCCAACAAGAATGGGCCAAGCTTCAAGATCGAGACCCTGAACACGTCTTACTGAAACAGTACGTGAAGACACAAGAGAAACCACCCTCCGAAGTAAGAGCCCGACTATCAACCAGGGCCTCTGCCCTACTTGCCCAATGGGATCGGCTGATCGTGAAGGATGGAGTCTTGTATCGCAGGGCCCTTTTATCCCATATGCTGGAAGAATGTTTGCAGATTGTCATCCCGGTGCAGCTAGCCCATGAGATGGTGGCTGAAGCCCACAGAAGGAACGTGTTGTGAATTTGCTTTTTGCTCCCTCTAGTGGTTACTAGTTTTTTGACTCTGGTTTTTCTGTTATTCCTTTTATCCGCACCTGGGTCGTTAGTTAGGGGTGTTGCTATATAAGCTCCCTGGACCTTCAGTTCAATGCCTGGCAACGTAGTTATCAGAGCTAGTCTGCTGTGCTCTTGTCTACTGATCCTGGTTCCAGTTATATCAGCTAAGTCTGCCTTTTGCTTTTTGCTATTTGTTTTGTTTTGTATTTTTGTCCAGCTTGTTCCAAATCTATATCCTGACCTTTGCTGGAAGCTCTAGGGGGCTGGTGTTCTCCCCCCGGACCGTTAGACGGTTCGGGGGTTCTTGAATTTCCAGTGTGGATTTTGATAGGGTTTTTGTTGACCATATAAGTTACCTTTCTTTATTCTGCTATCAGTAAGCGGGCCTCTCTGTGCTAAACCTGGTTCATTTCTGTGTTTGTCATTTCCTCTTACCTCACCGTTATTATTTGTGGGGGGCTTCTATCCAGCTTTGGGGTCCCCTTCTCTGGAGGCAAGAAAGGTCTTTGTTTTCCTCTACTAGGGGTAGCTAGATTCTCCGGCTGGCGCGTGTCATCTAGAATCTACGTAGGAATGATCCCCGGCTACTTCTAGTGTTGGCGTTAGGAGTAGATATATGGTCAACCCAGTTACCACTGCCCTATGAGCTGGATTTTTGTATTCTGCAGACTTCCACGTTCCTCTGAGACCCTCGCCATTGGGGTCATAACAGTTTGCCAGGCCAGTATTAAATGTTTAATGCATTGCAGAAGAGGGATTATAAGAAAGAAGATTCTGAGTTTTTTTTTTTTTCTTCTTCCCCTTTACCTCAGAGTGGCTGTGCTTGCTGCAGACATGAATGTCCAGACCTTGATTACAAGTGTGGACCAGCTGGCTACTCGTGTGCAGGGCATACAAGACTATGTTATCAGAAATCCTAGGTCAGAACCTAAAATACCGATTCCTGAACTGTTTTCCGGAGACAGGTTTAAGTTTAGGAATTTCATGAATAATTGTAAATTGTTTTTGTCCCTGAGACCCTGTTCATCTGGAGACTCTGCTCAGCAAGTAAAAATTGTTATTTCGTTCTTACGGGGCGACCCTCAGGATTGGGCTTTTTCGCTGGCGCCAGGAGATCCGGCATTGGCTGATATTGATGCGTTTTTTCTGGCGCTCGGTTTACTTTATGAGGAACCCAATCTTGAGATTCAGGCAGAAAAGGCCTTGCTGGCTATGTCTCAGGGGCAGGACGAGGCTGAAGTGTATTGCCAAAAATTTCGGAAATGGTCCGTGCTGACACATTGGAACGAGTGTGCACTGGCCGCTAATTTTAGAAATGGCCTTTCTGAAGCCATTAAGAATGTTATGGTGGGTTTTCCCATTCCCACAGGTCTGAATGATACTATGGCACTGGCTATTCAAATTGACCGGCGGTTGCGGGAGCGCAAAACCGCAAATTCCCTCATGGTGTTGTCTGAACAGACACCTAATTCGGTGCAATGTGATAGAAAAACCGCAAATTCCCTCATGGTGTTGTCTGAACAGACACCTGATTTAATGCAATGTGATAGAATCCTGACTAGAAATGAGCGGAAAATTCATAGACGCCGGAATGGCTTGTGCTACTACTGTGGTGATTCTACACATGTTATCTCAGCATGCTCTAAACGTATAGCTAAGGTTGTTAGTCCTGTCACCGTTGGTAATTTGCAACCTAAATTTATTCTGTCTGTAACTTTGATTTGCTCACTGTCGTCTTATCCTGTCATGGCGTTTGTTGATTCAGGTGCTGCCCTGAGTCTTATGGATCTGTCATTTGCTAAGCGCTGTGGTTTTACTCTTGAACCATTAGAAAATCCTATTCCTCTTAGGGGTATTGATGCTACGCCATTGGCAGCAAATAAACCGCAGTATTGGACACAGGTTACCATGTGCATGACTCCTGAACACCGCGAGGTGATACATTTCCTGGTTTTACATAAAATGCATGATTTGGTTGTTTTAGGGCTGCCATGGTTACAGACCCATAATCCAGTCCTGGACTGGAAGGCTATGTCAATCTCTAGTTGGGGCTGTCGTGGTATTCATGGGGATTCCCTGCCTGTGTCTATTGCTTCTTCTACGCCTTCGGAAGTTCCTGAGTATTTGTCTGATTATCAGGATGTCTTCAGTGAGTCTGAGTCCAGTGCACTGCCTCCTCATAGGGACTGTGACTGTGCTATAGATTTGATCCCAGGCAGTAAATTTCCTAAGGGAAGACTGTTTAATCTGACGGTACCTGAACATACCGCTATGCGTTCATATATCAAGGAGTCTCTGGAGAAAGGACATATTCGTCCGTCTTCTTCCCCTCTTGGTGCGGGATTCTTTTTTGTGACAAAAAAGGACGGATCTTTGAGGCCTTGTATTGATTATCGGCTTTTAAATAAGATCACTGTCAAATTTCAGTATCCTTTACCGCTGTTGTCTGACTTGTTTGCCCGGATTAAAGGTGCCAAGTGGTTCACCAAGATAGACCTTCGTGGTGCGTACAACCTTGTGCGCATTAAGCAGGGTGATGAATGGAAAACCGCATTCAATACGCCCGAAGGTCATTTTGAGTACTTGGTGATGCCTTTTGGGCTCTCCAATGCGCCTTCAGTTTTTCAGTCCTTTATGCATGACATTTTCCGGAAGTATCTGGATAAATTTTTGATTGTTTATCTGGATGATATTTTGGTTTTTTCTGATAATTGGGATTCGCATGTGGAGCAGGTCAGGTTGGTCTTTAAAATTTTGCGTGAAAATTCTTTGTTTGTCAAGGGCTCAAAGTGTCTCTTTGGTGTACAGAAGGTTCCCTTTTTGGGGTTCATTTTTTCCCCTTCTGCTGTGGAGATGGACCCAGTCAAGGTCCGAGCTATTCTTGATTGGACTCAGCCCTCGTCAGTTAAGAGTCTTCAGAAGTTCTTGGGTTTCGCTAACTTCTACCGTCGTTTTATCGCTAATTTTTCTAGCATTGTGAAACCTTTGACGGATATGACCAAGAAGGGCTCCGATGTAGCTAACTGGGCTCCTGCTGCCGTGGAGGCTTTCCAGGAGTTGAAACGCCGGTTTACTTCGGCGCCTGTTTTGTGCCAGCCCGATGTCTCACTTCCCTTTCAGGTTGAGGTGGATGCTTCAGAGATTGGAGCAGGGGCCGTTTTGTCGCAGAGAGGCCCTGGTTGCTCTGTTATGAAACCTTGTGCCTTTTTCTCTAGGAAGTTTTCGCCTGCCGAGCGAAATTATGATGTGGGCAATCGGGAGTTGTTGGCCATGAAATGGGCATTTGAGGAGTGGCGTCATTGGCTCGAGGGTGCTAAGCATCGTGTGGTGGTCTTGACTGATCACAAAAATCTGATGTATCTCGAGTCTGCTAAACGCCTTAATCCGAGACAGGCCCGCTGGTCATTGTTTTTCTCCCGCTTTGATTTTGTTGTCTCGTATTTACCAGGTTCAAAGAATGTGAAGGCCGATGCTCTTTCTAGGAGCTTTGTGCCTGATGCTCCTGAAGTCGCTGATCCTGTTGGTATTCTTAAAGATGGAGTTATCTTGTCAGCTATTTCTCCGGATCTGCGACGTGTGTTGCAGAGATTTCAGGCTGATAGGCCTGAGTCTTGTCCACCTGACAGACTGTTTGTCCCGGATAAGTGGACCAGCAGAGTCATTTCCGAGGTTCATTCCTCGGTGTTGGCAGGTCACCCGGGAATTTTTGGCACCAGAGATCTGGTGGCCAGGTCCTTTTGGTGGCCTTCCTTGTCAAGGGATGTGCGGTCATTTGTGCAGTCCTGTGGGACTTGTGCTCGAGCTAAGCCTTGCTGTTCTCGTGCCAGCGGTTTGCTCTTGCCCTTGCCTGTCCCGAAGAGACCTTGGACACATATCTCCATGGATTTCATTTCTGATCTTCCGCTATCTCAGGGCATGTCCGTTATCTGGGTGATATGTGATCGCTTCTCCAAGATGGTCCATTTGGTTCCTTTGCCTAAGCTGCCTTCCTCTTCCGATCTGGTTCCTGTGTTTTTCCAGAACGTGGTTCGTTTGCACGGCATCCCTGAGAATATTGTGTCAGACAGAGGATCCCAGTTCGTTTCCAGGTTCTGGCGATCCTTTTGTAGTAGGATGGGCATTGATTTGTCGTTTTCGTCTGCTTTCCATCCTCAGACTAATGGACAGACGGAGCGAACCAATCAGACTTTGGAGGCTTATTTGAGGTGTTTTGTCTCTGCTGATCAGGACGATTGGGTGACATTCTTGCTGTTGGCTGAGTTTGCCCTTAACAATCGGGCTAGTTCCGCCACCTTGGTTTCGCCTTTTTTCTGCAACTCTGGTTTCCATCCTCGCTTTTCTTCGGGTCATGTGGAGCCTTCTGACTGTCCTGGGGTGGATTCTGTGGTGGATAGGTTGCAGCGGATCTGGAATCATGTGGTGGACAACTTGAAGTTGTCACAGGAGAGGGCTCAGCGCTTTGCCAACCGCCGCCGCGGTGTGGGTCCCCAACTACGCGTTGGGGATTTGGTATGGCTTTCTTCCCGCTTTGTTCCTATGAAGGTCTCCTCTCCCAAGTTTAAACCTCGTTTTATTGGGCCTTACAAGATATTGGAAATCCTTAATCCTGTATCTTTTCGTCTGGATCTTCCTGTGTCGTTTGCTATTCACAATGTATTTCATAGGTCCTTGTTGCGGCGGTACATTGTGCCTGTAGTTCCTTCTGCTGAGCCTCCTGCTCCGGTGTTGGTTGAGGGCGAGTTGGAGTACGTGGTGGAGAAGATCTTGGATTCTCGCCTCTCCAGGCGGAGGCTTCAGTACCTGGTCAAGTGGAAGGGCTATGGTCAGGAGGATAATTCCTGGGTGGTCGCCTCTGATGTTCATGCGGCCGATTTAGTTCGTGCCTTTCATGCCGCTCATCCTGATCGCCCTGGTGGTCGTGGTGAGGGTTCGGTGACCCCTCACTAAGGGGGGGGTACTGTTGTGAATTTGCTTTTTGCTCCCTCTAGTGGTTACTAGTTTTTTGACTCTGGTTTTTCTGTTATTCCTTTTATCCGCACCTGGGTCGTTAGTTAGGGGTGTTGCTATATAAGCTCCCTGGACCTTCAGTTCAATGCCTGGCAACGTAGTTATCAGAGCTAGTCTGCTGTGCTCTTGTCTACTGATCCTGGTTCCAGTTATATCAGCTAAGTCTGCCTTTTGCTTTTTGCTATTTGTTTTGTTTTGTATTTTTGTCCAGCTTGTTCCAAATCTATATCCTGACCTTTGCTGGAAGCTCTAGGGGGCTGGTGTTCTCCCCCCGGACCGTTAGACGGTTCGGGGGTTCTTGAATTTCCAGTGTGGATTTTGATAGGGTTTTTGTTGACCATATAAGTTACCTTTCTTTATTCTGCTATCAGTAAGCGGGCCTCTCTGTGCTAAACCTGGTTCATTTCTGTGTTTGTCATTTCCTCTTACCTCACCGTTATTATTTGTGGGGGGCTTCTATCCAGCTTTGGGGTCCCCTTCTCTGGAGGCAAGAAAGGTCTTTGTTTTCCTCTACTAGGGGTAGCTAGATTCTCCGGCTGGCGCGTGTCATCTAGAATCTACGTAGGAATGATCCCCGGCTACTTCTAGTGTTGGCGTTAGGAGTAGATATATGGTCAACCCAGTTACCACTGCCCTATGAGCTGGATTTTTGTATTCTGCAGACTTCCACGTTCCTCTGAGACCCTCGCCATTGGGGTCATAACAGGAACGGCCACTTCGGCATAGACAAGACCCTCCGGTGGACCCAGCAATTCATTTTTTGCCCAGGACTCCGTAAGCTGGTTGAAAACGTCTGCCTAAGATGTCGTACATGTGAACTCCACAAGTCTACTGAGCAGCGTGCACCCATCCAGACTATTAGCACATCTAGGCCCCTCGAATTGTTGATGGTGGACTATCTGTTGATCGGAACGGCGAATAGTGGCTACCAGTACTGTCTGGTGATGGTGGACCACTTCACGAAATTCGCCGTCGCTGTTGCTACCAAAGATCAGACTGCCGAATCAGCTGCACAGGCCATCTGTCAACACTTCGTTTGGGTCTACTGGTGTCCGGAGCGGCTGCACTCTGATCAGGGGGCGTGTTTCGAAGGGCGAGTCATTGAAGAACTTCAGCAGATGTATGGAATCAAGAAGTCCAGGACCACCCCGTATCATCCACAAGGGAATGGCGTGCGTGAACGTTTCAACCGGACCCTCTTACAACTGATCCGAACCTTAGCAGAAGACAAAAAACCCGACTGGCCTCGATTCCTCCCAGAACTGCTGTGGGCCTATAACAATCAAGTCCATTCTGTCACCGGATACACGCCTTACACCCTCCTTTTTGGACGCCCAAGCAAAGGCATCCATGAGCTACACCTGTCTAACTCTGATGAAGACACCTGTGGTACCTATCCTTCCTGGCTACAAGCACACTGTCAAAGGATGGAAACTGTCTACCGGCTGGTGGAACAGCAGATCCAGGACCAGGTCCACGCTGATCCACTTCCAGTACAAGAAGACCTACTGAGTGTGGGTCAACTAGTCCTAGTTCGTATAAAGAAACCGCAAGGAAAACTCCGGCCCAAGTGGGAGACCGAAGTCTATCGAATAATTGGACACCCGTACCCTGGTGGCCCCGTCTACCAAGTACAAGGCGAAGACAGCGGCAGCCTCCGCACCCTGCACCGTAACATGTTGCACCCCTGTCGTTTTCAGCCTGACTCCCCTCCTATAATGCCTAGAGAGATGGATATCACTAATACTGTGGGAGACACCGATACCGGGGATGTAGAGGTGGAAGACATCCCTACCCCTGCTCGCCTGACTGACGCGTCTGAACCCCTTACCTCCTCGACTGACTTACCGACTGGGGCAGAGAGTGGGGTGACTGATCGGGGAGAGAGACTAGCACCCGTTAGGCGGACAGCGAGGACCACCGCAGGAGTGCCCCCGGGACAGTCCTACAGAGACCAATATGTGTGGCCCTTTTCACAGCCGGGTCCTACAAACTCCACAGCCATCGCCGCCCTGGAGACAGTCGTTGACAGGGACTGCCAACCTTTAAGCGGGGGGGCGTGTAGTGAGCTGGCCGGCTGTGACTGTTCTATTATCATTGACATAGAATCTGTGACAGACACTGCCCCCGTGTGGCCAGAAGTTATACCTATGCCGAATGTGATTACAGAGAAACAAACTGTATTGGCTAAACTTCCCCCTGTTGTGTCATGTGAACAGGAAGGGGAGGGGAAAAGAGAGCCCGGGAAACTTTTCTGTGCAGAGAGAGATCTGGGTGTACTGGCGTCCTCCTGTAGATGCGATATAGAAGATTGCCTGGATGACCTCTCTCTCTTGGAAGCTGACATCCAGATTGTTCCCAGCTCCCACACTGCGGAGCACTCAGCGGTGACATCTTCACAGATCCTGGAGCCCATGAACTGTAAGCGGGTCCTCTGTTGAGAGGCCGAACATTCCACCCCTACCTGCTGAACCCCAAGGACTACAGTCTGGACCTGAGAGACAAAGTTTTGTTTAATTCCTTTTTTCTCTTCGGCTGGAGCATCTCCCTGCTGTGACCGACAGGCCTGCGACGTGGGAAGATAACCTCTTGGAGTAAAGGAGCTGGTAACTAGGGTTGAGCGAAACGGGTCGATCATTTTCAAAAGTCGCCGACTTTTGGCTAAGGTGGCGTCTCATGAAACCCGATCCGACCCCTGTGCTTGTCGGCCATGCGGTACGCGACTTTCGCGCCAAAGTCGCGTTTCAATGACGCGAAAAGCGCCATTTCTCAGCCAATGAAGGTGAACGCAGAGTGTGGGCAGCGTGATGACATAGGTCCTGGTCCCCACCATCTTAGAGAAGGGCATTGCAGTGATTGGCTTGCTGTCTGCGGCGTCACAGGGGCTATAAAGGGGCGTTCCCGCCGACCGCCATCTTACTGCTGCTGATCTGAGCTTAGGGAGAGGTTGCTGCCGCTTCGTCAGAAGCAGGGAGAGCGTTAGGCAGGGTCCACTAACCACCAAACCGCTTGTGCTGCAGCGATTTCCACTGTCCAACACCACCTTCGGTGTGCAGGGACTGTGGAAGCTATTTTTTTTTTTTTTCCCCTCAGCGCTGTAGCTCATTGGGCTGCCCTAGAAGGCTCCCTGATAGCTGTATTGCTGTGTGTACGCCACTGTGGAAACCAACTGCTTTTTTCAAAGCACATATCCTCTTGTTCCTTCCTTTCTGCACAGCTATCTTTTTTGTTTGTCCACACTTTTTATTTAATTTGTGCATCAGTCCACTCCTATTGCTGCCTGCCATACCTGGCTTAGATTACTGCAGGGAGATAGTAATTGTAGGACAGTCCCTGTTTTTTTTTTGTTTTTTTTGTGGGAGATTAAGATTGGCATTTCTGCTACAGTGCCATCCCTGTGTGTGCCATCTCTCACTGAGTGGGCCATAGAAAGCCTATTTATTTTTTCCGTGATTTGTGTTCTAAATTCTACCTCAACACAAAAACACTACATCAATCAGTGGGAGAAAAATATTGGCCTCAGTCAGGGCTTGTGTGCCACTGCTGTGTGTGCTATCTCTCATTCAGTGGGCTATAGAAAGCCTATTTATTTTTTTTTGTTTTTTTAATATTATTTGGTTTCTAAAGTCTCCCTGAAAAAAAAAAAATACATAAAAAAACAGTGGGAGAGTAATATTGCCCTTTCAGCTTGTGTGCCAGTCTTGACTCCTGGGTGTGCCACCTCTCTCTCTCATTCAGTGGGCCATAGAAAGGCTATTTATTTTTTAGTTTTTTTTAATATTATTTGGTTTCTAAAGTCTCCCTGAAAAAAAAAAAAAAACCTAAAAAAACAGTGGGAGAGTAATATTGCCCATTCAGCTTGTGCGCCAGTCTTGACTCCTGGGTGTGCCACCTCTCTCTCTCTAATTGTGGGCCATAGAAAGCCTATTTATTTTTTCCGTGATTTGTGTTCTAAATTCTACCTCAACACAAAAACACTACATCAATCAGTGGGAGAAAAATATTGGCCTCAGTCAGGGCTTGTGTGCCACTGCTGTGTGTGCTATCTCTCATTCAGTGGGCTATAGAAAGCCTATTTATTTATTTTTTTTTTTAATATTATTTGGTTTCTAAAGTCTCCCTGAAAAAAAAAAAAAAAACCTAAAAAAACAGTGGGAGAGTAATATTGCCCTTTCAGCTTGTGCGCCAGTCTTGACTCCTGGGTGTGCCACCTCTCTCTCTCTAATTGTGGGCCATAGAAAGCCTATTTATTTTTTTCCTTCATTTGTGTTTTAAAATCTACCTCAACACAAAAACACTACATCAATCAGTGGGAGAAAAATATTGGCCTCAGTCAGGGCTTGTGTGCCACTCCTGTGCGTGCCATCTCTCATTCAGTGGGCCATAGAAAGCCTTGTTTTTTTGTTTTTGTTTTTAATATTATTTGGTTTCTAAAGTCTCCCTGAAAAAAAAAAAAAAAACCTAAAAAAAACAGTGGGAGAGTAATATTGCCCTTTCAGCTTGTGTGCCAGTCTTGACTCCTGGGTGTGCCACCTCTCTCTCTCTAATTGTGGGCCATAGAAAGCCTTTTTATTTTTTTCCTTCATTTGTGTTTTAAAATCTACCTCAACACAAAAACACTACATCAATCAGTGGGAGAAAAATATTGGCCTCAGTCAGGGCTTGTGTGCCACTCCTGTGCGTGCCATCTCTCATTCAGTGGGCCATAGAAAGCCTTGTTTTTTTTGTTTTTGTTTTTAATATTATTTGGTTTCTAAAGTCTCCCTGAAAAAAAAAAAAAAAAAACTAAAAAAACAGTGGGAGAGTAATATTGCCCTTTCAGCTTGTGTGCCAGTCTTGACTCCTGGGTGTGCCACCTCTGTCCCTCTCATTCAGTGGGCCATAGAAAGCCTTGTTTTTTTGTTTTTGTTTTTAATATTATTTGGTTTCTAAAGTCTCCCTGAAAAAAAAAAAAAAATACCTAAAAAAACAGTGGGAGAGTAATATTGCCCTTTCAGCTTGTGTGCCAGTCTTGACTCCTGGGTGTGCCACCTCTGTCCCTCTCATTCAGTGGGCCATAGAAAGCCTTGTTTTTTTGTTTTTGTTTTTAATATTATTTGGTTTCTAAAGTCTCCCTGAAAAAAAAAAAAAAAAACTAAAAAAACAGTGGGAGAGTAATATTGCCCTTTCAGCTTGTGTGCCAGTCTTGACTCCTGGGTGTGCCACCTCTCTCTCTCTAATTGTGGGCCATAGAAAGCCTTTTTATTTTTTTCCTTCATTTGTGTTTTAAAATCTACCTCAACACAAAAACACTACATCAATCAGTGGGAGAAAAATATTGGCCTCAGTCAGGGCTTGTGTGCCACTGCTGTGTGTGCTATCTCTCATTCAGTGGGCTCTAGAAAGCCTATTTATTTTTTTTATTTTTTTTTAATATTATTTGGTTTCTAAAGTCTCCCTGAAAAAAAAAAAATAATAATTAGGTGGGAGATTAATATTGACATTAGTGCTTCAGTGACAGTCCTGCGTGTGTGTCATCTCTGTGATTTGGTGCCACAGAAAACAGAGTGTGTAACATTGTGCCTGATTTTCGTTGTGGTCTCACCAACCTGTTAAGGGATATAGAAATCATACTGAAGTTATAGCTCACCGTGTAAGTTGTTTGACAGCAACAAATAAAGTTACTTTGGTTAAGATTTTAAAACAATGAGGAAGTCTGGTGCAAGAGGTCGTCGTGGGCGTTCATTGTCAGCTGGTAATGATGGTAGTGGTAGTGGAGCATCAGGTGGTCGTGGGGATAAAAATATTCCACCTAAGTCTGGAGCTGTGGAGCCAGTTTCGTCGTCAGGCTACACAAGGCCTCGAACGCTCTCTTTTCTGGGAGTAGGAAAACCGCTTTTAAAGGCGGAGCAGCAACAGCAAGTTTTGGCTTACATTGCAGACTCAGCCTCTAGCTCTTTTGCCTCCTCTTCAGAAACTGGTAAATGTAAAAGCAGCGCGTCGCTTGTGGATGTTCACGGTCAGGGACAAGTCGCTTCCTTGTCCTCCTCAGCAAAAACTACAACAAGAGAGAAGGATGCAGCAGGCGACACAACGGGTCACTCCATGGAGCTCTTTACACATACCGTCCCTGGCTTAGAAAGTGAAACATTTAACAGGCCATGCCCATTACAAGTAGATTCTGACATGGAGTGCACTGATGCACAGCCACAGCCAGAGTACTATGCTGCTCCTTTGACTCAGACCACCACATTGCCCTCTCAGGGTACAGATCCACAATCAGACCCTGATGAGACTATGTTGCCCCCCCACGAACGCTATACCACCGACCGACACAGTGACACAGACGAAGTTGCACACGAGCTCGAAGAGGAGGTAATAGATGACCCAGTTATTGACCCCGATTGGCAGCCATTGGGGGAACAGGGTGCAGGCGGCAGTAGTTCAGAAGCGGAGGTGGAGGAGGGGCCGCAGCAGGCATCAACATCGCAACAGGTTCCATCTGCCGGGCCCGTATCTGGCCCAAAACGCGTGTCAAAGCCAAAACCTGTTGGAGGACAGCGTGGCCATCCGGTTAAAGCTCAGTCTGCAATCCCTGAAAAGGGATCCGAGTCTAGGAAGAGTGCAGTCTGGCATTTTTTTAAACAACATCCAACTGATCAGCGCAAAGTCATCTGTCAAAAATGTTCAACTAGCTTAAGCAGAGGTCAGAATCTGAAAAGTCTAAATACTAGTTGCATGCATAGACACTTAACCACCATGCATTTTCAAGCCTGGACTAACTACCAAACGTCCCTTAAGGTTGTAGCACCCTCGGCCAATGAAGCTAGTCAGCAACGCAACATCCCTTCCGTCACTGTAAGGCCACCATTTTCCGCACCACCAGCAGTATCTGTGCAGGTTTCTTTGCCAGCCAAAAGCAGTCAGGGTCAGGGAATCACCAGTTTTGTAGGAGGAAATATTGCATCTAGGGCACCGGCGGAAACAATACCGTCTCCAACCGTCTCTCAGTCTGCCATGTACACCGGCACACCCGAAAGTTCCACGATCTCCAGCTCTCCAGTCCAGCTCACCCTACATGAGACTCTGGTTAGAAAAAGGAAGTACTTATCCTCGCATCCGCGTACACAGGGTTTTAACGCCCACATAGCTAGACTAATCTCGTTAGAGATGATGCCCTACCGGTTAGTTGAAAGCGAAGCTTTCAAAGCCCTGATGGAGTACGCTGAACCACGATACGAGCTACCCAGTCGACACTTTTTTTCCAGAAAAGCCATCCCAGCCCTGCAACAGCATGTTAAACAGCGCATCGTCCATGCACTCAGGCAATCTGTGAGTACAAAGGTGCACCTGACTACAGATGCATGGACCAGTAGGCATGGCCAGGGACGTTATGTGTCCATCACGGCACACTGGGTGAATGTGGTGGATGCAGGGTCCACAGGCGACATCAATTTAGGGACAGTTGTGCCTAGCCCACGGTCTAGGAAACAGTTGGCTGTAGGCGTTCGCACCCCCTCCTCCTCCTCCTCCTCGTCCTCCTGCAGAAGCTACAGCTCTTCCACAGAACGCAGTCGGCCAACCACTCCATCGGCAGATGACACTGTTGCACACCAGTTGTCCCATTATGGGCCAGCTACTGCCAAGCGTCAGCAGGCTGTATTGGCTATGAAGTGTTTGGGCGACAACAGACACACCGCGGAAGTTCTGTCCGAGTTCTTGCAACAAGAAACGCAGTCGTGGCTGGGCACAGTAGATCTTGAGGCAGGCAAGGTAGTGAGTGATAACGGAAGGAATTTCATGGCTGCCATCTCCCTTTCCCAACTGAAACACATTCCTTGCCTGGCTCACACCTTAAACCTGGTGGTGCAGTGCTTATTGAAAACTTATCCTGGGTTCTCCGACCTGCTCCTCAAAGTGCGTGCACTTTGCTCACATATCCGACGTTCGCCTGTACACGCCAGCCGTATGCAGACCTATCAGCGGTCTTTGAACCTTCCCCAGCATCGCCTAATCATAGACGTTGCAACAAGGTGGAACTCAACACTGCACATGCTTCAGAGACTGTGCGAACAGAGGCGTGCTGTTATTTATTTGTGGGAGGATACACGGGCAGGCAGCAGGATGGCAGACATGGAGTTGTCAGGTGTGCAGTGGTCTAAGATACAAGACATGTGTCAAGTCCTTCAGTGTTTTGAGGAATGCACACGGCTGGTTAGTGCAGACAACGCCGTAATAAGCATGAGCATCCCCCTAATGCGTCTGCTGATGCAAAGTTTGACGCACATAAAGGAGCAGGCGTCTGCACAAGAGGAAGAGGAAAGCCTTGATGACAGTCAGCCATTGTCTGGTCAGGGCAGTGTACAGGACGAGGTAGCTGGCGAAGAGGAGGTGGAGGACGAGGAGGATGATGGGGATGAGTATATTTTTAATGCGGAACCTTTCACGGGGGCACAGGAAATTGGTTGCGTGTCACGGCCGGGTTCTGGTTTTTTGAGGGACACAAGTGACGTAGATTTGCCTGCAACTGCCCCTCAACCAATCACAACCGGAGATTTGACAACTGGAACTTTGGCCCACATGGCGGATTATGCCTTACG
Source organism: Ranitomeya variabilis (assembly GCF_051348905.1). Taxonomy (NCBI): domain Eukaryota; kingdom Metazoa; phylum Chordata; class Amphibia; order Anura; family Dendrobatidae; genus Ranitomeya; species Ranitomeya variabilis. The sequence goes on from NC_135235.1 coordinate 343,820,662, forward strand.
TATCCTAACAAGGGACACACGCATTACGAAAATGATGAACGATGACGATTACTGGTTGGCCTGCCTCCTTGATCCACGCTATAAAGGCAAATTGCAAAATATTATGCCACATGAGAACTTGGAACTAATATTAGCAACCAAACAATCAACTCTTGTTGACCGTTTGCTTCAGGCATTCCCAGCACACAGCGCACGTGATCGTTCTCACACGAGCTCCAGGGGGCAGCAGACTAGGAGTGTTAGGGGTGCACACATCAGAAGTGGCGTTGGACAGAGGGGGTTTCTGACCAGGTTGTGGAGTGATTTTGCTATGACCGCAGACAGGACAGGTACTGCTGCATCAATTGAAAGTGACAGGAGACAACATTTGTCCAGTATGGTTACTAACTATTTTTCATCCCTTATCGATGTTCTCCCTCAACCGTCATTCCCATTTGATTACTGGGCCTCCAAATTAGACACCTGGCCAGAATTGGCAGAATATGCATTGCAGGAGCTTGCTTGCCCGGCAGCAAGTGTCCTATCAGAAAGAGTATTCAGTGCTGCAGGTTCAATATTAACCGAAAAAAGGACTCGTCTGGCTACCCAAAATGTTGACGATCTGACATTCATTAAAATGAACCACAACTGGATTTCGAAATCTTTTGCCCCACCTTGCCCGGCCGACACCTAGCTTTCCTATGAAAAGCTCTTGCCTGTGAATTACTTTTCTAATGTCTAATTTGCTGCAGCTGATTGTACAGCATACGACATGTTTACACCTCCCTAAATGGCCAAACTACCCACACGGGGCCGTGGTATCGCGACTTGGCGCAAGCACCCGTGAGACTGCTGTTTGTCTGAAGAGGTGGGTGTGCTCGCTTTTGGTTGACGGCATTGCTACTGGGTCCCTCATAGTACAATGTAGTGTCTCTGGCGGTGGTGGTGCGCACCCAACGTCAGACACACCGTTGTAACATGAGGGGCCCTGGGGCGGTCCCGCCGGCCTCAAGAGAGTTCCCCCCTACCCCAGCTCAAAAGGGGCTCTACCACGTGCAAAATTATGTCGCACAGCTCCACCAATCTTTAGTCTATTCGCTGACATCATTCTATGTCTGGCACTGACAATACAAATTTGTAGACATCTATGATGCAACTTAAAGTAGTCTGTGTCTGTGTCCTATATTGGCACCGTTAAATAGTTACTGCCAAATTACTATGTCAGAAACTCAGCAGATGAGCCCACCCCTGTACCTAAGTATGCCACCTTTTTTTTTGTTTTGGTTGTTTTGCGAGACATTAACATCTATTTATATTTTGGGAGTACTGGGACACTCCTTGCACTACTCCTCCACTCACCACCAAGCTGCCCGTGTATCCATGTAACCGCTGTAAAACTGCCATGAGCCTATTGTTTGTTATTTTAGGCCTTTGATAGCCTGTCTGCGGTCCCTACTTTAAATACTCCTCCACTGACCACCAAGCTGCCCGTGTATCCATGTAACCGCTGTAAAACTGCCATGAGCCTATTGTTTGTTATTTTAGGCCTTTGATAGCCTGTCTGCGGTCCCTACTTTAAATACTCCTCCACTGACCACCAAGCTGCCCGTGTATCCATGTAACCGCTGTAAAACTGCCATGAGCCTATTGTTTGTTATTTTAGGCCTTTGATAGCCTGTCTGCGGTCCCTACTTTAAATACTCCTCCACTGACCACAATGCTGCCTGGAGTGCCTGCCTGTGTATCCATGTAACCGATGTAAAACTGCCATGACTGCCTACTGTTTGTTATTTTAGGCCTTTGTGAGCCTGTCTGCGGCCCCTACTTCCACTAGTCCTCCACTGGCCAGACCACTGCTGCCCGTGTACCCCTGGAACCAATTATAAAGTGCCTACAGCCAGCCCATTTTTTTATGTTAGGCCTTTGAAGCCTGTCTGCGGTCCCTACTTGCAATACTCCTCCACTGACCACAATGCTGCCTGGAGTGCCTGCCTGTGTATCCATGTAACTGATGTAAAACTGCCATGACTGCCTACTGTTTGTTATTTTAGGCCTTTGTGAGCCTGTCTGCGGCCCCTACTTGCAATAATCCTCCACTGACCACAATGCTGCCTGCCTGTGTATCCATGTAACCGATTTAAAACTGCCATGCCTGCCTATTGTTTGGTATTTTAGGCCTCTGATAGCCTGTCTGCGGCCCCTACTTGCAATACTCCTCCACTGACCACAATGCTGCCTGGAGTGCCTGCCTGTGTATCCATGTAACCGATGTAAAACTGCCATGACTGCCTACTGTTTGTTATTTTAGGCCTTTGATAGCCTGTCTGCGGTCCCTACTTTAAATACTCCTCCACTGACCACAATGCTGCCTGGAGTGCCTGCCTGTGTATCCATGTAACCGATGTAAAACTGCCATGACTGCCTACTGTTTGTTATTTTAGGCCTTTGATAGCCTGTCTGCGGCCCCTACTTCCACTAGTCCTCCACTGGCCAGACCACTGCTGCCCGTGTACCCCTGGAACCAATTATAAAGTGCCTACAGCCAGCCCATTTTATTATGTTAGGCCTTTGAAGCCTGTCTGCGGTCCCTACTTTAAATACTCCTCCACTCACCACCAAGCTGCCTGCCCGTGTATCCATGTAACCGCTGTAAAACTGCCATGAGCCTATTGTTTGTTATGTTAGGCCTTTGATAGCCTGTCTGCGGTCCCTACTTTAAATACTCCTCCACTCACCACCAAGCTGCCTGCCCGTGTATCCATGTAACCGCTGTAAAACTGCCATGAGCCTATTGATTGTTATTTTAGGCCTTTGATAGCCTGTCTGCGGCCCCTACTTGCAATACTCCTCCACTGACCACAATGCTGCCTGGAGTGCCTGCCTGTGTATCCATGTAACCGATGTAAAACTGCCATGACTGCCTACTGTTTGTTATTTTAGGCCTTTGTGAGCCTGTCTGCGGCCCCTACTTGCAATAATCCTCCACTGACCACACCAATGCTGCCCGTGTACCCCTGGAACCTATTTAAAAGTTCATAGAGCCTAGTTATATATTTTAGTTACTATTAATAAGGCCATGATGGACTACGCTGTACCACGCTACAAGCTAACCAGTCGACACTTCTTTTGCGAGAAAAGCCATCCCAACCCTCCACCAGCTTGTAGAAGACCGCATTGTCCATGCACTCTGGCAATCTGTGAGTACAAAGGTGCACCTGACAACAGACGCATGGACCTGTAGGCATGGCCACGGAAGATTACGTGTCCATTACGGCGCAATGGGTTAATGTGTTGGATGCATGGTCCACAGGGGACAGCCTACTAAGTCTGTCTGCAGTCCGTAATTCAAATTGTCCTCCACTGTCTAAATCGGAGCTTCCACCTTCTGGCTTTCGGCCTATAGTATCAGAAATTAAACTGCATTTGGCCTTCAACTTTGGTTAGGGCCTACTAACGGCTTCTGCCCCTCCCTGGTGTTGCCCTCAACTAAATAAAGCTGAGCTTCAACCTTCTGCTCCAAATTACCATTTCAAAAAATGCAATAGGCTTTTCCGGCCTACTAAAGGTGTCTGTCTGTGTGCCCCTGCCTGGTGTTGTCCTCAACTGAATAAAGCTGAGCTTCAACCTTCCGGCTCTCATTAAGTGGTTTTTAAAAAACAAAATGGTGGTTAGGGCCTACTAACGGCTTCTGCCCCTCCCTGGTGTTGCCCTCAACTAAATAAAGCTGAGCTTCAACCTTCTGCTCCAAATTACCATTTTAAAAAATGCAATAGGCTTTTCCGGCCTACTAAAGGTGTCTGTCTGTGTGCCCCTGCCTGGTGTTGTCCTCAACTGAATAAAGCTGAGCTTCAACCTTCCGGCTCTCATTAAGTGGTTTTTAAAAAACAAAATGGTGGTTAGGGCCTACTAACGGCTTCTGCCCCTCCCTGGTGTTGCCCTCAACTAAATAAAGCTGAGCTTCAACCTTCTGCTCCAAATTACCATTTTAAAAAATGCAATAGGCTTTTCCGGCCTACTAAAGGTGTCTGCACCTCCCTGGTGTTGTCCTCAACTGAACAAAGCTGAGCTTCCACATTCTGGCTTTCGCCCTATACTATCAGATATTAAACTGCATTTGGCCTACTAGTGTGGTTAGGCCCTTGAAACAGTGTCTGCTGCTCTTGGGTTTGCTACTCCACTGAACAAAGCAATGCCGCCTGTTTAGTCCTGTTACCAATTTTGAACTGCATTTAGCCTACTTTATTCTTTGGCCCTATATCTGTTTCCTCCTCATCCTGCCCATTGCCCAGCCACTGCTAAATGAGTCTGCTGGTACATTGACCTAGACCACTACATTCCCCTTGTACTCTACACAGCCAGAATCTGACCCTGCTGAAAGTAAGGTTCCCCTTCCCGCATGTTATACCACCTTACACAGGGACAAAGAGGAAGGTGCAGATGAAAGTGCAGGTTCCTTCATCAGGTGGGGGGGCATACTCATTGGCGAAGTCACTGGCACAGGGCCCCTCAGAGTACGCAAAAGTGTCGCTGCTGGTGGGAGGCGCCCCCGCCATGCAAACACACCGCCGTACTTTGAGGGGCCCTGTGCCAGTGCCAATGCGAACGAGTGGGCCCCCCCCTGCTTGCTCAGGATCACAGCACTTGCAACGTTTAAATACTTTCCTTTCCCTGCAACACCGCCGTGACGTAGTCCGCATTTCCTGGGCCCACGAAAAACTTGAGCCAGCCCTACTCCCCCCACAACTTTTGCCAAATGACCCCCAATTCCCTATGCCCAACTATTATTATACAGTTAATTAAGATTGGCAAGCTTCAGAAACAAGAATGGATGTTTTTGGCATTAAAATGGGCACTGTAGGTGTTTTCCTGGCCTCCACTCACTGCCGACTATGCTTCCCCATTGACTTGCATTGGGTTTCGTGTTTCGGTCGATCCCCAACTTTTAGCGATAATCGGCCGACTGCACTCGACTCGACTCTGGACAAAATCGGGTTTCCCAAAACCCTACTCGATCTTAAAAAAATGAAAGTCGCTCAACCCTACTGGTAACGTGTGGATAGGGACAGTGAGGGATAGTTTGTTATTACACGTTATTTCTGTGAATAAGCATACTTTGTACTGTCTATTATTGTGTTCTGCTGTGTTAAGAAAGATGTATAACAGTAAAGATACGTTTGTTAAGATGGAATCTGAGTGTGGAGGTTTTGCTGGGCCAGATCATCGATATGCATGGGCAGCCTTGCCCTCGGACACTTCAGTAACATCTCCTGGGACCTCCAGGGGTGAATATGCAGCGCCCCAGAGTCCTGGTCGTTGCAGTAATGTCGCTCTGCCGCTAAGGGGAGTGATGGTACGTCTGATTGTACTAAAAGAGTTCACCTGACCAGGTATCACAGTCACACATTACACTTCACACTCCAGCCACCAGGGGGAGCAAAAGGTTCTATGTATTAGGCCACTCCTCACACTCTGGTAAAACTGGGGGTTGGATAGGAAGTTAGGGAGAAGCTGACTGGGTTTTGCCCAGGTAACATCTAGTGAGAGGAGAGTGTTACTTGGGAAGATTACCCCGCTGCCCTGCGTTTGGGGGCCGCTCCAACTATATTGTAGAATTTGGGAATCTCATAATCTTCGAAGACTAAGCCACATCCTATGTTTTTTTTGAAGATCAGCTCTGTGATGAGTCCCTGGAGGAGAGGTATGTGGGCGTAACTTGGGTTAATAAAGACAAATGTCAAATGATAATTTTTGTATATAGAGAAATTCCATCCGAATGTGGTGGAAAACACCTTGGTTTTCCTTAAATATATCCAAATCCGAGGAAAATCTATTTAAAAAACAAATTTAATTTCTCAATGAAAAAATTGTTAAAAATTAAAATACAGTACAACGTGTTTTGGCTGCTATTTTCATTATGCAGCCTTCATCAGGTAACAAAAAACAAACAACATGCAAATGCACTATGAAGTGGTGTTACAACCTCAAAGCTTTCGTGTTTATGAAGGTTCACAGAAGAGATTAGCAGGGCGGGACCCAAAATCTCCTCCTTGATGAATGTCTACATAATTACATCTAAAGAGACTTAAGGTACCTTCACACGAAGCGACGCTGCAGCGATAGCGACAACGATGCCGATCGCTGCAGCGTCGCTGTTTGATCGCTGGGGAGCTGTCACACAGACCGCTCTCCAGCGACCAACGATGCCGAGGTCCCCGGGTAACCAGGGTAAACATCGGGTTGCTAAGCGCAGGGCCGCACTTAGTAACCCGATGTTAACCTTGGTTACCAGCGTAAAAGTAAAAAAAGCAAACAGTACATACTCACCTGCGCTTCCCCCAGCGTCTGCTTCCTGACACTGACTGAGCTCCGGCCCTAACAGCAGAGCGGTGACGTCACCGCTGTGCTTTCACTTTCACTTTAGGGCCGGTGCTCAGTTAGTGTCAGGAAGCAGACGCTGGGGGACGCGCAGGTGAGTATGTACTGTTTGTTTTTTTTACTTTTACGCTGGTAACCAGGGTAAACATCGGGTTACTAAGCGCGGCCCTGCGCTTGGTAACCCGATGTTTACCCTGGTTACCAGTGTAAAACATCGCTGGTATCGTTGCTTTTGCTTTCAAACACAACGATACACGGCGATCGGACGACCAAATAAAGTTCTGGACTTTATTCAGCGACCAGCGACATCACAGCAGGATCCTGATCGCTGCTGCATGTCAAACTAAACGATATCGCTAGCGAGGACGCTGCAACGTCACGGATCGCTAGCGATATCGTTACAAAGTCGTTTCGTGTGAAGGTACCTTTAGTTTTCTTAATAGAGTAATATGACAATATAGTACCTGTATTCTTTCCAAAAAAAAAACTTTTAAATACCTGGTGTTACATTGTTACAAATAATCATAAATTATTAGAATGAATCAAATTATATTTATATTTTATCAAAAACATTACTACATAAATCAATTCTTCCCATTCAAAAACAAGCCGTGCTAAAAATAATAATAGAATAAAACTTTATACAGACTCATACACTAAAAACTGTCTCATCCGTAATCAACCCTTAGGCCGGGATCACACATGCGAAAAATACGGCTGAGTCTCGCATGATAATACCCGGCATTGCCACCATCACTCAGGAGCGGAGCGTGCGGCTGCATGTATTTTCTATGTGACCGCACGCTCCGCTCCTGAGTGATGGCAGCAATGCCGGTATTAACATGCGAGACTTGGCCGTATTTCTCGCATGTGTGATCCAGGCCTTACACATTCTCTACAACGTCATTGAGTTCATTTGGATAGAGGTTTGTAACCTTTATATCCAGTAGGACTCCTTACGGTTTAGTAATTTATTTCTATTATTAGCCCCTATTGGTATATGTTCTAGTGGTGTGACCGTGATGCGGAAGCAATTAATATGCTTCAGCAGATGACGGGACAGACTATGTTTAACCCCTTCGTGCCATGCGCCGTACTAGTACGGCGCTGCCGGCACTGCATTAGTGCCAGCCGCAGTACTAGTACGGCGCCCCGATCACCGCGGTCTCACGCTGAGCGCCGCGGTGATCGGGTGCGGGTGTCAGCTGTATATGACAGCTGACACCCCGCAGCAATGCCCACGATCGGCGCTGTCGCCGATCGCGGGCATTTAACCCCTCTGATGCCGCTGTCAATAATGACAGCGGCATAGAGGGGGATCGCGCAGGGACGGGGGCTCCCTGCGCTCTCCCACCGGAGCAGCGCGATGAGATCGCGCTGCTCCAGTGACCTGGAAGGAGTCCCCGGATCCAAGATGGCCGCGGGACTCCTTCCGGGTCATGAGATGACCCTGCTTGCCGGCGTCTGCTGAGAATCCTCATAGCAGGCGCCGGCAAGCCTCTGCAAAGTGCCTGTCAGATCTGTGATCTGATAGAGTGCTGTGCACACTATCAGATCACCGATCTGTGATGTCCCCCCCTGGGACAAAGTAAAAAAGTAAAAAAAAAAATTTTCCACATGTGTAAAAAAAAAAAAAAAAAAATTCCTAAATAAAGAAAAAAAAAATATATATATTCCCATAAATACATTTCTTTATCTAAATAAAAAAAACACCACACAATAAAAGTACACATATTTAGTATCGCCGCGTCCGTAATGACCCCACCTATAAAACTATATCACTAGTTAACCCCTTCAGTGAACACCGTAAAAAAAATTAAAAAAAAAACGAAGCAAAAAACAACGCTTTATTCTCATACCGCCAAACAAAAAGTGGAATAATACGCGATCAAAAAGACGAATATAAATAACCATGGTACCGCTGAAAACGTCATCTTGTCCCGCAAAAAAAAAGCCGCCATACAGCATCATCAGCAGAAAAATAAAAAGTTATAGCTCTCAGAATAAAGCGATGCAAAAACAATTATTTTTTTATATAAAATAGTTTTTATTGTGTAAAAGCGCCAAAACATAAAAAAATTACATAAATGAGGTATCACTGTAATCGTACTGACCCGAAGAATAAAACTGCTTTATCCTTTTTACCAAACGCGGAACGGTATAAACGCCCCCCTAAAACAATTTCAGGAATTGCTGGTTTTTGTTCATTCCGCCTCCCAAAAATCGGAATAAAAAGCGATCAAAAAAATGTCATGTACCCGAAAATGGTACCAGTAAAAACGTCAACTCGTCCTGCAAAAAACAAGATCTCACATGACTCTGTGGACCAAAATATGGAAAAATTATAGCTCTCAAAATGTGGTGATGCAAAAACTATTTTTTGCAATAAAAAGCGTCTTTTAGTGTGTGACGGCTGCCAACCATAAAAATCCGCCCAAAAAACGCTATAAAAGTAAATCAAATCCCCCTTCATCACCCCCTTAGTTAGGAAAAATAATAACATTTTAAAAAATATATTTATTTCCATTTTCCCGTTAGGCTACTTTCACACTAGCGTCGGTACGGGGCCGTCGCGCTGCGTCGGCCCGACGTACCGACGCATGCTGTGCAAGCGCCGCACAACGGGGGCAGCGGATGCTGTTTTTCCACGCATCCGCTGCCCCATTGTGAGGTGCGGGGAGGTGGGGGCGGAGTTCCAGCCGCGCATGCGCGGTCGGAAATGGTGGACCGTTGGCACAAAAAAAGTTACATGTAACGTTTTTTGCTGCCGGCGGTCCGCCACAACACGACGCAACCGTCGCACGACGCTTGCGACGTGTGTCAATACGTCGCTAATGTTAGTCTATGGGGAAAAAACGCATCCTGCAGATGACTTTGCAGGATGCGTTTTTTCGCCAAAACGACGCATTGCGACGTATGCAAAAAAACGCTAGTGTGAAAGTAGCGCTAGGGTTAGGACTAGGGTTAGGGTTGGGGTTAGGGTTTCAGTTAGAATTGGGGAGTTTTCACTGTTTAGGCACATCAGGGGCTCTCCAAACGCGACATGGCGTCCGATCTCAACGCGTTTGCGTTAAAAACGCATGCGTTTTTATAGAAAAAAACCAGAAGACACACTGAAAAGTCACCCACCACCATCAAGGTGATAAAGGGATCCAAACCCTAACCCTACCCCTAAACTCATCCCTAACCGTTTAATGAACATTTTCTGACAGTCATAGTGCCACGTATTTCAGTGCCACGTATTTCAGTGCCACGTATTTCAGTGCCACGTATTTTAGTGCCACGTATTTCAGTGCCACGTATTTCAGTGCCACGATATTTCAGTGCCACGTCTTTCAGTACCACGTCTTTCAGTACCACGTCTTTCAGTGCCACGATATTTCAGTGCCACGATATTTCAGTGCCACGTATTTAAGTGCCACGATATTTCAGTGAAATACGTGGCACTGAAATATCGTGGCATTTACGTTAAATACGTGGCACTTAAATACGTGGCACTTATATACGTGGCACTTATATACGTGGCACTTATATACGTGGCACTTATATACGTGGCACTTATATACGTGGCCACTGAAATATCGTGGCACGTATATACGTATATACGTATATAAACGTATTTCAGTGCCACGTATTTCAGTGCCACGTATTTCAGGTTAGGGTTAGGGGTAGGGTTAGGGTTTTTTGGTTTTTTCTTGTTTTCTTGTGTTTTTCTATAAAAACGCATGCGTTTTACCGCGTTTACATGCGTTTTTTCACACATGCGTTTTTTAAAAAAACGCATGCAGATAAAAACGCAAGTGTGAAACCAGCCTTACCCTTGGGAAAATAAAAACATGGGGGCTAAAATATAATTTTCGTGGAAAAAAATATATTTTTTATTTTCGCGGCTCTGCGTTATAAACTGTAGTGAAGCACTTGGGGGTTCAAAGTTCTCACAACACATCTAGATAAGTTCCGTGGGGGGTCTAGTTTCCAATATGGGGTCACTTGTGGGGGGTTTCTACTGTTTAGGTACATCAGGGGCTCTGCAAATGCAACATGACACCTGCCGACCAATCCATCTAAGTCTGCATTTCAAACGGCGCTCCTTCCCTTCCGAGCTCTGCCGTGCGCCCAAACAGTGTTTCCCCCCCATATATGGGGTATCAGCGTACTCAGGACAAATTGGACAACAACATTTGTTGTCCAATTTCTCCTGTTACCCTTGGGAAAATAAAAATGTGGGGGCTAAAATATAATTTTCGTGGAAAAAAAAATATTTTTTATGTTCACGGCTCTGCGTGATAAACTGTAGTGAAACACTTGTTGGTTCAAAGTTCTCACAACACATCTAGATAAGTTCCGTGGGGGGTCTAGTTTCCAATATGGGGTCACTTGTGGGGGGTTTCTACTGTTTAGGTACATCAGGGGCTCTGCAAATGCAACATGACACCTGCAGACCAATCCATCTAAGTCTGCATTTCAAACGGCGCTCCTCCCCTTCCGAGCTCTGCCGTGCGCCCAAACAGTGGTTCCCCCCAATGTATGGGGTATCATCGTACTCAGGACAAATTGGACAATAACTTTTGTGGTCCAATTTCTCCTGTTACCCTTGGGGGAAAAAAAATTGTGGGCTAAAACATCATTTTGTGGAAAGAAAAAATGATTTTTTAATTTTCACAGCGCTACATTCTAAACTTTAGTGAAACAACTGGGGGTTAAAAGTGCTCACCACACATCTAAATAAGTTCCTTAGGGGGTCTTCTTTCCAAAATGGTGTCACTTGTGGGGGTTTCCACTGTTTAGGCACGTCAGGGGCTCTCCAAACACGACATGGGTTCCGATCTCAATTCCAGCCAATTTTGCATTGAAAAGTCAAATGGCGCTCCTTCCCTTCCGAGCTCTGCCATGCGCCCAAACAGTGGTTTATCCCCATATATGAAGTATCAGCGTACTCAGGACAAATTGCAAAACAACTTTTGGGGTCCAATTTATCCTGCTACCCTTGGGAAAATAAAAAATTGGGGGCAAAAAGATCATTTTTTGTGAAAATTAATATTAATTTTTTTTCGGCTCTACATTATAAACTTCTGTGAAGCACTTGGAGGTTCAAAGTGCTCACCACACATCTAGATTAGTTCCTTAGAGGGTCTACTTTCCAAAATGGTGTCACTTGTGGGGGTTTCCACTGTTTAGGCACGTCAGGGGCTCTCCAAACACGACATGGGTTCCGATCTCAATTCCAGCCAATTTTGCATTGAAAAGTCAAATGGCGCTCCTTCCCTTCCGAGCTCTGCCATGCGCCCAAACAGTGGTTTATCCCCATATATGAAGTATCAGCGTACTCAGGACAAATTGCACAACAACTTTTGGGGTCTAATTTATCCTGCTACCCTTGGTAAAATAAAAAATTTGGGGCAAAAAGATCATTTTTTGTGAAAACTAATATTAATTTTTTTTACGGCTCTACATTATAAACTTCTGTGAAGCACTTGGAGGTTCAAAGTGCTCACCACACATCTAGATTAGTTCCTTAGAGGGTCTACTTTCCAAAATGGTGTCACTTGTGGGGGTTTCCACTGTTTAGGCACGTCAGGGGCTCTCCAAACACGACATGGGTTCCGATCTCAATTCCAGCCAATTTTGCATTGAAAAGTCAAATGGCGCTCCTTCCCTTCCAAGCTCTGCCATGTGCCCAATCAATGGTTTACCCCAACATGTGGGGTATCGGCGTACTCAGGACAAATTGTACAACGACTTTTTTAGTCCAATTTCTCCTGTTACCCTTGGTAAAATAAAACAAATTGGATCTGAAGTAAAAATTTTGTGAAAAAAAGTTAAATGTTCAATTTTTTTTAAACATTCCAAAAATTCCTGTGAAGCACCTGAAGGGTTAATAAACTTTTTGAATGTAGTTTAGAGTACCTTGAGGGGTGCAGTTTTTAGAATGGTGTCACTTTTGGACATTTTCTGTCATATTGACCCCTCAAAGTCACTTCAAGTGTGAGGTGGTCCGTAAAAAAAATGGTTTTGCAAATTTTGTTGCAAAAATGAGAAATCGCTGGTCAACTTTTAACCCTTATAACTCCCTAACAAAAAAAAATTATGTTTCCAAAATTGTGCTGATGTAAAGCAGACATGTGTGAAATGTTGTTTATTAACTATATTATGTGATATGACTCTCTAATTTAAGGGCATAAAAACGAAAAATTTGAAAATTGCTAAATTTTCATAATTTTCGACAAATTTCTGTTTTTTTCATAAATAAATGCAAGTCCTATCGAAGAAGTTTTACCACTATCATAAAGTACAATATGTCACGAGAAAACAATCTCAGAATCACCAGGATCCGTTGAAGCGTTTCAGAGTTATGACCTCATAAAGTGACAGTGGTCAGAATTGTAAAAATTGGCCGTGTCACTTAGGTGAAAACAGGCTTTGGGGTGAAGGGGTTAATCTGCCCGTTTCTTGCATCATAGAGGTTTCTTTCTTACTGATTAAAGGTGAGTATAATCACAACTGAACGGGAAAATAATTTTTACTGTTGGTAAAAACATATTGAGCTCGGAGGAAGCGCCACACCCGTCTTTTTTTCCCTCTCTCCCTTAATTAGGGTTTTTAAAAAAATAACTAGATGGGTATTTCCTGAAGGAACTACAGATAGTGCTTTGGAATGGTGCCCGGGCTGCCCCTGCAAGACTTTCACACTTGGGTGCCCCTCAGGCGCTGGTTTGGTAGTTGTAGCCCCTCAGGGTTGAGGCCACTCTGGGTCCGATTTGGTGGGCCGGGTCACTTTGGGTCCGATTTGGCGGGCGGCGCCACTCTGGGTCCGATTTGGCGGGCGGCGCCACTCTGGGTCCGATTTGGCGGGCGGCGCCACTCTGGGTCCGAATTGGCGGGCGGCGCCACTCTGGGTCCGATTTGGCGGGCGGCGCCACTCTGGGTCCGATTTGGCGGGCGGCGCCACTCTGGGTCCGATTTGGCGGGCGGCGCCACTCTGGGTCCGATTTGGCGGGCGGCGCCACTCTGGGTCCGATTTGGCGGGCGGCGCCACTCTGGGTCCGATTTGGCGGGCGGCGCCACTCTGGGTCCGATTTGGCGGGCGGCGCCACTCTGGGTCCGATTTGGCGGGCGGCGCCACTCTGGGTCCGATTTGGCGGGCGGCGCCACTCTGGGTCCGATTTGGCAGGCGGCGCCACTCTGGGTCCGATTTGGCGGGCGGCGCCACTCTGGGTCCGATTTGGCGGGCGGCGCCACTCCGGGTCCGATTTGGCGGGCGGCGCCACTCTGGTGGGCGGCGCCACTCCGGGTCCGATTTGGCGGGCGGCGCCACTCCGGGTCCGATTTGGCGGGCGGCGCCACTCCGGGTCCGATTTGGCGGGCGGCGCCACTCCGGGTCCGATTTGGCGGGCGGCGCCACTCTGGGTCCGATTTGGCGGGCCGGGTCACTCTGGGTCCGATGTGGTGGGCCGGGTCACTCTGGGTCCGATTTGGTGGGCCGGGTCACTCTGGGTCCGATTTGGTGGCCCGGGTCACTCTGGGTCCGATTTGGTGGCCCGGGTCACTCTGGGTCCGATTTGGCGGGCGGCGCCACTCTGGGTCCGATTTTGGCGGGCGGCGCCACACTGGGTCCGATTTGGCGGGCGGCGCCACTCTGGGTCCGATTTGGCGGGCGGCGCCACTCTGGGTCCGATTTGGCGGGCGGCGCCACTCTGGGTCCGATTTGGCGGGCGGCGCCACTCTGGGTCCGACTTGGCGGGCGGCGCCACTCTGGGTCCGATTTGGCGGGCGGCGCCACTCTGGGTCCGATTTGGCGGGCGGCGCCACTCTGGGTCCGATTTGGCGGGCGGCGCCACTCTGGGTCCGATTTGGTGAGCGGGGCAATAATTATAATAAGACTATTTCAAAGCACTATCACTTTAAGAGCTGATATTATCTGGCCAAACTGTGCTGGGGTCATGTACAGTTCGCAGGCGTTGGCATAGTAACTGGGCCTGACTGCACATATCAATGAGCTAATCAGCCAGGTGGCAGGTACATTTCAAATTGCCTCAGAAACCCGGCCATTATAACCTATGGGAAAATTTCCCTATTGAAATGCATTACAATGAGGGGAAAAAACATTTTCAAACGCAAATTGCGCCAAAACTACAAATCCGATCGACACGAAAAATACTTAGCACACCTCTTGGGGACGCTGGCTTCGAAATGACACCTCACTGGAGTCTGTGAGTGAAGCGGTTCGGGCCGCATTACGTGCGGACTGAATAATAATAATAATAACTAGATGGGTATTTCCTGAAGGAACTACAGATAGTGCTTTGGAATGGTGCCCGGGCTGCCCCTGCAAGACTTTGACACTTGGGTGCCCCTCAGGCGGTCCGAATTGGTGGGTTGGGTCAATCTGGGTCTGATTTTGTGGGCGGGGTAAATCTAGGTCCGATTCGGTGGGCGGGGTCACTTTTGGTCCGATTCTGTGGGCGCGGCCACTCTGGGTCCGATTAGGTGGGCGGAGCCACTCTGGGTCCAATTTGGTGGGCGGGGCACCTTAGGGACCAATTTGGTGGGTGGGGTCACTCGGTCCGATTTGGTGGGCTGGGCACCTCAGGGTCTGATTTGGTGGGCTGGGCACCTCAGGGTCCGATTTGGTGGGTGGGGTCACTCTGGGTCCGATTTGGTGGGCGGGGTCACTCTGGGCCCGATTTGGTGGAAGGGGTCACTCTGGGTCCGATTTGGTGGAAGGGGTCACTCTGGGTCTGATTTGGTGGAAGGGGTCACTCTGGGTCCGATTTGGTGGGCGGAGCCACTCTGGGTCCGATTTGGTGGGCGGGGTCACTCTGGGTCCGATTTAGGGGGCGGGGTCACTCTGGGTCCGATTTGGTGGGCCGGGCCCCTCGGGGTCCGATTTGGTGGGCCGGGCCTCTCGGGTTCCGAATTGGTGAGCGGGGTAATCTACTATCTAATTGTCTAAGGGCACTTCCGTCTTTCTGTCTCACAACACCGCTACGTCATCATCTCGTGAGACCGCAATGCACTCTTGGGACCGGAGTGCGCAACAAGCATCGGGTACCGGCCACTCCAGGTGCAACAAGCATCGTGTACCGGCCGCTCTAGGAGGTGCAACAACCATCAGATACCGGCCGCTCCAGGAGGTGAGTATGTAACTTTTTTATTTTAATTCTTTTTTTTTTTTAACAGGGATATGCAGTATACTATGTGACTGGACAATATACTACGTGACTGGGCAGTATAACTACGTGGCTCTGCGCTGTATACTGCGTGGCTCTGTGCTGTATACTGCGTGGCTCTGCGCTGTATACTACGCGGCTCTGCGCTGTATACTACGCGGCTCTGCGCTGTATACTGCATGGCTCTGCGCTGTGTACTGCGCGGCTCTGCGCTGTGTACTGCGCGGCTCTGCGCTGTGTACTGCGCGGCTCTGCGCTGTGTACTGCGCGGCTCTGCGCTGTGTACTGCACGGCTCTGCGCTGTGTACTGCGCGTTCTGCGCTGTATACTGCGCGGCTCTGCGCTGTATACTGCGCGGCTCTGCGCTGTATACTGCGCAGCTCTGCGCTTTGTACTGCGCGGCTCTGCGCTATATACTGCGTGGCTCTTCGCTGTATACTACGCGGCTCTGCGCTGTGTACTGCACGGCTCTGCGCTGTGTACTGCGCGTGTCCGTGCTGTGTACTGCGCGTGTCTGCGCTGTATACTGCGCGGCTATGCGCTGTGTACTGCGCGTGTCTGCACTGTGTACTGCACGGCTCTGCGCTGTGTACTGCGCGGCTCTGCGCTGTGTACTGCACGGCTCTGCGCTTTATACTGCGCGGCTCTGCGCTGTGTACTGCACGGCTCTGCGCTGTGTACTGCGCGGCTCTGCGCTGTGTACTGCGCAGCTCTGCGCTTTATACTGCGCGGCTCTGCGCTGTGTACTGCGCGGCTCTGCGCTGTGTACTGCACGGCTCTGCACTGTATACTGCGTGGCTGTGCAATATACTACGTGGACATGCATATTCTAGAATACCCGATGAGTTAGAATCGGGCCACCATCTAATAATTATAAGACTACAGATAGTGGTTTGGAATTGTGCTGTACTGTCACTTTAAGAGCTGATATTATCTGACAAAACTTGTGACCTGGTGAGCTGATGTAGATTTCATAGGCGTTGGCATAGTAACTGTGTCTGACTGCGCATATCAATGAGCTAATCAGCCAGGTGGCAGTTATTTTTAGAAATTGCCTCAGAAACCAGCCCATTATAAACGTATAGGAAAATTTCTCCATTGAAACGCATTGAAAGACTTTTTTCAAACACAAATTGCGCAAAAACTACAAATCCGATCGGCACGAAAAATACTTAGCACACCTCTTGGGGACGCTGGCTTCGAAATGACACCTCACTGGAGTCTGTGAGTTTAGCGGTTCGGGCCGCATTACGTGCGGACTGAATAATAAGAATAAGAAGTTTACCACGGTGGAATAACAGTATAGTGCTTTGTTCCAAAGCACTATAACTAGATGGGTATTTCCTGAAGGAACTACAGATAGTGCTTTGGAATGGTGCCCGGGCTGCCCCTGCAAGACTTTGACACTTGGGTGTCCCTCAGGCGGTCCGATTTGGTGGGTTGGGTCAATCTGGGTCTGATTTTGTGGGCGGGGTAAATCTAGGTCCGATTCGGTGGGCGGGGTCACTTTTGGTCCGATTCTGTGGGCGCGGCCACTCTGGGTCCGATTAGGTGGGCGGAGCCACTCTGGGTCCGATTTGGTGGGCGGGGCACCTTAGGGACCAATTTGGTGGGTGGGGTCACTCGGTCCGATTTGGTGGGCTGGGCACCTCAGGGTCTGATTTGGTGGGCTGGGCACCTCAGGGTCCGATTTGGTGGGTGGGGTCACTCTGGGTCCGATTTGGTGGGCGGGGTCACTCTGGGCCCGATTTGGTGGAAGGGGTCACTCTGGGTCCGATTTGGTGGAAGGGGTCACTCTGGGTCTGATTTGGTGGAAGGGGTCACTCTGGGTCCGATTTGGTGGGCGGAGCCACTCTGGGTCCGATTTGGTGGGCGGGGTCACTCTGGGTCCGATTTAGGGGGCGGGGTCACTCTGGGTCCGATTTGGTGGGCCGGGCCCCTCGGGGTCCGATTTGGTGGGCCGGGCCTCTCGGGTTCCGAATTGGTGAGCGGGGTAATCTACTATCTAATTGTCTAAGGGCACTTCCGTCTTTCTGTCTCACAACACCGCTACGTCATCATCTCGTGAGACCGCAATGCACTCTTGGGACCGGAGCGCGCAACAAGCATCGGGTACCGGCCACTCCAGGTGCAACAAGCATCGTGTACCGGCCGCTCTAGGAGGTGCAACAACCATCAGATACCGGCCGCTCCAGGAGGTGAGTATGTAACTTTTTTATTTTAATTCTTTTTTTTTTTTAACAGGGATATGCAGTATACTATGTGACTGGACAATATACTACGTGACTGGGCAGTATAACTACGTGGCTCTGCGCTGTTTACTGCGTGGCTCTGCGCTGTATACTGCGTGGCTCTGCGCTGTATACTGCGTGGCTCTGCGCTGTATACTATGCGGCTCTGCGCTGTATACTACGCGGCTCTGCGCTGTATACTACGCGGCTCTGCGCTGTATACTGCGTGGCTCTGCGCTGTGTACTGCGCGGCTCTGCGCTGTGTACTGCGCGGCTCTGCGCTGTGTACTGCACGGCTCTGCGCTGTGTACTGCGCGGCTCTGCACTGTGTACTGCGCGGCTCTGCACTGTGTACTGCGCGTTCTGCGCTGTATACTGCGCGGCTCTGCGCTGTATACTGCGCGGCTCTGCGCTTTGTACTGCGCGGCTCTGCGCTATATACTGCGTGGCTCTTCGCTGTATACTACGCGGCTCTGCGCTGTGTACTGCGCGGCTCTGCGCTGTGTACTGCGCGTGTCCGTGCTGTGTACTGCGCGTGTCTGCGCTGTATACTGCACGGCTCTGCGCTGTGTACTGCGCGGCTCTGCACTGTGTACTGCACGGCTCTGCGCTGTATACTGCGGGGCTCTGCACTGTATACTGCGGGGCTCTGCGCTGTATACTACGCGGCTCTGCGCTGTATACTGCGCGGCTCTGCGCTGCATACTGCGTGGCTCTACGCTGTGTACTGCGCGGCTCTGCGCTGTATACTGCGCGGCTCTGCGCTGTATACTGGGTGGCTCTGCGCTGTGTACTGCGCGGCTCTGTGCTGTGTACTGCGCGGCTCTGCACTGTGTACTGTGCGGCTCTGCGCTGTGTACTGCGTGGCTCTGCGCTGTGTACTGCGCGGCTCTGTGTTTATACTGTGCGGCTCTGCGCTCTGTACTGCGCGGCTCTGCGCTGTGTACTGCGCGGCTTTCCGCTTTATACTGCGCGGCTCTGCGCTGTGTACTGCGTGGCTCTGCGCTGTGTACTGCGCGGCTCTGCGCTGTGTACTGCGCGGCTCTGCGCTGTGTACTGCGCGGCTCTGCGCTTTATACTGCGCGGCTTTGCGCTGTGTACTGCATGGCTCTGCGCTGTGTACTGCGCGGCTCTGCGCTGTGTACTGCGTGGCTCTGCGCTGTGTACTGCGCGGCTCTGCGCTGTGTACTGCGCGGCTCTGCGCTTTATACTGCGCGGCTCTGCGCTGTGTACTGCGTGGATTTGCGCTGTGTACTGCATGGCTCTGCGCTGTGTACTGCGCGGCTCTGTGCTGTGTACTGCGCGGCTCTGCACTGTGTACTGTGCGGCTCTGCACTGTGTAGTGCGCGGCTCTGCGCTTTATACTGCGCGGCTCTGCGCTGTGTACTGCGTGGCTCTGCGCTGTGTACTGCGCGGCTCTGTGCTGTGTACTGCGCGGCTCTGCACTGTGTACTGTGCGGCTCTGCGCTGTGTACTGCGCGGCTCTGCACTGTGTACTGTGCGGCTCTGCGCTGTGTACTGCGCGGCTCTGCGCTGTGTACTGCGCGGCTCTGCGCTTTATACTGTGCGGCTCTGCGCTCTGTACTGCGCGGCTCTGCGCTGTGTACTGCGCGGCTTTCCGCTTTATACTGCGCGGCTCTGCGCTGTGTACTGCGCGGCTCTGCGCTGTGTACTGCGCGGCTCTGCGCTGTGTACTGCGCGGCTCTGCGCTGTGTACTGCGCGGCTCTGCGCTGTGTACTGCGTGGCTTTGCGCTGTGTACTGCATGGCTCTGCGCTGTGTACTTAACGGCTCTGCGCTTTATACTGCGCGGCTCTGCACTGTGTACTGCGCGGCTCTGCGCTGTGTACTGCACGGCTCAGCGCTTTATACTGCGCGGCTCTGCGCTGTGTACTGCGCGGCTCTGCGCTGTGTACTGCACGGCTCTGCGCTGTGTACTGCGCGGCTCTGCGCTGTGTACTGCGCGGCTCTGCGCTGTGTACTGCACGGCTCTGCGCTGTGTACTGCGCGGCTCTGCGCTGTGTACTGCGCGGCTCTGCGCTTTATACTGCGTGGCTCTGCGCTTTGTACTGCGCGGCTCTGCGCTGTGTACTGCGCGGCTCTGCGCTGTATACTGCGCGGCTCTGCGCTGTGTACTGCGCGGCTCTGCACTGTGTACTGCGCGGCTCTGCGCTGTGTACTGCGCGGCTCTGCGCTTTATACTGCGCGGCTTTGCGCTGTGTACTGCATGGCTCTGCGCTGTATACTGCGCGGCTCTGCGCTGTGTACTGCGTGGCTCTGCGCTGTGTACTGCGCGGCTCTGCGCTGTGTACTGCGCGGCTCTGCGCTGTGTACTGCGCGGCTCTGCGCTTTATACTGCGCGGCTCTGCGCTGTGTACTGCACGGCTCTGCGCTGTGTACTGCGCGGCTCTGCGCTTTATACTGCGCGGCTCTGCGCTGTGTACTGCGCGGCTCTGCGCTGTGTACTGCACGGCTCTGCGCTTTATACTGCGCGGCTCTGCGCTGTGTACTGCGCGGCTCTGCGCTGTGTACTGCAGGCTCTGCGCTGTGTACTGCGCGGCTCTGCGCTGTGTACTGCGCGGCTCTGCGCTTTATACTGCGCGGCTCTGCGCTTTGTACTGCGCGGCTCTGCGCTGTGTACTGCACGGCTCTGCGCTTTATACTGCGCGGCTCTGCGCTGTGTACTGCACGGCTCTGCGCTGTGTACTGCGCGGCTCTGCGCTGTGTACTGCACGGCTCTGCGCTTTATACTGCGCGGCTCTGTGCTGTGTACTGCACGGCTCTGCGCTGTGTACTGTGCGGCTCTGCGCTGTGTACTGCGCGGCTCTGCGCTGTATACTGCGCGGCTCGGCACTGTATACTGCGTGGCTGTGCAATATACTTCGTGGACATGCATATTCTAGAATACCCGATGAGTTAGAATCGGGCCACAGTCTAATAATCATAAGACTACAGATAGTGGTTTGGAATTGTGCTGTACTGTCACTTTAAGAGCTGATATTATCTGACAAAACTTGTGACCTGGTGGGCTGATGTAGAGTTCATAGGCGTTGGCATAGTAACTGTGTCTGACTGCGCATATCAATGAGCTAATCAGCCAGGTGGCAGTTATTTTTAGAAATTGCCTCAGAAACCAGCCCATTATAAACGTATGGGGAAATTTCTCTATTGAAACGCATTGAAAGACTTTTTTCAAACACAAATTGCGCAAAAACTACAAATCCGATCGGCACGAAAAATACTTAGCACACCTCTTGGGGACGCTGGCTTCGAAATGACACCTCACTGGAGTCTGTGAGTTTAGCGGTTCGGGCCGCATTACGTGCGGACTGAATAATAAGAATAAGAAGAAGTTATCCACGGTGGAATAACAGTATAGTGCTTTGTTCCAAAGCACTATAATAAGAAGAAGTTTACCACGGTGGAATAACAGTATAGTGCTTTGTTCCAAAGCACTATAATTATAACTTTTGTCAGTCATGGGAGATGCAGTGTACTTTAGTTTGCCCCCCCAAAAAAAACAACAACAACAACAACAGCTCTTCTTCATAAAAGCCAGAGCCTATCCTGGAACAGTTCAATAATTGTTTATCCATTTTGTAACATCTTGGTATGTTTTTATAAGCACTTTCTACTT
The DNA here is from genome assembly GCF_051348905.1 of Ranitomeya variabilis. Classification (NCBI taxonomy): domain Eukaryota; kingdom Metazoa; phylum Chordata; class Amphibia; order Anura; family Dendrobatidae; genus Ranitomeya; species Ranitomeya variabilis. Next base: position 343,842,053 of record NC_135235.1, read on the forward strand.
TTTCGACTTAAATACATAAAATTCAATAGCTCTGTAAAACACATCCCTGAAGCAATACACCATCACAACAGATGTCCAATCGGCCTGTATAAACGATTACTGGTAGCAGCTAGTATGTTTTGTTATTGTGGAGGTTAGCAGTGACTGTATCAGGGTTTATACATACACTGCTCAAAAAACAAAAAGGGAACACTTAAACAACAGAATATAATTTGAAGTAAATCAAATGTCTGTAAAAACAAACTGTCCACTTAGGAAGCAACACTGTTTGAAAATCAATTTCACATGCTGTGGTGCAAATAGAATAGACCAGAGGTGTCAAACTGCATTCCTCGAGGGCCGCCAACAGGTCATGTTTTCAGGATTTCCTTGTATTGCACAGGTGATAATTTAATCACCTGCACAGAATGATTCCAGCACCTTGTGGAATGCTAAGGAAATCCTGAAAAAAACATGACCTGTTGGCGGCCCTCGAGGAATGCAGTTTGACACCTCTGGAATAGACAACAGATGGAAATTATTGGCAATTATCAAGACACACTCAATAAAGGAGTGCTTCAACAGGTGGGGAACACAGACCACATCTCAGTACCAATGCTTTCTGGCTGATGTTTTGGTCATTTTTGAAGGTTGGTTGTGCTTTCACACTTGTGGTAGCATGAGACGGACTCTACAACCCACACAAGTAGCTCAGGTAGTGCAGCTCATCCAGGATGGCACATCAATGCGAGCTGTGGCAAGAAGGTTTGCTGTGTCTGTCAGAGTAGTGTCCAGAGGCTAGAGGCGCGTGGAGGAGATGTAGAGGGGGCTGTAAGTGGGCAACAGCCCAGCAGCAGGACCGCTACCTTAGCCTTTGTGCAAGAAGGAACAGGAGGAACACTGCCAGAGCCCTGCAAAATGACCTCCAGTAGGCCACAAATGTGCATGTGTCTGCAGAAACAGTTAGACACTGACTCCATGAGGATGGTCTAAGTGACCGACGTCCACAGATGGGGGTTGTGCTCACAGCCCAACACTGTGTAGGACACTTGGCATTTGCCACAGAACACCAGGATTGGCAAATTCGCCACTGGCGCCCTGTGCTCTTCACAGATGAAAGTAGGTTTACACTGAGCACATGTGACAGACGTGACAGAGTCTGGAGACGCCATGGAGAGTGATCTGCTGCCTGCAACATCCTTCAGCGTGACCGGTTTGGCAGTGGGTCAGTAATGGTGTGGGGTGGAATTTCTGTGGAGGGCCACACAGCCCTTCATGTGCTCGGCAGAGGTAGCCTGACTGCCATTAAATACCACGATGAGATCCTCAGACCCCTTGTGAGACTATATGCTGGTGCTGTTGGCCCTGGGTTCCTCCTAATGCAGGACAATGCCAGACCTCATGTGGCTGGAGTGTGTCAGCAGTTCCTGCAAGATGAAGGCATTGAAGCTATGGCCTAGCCCGCCTGTTCCCCAGACCTGAATCTGATTAAACACATCTGGGACATCATGTCTAGCACCATCCACCAACGTCACATTGCACTATAGACTTTCGAAGAGTTTGCGGATTCTTTTGTCCAGGTCTGGGAGGAGATCCCTCAGGAGACCATCCATCGCCTCATCAAGAGCATTGTAGGGAGGTCATACAGGCACGTGGAGGCCACACACACTACTGATCATCATTTCTTTGTCTTGAGGCATTTCCACTGAAGTTGGATCAGCCTGTAACTTCATTTTCCACTTTGATTTTGAGCATCATTCCAACTCCAGACCTCCGTGGGATATTAGTTGTGATTTACATTGATAATTATTAGGTTTTATTGTTCACAACACATTCCGCTATGTAATGAATAAAGATTTACAACTGTAATATTTCATTCAGTGATATCTAGGATGTTGGATTTTAGTGTTCCCTTTATTTTTTTGAGCAGTGTATATTTCATGCATTGGAATCAGAAGTGTATATAACATATGCTCACTGTCAGTCCCCCAATAACTAGCCTAGTAGGGAAAACAGCCCCGGCCTCGTCCATTACTCTTCGCTCAATCATCTAATTTTCCTCATGGTTAGAGGCAGCAGAGTGGTGTCCCCTGACAAATTGGTGGCAGCGGTGGGATCACAGAGAAGTAGTGATCTGGTTTGAGCAATCATTAATGTCCCTAAAAACTTTTCTTGGCCCTTACAAGGATTCTGTGTAGTGTTTTGTGGATCAGAATCAATGTTTAATTATACCTGGGACAATACTGTACTTGTAGCAATTATTGCCTCTGGTTTTTTGTCCTGTGTTTTGTTGGGCAATCATGGTCTACAGTTGGGGAAGTGCAGCGCCCCAGAGTCCTGGTCGTTGCAGTAACGTCGCTCTGCCGCTAAGGGGGGCGATGTTGTGTCTGATTGCACTAGAGGAGTTCACATGACCAGGTAACACTCACACTACACTTCACACTCTGGCCACCAGGGGGAGTGGTTCTATCTACTAGGCCACTCCTCACACTCTGGTAAAACTGGGGGTTGGACAGGAAGACAGTGAGAAGTAACTGGGAAGAGCTAGTGAGAGGACCTGTCAGGGATGGGATCCTGACAGATTCCTAAGAAAGGACAAAGAGTGAGAAAACGGGAATACAGCAAACAGGCGATAGGACCAGAAGGAGTCATGCTGTAAGATCGAGGCAACATCCTTCTGAGGCGCAAACAGTTGGTGGCCGGAACGCCGAGAAAGTAAGAGACTTTAAGCATTACTTCAAACCACGGCAGGACAGCCAATTATAGGTTGGCTGTCTCACCCAAATCACCTAAGCAGACAACGGAGGCAGCTGTGGGAGAGGGGCGACTCTAGAGTCCCGGAAGAACTCCAGGCCTACCCCGTCATACGGGTGCGTCCTAGCCATATCATCTGGGGGACGGAGAGAGAACGAACATCAGAGGCAGACAGAATCAGTTGTGAAGGACTATCCCGGGGTGCTCAGCAGGGAAGGACTACAACACATAGGTGCTAGCAGGTAGACGCTGATTCTCACCTGTAAAGGGGAACTCCTAATGTGCCTTTGGACCGGCCGGTCTCAGACAGCCCGGTTAACAGTGCTCTGGATTGGCTAACTCGAAGCCTTCAGTAAAGAGGTAAAGAGACTGCAACCTGGTGTCCTCGTTATTTACTGTGACCGGCACTGCACCGCACCATAACACTACCACCACCATCCACACCTATTATTGGGCGCCCCTCAGCAGGGTCACGGACCGGGTCTAGCCACCGTGACAATCCCAGAGCAGAGACTCAGAGGCCCGGTACCGGGTACGCCTCGGCCCTGCGGCAGTGGGGGCGCTGCAAACTTGGCGTCACGAACAGGATCTACTTAAGCCTGAAGAATCAGGTCATGTGTGCCTTGGAACTGTGATTTACTGTACTTGGACTGTGACTTATTGCAAAGACTGTGAATTGCTGATTGCCGCCAAGAGCTCCCACCACAATTCGCCATTGCCGTGCACGGAGGGAGGAGCCTCAGTTTCGTGGGCGGAATCGGACGAGAAAGCGCGTTAAAGTGCCAACTCCGGAAGAGGAACTCCAACCTCCAGCAGGTTAGTGGGAGGAAGGGACAGCCATGTCTGAGTCGGGAGGAGCGGAGGCGGCGGTCGCAGCCGTGGACGCAGGGACAGCTCCGGTCCCCGCAGCGGATGAAGCCGCGGCCCTAATATCACCACCGGTTGCCGCAGAACCCGCTGCCCCCCTCAGTCAGTCGGACGCTGCCGCTACCACAAAGGCCATAATGCCCTTCTCTATGCCGTACCTGCCCGGAGCGGCCTGGCTCCCATGATACTCCGGGGAGTCGCATACATTCACTGACTTTAAAGAAGGGATCTGCAGCCTGCTCGAGTTCTATCCCCTGACAGAGCCTCAGAAGGTTCATATGATAATCGGCCAACTCTTTGGGGCGGCTCTGAGAGAAGTGAAGTCCTGGCCCGCCGCGGATAAGGGAACGGCACAGCAGGTTTTTGCAAAGCTTAAAGCCACCTTCGATACCCGTACTGCTACAGAAATTAAATTGACTTTCTATGGATGCAAACAGAGACCGCAGGATAGTTTACGGGACTATGCCCTTAATCTCCAGTAGGCGCTGCGGGCCATTAAGCAGAGTGACCCCGGCAGCATGCAAGATGAGGATAAACTCCTGAAAGAGCGGTTCATTGAGGGGCTCCTGTGCAGTCACCAAAGGGGCCAATTACACTTCCTGGCCATGCAGAATCCAGACTTGACTTTTGTGCAATTCAAGGATAGAGCTATCCAGGCGCTGCAGGAGCGACAGCCCAGCCGCACAATACCACCCAGGAGTCCCGTTCTCACATACCACCAGGAGGTGGCGTCGGATGCCCCAGTCGCCGCCGAGGCCGACGCCCAGAGCCTAGAGGACGACTCCCCTGCAGGACTCCGCCTCCAGATGCAGGAGCTGACCAAGAGCATTGCTGCCCTAGCCTGGACGGTGCAGTCCCTACAGGAGGCCCCCAAGGAGAAGATCCAGCTGGCTTCCAGACCAGAAGATGTCCCCTGGATGCGACAGAGGAGGACTCCGCCGACCAGAGGCCGGGACGACGATCGTTTCCATCGGGACGGACGACCCATCTGCCGCCGCTGTCACCAGGTGGGCCACCTTGCAAGGTACTGTCCTTTAAATGAGCAACCCCTGGGGCAAAGGGCCAACCCCCAGGAGTAGGATGATCAGGCCCGCAGCATTGGAGAACCAAATACATTGGAGGGCGACCAGTTCTTCCTATAGTGGTTGACGGTATCCCCATGAACGCTTTGCTGGACACCGGTTCTCAGGTGACGACTATGCCTTACGTGCTTTATAAACTCGTGGCCCCGATGACGATTTCACCATAATAGCCAGTAATGGTCAGCCGTTGCCACAAGTGGGGTATAAAGAGGTCATCAAGGTGGGGCGGGTGGAATTGAAAGCCCAAGGGATTGTGATTGTTGATATTGATCGCCGAGAATGTAATCCCATGATGACCATCGGTACTAATGTTATAGAAAATTGTCTTACAGAAGTTATTGTTTTGTTGCAACAGGTAGCAGAAACCGCTGGCCACAGTGAACAACGCGCCCTGCAAAAAGAAATCAGAGCTCTGATGCAGAGACAGCAGGTAGAGCTGACTGGTGGTGAGATTGGTCGTGTCACTGTGAGTGATTCAAACCCCATCGTGATACCCCCCAGGAGTGAGATGTTAATATGGCGTCGGGCAGCCATAGGCCTCAGGGGTAAGGACTACCAGGCCTTGGTAGAACCCGTATATTCAGACAATAGGCCTACTATCCTGACAGCCTGGGGGGTGGTCGACGTCCGCCAGGGGAGGGTGCCCGTACGTGTCCTCAATTGTGGGGAGGAAGAGGTTCACCTCACCAAGTATGCCATGCTTGCCAAACTGTTTGCTGTCAATAATAGTGTGATACAGACACCTGAACGCTTGGTCCCGTCAAACGTGGCGGAGGACAACGGTTCTGCAGGGCACTCGAAAGATTGGTGTCGGGAATTGCATGTGGGCACTGACTCTACCCCATCCCATCAGAAACAGGGGGCCTACAGGGTGGTTCACGAGTACGAGCAGGTATTCAGCAAACACCCCTTAGATTTTGGACAGGTGAAAGGGATCCAACATCACATCCCCACGGGAGATCACCGACCCATAAAAGAGAGATATTGCCCTGTACCCCCAGCTCATTACCAGTGTGCCAAGGACATGTTGCAAGAAATGAAGGAGGCTGGGGTGGTGAGAGACAGTTGTAGCCCCTGGGCAGCTCCATTAGTCCTTGTTAAAAAGAAGGATGGTACAATGAGAATGTGTGTTGATTACAGGCAGTTGAATCGCATTACACATAAGGACGCATACCCACTGCCCAGGATAGAGGAGTCTCTGGCTGCCTTAAAACCTGCTAACTACTTCTCTACCTTAGATCTCACCAGTGGGTACTGGCAGGTTCCCGTGGCGGAGGCGGACAAAGAGAAGACGGCCTTCACGACACCGATGGGTCTCTGCGAATTTAACTACATGCCCTTTGGATTGTGCAATGCCCCGGGGACGTTCCAGAGGATGATGGAGTGCTGCCTGGGGCACAAGAACTTTGAAACCGTATTGCTGTATTTGGATGATGTCATTGTCTTCTCTAAGACCTACGAAGACCATCTGAAGCACCTGGCTGAGGAGTTTGAAGCCCTGTCCAACTTTGGCTTAAAGATGAAACCGTCCAAATGTCATCTGCTGAAACCAAAAGTGCAGTACCTGGGCCATGTGGTGAGCGCCGAAGGAGTGGCCCCAGACCCCGACAAGGTCACGGTGATCCAGGACTGGCCAAATCCCAGCAACCTCCACAAAGTCCGGCAGTTCCTCGGGCTGGTAGGCTATTACCGGAGGTTCATTAAGGACTTCACCAAGAAGGCCTCGCCCTTGCAAAACCTGTTGGTGGGCCAATCAAAGAAGACCAAGGGGAGGAACACTCCATTTGATTGGAACGAGGGGCTGGAGGGATCCTTCACTTGCTTAAAGTCGGCACTGACGGGAGAAGAGGTACTGGCCTACCCCGAATACGACCAACCGTTTGTTCTGTACACGGATGCCAGCAATGTAGGATTGGGAGCCGTGCTGTCCCAGGTCCAGAAAGGCAAGCAGAGGGTAACCGCTTACGCCAGCAGGAAACTTCGTCCCACGGAAAGGAACCCTGACAACTAATAATAATATAATAATAATTTTTATTTCTATAGCGCCAACATATTCCGCAGCGCTTTACAACTTATAGAGGGGACTTGTACAGACAATAGACATTACAGCATAACAGAAATCACAGTTCAAAATAGATACCAGGAGGAATGAGGGCCCTGCTCGCAAGCTTACAACCTATGCGGAAAAGGGGAGACATGAGAGGTGGATGGTAACAATTGCTTTAGTTATTTGGACCAGCCATAGTGTAAGGCTCGGGTGTTCATGTAAAGCTGCATGAACCAGTTAACTGCCTAAGTATGTAGCAGTACAGACACAGAGGGCTATTAACTGCATAAAGTGTATGAGAACACGATGCAAGGAACCTGATTATGTGTTTTGTTTTTTTTCTATTTTTAATAGGCCCCACAGGGATAGTTAGGTTAATGCGTTGAGGCGGTAGGCCAGTCTGAACAAATGCGTTTTTAGGGCACGCTTAAAACTGTGGGGATTGGGGATTAATCATATTAACCTAGGTAGTGCATTCCAAAGAATCGGCGCAGCGCGTGTAAAGTCTTGGAGACGGGAGTGGGAGGTTCTGATTATTGAGGATGCTAACCTGAGGTCATTAGCGGAGCGGAGGGCACGGGTAGGGTGGTAGACTGAGACCAGAGAGGAGATGTAGGGTGGTGCTGAGCCATGGAGTGCTTTGTGGATGAGGGTAGTAGTTTTGTACTGGATTCTGGAGTGGATGGGTAGCCAGTGTAATGACTGGCACAAGGTAGAGGCATTGGTGTAACGGTTGGTGAGGAATATGATCCTGGCAGCAGCATTCAGGACAGATTGGAGCGGGGAGAGTTTGGTAAGAGGGAGGCCGATTAGTAGAGAGTTACAATAGTCCAGACGGGAATGAATAAGAGAAACAGTAAGAGTTTTTGCAGAGTCGAAAGTAAGAAAAGGGCGAATTCTAGAAATGTTTTTGAGATGCAAATAAGAAGAGCGAGCCAGTGATCGGATGTGGGGGATGAATGAAAGCTCGGAATCAAGGATAACCCCAAGGCAGCGGGCATGTTGCTTTGGAGTAATGGTGGAACCACACACGGAGATGGCAATGTCAGGCAAAGGTAGGTTAGTAGAGGGAGAGAACACGAGGAGTTCAGTTTTTGACAGGTTCAGTTTCAGATAGAGGGAGGACATGATGTTAGAGACAGCAGTAAGACAATCACTGGTGTTTTCTAAGAAGGTCGGAGTGAAAGCAGGAGAAGAGGTGTATAATTGGGTGTCGTCAGCATAGAGATGGTACTGGAAACCAAATCTACTGATTGTTTGTCCAATAGGGGCAGTATACAAAGAGAAGAGGAGGGGGCCTAGGACTGATCCTTGAGGAACCCCAACAGTAAGGGGAAGGTGAGAGGAGGAGGAACCAGCAAAACATACAGTGAAGGATCGGTCAGAGAGATAGGAGGAGAACCAAGAGAGAACTGTGTCCTTGAGGCCGATGGAGCGGAGCATAGTGAGGAGGAGCTGATGATCCACAGTGTCGAATGCTGCGGAAAGATCCAATAGAATTAGCATGGAGTAGTGACCATTAGATTTAGCTGTTAGTAGGTCATTAGAGACTTTAGTGAGGGCAGTTTCAGTAGAGTGTAAAGAGCGGAAGCCAGATTGAAGAGGGTCAAGAAGAGAGTTATCTGAAAGATAGCGGGTAAGACGGGAGTGGACCAGGCGTTCCAGGAGTTTAGAGATGAAGGGAAGATTAGAGACAGGTCTATAATTAGCAGCACAGTTTTGGTCGAGGGAGGGTTTTTTAAGTAATGGATGTATGATGGCATGATTAAATGAGGAGGGAAAAATACCGGAAGTGAGGGAAAGGTTGAATATTTTTGTTAGGTGAGAGGTGACAGCCGGGGAAAGGGACTGGAGGAGATGTGACGGAATGGGGTCACTGGTGCAAGTGGTCGGGCGAGAAGATGCAAGGAGCCTGCTTACTTCTTCTTCAGTAACTGGTTCAAAGTCAGAGAGTGAACTAGATGCAGTGGGGGAGGGAGGACAGTGCCTGGTATGAAGAGATTGGGAGATGATTTCCTGGCGAATGTGGTCAATTTTTTCTTTGAAGTAATTGGCCAGATCTTCAGCGCGGAGATCTGTGGTTGGGGCCTGCTCTCTTGGGTTGAGTAGGGACTGGAAAGTGTCGAAGAGTAGTTTAGGGTTATTGGACAGTGAGGTGATGAGGGTGTTGAAATAGGTTTGTTTGGAGAGGTGAAGGGCAGAGTTGTATGTTTTTAGCATGAACTTATAATGGATGAAATCTTCGGGTAGATAAGATTTTCTCCACAGACGTTCGGCGCACCTGGAGCATCGCTGCAGGAAGCGTGTTTGCAGCGTGTGCCACGGTTGTCGCCGTCTGTGTCGAGTTGCTGTATGTATAGGAGGAGCAGCTTCATCCAGGGCACTTTGCAGGGTTTCATTGTAATGGTTCAGAGCAGAATCAGGACATGAGATGGAGGAGATTGGGGCCAATGAGGACTGCAAGTTCTTCATAAGTTTCTGGGTGTTAATGGCCTGTATGTTTCTATAAGTGTGGAAAGTGGGGGTGACCTGAGCGGGATGGCAGTTCTTGATAGAGAATGAAAGAAGGTTGTGGTCAGAGAGCGGGAGAGGGGAGTTTGTGAAATCATCCACTGAGCAAAGCCGGGAGAAGACCAAGTCAAGGGAGTTTCCATCTTCATGCGTTGGAGAGTTAGTATGCTGCGAGAGGCCGAAAGAGGAGGTAAGAGATAAAAGGTGAGAAGCAGACAGGGAAAGGGGAGAAGCAATGGGGATGTTGAAATCACCCATAATAAGGGTGGGAGTGTCACAGGAGAGAAAGTGTGGAAGCCAGGTGGCAAAGTGATCCAGGAACAGATGAGAGGGGCCGGGAGGACGATACACCACTGCCACTCGCATGGAGAAGGGGACGTAGAGTCTGACAGCATGGACCTCAAAGGAAGGGAATACAAGTGAGGGTACTTGGGGGATAACTTGGAAGGTACATTTGGGTGAAAGGAGCAGACCAACGCCTCCACCTGCTCTGTTGTCTGATCTTGGGGTATGAGAAAAGTGTAGTCCACTATAGGAGAGAGCAGCAGCAGCTGTTGTGTCTGACTGCTGGATCCAGGTTTCAGTAAGAGCCAGGAGATTAAGAGCCTTAGAAAGGAAGTAATCATGGGTGAAGGAGAGTTTGTTACACACAGAGCGAGAATTCCAAAGAGCACAATTGAAAGAGACAGAAGGCATGCATGGAATATTAATAAGGTTAGAGGGGTTTCTGGGTGTAGCAGTTGGGAGGTTTGACTGGCTATAACATGGGGGGCCGGGGTTTGGAGAGATGTCTCCAGCGACTAGGAGAAGGAGGATAGAAAGAGTGAGCAGATGGTTAAGTGATTTGTGAGAGCGTCTTTTGTGTTGGATGGTGGGACTGAATGGATCTGCGCTGTTAAGCAAAGTGAACAGAGCATGAGTGCTATACATAGGAGAGGCAAGGACAGAGGGGCCGATATGGATGGAGTTTAAAGAGTTTATGCAAGGGCGGTGAGTGAATGCAGCACTACAGTTCCTTTAAGCTGGAATTCCTCGCCATCGTCTGGGCAGTGACAGTGAGGTTCAAACACTACCTGGCCTCAGCGAAATTCACCGTCTTCACGGATAACAATCCGCTAACGCATCTGGATACCGCCAAACTCGGGGCCTTGGAACAGCGGTGGATGGCCCGGCTGTCCAACTACGACTTCACCATCAAGTACCGGGCATGACGCAAGAATGCAAATGCCGATGCCTTGTCTCGAATGCCCAATTTGCCGGAAACAGGGGAAGACCCGGAGGCACTTGAAGAGGTAGAGCTGCCTGCATTCCATCGCCCCAAAGCCACTCAGAACTCCCATCATATGAAGAACAGGCACAAGAACCAACCGGATGCCACGCTGAATCCCCTGCCCCATCACGGATGGGCGGAAACCCAGGATGGTGACCCCACGGTCCGTCGGGTGAAAGAGCTCTTGACGCAGGCCGGGTTGCATCCCGGCCCAGATGATCCACAGGAGACCCAAGAGCTGTGGAAGGGGAGAAGCAAACTGTTTATCCATGATGGCAAGATGTGCCGGAGAAGCATCGACCCACGTACTCACGAATTGGTATGGCAGATAGCAGTGCCAAGGCGAGATGCGCCCATGGTTCTGGGAGCCTACCACGATGGATCCGGACACTTCGGATGGAAGAAGCTAGAGAGGCTACTCCGAGGGAGGTTCTATTGGATTGGCATGAAGAGAGCCATTGAGAAGTGGTGTCGAGAGTGCGGTCCATGTAGCCTACGCAGGAGGGACCGTGGCAGTCAACGGGCTCCCTTGCAGCCTATCATCACCAGGCGGCCGCTCGAACTGGTCGCGCTGGACCATGTGAAGCTGACACCTAGCCGGTCAGGCTATGTCTACGCTCTTACCATCGTGGATCACTACTCCAGATTTTTGGTGGTTGTGCCTGTCAAGGACCTAACGGCCAGGACGGCCGCCAAGGCTTTCCAGCAGTACTTTTGTAGGCCCCATGGCTACCCGGAGAAGGTACTGACCGATCAGGGACCCGCATTCGAAGCTGAAGTGTTCCAAGAGTTCTGCCAACTGTACGGATGTAAGAAGATCAGAACCACACCGTACCATCCCCAAACCAATGGGATGTGCGAAAAGATGAACCAGGTGGTGATCGACTTACTAAAGACCTTGCCCGTAGAGGAACGGAGCCTGTGGCCAACGAAGTTGCCTGACTTGGTGGACATATATGATCACATCCCAGTAAATTCCACCAACTGCACTCCAGCGTACCTGATGCGAGGAAGGTCTAGCAAGTTACCCGTTGATCTGGACATGGGGGTCCTAACCCCTGGAGATACATCGTCGGATGCCGATTGGGATACCGAGAGGCGGCAAAGGTACCGCAAGGTACAAGAGTGCGTGGAAAGAAGCCTTGCTCAGGCCAGGCAAAAACAGGAAAGGGACTACAACCACCATGCCCCTGCAACTCATTTGCCACCTGGTGAGCACGTACTCAAACGAAAGAGGAGGCTACACAAACTCGACGACCAATGGGAAGCGGAACTGTATACCGTCCTGCCATCCGATTTTGACAACACGAAGGTTTGCCTCATCAGCAAGGATGGAGGGGAGACCTCGACGGTGATATCCAGGGACCACCTTAAAGCCTGCCCTGATAAGCTGAGAGTGAGGGAAATGGATCCAGGAACCTCCCCACCTGTAGAAAAGGAGAAGATGATCCACACTGTCCTTGGTGACTTTCCCCGGTCCTGGACTCAGATAAATCACGCCATCGTGGTACCTGTTCTAACGTTCCACCAGCCGGACCCACCAGAACCAATGGTGGTACCAGATCATCCAGCTCCGCAACCTCAACAAGCCCTACCTGAAGATGCCATGCCATCCGTTGAACCGGCAAATCCTCCCTCTGCTATCGGCGGGCCTGCCGTACCCACTGTTGCTAGCAGCAGCCCTGAGAGCTCCAGCCTGCCAGTGCTACCCAGACTCACTAGAAGTGTAGCTAGAAGGCAGTGCACTACACCAGTGGTAGCAAGCATAGTGGGTCCTGTTAGGCCAGTAGCAACCCCTGCGCTGCGAAGGTCTATGCGCAGCACTCAGAATCAAACTCCCCTCCGCTACAAAACTTGGAGGTATTAATGAGGGCTGCTATTTAGTTGAAAAATGTGTGCATATCTTTTGTTACAGGTTTTAAAATGGACAACAGAGTAATGGACAGTGAATTGCTCTAAAAACTTCTAAAAGGGGACCCCTTTGTTTACCCGGGGTCCCCGCAGTTTCAACCACTGAACTGAGAGTCATAAACTGTGCATGACCTAACCTTTGCAACGTCCAAGAGTCCTCACCTCCCATAAAGGGAAGCACTGTTATGTTTAATTGTTTATGATATTTCAGAATTTTGTGTGTTTTCTGTTAACATGTATTGTTGTTCTTATTTCCCCAGTTTGGGAGTACTGGATTTAACCGGGGGGGAGTGCAGAGTCCCAGAGTCCTGGTCGTTGCAGTAACGTCGCTCTGCCGCTAAGGGGGGCGATGTTGCGTCTGATTGCACTAGAGGAGTTCACCTGACCAGGTAACACTCACACTACACTTCACACTCCGGCCATCAGGGGGAGTGGTTCTATCTACTAGGCCACTCCTCACACTCTGGTAAAACTGGGGGTTGGACAGGAAGACAGTGAGAAGTAACTGGGAAGAGCTAGAGAGAGGACCTGTCAGGGATGGGATCCTGACAGATTCCTAAGAAAGGACAAAGAGTGAGAAAACGGGAATACAGCAAAGAGGCGATAGGACCAGAAGGAGTCGTGCTGTAAGATCGAGGCAACATCTTTCTGAGGCGCAAACAGTCGGTGGCCGGAACGCCGAGAAAGTAAGAGACTTTAAGCATTACTTCAAACCACGGCAGGACAGCCAATTATAGGTTGGCTGTCTCACCCAAATCACCTAAGCAGACAACGGAGGCAGCTGTGGGAGAGGGGCGACTCTAGAGTCCCGGAAGAACTCCAGGCCTACCCCGTCATAGGGTGCGTCCTAGCCATATCATCTGGGGGACGGAGAGAGAACGAACATCAGAGGCAGACAGAATCAGTTGTGAAGGACTATCCCGGGGTGCTCAGCAGGGAAGGACTACAACACATAGGTGCTAGCAGGTAGACGCTGATTCTCACCTGTAAAGGGGAACTCCTAATGTGCCTTTGGACCGGCCGGTCTCAGACAGCCCGGTTAACAGTGCTCTGGATTGGCTAACTCGAAGCCTTCAGTAAAGAGGTAAAGAGACTGCAACCTGGTGTCCTCGTTATTTACTGTGACCGGCACTGCACCGCACCATAACACTACCACCACCATCCACACCTATTATTGGGCGCCCCTCAGCAGGGTCACGGACCGGGTCTAGCCACTCTGACAATCCCAGAGCAGAGACTCAGAGGCCCGGTACCGGGTACCCCTCGGCCCTGCGGCAGTGGGGGCGCTGCAGATGCATGATACAATCCGCTGAATAATGCTCTTGCTTCTTTCTGTATGGTCAGACAGATTGATTCCACTGACAAAAACAAGCAGCAAATGGTTGCTGAGCTGGTGCAACAGGATGTACAGCAAGTCCGTCACATGAGCCCCGATAAGCTAGAGATAAGCCAAGGCCTGGACAGTGCTGCTACAGAGGTTCCACTTGTGTATG